>NC_084466.1:80622500-81940000 GCF_027409185.1 Cynocephalus volans | reverse complement strand
TCCATAAATAGTTGCTCAAAACAGGTATTTCCTCCTGCAGGTTATGATCGGGCAAGTCCCAGCCACCCACTGAATTACAAAAGGATGGTTCCTAAAGAGTAGTTTGGGGGAGCGAGTCCACTTGTTCAGTATGCAGCATGTGAGCAGTGAGCCCAAACTGGCACACAGTATAAAATAAAATATTAATCCATGTGTCTCCATGAGGAGAAGCTTTAAGCAGAAGGCCAGGCAGAGAGTGACTGCGGCCATGACCGCAGTCCCCAAAGCTGGGGGAAGGTCCAGCTCTGGGCTCCACAGTAGCCCCAGGAGGCTCAGCTCTCTGCAGGTGCTGGCAGCTTTATCCTGGTTTTGCTGGCTCCCAGCACCTCCTCGGAGGACTAAGCAAACTTACCAAGGCAGAGTTCTGGAGCGTTCGCTGGAATATTAGTCCAGCTTCGAAACTGTGAAGTAGCAGCGCCCCCTGCCTGCGCGTGGCTGCAATAGTTAGAAAGCCTTCCCGAGGGGGAACCCGCGACCTCGGAGCCCCTCAAGGCTGGGAGAGACCCTCACACAGGCAGCCAGGAGCAGCTCTGCTCCCACGGAGATCTGAAACTTACCTGGAACCCACCAGTCCCTGTTCCTCTATCTTTCCTCCCCTCTCGCCCTCCCCCTACTTAAAGTGAGGACCCAGTAGCCAGCAAACGACAAAGGGTCTCCCTAGTGTTCCTGCCACACAGGGGTGCTGATGGACAGGCTGCAGGTTGGCCTGACCCCTCTCCCCTCCTCAGCCCCTGCTTATTTTGCTTATGGCAATCCTCAGGTGACTGGATGCTGTAACGGTGGCATCACCGTTGTTATTCTGAGCATCGCATCTCAGTTATATCATGTGACGGTGTTCTCATTATGTGATCATCGTCGCGGTTACTGCTTGAACAAGACGTCGTAGCTCATAGGATCTGGTGTTTATTCTTACTTCGGGCCCTAGTAGCCCTGAAGAAAATAATTACAAGAGCACTGCATTGACGCCAAAGGCTGAGAGAGCGTCACTTGATTACAGTTCCGAAGACTGCAGAGAATCGAGACCAATTCCTGGATCCACTTGGAAGCTTCCCTCTCCCTGCCCCGCCCCCATCCCATTCCTAGGTCTCATTTTCACTTCAGCTCTTCTGCCAGAATTAGATGCATGTTGTCCCCACCTTTACATTTAAGAATAAAATTAAAATGTGAACTCATCACATTAAAACACAGTTCTCCATTTTCTTCCTTCATATACTAAATATCAAAACATCACTGAATGAATGCCCTCGGCAAGTGCTATCAACACACCAGTTTGGCATAAACATGTCCCCCTAGAGAACAACATTTCTGGGTACATTTATCAACAATCCACTTCAGATGTGGCTTCCACTTCAGGCAGGCCTTGGCAGGCTACTTTCCTGTCCATGATCCTATGTACCTTAGAGCAACTTCCCGAAATTGCTCCTTCCTGAGTCCTCCTGGTCAGGGCCAAAGACCAAGAAGCTGTCCTGGATGCCTCTGTGTTCCTTAGCCCCACGTCTGACGTGGCAGCCTGTCCTCTGCTCCGCCTCAAAGCACGCTCTGCAGCTGGCTCCTTCTCGCCACGCTGAGTGCTGCCACCGGGACAATGTACCATCAGCTCACACTGAGGCTCCTGCTCCTCCTGCCTCCTGCCCGTCAGTCATCCTCACAGCAGCCAGAGGGATCCTTTCAACACCCACATCAGATCATGTCAGTGATCACAAAATAAATTCAGGGGCTCTCCACTACACCCCAGGATTTGATTTAATATTCTTAGCTTGGCCTTCAAGGCTTCACCTAGTCTGTCCCCTGCCTGATTCTCCAACCTCCTTCAGAGATTCTGTCCTCACTGCTGGAGATCCATCCACATGCCTCTCCTAGCATTTATGATTCCTTCCTGTTTCAGAGTCTTTGTCCAACATTTCTCACCTGGTTTATTCTTATTAATCCATCAGACTTATTAGCTTTAATGTCCCATCCATGAGCCCACAACCTAAATTATTCTTTCGCATTGTGTCGTGTTTCTTACATGGACCCACAAGCATTTGTGTACTTACTGGTTTGCAGTCTGGCTCCCTCACGGAATGGTGAATTTTGTGAGAGTAAGGAAAGCATCTGTTTTGCTCACTGAGGTATCCTCAGCATTATATGTGCTCAGTTGACATATATTGAATGAGCAAATAAATGAATGAATGGGCTCTATGAGGCTGATGTATTAGCTCAGAGAGGTGTACCGATTTGCCTGCTGCTGTGTTTGTGTATGTGTATGTGGATACACTGTATATATGTAGTGATTTGCCTGCTTCAGGCGGAGGGCATTTCCTGGATCAGTGCACCACCTGGAAGACCGCTGGGGACATAGAACGGTGAAAATATTCTAGAACAGTTGGTTCTCAACGAGAGACTCCTCCTAGAGTGGGGTTGTGAAAAACTGTGTGAGAATCATAGTCAATGTTCACACGTTGAAAAAAATCTCTCTTGTTTTCATAATACAGAATGTTGAAAGTAAAGCTCTCTGCCCAGAACCCATCCCCACCCCCTCTCAGAAAATAAACGCTTCTCCTCTGAAGGCAGATTTGGGCTTTATCGGAAGGAGGCACGTTTAAAAGGCGACTGGGAGACGGCAGGAAGGGTTTCTGCTGCTCCCCTGAGCAGAGCAAAAGGCCGCGGGGAGGGGACACGTGGGTCTGGGTGACCCAGCAGCCCGCAGGCTCCACTCCACGCGGGGATCGGGCCCGGGCGCGGAACCTGGGCCGACCGCACAGCAGAGGGCGCCCGAGAGCCGGCAGGCGCCGCCTTCTAGAGCTGCAGCTGCTGCTGCTTCTGTGTGAGAAAACGCTGCATGGCCCTATGGAGACCTGTAAAAGTAAACGCCAGCTATTACTATGAGTATTAATCAGGTGCATAGGGGACAGGTGATCTTAAGAAAGAAGCTAAGAGTCTTTGGGATCAGGGCAGGAGTGGGGAATGTCTGGATAGTTTTTCTGTTTGTTCCTTTTTTCTTGGCTTGCCCAGTCTTTTCCCCAACGTGATTTGACACTTCCCTGGTGAAACGCATTAATTTTCCCTTTTGGAAGGACTGATGAGGAGAAAATAATGGAAGCCACAACTTCAGGTATCAAAGAAAACAGAGAAGGTGTGAAGAGAACGTTTACCGACATTTAAATATCCGCACACTGTTTTTAAAAAGAACCTCTGCTGCGAATAAGGTGCATTAAGTCAAAGAATGTTAGAGCTGAAAGAAAACTCCACCACCTTCTCATTGTTAGACAGATGGAACAGCAGGCCCGGAAGGCATAAGGGACTTGTCCAAGGTGACAGTGTCCTTGAGCGGTGGGGCTGGTCTTCGAGTCTGGAGCACAGAGGGAAAGCCTGTCTCAGTGGAAAGAGCGATGTGCATTGTTGAGCTATCATTTTACTCTTTATTATATGATCAATGTAGGAAAAATAGAGAAAATGCAATAAGTTTAGTTGCCTGGAATCCTTCCACTTTAAGATGATCATTGTTAGTATTTTTGCTGTATAATTTTCCAGACTTTAAAATGTATATATCAAAACTTATATCACTTTACTAAAAGTGGATCACATAATCCTTATAGTTTTGCACTCTTTTTCCTCCCACTTCTCTCATTCTTCCCTTCACCCTTACATCCTGCTATCTCCCATCTCTCTCCCGCCACTCACACGGTCTGCGGGTCCATGGCCGTGCGGGTCCCTGGCTGTGGTGGACCTTGCCCACCGCCTGACATGCTCTCCATGTCCTGGCTCAAGCTTTCCTGCTTGAGCTATGGACTGTGTGGAATCCCTGTCCGTCTCCCTCATCCAGGCTCAGTTCTCACTTCTAGCCAAATGACATGGGGAGTCAGTCTCTGAGTCAGAGATCTCATCTGCAGCAAGAGACTGCTAATATGTATAATGGCAGTAGCTCACACGGAGCAAATGCTCCCTTCCTGTACCAGGCACTGTTCTTTACAAGTGCAAATGCTTGTATTCCTTGAAACCACTCTGTGATACAGCTACTGTTATTATCCCCATTTTTTAATGAGGAAACTAAGGTCCAAAGAATGTAAGAAACTTGCCCAAAGCTATCCCCCTAGTGGAAAGTGAAGTCAACATTTGAAGTCTAGCAGTCTGGCTTCAGAGCCTGCTTCTCAAGGTCACTGTGGGGAGAAAGAGGCAAGGAATGTCAAGTGTTTGGCACCAAAGAAAACCAGCGTTTCCCCTCCCACCCTCTCTTACTAGGGCTCACCTTGGAATAGTTATTTAGTATCTTTTTCCTTGAATATATTATAAGATCCCCAACAACAGGGATTTGATCTCACTCATCTTCTTGTTTCTACGGCCATCAGCACAGGTTATATTCATAATGGATGCTCAATTAAAAAAAAGAAAAGAGGGCTGGCCGGTTAGCTAAATTAGTTAGAGTGCAGCTTTATAGCACCAAGGTCACAGGTTCAGATCCCCATACTGGCCAGCCTGGAGAAAAAAAAAAGAGAAAAAGTTTTCTTGCTTTGAAAGGTAAAGTGAGAACTATGATCTGAGACAAAGAAAATAGGCAGTACAGCCCAGGACTTAAAGCGCAGGGTTCTGGAGCTAAACTCACAGACCAGCTTGCAGCTTCTCCGTTCACAGCCATGTCACCTCGGGTAAGTTGCTTACGTCTGTGTGCCCCAGTGAGTTGTCGTGTGTGTGTGTGTGTGTGTGTGTGTGTGTGTGTGTGTGTGTGTGTGTACAGAGAGAGAGAATCACAGTGTCACTTTGAGGAATGCATGAATTAATATATGCAAAGCGCTTAGAAAAGTTGCCTGACCCATAGGAAAGGCTCAATGTATTTGCAATTATTATAATTCTGTATTTTAACCCAACAAACATAACATGAGTATTTAACCTTCTACCTTCTGAGAAAATGATCATAACAGAACCAATCTGCGAATAGGACCTTGTAAGAGCTCTGCAAGGTGTAATTCAAATTTTGTTTCCCATGGGGGACCCTCCCTGACTCCAGGCTGAGTTTCTCATTCTTTCCTCTCTGCTATATCTATTTTTGCTGTGTATATTTCATGTTAATTTAAATAGATATAACTTATTTAATCTACTAAGGTTTTTAAATTAAAATTTTTATGTTGAGGTTATTATAGACTCATATGCAATTGTAAGGAATAATACAGAGAGATCTGTATTATTATTATCTGTACCCTTTACTCAGTTTCCCCCCATGGTAACATTTTGCAAAACTGTAGTATAATATTACAACCAGATACTGACATTGGTGCATTTCACACACAGAAGGGTTCCATCACCATAAAGATCCTGATGCCCTTTATAGCCACCCCTGCCTCCCTCCTTCCTGCCCACCCTGTCTGTAAGTCCTGGCAGCCACTATTCTGTTCTCCATTGCTTTAATTTTGTCATTTCAAGAATGTTATACAGGCACCAAAGAGGCAAAGGTCATGTATCCTACCATATATATTTGCTATTTTCTCCTGGGAAAGCCTTTCCCCCTACCTCTAATTTTTTCATTTACATGGTCTCTGGACAGTATTTTGAACAAATGAATTTGACATTGCATCATCAAATCAATGCATTTATCGGGCACCTATATCAGGTCTCTGGCTAAGAATGCTAGGACGATGGTTCCCAATGTGTGGTCCAGGGATCCCGGTGGTCCCACTCCTCCAGGAGCTCCACAAGGCCAGAAGTCAAGCATGGGCAAAAGATCCCCTCAAAGTGCAAGGTAGATAAATGGATTTCAATGTAACAAAGTAAGAAAGGTTTACTGACACAGTTTCAGAGCCCATATTGCAATTAATATTTTTAAAACTATCATTTGTCAAGTTTTTGTGTAGTATCAAAAAAGAGTATCTACAAGTATTTGAAAAGGCTATTAAAATGCTCTTCTCTTTTCCAGCTACACATTCAAGTGGAGCTGAATTGCCTTCATATACTTCAACTAGCACAACATATCGCAAGAGATAGAATGCCAAAGCAGATAGGACAAGCCAGCTGTCTTCTATTAAGCCAGACATTACAGAGATCTGAAAAAGCAACAATGCCACTCTTCTTACTAATTTTCCTTTGTTTTTGAAAATATAGTTATTTTCTTAAAAATATGCTATTTGTATCAATATGTATTGGGTATGATGTTATTTTCAAATGAATTAAGTAAATATTTTTAAATGTCTCTGTTTTAGTTTGTAACACACTGAATAAGAGATGTAACAAATAAAAAAAGAACGTTATATAAATGGATCATGCAGCATGCAGTCTTCTGAGACTGGCTTTTTTCATTTAGCATAATTCCCTTGAGCTTCATCCAAGTTGTTATGTGTATCAGTAGCTTGTGCCTCTGTATTACTGAGCAGTGTTCCATGGTATGAACATACCACGCTGTGTTTAACCATTCACCCGTTGAAGGACATCAGGATTGTCCCTAGTTTGGGGTTATCATAAATAGAACTACTGTAAACATTCAAGTACAGACTTGTGTGTGAACATAAGTTTTTCACTTCTCTGGGATAAAAGCCCGAGTGCAGTTGCTGCCTTGTATGATAGAGGCATGTTTAATTTGTTTTTTTAAGTCACTGCCAACCCATTTTCTAGAGTGGTAGTCCCATTTTACATGCCCACCAGCAACGTAGGAGAGGCCCAGTTTCTCCTCGCCCTCACCAGCATTTGCGGTTGCCATTACTTCTTGTGTCTGCTCTGACGGGTATGCAGTGGCATGTCATTGTGGCTCTCATTTGCATCTCGCTAATGGCTGGTGACATGGAGCATTTCTGTGTGCTTATTCACCATCTGTCCATTTTCTTCAGTGAGACGTCTATTCATTTCTTTTGCCCGGGTTCTGATTAGATTGTTTGGTTTTTTGATTTTTTTACTATTGAGTTTTGAAAGTTCTTGATGTAGCCCAGATACTTGATATACTCCAGTCCTTTATCAGATATTTGTTTTACAAATATTTTTCCCAGTCTGTAGTTTGTCTTTTCAGACTGAGTCTTTTACAGAACAAAAGTTTTTAATTCTGAAGAGGTACTGTTTATCAATTTTTTTCCTTTTATGGATCATGCTTCTGGAATCAAGTCTAAGAACTCTTTGCTTACCTCTAAGCCCCAAAGATTTTCTCTTGTTTTTTTCTGAAAGTTTTATAGATTTGCTTTTTACATTTAAGACTGTGCTCCATTTTGAGTTAATTTTTGTGTAAGATATGAGGCTTAGGTCAGGTTTCTTTTCTTTTCTTTCTTTTTGCTTATGGGTGTCCAATTGCTCCAGCAGCATTTGTTAAAAAGGCTATCTCTTTACTGGATTGCTTTTTTGCCTCTGTCAAAATCAGTTATATTGTATGGGTATATGTCTTGGTTCTTTCTTCTCTTCCATGGAACTGGGTATCTATTCCTCCATCAGCATCACACTGTCTTGATGACTGTACCTCTATAGGAGGCCTCGATGTGAGGCAGAGTGATGCCTCCCAATCCAAAGTATGATTTGAGGGGTGGCCAGTTAGCTCAGTGGGTTAAAATGCAGCCTTATAACACCAAGGTCACAGGTTAAAATAATAATAATAATAAAGTATGATTTGATCAAGGACATCTCCAGGATGTCTTCACTTGACCAAGGACATCTTCAAGGTAGAAAATGCATCTTATTTATCCTTGTAACTGCCAAATGCCTAGTACAGTGCCTGGCATATGATAGCTCACATGGGTGCACTCAAAACACATGCCTACGCACAAAGAGAGATGATTTTGCAATAGGCAGATTCCAATCTTTTATTTTGTTTGCTCTTAGCCCCTTTACACTTTCAGTTCATCTTATACATTTCTACTAGGTTTCTTTCCTAAAACCCAGAGCTGACCTAGACTATTTTGGTCGTATCTGAGATAACTGTATCACTTCTGTGCACAAAACCTTTGGACACTCTTTATTCTGTTTACTGAATACAATCCAAATTCCTCTATGCCTTTCTAGTACACACATCAAGACAACTCATGTCATCAGCCAGCAAGAAAACGTTTATTGAGATCCTAGCCTGTGCTACGGACTACAAAAGATGAAAGGAATTTTAAAATGTGATTCTTGCCCTGAAGGAGTTTGAAGTGTGGGTTTGCTGCTTGAGGACTGCACGGCGAGTCTTCCACTCAATGCCGATCTTCTCACTTCTCCACAGCTCAGTCATGACTCTTCCTCGTTTCTTTTATTTTTTTTAATTGGCTAATTAATTAATGTTTTCGGTGACTAGTGGATATGGGGATCCAAATCCTGGACCTTGGTGTAATCAGCACCACGCTCTAACCAAGTGAGCTAACCAGCCAGCCCATCTTCCTCGTTTCTGTTCCTGTGCTTTGCTGCAGGGTGCACCTTCCAGCGTGCAAACTCCAGGCCAGAGGTGATCCTACCATATCCCCCAGGATTCTAGGAGAAAAGCCCTCCACTTCTCTCCAGCTCGCTCCTTTTTCTTTTGGATGAGGTTAAGATATTTACTTTCACCTCCTGTCCAAGTATAGTGAAAGGATTAATAAGAGGGCTTTAAAGACCTTTGATAAGATGTGGTATATTGCCAGGGTAATCCATGTTTACCTTGTCTTACATGAAGGTTAAATCAGCCACAGGAAGGATTCTAGCCTTCCACATTTACCCATATTTATTTTTAAAAACTTTTCTTGGCCTTTCAGCATTAGGAAGTCAGAGACTGGGTACTGTGGTTTTTAGGGCCCATATACCTATAAATCTCCTCCCAAATCAGGGTAAATAACTCTCCTTACTACCATAATGGAGGAACTCAGAAGTGTGCCCTGTGTGTGGCTTGAACAGTTCTTTGCCAAAACCCTATCAGGTGGAGAAGCCTGGGCTGTGATCGAGGCTCATCTTTCTCAGCCACTCAGCAGCCAGCAGCACAGCCTTGAAATTCCTTCTTCTGATTCCAAAAAAATTCCATTTTTGGATTCCCTGGTGGCCCCTTCTCCATATCCTTCATGGGCTCTTCCTTCCCAGCCCAGCCTCTAAGTGCTGCTGGTCCCCAGGGATGTGATTGGAGTCCTCCTGCGTCCCCCCGACCCCCCGCTCTTCCGTAGGTGAGCTTCCCTGCTCTGCGAGCTCATCTTGCGTGGTGGGCACATTCCTCTTATTTCTATGTGCAAAGCCTCTCTAGAATACACCTTCACCCCTGGCCTCTTCATTTTCACTTACTGGTGGTCTCTAGAGGGAGAATTTGGCATGTCCCACCCCCCCCACCCCCCTGCCTTGGAAGTCTACCTATCTGCCCTCTGACCTCTGCCGTGGATGACGGGTGAAGGGAGAAGGCCGACTATTGTCCAGCTGGGCCAGTGACCAGCTGTGCAGGGCCATCTAATTTAGCAAGCCCATGAGTTAGCAAGCCCATCCTGACACAGATCCAGAGCCGCATCCTCTGACCTGTGTTATCAGTACTGATACTGATATTAATCTCCATCTGCTGATTCCTGAGTTTATCTCTTAGTTAGTCCTAAACTCAGTGGGGAAGAAGGGTTACTGGTTGACCTTCACCCCCAACCCCACGCACGCACACCATGTGTATGCTGGCAACCCCAGGAGTTATATTTGGAATGCAGGTTTCTCTTCTGCCCTAGCAAGTGTTCACTCGCACATCTCACGTGGCGCACACTGGACAGCTTCCCAAATGGAGCGCCCTCTCGTCCCCACCCCCGCTTCCTCCCTCTGGCCTTCCCCACTTCTGTAAGTGTAAGTGTTGCTCATTCCAGAAAACCACAAGCTGTCCTTGACCTCCCTCTGCCCCACCCCACTCCCAGTCCTGTCAACTCCGGCAGCTTCTCCACCTCTCCTGCCTCCAATGTGTCTAAGCCAGTGTTATCACTTGTGTGAAGTACTGCAATCACCTCCTGAGGATTTTCCCTCATTTCTCCCTTGTTCTGCTCTAGACCATTCTCCATTGAACAGCCAGAGTCATGTTCTTCAGAAAAGAAAACGTTCAAAGCAGCCAAAGGAAAACAAGCACTTTGTATACCAGGGGCAATCATTTGAATGTCTGCAAGCTTCTCATCAGAAGCTATGGAGGCGGAGGAGTGTGGAACAGCATCTTTTAAGAGCTGGGAAAAAACGAGAAACCTGTCAACCCAGAATTTTACACCCACTGAAAATATTACTAAAAAATGAAGGTGAGGTCTAGCCAGCTAGCTCACTTGAGAGAGGATGGTACTGGTAACACCAAGGTCACAGGTTCAGATCCCCGTACTGACCAGCTGCCAAAAATAAAAATAGGGGTGAGAAAATTCCATTTTGACCATGATGGAGTAAAAAGGATCTGATTTGCCCTCCCACCCTAGAAAATTGAAAAACTGGACAAAATATGTGAAATGATAATTTCAGACATTGGACAACAGGCAGCAAAGGACTGTGACCCCTGCGAGAAGGACATCAGACACGCTCCATGTCTGTTCCAGCTCAGTGCCACATAGGGAAAGGTGAGCTTCCCAGAGAGAGCTGCAGGGAGCTGCAAAGCGTTCCCCATGAGTCTTCAGCTGAGTGCTCCCGTGGAAGCCACCAGAGGCCAGGAAAAGAGCTGCTGGAAAGGAGGAGGCATAAAAACTTCTGCAGCTCACACAGGGCCAGAAGGGCTCGGTGTTCTCACCAGCCAGAGTGGAGAAGCCGCAGAGAGGAGAATTCATGGGGCATCACGTACAGCACTCAGCAGGTTACTGCCCCAGTGGTGGGGAAAATAAACCGCAGGCTGCTTTAGTCCCACCAGGCAAGCTTCAAAAGGTTCAGCACGGGCCTCAATCCCACCCCTCCTCCCTCCTTCTTCTTCCGTCCCATTTCCTTCCCCCCTCACCTCTCTCCCACCCTCCCAACTGCCCAACTGCCCTGCAACCCCGTCTTAGAATGTCAAATAATAATAATAATATTAATAAAACTACATTTTCTTAAAAAAGAAAAAAAGGGTTCAAACTGTTTCCAAATGACCTATCTGCATCCCAGAAAAAAACTTACAAATTTTTAATGGAATATAAAAATATCTGGCACCCAATAAGACAAAATTCACAATGTCCAAAGTTACCAGGTATGCAAATAAGCAGAGAATTACCACCCACAGTAAGGAGAAAAATCATTCAATAGAAACAGACCCAGATATGACACAGACGATTGAATTAGTAGATGAGGGCACTAGAACAGTTATCCTCCATCTGCACAAGATTGTAGAGAAGAGCGGCCAAGTTAAGGGGAGACAGAGAGATATATTTTAAAAGACCCAAACTGTAATTCTAGACATTAAAATTTGATGCCAGGGATAAAAATACACTGAATAGAATTAACAGTGGCTTGGACATTATAGAGGAAAAGATTTAATCTTTTTACAAGAATTTTTTAAAGCAAAAAAAAAAAAAAAAAGACATTTGCCAAATAAAGGAAAACTGCAATTCATCACTACTGTAAAATGTTAAAGGAATTTTCTCATGCTAAAAAGGAATGATACCAAAGGAAAATTTACATCTTCAAAAAGAAATGAAGATCATCAAGAATGGTAAATATAAAAGACTATTTTTTCCTTAAAATACATATATAACTGTTTAAGGCAAAAATTATAACATTGTCTTATAAAATGTATAATGTAGGTGGAGATTAATGTATCTATACAGTTGCACAGTTTCTACATATTATGTGAAGTAGTACAATATTTACCTAAGTGAACTGTGAAAATATAAGGATGTATATCTTAATCTCTAAAGCAACCATTAAAAAAGATATGGCTAAAAATCAAATAAATAAATTAAAATGGAATTCAAAATAATGCTCAAAATAACCCAAAAGGCAGCAGAAAAGAGAGAACAGAAAAGAAGATAAATAAAGGCCAACAGAAAACAAATAATAAAACGGTAGAGCCAAATCCAACTATATCAATAATTACTTGAAATATTAATGAGATAAATATCCCAATTAAAAGGCAGAAATTATCACAAGGTATGTGATGGCAAGCCTAAAATGTACGCTGTCTATTGGACAGGCATTTCAAATATAAATTGAAAGTAAATGGATAGAATATGATATGCTGTGCAAACAGCAAGCATAACGAGGCTGGAGTGGCTATAAAATGGACTTTGAGAAAAAAGGCATTACTAAAGACAAAGAAAGATCTTTCATAAGGATGAAGGGATCAATGCATTAAGAAGACAAAAGCATCTTATATGTGTATGCATCTGTTAACAAAGCTTTTCTTCTGAAGAAAAAACTGACAGAAATAATCCACAATCGTAGTTGAATATGAATATGAATATCTTAGGAACTGAAAAATTCAATAAAGAGATAGATGAACTGAACAACACTATTAACCACTTTTATTTAATTAATATTTGTAGAACACTACACCCAATGTTTACAACTACAGAGTACCACAGAGTACACATTCTGTTCAAGTGCATGTAGTTTGTTGACCAAGATAGACCATATGCTGAACCATAAAACAAGGTTTGATGAATTTAAGAGGATTTAAATCATACTGAATATGATTTGATATATTCTCTAACCAAAACAGAATTAAATTAGAAATTAATAACAATGAGATAACTAGAAAGATCCCAAATATTTGGAAATTAAACAATTCACTTCTAAATAATCAATGGGTCAATGAAGAAATCATAAGGGCAATTAGAAAACACTTTGAACTAAATGATAATGAAAAATGTCAAGATTTGTAGGATGTAAACAAACAGTGCTTAGAAAGAAAGTATTATTTTAGTTTCTTATTTTAGGAAAGAAAAAGGATTCAAAAACAGAGACCTAAGTTTCCACCATAAAAAGCTAGAAAAAGAAGAGCAAGTAAACACAAAGAGCAGAAACAGAACACACTATCAAAAAGATTGACAAAGACTATTAAGTTTGCCAAGACAATTCACTGGGAAAAGAACCACCTTTCCAACCAGTGGTGCTGGGACAACTGGATATCCACATGCAAAAGAATGACATTGAGCCACCCCTCACACGGTACACAAAAATTAACTCAAAATGGAGCAGAGATCTAAGAGCTAAAACTATAAAATCCTTAAAAGAAAATGTAGGAGTAAATCCTCATCCCCTTAGATGATGGTTCTTAGATATGACACAAAAGCATAAGAGACAAAAAAAAAAAAAAGATAAATTGGAATTCATCAAAATTTTAAACTTTTGTGCTTCAAAGCTGTATTAGTCAATTTTCTGTTGCTTATAACAGAATACCTGAAACTGGATAATGTATAAAGAAACAAAACTTACTTCTTTCAGTTTTGAAGACTAAGAAGTCCTAGGTCCAGGGGGCACATCTGGTACAGAGTCTAGTGACGATGAAAGAAATCACACAATGAGGGCTGGATCAGAGCCAGAGCATTTTATGTGGTCACTGGCTCTCCTTATAAATCCCCCAATCTACTCCCTGACAACCCATGAAACCATTAACACATTACTCCATGAATTGATCCATCCATTTATGAGAGCACAGTCCTCACAGTCCAATCTCCTCTTAAAGGCCCCACCTTTCAACACTGCCACCTTGGGAATCAAGATCTCACATAAGCTTTGTTGGGGACAAACATTCAGACCATCCCAAAACGACACATCAAGAAAGTGAAAAGACAGCCCACAGAGTGGGAGAAAAATATTTGCAAATCGTATATGTGATGACAGATTTGTATCTAGAGTATGTAAGGAACACATACAATGCAACAATAAAAAGACAATCCAATTTAAAAATGGACAAAGATTTGAAAAAATGTATACAAATGAGCAATAAGTTCATGAAAAGATATTCAGTATCATTAGTGATGAGAGAAATGCAAACCGAAACCACAAGGAGGTACTGCTTTATACCCACTAAGAAAGCTGCCATCAAAAAGTCATTTAATAACAGAGTTGACAAGGATGTGGAGGAGTTGGAACACTCATACACTGCTGGTGGGAATGCAAAATGGCCTTACATCTATTCATTTGGTTCTTCTTTATACGTTCTATTTCTTTGCTGAGACCTTCTGCTCTTTTCTTTGTTTTAAGCACGTTTGGAATCGCACATTGAAACTTTTTTATTATAGCTGTCTTAAAGTTCTTGTCAGGTAATTCCAATATCTGTGTCAGGTACATAATGGTATTTGTTGATCATGTTTTCTCATTCAAGTTAAGGATGGATCTTAGTTTCCTGGTCCTTAGCGTGACGAGTGGTTTTCCGTTGTATCCTGGACATTTGGGGTATAGTGTTGTGTGACCGGGTCTTACTTACATCTCTGTTTTAGCAGGGCTTCACTCACACTGCCATGATGAGCAGAAGAAAGGAACCTTTCTCCTCGGTCTCTTCCTGAAGAACTTTCCAGCACTAAATTTATCATGGAAACGAAAGAAATCATGCAGCAATATTTAACAGTCCTGAGCATCATGCTTGCTAGAATATATCAATTGAAATAAAAAAGGCATTTATATATAGCATGGGAACCATTTTTCCCATTAATCTTTAAATTATAAGCTTTATAAATTGGCTTTTCTCTTTGATAACTCTATGTTCACTCAATTTCTCCCCATATATATTAAAAAGCATTCAATTGTTTTACTTATCCTGGAAATCCTGGTGCTCTTTGCTTTGAAATGACCTTTTGTGTATATGTGCTCTCCTCTCCTGCGATGCCATGAACTCCTCAAGAATGGGAACTGTATTTATTAGTCTATCTCCAGGACATAGCAGAAGGTTTGATCCATAATAATCTCTTAAAGCATTTCTGCTGAACTTAACTCTGGAATAGTTTATGTAACTTTTTAAAATTCAAGATGTAGAAGAGAGATTTAAAGGCGACACAAGTTTTTCAATATCATTCATACTCAAAGAAACATAAATGTAAAACAATGAACTACCACTTTTTGCCTCGTCTATTTCCAAAGATTAAAAAGACTGGTTACACTATAGCTGAATATATATGCATTCATCCAACTGGTGTCTGTTGGATGCGTGGGGCGGATGTTTGTCCTGCGTGGCTGAGCTTCTGTTTTCTTTGGTCTTCAGTGCTCATACCATGCTATTTGTTATTTTACCATCCAATAAATATTTTAAACTCACACCTGGGTTATACTCTGTGTTAGCCAAGGGGAGGTCAAATGTTGCTGGCAGTGCGAATTACTAAAATATTTTGGAGAATAACTTGGCAATATCTACCAAGGTATATACCCTTTGACCCAGCAATTCAACACCTGCAGATATAGTCACATAAATGCACAAAGATAGATGTAGAAGGATTTTCCATGCAGCATTTCCATGCCATGTCTTGGCAACATGCTAGAAATGTCACAAAAGCTCATCAATTGGAATGGATTTGCATCCAGTCACCAGCTTCATTAGGTGTTTGGCAGCAGCTTTCTCATCCCCAGATTGCAGACATAAACTCATCGACCCCAGTGGTGGTTTCTGTTTTCCCTCCTCACTGGACATGGCAGAGGGAGCAGCTTCCTGGAAGGTCTGTTCAGCGGCAGACTCCAGGGAGTCACTTCTGGAAGCCCAGCCTGGAGCCTGCTCCTCTGGTCCATCCAGTGATTTTGTAAGCTTCTGAGTTCTAGCACATACCACCATAACTGAGATCCCAGGAACAGGAAAGTTTTGCTGCAACTACCCCAACACCCAGGATGCCTGCAGCTAGACCTCGAAAAGGGCTCCGGCAGTAGGAGCCTCAGCTGCCTGCAGGATGTAGCCAAGAGCAGTTGAAGGGGACCTCTGCCCCACTCTGTCTTCCAAGTCACATGCAAGCATGTGTGGAATGTAACCTGGATTATGTTCAGCAGAAGGGAGCATGGGAAATAAGGTTTTCAGTTTTCCAGACCCCGTGATACAGAAAGGCAGTAGAAGGAGATGGAACTGGATGGTTAGAGCCAATTCAGTTGGCTGTGCATTCATGTCCAATGCACACCCAAGTTTTGCATAGTCTTTCTTTCTTTCTCTCTTTTTTTGGCTGGTGGGTACAAGAATCCGAACCCTTGACCTCAGTGTTATAACACCACACTCTAAGCATAGCCTTTCCTAATTCTTTAATATACTAGGAATGGGCCATTCAGCCTTTGAGAAACACTAGTTAGAGTAGAATTAAAAGAGACCTACATTAAAAATTTTTTTTTCCAGTTTCCATTAGTTTTTGGTCGAGTTCTTGAACCTCTCCTTGAGCACTGAATCTGCCTCCTACAGACACTTCTGAAGTCACAGCCTACATTGTGAAGGCACGTGAATGTTCTTCAGGGAGTTTCCTTAAAAAATCAGCATCTCTAAGGAGCACAAAACCCCAAAAAGGTTGAAAACCACTGTGCTGAAGAAAACAGGGGACAGTCATGGCCACCCTCAGGCAGAATGGAGAGAAACCTAGAGGCCCGGGGGCAGTGTGGGCTGCTGGCAGGCGGGAACCTGGCTCCGCAGAAGCCCCCAATGTCCTCCTTCCCAAGTTTCCTTCCAGCGTTCCTTATTTATTCATCCTTAAGGGCTAAATTTGGCTGTGTATCATGGTCACCTGTGGAATTTGCTAAAATAGTTCTGGTCCCCACCTTAACCCAGACCTGCTGAACCTAAATTTTTGAAGAGAGAACCAGTTTAACCAGAAATCTGAATTTTTGACATACTTGATGGGTGGTTCAGGTGCAGCACCACGTCTGGGAACGAAAGCACCAAGACCTTTGTGCTTTGTGGCTTCCAGGCCCTGTTTTCTTCCCTGGTGCCCCTTCCCCAGGCTGGCCCCAAAAGACAAGGGCAGTCAGGACACAGGTGGGCACTTGGCTAGTCACCCTGTGACCCATGGTGCCACCGCCCAGCATGCGCTTCAGGCTCCCTGTCTGGAGGAATGAAAACTATTGCCTTCTACAAAGTACTAGGAAAGACTGACTCATGTCAAGAACTTTGAAATCTTTAGATAAAAGGTGATGCCAGATCCCCTCACTGAACCTGTTGTCACAGAGAGTGTTCTGTGAGGAAATCACAGCCACTGCTTTTGCAGATCATCCATGAGTGGAAACGCCAGCCTGCTTCACTGTCCTTCATTACCCAAGTCACTGTCCCCACTGCATGTTGCTCTATAAGGATAACATGGTACAGTGTTTCTACCTGAGAGCTACCCCAGCCGTGGAATCTACCGGTTGAGTTTAACCCTACTCTCATATCCCTGTGGACCTTAAACACTCTTTATTACATCTAATAACAGTCAGCATTCCATAGGGTGAAGGGCGAGTATGTGACGTCTTTGCAAGGCGGCCAGATGTCGCCACCGGGCCAGCAGCTTTTATCCTGAGGCTGCTGAATTTCACATATATCAATATTTATCAGCTGGAATATTGTCAGTTTTATAAATGAGTACTGGATGACCATAAATCATTCTGTGGGTAGGTGGCCGTGGGGGAGGGAGGCGGTTCTGTTTGTAAGCTTGCCAGCCAGGTGTGTTTATTCATGCCGTGAACGAGTCAGCAGGCTGTTGACCTGCCAGGACTGGTAGGGCCAGCAAGTGCCAACCATTTGCTCTGCTGGACAGTACACCCTGACAGACAGCACAGAAGCAACTCACCAGCCTTCAAAGCCTCATTGCCTTGTTTGTAAGAGAGTTTAATACTTGCCTCTTCTTCCTACAATGTTCAGAGTCACAGGATAGTAGCAACCGATGTCTCAGAGCCTGCAGACGACAGTGCAGTACTGCCATTTGGTCTCCCAACACTTGCCCACCTGACAAGCTGGTAGGCTGATTTCTTTGAGATCTGGTCTAATTTCTTCAGGTCTAGGTGAAGTTGCATGACTGACAGATCCATCTACTGAGAACTTGCTGTGGGTATAGGACTAGGATCTCTGTGAAAACTCTGCTCAGGTAAACTCTATTATAAGCCCCATTTTACAGATGGGAAAACCGAGTGTCAGAGAGGTTAAGTAAGTTGCCCAAGTTGCCACAGCCAGTAAGTGGCAGAGTCAGGATTACAAGCCTAACTCAGTGTGTTTCAGAACCTGGTCTCTTACTGAGATAGGACAGCAAGGGTTTTGTTAGACTGGGCCAGTGGCAAAGATCCCCAGGAAACATCCTAAATCCATGAGCTTCATTCTAACACCACTATTTTGATCTCTCTTCCAAGGAGAGAGAATGTTGGGGGAGTGAAGGAGAATTGGTTAAGAAAAAGACTCTTCCCTTAGAGAGTCTCAAACTTCAGCCCATGTTCCAGTCACCTGGAGGGCTTATTCAAACGTGGATTGCTGGCCCACCTTAGGATTTTCTGATTCAGTAGGTTTGGGCTGCAGCCTGAGAATTTGCATTTCTAAGAAACCCCCAGGTGGTCCTCATAGTGCTGATCCAGGGACCACACTTTGAGAACGACTGCTACAGCCTGTGACACTCACCTGGGCTATCAAGTTATGGTTGTTCAGAGTTGTCCCTAAGCAAAACTGGGTCTCAGCCTCTGCTCATCCCACCCCAACGCTTCCGCATTCTCTCCCTGGTCTGGGACTCCCGGAGGGACTGTTCTCACTATCCAGATTTCTGCCTGCAGCTAGTTCTGATAGTCCCTGTCACTTTCAGTCACCATCCCTTGCAAGGGGGACACTAACACAGAAATCAGGAGGGAAAGATACAATGGGGTAGGTTGGAAGTAGTGGCATTTCAGCCATCAGTTGGATCTGTCTTTCAGTGGTATGGACTTTCCCATGTCCCTGAAGTCACGCTCCAGGGGGGTCACCATTTCTTCTGCCTTCACATCAGATTAGCTTGATGTTCTCAATATCTAAGGCTATGGAACCAGTGTCTCCCTAGGAAACAAGATTATGTGTATATCTTTAAGAAAAAGGTGCAATCAAGTGCATATAAGAAAAAGGCATGCAAGAAAAAAGCTCTGTAGGTAGGGTGCTGCTGCAGCAGTAAAAAGAAATGACTAAGTAAGGCTGAAGTGAGGTTTTCCCCACTTGGATCATCTGTTCTCTGCATCAGCAAAAACAAGCACAGGTGGTTTTTTTCCACCTTTATTTTCTCTCCAATTAAGTAATGCATATTTTTTTGTGTTCTCTCCTTGGGAAGCACCCTCCTTTCGTCAGCCACCTCCTGTCACCACACCTACTGCTGCCGGCAAAGTGACCTTTCCTCAGCTCAGCCTCCCTTCCAGCCAGTGAGACAGCAAGGGTGTGTGCTGGCAGCTGGTCAGGTAGGCAGCTGACAGTGGGAGCCCCTCCACCACAACCCTGCAGACCCCCAAGGCCAGTGAAGCCCACCATCACTCTGCAGACTCCTCAAAGGCAGTGAAGCCCCATCACCACTCTGCAGACCCCTCAAGGGCAGTGAAGACCCCCCACACCTGCAGGCCCCTCAAGGGCAGTGAAGACCCCGTGCACTCTGCAGACTCCTCAAAGGCAGTGAAGCCCCATCACCACTCTGCAGACCCCTCAAGGGCAGTGCTTGTACCTTTTTGGCATAGTAAGGATTCAGTTGAAGCTTTATGAATGACTTTTTAGGTCTCAAAGAGCACAAATAGACACACTGCACATTTGCCTCCATGATAGCTCTCACTGACTGACATACCTCACCTAAATGCCCAGGTAGCTCTGCTTTGGCTGGACCAAACCCAAAGGCTATTTGCAAGCGGGAGATTCTATACTCAGCTCCCCCTGCAGTAACTCAAGTCCATTTCCTTTCCTTTCCCTTGCTCCCTTCATTCCTTCCTTCCCTCCCTCTACAGGGATCCACTGAGCATCACTCTGTGCCCAGCTCTGGGCTGGTCATGACAGATATGGTGATGAACAAGGCCATTGTTTCAGTCACCAACCCCAGAAACCAATGGTCCTGGAGACCTCACTCCCTGGCAATCTGACCTCATCCTCTGCTCCTTCTTCCCTAGTTCAGACCTCATCATCTTTCATCTGAACCATCACAGTAGCCTCATCTCTCACTGGTCTCTCTGGCTGCCTCTCTCCTCCTGCCAGGTCCCCAGCCTCTGCTTCTGCCACCATTACCAGAGGACTGAATCTAAGAGGCAACTCTGACTACGGCACAGTCTCAACACCTAGTCACCAAGAAGAGCCACTTCTCAGTGGAGACTGCAGAGACTTCCATGCCAGCCAAGGCTCCCTCTCTGCCCTGCAGCCCACAGCACTGTTGGTGGCTGAGGTGACAACCCCGCCCTGGTGCCCCCGTCCATGCCTGCACCCCACTAGCTTGCCTTCCACCCCTTTCTCCCCCACTTTGTCTCACCAACATGTAGACGTCCTCCCTGGCTCTGATGGAAGCTTTCTGGTGAAGCTCCAGGCTGGGCTGAGCACCCTCCTGGCTGCCCAGCCTCCTGCCCCTGTCTCTGCAGGGCACACTGATAATGTGCCAAGGCCGTCTGTTCACCTCCCGCCGGGCTGCCCATTCCCCAGCTGTCTATCACTTCCCTGCAACTCCTCAGTGCCCAGCCCGATGTCTGACTCATGACAGGGGCTCAGGAAGCTGAACCTGAATGAAGCTTCCTCAATCATTCAGGCCCCCAGGAGCCCCAGCTCACAGAGCAAGCTCTGAGGAATCAGGCCAGAAAATGGGTCCAACCCATTGCTTTACATGCAAGAGGACTGAGGTGACATGTGCAAGGCATCAATGTGTAGGAGGAAATGCTGCCGCTCTCCTGTACTCATCTGACTGGGTACTGGTCTTAGTGCTGAGTGGATGTTGGGACAGGGATGCAGCAGACTTTAGTGCACCTTCTTGTTCTTTTCCAGACCCAGCAGGAAAGAGAAGAACTGGAATCCAAGCCAAAGAGGGGAGTAAAGAGGATTATTTCTTCCTACTAGAGTTCTACAACCACTGGCCCTGGACGAGGGGAGGGTGTGGACCAGTTAGCCAGGTCATAAAGGGGGCAGACCCTCCTCCTCCTGGGTTGGGTGAACCTGCCACCTCAGGCTGTCCTGTGGAGAGGCCATTGGCCCTCCCCCACCTGGTTAAAGGCTGCTGATGAGGGCCAACTTTCATCAGGCAAAGTCAGGAAAGCAGGGACGTGGCCACTTAAACCCACTGGGTGCGACCAGACGTTCAGGGACTGAGTCCTTAAAAATCCCATTGCTCAAAGCCAGCCAGCCATCTACACACATTTCAAACAGCACTGAGGCCCAAATTCAAGCAGTTGTCAGCATTATATGAAGCCACCAGGCTTCTACTACTTTAGAAGACACTCTGGGGTCTGGGGTCTGGGGTCTAAGAGCATTCTCATTACAAAGTGATTTTCGTCTGTCCAGGATAGGGACATCCCTCACTCCAGGTTAGGACCCTGGCTCTTTACACCCCACCCAACTCCTCAGTTTCCTCTTACAGGGCTAGCAACGGTCCTGGACCAGGCGCCTGGATTCTTCCCTGACTCTTTCTAGCTGAGTGACCACGGGCAGTTACATCACCCTGAGTCAGACTCAGCACAATTGCACTGACCACAGCAAAGTCCATAGGCCTTGCCCACCTCAGAGGATCAGCTAGCACACAGAAATGTGTCCACACCAGGGAACATGACATAGTCACAAAAAAGTACTAACACAGAATGATTTCCAAAATATATTGTTAAGTGAAAAGAGCAAGGCACAATGTTATTTATATGTGTTCATGCAAAAAGGAGGAAAAGAGTATTTGTGTGCAATTTCATCCTGTGTCTGAAAGACTTTACAAGAAACTGATCATGTTGGTGGTCTCCTGGGTGGGTGGACAGGGAACAGGGGCAGGAAGAAAACGCTTTGCCCTTTCAAGCTGAACTATGTGAATACACCAGTTAGTCACTAAAAGCTTTTACAGAGAAAAAAACACAGTCAATAACATCAATGGGAGTTAATGATAGATGTGGGTGGGCAGGGAGGGGAGAGAGAGGCAGAAGTAAGAGACGACTCTGTCACTAGTTGGGATGACTAGATTCACCAAAATATGCACTATAGGAAGAAAGGAAAGATTTGGGGGAAAGAAAATAATTCAACCTTGGACTGTTGAAGTGGAAATGCCAGAAACATCCAAATACTGATGTTCAGCAGAAGATTGAAGGTATGTCAATAGCTCAAGAAAGCACTGAAAATGTAGATCCTGGGTCATCATTCCAGAAGGAGCATTTAAAGCCATGGGAATGGATGACAGGCTAGTCTTTCAGATGAGAGAGATAGAAACTTAACTAACTTGCCCTAAAAAAATAAAAGGGGGAGGCAAATTCATTGAAATATACTATTGAGAAATCCAAGGGATGGCCCAGATATGGCCAAATCTGAGGATTCAGAAAACATCATCAGGATTCTGAGGGGTAAAAAGATTTTATTCTCTAAGTTCAAGAAAGAAAAAGAGAGATTGTTTTTTTAGTCCCAAGCCATGAAGAAGTAACCACACAAATCAGTTTTAAAGCTATCAGTATCATCTGGTGACAGTTTCACTTCAATGCAACACCCCCATCTGAAAATCAGCAACAGCTCATTCCATAAGTCAGCTAATCCCTAAAATCCAAGCTTCTCAAATCTCTATATGAGACCAGCACTTGCTCGGCTCAGAGAAACAGTGCTTTGCAAACAGTTCTTAATTGAGCAAGTAATAAATTAAGTATACACAGGGAGAAACAGAGTGCTGCGTTCTCCTCCTGCAGCAGTTTTGCTTCTCTTTGACCAACTTTCAGCTCAGCTTTCCTCTGCTTGTCCTAATCCTCATATGGGCTCCAGCCACTTGTCAACAAATTGTTCCTAGCAGCTCCAGGCTTCTTAAACCTCTTGATCCCAGAAATCCTGATACATGAGGGAAAGACACAGGAAGGATTCTGTGGAGCTCAGTTTAGATCATATATATGCCCAACACGTGACCAATCATAGCAGAAAGGACGATAGACTCCGCTTGGCCAAACCCAAGTCTAATGCTCTGCTGGCTATTCTCTGCTTACCGTCACCCCAGATCAATTCTCCATCCTTCTTTGCCCTGCTCAGTGCAGCGAATGCTGACTTTAATGAATAAATCAGCCAGACTCCCTTGCCAACTTACTTCTAGCTGGGCTTGGTGGGAGACACTGGTAGACAATCATAGAGCAGGAGGAGAGAAAAGCTTGAGTATTTCTTCCCTGCTCCCTCCTGGATATGGATTGCAAATTGTTAGTGGATGCATCCCTCTTCAGCTGCTACTGAGTGGCTCATTCTGCAAAACTGGAGCTCTCACTTGGTTCTGGAAACACTATTTCTTCCTCTTTCCCAGTCAGGCTAAGGGATGAAAATGACTTCCTGCTGTCGGTTATTGCCAACACCTCTACAAATAATTCCTTCATTAAAAGCTTCTCAGTTGATCCATGTGCATGGAACTCTGTTTCTATCCAAGACCCTGAATAATTTAAAAAAACAAACAAAAAACAAACAAAAAAACCCCAGTCATTTCCCCAAAGAAAGGGGTGCTGAGCAGATACAGTATGCATCCACCACCAGGGGAACTACTGGGGAGAATGGCAAGAGACACAGCTGAGGACAGAGTTTTGCAAGATGCTGCATCAAAGGGCAAGAGAAAGAAGATGATCTCATGGGGAGGCGGATAGAGAGCTAAGGAAATGCACTGAGAGAAAGAAGTTTCAAGAAAGTTGCAAGTGCCACAGAAAGGTTCAACAGCATGAGAATTAGGAAGAGGTTGCTGGGTTGACTGATTGGGAAGTTATTGCGCACCTTTGAACAAATAGTTTCAGTGAAATGGGGTGGCAGTTTTAAAACATGCCCCCCACACTGTTTTTTACACTCTTCCCATGAGAGGTGGTGTCTATGTCCTTACCTTTGAATCTGGGCTGGCTTATGACTGTTCTGATCAATGGAGCACAGAAGAAGAGACACACCACGTCACTTCTGAGGTAGGTCACAGAATGCCATACAAGTGGAGGCTGGTCTCCTCCTCGAGATGATCACTTCAGGAGAACACAGATACCATGTGAAAAGTCAAACTGCCCTGGGTCCGTTTCGCTGGAGAGCTGTATCCAGGTTCCTCAGGTAGTAGCCTAGGTGAGCCCCTACCTGACAGCCAGGTGAGTGAGCCACGGTAAACATCCAGCTCTGTTGAGCCTTCAGATGACTACAGTCTCATCTGGTATGACCACAACTACATGACAGACGTCAAGCAAGAACTGCTCACCTAAGCCCCTCCCAAATTTTTATTCCACAAAATCACAAGTAGCATTAAATTGTTGCTCTTTTAAGTTGCTATGTTTGGTGTGGGTTAATTCTTTACATAGCAATAGCACACTAGAAGTGGGGTACTCTGTAACAAAACATGTTTTAAATACATGGTGTTGGCTCTGGGACTGAGAGTCAAGAAAAGCTGAGAGGACTTTAAGGAGACTTTTTTTTTTGGTCTTTTTTTGTGACTGGCAAGGGGATCGCAACCCTTGGCTTGGTGTCGTCCGCACCACTCTCAGCCAGTGAGCGCACTGGCCATCCCTATATAGGATCCGAACCCGTGGCAGGAGCACCGCTGCTGCACCCAAGCGCCGCACTCTCCCGAGTGCTCCATGGGGCTGGCCCGGGAGACTTTTAATAAAAGTCTGGAGAACCCTGAAGAGGTTGTCAGTGATAGTTTAAAGGAAAGCAAGGGAAATGTTACTGGAATCAGGAGGAAAAGAGATCCTCATTACAAAATGGCAGAAAGTTTAGCAAATTTTCACCTGTGGTAAGGTGAAAAATTGAAAACATACCTAATAAATTGGTGAATCTGGCTAAGGAGATTTCTAGGCAGAATGCCAAAAGTGACAACTGAATTCTCTTAACTGTGTATTGTAAGATATGGGTAGAGAGAGAAGCTTAAAAAAAGGAATTATTCCATTTTCCAGCAAAATTTAGAGAAAATATAAATAAAACCAGAACTTATTAATTCAAGAATAAAACTATTTCTCATCCCCATATCTCCTAGTAGAAGATTCCCAAAGTAAGAAAAAGCCTCACAGAAAATATCAAACCCTGGGTGCTGACAGGAAAATCTCAGGGAAAAATAAAACCAAGTGTGTGGCTGTAGCTCCCATTATTAAGACTTTGGAAAGTTTTTTAACAATGTCTTCATAGACCCTTTAAAACATACAATTTATTAAGTATCTGGTGACCCTCTCTGTTAAACAGTAGGGTGCCTAAAGGTCCTAAGGTCATTAGCTCACACAGAAATCTTACAAAGAGCCCAAAGTAGAGAAGGACTTATCTTGAAGAGATTTGTGGGCATGGCTTCTGTATAATGCAGTGGATTAGAAATTGACACATAGGAAACTCACAAAGTTTTTAAAGAAATTGTATCAGCTTTGACTGAAAGGGACAGAAACAGTACAAAATGAAAAGAGGCTTTTAGACACCCCCGTCCAACTTTTCAAGGGCAGGAAGCAGATTGAGAAATCTGCTCAGTTGCAAATTTGGGCCATTTTTTATGGAAAGGGAAGGATGTCTCAGGACAAAGAACGAACAGCTCTTTAGAGCAAAGCCAAAGCCACAAGAACAACTCCTAAAAGCTCTAATTAAGGGACTAAAAACAGGTACCTAGATGGATTTCAGAATGTCTACATCCCAAAGACGAATGTGTGTCTCCCATTTTTCCAGTTTTTGAATAAGAGGTTCTGTGGCAGTTATCCCACACTCAACATTGTAGTTTAGGTGAGGAGAAAACAAGAAATTGTAGTTTAGGTGAGTTAGTTCACAGATTTCCAGATCAGGAGGAACTATACTCAAGGAACGTCATTTAAAGAGCCACTTCTACTTGGGGACCTGGTTTAAATGACAAGGTCCTGACACGGACCTTGAACTAGCATGGCATGTGACTTTAGGAGGTTCTTGAAGGGAATGAATATTTTACACATAGGAGAGATGTAAACAACTTGTGGCCAGGAAGTAAACTCTGCCAGTTGTAAAACATGGTCCCCAAATCCTTTGACACTGCTCTCATTGAGATGTGGGGTCTATGTCCCCTCCCCTTGAATCTGGGCAGGCTTATGCCAGCTTCACCTAATAGAATACAGTGGAAGTGATGCTGGTGCTGAGGTGAAAAGGGCCATGTGGCTTCTGCCTGGACCTCTCCAGACAGTTCCTGCAGGGGAAGCCAGCTGCCATGACTACACGGAGCCTGCCACGCTGGAGAGGCCACACGGAGGTATTCCAGTAGACAGACCCAGCTGAGCTCCCAGACAACAGCCAGCATCAACTGCCAGCCATGTATGGGCTGTCTCAGATGCCAGCCCAATTGAGAATGAATGTATATGAAGGATATTGAGGCAATCTGAGAAATTCAGCAGAGAAGGGAAGAAAAAAAAATGATGCAGTGGTTTGGGGGTAAATAGACTTGAAGGAAAATGTTTTCTTAGAGTGGAGAGAGCTAAGCCAGTGGAGAGAAAGAGTATGGCGATGTAAGAAGCACCCCAGAGAGGCTTGCCTGATGAGCTCAGGTGTACAGAGCCTTGGGTGGAAGGCAGAGCCATGTCTGCTTTGACACTGGAGGGAAGGAGGAATCATGAAGATGACTGAGAATGCTGCCACCAGATGAAGTAAGAATATTACTTCCTTAAAAAGCAAACCCGGGGCTTCATGTCAAGATGGACAGTAGGATCATGCTCCAAAAAACCCCTCCGCCCCAAACATAACAATATTCATAAGATGGAAGAAGGAAAAAAGAGTCACAGCTGGGCTCAAAATCAAGGTAAACCTCTCCTTTCATTTCAGTTTCCAAGTAATGGCAGTGAAAGTGGGAGAGTACTTAAAATAAAGATTAATTGAAAGTCTGCTTGAGAAGAATCTGGTCCCCAAGTCCTCTGCTCCTGGGTTTCACTTACAAAAATGGTGGAGAGGACTGGAACTGCTGGGCTCCAGGTCTGAAACAGGAGGGAGAGTAGCCGGGAATGCCAGTACTGTGGGATAAAAGGACTTAACTTGTTGTATGTTTGATAGAGGATTGGAGCAAGTATCATTGCTTAAAAATGGGAGTGGGACGGACTCCCTTCTGCTACCGAATGCTGTGTGAGGTTTCTCGGTTCTTGGAGACTTTCAGGCATCAGAAAGAAGGGGTACAGACCCAGCCTGGTTGCCAGCAGATGAGCCCAACCACTCCTGGGATCTATGCAAAGAACATTCCACAGCCTGTCCCTGGACTGAAGCCCCAGAGGGTCAGAGAGAGCAAGGCAATCACAAAACTCCAGGCAGGGAGGGGCATTCCAGTCAGTTACTGCTGTGTAACACTCCACCTGAAACCATGGTGGCTTAGGACAATACACCTAAATATTTTTTATTGATGAACCTGAATTTGACACCTGGTGGTGTCAGCTGGGGGTTGGGGGGGCTCAACTATGGCTAGAGGAGCCATGTCCAGCACGGCTCATCACAAGGCTGGTGAATTGTCCCTCGCTGTTGGTTCCTTTCCATGTGGGCCTCTTGGTGGAGTCACTTCTTCACAGCACAGTGGCTGGGTTCTGAAAATAACTATCCTAAGACATAAGAATAAGGGAAAAACAAAATCCTTTTATCCCAAATGACTCCAAAAAATAAAAACCAAAATACATGGAGCATTCTAATGCTAAGTAAGCAGCCAAGAGTTTAAGACGTAAAGATGGAGGATGAAACATAGCCACCAGCTCTTCGTCCCTTCCAAACGTCATTAAAATAGTATTTGAAGAACCAGTAAGTCCTAAGGATAAAGAAAATGGGATGAGAGGCAAGGAACAGAATTTCAAAATATTTAAGGCAGATAGATGAAGAAGAAAGAATTTAGAGATTTAAAAAATAAAACCAAGTCCTGAGCCAACAGTGTGGGAAACCCAGGAACCCCCACAATTTACATCATGCATTTCAAAAAGGCTCAGGAATTGGCTGCACCCATAACCTATGAACCAGGGGTGCACAGAGGGGAGTACTTTCAAAGGAGCAGATTGGTTGAAAGTCTGTTAAAAAAGAAACCAGCCACCCAAATCCTCTCCCTCACACTGCAAAGCTATTAGACTTCCCTTCTCACATCCTAGTCAAAAACTTAAGGTTTATTCTCTGGAGAAAGTAAAACAGAGTGTCTTGGACTGAAAGACATTAGGCAGAACTGAGGGTGGGGAAACCATATTGAAAACAGGTAGATTTAATAAATAAGTGCATAGTGGAAGCTGAGATTCTGCGAGGAGATTGTAAGAGTTCTCTGGATTGTAAGAGTGTCCATTGCAAGAAGAAAAATCTAAAGATACTGACATCAATTATTCCACCAACAAATAGCCCAGCCAGGTCACCTCATGGTGAACACTCTACCTAACTGCTTAAAGCTTCCCAGCGGCTATTAGCAAGTACTTTACTCTTCAATACGGGTAGACAATTGAGAATTGCCAGTCACCAGGGAAAATCTAAACTGAAATATAGAGACCAAAACAAATAAACAGAAAAAAATCAACTTGGTAGAAATAGAGCTTCTTCAGGGGGAGAAGTTAAAAAACAAAACAAAACTATCATGAATATCCTTGGGGAGATAAGAAAAGATATTGCACCCACAAAATAAGAAGAGAATGGTATTTCTAAAAGAAAAATCAGGAAACAATAAAGACTACGGGAAATTTTGAAAGTTTTAAAAAATGTGACAGCAGAAGTAGAAAACTCAGTAGAAGACATGGATATAAAGTTGAGGAACTCTCCCCCCAAAAGTAGAACAAAAAAAAAATCAAAGATCTAGAAACAAGGCAAAAAAAGATTTTTTTAAAATTAGAGAACCAGTCCAGAAGCACCACATCTTAATAATGGGTTTTCTGGTTGGGGAGAAGGGGCTGAGGGGAAACACTCAGCAATGAAATAATCCCGAGAAAATTTCCCTGGCTGATTAGCTCACTTGATTAGAGCATGGTGTGGGTAACACCAAGGTCAAGGTTTCAGATCCCTGTACATGCCAGCCACCAAAAAAAAAAAAAAAAAAAAAAAAAGGAGAAGAGGAAGAAGAGAAAAAGAAAAAAAAAATTTCCCAGAACTAATTAAAAAGCATGAGTTTCTGATTGAAAATGCTTGATGAATGCAGGCATTCATAATAGAGGAAAAGAGATCCACACCAAGGCACATCCTGTGAATTTTCATAACAGTGGGGACAAAATAAACATCTCCCAGAGAGAAACAAAGTATATCAAACTTAAAGGATCAGAGATCACAATGGCTTTGAAATTCTCAAATATTGATCGAAGGCAATGAAGCAATACTTTCAAATTCTGAAATTTACTCCCAACTGAGACTATGATACCCAGCTAAGTTATCAATAAAGTGTGGAGGTGGAATAAAGTATTTTTAGCCAGTTTTGTTGTGTAATGAACAACCACAAGCTCTCAAAGGCATATACATCATTAACTGTTATCCTTGCTCACGTGCCTATGAATTAGCCAAGATGACTCTCCAGCTGGCTTTGGGTCTGCAGGTCACCTGGTGAGGCTCTGATCTGTGTGTAAACACTGAATGTTGATCTAAGTAAAATTTCAATATATCTGTGTTTGGAGAATGAGGGGATGGAGAAGGTGAATATGTATGGTGAGGTGGGGAAGAAAGAAAGCTGAATGCTCACTCTGAAGACAGAATAGCATAGCAGCTGAGAGCACGACTATGGAGCCAAATCATCTGCGTCTGAAACCCAACTCAGCCACTTAAGAGATACATGACCCTTGGCAACTTACTGAATCTCTCTGTTCCTCAGTTTCCTCATCTATAAAGTGGTGTTGATGGTAATAATAACCCCAGCTCTGAGCTGTTATAACCATTAAATAAATTAAAATATGGGAAGCACCCAGAAGAGTGCTTGGCACAAGCTAAGTGCTGTGTAAGTGATTGCTATTGTTATTTATCATGACAAAGAAACAACAGAGAATGTGAAACTGAAACGAAAAATCAAGAAGTAACCATTCAATTATATTATTTATAGACATGAATGTAAATATCAAAATAATTAGATAAGAGGTGAAATGATTGCCTCTCAGGAAAAGGAAAAAAAGGGTTAGGGGACTGTTGTTTCTCAACAAAATTGCAGAAGTGGTTGATTCGTATGTGCATTATAACCTGGAGAAAAATGAAAACTAAAACCAAAACAACCATTATGTTTTTTTGATAGTGGAAGGCCAAAATTGTTCTATGACGTTAGAAACTGAAGGCAGAGATCCAAATATTGAGTTCCAGAAGCACACAGAATGTGTCTATGGAAGAAAAATACTTTCCAATTTTCACTTAATCCAAAAGACAGTAATGGGTTTGTAATAAGAAAAAATTGTTGAGTTCAGTAATTTCTGACTGATGCAGTATTCACTATTACTTAATGTACTGCTCTAGGCTTCCCTTCCATCTTTATTCATTTCTGGTACATTAAGTAATCTGTGAATATTCATAGGCACAATGCAGTGTTTCTGTTTTTCCAAATTAAACCCTTGAATATTAGAACATCAAATAAATTTGCACACTTAAAGCAAACTTATTCTATTAAAATTTCCCTTTTTTATTAGTGTTATTCTTCTACATCTTCTACAACTTTTATTTTCTAAGTAGTTTTGCTCTTACCAGTCCAAACAAACAAATAATCAATCAATCCCTGAAAAACTCATCTTGAAAAAAAGAAAAAGAAAAGCAGAAAACAAAACCAGAATATGAAATTACTCCATATGAAATTAATGTTATAGAACAGTTTGAAAAATATATATATAAATATGTTTAGAATTTTAAAGAGGGAAATAAAGGTATAACTTAAATTGAAAATTAAAAATATAAAACAAAAACTATTAGAAATAAAGCAAAAAAAGGTGATATTAAAAAAAAAGAAACCATCATAAATCTTAGAAATGAAAAATACAACCATTGAAATAAAATCTGCAACAGATGGGGTAAGTTCTAAGACATGACAGAGTCAAAGACAAAGTCAGTGAATTGAAAATAGTAGTGAGAAATTCACTCACAATGTAGTACAGAAAGGCAATAAAAATATCAATGAGAACTAGAGACTTGGAAATAAGATGGAGAGGTTCCAAGAAACATATAACAAATTCTAAAATAGAAGAAGGAAGGGTATAATAGAGAAGAAACATGTAAATAAATAATCATGGATAATATTATAGAATTAAAGAAACACATTCTCATGCACATTGGGTACTAAGCAAGAAAAATTAAAAAATAAATTCCACACCCAGAGACATTATAGTGAAACTTGAGAACAATAAGGATAAAGGGACAATCTTAAAAGCCATGATAGGAAAAAAGATACATTATCTACTGAAGAATTTCAACAGACTTCTTATCAGAACAGTAAATGCCAGAAGGTAATCAGGCAATACCTTCAAAAGTGCTGAGAGAAATGACTGTGCAGTTACTATTAATATCTGTGGGGGATAAACTGAGATACGGGTAAATTAGGTAAATCTCCCAATTCCAGTAAGTGTCTCAAGATCCACAAACCCAGCCAGTCTTAGCTTCACTGCCTGGATTCTCAGTTACTAACCTATATACAGCATTTATAGGAATATAGGAAGAACTTACACAATAAAAGGAAAAATCCGCCAGGCAATTTAGTTGTTGACAACAGCTAGCCTAAATATTTAACAGCAGGAAAATGAGTCCATTATGGTACAGTCACACTACAGAACACCATACAGCAATTAAAATGAGTAAACTGTACCTACATCCATCAACAGAGATACACCTTGAAAATATAATGTACCATCTACAGGAACATGTGCCTAGACCCTTGGGCCCTTTAACTAAAGAAGAATTAAAAGACTGAAAAAAAACCATTAAAGGTGAGATTAAATATTTTTCTTCTGAAAAATTTCCTCCCGGAAAATTTACCTGTTATGTCTTTTCAACAACTTTGAGATTTAAATGAAAGAAATCTTAGAGTCTATTCTTTGGACTGAGAATGTTTAAGGCATATGTATGTTTGAATGGGGTATCAATCTGATCATACTCAAAATCCAGATGTTCCTACGTAATCAATCTCTTCTCAGCCTTTTGTATATAATTTGTGATTTGTCCCCTTTGGTTTTTCTGCTGATTTATGAAAAAAGTGCAACAGGATCCTCTTACAGTTGTCAGGAACAAGAAAAAGTGGACCTGAAGAGGGAATCTCGGTGTATTTGTAAGGAGCCACACGAGCATTAGGACGCTAAGCGTGCTTGCGACAACCCTCCGTGAGATGACCGCAGAGTGGGAGACAATCTTTGGAATTTCAACGAGCAGCATTTGTTTAAAGTGAAGAATTTCGATGCGATATCTCCAGCTGGCCTGAGGACAGGCAACAAACGTCCAGTGTGGTAGCTTCTGGCCAACTCTTTGAGGAATAGACAACTAACGCTACTTTTGAATTTAAAAAGAGAACTTTACGTTTGGATTGTTCAGCCTATTTTATTAACAGCCTCCTCAGTGGCTTCCTTGTCCGGGGTCTGGTCTCCCTCATGTCCCCGGGGAACACCCGGGCTGAGATCACGCGTGCTTTTACTGCGCGTTCCTCTGGCACCTTGCGCCCCAAATGCTCGTTGGTAACGTCTGTTTTCTCAGCTAGGGTCGGCAGGGACTCTGTCTTACTCATTTTCAGAGCTCTAACGTTAATGTTTGACTCAGCTGGAGAAGAGAAAGTGTGTGTTTGCAAAATGAACAAAACCCGAAAGAACTGGTCGTAATGTAATACTAGAGAATGATGGTAGGTGGCGCTGTGTTTGGTTTTGGAGCTGAAGGAAGAAAAATCTCCGGATGTTTTAGAAAAGAACATCAAGAGCACAGGGGTATTTATTTATTTATTTATTTATTTTTATTTATTTATTTTTTTAAAGATGACCGGTAAGGGGATTTTAACCCTTGACTTGGTGTTGTCAGCACCACGCTCAGCCAGTGAGCGAACCGGCCATCCGTATATGGGATCCGAACCAGGGGCCTTGGTGTTATCAGCACCGCACTCTCCCGAGTGAGCCACGGGCCGGCCCAGCACAGGGGTATTTAGACCACCAAAGCAACCTTACTAGATGATATACTTACATGGGTACCAGGGAAAAGGTGCACCTGTACAGATGTGTTGCCCAAAGAGCTCCTGTGAGAGCATCTAGCTATTAATAAAAAGTCCCTTTCTGAAAGATTTTAGTTTGTGTGGGGTCAGTAACTCTTTCCATGGTTAATTTTAGAAGCTAACCTACCCTTTAGAAAAAGCTATTTCTAATTGCCATCTTGTGAAATTACAATAAAACCATGCACAAAACTGAAATAATCCGAGTACCAAAGTTCCCTATACTTTAATGTTAAGAAAAACACGTACAATTTTCTAAACCAGGGAATCAAAGTATAAGTGATTTAGAAATATTTGCAGACACATGAAAATTTTAAAATTTGACTTTGGTGCCGAGAGAACATCTAGGCTACCTAGATATCTAAATTCTCTATATGTTCCCAGAAAATCTAAAGCCTAAATAATTAATTACTCAACACTTATGTGCCCAGGGATTAAGTGTTTGTGAACCAGCTTTTAAATCCCTGCCGGAAAGAGAGAATTTTAAATGCTTAAAAAAATGTGGGTGAGCCCAAAAGCCAGGGAACAATTGAACTTAACATTTATTGAATGCCCCCTAAGGGCCAGGCACAAGATTAGACATTAAGCAGCATCTATTAAGACGTAATAAGTTTTATCTTTTAGTCATAAAGACACTCATTGTACAGCACTGGAAAATTAGAAAGGAGAATGAGAAATCCGTAATATAGCTACTCAAACATGACTGCTCTTAACATTGTGGTATATGTCAATCTAAATTTCTTTCCTAAAGATTTTTTAAAACCTAAATTTTTAAGCTTCATTACATGTAACTTTTTTCACCCAGCATTTCAACTAAATTATTTCTCATGTTACTAAAAAAGCTTCCTAAACAAAATTTTAATCTTGGATATGAATATACAGATTTTTAAGATTTTCTACCTGTTGTCAAATTGATCTATAGAAAGGTTGCATCAATTTACAAACCTACCAATAAAATATAAAAATGCCCACTTCTGCACATCTTGCAAAACACTGAATCTTAATTCCTTTAAATATTTGCAAAAACGGTGTGCAAAGCTTATTATATGGAGTCAGTCCTATTTTCTATTTTATGTTACTAGCTAGAGTTAACATTTTTTCATATCCTTAGGACAGTTTATATCACTCCTTGTATAAATTTCCTATTCAATTTTTAAACTAATTTTCTATTAACATGTTTGTCTTTATAAGAAATCTTTGTATTTTAAGAATGTTAATTCTTAATTTTTCTTAAGTATCGAGATTTTTGAGGTTTTCAATATATTAAAAGTTTTAGATTTTTATATAGTTGATCATTTGCTTTATGGTTTCTACTTATGATTTCATGCTTACGAAGGAATTCCCCACTACAATACTATAATCACCTCTATATTTTTCTAGTTTAAAATTACGTCTTTTAAAATCTTTTATATGCTTGGAATTTATTTGATACAAGGAATAGGAGACTATCTAAGTTTTTTATTTTCTTAAAAAATGCTTACCCACTTAATGTAACACCATTTATTAAAGTCATATCCCTTCTCCCCAAAATAAAGTATCACCTTCATCATATAGTAAATTCTAACACATACTTTGATCTGCATCTGCATATCCATTTTATTCCACTTAACTATCTGTTAAGGCCCTGAAATCATACTGTTTAATCAATAAATATATAACATATTTGAATATCTATCAGGGCAAATTTACCCTGATTATATTTTTTTCAAAACTTAAAAAATATTCTAAAATATTCTCATACATTTATTCATCTAGATAAACTTTAGAAACATACAGTTATGTTTCAAAAAAATCCCATTAGAATTTTAAGTGAGGTGACGTTATATGTACATATTAACTTGGAAAAAATTGGCAGCTTTACATTATTGAATCTTCCCATCCAGAAACTTTTATTCAAATTTTCTTTTAAGTCCTTTGACATTCAAGAGTTTTGTTAGTTTTCTTCATACAGGTCCCGCATATTTTTTTCTTGCAGAATTTATCCTTAGACTTTTTAATATAATATTTTGGATCTTTTTTCTACTACATTTCTAACCACTTATTATTAGTAATGGTACTTTGGACATAAGTTGCTTTTTCTGTATTTTCTAATTGTCTCGTTAGAAAAGACCCCCAAGAAATGGAATAACATGGTTTAAGATTATGGATACATTGAAGGACTCTTGCCAAGTTGCTGTAAAAATATCACTCCACAATTAAAACCAATGAGAGTACCCCTTTCATACCACCCTGCACTATTCGGTGTTATTTTTGTAAATCAATGATTAATTGACTTGAGAAAAATGGTATATCTTTGTTTTTCGTTTACCGTTTTTTACTATTTGTGAAGTTGAACATTTTCCCATAAGTTTCATCTATTTTTGAGTCATCTGCATAAAAGACACAGCCCTTGAAATGGGCTTTATTTGCAGAACTGAAAAGCCACTGGCTGAACCAACCAGAGTTGATCTAGTCCAGCGACGTTCAACAGGGTGAAGGCATGTTTGGTCACCAAAATAGTTGGGGGAGGAAGGCGGGATGGAGGGGCTGACACTATCATTTCAGCAACTGAGCATGGTAAGTACAAGACAGCTAGGGACAGCCCCTATGCCCCAGAGCCTGCTGAAATTTTTCAAACTAGTCAATCCTAAGCCTACTTGTCTTGTCTTGCCCGTTCCTACCCACAGAAACCACAACACAGGCTCTTGGCCACTTCTTCCCCCTCTCCTCCTGTCTCTTGACTGACCTCTGGTGCTGCCCCATGTGGCCTCTTGTAATGTAGCATCCCCGCCCCCCACCCCGCACCCGGGATCTGCGAATATAACAAATTATCTTTTTAATGGCACTCTTCTCCTGATCTGTTACGCTTGCCATACTTAGAAATAATTAAAACTACATTTTAAAAAGCAGGTAAAACTACATAAAATTCAATCCTATAGCCAGCATCTTAGTGAACGGGGAAACCCAAGAGCCATTCCCATTAAAGTCAGACACAAGGCAAAATATCCACCATCTCCACAACTATTTAACATTATTTTGTAGATACTAGGAAATGAAATTTGACCAGAGAAAACAATTAAAGGCATAAGGAAAAGAAACTTGAAAATAAAACTATCCCTATTTGTGGATGACATAATAGCAAACCTGAAAAACCCTAGAAAATCAATGATAAGCAATTCAAACAATAAAAGAATTTCATATGATAGCAGGATATAAAATTAACGTGCAAAAATCAATAGTTTTGACTTCCAGTTTCCAGTATGATATGTAAAGAGCTTGGAACTCATCACTACCAACCTCAAAACAAACAAACAAAAAAACCCAAACAAACAAACAAACAAAAAAGAAATGAAGGGGAAAAAATGCTGAATGAACTGAAAACCAACAATTCTTTTTAGGTCCATCAGAAAATTGAGGTCACAGGGCAAACTGCTACCCTGAAAACTGGAGAGACAGACAGGCAGATACAGAAAATCTCACCCTATAGAGAGCAGAGGCTGCTGCTGGAGTCTGGTAGGAAACTTAGAGGGAAAATGACTAATTGCTGGAAACTGAGCAAGGACTAGCTTGAGAGAGAAAAACTCCTGAAAATCCAGTCTCAAGGGTCCCCCAAACTTCCCTGAGTTTTACTTCCAGGAATCCCACAAGGTTCTCAGAAGGAAGGGGAAAAAACATTTTGAAATAAGTCCAGAGTACTCAGTTCTCTTTAATAATGACCTGTCTCAAGAGAGAGTATTTTACCAGAGCATCACCCTCTTGGGTTTTAACAAAGCTTAACAGACATGGAGGAAAGGAAATACCAGCCCCCTCTAGCTTTCCTGTCTCACCTAAAGGGGGAGGGGGCACTGAGAACCACTTGTGAAAGTCACAGCCCAGGGACAGGGGCCCCTAAAAGACTGAGGCCTGAACATAGAACCCTATATAATGCTTCTCCTCCCCCCACACCTTACCACTACATCAACAGGGCTCCTGTATGATAACAGGAGATTACAGCTAAAAGAACTGCTAATTTCAGACCCAATTTAAGAAGGAGTCTCTAGGGAAACCCAAGGACAACAGAAAGATAAAAAGAATGGCACTTGAGGAAATTTTAGCCTTGGACACCACAACTACAGCAAAGAAGCAAGGATACCCCAGCAGTAATGAGCACCTGAGCATCCAGAACTTGGTCTCAAATACCATTTCCCACTAAAAGGAACTAAGGCCTATTGGAAAAATGGCTAATTCCAGGGCTTGACAAGATAGATATAAAAATGAGTCTGAGGGTCAGCCCATGGCTCACATGGGAGAGTGTGGTGTTGACAACACCAAGTCAAGGGTTAAGATCCCCTTACCAGTCATTTTTTTTAAAAAAAAAAATTAAAATAAAAACAAGTCCGGAATATCATGTTATACCAGAAAGTAAGAAAATCCTTATTAAAAGTGATGAATGCATGTCATGAAGTCAGATGAAAGGAACTTCTACTAGACGAATTTGGCACAATTTTTGAGGGCCAAAATAATTAGTATAGTAATGAATTATAGACATTTTAAAAATAGGATGAGTCATAGCAATAATTAATGAGCCATAAGTAATAAATGGGAAGAAGGAAAGCTCTTGGTTACAGCAGAATGCTGAGGGCCAACTGGTAAACGTGGATAGGTTCCATAGTTGGAAATTTATCATTTTGCTGCCACGAAGATAAAGATCAGATCAGTCAAAAATCATCAGTGGGTGAACTGATTTTTTAAAATGAAGGAACTCTGACATGTGGTACAACATGGATGAACCTTAAGGGCGTTATGCTCAGTGAAGTAAGCCAATCCTAAAAGGACAAGCACTGAATGATTTCACTTATATGAGGTACCTAGAGCAGTCAGATTTATAGAGACAGAAAGTAGAATGGCAGGTACCAGTGACTGGGGGCTGGGGCAATGGGGAGTTATTGTTTAACGGGTACAGAATTTCGGTTTTGCAAGATGAAAAGAGCTCCAGAGATGGATAGAGGTGATGGCTGCACCACAGTGTGGGTGCACTTCAAAATGGTTGAGGGCAAATTTTACGTTATGTATATTTTACCACAACTATACATTAATTAATTTGGAAAAAAAAGAATCATCAGCAGATGCCAAGCCTAGAAGGAAGTTTTGATGAGAACAGAACTTTGCATTGTCTTAAAATGTCTCCCCATAGACTGCTTACTGGTTGCAGTGAATAAATCTGGCAACACGTTGGTTAGGGGATGAAAATTAACATTTCTAATGAGGGATAGATGGACACCATGTGTCGTCAGTGCTCATGCCCTGAGAAGGACATGAGAAACATGAGACATGGCAAAATGAAGAATGTTCTGTTAGGAAAATGGAAAAGGACGAAGGCATGTATTCTTTAAAACTGTCGATGTTTTAAAAGACAAATAAGGCTATGGAAATGTTTCATATTAAAGGAGGCCAAGAGACAGGCCATACCTGACCTTAGATTGGATCCTGTACTGAGGGAAATCTGTCAAGGACATGTTTAGTTCAACTGACTAAATTGGAACACAGGGCAATATTATATCAGTAAAAAATTATCAAGTTGATGACTGCACTGTGGCCATGTAAAAGCATATTCCTATTTTTAAGAAATACAAACTGAAGTAGTTAGTATTTACTAATCAGTAGTTAGGGGTAAAGTACCATGACAAATGTAACTTACCTTCAAACGATTCAGAAAAATAATGTGCACATATGTGTGTGTATTTTCAGCATCCAGCACATAACAGTCACTCAATAAATGGCTGCTGAATGAGGGAAGGAGGAATTGAATAACTGGTGACCGAGGAGCCATGGCGACTGCAGTTCAGCTACTTTAATTTTGCACAAACACAATTAGTACTTGCACGATCTACTCCAGTTCTACTTTCTGGCTCACCCTTGTACTTGTCCTAGGTTCAGGGTTACTTCTCTAGGATCATTGGGAAAAGAGGCTGCTTCTCCCTTTCCTTGAGGTCTCTTCTTCATTCTCTGTGAAATCTATTGTCACACTGGCCACCTGAACCTGCACTTGGCAGTTTCCCTGCTTTCTCCCCGCATGGCCCTTTTCCTGAGCACGCCTTCTTCTGGTCAGCTGCCTTGGCCTTCCGTTGCTTTCAGCATCTCATGCTTTCTGAATGCACACCTGTGGTGCCTGCTTCTACTTTTTAATCATTAATCCTTTCCCTCAAAGAGTCAGTTCCAAGGAAAACAGGTGGATTCCCCATTTTGTATTACCAAGCCTTCCTCTAGAAGAGCATGTTTACATTTTCAGGGAACATTGTTGTGCTAGAATCATTAGCATCAATATTGTCGTAACTGAGTCCTGTCTCACATTTTTATTACCCCTACTCTGGCTAAACCCAAGTTACTCTCAGTGTACAAATTTTTCAAGGAAAGAAAATAAAGAGTTTCTAACTATTGCCTTCAGTGGGGTTTACTATTATCTTTAGGTTTTGTGCATATATGCTATCCACCAGTAAATAACACATCTGCCAAAGAACTTTAAGTTCTTTTCCAAAACCTGACAACTCTGTCCAAAAATAGCCTAGTGAACCTCCATATTTGGTGATAGGACAACTTTTGTATTCATTTATTCAATAAAAATTTACTAGGCACTTATCCTGAACCTCTCATGAGCAGCACCAGTAGTTAGTGAAATGGTGAAAAAATGTGTACAAATTACTAAGAGAAAAGGACTAGGATCTAAGAATGTAGAACACTTGACAATTTCCAGTTCCTAGATACCCAGTTTCCAGTTCCTACACATTGCTGAAATGAATAGTACTTAAGTTCTGGACTCTTATTAGGCTCTCTCTTGCAGTTTTCTTATGTTTCAAGTGTCCTTACTGTTCGTATTACACATTCCCGGTCAGCCTAACATTATTCACTTAGATTAACCATATATGTTGCAAAGTTCTTTGCCTACTGTTGGCTCCTTTTCTGTTTCCTTCCTTTCCCACATTCTTTCTTCTTCTTCCACTCCTCCTCCTCCTCCTTCTTGATGAGTTCTTTCTGGAACCTTTTTATTAGATGGGTTATATGAATGATGATCTCTGAATTCTTGCATCCCAGCAAATATCTTTCTTTCATCCTAACAAGTCAGATGAGGGAAAGACAAGCTACTCAGTAGTAAAAAATATATTTGTAAACCACATATCAAACAGAGGACTTGCATCTAGAATACATAAAGAAATCTCAAACCTTAATAGTTTTCTTAAAAGCTCCATATAAGAAAATGGGCAGAACCCATTTGAACATGAACAGACATTTCATTAAAATGGAAGTATGTATGGCAAATAGCAAATGAAAAATGTTTTTTTGGCATTACCTGTTAGGGAAATGCAATTTAAAACAACAATGAGATATAACTACACACCTATTCATAAAAAAGTTAAAATCTTAAAATAGTGATAATGCCAAATGCTAGGAGGGATGTAGAAAAACTGAATCTTTTATATGTTGCTAGTAGGGATGTAAAATGGTACAGGCACTGTAGAAAATAGTTTAGCAATTTCTTATAAAACTAAACATAAAATTACCATATGACCCACCTACTGCACTCTTGGGCATTTATCCCAGAGAATGGAATCATATGCTCACACAAAAACCTGTACCCAAATGTTTACAGCAGCTTTGTTCCTAATAGCACAAAGCTGGAAACAACATAAATGTCCTTCAATGAATGAACAATTAAGCAAACTCTGATACAGCTATATGATGGAATACTGCTCATCAACAAAAAGTTGTTTTCATATGCAACAACTTAGATGAACCACAAGAGCACTATGCTTACTAAAGAAAGTCAATTTCAAAAAGCTGTATACTGTATGACTCCATTTATATAACATTCTTGAAATGACAAAACTATAAAGTTGAGAACAAATTAATAGTTGCCAGGGACAGACATGGGGGTGGGGAAAGTGAAGCTATGAAAGGATAGCAGAAGGGAATCCCTCTGTGGTGCTGATGAAACTGTTCTGTATCTTGATTGTGGTAGTAATTAGATGAATCTATACATGGGTTAAATTGCAGAGAACTACACACACACACATGCATGTTAAAACTGATTAAAGCTGAATAACATCTGTAATCTAGTTAACAGTAAATTTGCACTACAGTTATGTAAGATTTCATCACTGGGGGAAGGTGAATGAAGATTTCACAAGACTATGTACTATTTTTGCAACTTCTTGTGAGTCTATCATTCTTTCAAAAGAAAAAGGTTTTTTTTAAAAAGGCTAAAGTAGCAATATTAATATCAGGCAAAGTGGAATTAAAGTTATAAAGCATTAATTAAATCAAAGAAGGACTATGTAATGATCAAAAGAAGAAATAAAAGACAGAAACCTATATGGAACAAGCAACATAGCAACTACTTACCAGCAATTCCAAAATCTGAAACACTCTAAAACCAAAACCCCCAAAAGTTTCAGACAAAAATTGTGAAAGTTTACTACTATATTACAGGTCTGATCTCTTATTCTCAATTCTAAAAACCAAAAATTTTGTTTAATTTGAAATTACATTTGGGGCTGGCTCACTTGATTAGAGCATGTCGCTGATAACACCAAGATCCAGAGTTTGATCCCTGTACTGGCCAGCTACCAAAAAAAAAAAAAAAATTGAAATTACTTTTGGCCTCAGATATGGGATCAAAGACCTACATAAAGAAAAAAATAGTAATTCTAAAGGTATGTGATTTTTAAGCTAGATTTCAGCTAAGAAATTTTAATATTTGTCTTTTAGAATTTGATGCTCTAGTAACTCCCCTCCCCCCAAAAAGTAAGGATGTTAAAACTAATAATAAAATATAGTAAACATTTAACATTTTTTATAGGAATTCAGTAACAGAATTCCTTTCCCATGGTAAGCATATCTATCCATTTAGTTCTGGCGAAAGTCAAAGTTAAAAAAATACCACATTCCTATTTTCCAGGCTCTTTTGCAGCTAGGGTGCAAGTATGTGCTCTGGCTTCATCCATCAAACACACCCACCTAAGATCCTGAATTAGAAACTGTTGTCTAGGGGAGATGAGAGGGAATCCTTTCTTGTATCAGTGGGGCTGCCATGAGATTAAAGCTTCTGAAACAATTGTGTTAGAAGTGGTAATATTAGTGCCCTGGTCCCATGACAGTGGCTTCAAGAGTACAAAGAGCAACATCTAGTATTTACAGATGACAGCAGTGTTTTCCTTATCAAACCAAGAGATTTTGGATATTTATTTTCCTTACTGGATTATCTCTAAACCAGCTATCCTAGCACTTTTGGAAATTCTTTCAAGTCCCCATATAACAATTAAATAAATTCATTTTCTTTACTGTTCAAATCAGTTAGAGTTTGTTGCAGTTGTTTGCAATAAGACATCTAACATAACATACAAGAGTTGAAATTAAAAGGAGAATTTAGCAACCTGTGAATCAAGAATATCCTTTTTTCCTTCATTCAAGGAATGTACATCAAAATTGAGCATATACTTAGAAAATTTAATTCATTTTTCAAACCATCACCATTATCTATTTTGAAAACTTTCCCATCACCCCAAAGAGAAACTGAGTTTTATAGCCATTAAGGAATAACTCCATTTTCCCTCTCCTTCCAAACCCTAGTAACCTCTAATCTACTTTCTGTCTCTACAGATTTGTCTATTCTATGTACCTCACATAAGTGAAATTATAACACTTGTCATTTTATTCTGGTTTATTTCACTTAGCAAAATGTCTTCAATTTCATCTATGTTGTAGCATGTATTAGAAATTTATTCATTTTTGTGATTGAATAGTATTCCATCATATGTATATACCATATTTTGTTTATCCATTTATCTGTTGATAGACATTTTGGTTATTTCCACTGCTGTGGATTGAATTTGTGTCCCCCAAAGTCCATATATTAGAAACAATCCCCTCTGTATAGTGTTAAGACAGTGGGGAATCCCATTATGGTAATTACAAGGTGGAGCCTTGAAGAGGTGATTAGAGTGTGAGGACCATGCCCTAGTAAATGTAATAATTTGATGGTTTAATGGAGATTGTGGGCGTGGTTCTGAGGGCGTTAAAAGGAGAGCATGTGAGGAACTAGCTCTTCCTCTCTCTCTCCACCATTCTCACCATGTGACACCCTGCATTGCTGTAGAGTCACCTTACCAGGTGTGTTCCCTGGACTTTGGACTTCCCAGCCTACAAAATTGTAAGCAGTAAATTTCATGTTCTTACAAATTATCCAGCTCCAGGTATTTTGTTATAAGCAACAGATATGGATTAATACATCCACGTTTTGGCTATTGTGAATAATGCAGCAATGAACATTGATGTACAAGTATCTCTTCAAGTTCCTGCTTTCAATTCTTTGGGGTATATACCTGTAAGTGGAATTGCTGGATCATGATGATTCTGCTTAGCTTTTTGAAAAACCACCAAACTGTTTTTCATGGTGGCTGCACCATTTTACAATCCCCCCAATAATGCAAAAATGTTCTGATTTGTTCACTTTTTCACCAACATTTGTTATTTTTCATTTGTCATAGTGAAGTTGAACATTTTTTCATGTGCTTATTGCCATTTGTGTATCTTTTTTTTTTTTTTTTTTGGAGAAATGTCTATGTCCTTTGCCCATTTTTGGATGGGGTTGTTTGGGTTGTTGCTGTTGTTGTTGAGTTATAGGAGTTCTTTATATATTATGAATATTAATCCCTTATCAGATATATACTTTACAAATATTTCCTCCCATTCTATTGGTTGTCTTTTCACTCCCTTGATAGTGTCCTGTTTTCCTTCTGTTATTGATTTCTAACTTCATCCCATTGTGGTCAGAGAATAAATACACTTTGTATGATACCTACCTTTAAAAATCTATTGAGACTCAATTTGTAGCCTAATTATGGTCTATCCTGGAGAATATCCTATATGCACTTGAGAAGAATATCTACTCTCTTGTTGTTGGTTGAATGTTCTGTGTATGTCAACTTGGTTTATTGTGTTGTTCAAGTCCTCTATTTCCTTAGTTATCTTCTGTCTGGGTGTCCAATACATTAGACATACCATACTTACAGTAGGGTATTGAAGTCTCCAACTATTATTGTAGAACCATCTATTTCTCCTTTCAAGTCTGTTCATTTTTGTTTCATATACTTTGATGGTCTGCTATTAGGTGCATAAATTTTTATAATTTTTATACTTTCCTTCTGTATAATGTACTTTTTGTCTCATGTAAACTTTTTTTATTTTAAGTGTATTTTGTCTGATACTAGTATAAACATCCCTATTCTCTTTTGGTTACTCTTTGCATAGAATTTATTTCTGTCATGACACACAAGACTTATAATATTAATATGCATAATATGTCCCTTGAGAATACACAATATTTTGTGCAATTTCAGGTAAAATAATTTTCTCATTGTTAAGGCATACTAAAAATTAAGAAAGTATAAGAGTGACTTTATTACTAGAATAACTTTGGATGTACTCCAATTAATTTTTTTCAATATTGTAAAAAGCAAGTTTCTTGAAAGACAAATAACTGAGATCCACCAGTGTTTCTTGACAATGAGGCTAGAGACACTATTCTAGGAGATAAACTTTGATTTGTGGTGTCTCTGAACCTATATAATAACGATCTGTGTCATACAGTGGCCCTATTTTATTTCTAGATAGAAAATAAAAGCTTTGTTCTCCATCATGGTAAGAATTAGCACAAAGAAATATAATTAACTTTGTCAAACCAGTCTAACTCCAAAAGCACTGTCAGGACTCAAAAACTCATTCACTCATTTACTTTCTTAAAAGCACTTTGATTGATAAATGATTTCTAATGCCATGAGAACAGGACACAGGTAGAAAACATGCACATGTTCAAAAATCCTAGAAATAAATTTCTGAATAAACAAATATTTATTAAGCATCTATTATTTCCATGGCACCATTAAACAGAGAGGTACAGGAACCAGTAACAGCAAACAAAATGGAATTTTTAAAGGATACAATTTACAACAGCAACAAATATCAATAAAGTAACTGGGAATAAATCTAAATAAAGATGTAGAAAAAGGGATGGTGCAGCAGTGCAAAGCTAGCTACAGTGAGAAACTGTAACACTGCCAGGCTTAACGAGAATCCAGAGAATAACTACAAGAGAGGCCACACCCAGGAACTATAACCATTTAGAGGGATGCAGCAATCCACTGAGAAAAAGCAAAGTGGAATAAGTACTCTCACCTCAACCTCTCAACTTCTGAGTGCCTTTTTTTCAGTTAAACTTTTCATTTTGCAGAAAAATCTGAATGTGTTGTAATTTTCCCAGTTTTATTTTTCTCATTTGTGTGTGTGTGTGTGTGTGTTTTAGTATAGTGTATTTAGTTCTATGTAATTTTATCACATGGGTTTGTGTATCCAACACCACAGTCAAAATGCAGAACTGCTCCAACACCACAAAGATTTCTCCTACTGCCTTTTTACAGCCACACTCACCTCCTTCTCAGTCTTCTCTCCTTCTCAAACCCTGGCAACCACTAATATGCTCTCATTTCTACAATTTTGTTATTGAAAAAATGTTCTATAAATGCAACCACACAGTATGTAATGTATTGACTGCGTTGCTCGTATCTCATCTGTTATGCCTTGCTGATTTTCCATCTAGTAGTTCGAACAGTTGCTGAAAGTGGGATATTGATATCCCCAACTGCAATTATGGATTTGTCTTTTGCTCCTTTCAGCTCACTCAGTTTTTGCTTTATGTATTTTGAGGCTCTGATGTATTTTGAGCAATCTGATGGATTGCTCCTTTCATCATTATGTCATATCCCTCTTTGTCTCCAGTAATTTTCTCTACTATGAAGTCTACTTTAATAGAGCTACACCTTCCTTTCTTTTCTTTTTCTGAAGAATGTGTGCATAGTGTATCTTTTTTCATCCTTTACCTTTGACCTACCTATGTTACTGAATTTGAAGTGTGTTTCCTGTAAACAGCATATAGTTTGGTGATTTTTCAAAATTCACTCTGTTGATCTATACCTTTTAATTGGTAAATTTTGACAAATTGCATTTAAGGTAATTACTAATATGTTAGCACTTAAGTTTTCTATTTTATTATTTCTTTTCTGTTGTTTCCTCTGTTTCTTTTTTCCTTCCTTTGGGTTACTTGAAGTTTTTTAGGATTCCATCTTGACTTATTTACAATGTTGTTGAGTATATCTCTTTGTATGGTTTTCTTAGTGATTCCTGTGGGTATTAAAAATACTTATGTGACTTATCACAATCTACTGGTATCAGTGTTTTACCACTTTGAGCAAGATGTGGAAACCACCCTTTCATTTAAATGTCTTTACCTTCCTCACTTTTAAATATTATTGTCTCTAGTGCCAGATAGTGTTATGTTTCTGTTTTAATCACCAAATATGATATATAAAATTCATAAGTCTAGTCTATTGTACGTATACATATTTCACTTTTCTGTTTACTTTTTGCCTTCCTAATTCTCCACAATCATTTATCATTTATTTCTGATTGAAGAACTTTTGTTCAGCCATTCTTTTAGGGTAGGTCTGCTAGTTCTTTCTGCTTTCCTCCATCTGAGAATGCACTAATTTTATCTTTATTCCTGAAGAATAGTTTCACCAAATATAGGATTCAAAGTTAATGATTTTTTTGCTTTCAGCACCTGAAAAACGTTGAGCCACTTCCTTCTGGCCTCCATTGTTTCAGATGAGAAATCCATTGTCATTCAAATTGGTGTTTTCCTATAGGTAATTTGTCTTTTTTCTATCTGATTTCTAGATATCTCTTTGTTTTTACTTTTTGGAAATTTGATTATGATGTGTCTTGGCATGGATTTCTTTAGATTTATCCTATTTGGAATTTGATTGGCTTATTGAATCTGTAGGTTTATATTTTTCACCAAGTTTAGGAAGTTTTCAGCCATTATTTTTTCAAATCCCACTCTCAGCTCCACTCTCTTCTTTCTTTCTGGGATTCTGATGATACCAATGTTGAATCTTTCATTATTGTCCCACAGTTCTCAGAGGTTTTATCCATTCTTTTCAGTATATTCTCTCTGTTGTTCAGATTTTGCAAATTCTATTGATCTGTCCTCAAGTTCACTAATTCTGTCCTCTCTCATCTTCACTCTACTCTTGAGCTAAACCAGTAAGATTTTTATTTCAATTATTTTGTTTTTCAGTTTAATTCCCATTTAGTTCTTTTTGTATTACTTCTTTGTTGATTTTTTAATTTTTTTATTTATTTCAAAAGAATCTGTAATTTTTGTTGAATTTTTTATGGTGGTTGCTTTAAAGTCCTTACCAGATAATTCCAACATCTGATTAATCTTGGTATTGGTGCCAGTTGATTGTCTTTTCTCATTCAAGTTGGGATTTTCCTGGTCTTACTATGATGGGTGACTTTTAAAATATATTCTTGGCATTTGGTTATTGTGTTAAAATTCTCTGGGTCACCTTTAAATCTCTTATTTTAGCAAGAAGCCACCCTGTTTAGACTTAGCATGCAGATTCTGGCCCATTTTTTGTGAGTTCTGGTTGTAATGTCAAATTAATTTTAGAACCTTTGCAATATTATCTTGGTCTGTTTGGTTATCTGGTACAATGGGAACTTCTACTTGTCCCTATGTGTGCTACCTAATGGGGCAGAAGGAACTTCCTTAGGCCAGGCCACCTGGTACCTTTAGGCTGGGGAGAAAATTCTCAGGTGCAGAGGAACAATAAGTTTCCCCGAGTTGCCTGCTTACTGTGGTGGGATTCCCGTGGCCAGAGCCCTCCTGCTTCCTGTTGTCTCTTATTGGGTGAAGAGAGTCTCTGGTCTGATGGGGAAGGACATCATATCCGTTGGGCAATTATTGCTAAGTAGACTTTCTGTTTTATCCCACTTGCTGATGGTGTCAAGCTCCCTGGTATTGTCAGTAGGTCTCCCATTTGATCCAGGAAAGAAATGAAACTACCTGGGCTGGCTTCTGCTGCTACATGGTGGTCAGGAAACACCAGGCCTGGGTCACCTTTTTCCTGTTGGTTGGGTAATGATAAGATACCCTCCCACTATGTTGTTCCCCCTGTCCTGGAGTCCTCAACCAGTCCACCTTCTTCTTTCCACATTTGGTTGTCCTTTGAGTGTCCTTTGGTGTCTCTTATGTTGTTTCCAGAGTTTATAGTTACACTTAGAGGGGAGGCATAGAGAGAAGTGGGTCTGTGCCATCCCATCCAGATTGCAAGTCTGATCTTCTTTTAGTGCCTCTTATTGAGTAAACCCTGCTATAAACAAGAGAGTAAGTGAGCATGTTGATGCAACGAGAGTGGCAGCCTCCCAGAGTGCATGTCAGAGTGGAGAAGGCTGAAAAGTGGATGTGAAGAGGCAAACAGAGAACATCCAGCACAATGACCAGTGTGTGTGTGTGAAGGAAAAATCAAAACAGCCTTCAATATACAAAGACTAAGAGCACTTGCCTCTCCACATACCAATATTAAAAGAACATCTGAAGAAGAACAGTAACCTCAGTAGAAGAATGGGAAAGCAAGATGGTGAGACTGGAAATGACTACTGAAAGAGTAGCCATGTAATCTTTAGTTTCCAATCCTGTGTAGAAGGGAAATGGGAAATATACAAATTTTTATCAATTTTGGAGAAGGCAGGAAATTAGATGGAAAAGAAACAAGGCAAAAAAAAAAAAAGAACATGGTAAAGATGAAACACAAACTAAGTTGCTTGCACTATACTAACACACACAGACCATGCAGAAGACACAGAGAAATCATGTGATTCAGCAAAATGTAAATGTTTTAGTGAACTGAAGGCATATCAGGCATAGCCCGCTTTGTGCTCAAAGTACTTTGAAAAGAGTAAGGCAGCTTTGCTTTCTCATGAAAATTGATAATTAACCAGCTCTGTGAACAATATATTGATGGGGGAGTGTAAAAAATCAATCCCTGTAAAAACCATTTCCTGCTTCTTTTTCCTCTTTCCCCACCTGCCCCTTAAACCCTGGACCTGCAAACCCCTTTCAGACCTCAGAGCCCAGTACTTGTTCTGCCTCAGAAAAAAAATGTATGGAGAAAGTAGCAATAAGTAAGTAAATCTCTATTTTTATGAGAATTTTCCAAAAACAATAAAACAATCAACAGCAGTGACTGTGTCTAATTCATCTTTAAATCCCCAGTAGTTAGCACAATGGTGACTGACACACAGAAGTTATGAATATAAGAAGAAAAGAAGGAGACTGGGAAGGAGGAAAGAAAAAGAATCAATAAACATTTATTTAGCACTTGCTATGTGCTAAGCATGGGGAAACAGAATTGCAAAGGCAAGACTGTCACATTTATGGGACCTACATATGATTGTGCTGAAGGGACGCAGCTCCAGTTGCAAGAATCAAAGATATTTCCCAGACAAGACAGAAGCTCTGAGTTACTGTAGCCTGTGCTCTCCTACTCCTGGTCCTCACCACCCCTTCCCCAACCCCCTCACCAGTGGAGTGTTGTGGTCTCACCCTGTATCCATCCCCCTCTTCCTTTTATCTAATGTTGGAAGCACAGCTTCAGCCTATATATTCTCTTTTTAGCAAATCTCCCACCTTAGCAACATCTCCATGGGCTGAAGCTTTAATTAATTCTTCATCAATGTCACAAAATTCTTGAGTTTCAAGTAATTTCTTCAGGACTGGGAGAGTCTTTCACCAGACGTGTTGCTAATAGCTGATCCTGCAGATGCCGTGTCGGAAACTGCTACTGGATTATATATCCAAGAAGATCCATGAACTTCCATCTTTAAATCATTGTCTGCCTCTTTCAATCACAGTCACTAAGTAGCAAGGCCAGGTCTGAAATGCAGATCTCTGGCACTAAGGGCAATGCACCATTTCAACTTTTTGCAGTTTTCTCAGGTTCTTCACGTTTAATCTCAGTGCCGTCTAATGTGTGTTGGTCTCATATGGACACATCTTAACCACCCATCCTGGGCTCTAGGACAAAATCAAGTTCTGCCTATGCACCACACAGGCTTTGCAGATGCTGTCCTAAAGTTAAGAAGATGTCAAGGATATTCATCATTCAGACAAAGTCCTGAGCAAAAAATGAGAATGACAACTGATCATGACAAGAGGAAGATGCTTTCCTCAAATGAGAGAACAATAGGAACAGAGGAAAAAACTCATCTGTAGACATCAACCTCCCAGCAGTAAATACAACCCAAGAAATATAACAAAAAGTGGGGGGAAAGTGGCTCTTCTTATGTATTTCTCTTTTAATAATCATAATTGCATGAATTACAGGTGTTTATTTCTTGGTTTTGAATTTGAATCTAGTAATATTTTCTGCTTCATCCCAATATCCTCTCTATGCTACTTGCCATTTTGTTGGCCTTTGAAGGACAAAGAGAAGTTTTCCAGGATCATACATGGAAGGTGCTAATCCAGGCAGTAGCAAGGGTTCTAAGAGGATAGGAAACACCAGGAGATGCTGAAAAGGACCATTTGAGTGGAATATTGGATGCTTAGGGGAGCAGAGGATTTGTGGGAAAGACCACCTGAAGACAGGGTTGGTGCCCAAACTTGAGGGATCCAATGGGCTTTGCTAAGAAGTTTAACTTCACTCTCTAGGAAGAAGATAGATTTTAGATTGAGCTCTGCCCTACCATTTTCTGCCATGTGAGACCCTTGCATTGTTGTGAAACAGCCACCAAAAAAGACCCTCACCAGATGTGTGCCCTGGACTTTGGACTTCTCAGCTGCCAAAACCCTTGAGGAGCTGCAGGTAGCCCCCACTTCCCTGCAGAAGGCAGGAACACACAGGAATCCTAGGCAGGGGCCACAGGCTGTGACCCCACCACCCAGCAGAAGGCAGGAGCATGCCAAAAACACCACTTCCATGCAGGTAACCCATCACAGCCACTGCCACAGCTACTGCTGCCACAAGAGCAGCCTGCTGCCACAGTAGCGGCCACAACCACCATGTAGGTGGCCTGCCATCCACTTGACTGCATTGACACAAGGAGAGTCACCAGCAAAGACTGGGGGAAAAAAAGAGGAAGTCTTCCTCCTTAAAGCTCACTTCAGAGTAATAGACGAAGCCACTGCTCTACTAGATGATCAGACATTAATGTAGAGATACTAGAAATATGAAAAACAAGAAAATATGACAACACCAAAGGAATACAGTAACTTTCAAGTACCAGACCCCACAGAGCAGGAAACCCTTGAAATGCCTGAAAAGGAATTCTAAGCAAGAATCTTAAGGAAACTCAATGAGATATGAGAAGACTCAGACAACATAATGAAATGAGAAAAAATATCCAGGATATGAAGGAAGAAATTCACAAAGAGATTAATACCTCTAAAAAGAATGTAGCAGAACTCCTGGAATTGAAGTATTCATTCAACAAAATAAAAAACACAACTGAGAGCTTAAGATCAGGTTAGGGCAAGAAGAAAAAAAAAATCTGATCTCAAAGATAGTTTTTCAAAATAACCCAGGTAGACAAAAAAAAAAAAAAAAAGAATTTTTTAAAATGAAGAAAATCTAAGAGAGCTAGCAAACAACATTAAGGCACAAACATCCAAATCATGGGTGTTCCAGAAGGGGAGGAGAAAGGAAAAGGCATTGAAAACCTATTCAAAAAAATAATAATGGAAAACTTCCCAGGTATAGGGAGAGACACAAACCTTCAGGTCCAGGAAGCTCAAAGATCCCCAGAAAGATTCAATCCAAAAAAGATCGTCTCTGAGACACATTGTAGTCAAACTGACAAAGCTCAAAGATTGAGAACAGCGTACAATTCATATTGTAAGAAAAATAACTCTGGTAATAAAATACACATGCTAAGGTGTGAAGAAGCAGGCACTGGGGAGCCCTGGTGAACACCTGTCACAACAGCCCAGATGAGGCCCAGTGTTCTCTAAGGCAGTGGCCAAAGGCATAAAGGAAAGGCTGATTGAATATTTAAGATTAGGAACAGACAGGAATTGGGAACCTAGTGGATGTGGGTATAAGGTGGAAGTCAAGGACATTATATGCATAGCAGTAGCTGTACTGAGATTAGATAGGTGCGCTACTCAACTCAGAATTCCTAAATGACTTTTCTGAGACATGATTGACGATCTGGAACCCACTGTTCTATAGTCACACTTTTCCATACTGAAGCATATGTACTGTTTTTCTTCCAAATCACAGCCTCATGAAGTTTCCTTTACTGACTTTATTGACTCCCCTTTCTTTTTTCTGCCCCGTAAGTGAGGATATCCTCAAGAATTTACACATCAGTCCCTTCTTTTTACACTCGATCTTTCAATAAGCTAATCAGCACTTAGGGCTCCAGGTGTCCACATGCCCAGCCCTGTTTTCTCACCCAGTCCGTCATGTCCACATGCCTATAAGCCCACTGAACTCATGTTGCCCATCTTCATCTCAAACTCAGCAAATTCAAATAGGACTAATCATTATCAGTCCCTGAAAATGGGTGCCCTCTAACAACACTGCTTTTATTTCATAGTAAAATCACTTTTTCAGTCTACCAGACTGGCAACATTGAGGCCACCTTAGTAATAAAAGGGCATAGGTCTTGGAATCAGACAGATTCTTGAAAATATATGACTCAACCAGCTATTTATCATACAACTTTGGGCAAGTTAATCAATCTTTCGGAACCTCTGCTTCTTCAATAGTGAAATGGGGGGAATAATACTTAACTCAGAGGTCTGCTATGAGTTATAAATGGGATCCTATGGCACAGACCAGGGCCTAGCACAAAGTCAACACTCAGCAAACATTGGTTCCCATTTCCTACAACTTTCCTTTGCTTTCTGTTCAACTGATCACTAAATCCCATAGTCTCTTCCTGTTAAATTCTGGATTTTTTCCTTTTTCTCTACCTGCATTATGACTCTAGGCTACATGTTCTCATATCTCAACTACTCTAATTACCTTAGTTACTCATATTTCAGGCCACACTTCATGCTGCCTTATCCACTTCGTTAAAACATTGCTGGCATCCTCTTAGATGTACTTAGTGTGCACAGTTGGGTGCTTCTGTAATATTTCCTAGACGTGTGTGCACATGTGTGTGCATGTGCTTCCTCACTCTCGCCTTCTCATAAACTGTGTGAAACAGATCCTCTCTTGCTTCTTTCCACTTCCTTAGTCTCTTCCCACCTACGTGAGCACAGGCGTCAGCAGAGAGAGCACACAGCAATGCCACCAGCCCAGCAATTAACACACCTGCTCCTAGAACACTGCTCAATTTACTTCAATTTATTTTCTAGAAGACACAAGTCCATGAAATCAAAGAATTCCAGAAAATAGCAGTAACAACAGGGACTTTCTGGAGGAAAGTCTCCAGCCAGGTGGGACCCATGATAGAAAATGATATCATGCTCACAGTAACTATAATTACAAAACATTGAGAAATTAACATGATGAAGAACATGCATGAAAGTTATAAAACCCTGTGAGGTGGTTGGTTGCCAGGGGCTGTGGGGAGAAGGGAATGGAGAGTTGTGGTTTAATGGGTACAGTGTTCCACTTTTACAAAATGGAAAGAGTTTTGGAGATTAGTTACACAACAATGTAAATACATGTAACACTACTTAATTGTACACTTAGAAATGGTAAGATGGTAAATTTTATGTTATGTGGGGTTTTCACCACAATTAAGAAATTTATTTTAGATTTCTAAAAAAAAAAAAAAATGCTGTGAGGAAAATCCTAAAGGATCCTTGGCTAAGGAATTAATAAAACAGGGTGGAAAGTGACTCAGGATTAGAGAATGTGCCCTTGCCATGGTGTTCCCTGCACAACCTACAGTCCCTTGAACACAGTGACCGCTCACTGAATTTACATTTCCTTTCTAGGTGCCTGACTCCTCTACCAGACTAGATGTTTCCTTAAAGCAGAGACTACCTCCTTATGGTGGCATTCCCCCTCCCTAGCACAGAGCACGGCACAGAGTAGGCGTTCCATAAATATTTGTTGAATGTGACTAGATGAAGAAGGAGCTGGGCATGGTGCTAGGCATGTTCTTCTCAAACCACTTTCACATATAAGCTCATGGGGCACAACTCTGTGTGGTAGACACTATCATTATCCCCCTTGTACAGAGGAGGAAACTGAAGCAATGGAACAAAGGTTAAGGAACCCAAGGCCACACAGCAAATAAGTGGTGATGCTGGGATTTAAATCAGTGCAGTCTAGCTCCAGAGTCCATACTTTTAACCACTTGTCAAGCTGCCACTTGATAGATGAGAAATTGGAAACACGGGTCAGCTGAAAGTCCAAAGTCATATTGTTTATAAGTGAAGAGGCCCGACTGTATCCTATCTGCTTTCAGGAAATAACTGAAACCTGGGCTGCAAGGGAAAGCCAGATTGCTTCTATGTGAATACTGTGTTCACCAGCTCCCCGTCAGAAGTGGAAGGGTCATGCTTATGGAGCATTTGAAGTTCTTTTCTGTGAGAGAGTGAGTGTGTGTGTGTGTGCGTGCGTGTGTGTGTAAGTGCTTGCTATCTTCCCGCTACTAGAATCTATGGCCTCCAGGGTAGGGATTATGTCTGATTTCTGATTCTGTTATATCCCCAAAGCCTGGCAAAGTGCCTGATACAGAGTAGATATTTAGACAAGTGAAGGAAGGAAAGAACAATTTTAAGCAAACTACCATTTATGGCAACAGATCAATGTCACAGTTCAATACATCTGTAAGTCTATAAATTTTTAATTAATCTGAGAATTATAATTTCACATCTTCCAAACTCACCATTTGACCTTCAGAATGTTTATTACCCTCATGTAGGAGATGACTACAGTAACAAAATTGGGCAATAATTATCCAATGTATGCATCCTCTGTACAAAGCATGAACATCCAATCAAATAAACAAACAATGATCATTGTGAATATTTACAAGAAAGTAACTTTTGCATAGTTCCAGATAGTGCACAGTACCATGAACCAAAAATTCAAGAACATGCATTGGGGAAAATACTGCCTCTTCAATAAATGGTGCTGGGAAAATTGGACATCCATACACAGAAGAATGAAACTGAACCTATACCTCTCACCATATACCAAAATCAACTCAAAATGGATTAAAGACTTACATATACGATGCAAAACCATAAAATTACTAAAGGAAAACATAGGAGAATCACTCCAGGAAGTAGGACTTGGCAAAGACTTTACGAATAAGACCCCAAAAGCACAAGCAACTAAAGAAAAAATAAACAAATGGGATTATATCAAACTAAAAAGCTTCTGCACGGCAAAGGAAACAATCAACAGAGTGGAAAGACAACCTACAAAATGGGAGAAAATATTTGCAAACTATACACCAACAAGAGATTAATATCCAGAATATATAAAGAATTCAAACAACTATATAGTTAAAAAAAAAAAAAACAACCAAAAATTCAAAAGAAGAGATGAAAAATACAACTTAGGCATGGATCGAGTCCAGGCAAACCTTGCCTCGTGAAGGATGGTGATGGATGGCTGGGAAGGCAAGGGCTATGAATTTCCTGAAGTCTCATGCAGAATGTTGTGTGCTTACACACGTGTGTTCTTCTGGGAAGATGATTCGTAACATTCATTACAAACTCAAAGAGCTACTTGACTAGAACAACCAAGTCAGAACTACAGTTGTAGTTCTCACCTATTAGAGAAGAATGTTTTCCTGCCTGGCATCAAAAAAGTAAGAACTGTAATGACTCCTTATTATAAACTGAACATGTATTGCAAGTTTCCTTATGGATAGAAAGAGTAAAAGAAAAGAGAAGAAATTTATGAAACATCTAGCAACTTGATAGATATGAGGATTTTGTGCAAAATTTGGTGCTAAAGTACTGGTTTGTCTATTGCTCTAATTAGTGATTTTCTTAGAATTTGAACAAAATTGACTCCATGTTAGTACATTTTTGTAGAAAAAAATGGAGATTGAGTTATATAAGGAATGAGGAACAGGTCAGGAGATGTGCTTACTGAATTCTTTTCAAAACCATTCTACCGACCTTTACCCAACATACTGGGGAAAAAAAACTGTTGAAACACTATCAACTTTGTTAAATTATTTCTTCAGCTGAAATACAGTATACATAAGCCATATCCAGTTCTTTTCTCTCCTCATATCAAGCAATAATCAGAACCAAAGTCCTAGGTTATTATAAATAGTAGACGGCATAAGACCAGGATTCTTTTTTTAAAATGGCCCTGGGGCTTGCAGGGAAGAGGTTCATGAGAAAATACAGCAGAAGAGAAAAGAAAAATTAGAATGTTTCTCTTTATTTTTCCTTACTTAATTTCTCTAGTTATTATTTTAACATTAGGCTACTGGTCATATAAATACAAAAAGGTAAATAATGTCACTCCACTTTCTTGAGAAAATCTAAATTCTGTGTAATTACAAGCCAGGAGACAGATTACACCAGGCTAGGGGTTACAGACTTTGTTTGCCTTTATGTTATCACCTGTCACAATTTGCTGGGAAGGTAAGAAAACACCACTGTTTATCTGGATTCATGGCAATCTCCAACTCTAACTTTTAGAAACTTCAAGGGTTACTGTGACCATGTTGGCAGTGTCTAATAAATTGCTTTGTAAATGAAGCAGACAACACTGATTGATTATATTTTACAACACAGCATTAGTAAAGAGAGAAAAGTGGGGTTTCTCCTTAAATTGAATTTTAGGTCCATGTGCGCCTCTTTCCCAAGAAAACCAATGGAAATTAGGTCAGTTTACATACAGGCTGGCCATAAAGTCTGGGAAACATAGCTGATACTATTTTATTTTGTATACATGAAATACATTGTTGATGATATTGTATAGAGTTGCCTGTATTCAGACTTTAAGAACACTCTGTATCAATGTGAAATGAAGCTCAGCACACGAATGATGAACCTGGATATAAATTGGAGCAGTAAAGACAAACTCGATAATTAAAGTGCCTCAGCTTCTACTTTCCCTTCAATTATCTGAATGAATCAGGTCACAACAATCTCTTTGATGTATGTGTGTGTTATCTAATTACTTGCTGTTATATATGAGGGGTACTTCAGGAAGTTCATGGAATGATTCATATTATCTTTTCATTCTATTTTTTCATGAATTTTTTGAAGTACCCTCATATACCTGTCCTACAGGAAAGATGGCTCTCTTCAAAACAAGACATACTTCATGACTCTTAAACTGAATCATCAATATTTACATGCAAAGAAATAAACATGTAGCACCCAAATCAAACTAGGGTCACTCCCTGCTGTTTTTTTAAACAGATTGTTCAGTAGAGAGAGCATTTCCTGACTCTAAAGACTCCAATGTGAATTATAAAAGCTCTCAGGAGAGCAGAACGTAAGGCAAGTACTGATACAGGAAGAAAGATCAAGTTGACCAGATGACCCAGACATTTAATGAGAACTTCCCATTTAAAGTTTTCGACATTCAAATAACTGTACAACAGTTGACATCCTATTGAATAAAAAGAAGAAATAATCTGTAGATATACGGACTCCAATTCTTTCCTATGTTTTAAAATAATGTGTCTAAGTGATTAAGATTTGGCATGGCTCATACCTTAGTCACCTTCTCTAGAAACCTAATCCGGTTAGAAACATTTTGTGAAAAATAATTTACTATCCAGAAAGTTTCCCTTTTTCCAAGATAAGAAAGCCTGTTCTGCCATCCCAGCAGGTAAAGGTTGTTTAAGTTACTAGATAACAAAGTTGTTATTGATTCTATTATTTTTACTCTTCCTGATTCCCTACAGTCCAAAGGGAGTTTGTCCGACCAAGAATGATTTTTATAAAAAAGAGTAGTTGTTGTTGTTGTAACTGGCCTCATTGTGACAGATGGGATCCTAGTGTTTTCTCACTGCCCTTTACTCAGGAGCTAGGAGAACAGAGAGCAAATAACCAAGAAACCAACACATAGTAATCTGGATTTCTCAGTGTTGAGCCAGAGCACTTGGAAATCAAATATTGGCTCCCCCTGAACTCCCCTTTTAGCCTGTTGTTGTTAACCGGTTTAACATTCCCTTATCACATGCTCATGTGGGCAGAATTAAATGGAATTAGCAGCAAATTATATAAAATTCATTTAGCTTTAAAGGAAGCTATTTGGTTCATGTTCAGTGTAGAGACAGTATTGCATTAAGACACAAGTTAATGGTACTGCCTGGAGATGAATCAATTTGCTTTGGTTTTATTGCCTCCCTTTATTTGCTCTTATGTGTTAGCTACTGTGGCTGGAAATGCTCAGCTCAACTTCACACAAGCCCACACTGGAGCCACGTTAGCATCCCAAGGAGAGTCCCACTGTTCCTAAAGAGCTCGGCCCACTAATAAGATAAGCACGATAATAAAATAAGATCGTGCTGATCCTTCCTAAATCCTTAGTCACATAGAGAAAGAATGTATATGTAAGAGAGAAAGGGAAACCTTTGAAAATGTTCAAGATTTATAACCTGTCACAAAAATGTTCCGGATTTATAAGTGTTTCGTCCATATAGAGGTTCAAATAACATTGATTCAGCTTCTGCTTTTGGCACTGACAGGCACTTTTCTAACATTTCCTCATTTAAACCTCACAACAACCTTAGGATGTAGAGGTATGTTTTTATTTCAATGTTCATGATTCATTAGTTCTTCAAGAGTATCTATGAGTTTCCACATATACCAAATAAATTATAGTTTATCTGTCGTTGTTTTTATTGTTATTCTCAATTTGTAGTGTGCATAAAAATGACTATGTATTTGTTTAAAATGCGGACTCCCAAGTCTCACCCATGCCCGTATTCAGTAGGTCTGGGGTTGGGCTCAGATACTTGCGTTTTGTAAGCCTCCCAGTGATTTTGATGCACACAGTTCATGAGTCACCCTTCCAGAAAATCTGCCCTATGAATCCATGCTATTTCATTGATCGGTAGGAGTCTCTATGTTTGTGAGATTTGCCTAAAGGTAAATGTGTTGCAATTTGCAATTGGAAAAAACACAGAAAGTAAATATATTCAAGCATCATTTCTCCCTGCATAACAATACACTGATAAGAAATATCTACAATAGGAAGAATTACTAATAGGAAAATTCATGAAATTGAGACCACAGTCTCACAATGGGCCTTTACCTTCATCTCTATAAGACAGGGTGTGGATCTACCCTAGGCAGTCAAAAGAGAGGGCCTTTAGCTGTGTTGCTGTGGGTTTAGGGTTGACTTTCCCACTTTAATCCCATAGGTTTCTAATTTTAACATTTTTGTATGGGTCTTAGATTTGGGGAACACAGAGAGGAATCACTTCAACACCCTTCCAAAGATGCCCAGGGTTGCAGGTGACCTCCTTTCTGATACAGAAAAAGCATGAATGGGGTAGGACTCCAGCCTTGCTCTGACTGCAAACTCTCTCTCCTGAGTTAATGAAGATAGCTCCATCCCCAACCTGGAAATAGAAAACAAAAACAAAAACAAAACAAAAACAGAAATGCAGTGGGAGTGGCCTCTGGCTAGAAGACACTACTGAGACCTTGGATCCCACACCTACTGGACCAGGGAAGGCATTTTTAGCTGTGGTTAGTTCACCACTTCAAGTCTCTCTTTCAGGTTTTCCTGGCTGCAGAACAGAAGACCTTGCCCCTCCTCCACACCTGTTTCTCTTTCTCTGTGGCATGTCGCAGGCTGGCTGGAGTCAGTATCTGCCAGTGCTGCCCATCCTCTACCCCCTTTAAGCGGAGTGATATACTCAGTGTTTCCTCCAGTGTCCCAAATACACCTTTCCAGGCCTACCTGTCTAGGAATGTCTTTAGACATGGGCTTATGGTAACAGCTCTGCAAGTCTTTCGGATACAAGTTAAATGCTTATAGGTGTATTAAAAGCAATGCTAGGGTAGAAAGAAGGAGATGACCATTTATTGAGTGCCTACAAAGTGCCAAAAGCTTTAGACATTTTGTTTCATTGAATTCTCACAAAACCAAATATATATATATAAATATAAAACATATATATAATATATAAACATATACATATATTTATATAAATATAAATATACAATATAAATATAGATATATATATTTCTTGAGTGCCTAATACATAGCAAAATAGTACAATGTCATGGCCAACAGAATGGATTCGAAAGCCAGATCATCTCAGCTTGGATCTAGGCTCTGCCACTTACTAGCTGTATGACTCTAGGCAAGTAACTTGACATCACTGTGTCTCAGTTTCCTCCACTGCAAAATGAGGTTAACAGTATTTAGCTTATGGGATTTTTGTGAGGTTTTACATATGTGAAATACTTGAAACACAGTGCCTGCTCCATGTGTTTGCTGTTACTGCTGTTATTATTGCTATATGCAATCACTACAGTTTATGGGACAGTGCTGTTATTTCCATTTTACAATTAAGGACAGGGAGGTCTACTGTAGCTATATAACTTGCCAAGGGACACATAGCTTGTGCAGGGCAGAGCCAGATTTGAAAGACAGGTGTATGCAGCTCCTAAGAGCTTTCTACTGTACACCAAAGCCAGAACATATCTGTACTTCTGAGTTTTTGTCTCTCAAAGAGATTGAAGACAGGCATATAGTAAGAATCTATAGGCATTTGATCAATAAATATTACTGAAAATATTGTTCCTTAAAACCAGTAAACCATGTGAAATACAGGATTGTTGAGGAAGGTGGTTGGGGGAACTGGGTAGTGTGAGTCAAGCCTTCTTTGGGCTGCAGCAGGAACCTGGAGGTAAGGAAAGGTTCCCAGGAGAACAAAGGATTAGTCACAGGAAGCGGTCATGGGAGGGGGCAGTGGAAGGCAAAGAAAGGATTTCAATTAAAGCAAGTTGCTGGGGTATCCAGGACTGAGATCGGAAGAAAAACGCAAGGGCTGGGATTTCTAGAGACTGCATTTCTAGGTAGAGCCAGAGATGGGAGCCTGGGTGAGAACAGGGGGTGGGCCACGAGATGCCCAGGGAGGGGGAAACAGCAGTGGACCTTAGATCCTTCAGAGTCTCAATTTCCTTTCACACCCTTCCTTTCGGCTGCAAAGTTAAGTGAGGACCAAAGAACGATTAGACCAAGAGAGGAAAGGGCTGGTGTCTGGCGGCCTCACTCCTGGGAAGGAAGCCTTGAGCGGTGCAGAGAGTGCGCTGTGCACAGTGTTGGCACACCGAGCCTCCCTTACTGCCCACTGAGGCAGAGAATGGGACCGTTGTCCAATTAAATTCCATTTTTTAGCTGCATTTATCTGTACAATTGGGATGGGGGGACCGCTGGCTTATCTGGAAAATAATTTCAACTCTCCACTTATTTTCACCAGATTGTCTTGCCCCAGGAATCAATAGACAAACCTCTGATTCAAAGTCTGAGGCCACCCCCACCCCTACCCCACCCCACCCCACCCTCAAGGATTTACAAAGCAGCTGAAGAAAAGGACTGATTCGCCCTGGGAGAATATAAACCTGTCTGCATTTGTGCCCCCTGAAGGAAATGCTAATGCACAAAAATTAAAAGTCAATTATGGAAGGAATATTCTCATTTATATACATCACATGGTTTGCTCTTCAGAGGTTTCCAACTGAAGATATAATTTAATTTTTGTTTTCAACAGCGAATTAATTAAAAATAAATATGCTCCAATAATTAATTTCCGCGTAAATTTATGATGTACAAATCCTTGGAGTTAAGTGAGCTTAATCTGTGTCTTTTTGTTTGTTTTTTCCTTCATAATGGGATGCAATGCTTAAAAATTCTTATCACCGAGCCGAACTCAGCCTTTGGCATGCCTGTGTAACCACCGAAGGAGACTTAGCCGCTTACGAAGAACAAGGTAACCTGTGTTCTCCAGGCACAAACCGCGTCTCTAAGAAGGGAAAGGGGGAAGAGGGCAGGCGAAGACCTCAAATGTCAGTGAGGACTATCAGGACGTCCTGCTAATAAACGACTTTTTCACTGTCCACACTATAATTGGTTTACAGCCTTTTCTGTTTATTTATCCATAAGAGCTGATGTTAAATGGCTCGGGAAGGCGCTTGCCTAATGGCCCGGTATCGCTGCCCGGCCTGCTGCAGGCGAGGCGGCGCAGGGGCGCGGGCGCCGGCGGGCGGCAGAGCGGAAACGCGTTTCACCCGCAGTGGACCTGGCGCTTGTGTGACACCGGGAGCTTCGTCCACAGAGAACGGCAGTGCACAACCGCGCTCAGTGCAGGGTTCTGCGGGATGCGTTTATGCACGACCGTACGTAATGATTAGCCAATCAAAAACATCCCGGTGGCCTTGATCCACCTAACAGTAACGACAGCAATAGTGAGGACGACGATGACCCCTGGCTGTTTGGCCTTTGTTTCCCGGGCGCCTCTCCCGGTAGCAGGCAGCCGCAAAGGCTCATTGCGAAGCGAGAACGCGCCACCCGGGGACACCGTCCGCGCCTCCCCGCCCCTCCTCCACGTTTTGGCTCAGCCAGGGGTCCCCGGGTTTTCTCCGGCCGGCGCGGTGGACAGATTTGCTTTCTGCTGAGAGCCTCTTTTCTTTCTGCAGGGCCGAGCAAAATACTAAATGGGAGCAAATGAAGCATCGAAACGGAGACCAATTTACAGAAATGTGCAATTAGATGAGAAGAGCAAAGCAAACACTCCGGGAATGGCGGGCGGGGCGAGGCGAGGAGCCGGAGAGGGGGGGTGGGGCGCGGACGGGGGGAGGGGAGGGAAAGGTGGCCGATCTTTGTCCCGAACGGAGCTCGCCGTGCGCTCATAACCGCGTCGCCAAGTCAACCCGCGGCTACCCTGCACATTATCTCCGAGGGTCAATACGCGCGGCCGGGCAACCCCCGCCGGCCCTGCCCTCCTGATCGATGTGGTCACTCGCGGCCCGGGTGATAGCGTCGGGTCCCCTGCGGCCGCCACGAACAATGGGCTCATTGACGCCGGCGAGCAGAGATTAGGTGCGCAGGTCCCACGGCCTTTCACTCCCCGGTCTCCTAGGACCGCAGGTGGCCCTTTTCCCTGAAGAAATCGCCGAAACTCTCTCCGCCCGCGGGCTTGTCTGCCTGCCCCTGGGTGAGGGCCGAGCATCAGCAAGCCGGGGAGCTGCGCGCTTTCCCGGGCTCGCTGACGCCACTCGGGCGGCCCGCGCTCAGAACGCCAACGTGAGGACCGCACCGGCATCCCACGACAGAAGAAATCTGCAGGGAAGTCCGCATCCTCACTGGCTTTTGGCCCTTAAATGAAAATGAAGAGCATTCAGAATAGCGCGCTCAAATCCACGTGCATTTAAAACATAAGTATTTCCAGTAAGGAGAAAATATATGAAAATCTGCTCACAAAGGCCTGTATGCAGGCGTGTAGTTTAGGAAAATGAGCTCGCAGTGATTTTCTCTGGCTTGCTTCCTTGTGGCTCACGCTCCCTTTTGCCGAGGCTTTTCTACAAATGTGTTCAGTTTTTCTAAAACAGTCCGCGGCAGTTTGAGGACTGTCATCATTCCAGGAGGACCCAGGCAGAGGCTGGTCTGGCGGCCCAGCGCTGGCGGGTCAGCGGGGTCGGTCATTCCCAGGCCGGGGTTGGGCGCCGCCATCACCCGGAGGCAGTCAGTCTGCACCAGTGGGTGCGGGAAAGTGCCTCAGAGTGCCCAGAATTTTCCGAATGAGTTGAAGCCACGCGTGGACGTTGCCGTGAAAACGCAACCTTTTTGTTTTCGTTTTTGTTTTTCTAGACGCCCCACTCCCCCCCGGGCCTGCCTTAATTCAATCACACTCGGAAGAGTGGATGTTCTCCACTGGCAGACTCCGGCCCAGGTCTCAGGATCCGTGGAGAGTCATCCAGGATCTGGAACCCCCGTGCCAACCCTCTGCCCCGGCCTCCCAGCCACAGAGGGAGGCCGCTTCTTTCCCGCTTGCCACACTGGGAAACTGCGTTCTGAGTTGACCAAATGGGCCCCAATTTTCCAGAATCAAAATTAACAATACCCTTCAAAAAAAATGTAAAAAGCCACTGTGAATGCCTCTGAAGTTACCGTTTACACCCCAGGAGTACGTGGAGCGCAGTGTAAGATAAAAATACACAACAAATGATAGCGTTTTATGTGTTCTTTCACTGACATCATTGGTGATTGTGACCAAACTTCATAAATACAATAGAACCAGTTGCTTCGGCCTATAAAGCTGGGGTCCGCAAACTTTTTGGACAGTATTCCCCAACAGTTAAAAAATATATATACAACCTCGACATATGAGTATTAAAAATTATATTCGTGTACTTATGTATTATGTGCGTTTTCAAAGGTACAAAGAAAATAGAAACGTATAAAGCGCGATGAACGTGTTTCCATAAATGAACAGAAGTTCTGATACTTTCGTGCGCGCCCCACTTTGCAGAGCACGGCCAGCTGCGCATACGGGCGTGTGCAGCAAACTAGGCTGAGAAAGAACATTGAAACAAACGCAGGTGCTCGCGGGCACCTGGGCCTTTCTTCCAAAGACAGTCAGCCAAGCCAATAATGGCCCCAATCGGAGACACGTGGGACACGGCGGAGCCTATCGCGCGGCGGCCTGTCCGCCTGTCCCCGCCGGCCGCGGGTTTTCTCTGAGAACAGTGCGGAGCTGTCAAAGCGAGCGGGGGCGGCGCCGAGAGTGGGAGCGCCTCACAGAGCCAAGTCGCCGGCTCCAGCTCCCTACTCCCGGCTCCTGGTCCCCAATCTCCGGCTGCAGCCATGAACGGCGAGGAGCAGTACTACGCAGCCACGCAGCTTTACAAGGACCCGTGCGCATTCCAGCTGGGCCCGGCGCCGGAGTTCAGCGCTAGCCCCCCTGCGTGCCTGTACATGGGCCGCCAGCCACCACCGCCGCCGCCGCCCCCGTTCCCCTGCGCCCTGGGCGCGCTGGAGCAAGGCAGTCCCCCGGATATCTCCCCGTACGAGGTGCCTCCCCTCGCCGACGACCCCGCGGTGGCGCACCTTCACCACCACCTCCCTGCTCAGCTCGCGCTTCCCCACCCGCACGCCGGACCCTTCCGGGACGGAGCGGAGCCCAGTGCCCTGGAGGAGCCCAGCCGCGTCCAGCTGCCTTTCCCGTGGATGAAGTCTACCAAAGCTCACGCGTGGAAAGGCCAGTGGGCAGGTAAGCCTGGCTCCCCGCCCCTTCCTCCTCTGCGCTCTGGGCCTCGCTGCCCTTATCCTGCTCCAGGCCCCAGCCCCCTTGAATAACCCAGGGTCGGACTACACTACACTAGGAAGCCAACGAGGCCATCCTGCAGGGAAGCGCTTATCTGGTCCAATTGGAGCATCTTTCCCCATCCAGCTTTCTTCCTGAGAGCTTACACTCCTTCCCTCCCTGTACGACGAGCCCATCTTTTCTCCAGAAGCCGGTGAGCTCCTAGCCCCGTCCCCAGACAGCCGAGGCCTAGCCAAGCTCAGGGATTCAGGGTATCCGGCAGCCCAAGACTCCCCGGCCGTGCGCGCCGAGGCAGCCGAGCAGGGCCCAGGGTGTCTCTGGTACAGGCCCTAGAGCACCTTCAAAGCCCCGGGTCCACTCAGTCCCCGGGGCCGCCCCGGCGGCTTCGTTAGAGAAGCGCAGGCAGTCTCGGGGTGCTGGGTAGATTCAGAAAGATAGGAAGGAAAGGAAAGGAAAACTGCATCCAACCCCGCAAAATGTCCGGTGGCCCTGGTGGCGAAAGGCGGTGGGGAGACCAGGGAGGAGCGGGGGTCAGGCGGGGGGAGGCTCTCACCGCGAGACGGAAAGCCGGCCGCTAGCCTCGCAGCCGGGCAGCAGAAGAGGCGCCGGAGATGCTAGTCCCTTTCTGACCAACCGAAAGAGTTTGAAGGGGTCTTCCCGCGCTGATTCCCAGGGAGTAAGTTTGAAGGAGATGCGCCTCCCTGCACGGCCGGCCCAGGGAGGAAGGAGCCTGGGCTTCCCGCGGCCCTGCACGCCGACGTGTAACAGAAGGTTTCTCCCTGAGCTGGGAGGCGGAGACGCCGAGCAGCCCCCAAGTCCCTTCCCCGCCCCGAGCTGGCGGCGAGTTCCGGCGCGGCCTGTGCCACCGCCGCTACACAATGTTATCGCTTCCGTGCTGCAGCTACTTCTGGTCACACCTGCATTTCAAACAGTTGCCTTTTTTTTTTTTTTTTTCCCCCTTTTTAACTGACAGCCGGGAGAAGGGAAAAGAGGCTCGATCTGCTCCCGCCCCATCCTGGGCGCCGCGTGTGCAGGGTCTGCGCAGCCCTGCGTGACACTGACCCGGGCGCGGCCAAGCCTCTTTGCGGGGGGAGGGGAGGAGGAAGAGCCGGGCTCGCCCAGGGTCCCGGGGTCTCACCTCTTTCTAGTTCACTGACTCGCTTAAGGCAACGGTCCTGAGGCAGGACTGAGCCTACACTCGGCTGCAATTGTCCCCACCTCTGGCGAACCCCGAGAGAAGAGGACGGCAGATGCCGCCTAGGCTCCTCTTCGTACTTATCCAGGCCGCGCGGCCCGGGCCAAAGGCCCCAGAGCCTCAGGAAACGCTGGTTCCTTGGGAGCCGGGAGGCTGGCACCTCGGAGCGGGATGGGGGTGGCGGGCTCTCGGCCGGTAGTTTCCTGCCTCGGCTGCCTTCCCCGGGGGCCCCTTCCCGCCGCGCGCTGGAGACGCGCGTTCCCAGCATCCCGGGCCTCGCAGCTACTGCCCTCCTAGCCTGGGCTTCCGCGGGAACAGGGCGAGGGGACGCTGAGAGAGGACTGCTGAGGGGGGCTGTCTTCCCCACCCTTCCACAGGGGGCGTCAGCCCTGCTCTGCTGGAGCTGGGGCTCAGGCGGACCCAAGAAACCAGGAAGTAAAACCCGAAGGGAAATCGGCAGCCTTGCGCGGGGGTCGGGGGGACCCTCAGAGGGCGACCCTCGGGCCGGGAGGCCAGGCTGCAGAGGTCTTTGCCGGCGCCATCGGACCCACCGCCCGCTCCGCCTGCGGGGAAGGGCCGGCCTCCGCTCCCTTCTGGAAGCCCCCGCGGTACTCGCGGGAAACTTTCCAAGGAGCCGGACTGGAAGCGTTGGCGGACCCACCCGCCTGCGTCCAGTGCGTTTTCACGCCCCTGGGCAGAGCGAAGTGGCCAAAGGGCTCTCATTCGCAGTCCGAGTGTGACTACTAATGACAATAGTGACTTCCGAAAACCTTGAACTGCCTCAGCCGCGCTAGCCGCCTGGCACCTAGACCGCCTCACAGGGCGCCTCGCGGAAGGGCCCAGCCCTGGGGCCCCGGGCTCCTCCCCGGCAACACCAGCAGCAGCCTCCATCCTCAACCTCCATCCCCTGCTGCCTCGTCCTGGGCACAGGTCCTCCGGGGTGGTGGACCCCGCGCAGCCTCTCCCAGAGCCTCGGAGAGGCCGGCAGCCTAGGGGAGGTTATGGGTTGAGTTTAAGAACCTTGAGGGCCTTTCCTAATGTTCCCATCAGGCCCCCTAGCTTCTCTCCCAGGCCAGTGAAGACCCAGGAAACGGAGCTGCCCCCCAGGGAGCAGGACGCCTGCAATGACCAGGGACGCCGCTTCGGCTTCTGGCGCCTCTGCTCCGCCTGGGGAGAAACCCGGGCGGGTTTCATCGTCAAATTAACCCCTTCGGCTCCCTACGCAGCCCACACCTGCACCCCCATACATACCCGCACCCCCCAGGACCCCCACACACACGCACTCCCACCCACACACTGGCCTCTAACTCTCTAAGGCTTTGCCAACAGCCACAGGAGAAATGTCCCCTGCCTCCTCCCTAAGACACGCTGACTTCAGCCCCTTGCCGAAGCTTCGCTGGAACTTCCCGCACCAACGCCCACAGCCCGGGTGCAGTCGGTATTTTGCACAGAAAAGTAAAGTTCGGAACCTTGAGGGCGCAGCGGCAGGTACCGCGTGTGCGGCGCTCACCTCCCGGGCGGGGCCTCCTGGTGGCTTCTCGCACCTGGCCCCGGCCCCACCGACTCCTCCCGCACTCTCAGCTCCTCGGCGGGGCGCCCGCCCCGTGCCCCCCTCTCTGCCTCTGCCGGCATTTGGGGCCCAGGGCACTGAGTCCGAGGCCGCCAGCGTCCTGCCCCCTCCTGATGCGACTTTCCCCAGAATAGCATTCCTTCTCCTCATGAACAGAAGCCCGACTGAGGTTTAAACGACAATTGTAGAGAATCTGCTGGCTCTCAGGTTGGGCCCCATTACAGTGTAACTACAGAGAGAGATGTGGTCAGACATAACAAAATACGTCCTAAGCTGCGTTAGCACAGAAACTTCAAACTGCGGTTGCACCCGTTGGTGGGTAGTGAAATCCATTCACCGGGTTGAGATCGGCATTTATTTTTAACGAAATAGCCAACAATGGGAATAATTAGCATCGTACGTGATAAAGGTTGGTTTCATGTCCTCCAATGAAACCATATGTCAGTTATACATCCTTATGTGAACTGGATAGTGATCTCAAATGTATTTCTTACAGTAGGTCACCGTCAGAAAGTTTGGGGTTTTTTTGTTTTGTTTTGTCCTGTATTAAAGGCATTTTCTCGCCTTCCTAGAACGGGTCGGTTACGTATTCAACAAGCACTACAGGACAGTGAGAGCCAAACGTTGGCTCGCGGTGACAGCCGGCGCAGCTCTGGCCTCCGGGGCAGGGCCTGGGGCTCGGGGGCTCTGGCTGGAGCAGCGTGAGAGCGTTGCTGCTCCTCGAGCCAGAGCCGGAGTGGCGGGGCTGAGGGGGCAGGGCGGGGCTGAGGGCGTGGCTGGGCTTCGGGGGGGCGGGGCGGGGGCGGGCGGCCAGTCTCACGCCCCGTGTTGCCCGCAGGCGGCGCCTACGCTGCGGAGCCGGAGGAGAACAAGAGGACGCGCACGGCCTACACGCGCGCGCAGCTGCTGGAGCTGGAGAAGGAGTTCCTATTCAACAAGTACATCTCTCGGCCGCGCCGGGTGGAGCTGGCTGTGATGCTGAACTTGACCGAGCGACACATCAAGATCTGGTTCCAAAACCGCCGCATGAAGTGGAAAAAGGAGGAGGACAGGAAGCGCGGCGGCGGGACGACGGCCGGTGGTGGCGCGGGAGCGGAGCCCGAGCAGGACTGCGCCGTGACTTCTGGCGAGGAGCTGTTGGCACTGCCGCCACCGCCGCCCCCCGGGGGTGCTGCGCCGCCAGCTGCCCCCGCCGCCGCCCGAGAGGGCCGCCTGCCGCCCGGCCTTAGCGCGTCCCCACAGCCCTCCAGCGTCGCAGCCCGGCGGCCGCAGGAACCCCGGTGAGAGACAGGGGCTGCTCCCTGCTGGGCGGCTTCGACCGCTCTCGGAAGAAGGGGAGCGAGCCTAGGACCCCAGGTGTGGACGACTGGCCCTGGCAGTTGGATGGGGCAGGGACTGTCGGGCCCCCCTAGACGGGAGGGGAGAACCTGCTCTCCCAGGCGCACGTGCCAATTGAGGCGCCTCAAGGAGATACTGGCAGACCTTCCTGAAGGAGAAGAGACACTGGTTTCTGTCATATTGGGGCCTCTTCTGGATACCATTGCATTGGCGATGTCTGCCACCCTTGTGCGTCCCCACCTCCAGCACTCCGCCATGCGACCTGTTTAGAGAAACCTACTCTTGAGAACACAATGGGAACTACACATTGGAAAGCCCCCCACCCCACCCCACCCCACACAGCAGGCGAGCTGGGCTGCCTGCCTTCATCTGCCCAGGAACCAAACCATTCTCACTTGGGTGACCACTTTACGCTTAAAGACAATCGAAAGAAAGCGTTTGCGGTTTCCAAGACGCAGTGAAGCTGATGCCCAGGGAACAGAATGAGCCTCCCCCTCCTGTCCCTGCCCCGTCGCTGTTTTCCTTCTCATTCTTCGCCTGCTCTTCCTCCTTCTTTCTCCTACTGCTCCTCTAGCCACTTCCACCACCTTCCCCTGGAAAAAGAGCATCCTGCAAGGCTGGCTGGGCAGCGGCGGGGCTGGGGTGTAGGGCAGTGCAGGAGCAGCTGTGTGCCCCAGTCGGTCCTATGCTGCTGCTGGGGGGCCAAGGCGAGACCCAACTGGATGGCGGGGGGGGGGGGGGGGGAGAGGGACCCTGAGCATTCACTAAACCAAAGACATCTGGAGCTTTCTGTTCAGGATGTGGGTTTAGCTCCCGGTCTCAGGGCCATGGAGACAGTGCTAAGGCAAGCAGGTGGCCTGGCCCACTTTGGAAACAACTATTTACAGAGCCCGTGTGATTTCCACAGCTTTAGAAATTGTGAAAACGTGATGGAAGCGTTTGGAAAACTCCTTATTTTTATTTAAAGTTTTAAATGACCTAACAAATCTTTAGAAACAGGTCTGTGGCTTCCAGGTCAGTTCCTCCTTTCGTGGTCTAGGCCTTGTGTTCGGGTCGTTTGTGGAAAATAATAAATATGTATAACATGGGAAGAGATGGAAACTGATTCTCGCTGTGTTTCAAACATTTCCTGCAGATGATTTTTCAGTTCATTTTACAATTTAACCGGCGTTATTTTATGGTACTAGACCTAGGAAAAGCAGGTAGTTAAAGCAACATCACACTTGGGTTTTGAGTTGGAGCAGCATATGAACGGGTGCATTTTCCGTTTTTGCTTCATTTTTAATTTGAGGGTCTCTTCTCAGGATGACTTTCTAGGCGGTACATAGCCTGGGACGGCGGGAATTCGGAGTGCCGCTGGCTAACGCTGAAGGGGAACGTGCCCGGCAACGCAGTGTGGCCCGCCGGGGGTCGCGCAGGACCGCGGCCCAGTCTCCTCTCCCCGCAAAGCTGCGGACTCAGACGAGGCCTTTTTCCGTGGCTCTTCCAAAAAAAAAAAAACGTTGCTTTGGATGAGTCTTCCCTGCCCCCACCTTCCCTGCCCTTCGCCTCCCCCTCCCTGAGACCGGGAGCCAGGAGTGTCTTGTGTTGGGGGCAGAGGTGCCCTGACCCGGTGGGCTTCCAGCTCCTGGGGCCGCCGCGCTCCTCCCCGCGGCTCTCCGAGGGGCCCCTCCAGAGCGCTCCCACGGTTCGAGTCCGGGGCTTCCCTCAGGCGTTTTGCTTTCTTGTCCTTTTACGGAGAGAGGCGAAGGCGTTTTTTGTTGCTGCTGCCGTTGTTTGCTTTGTATCGTTTTGCTCTTTTAGGGAGAAAAATCGAGTCAGAACGCCCCTCGGAAGAAAAGGGCGTCCTGTGAGTCAGGAAGGCAGGCTTCCTCCTGCGTGCCCACCGGCCCTTTCTCTCGGCTGCAGCACACTCGCCCGGGCTCTGGAGTCCGGCAAATCTGCGTTCGAGCCCCGGCTCCCTCAAATTCTGGCCCATTACTCTGATAAAACTATTCGAGCTCTCTGTGCCTCAGTTTCCTCACCTGTAAAGTGGAGGCAAATATTACCTCGTGGAACTGCAATGAGGTTTAAGCGCGTGATTCAAGTATGCAGAAAGTAGCCATCCCTCCGCAGGAGCAGGTGTGGTTTTGTGGGGGCGCCCTGGTCACTTCCGGAAGCAGTCAGAGAGGCGCTGCCCGGGAGCTCCGGGCTGTCCCACCAGGCCGCGGCCGCTCCTCCGCCCTGGCAAATCCGCACGCTGTCGCTGTGCGTCTCATCCCTGCTCATGGGCCCGCCGATGTGTTTCATGACGCCCTCCCTCGTGAATAAACTCTTCTGCGTTCTCGCAGCCGCTTTCACCCGACACGTGAGACTTGCTGGAGCTCCACTGCCCAGCCAGAGGCGGCGCTGACACTTGTCATCGTGCGCCGAGCGGACGTTCGGGGGGGCCCCCCGGACCGAAGCCGCCGCCCGCTCCGAGGCTCCCGTTCCCATCTGGCGCCGCGCGTTGGCCGGGCCGGGAGATCAGGGCAAGAGGCGCAGGCCGCCCGGCCACGTCCTCGGGCAGCCACGGGCGCGGGTGCTGACTCAGGCCAAACACGCGCCCTCCGACCACCCGGGCCGGGCCCGGTCACAGAGCTTCGCTGAAAGCGCTGGGGCCGCCGGAGCGCGCTCCACCCGCGGGAGTCCCGCCGTCCTGCGCTTGAACACGGGCCCTCCCAGTTTCCACGCGGCCTTGATTAAATCACTTACCTCTGCGTCTCCTCGTCTGTACAATGGGCTCTCGTAATGAGGATGGAGTGAGCTGATGTCTCGGAAGAGCTTGGAATGGGTCCTGGCTCGTCATCGCCAGTGCACGTGGTGGGTGGGGAGGGAGGAGGCGATGTGCCCTTGTTGTCGGGACGGAGACCCGGCCGCAGCGGTGCAGATCAGGCCGCACAGGGCAACCCGGCGGGGCTCGACGTGTGTACCTCGCACTGAGAGGTCACCCTCTGCCAACTGGACGTGAATCGTGGGCTCCGAGGGGCTGGCGCGCTTGGAGCTCCACGCTGGGGCCCACTTAAGGAAGAGATGTCCCTGGAGGCCAAGAAAACAGCCAGCTGGGCCCCGAGAAAGACTTCTTGTGCAAAGGAAGTGATCCTTTCCAGGTCCCAGAACCCCAGGGGTGACCCCGTACCCTCCCCCCTGCGGGACTCGGCCTCCCTGTGCTCTTCAGGCTTGGCGCGCTGCTCTCATAAAACGAACAGACGCGGGTGGCCGCTGACAGCTCTGGGGGGAAGGGGGTTCTCGGCGCGGAGGAAGAGCAGGGCCCCGCAGGCGCTGTGCGCAGCTGGCGCAAGTGCGTGCCGGCTCGGCGTGTGCGCTCCCGGACGTCCGGACACCAGGCTCTGCTCACAGCATCAACATGTCCGAGAGCGCGCCCGCCTGCACTTCCACGAACCTCCATTCTCCGGAGAGCTCCGGAGCTGGAACCACAAGCCCCTCCATTCTTCTAGGAATCTTCGACCCCGAGGGCAGGTACGTTCGTGGAGCGCCGCCGGCGCTTTACGCGATTCAGACGCTGATCATGCACCGAGACGAGCCCGAGCGCGCCCACGGCCAAAGCACGGTCCTGGCCCTGCTCAAGCTCCCGAACCCTGGCGGAGATTGGGAAAATCCGGCACCGGTTCCCCACCGCACATACCCTCAAGAGTAAGCCACTGAAAATGGAAACCCGAGTCGAGAACCGGGAAGAGCACGCCGCTATGCGGGCGGGGGCCCGGGCTATGGAACTCCTTGTGAGTGTCCCCAAGTCCCTTGTGTCCCCTTCCCATGTTGGGGACACACATTGCCAAGTCTCCGTGCCAAAAATAGTGCATAGGAAACCAACAAGATGCGTCCTTTTCTTCCAGTACTTATTTCTTCCTGTAGGTTTGCTAACACAGGCACTCGAAGTTCTCACCCTAAAAGCTGAACCCATGCCATACAATAACAATATCTGAAAGTTGGCGGTGGTTTCAGGTCCTGCCTATTGTTTCTAAGAGGATTAATTGTAATTCACTTCCATCCTTCGCTCCCGGACTGGAGCCTGAACGCATTCAGTAACATTTATTGGGCTCCTACTCTGAGCTGGGCGCCACTAGAAACCTCATAGTTTTAAAGAGAAAGATCGCTTCTTCCCTCGATGGTCACCACAGTCGCGGAGATTGAACTGATTATCGGTGAATTTGCCAGAGTAAATAAGAGTCACTCAGGTTCCCCAAATGTTTCCTTTTAAATTACAAGAATTGCTTGGATTTTCCAAATTAATTTTAGCTCCCTTAGTCTAGAGTTGTCACCCTTTCCACATCCTCTCCTTCAACTAATTCAGTTCATTGCATTTAATTGTGAATTAAATTTAAATTTGCACTGTGCTTTCAAATTAATGACATCTACCTGTTCTTATATTTCCATCCCCCTCTTCTCCCCCTCCCCCCCGTGTGTGTTTGTGTCTATGTAGGTGTGGTTTGTGTCTGAGTGTGAGTCTCTCCATCTTTGTGGGTCTGGATATGCCTGTGTGGCCTATGTGTTTTTGTGTGCTCATGCTTAGGGCGTGTCTTTACGTGAGTTGCCATGGTGACAATGATCAGATCTATCTAGGAGCCAGGGACACCTTCATGTATATACATGCGTGTGTGTGTGTGTGTGGGTGGGTGGGTGGGTGGGTGAGGTTGGCCGGCTGATAACACTGGAGCCCTCAGTGTTATCAGCACAAGCACCATGCTCTAACCAACTGAGCTAACTGACCAGCCCCCTATATACTTTTTTTTCCCACCCAGCACTGCCATCTCCCAAGTGTCTGATGACATTGCTGGTAATAAAAACTGTTCACTCGGTAACTCAACTTTTTGGGTTGACACACATTTGAAGGCAAGAAAAGCTGTCTTTATAGGGACACAAGGTTGAAACTTTGGTAGAAGCTGACAGATCGCTGAAGTACTACCATAGGAATTTTTTAATCTTTCTAAGAAAAACTTAACAACTAAGGTCTTTAACAGTTTTGCCTACAAACCCTCCTGAGAATTGAGTGGTTGGAAGCATCAGAAGAGGGAAGTTCTGGGTTGAGATTGAATCAAATTTACTCAAACACAGCTCTGACAAACCAGATGTGGGAGCAATAAACCTAATGGGAAACTGAGGCAGGGTGGCAGGAAGCAGAAAGGCCTCCCTGCAAAGGAACTAGGAATGACGCAGCCTCTCACTGGCAGCCAGCTTTCAGGAAATTGCTACCTGAGGACAGTTTGAGCAGTGGATAGAGATCAGCAGGAAACTCTGGGTAGAAAGAGGAGGTCAAGCTCTGCAAATAGCAGCTACAAATAGCTGCTTTAAGAGTGAAAGTGACTGGCCGATATTGGTCTTCTGGGCTACCTAGTGGTAGCCTGTCAATGCCAGGTAACCATATTAAAGGATGATATATTTATATATCTATAAGATAGAATGGGCATGATAAAATTCTATTCCTGTTTTTTCATTAAAATTATTTTCTCTGTAGATGAGATGTCATGGCTCTTGAAAGTTTAGATACATCTAACTTTAAGTGATATTTTATCATTCAACTTCAAGTTGAATTGCTTGGAGTGTTTCCCTAAACATAAAGCATATGGACACCTTACATATATATAACACATCATCATCATATTTGAGATTCTTGTCTGTAATGTAGAATGCACTGAACTCTCGCTTCTAGTGATAATTACACATGTAAAAAGTGTAACAATTTTTTTTACTGTGAGTAATCTATATCACTTGAATAAAATCTATCTATTCTCTACCTGAATTCACCATTAGCCTGATTTCCAAAGCTATGAAATATTGAAAAATCATTTCTCTTATTTATACATGCTCTAAAAATTTCAGACTTTTCACACATTTAGCTATGTATGGGAATGTTGCCAATTTCAAATTGATAGATTACATGGCACTATTTCCACTTCGATAGTTCTATAAACCCAATAAAATGTACAAAATAATCTCTAAGAAATGTTTTAAAAAGAAAAAAAATACTATATACTTGGATTTGGTGCAATAAATCAATGCACGGTTTATTTGCTTTAATGTTGAAAGACTAAACTCCTAAACCAGAAGCGCAGTAGAGCAGATTATTTCTCCTGTGGAAGAGTGGGCCTTTCCACAGAGACAGAAACAGACTTGGTTAAAGCACAAGCCATCTTTTGTGCTTCCTCTGTCCGCAGATCCAATGAAGGAGAGAGAGAAGGATCTCTGGCCAAATCTCTGGAAATTAAAAGCGCTGTTTCCCAGCACCCTGGGCGGGGTTTAGTTCCAGTTCTGTGTTCACTATTTTACTGCCTTTCTGAACTGGGGCAAATAATCCCTTTGAGGCTGCCTACTCCTCCATGAATGGGAATAATTCCATCCCATGTAGCTGTTGTGAGGGTTAAATGAAACAACTTACGTAAAGAGTATGTACTTGGGTAAATGGAGCCCTTTAGAAACACGTGGCTCCTCCAGAAGCTGAGGCCTTTCTTGTCCTGCTAGATCAGAAACAGTACTTTGCTCAGTGAGCCTCAGGGGAGGCTACAACAGCAACACAGCTGAATGTATGGACAGTGACACAAGGTGGATGTATGGACAGCGACACAAGGTGGATGCATGCCCTTTACCCTGGGGCACTCGGGTCCTCCCTCTGATGGGGACTGCTAGGTCTTTTCCTGGCTCTTCACAAGAGAGCGTCTCAACAGTACAGTCTCATCAGTGCTGACCAGGCACGAGCAAAAATAAACCACCACTTCTGTAAAACACAGAGACAAAAACCAGTTCCACTTTCAACAGCACTGATGCCCACACGCAACCTCCTTTACATGAAAAGCACAGCATACGTGTTTTAACTAATTTCAGGTTAGCCTGATGACTGAAGATAAAAAGTGGCTTGACAAAGTGGAATTTGTTTAGGGATAAGAGGCCCCCAAGAATAAGAGGTTGCCCTAGGACTTCCTCACTATGTCATTTCTTAGATGTTACAGATTTGTCTGTGACTAATAAAGACCCCAAATAGCAGTGACTTAAGAGTGAGGTTAATTTCTCTCTTACATGGAAGTCTGAAAGTAAGTAATCCAGGACTGGAGTGCTCCTCCAGAGTTGTCTGGGATCCACACTGCTTCAACTTTCCATTCCACTATACCTAAATTGTTGCCCCCTCCAGTCCCATAGGGCACTCCAGCATAACTCCCACTTTCTAAGCAGCAGGAGGGAAGAATCAAGGAAGAATGATACACCTCTGTGGTAGGCAGAATAATGGCCCATTAAAAATGGAAAAATGTCCACCTTGTAATCCCTTGAACCTGTGAATGTTCCCTTACAAGGCAAAAAGGATTTTACAGGTGCGATTAGGTAAAGGGCATTAAAATAAGGAGTTTTATCCTGGATTTTCCCCATGGGCCCAATCCAACCATACCAGCCCTTCAAAGCAAAGAACTTTTTCTAGCTAGAATCTGAGAGATACAGCAGAAGGAAAAGTTGGAGAGATTCCAAGTGTGAGGAGGATTTGCCAAGCCATTGCTGGCTCTGAGATGAAGGGACCCTCCTGCAAGGACCAGAGAGAGGCCGTTAGGAGTTAAGGGCTGCCCCAGGTGACAGTCAGTAAGGAAACCAGGACCTCAGTCCTCTAATCACAAGGACCTGGTTTCTTTCTGCCAATAACCTGAAAGAGCTCTGCAGCAGATTCTTCCCAGAACCTCCAGCTAAGAGCCCAGCCAGCCTGTAACTTGATTTCAACCTTGTGAGTGCTGGAGCAGAGAAACCTGCTGAGCCAAGGGGGACTTTTGACCTACAGAAACTGTGAGATAAAAAAAAATCTGTGGTGTTTTAAGCTGCTAAATTTGTGGCTATTTGTTATTGCAGCAATAGAAAACAAATACAGTCTCCTTTAATGAAAGCTACATATACCATTCCTGCTTACACCTCATAAACACAATTTAGTTATATGAAAACACCTAGATGCACTGCAGGCTGGAAAATGCAGTTTTTATTGTGGATGGCCATTTGTCTAATCAAAAATGGGAGGAGGTACAACATTAAACAAGGAAGGGTCAAATGGATGTCGGGGACAACTCATAGTCTCCAGCACTGTTACCAACGGTCTATATACAAAATTGTCATAATAATTTAATGTTTTCCAAAAAACCACTGATGAAAATAATACTCACTATTGTACAATAGCCCATATATGGATCCCATGTCCTGGAATTTAGTGCTAGCAGGAAGCTTGTTCAGACAAACTTGTGTGCTCGCTTTCATCAAACAATGAGCACGATACAACCCATTGTTTGCCTTGTCTATCAGTGTATTAGTCTGTTGCTTATTCTGTATTTTCTGTTGCTCATAAAAAAAAAATACACAGAACTGGGTGACTTATAAAGAAAACAAAATTTAATGCTTACAGTTTCTGAGGCTGGGAAGTCCAGAGAAAACAGCTGGTGAAGTTCTTGGTCGTGGTGACAGTGATGGCAGAGTATCACATTGCAAAAATGGCAAAGCAGAGAGTAAGAAAGACAGACTGTTCTCTTCTTTTAAAGCCCTCAGAACCATGCCCCTGACCACCATTTTTAATCCATTCACTACTGCACAGTTCTACAATCCAATCACCTCTTCAAGGCTCCTCCTTTCAATTACCAGAATAGGATTTCCCACCCTCTTGACAGTCACAGTGGGGGCTAAGTTTCTAATACATAAAACTTGGGGAACACAATTCAAGCTTCAATGAGTTTGGGGGAGACATAATTCAGTCCAGTACAATCAGAAAGCCAGAACTAAAATTGCTATTCAATCATTGCTCGACTATGTGTCTCATCCTGGCATAGAACTTTGAGGAAGGCTGAGATTTTCAATCAGAAAAATTCACTTCCAGTTCTGTATTTACCATTCATCACCCTTCTGATATAGTATATTATTATATACAACCACTTCCTCTAAATCAGTGTTTCTCAAGCAGTAGGTTGTAACCAATTAGTAACTGATGAAGTCACTTTAGTGGGCTGCTACCAGATTTTTTTTTAATTATACAAAATAAAATAGAAAATATCAGAGTGCATTATGCATAGTGAGAATAAGGATTGCTTCATGAAATTTTTTCAGTTATGTATGTATATACCTAATAAATCATAATACAAAATGTATTTCTACTTTGGCTGCCCTACAAAGTTTTGAAAACACTTCTCTGAATGGTATGTAATTTTAATTTTATCTGTTTTAAACTTTTTTGTTTTAAATGTCCTATTCCATGTGTTCCTTTACTGGAAACCAACTCAAATCCTCTTTGGAGACAAAAAGTTAGGGTGTAAATGAGTGGAAGAGAGAAAAACTCATGCCAAATACTTTTCAAACATGATATGATAGTTAAGCTCTTATTTCTCACCATCAAATGTGTCCTTCCCATATTTTGTGGTGGTGGAGATGGGCTGAGATGCCAAAAAGTACTTTTCTCCTTGGGCATCTTGCCACTGGTCAGGCTCTTCCAGTCAGTATGGGGCACAAGAGAGGCTTGAAGGCTGAAGGCTGGAGGGATGACTCGTTTCTTCCTTGCTGCTTCCAGTTCATGTCAGTGCAAGCCCAGCCACTCTTCTTCTGGTAGTGGCAGTTTATTTCATTAGCAGCGGTTTACTACAGCTTTCAGTTTCTCCAGGATCAGCAACCCTCCCACCCCCAAGACATCAACAGTCTCACAAAGACATCAACACCTGCTGGCCCACAGCCTCTCCCTGGGTCTGAGCCCCAGCTCTGTGGGGCCTATCCTTCAAGTTTCTAAGTTTTTGTGTTCACACCCTCTTTACTTTGTTGCCTCAGCCATAGGACTGGTAGCTGCTTTTTGCAGTTACTACGTCCATGATACCTTAGGGCTCACTTTCTACTTTAATTTTCTAATACCTGATTCTTCTCTTTGATAAGTTAACTGGTGTAGTTTCAGTCTCCTGACTAGATCCTGGACCAGGGAGGCATATAATGTGCTTTGAAGACAAGGATGGATAGTTAAGGGGGAAATGACAGGATTTGTATTTTTCTTTCAGCCTTCCTTCTTGACTCCTTGGAGAACCCACATGGATTGTCAGTGACCAGCCAAGACATGACACTCAGTTCATCTATGTGAAATATCTGACTACTTATCTTATCCATTTGAAGACTGGGTTTAGATGTTGAATGTTTATTAAAGTTACATTTAGAAATTGCTGTGGTTAGATGGGGTCCCAGTAAAGACAGGGCATCTTTTGTTCCCATAAGACATGTTATTAAGAAATAATATGGGGGAATTCTGTATCATTAATTTAAAACATTATGTTACACAAAGTTCACATTCTGTTTTGCACCAGAAACTTTGAGAATATACATTTCTTATGTTATATATATTTAAAAATCATATATATGCACATATATTTATATATACATATAATGTGTTATGTATATATAAGATATTTCATAATAAAAATACATGTGGCAAAATCTAGTATATAAAGATAAATGTCCCCATATATATTCAAATCCTCTTAATCACACCACAATCTTAGAATATTGGAGGCTGTTCGTTCTGCCTCCCGGAACTCTCTCAAATCTGTTTCCTTCTCCACATGCCCTGCCACAGTTTTTCCTTCACTGCTCCTTCCTCACCAGTTCCACTGCCAGAGCTCTCTCTAGCCCTGTCTTCCCAAATCCAACCCCACACTTCTCTTAGGCCAAAGGGATCTTTCTAAAATGCAAATGTGTCTCCATCTGCCAAAGCTCTTCAGTAACTTCTATAGTCTGAAGGGCCAAGTTTAAGTCCCTCAGCTTGGACTGTCAGGCCCCTTTATTCTCTGAGCCCATAGGTTTATGTGCAGTTCCTAAAATTCACTTTATCACCTCCAAACAATGTTCTTTTGCCTCTGACTGGAAGGGCTAGTCTCTAAGATGGCCCCCAACGAATCGCGCTTCTCAGTTTCAACTTATTCTTTATTCCCATAGCACCTTTTCCACTTGTACCTCTATTATATTCCTACTCAAGTTGCATTATCTATCTTTCCTAAGAGATAATAAGTTCCTAAAGGGCAATGATTTCATTGTATTTATTTCTTTTATCAGAAAAGTTTCCGTATAGAAAATAGAAACCACTTGAGGAACTTCAAGCAAAAGGTGATTAGGTATTTATGAAATCACTGAAAGGCAGCCCACAAAACTTTTGGCTTCAAGGTCATATCACCACTGTTGTAATACCAGAGGTCTGAAAGCTACTGATACTACCACAGCTCTACCCTATATCCAAGAAGATGATGGCCAGATAGTGGAATGTGGATTTGGCTATGCAAATACATCTGACAGCACCAGTCACCTATAACTGTGACAAGAAGAATGCCCCCTGTCTTCTTTCTGCCTTCCAGATATTGCATGAATGAATCTTACTGGCTTCATGGCACCTATAAGTCTTGCTGCTAAAACTCTGGAAAATGTAGTTTTCAGCCTTCCAGCAAATGCTTTACAGAGAATAATATAGATGAGTTAGAAATGGATAATGAGGGCCAGTCAACAACATGTAGTGCCTTTCTGTGTCCCTAGCCCCTATCACCACGCCCTGAAAAGTAGAAAGTCTTCGTGATGGGCTTATTGAATGAATTGATGAATGTACAAATTAATTAGTTATCAATCAGTCAGTGTAGCATATAATTATGGGCCCCTCCTGTGCTAGATGCTGGGAAAGCAAAGGTGAATAGATGGAAAAGACATCTCCAGAAAGCAAAATCCAGAGGTGGAGGTGGGTTGTGAGAAGTGTGGAGTAACAGTGTGAATTTTATAAGGTTCTCATTACTGTTCGTGGAGCCCCTGTCTCCTGCTCTGTCATGAGAGTAAACAGCATTCAGTTCAAATGTTAACCTCCTCAACCTATTTTGCAAATGTAAACAGTTTCTCAGGGAAGTAATGAGGCTGCTTTTCCAAGGCCAGCCTTGTAGCTGATTCAGGAAAGTATGCATAGATCGTGTTTAAAGAAAATAAATCAGCCACAGTTTGTATTCTTGAAAATAGTCACAACTAAAGCTGCATTGACAGGTAAACTCTATGGCTTCACCTTGAACTTTATTTAACCTTGGAGGTTAAATAAAATCACTTCACACATGTTATTTATTTATCCAAGGTGTCACTTATAAGTGATAGTACCACATAGGTGTCAATCCTAAATAATGAGGAAAAGTGGAATAGAGACCAGAAATAGGAACTCACGAGTCCAGTGTTCTTTACTTAGTTCAGCAGTTAACTTCTAAAGGTGGGTTAAGACCTCATCTTCAGCTATATTATTTTTGCCCTTTACAAACTTCAGGTGTCATATGGGTGAGCAAGCAGTGCTGGTGAAGTGCCAGAAGAGTCCTCATCAACACCATTCTCCTTGCCCGCTCCGTACTGAATACCTGAGACGATTTGTGTATCTATAGGGCTTACGCCTTGTTGTGATGCCTGACATGATTTGTTTAGCTATTTGTAAACACAAGACTAGGATTTTTTAAAAATAAATTAATTGAGCTAGGGTTCAGATCCCCATACTGGCCAGCCACCAAAAAATTTTTTAAATTAAAAATAAGAAGAAAGAAAGAAATTAATTGATCTGCGTAGATTTTGTGAAATGTTTTACTTGTTCCCATTACTATTATTGAGGTCTTGTTTTCTTAAAAGAGGTGCTCTATAGTTTAAAAAAAAGAAGACTTGACAAAACTATAACCAAATATTAATAGTAAACTCTGGGGAGTGTAATTGGGCATTCCTTTCATTTCACTTTATGTTCTTCTGCATTGTTTCTATTTTTAAAAATGGGAATGTACTAATTTTAAAATTAAAAATAAACGTTTTGAATGTTATCAGTGATTGAGTAGAGGGATCGCTGGTGAATTTTTAAATTTTTTTCTCATTTGAACCTTACTTTATATTGAGAAAAATAAGCTTTGTGTAAAAGAATGTTGACTGCATTATTGTCACTTTTCCTGCAAAAATTGCAACAGGTGTATCAAGTTACAACCAGGTCTGCTCTCAGAAGTCTGGAAACCCTTCTTCACCTCATTAATCATTGGCTGACTTGGAGAGGCTCAGCAACCAGAAATAATGACATGGGGTCCAACTGCACAGTATTTCGGAAGGCTATCTCATGTAGGATGCCCTCATCGGACCTCACAGTTCAAGGTGAGGCTGACCAGGAAAGGAATGGAAGTTTTCCTGAGATGAGCAGCAAGGAGATGGTAAGACACAGTTCCATCCTTCCCTGGCCAGAGAACACCAAGTTCTGCAGAGCAAGATGCCTCTGTTAAGAGGCTATTGACACAGTGGGATTCCTTATTGCTGTTTTCTGTTTGTTTGTTTTTTGTCTCATAAACCTGCGTGAACTGCTTACTAGTTACCAAGGACTGTGCTGATGACTGGAGATAGAAAGAGGCAAAATATAGGATCCCTGCCCTCAAGAAGTCTGTCATCAAAAGCAAGAATTAGACAAGTAAAAAGATAAATTATAATACAGTATGATAAGTGACATAATATGATTTATATAAAGTGTTCAGGGAATACAAAGGAAGGAGAAATTAAGCCTGGAGGCTTCAGAGGAATCTTAGCAGAGCTTGTCTTGAGGTAGGCAAGCTGGGGGAGGAAGGCACTGGCAGAGGGAGTTCCACACCAGAGGACAGCTGCAGCAAAAACCTGGAGGCAGAGAAGAACACAGAGAAAGGACACACACAAAGTTCCTGTGTTTGTTTCACACTGCTTCCGTCATATTACCACAAACTTAGTGGCTTGAAATGACACAGGGAGATGTGATGACAGAGAAGGCTGTGTGATGACTGTGGCAGCAAGAGGCTGGAATGAGGGGAGGAAAGGCAAACAGCCCAGAAATGCAGGTGGCCTCTAAAAACTGGAAAAGGCAAGGAAATGAATGAATTCCCCCAGGAAGCCTCCAGAAGGAACCAGCCCTGCAACACCTTGATTTTAGACTTCTAATCTCCAGAATTGTAAGAGAATAAGTTTGTGTTATTTTAAACTGTGAATGTATTAAAAATACTCTTGGTTTGAGGTGGTTTGCTACATGCTAATAGATAAAAGAAACAGCATTTGGTACCTGGAAATAGGGTGTTGCCATAAAAATGCCTAAAACATAACTACCATGGAGTAGTCAGCCAACAGTAAAACATGTAGTATAGGTTTGGGGACCAGGTGGCAGGGAGAAGCCAGACAGGCACTGGGAAAGCTGATAGTAAGCACTTGAACAAAGTGAGGAAAGCTGGAGGAAAGATAACATTTGTCATGTATTTTCAGAAAATTTAGCAATACTGTCACCTGAGGTAATATGGAAAATAGGAAATGTACTTAATAAGCTCAGTGATCTAGCTAAGGAGATTTCTGATCAGGGTATTAAAGGTGCCACCAGCTTCTTTCAGCTGCCTACCTAAAGTGTGAAAGGATAAAGATGAGCTAAAGAATACATTCATCAGTTTTCATGTAGAATTAAGAGGAAATATAGAGGGCTCTCAGCTGAAACTTATCCAGCAGAAGATTCTCAAAGTAAGACAAGACCTCTGAGCAAAGATCAAACCCAGGACACTGTCAAAAAAATGTGTTCTCAGAATAAAAATGAATACAAACAGGTGACTTTAAAACTCCTTGTTAGGATCTAAGAAAGGTATAACTGGTGCTTCCTTGACTCTTTCAACTAGACAAAAGGCCTTCTAAGGATTCTTGGGTAAGCCTCACAAACAACCTTTGTTAAACAATAGGCCTTCTAAAAATCTTAAGGGCATTATTGCAGAATAGCCTCGTGGGGAGCCTGAGGTACAGAAGGGTCATTGCAAAGAGATTTGTGGGTGTAGATTTACCTAATGTAATGGATTTTATAAATTGATATATAAGAAACCCACAAATATTTTAAAGGAATTATGTCAGCTTGGACTGAAAGAACAGAGATAGCACAAAATGAAATGAGGCTTCCCAAACTTCTATAGGCAGAAAGCAAGCTGAAGAAATTGCAAACAAAGACTACTTTTTATAGAAAAGGAAGTGTGACTCAGAAAATAGGAACAAAGAACTACAAGTAGAGAAAAAAGTTTCAGATAGTCACTCCCAGTGAGCAGGACTGAGCCCTCATGAATAAATTGGCAACATATTCTCATATGGATTTCAGAATTAATATAAATCAATGCCTACTATGAGTTTTCATTATCTCCACTTCAGAACAGGAATATCTATAGCATTCATCCTATACCTACACCATTGTATGTTGGGTTTATTTGGTTTAGTTGGGTTTGTTTAAGGAGTGGCAGAAAACTTGTTTCTTCGTTTCATAAGTTTTCAGATCAAGAGGAACCATAAGGAGCTTACATCAAGAAGCCTCATCTGAACCTGGACCAGCTTTAGATTATGAGATCCTGGGCCCTGAGCAAAAGTCCAGTGCCATAATAAAATGAAACTTTGCGGGGAGAGAATTTGGTTACAGAAGAATGTAAATAATTTGTGTGCATGGGGCAAACTGTGGCAGTTTGGAAACGTGGCTGCAAATTCTTTGATATTCCTCCCAAGAGGTAGATTTATGTACCTTCCTCTCAAATCTGGGAGGGCTTGTCACTGCTTCAATCAATTGAAAGTGGTGGTGAAAGTGACACTATGCCAGTTCTAAAGATAGCTCATAATAGTTCATGCTGCTTCCACTCTGCTCACTGAGAACACTAACTATCAGAGCTCTGAGCAACAATGTAAGAAGTCTGACAGCCCTGAGGAAGCCCAAGCCACAGGAAGAGGAACTCTGGTTGTAGAGCTAGGGCTGGGTCTGGAGATCACAGACCCCTCAAGCCCATTCACAAACCCTTCACACGCTGGTCTATGAGCTAGGTAACCGGCAAGAAGGTCCTCAGAGCCTTGGCTGAAGAAGGAATAGTCTTTATTCAGCACACACACATCTGGTACCTAGGCAGTCCAAAGAGAAACTCCGAAACTCAACTGCTACTGGCAAAGTCCAAAGAAAACTGAGCAGCTGCGAGCAGAGAAAACATGCTCTATTTTTAGAGGCGAGCTCTGCCGGCCAGCTTCTGCTTCACAAACTGAAGAACACACAATAGCAATTAACTAAAAAGATATGTGGGTGCACACGCACTAACTCCACCCACACACAACTTGTTTACAAGAAATGTGCGACTCCCAACCAGACCTGAGTCAAGGGAGCCTGCCTAAATTATCCTATTTTCCCCACACTGGTTAACAATCCAAAATGAGCTCAACTTTTGACTCATTTCAACCAAGGCACCAAATATATGGGTAAAGAAACTTTTAGATAATTTCAGCCCCAATCATTCAAGTCTTCCAGCTGAGGCTACAGACATTGTAAAGATAAGCCATTCTTGCTGTACCCTGTCTAAATTCCTGCCCTATAAAATCCATGATCATAATGAAATTGTTGTTTTATGGCACTAAATTTTCAGTTGTTTGTTGTTACACAGCAATAAATAACAGTAATGCTGTTGTAATAGTTTCCTGGGCATCTATAATAATTATCATAAACTTGATGGATTAAAACAACAGAAATGTATTCTTTCACAGTTCTGGAGGTCAGAAGTCCAAAACTGGTATTACTGGGCTAAAATCAAGGTGTCAGCTGGGCTGCACTTCCTCTGGAGGCTGTAGGGAATATTCATTCCTTGCTTCTTCCAGCTTCTGGTGGCTGTGGCATGCCTTGGCTTGTGGCTGCACCACTCCAATCTTCAAGGCCAACATCAAGATTCTTTTAGGTTTAGTTTTGATTTTTTGTTTGTCCATTTGTTTGCCATGAGAGATAACATTCACAAGTTCCAGAAATTAAGACATGGATATGTTTGGGGGGTGGGGGGGGTGGAGGACCATTTTTCACCTACCGCCACTACATACTTGCAAAAGATCATACTGTATATATTCTTTTGTATCTTGCCTTTGTTGATGTATGAACCAAAAAGAATAAGCATTCCCCATGCCATTAAATACTTTGAAAACAGCAGTTTTTTGTACAAGAAATTTACAAGTAAAAAAAAAAAAAAACACACAAACAGCAGTTTTAATGGTTAGATAATTCTATTGAATGTGTGTACCATAATTTAGTTATCTAAAACACTTATTTCCAACTCCTTATTTTTTATTTCCTTATACTAGTTTCTAGATATGAAATTACTGAACTTAATGAGTGTGAACATTTTAAGACTAGTAAAATTTATTGCCAAATTTCCATCTAAAAATACATATTAACTGGCCGGTTGACCCATTTAGAGTGCAGCCTCGTAACACCAAGGTCAAGGGTTTGTATCCACATATCAGCCAGTTGCACATATATATAATACATATAAATTAACTATCTTATTACTGGTGTAGGAGGTGTCTGTTTTATCATAACCTGACCAGCACTGAGTATTGGATTTTTAAAAGGTGTTATTTGCTCATATTTCTTTAAAACTCTACTGTTTTTCTTCATTTTGCATTGGACTTTTCATATATTAAGAATAGCAATCCTGTCTTTTTTTTTTTTTTGTAGCAAATACTTTTTTGTCATTTTATTATTTGCTTTTAAATTTTGGAAATGATGTTTTTGATAGCTATCTATTATTTTCTTTGTAATTTCTTACTTTGCCTTTATATTTAGAAAGTCTGCCCCATTCAGAGATCAGACTCAATAGAGGCTGAAACAGCATGGTGTTTGATACTAATACACGAAGTCCTGTATTAGAACCTAAGGCATAGAGATCGATGTTGGTTGCTGCAATGACCCAATGAAGTAATTTTAGTTAAAGAATCAAGTACAAGACTTGGAATGTATAAGAACTCACTCCACTTCTTTTAGTTCTGTTTACTAGAATAGAGTCAAACAAATCATAGAAGAAAAATGAAAATGCCCCATAAACATTTGAAGTATGGTATCCTGCTTGATAGTTTTGGAATGGAAGACTAAATTGGCTACCATTTTCTATCCATCAGATCAGCAAAAACTTAAGAGATAACCTCTAGTGCAAAAGAGGATATGGAGAAAGGGAGACTCACTCATGGGCATTGTGAATTGTGTGACTTGCTAAACCTTTTGGAAAGCAATGGCTCTATTTATTAAAGCTAAAAATGTGCATGTTCTTTGACCTAGCATTTCTAATTTAAGTACCCTATTTTTATAAAATACAAAAGTACAAAAGGATGTATGTAAAAAGATGTTTACCTTTATATGGTTTGTAATAGCAAAGTATTGACAACACCTAGAGTCCATCAGTGAGGAAATGGGTAAGTTAAATATGTTTAAGTCTCTTCCTACTATAAGTCAACACCCCAAGAACAGGGATTTTTATCTGTGATGTTTACTGTTGTTTTCTCAGCACCCAGAACATAGGAAACATTCAAAAGAAGTTGTTGAATAAATGAATGAGTAATACAAATAAGTATATCCATATTTATAAAACTCAGTAGACATTAAAAAGAATTGGTTGGATTTAAGTGTAATGACCTGGGCAAATGCCCATGATGTACTACTGAAAAAAACAAGTTACAGACTAAAGTGTGGCTTCATTTTTTTTTTTTTAAGATAGAAAAGGAAGAACAAGATTATATGTAATATATATTTGTGTAAGCACAAAAAAGTTCTTGGAATGACACTCACCAGAGTGTTAACATTGTATCACAGAGGGATGGAATTGAAAGGATGGGGAGAAATTTTTCCCTTTTTTCTTTTCACACCTCTGCATTGTTAATTTTTGGAAGGAAATGTTTGTGCAATCCCTTAGCTTGCATTCACAAAAGCTCAAACCAAACCAGACTTTGCTATGGAAAAGACAGCATGCTTGAATCCTCTGCACACGCATTGGGGAAAAGCCTCCTTGATACTATTAAGTGTCTGTTGAGCGCTGGTTGAGTTTCGCTCCCGCACCTCACCTTAGTTTGCCCTGCCTGTGCCCGTCTGCATGTCTCCTGTCGAGCTTGCAGAGTCCCCTGCCTGCTTGTCTCTTCACTCTGTGCTGCAGAGCCCGCACCGCCGGGGCAGGCGCTGCTTCTAGGGGCTGCTACCGTGTGCACGCTCGACCTTTGCCACTTTCCGCGCTGCTGTGGACTGGAGGAGGACGTGATTTAGAGACAACGTGGCCCAAGTGTCTTTATTCCAGCGTCCTTGTTTCTGGAATATGCCCCCAAACACAAGTCCGATCTCCAATTTAAAAAGGATTACCCGAGCAGGGGGTCTTACTGGGAAGAGGTGGGGACGAGAAGGGCAGACGAGGAGCTGGAGCAGCACGAAGCTGGGCCCCTCCAGCACCATCAATATTAACTTTTACTAAGACTTGGCCTTTCTCTCCCCCGGGCTTCACGAAGCAGGAAGTCAAGGGCAGTCGTGAGGGGAAGGGACTTGGCAGAAAGAGAAGATCCTGAGTCAATTATTGAGCTGTGACAGGAGATTAAGGGTGATTCCACCCTCTTCCCTCCCCGCACACCCCACAGTGGGCCCAGGTTGGGGTCAGTCCTCAAACCGCCACTAACCATTTAAGCAGAGGAGAAATCAGGTTTCTGGTGAAGATGAACCAGGGAGAAGGAACTGAAGGGCCGCAAATAGCAATAACAGTGAGAATATTATTGAATATAATAATTACTCTGATGTGAGCATCACATACTGCACACGAGTGTTGATGTTCAACTCTGTGCCCCACAGATATGTACAATCGAGAGAGAGAACAGAGAGACAAACAGAGACAGAGAGAGAGAGACAGAGAGAGACAGAGACAGAGAGACAGAGAGACAGACAGAGACAGAGACAGAGAGACAGACAGAGAGAGACAGGGAGACACACAGAGAGAGAGACAGAGAGACAGACAGAGACAGAGAGACAGGGAGACAGAGAGAGAGAGGGAGAGACAGAGAGAGAGACAGAGAGACAGACAGAGACAGAGAGGGAGAGGGAGAGACAGAGAGAGAGACAGACAGACAGACAGAGAGAAGGCACCGGGCTTTGGGCCACACCTGGGCTCTGGGGAAACGGCCTCTGCCGAGGTCGCGGGCCGCGCCTCCTAGTGGCCGTGAAGGAGTTGCTGGTGAACGCGCCACCACGCACAAGGGAAAGGCGGAGAGGTGTTCGCTGGCACCCGCTGTGCGAGGCGACACCCCCGGGACCCATCCCCAGCCCTGCGCCCGCGGCCGGGAGGGAGGCCGTGAAAGCAGCCGAGGGGCGCGCGGGGAAGGGCCGCCGGGCACCGCTGCGCCCCGGCCGTGTCGCCCGCTCAGCCAGAGCAGCAGCGCCGCCTGCCGGAGCGTCGCGCTCGGGCAGCGGCAGCTCAGTGGGCCGGACACACCGACGCTCCCGTCCTCCGCCTTCAAAATACGGTCCCTCGGGCCTGGCCGCCGCCGCCGGCCGCTGGCCGCTCAGCTCCGACCGGCCGAAGCCGCTCCGGCGCTCCTAGCCGGGATCGCCCCGCGCCCGCGGCCCAGGTGCCGGGCACCTCCACTCACGGCGATGCGCGCAATTTAAAAAATGGTGTGTTTCACTGTGATGACAAAAGCAATCTTCGAACCAAACCGTTCCAGAGAAGAAAACAGTGCCCGGAATCTCAGGGCTCCACTTCCGGGTCAGCAGGCGGCGGCGGCGAGGCTTTCCCAGGGCTTCCCGCCGGGCAGGGGCGGCTCCCGCGGAGGCCTCGGGCCGAGCACCTGCCGCCCCCGCGCCGCGCTTCGACCCCAGAGGAGACGCCGGGCCGCGGCGGAGACCGTGAGAGGGCGGCCGGCCTCCGTGGTCGAGAAAGCGGGTCACGCGCGCCCGAGGGGCCGGTGGCGCTCGGCGGTGCCCTGTGGGCAGCCTCGGGCGGGGAAGCCTGAGCCCCGCAGGGCGCGGGCGGGGGAAGGGCGAGGCCGCTTCTCCCCGGGCCGCATCTTCTCTAATGGCCGGCTCCTTGCACAGACCCCTGGATACGAGGCCGAGTATCCCCCCAGGCGTTTGTTGGACCACTGGCCTAGTTAGGCATGAGCAAAGAACCAAGCTTTCTTCTATTTTTCTGTCTAGAACATTCTAAGACTCAAATCTAGACAACAATTTATCAATGGGAGGTAGAGGTGGAGGGTGGAAAGAAACTAAAAAAGTTCGGGCCGAGAAAATAGCTTGCTTCTTGATGTTTTTGTCTGGCTTTAGATTTGCAAAAGCAGCGTCCATGTTTATTAAGTAATACCAAACCCATCTAAAACTGTACCCACTGAACGGCTTCAGATGGCATGACCATGTGGTAAGCGGCTTTTTCGTTCCCTGCTCTGGCCAAGTGTCTACTCAAGAGGAGCAACAATAACACTGGATGTACATTTTAAGACTCTCAATTCTCCGTAGAAATGAGAAATAAATGTTGATTGTTGGTTTTCTGTAGACTTATGATCATGTCCAAGAACTGTCATTCTCCAGGTACCAGGATCTGAATCCATGTCTAATGTGCCATGTGTGTAACAATATATCACTAACTGCTATCTGAAAGTACAAAGATGTTTATATGAAATTCACAGATACGATGAAAATAGTTACAGGAATTTGCATTTCTGAAATATGCGTTATTTTTAATAAAGTGGTTCAAGGAAAAAGTAACGTTTTTATTTTTTTATGTGTGAACCCCAGATAAGCAGTCTTTCTTTTTCTTTTCTTTTTTTTCTTTTTTTTTTCTTTTTTTTTTTCTTCCTGCATACTTTTATATTGTTATTTAGTGGACAGTGATCTCTGGTTCTGGCTTAATTATGTCTTTCTTCTGTTGGTTTCTGGCTATTCACATACACCCTACCATAATTCTGTCCAGAAAATAGAGGGTGGAGTGAAGTGTGGGCTGAAAATAGAATGTAGTTCTGTTGAATTTTGTTGTGGTTGTTGTTTTTAAAACATTCGCTACACAGAGTGAAAGAACAATGCACTGTCTTCTCATGAGTAGAAGATAAAGCCTGCCCAGGTCGTTTTTAAAAACACCTAATCTGTGTATTGGGTACTTTATCCTTGTCACTAATTCTACTAATCATCAATAAATTAAAATTATTTAAGTGCCACACAGCACGCCATTGCATGTTTGCAGTACAATGACTTTAGCTCCTACATTGTTTTTCACTGCTCTCCTGAGATTGAAGAGGAATTTATTAACTACCACTTGTATGAAACCTATTATTGTCATACTGCAGATACAAAGTGTTATGATAGCAAACTGTCAATCCTGTAAGATCTGAGATAACACATGAACAATTAGAAAAGAATTCCTTTCCTAGAAGTTAAAACTCAAATTTAAAATGCATGAAAATGCCTGGGGTTTCTACTTACCGATTAAATATTGGACACAGAAACCCAATACATAACCTGGATATTATTTCTTAAGTAAATGTGTGTGTAAAGAGACAGTTTAGCAATCATTTCATCTCAGGGAAGTCTTCTGGATCAAAATTGATTGTGTTCTGGTTTATGGGTTAGATTTCTAGCACAGAATTGCCGGGATCCTGCAGAAAGAAAAACAAACTGGTCATTTAACTTTGGAGCTCTGGCAACTTAGTTGATATTATCTATATCTACTGTGGTTAATGACAAATTCCAATTTGGAAACGTTGTTGTTAAAACAAATGTAATGTTTGGGTACTAAAGACATAGGAGCCAAAGGTCACCTATGTGCTTGCCCCCACCTTTTTCAGACTGATTCCTCCAAGAATGTCAAGGTAAATGTTGGTATAACCTGTGGAACTGAGAGATACTCCTTTTTTTTTTTTTTTTTTTGGAATTTGAGAGTTTTTTCCTAGGTCTAATTTCATAACCATCTAGAAAGTTATAGTATAAGATTTTTAGATGTAGATACATGTTCCCTCTGGTTTGTAGCTAAGGAAAGAAGACATCAGTTGTATCACTCAGCTAGTCCCACAGTTAAACCTGCTTGATTTCCTAAAATTATAGTGCACCCACTTGAAGGAGAGCAGGAGGCAAAAGGAAACAGGCGAAGGAAAAATGACTGTAAGTTGTGGAGGTTGGAAATTTGTATAGTCTAAGTGTTATTTAAGAAGATAATTTATGCCACTCTCACTGCTTCACTTGACTAGTCTTTAAAAAATGATAATTTAAATGGTTTTCTCAAATATTTACAAATTAATCTACTTTATTTGGATATGATTTTTTTTTAATCCTCCAAAGCAAAACTAATTTAACATCAAGTCTGCTGCTGCAGTTTTAATGTAAGAGAAAATTCTGGGAACCAGAGTAAAATACTTGCCTTAAAATGACTTCTAGGAATGAATCAGCCTTAGAGAATTAAAACCACAGCAGTCTCCTGGATTGGCTCCTGGAAGAGTACAGAATTAATATTGAGATGTTGGGGTGGAAACTGTTTCAAAACAAAGAAACTTTTAATGCCATTTATTTAGAGTATCTGCCTCTACTCCTTTGGGGTTAAGAGTGTACTGACAGATTATAAGGTTTCCAACTACATCCTCGACTAATCTTATTCTCCTAAATACAAGTAGAAACTAGATGTGTTTGAGGACATCTTTTCTGGTAGATGAAAGGGCAAGTAAGCTATGCAGATCAGTAACTTGTCTTCACATTGGAATGTTAATGTTTTGCCACTCAAGACTTTATGCAGATACCTAAGCAGTAGAAATCAAGAGACAACAGACTTGAGGCTATTCTGCAAAGCTGAGTGCATCAGAAAAAGTTCCGAGAAGGGGTGATGTGAGAAATTATCCTGTTGAAAGTTTCCATGTAAGGACCCTTGAGCACTTTAGAAGTTCACATCTTATTGGGGTCTAATCATAACTGTATGTTGTAAAAATGCATTCTCTTACATTACTTCATTTGGTCTCCATATTACAGAAGAGTAAGTGGTAGCTCAGAGACTGTGTTCTCCCCATCGTCCGTGAGCTGGTAAATAGGAGTTTGTCTCTAAAACAAGCTGCAAACAGTCACCCTAAAAACACACCTAACCTTTTGCCATTCTGTAGCTGAGATTTCTTTCATTTCTGCTTGTTGCCTTCTCTTATTTGTTCCTGATTGGTTGTGAATAACAACAGAAAGAATATTGCTGTTTATATATTTAGGTGGCTATTTAAGATTCGTTTCTTGACCAATGTAGGCATCTTACTAGATATTATTAGAAAGACGTGAAACTCATTGAAACTTTCATTGATTTAATTAGCAGTCCATCTTGTCAACTTTATCGGATGAATGTGATAAAGCCACGAATTGTTTACAGGGGAAAAAAAAGAGTCGAGCTGTTTTCTCTCCATATATACCTTTTTGACATGAGTTCCACAATATTGGTACATTTTACTCCTGTGATTTATCTTAAATTCCCAGTCTTACCCTATATTAATACCGTGCCCATATTACTGTAATTCTTAAAAGGAACATCTTGTGCAAAAAGACCCTTTTAGGATGCTAGTCTCCCTTCCCCCAAATTTGTTTTTCTTAAACATTCACCTGATCCTAATCTCCCCCGCCTGCCTTAGTTTGAACTTAGTTTCAACAGGCCCGCGGCCATCATGGGGAAATCTGGCGGTGTCCCGCTTTGGGAGCAGCCGGGGTGGGGAGGGGCGCCGGAGCTCGTACCTTCCAGCCCGGTGAGCACCGGGGCCCTTTCCGGGGCGGCTCCAGGCCGAGCGCTCGGAGCGCGGGCCCTAGCCCTATCTCTCCCCGGAGCGCGCGCGCCCCCTGGCGGCCCGAGTCGATGGCAGGGCGCCCCGAGAGCCGTGGGATTCGGGGCCCACTCTCCGCCCGGCGCTGCAGGCTCTCGGAGCCGCGAAGCCTTCCGGGCTGAAATATCTTCAGGCGCCCACACAGGCCTCCCTAAACTCCTCAGGCTGCGCGGCCCATTCGCGCCACGTCTCGTGTTCCCTCGGGCTTGCTCCGGGCGTGACAGTGAGTCTGAGCGTCGGAAGCGCGGTGACCTCCCTTGCGGGGAAGGGCCCTGGTTTCTGCACTTTGTCGGTGTCCTGGGAGGCTTGGCAGGCACTCGCGGCGGCGAGCCCGGTGCTTGGTTTCAGAGAGCGGCCGAGCGCCCCTCCCTGCCCCTGATCCGCGGACAAGGGGGCCGAGCCCCGGGAAGGGGAAGAACTTGTAATCGCTTGCAGCGGGACAATGCCGACTTTTGAACCTCTAACCACTAAGCAAACAACCCTTGTGCTCTCGCTCCACTGTCCAAACAGCCTTTATTGACAGGCGTTTCACAGCAACGCATAGCAACCGCGGCAGCGGCGGGGGCCTGGAGTGTGGGCGCGGCCGGGGCGCCGGGGGACCCGGGGGCCACCGCGGATCACAGCGACCCTGAACCGGGACCCCGCGCCCAGCGGACCCCGCATCGTTTCCCCCTCCGCCAGCAGCCCCCGCCCCTGCGCCCCGCACCCGAGAGCGGGCAGCCCCCTTCCTCCGGCCCGAGGCCAGGCGCCCGCCGGCCCAGGCACCAGAGCGGGACGCGCCACCCGAAAGGGCCGCGGCGCTGGGGAGGCGCTGCAGAGGGCACGTGGGACTCCTGCTGACTCCCAGCTCGCTCATCTCCCCAGCGGCCCTGCAGGCGCCTCCCCTCTCTGTCCGGGCGCTGATGAGGCTCTAAGGTGCCGTGGGAAGACCGAAATGGAGGCCAGGACCCTTCTCCCTGGGCCCTCCGGGAGCGCCCAGCTCCATGGCCTCCAGGACCCAAAATCTCAAAGGCGGCCGCGGGTCCCCAGCGGATCGGCCAGATAAGTAGTCATCACTACGAGGATCTTATACTGGTTTTTAAATTCTTGTCTTGGGAGTCATGGGTGGGAGGGGAGAGGATAAGGAAATGGCGCAGACAGGGCAAGAGTAGCAGAGGCAGAAAGGGCCCACAGAAGTGCCAGAGATCCACAGAAGACCACGTTCGTGGGAAGACAGAAAAAAGAAAAATGAACTTCACGCCTATGATGTTTAAGTAGCCGGATTGTGGGGTATCCCCAGGGAGAACGGAGTCACCAAAGAAAGGAACTGCCTGGCGTTTGCGATGTCCTTAGTGTGGATTTGATGAGATGCAATGAGGGGCCCTCTCACCTCCACTCCCCACAATTCCTCGGCAGCTGGGAAGCAGCTGACCATTCAGATGTGCATTTTGCCCAAAGGCACCCCCAGGAGAACCACACATTCCAAGGCTGGGCTCAGGCTTGGGGGCAGGGAAGGTCTCAGAACCTGCTCCTTCAGGCTCCTGACGCTCTGGGGTAAAATGAGGCTGTCCAGATAACCTTCTCCACCCTCTCCCTGATTTTTCTAATTGCAGCTTGCAAGCAGAGAGGATATTTCATTTCTTTAAAAAATAAAATAAAATAATAATTCCAGAGAATCTGAAATCTGGAAAGCTCATTTATCTCTTTTTTTCTTTTTAGAAAAAATTCAACTGTGTTCAAATACCCCTACTTCCCTTCACCATATCACTTCTCTCCCCATGGATGCAGAAAGTTTTAAAATGCTGGCTTGGATGTTACACAGACCAACGACCAACGACCCAAACAGCAGCAACAACAACAAAAACTCCCCTTCTTCATCAGCCCCAAGATTGTGAAAATGACAGGAAGTCCAGGTTGGCTCTGGCATTTATAGCACTGACATACATTCAGCCCAGAGAAGCTCTGGTGACAGGCTTTCTAAACAAGGCCCCATCCGGGCCCCCTTGTCAGATCTGGAGTCCAGTAACCACCCCCTCACACCACATACTGCACATCCACCAGCCAAGACTTTACTGGTCTGGGAAGGGAGGAGAAGAAAAACCCAGGCCACCTGGGGGTCCTGCAATCTTTGGTCAGTCCAGCTTCCTATCTTAGCTGCCTCTGGCTTCTGCAGTTTACGTCTTGCCTTTCCCTGAGGCAGAGGGCTGGCTGGGCCTCAGGCAGCAGTGAGCAGGCAGCAGCCATCTTGGCTCCAAGCACTACTGTTCCCTGAGTCTCTCTCTCTCCCTTCAGCTCCAACCAGAGATGCAGCCTGCAGATCTTGGAGGGTCCCGCTGGGGAGAAGGTGGCTGAAAGCCTGCTTGGTGTAGCCAGTCCAGACAACGTTTCTGCCAGTACCAAATGAAGCCCCAGTGGTCACTCCTGTCTCCTCACTGGCAGAAAGAGCCAGACTGGAAAAAGTAAAAATCTGGGAGAGTATCTTCCTTGAGGCCCCCAATCCCACTTGTCCTTCCTCCTGGCCCCCATTTTACCTCTGAGAGCTAGGTGTGTAGGTATACATTTGTGGGTGGGAGGGGAGGGGTCTCTTCTGAGGATTCTAGCACAGTCCATGCTCCTCATGGCTCAGCCTGGAATTGCTCTGCCGCTGCAGACCACTGTGGGTCACTGGGTGACAGTGGGGTTTAACACCCCACCAGTTGGCCCCAGAACCCCAGGGACAGATCCGGGCACCGAGCCTTGCAGGGAAGACACAGGACTCAAGGGCTCTGGGACACTTCTCAGAGGACCCGGCTGAGGCTGGGGAGGCTGTGGTGGAGGTTGTGGAGGTGGCGGCTGCTGCTGCTGCTGTTGCTGCAACTTCTTCTTGTTGATTTTCCTTTCCTTCGCTCTGCGGTTCTGAAACCAAATTTTAACCTAGAAATGGAAAGGTTGGGAAAAACAGAAGGTGAAGAAGATGGCCGGGAAAAGAAGAACCATATCCAGCCCTAGCACCAGTATCTCCCTCTTTAACTAAGGACCCAGACCCTTCTAGAAGCTTTCTTTGGAAATCCCCGTAACAGCCTAGTGCTGGAGCCATTTCCAAGCCACATTCTGCCTCATGAGAAAAGTCTTCCTCCTTCCTTCTCCCAGGTTTCTTTCTAAAGCAACCTTTATCTACATCTTTACTGGAAAAGTTCAGCGTCATAGAACCAAGGAAAACAGAAACCGTGAGGCCTTCTCTGCACAAGCAAGGGCGGGCAGCAGTGCGGGGTGTACTTCAGATGACAACCTTTGGCCCCTCAAGCCTAAACTGAAATGTACTATTCTTCACCTTGGAGCTGAAAACGAGACGATGTGGAGCTTCCTGACTGTGAATTTGGCCAGTTTTTTCTAGACTATCTGTATAGAGTGCTCATGAGCTGTGTCTCGCTTCTCTAGTTTTTATGAGCAGGGATTGGGTATTTTCATTTTATTTTTTCCCTCGGCACAGTGCTGGAAAGAGAGAATAGGTCTTTGATGTCTTTATTGACCCAAATGGAATTCTGGATGAAACTAACACTCTTGGCTTTTTCTTGTACCTCCTAGACCCCTCGAAATGGGGGAGGGGGGGATGAATGCATCAAAAAAGACAACCAGAGGTAGAAAGAGGCTTTTTTAAAGTACTCAAAAGACAAGTGCTTTCGCCCTCCTGCTTTAATCTGCCCACAGAATTTGGTGGGCCCAGTGGCCTGGCTTCTAACCCTGCCTGCAGGCCTCCCCTCCCCGGCCCTCTGCCAGGCAGCGGCCAGGCCCGGGGAAGCAGGGCGGTGCCCACCTGCCTCTCGGAGAGCCCCAGCGTGGCCGCCAGCTCGGCTTTCCTCCGGATGGTGATGTAGCGACTGTAGTGAAACTCTTTCTCCAGCTCCAGCCGCTGGTGGTCTGTGTACACGACTCTGTATTTGTCTTTCGTCCTGGTTTTCACTGTGGAGGAAGAAGAAGTTACGGCTGAGAACTACAAGGTGGCCCATCAGTCACGGGTAATGACAAACCTCCCTAACCCAGGGGCCATTTCTCTTCCTCCACCGCCCTGGGGGGCCAGGGTTTGGCTGATTCCTGCCAAGTCTGATGAGACCCGCCCCCAGAGGGTCCTGGGGGGTGGCGGGCTAGCAGGAGCAACTAAACTAAGCTTGGGGTTAAATGGATTTTAAAAATTAGGAGAAACTAAAACCTCCTACACACAGAAGATAGCAGAACCCAATGCCCTTTTAATAAACCAGATATAGTACTGGTATATATTTAGTACCAAAGGAAAGGGGGCACGGCAGAGCGGCCAAAGTCCCCAACATATTCAGATTTTCAGGCCTATCAGAGATGGAAGCCCACCCTGAAAACAGCTGGGCTTTCAAATATGTGTTGCTGGGATGGGCATGGGGGTTACTTTCTGTTTGCTTTACTACAAGTGGAAAGGGAGGTGCGGATGCTGACAGGTTCCCTCAGATCCCCAGAATCAGCTCCCAGGCATGGCAGGCCCATCCAGTGGAATTCTGAGCTCTAGCAGTCTGAATCTTGGTGGCAGGCAGAAAACCCCTCCCGCTGGAGACACTTTCTACCTGCCCGAACCAGGTTTGGCATTTGGCACTTTTTCTTTTTTAATCCTCCATTTATTCCCTCCGTAGCTATCCTGACCAGTGATCTACACTCTTGGATTGAGTCAACATATTAAATCTTGGATTGATTGTTTTACTGAAGGGCCTTGACAAATAGTGTCGCCGCTGTTGCAGCAGGCCCGAGCCTGGCGTCTCCACCAGGTCTGTTCTGGGTCAGCCCTTGGCAGAGCCCTGGCCAGGAGCTGTTCTCTCTGGCTCGGTCCCAGGTCGGGGTCTTCTTGCAAAGGTTCAATTGCCCAGTGTCTAGTCCTATAGGAAGATCTAAAGGGTCTGGGAGTTGCCTGGAGGTGTTTAATGCCCCGCAGGCCGACTTTGTTCAGGTAAAACCCTCTGCAAACCACAACAAAAGCGCCCTGGGAAGATACAGGCAGGATCAGAGGGAGCTCCCCCGAGCCACTGAAAGGGGAACACAGCCGCAAACAATGCAGGACAAGGCGATCTTATCAAAGAAAAGCCCTTTCAATGCCTTAATAACAACCGCATTCTGTTTGAATTACCACTACTGAGCAAATGGCGGCCCCGGCTTTCATCCCCCTCCCCAGCAGGCGTATTAACATAAACACGGCCAGCCAGGCGCATTTGAATGGGCGCTGCGGCCCCGACCCTGCGCCTGCCAGGAAAGTAAAGGGAACTAACACGTCCGGAGACCCTTCGACGTGGTGGGCGCGTTCACACGCGCTACCGCCTCAGACACACTCGACGCTGCCCGTGGTTCTCGCCCCTTTTTACAGATGAGGAAACAGAATCGGACCAGCTCACGCTGACGGTGTAAGGCGGGGCTGGCACCGGAGCCCGTCGGAGCCACACAGGACACCTCCGGGGCTGGGGAGCGCGGGGCAGTTCCCCCAGCCGCACGCCCAGGGGGATACTCGCCTTGGGGTGCCTCGGAGCGGCCCTTGCTCGGGTGCTGCCCTTTCAGTGTCCCGGGCGAGCCAGGGAACGCGGTGACCAGGACCCTATGCGCTCTGCGGCCCGCGCCCCGAGGGCCTTGGAGGCGCCCCGCACCCCCTGGGAACCAAGGAGGGGGACTGAAGGAGGGGAGGGATGAGAGGGACTTGTCAGAATTCATTATTGACTGCGAAAGTCACCACCCTCTTTCCGGGCCCTAAAAGAGACAATGGCAGGGCTGGGAAGGTGTATATCAAAGCGGGCCGGGCCGCGAACCCCCAGCCCCCCACCGCCCCTTGACAGATGACGCTCCGCAGAGGAGTCGGGCTCCGGCCCGCGGGCCGCGGCCTCCGCGCATTAACATCACAAGGGCGCCCGGCGCCGACCGCGGCCTTGCCACCTCGGCGCGGGACTTCACAGCGTCCTCTCATCTTCTGACCCCGCGGCCTGAGCCCCTGCGGCTCCCCTCCGTCCCTCCCTCCCCCACACCCGGCCCCAGCCCCAGCCCTGCCGCCGCTCTCCCCGGACACGCAAAAGGTCTTCCTTAGGCCTCCTGCGACCCCCACCAACCGAGCCGCGGAGACTCTGCCGAAGGCAGGTCTTCGGGAGCTGGCGGCTGGGAGCGCTCCCTGCTAGGACGAGGGCGCCTCCCCTCGGGAAAAGGACCGAGCCAAGGCGTTGAGGCCCGTCAGAGGCTCATCTGTGGCCTTCTCCGCGGGCGGCCGCGTTCCCACCAGGACGCTGCTGGCATGTGCACGGTGACGCAGAAACCGATGCCCGGAGACAGCCCCCAACGGGCGCTCTGATTTATACGGCTGTAATTAGCTATAAACCTCTGCAAAGCGGCCATAACCTGCATGCGGGCCCTGCTGGGCTAGCAATGAGGAAAGCGAGAAAAGCGGAAGCGCTGAGGGCTGGGGGAAGACTTCATGGAGCAAAGGGGGACTCTGGGACGCCCCCACCACCCCTATTTGCTCTTCCTTCCCACCTCGACGCACATCCCGACACCAGAAGGGACAGACCCGGAGCCGATGAGCCACACAGTCCGGCAAACCTAGGGTCTTTTCGGAAACATCTCCTGATTGTTGAAAACACACACACAACCCCGAGGACCTTGAAAGGAAGGTTCTGGTGAAATGGCCCCTGTCTGGAGCAGCAGCTGAATCCCCACCAGGGGTTCGTCCCCCCTTTTCCTGCTCTCAGCAGACAGGAGAGGACTCCCGCGGCTTCTGGACCTTAGCCTTCCAGTTTTTGCTTAAAATAACCCTTTCGCAGATCAAAGGTTCAGAGACGGGGCGCACCCCCTTTCCCTTAGCTACTGGGACTGGCAGCTCCTTCAGCGACAGCAGCTTTCCCGGATCTCTCTGCTCGCTATAGCTCTGATCCCTTGAATTGGCCCGAATGTCCAAACCTGGCCCTACGCGCAGCCTCGTCGCCCGCCCCGGTCCCCCAGGCCACCTCTGTTCTTGGAGGGCGGAGAGAAATGATCTAGCCCGGGCCCAGGGAAATTCGAGGTTCCCTCCCCTCGGCGGCCAGGAACTGTGCAGGAGGGCGGGCGGCTGCAAGTGGCCAGGACGAGATTCCGCCCAGCCTTGCTCAAGCCGACATTCCTGGGAGCTTCCCAAAGGTGTCCCGAGGTTATGAATGACGGACCGCTGGGAAGAGGAAGTCTGGGAAGAGGAAGCCATTCCTCTGCCCTAAACTGAATACAGGGTCGTGAGACCCAAAATATTCACTCCCAGTCGCGGTAGCCAGAGAAGCCCAAGGGGTCAAAGCCCCCGAATTTATCCACCTACCCCGCCCCTCCTGTCGCGGAGTTACCAGACAGCGCCGGACGCCCCTGTGCGCACTGCAGGCGTGGCCCGCCCAGCAGCCGGCGACCCTGCCGCGCCTTCCCGGTGCGCCCTCCCGCGGGGCGCCGTCGCCTCCTACCTTGGCTTCCGAGGGACGGCTGCGCCGGCTTCCGCATCCACTCGCACAGGTTCCGCCGCTGGCCGCCGGGGGACAGCTGCTCGGCTGCGGCAGTGGCGCCCGGCCCCGGAGGGCCGGGGTTGAGCGTCTGCAGCAACCCCGAGGCACAGGAAGGCGCGGCGGCCGGGTGATGCGGGTGGTGGTGCGGGTGGTGGTGCGGGTGGTAGTCGGCGGGGCTGCTGTAGCCCATGGCGGCGGCAGGGGAGCCCCCGTTGAGGCCGTGCGCGACCGCGTTGGCAGCTGCCGCCGCGCCTCCCGGCGCGTAGCCGTTCCAGTCCTCTCGGAGCGGGGCACCGTACGCCGCCGGCCAGGACGGCCCCGGGGACTGCGCGCTGTCCAAGTTCGCTGCAGCCGCGGCTGCGGCCGCCACGTGGTAACCGCCGTAGTCCGGGTACTGCGGGGGGCTGACGAAGTTCTGCGGCGCCAGGTTGAGGCTGCCAGAGTGGCGCACGGAACTGGGGTACATGCTCACGTCCTTGTCCAGGAGGTAGCTCACGTACATGGTGGCGAGGGCCCGAGAGCAGACCTCACCATGCTGCCTGGAGACGGACGCTGGAGGCTGCCAGGGGCGCGGATAGAAAGGGGCGAAGGGGCGCGAGGAGCCGCTGGTGGCTGCGCCCCAGCCCGCGGTGCTCCGCTGGCTCCTCGCGGTGCTTCTGCCTCCGAGGCGGTCCCTCCCTCTGGCCTGCCTCCTGCCTCCCTCCCTCCCTTTCTTCCGTCTTTCCTCCCACCTCCTTCCCACTAGGCTGCAGAGGCGGGGAAGACCCGCCACCGGCTGGCGTGCGGAGCCCCAGGCCGGCGGCCTTACGTGATTAACGAGTGTTTACAAGACTCTATTAGTAATGACACAGACACCAATGGCTGGAGACGTCGAGGCGCAGCGCACACTCAGCGCACACCCCCTCGAAATACGATTTGCATTTTAAAAGATAAGGTGGGGGGGAGCTCGCGAGAGGGCAGCGTCCTGATCTCAGCTAAATATTCAAACCTTTATTGTTAAGAGCTTCCTCCTTCCAACCTGGTGCACTTTAACCTCCAATCACAGGTTCAAAGAATGAAATCAAGAGACTCGCAAAAGAGGGGGAGAGAAAGAGCTATCTTGGTGGGAATCTGGGCTTGGAGACAGGAGCAGTCGTGTTCGTGCATTTGCAGGGAAGGGGGCGGTTAAGCAACTGCTTCTGTCCCAAAGAGAAAAGAAAAGGGAATCCATTGCTTTGAAGAGAACGTTTCTGACCAAGCAGGGTGGTGACAAGCAGAACCCTAAGAGAGGGGCCAATTCTTTCCCTCCCGGCGGCCCTGGCCAGGACGACTGCAGCCCCAAACAACTGTCACCGCTAATCATTTATTTTCTTGCCCAAAGAAGTCACTCGCCTTTCGAGCAAGATAAATTATGACTCTAGCTTCAGGCTACATCTTTGAATCCATTTTACTTTGGGGATCTGAGCTAAATTAAAGAAATTTATTTTTAAAACATTTACATTTAAGAAGCAAAAGTCTTAACTGCTTTGGGGCCTGGGGCAGAAGTTTGGCTCGTGGATACCTTGGAGGACACCAGTGAGAGGGGAGCCCGAGGGCATCGCTGGGGTGTTGGTTACGTTCTGTTTTTCTTGAGCGAGGTGCTGGTTACACGGTGTGTTCAGTTTGTCAAAATTCAGCGAGCTACACATGTATGTTTATTATACTTAAGTTAAAAATTAAGGAAAAGGGAGGCTAGAATTCCTGCTAATAAGTGCCTAAATGTTTATATATATCACAACAAACCTATGTCTTAAGAACACTTTCTCCTTTACAAAGTAAAACATTCTCTGCAGAAATTTGTTTTTTCATCTCCAGGGGATGGTAAAGCAAACCAGCGCTGTTATTAATTATTGCTCATGAAAATCTCGGAGTAGGAAAAGGATAAGAAAGGGCCCTTCTTGGTTTTTCGAGCTCTGTGGCCAAAGAGCTCAGGGCTGGAAGTGGCCACCGTGTGGACCGAAGCTGCGCGGCCCGGATCAGGAACCGCCGGACGGGAGCGCAGAGGCAGCGACATTCGGCTCCCGCGCGGAGCGGGCCAGCAGTCGCCTTTTGCCGCCTCTAAGACCCCTGTCGGCGCTGCGGAACTCTGACGTGAGGGTCACAGTGACCGGGTCCGGCGGGCTGGGCAGCCTGACCCGATGCTTTGAGTGCTCTCCGAATCCGCGGCCGCTCGCCGCTCTCCTAGAGACCTGCACTTGCTGGTTCTTTGTCAAGCGTTTCTCTCAGGTATTTGTCACCATCGCCTTCATCTGTCATTTCTAGAGCTTTTTCCAGTGTCCTTTATCTCCCTTGATCCTCACATCTCCCAGGATCGGGGACAAAGCCTGGGTTATTATCCTGCCCGTGTTACAGGTGACAATCTCCAAGCTGCCTAGCGCAGACAGACCGACTGCGATCGGCACTAACCTAGGGCTGAAGGATCTTGTGCTTCCTGGTTCTGCTCGCTCTTTGTGTTTTGTTAAGAAGAAGGTTAAAATTGGGGGGTGAAAGGGTATGGAAGAGTTGAGTAGCTGCGCACTCAAGAGGGGAGACCCGAGCTGGTCCTCCCGGAGGCCCTCCTGGGCCTGGCTCAGACAGCTGAGTACCATCGAATTACAAACCCTATTACAGAACCCAAGTCATTGAGGAGAGGGCTGAAAGGGGGTGTCCACAGTCCTGATGGGGTGGGAATGTGAAAGGTTAAGTAGTGGGCACTGGGGACTTTTGATCTAGCAAACATCTTTCTCTTCTTCCTGGCGACACAATCCCCCTTTCCGTCCCCTCCAAGGCTGAGACTCAAGCCTGTGTTTTCGGAATGCCAGCATTCTTTGGAACAATCGCTTTATTAGGGACAGCCATCCCCTCTGCACTGCGGTGGCCGCTTCCTGCGTTTTTATGGCCCAGGCCGCCGGCCACTGGCTAATTGTCCTGGTTTTCCAGCTGTGTCTCTGTGCTCTGCCCTGGAGAAGGGGCTCTGGCCTTCACACCCAACTGCTTTGGGAGTGGCCAGGGCTGCTCAACCCCCACAAGTCAAAGTAGGCCCCAGAGCCAGCTCACTTAGGGTGCCGGAGTTGGGAAAAGGAAGCCATTTTGAAAACCATTAGGTTTCTCTCATTGCCGAAATGGGCCTCCATGGCTGTCGCATGGCCCCGCCTAAGGTCCCAGGGTCTGGGCTGCTTGATGAGGGGAAGTAACTGGTAAATGATGTCCTTGAACAGGCTCCTCAGAGTGGAAGTAGTGTCTGTCCCACATCCAGCTTGCCCTCTCAGCCAAGAGAGGGCTCATCTGGGTCCCAGGAAGGAGCAAGGTTGTGGGAGCAGTCAGAGAGGGGTAGAAGGGAGCTTGGGCGTCTCTTCATCTGGATAGCCCTAGTCCCTGGCAGGTTGATGGCCAGTACCTGCCCTCTAGAAGCCCACTCTGGGTAGCTCTCTGAATGCAGGTGTGTGGCCCTGGAAGGATGCAGCAGCCACCTGCATCAGGGCTCTCTTAGTCCTAGGCAGAAGGCATTTGGTGGCTTTCTGAGAGCTTGGGGCCTGAGCTAAGAATCCCCAGGTCGGGACAGAGATGGCCATCCCCATACCCCGCTTCTGGAGGTGCTCTTCCATCTTGTACCTCTCTGTCACCAACCTGCTAATGGGCCAGGGAAACCTACAGCAAATAGCTTTGGGGGAGGCAAACTTGTGCAGGAAGCTCGGGGCCAAGGCAGAGCCTGTGACCCCCCCACCCCTTCCAGCCGACTTTTAAGGGCAGGAGGGGGTGGGAAGAAAGAGACCCAGGTAAACAAAGCGACAGGAAGACTGCAGGGGCAGCCACAATCAGGTTATCAAAGGGGATGTCTCTTTGTTACTGATGGTATAGAGGCCATTCTACATTCCTCAGAAAGGGTCCAGGCTTCCAGGATCCTGGGTGGTGGCAAGGGCAGGGGCCGAGGAGGGGGATGGGGAGCTGGAGGCTGCCGGAAGGGGCGGGCTGCCTGCCAGGCAGATGAGGCACTCCTTAAACCCACAGATCCCTCCCTGCTCAAAGGTCCCAGGTGTTTGCTCTGGCTAGGGGGACCCTGCTCTGCCCAATATTTGTGGCTCCTGGAAACTGGAGAGCCCAGTGACCCACATAACCCAGAGAGGTCAGGCCATCTCTACCCATCTTAGCATGTAAGTCTACTTTCTGAATCCCTTCTAGATCAAGGAAACTATCCATATGACGCAGTGCGTCCATGCCCCCCTCCCCTACACAGGACACCCCCAACCTGCATGGACCTGAATTTCCAGGGTAATTTAGAAAGAGTGAAAAGAAAGAAAATGTCTGATAAAGTTATCCAGCATGACAGTCTATGCGGCTGTGGAAAAACTGCTCAATCTCTACTTAATTTGGAGTTTAGGGAGTCTTTCAGCCATTGCACTCAATCAGCAGTCCACTCACACAAAGCAGGGCTCAATAATAGATGGTTTGACCCCAGCAACCCCACCCTGCCCTGCCCCAGCCCACTCAGCTAACATCTCTGGGAAGGAAATCGATGACAGCGTCCTTTCTGTGGGGCCTCCCAGAGCCCACCACCTGTCCAGCCCCATCAGGCCACAATGGAGACCAACATGTTCATCCTCAGCAGCAGGGAGGGGTCTCAGCTGTCCACAGCTGCCCAGGTTTCATTCACAGGAGCAGATGTGTCCTTGCCCAGGGGAGTGAAGAATGTTTTCCTCCCAAGCAAACTGATGTCTGTTCCTCTCTACCTGAAGAAAAGTTCCTGAATTCATGGGAGGTCATTGGGGGGCTAGAGGTTTACCACTCGCGGACCTGGCTGCGGGACGATGGGATAAAGAAAAACATCTGTTTCACTAATCCTTTGATGGAGGGGCTGCCATACTTTCTGATCCAAGTCAGGGAATACATATTTTTGTGCTCCTCTGTCCAAAATATATCCTCACAGCCAGGAGATCAAGGAAAGTAAAGAGCCTCAGGAGAGGGGGTAATATTTGAGTACAGAAATCTGGTTTTGCTCATTGGATGAAAGTTATGCAAATAAATAGTAGTTGCCCATTTTCTTACTTTTTCTGAACTTAGGGTCTGTGAACACTGCTTGGACACTGTATAACACACTCCAGGTCTGAGCACAGAGAATAATTTACATCTCTGCGAAAGAGGTGTTTGGGGGACCTCACAAATTGATGCCCCCACTGGGAACCTGGGCTTGCATCTCAAAGGAAACTGCTTGATGCTAGGGAAAACTAGGTTCTCCGACAGACAGGCACTAGCCAAATGTCACCACGTGGCCCTGGCGTGGAGGGCCTTCAGTTAACATTTGTTCACTCACCATTGTCTCGTGCCTGGAATGACCTTTGTTTATCATATGGAAATAAGTTCCTAGGAAGCCCTACAGGGTACGTTTTACGTGGCTGAGGGAAGGAGCTCAGATAAAGGTCCAGCTCTCCTTGAGTGACAGGGCCAATTGGCTCGCTGCTGTGCCTAGGGGGGAGCAGGGGATCTTAGAGTCTCCAGCCTTTCCTTTTTACAAAGGAGAACCCGAGGCCCAGAGAGGTTAAGTGATTTTCCCGGATCACACAGTTCAAGTCCCTAAAATTAAGTGAGCTACTGTGTGTGCATTCTTTGCAACTCATAGCAGTCTGTACAGATGTTAATTATTACTCCAGCTGCTGGCGCTGCCCTGGAAACATTGCATCCCCAACACAAAACCAACTAGCATGATTCAGAAAATATAAACTCCTCAACCCCACATCCTACATCCAATAGTACCAGAACAATCAGGTTCTGCTGTTGCTACAACTCTGCCCACTTTCCACATCCTAATTATTTCTCTTTCACAGGTACCTGCTAACTGCTGTTTATTAGCTTATTGAACGGTAAATTTTCCATAATTTTCATTCCATATTTTTCTCCAGTTGTGAGAGAAGGCATCCATCTACTTTTGCCTCACTCAATACTTTCTAAATAGAACACTTCTCTGTTTTTGAGTCAGAATCTATATCTTGTGGCCACTCTCTGGAAATGTGTCAAATTTAAAATGAGTAAAGTTTATGCATAGAATTTGTGTTGCCTTTTCCTCCTCCTTTTCTCTTGGTGTCTGTGGACACCTTTTGGACATACAGACCAAAAAGCCTGCCTTTCTGGGTAAAAGAAAATGGAGGCCCTATTCAGTTTCCCGGGTACATGGGTGAGTGGCAAGCTCGGATTCGGCTCCTCAGGTCCTAGCGGGAGCTGCGATCTCCTGTCATTGTACTCGGAGCATTAGCTGGATTGGGCTTGGACATTTCAAAGGGAGGAGAAAATCGGTGAAGCCACCCGCCATCCCTTCAGGGCTTGTCCGTGGACGGGTTGTCGGGTTACAGAAACAGATCAGCGTCTTGCCTTCCAACTCTTCTTAGCATTAGCATCGTGGTTCTTTTTGTTCTGTTTTTGTTTTTTAACGAATTAGTAAGTAAACTATGAATTGTTCACCCTGGAATCTGCATCGACCACTTCTGTGCCCCCTGGCGCTCGTCGCCGGGCGCGCCCCGGGGCGCCCCTTCATTTCGCGGCCGCGGCTGGCGTGCGCGCTGCGGTCCGGGTCGGTGGCCCGGTCCCTGCACCCGGGGCTCGTCTCCCGCATCCTGCGCACCAGAGGGCAGAAACGAGAAAGCGTCGCTGCCAGGCCGAGGCCGGCAGAAGCCCAGGGCATGTCGCTGTTTGAACCGAGATGGGGCCGTAGAAAACGGCCCTGCCAGAGCGCGGCGGCCACGGGTGACCTGCCCGCGCGAGGAACGGCCTTCGTCTTTTCGCTCCTCCCGAAGGGGAAAGTAAGCGCCGCCAGTGGCGTCTGCCTGGATGCTGCGGGGCCTGGCGCCCACGTCCAGCGTCCCGCGCTCGGCCCCGCGTCTGCCAGTGCTCAGGCGTCTTTGGAAGAGGCACTGAGCAGCCGGCCCTCAGTCCCTCACCTCCAGCTCCTTCGAAAGGGAAAGATCCAGCGTCTGCACCCACCCGGTACCCCTTCCCTTAGGAATAAACAATGTCCCAGACAAGCTTTGAACTGTCGGAATGTAATTGTGTAATTGGAGACACCCGGTGTAGCCTGAGGTCCGGCTTACACCTACACTCATGCTGAGAATATGGCTGGGAATTTTACCCTGCTGGGTTCTGCACATCTTATGTTGAGCACATAAAAAGCGCGGACTCCGCATTTGGGGGCCTATCTAAGCATTGTGTTCACCCCAGGGCTAGATAGGGTGCTTGGAGAACAGTGGATTATTCTGAACCTCAGACCCAGCCTGTGGTATTTGGATCCCAGGTCAGGATATCTTCTTCACCAAGCAGTAGGTTCTCGTGTGTGTCAGGAAATTCCCCAAGATACTTTGGCTAGAGGGAGACAGGCGTCAAGCCCCAAGTCGTGGGCACCCCACCCTTGTGTCAGGGTCCCCGAGTGGAGGAACTTGAGTCATCGAGCTTTCTCCTTGCTGTGCACCTGGTGCTCCTACACCCAGAGAAGGTGTCTGGGCACAGGCCCAGAAAGGCTGGTGGCCCAGCCCGCTTTCCTGGCACCTGCCACCGGCTTCTCTTGCCTTCACCCTTACTACTAGAAGGCAGTACCCACCCGTATGATGAGAAAGGGGGAAGGAGTTTCCTTGACTGAACTTCCTAGTGCTCCCGGGGTGATTTATTTCTGTGAACATCGGCCCAGAAACAAAGGTGTGGCCACGCAGCTCTCTAGGTAGGAAGGCTTTCTGGATGCTGCTAACTCTAAACGGGGTTAGTCACTAGTGGGGGTTCTTGTCTTCAAAAGCGCCAGCTCTGCCTTTACCCCGGACACGGATGGGTCGTTTCTCCTCTGCCAACAGAACCCTGAGCGGTCTTTGCTGGAGCCCGTTACAGCTTCCGTGTGCGTGCGCGAGAGAGACTGTGGAGGCCCCTCCTGCACCGATGCTGACGTTCTTGCCCGCAATGGACGTTCTGGCCGCCGGCGAAGGGAGCTACTTAGTCCCGCTGGGCTCTGGTGCCCGGGGTTGGGGTTGACAAGCTCCCCATAGCCGGCTACTATGCCAGAAAAGATTTCTACGGGCACCGATTTCCCCCCATTGTATGGGCACCGTGGGGTCCCACCTTCATCCCGAGGGCCCCGAGGGCCGCGGCACCCAGCGCGGGCCACCCTGTCTTAGGATCAAGGGCTGCGGCGACTCCGCCGCCCCCATGGGACGCTTCCCAACGCGGGCCCTTCGCGAGCCTCTCCCCGGTCCACCGCACCCCTCCCGAGGCTTCCCCGCATCCCGGGACCCAGGCCAGGGCCTTGTTTTGCTGTCCCCGGCTCCCCGAGGTGCCCTGGAGCGAGAAAGCCGCTTCCGCGCCCATGCAAATTTCGGGTGCAGCAGTCGAGGAGGGAGAAGAGGCAAACAGACAAACCGCTGTGGGACAGGTTCCTTCTCCGTCCGTTTTGCTTTGCAGCTCGGGCTTAGCAGGAGAGGGTGGGGAGCCAACAAGAGCTGGACAGGCGCTTTGGGATCCGAAAAGACAGTGAAGAATTGAAGCAGGACACATCGGGGCGAAACGTTAAACTATATAGATTTTGGCAACGCGTGCGCTTCTGGGTGGGTGGACGAGAGGGCTCATCGCTCCCGGGATTGCCTCAGTTCTCCACCTCCTCTGTGCGCGTGCGTGGACGCTACTCCCCGCCTAAGTCAGCCCCCCGCCCGGGGCGCGCAGAGCCGGGCCGCAGCCCCCACGGCCACGACAGCCGGGCGGGGTCGGCGCCGAGGAGGGAGGCGAGACGCAGGTGGCAGATCTTCTGCACGTCGCCCAGGGCCGTGCGCAGCTCCTGCGCGGGCGGACGGTGCAGCTGGCGCGCGGCGATCGCGAGGGGGAAGCCGAGGCGCGCGCGGTACTGCGCGCTGAGCTCGGCCCGCTGGAGCCGCCCGTCCGCGTCCAGGCTCGTCGGGCCCGCGCCGCTCTGCTCCCGCTGCGACTCGGCCGTGAGCGTGCCCCGCTGCAGCTCGCGGCCGGCCAGGCCCGGGTGGCAGCACGGGACGCGCTCCCGGTCTGCGGACGTAACCGCGGCGAGGAGGCGCGCTCGGCGGGGTCTCGGAGTGTTGGTCGAGCCCGGCCCCTGGCCCGCCCCACCCCGCCCCGAAGGAGGTTGCGGGACAGAAGCAGAGTCCCCAGGCGGTGGTGTCCTGGAGGAACAGGGTCGCACATTGCGCCCGCCCCTCTAACAAGTCCCGGGCCTTGCGCCCCTCCGACCTCTCTACGTTCGGTCCTGACCAGAGCCCGGGGGCGGGGCGGGAAGTGACAGGTTTGTCCTTTGAGACCTTGGGGCAAGAAAAGTGGAGGGGAGAGAGGGAGGCCGCCGAGGCTCGGAATTTACGACTTGCTCGGGAGGGAGCGGGGACGCGATAAGAAGCCTGAACATTTCGTATCTTCTCAAAGTCCTTTGCTCTCAGGGGGGCTTTGATGTCGAAAGGGGCCGGACGCAAGGGGCCTGAAGACTTCCTGCAAAAGCCCTAGAATGGGCTTCGTTCTGCTCCAAGGAGAACGGGCAAGGGTGGGGGGATCCGGAGGGATAACATCCATGGGGCTTGGCAAATAAATGCCCAGGATTTTGTGACCCTAAGTGTGAGTTCTGGGTTTCTGGAATCAAGAATCCAAAGACCCTGGCAGATGATTAACTGCAAAGAAACCCATTTCCAGTTGGAATTCCACGGCCCTTTGAACAAAAGTGGCTTTCCTCTTTTTAGGGAAATTGCACCACCCCCACCCCACCTCCACCCTGCTTATTCCCTTTCTCCGACTACAGATCCCAAAGAGACCAAGGAGAATAACGTTTTATTGGGAGAAAGCTTCTCAGAATCTCCTAGGCCTAAAGTTGGAACCCCGTGGTGTGATACCTGGGACTTTAAGCCCTAATCAGGGGGGGTTCCCTGAGCCCCGGCCAATCATTTTGCTTTGCACTCTAAAAAGAGAACTAGAATCCTCGGGGCTCGGCAAGATTTCATATATGGTAAGCTGTAAAATGAGGATAATGTCACCTAACTTGCCAGCAGTTCTGAGGATTAGAGACAATTCTTTTACCTAAAACACAGCACCTAATGTCTAGTAAACATCAACAGTCATTATTACTGGATTGAGGTGCTGCAGGAAGTACCTGGCTCTTTGTATGTCAGTAAAGTGGTTATGCACCTCTTGCGCTGGGAGTAGGCGTGAGGTTTTATTGGAAATGGGGACCATTTAAGAAACCCTTTAATAAATTACATCTCAATAAAGATTTAAAAATACACCCCCTTTAATTATGGCATAATCTCCTCTTTCTGAAACCTTATAGTTTCTGCCCAATAAAATGATGGTTGGAATTGCGCTAACACGACCAATGTCCTGAGAGGTAGGAACGGGGGGCAATATTTCACATAAGAGAGGAGTCTATGAAAGTTCAGAAAGCGTTAGGCGACCTGCCCATGGTCACTCAGCTGACCGCGCCTGGACCTTCGACTCCAAATCGCAGGCGCTTTCAGGACACCGGCTGTCCCTGCAAGATTAAGGGGAGTTCAAAACGCAACTCATGTCATCAGTCATCCCATCCGTCCACCGTCACCGTCTTTAGAACCCCTCTCGTGAGCGCCCTACCCCTCTGGCGCTGCAAACAGGAGTGGTTTCCCCCCCACTCCCCGCGTCCGGCCCCTCCGGGTGGTGCGAGAATCCGGATGTTAACTTCCCCACCCGGGAGAGCGGCCTCAGCCGGGGCTTGGGGGCGGCCGTGACACGCGGCCGCTTGCCCGGCCTGCGGGAACCCGGCTCGGTCCTGAGGCCAAGCCCGCCCGGGATCCCCTCCGCACCTACCCGGTTCTGGGACCCGCAAAGGGCCCCGGCTGCGGGGGAGGGGACGGCGTGTCCTGGGCGGCTCTATGCGCCCCGACACCGCAGGACCGGCCCGCGCCGCCTCGTCGGCCAGTCGGGGCTCCCCTTCCCCCCCGTTTCTTACTCTCGGAGGGAAGCGGTTATTGGTGGGAGGGGTCTGTCCCCTGCGGCTCGGACCGCGGAGCAGGGGGAGGCGGCGGCCGAGCCACGCACACCGGCCCTGCCTCTCGCCCTTCTCGCCCTTGCGCGTCACTTGTCACTCCCCTTGGGTTTATCTCCCCTCCTGAAAACATCGCCCGGAGTTAATGTTTGCCTAGGACCAGCGTGTGTCCCACCTCGGTGGGGAGCAGAGGGAGCGGAGAAGAGAAAGGAGGCGGGAGAAGGGCAGAGAGAAGGTTGAAGGAGAGAGACTGAAAAGAGGAACTGGAATTTACGCACGCACACGCGCACACGCACGCACACACGCACAGACACACACGCGCACACACACGCGCACACACACGCACACACGCGCTCACAGAGGCACGCACACGCACAGACACACACACGCGCATGCACAGACACACGCACACACGCGCGCGCACAGGCACACACGCGCACACACACGCACACACACGCGCACACACGCGCGCACAGAGGCACGCACACGCACAGACACGCACAGACGCGCGCGCACAGAGGCACGCACACGCACACGCACAGACACACGCACACACGCGCGCGCACAGAGGCACGCACACGCACAAGCACAGACACGCGCACGCGCGCACGCACACACGCATGCACACACGCACACACGCGCGCGCACAGACACACACACGCACACACGCGCGCACACGCACACACGCACTCACGCACACATGCGCGCGCACACACAGACACGGACACGCACAGACACACGCACACACGCGCGCACAGAGGCACACACCCATGCACACACACGCACACGCGCGCGCACAGACACACGCACACACGCGCGCACATAGGCACAAACACGCACACACACGCGCACACGCACCCCTCAGCTGCCTAACAAGAGAAAGGCGCTGGGAGTCAGGCAGGGAACGGCAGGTAGCTTGGAAGAAACAGAGCTCAGCGCTGCCCAGGCCAAGACCACCTTCTTTACCCCAAACCTTGCGTGCCCCAGGGAACGGCGCAGATCCCGTCCACCTGCCTTCTGCAAGGACCCAGCCCCCCCCCCCCCCCCCGCCAAGGCTGTACCCTGAAGGCACGCCCAGCTGTGGCCAGAAACACCAGTGGGAGGCTGGAGACTGTGGGCAGGAACTTGCCACCTCCCTGCCTCCAGTCCTGAGGGTCCCCACCTGGAAGGCCCAAAAGCTGGCCAGGCCATTCGAGTGTCCCACGGTCGGTTCTCTGGGCATCTCGCTGCTGCCCGTTCTTCAATCTTTCCTAAAATTCTGTGCCCTAGGCTATCATATCTAGAGATGTGGGTGTGGACGTGTATTACTGGCCGGGACCACACGACATGAATCTCTGCATCTAGAAGGGTTCCTGGCACTGAGAGGATGCTCAGTGTTTCTACAGCAGAAGAACAGGGCAGGCAGTGGCCACTGAAGAACAGGCAATTGCCTGGCGGCCTGGAACAGTCCACCTGCCTCCCTGCGTCTGTACCCACTCGGGTGTTCTCACGCCTGGTGCACTGGACGATCTTTCCCTTCTATGGAAAAACCAAACTCTCCATTTGTGTTCTTGAAGCCTGACCCTCTTTGTTTCTTAAAAACTTTGCTTCTATAATGTCAAACATCCTCCTCCCCCACTGTCTGATCCTCACCCCCACACAAACATGCCTTACAATCACTCATTTCCAGCACAAAATTAAAGCCTTCCCTTGATTCCCTGTTGCCCTCTAGCTTCTCCCTATTTCTCTGCCCCCTCCGACCGCAAAGCACCTGGAAGGAGTTGTCTACTTGCCTCTGCACTTCCTCACCTTCCCTTTCAAGTTCCCTCTGTCAAGTTTTCAGCCCCATCCACCAACCAGTCTGCAACACCAAGGTCATAGGTGAGGACATCTCATCTGGGCCCAAAGACCAGTGCCCTGGTCATTTCTCATCCTCTGGGGAGGATGTCGCATGGTTGGCCCTCTCTCCTTTTCAAAAGATTATGGTCACTTGTCTTTGCTCTGCCAGATCAATCACGCTGAAGTACCCAGCACTCAGTACTCACATCTCTTCCCTTCTCTGCTTACACTGAGGCAGTAAGTCTCACCCAGAACCTTGGTTTTAAATGCCAGCAATTCTTTGGTGACACCCAGATCTAGTTTAGCCCTTAGCTTTCCAGAGTTTCTTTGTTATGACCCAACTGAGCCCCCAACATTTTCCTTTGGATGATTGTTAGACACCTTCAGCGTAACAAGCTCCCTTCCTCCACCCTGTCCTCTCAATTCTAACTCTTCCTCATGATACAAAGTGGCACCACCACCCACCCAGTTGCTCAGACTAACTCTCCTTTTTTCTGATTTGCCTCTCCCATCAAATCCATTTTTTTAAAAAAAAAAAATCCCTTTGGCTCTGATTCTAAAATCTATCTGAGAATCCGGCCACATTTCTCCATCCCCACTGCCCGATCACAGTCCAGGCAACCTCACCTCTCACTTTTACTCCAGCAGCAGCCCCTCCACCAGCTCTCCCTGTGTCTAATGCGGCCCCTATACAGCGTTCTAAGGAAGAAATACAGTGTTTCTCATTGCAAAAGGAGAACCTAATTCCTTATTATACTTGAAAAGCTCTACATGATCTGGCCCTTCCTGCTCTTTTCCCTCACATCTCTCCACTCTCCACTATTCTCTGACCCCCCCCCTTGGTCTTTCTGTGTCCCCCAAATGTCACGTTTGTTCTAGTCTCACATTTATTTTCTTAGAGATGTTGTAGGTCTTGGCTATTTCCCGCTCATCCTATGGTTTTAAACTTATATTTCACCTCCTAAGAATGACTTTTTTATTACATAATTTTCTACAGTGGTATATATTTTATTCTAATAATTTCTAGAATCTGAAATAACTGTATTGATGTTAATCCTGTCTATCTTCACTAAATGTAAGCTCATTCCCTTGTCTTGCTCACTGCTCAATTCCCAGTGCCCAGGACAATGCCTGGGGCATAGCAGGCACTCAGTAAGAATTTGTCAACCAACACATCAGTCGTGGGATCTTGGGAAGGAGTGTCTTTTTTTTTTTTTTTTTTTTTTTGACAGAAAAACAAATGAATACATTTTAGTAGCTCGATTTAAAGCCCTTACAGCCTGCATTATAAGGGAATTATTAGCATCCAGCTCCTTCATTCATTCAACAGATATGTTCTCTAACAAATATTAAATAATAAATTACGGCATTATCTAATTCTAAAAAGCCATAAAGAGATGCACAATTAACCTCAGAAAGGTTTATTGTTCTTTGATTTTTTAACACAAATGGCTCCTGAATAAGTTCAAGTTACTGGATGTGTGTGCGCTTGAGCGCGCGCTTCCGTGTTTAAACCTTCTTCCCTTTACTGTTGCCAATCCTCTCGCCTGGGAAGCCTTTGCCTCATCTTTAGTCTGTAGGAACTGAATAGCTGGAGTCTTGGCCACTTAGAGGTGAATATTAATCCTGGACTGCCACCTACTGGCCAATAGTCATCATAGCATAACCTAAATGGACTGCCAACATTGGTTTACTGTAGAAACCCGATTTTCAGTATTCTGTTAATGGTGAAGAGTTTTCTTAGGTCATCTAAAACAAATCCTTGACCAGACAGAGCACCGTCTCCTGAACTTCTCTCTAAGGTTCCTTCTGGTTTTAGGATTCAAACGCTATTATGCCCAGTTTGTTTCTTACTATCCAGGGGATAAAATTAGTCTATGCAATAAATCCTTTTTTTTTTTTTTTTGGACAAATAAAAATTGCATATATTTGTGATGCACAGTTTGATGTTTTGATATATGTATACATCGGAACATGATGAAATCAAGCTTTTTAATATATCCATCACCTTACATACTTGTCAGTTTTTGGTGGTAAGAACATTTAAAATCTGCTCTGTTGGCAATTTTCAAGCATACAATAGATTATTACTAACTATTGTCACCGTGCTGTACAGCAGACTATTTTATTTGATTATTTAAACAAGAAACACGGGGTCTAGGACGTTACGTTTTAATATTAATTGAACAAATAAATGAATGAAACCTCTTGAAACTACCTCTAGACTTGTTTTTAATTCTCTGGAGAATCCTTCAAAATCTGTTGAGTTGACTCCCAGTCCTGCCACTTTCTTCAAAAGTTGTTCAGTGGACGTTACTTTGTTATTGCTATCATTATTATTATCACTATTGCTAACATCACTTATCTAATGCTATTAAGATGATTAGATACGGAGCAGCCACCTGGACAGCATTGAGGCTCTGCTCCCAGCTGCCTCTACGACAAGCGTAGCCAGCAGCATAGGCTCCACAAGCAGTGAGGTCCCTCCAGAGAACTGCGTCCGGTGCAGAAGCAAACAGCTGTCCTGTTGGCCCAAAGTCCCTTCAACCGTTTGGTCTCACTGACCTACCCCTGAAGTCACACCAGTTAAAATGTGTAGGGAAAGGGTAATACCAGGATCCATCATCTTTCAACATCTCCTTAAGAACAATGTCATCCATTCATTCAGCAAAACTTTACCAAGTCCCAATACCCTATTTGCGACGTTACCTGGGATTCCAACACTGGCTGTGGCACAGAGGATCTCAGCAGTGAGGGGGCGAAGGCCCTTCCCTGCCCCAACCAACGTGCTCAGGACCATGACTGGACTTACCCTTCACTACAACCTGCAGCCCAATGGGTTGGGGTGACTTTTGATGGGAAAGAAGATGGAAATAGAGAATTTTTTTTAAAAAAAATTTAAGTTCCAGACACAGAGTTATGAACCCCAAGTAAATGTCTGTTGAATCACTGGACAAACTAATGGCTAACAGATTTAAATTATCCATGCCGTCTTAGCTTTCTCTCTCAATACATTTCCTCCCCAGCCCCACCACCGCTTTGGGTATTAAGACAAATCATGGGATTTTCCTTCTTTTTTTTTTTTTTTTTCTTGATAGAAAAAATGTCATCCATACCCTTTAAAAACTGCCCCCTGCGGCTTAGGAGGCTCTCGTTTTGCCTCCTCCATTTTCCTGTTAGACGTCATGAGGTTGGGCTCCCAGGGCCTCCTGCTTTTCCCAGCTCGCCCTGCAGGCTGCGGGCTGAGAAGCAGGAGTCACTTCACTGACACTCGCAGGCCCTGTGTCTGTCAGCTCCCGTCCCATCTGCTGCCCGAGCCAAGCGCGGGGGCTGAAGAGCTCGGCCTCGGCCAGGCCCTGAAGCAGGCGGGTGTCACCATGGCCCCGACACCTCTGTCAGTTTACTTTTAAAACATTATCCTCTGCTGTTCCTAGATGTGCCTAAGACGAATTAAAATGAGTTCCTACTTTTGGAGATGTCCCACCGGCCATTGGAAGCCGCCCAGGATGTCAAAGCTGGTGCTGACGGCGATACTCCGCTGGCCCCTTTGGGGGGCGCAGGAGAGCAGCAGCTGTCCGCCCCCGCAGGTGACTGTTGCGCTGTGAGGCTGAGCGTGTCATTCTGAGCCACTCGGGTTGGCCTCCACCGCCACCTCCTCTTCTCCCCACCCCACGCCCAAAAGTGCCTCATTTTCTCTCTTTCCCCAGAAGAAATAAACAATTTCTTTCCCTTTCTCCAGAGGGATTCCTTCAGATTCGCCTCTTTTCCTCCTCATTCCCTTGGGGAGTTGCTGATCTGAATGAAGTCACTTTCCTCAGCAGTCCAGCCCAAACTGGCCCCTTCTAGTAAAAATGTCAGCCATTTGCCCTGTCCCCTGGGCTCCGGAGATATTCTGATATCTCCTCTGCTGCATACAGACATTCCCAAAGCGAACACTCAGTGGCTGAGAGAGGCTGGGCCCTTGGCCTGACCTTTGGCCTCTAAGTCACCCTGAGTGAGGCCTTCTGTCCTGTTCCTCTTGTGACCTCGCAGCTCTCACACTCCCATGTAACAGCCGCTTTTCCTCGCCCATGTACATTCCTTCTGTCCACTTCTGACCTAACACCTTGCCAGTGCCTGACTCCCATGTACTAAACCCAAGAAAACTTATTGAATTTTCCAATAAAAATAGCTAAATAAATATAGCAAGTATAAGCAACCAGACTAAAATACCTAAAAATATTTTGATACGCATATTTGAAATCCCTTTGCAAAGAATGTCTAATACTGAAGCATTACCTCCCTGTAGAAGAGAGTCAATAAAGGCAGAAAGAGCTTCTCCAAATCCTCCAAGTCAGAGAATGAGCGCTGAGACCAAACAGTGGCTGCAATCAGAGGACACCGCTCAATGACATTCCCAAACACGTCCATAATTCTCGAGTCCATGGAGCTGACCTTTGCAGTGTCCATTGCTTGTGTTCGACTGCAGGCAGCAGCGCACCCAGCTCCCCCTCTCTGTGAGTGACGGATGCCAGCTCTGCTCACCGGGTTATATTTGCTGAATGCACAAGCTTGCTTTTTATGAAACACCAGTTTAGCACGTTTTAGTGCCTCTGGGAGAAGCTAATCCAGAATACGTGTGTAATGAACAAACACAGGCTTAAGGTTCTAATCCAGGAAGTAGAGATCTCTGCATCATGAACATTTCCAATCAAAGCGTTCCCATAATCAAAGCCAGGAGGGGCCATATTTCACTGAGCGGTCAAGCCAGATACTCATAATTTTTTGGTGTTATTAGTATTTTAATGTCATCATTATCCTAGGGAAATTCTTGCTGATTATTCACACAGGTTACAGGTTGAGAGATTTTGGATGTTATTGTCCCCCCAAAACACATGTGGAAATCTGATCCCCACTGTGGCAGTGTTGGGAGCTGTTTGGGTCATGGGAGCAGATCCCTCATGAATGGATTAATGCTGTCCCTGGGGGGTGGGGGTAGTGAGTTCTCCCCTTATTAGTTCCCACTAGAGCTGGTTGTTTAAAAGACCCTGGCACCTCCCCTCACTCTCTTCTTCTGGCCATGTGATCTGCTTGTACCTGCCCACTGCCAGCCACTTTCCACCAGGAGTAGAAGCAGCCTGAGGCCTGCGCCAGATGCAGCTGTCCCAGAATCATGAGCCAAGTTCTTTATAAATTACCCAGTCTCAGGTATTCTGTTATAGCAACACAAAAATGGACTAATACACAGGTCAACCAATTGGAACTTGATTTCCCATCTGTTGTTACTGCTGCCTTAGAGGACAGGTACTATGCTTTACCTTTTCCCTGTATCCCAAATGCTTAGCACAATAGGTACTTAACAAATGTTCATTAAACAGGATGAGGTGTCTAAGGAATAATTCTACCCCATTCTCAGTAGTCTCTCAAATGCCATTCTGCATTATTTTCTTCTTGAATGTATCTATCCCTATCTGAAAGCACCTTGCTTATTGCATTTATTTACTTGCATATCACCTCTCAGCCCCTACTGATCTTGGGAGCCTAGAAACCTTGCATCTTCTTGCTTCTGTATCCTGGGCACCTAGAACTGTGCCCATGGCAGGCACACAAGAAACACTATAGGATGAATTAGTTTGCCAATTTACCACACAGGTTAGATTTCACACCCTAATATCTCTGGTGTGCTAGGATACTTCAAAAAGGTTATGAAAAGATTCATATTATCTTTCAATTCTATTTTTACAAGAACTTTTTGAAGTACCCTTGTATACTCAAAAGTAATATTGAAAGTCAAGTCAGACAAAAGGAGGGGGCAGAACTTAAAAATAAAGATATTACTGCTATTTCCCTTTAGAACTGAAAGTGCAAAACATTCCCAAAAGTCATACTAGTTACACTTCCTAAGCATGAAAGGTGCTCTGAGAAGAACAAGTTCAAATGAATACACTGTGTAGATGAGAGTGATAAAAACCAGGCTCTACAAAAGCATCTGACATTAGGCTGCTCAGTTGATGCTGGGAATGTGATAACGTACATAAAATGCACACTCATTACCTTAGTCAGAAAGCAACTGGATACCGAACAAATGAATTCAAGTTATCTGTATAAAGAGTTGTTTTTCCTGTAAGCAACTGATTGACCTTTTCTGTAATTCTGCTACTTAAAATTAGCCTGGTGCCTGGGATCAACTAAAAAAACAGCAGTGCTAGGGCGTCACCTACTGGCAAGATTACCACAAAGGCCTAGCAGATGGGGCTGCCCCAACGAAACAGCAACACTGGGCCAAAATTCGTGCTTGTGAGTTGCGTTTTTATGCGATGGTAAAAATAGGTACTTATGTCAGTAACACAATTTAACCCAAACTAAAATCAACTGTGTGGTAAGAGTTGGGTTTAATGAGTCTAATTTCATTTTCCCTATAGACGTTTATAAGTGCCATCATTTCACAGAGAATGCTGCCTATTAGATACCATACTTTCATATGCAAAAGGTGTTATAAAGTACGATAATATGAAGAACACCTCTGAATCACTACCCCCCAAAACGATTCAAATGTCATTAGCGTGAGGATGAATAAACAGCGGTAATTTCATACTCACAGTGTACATCAGTGAAATGAAGGAACTTCAGCTCCAGGTAATCCCATGAATGAATCTTAGAAGCAGAATGCTGATTTTTGTAAGGAAAACAGGATCTGGAAGTCTACATAGAGTAGGAGACCATTTTTATAAAGCTCACGAACAAGAGAATATTCATTTACAAGGAAATCAAATCCTTTAGCACTGCACACAAGGGGTGTACTCCATTGGAGATTCCAGGTATAAATATTTATTTGGCTCCATCCACAGAGAAGTCATGTTCAAAGTGTGCATGTGTCCTGAGCAAAATCACTCTGGTAGAAGGAAATTCATTTATTTTCCTCCCTATTATCACCAACGATCATTGTGGAACAAGCAGTTCAAGAGCGCTTACCAATCACCTGTGACTCAACTCCCCCCTCAAATCCTATCAAGATAATAGAAGAATGTAAAAATGAAAATAAATTCATATAGCCCTCAAAGCTAGAAAGATCATGGGCAGACCAAAGCAGAGGGGACTTTCTAGAGAAGGTAAAGCGGATGAAATTCCAAGTCCTGCTGAGGAGCCTGTAAGTCAGTACAGCGGTACCTGTCGAGGTTCTCAGGTTGTAAGCAGAGGCAAACTTGGGCTCACTGCACCAGAGAGGACTTACTAGAGACATTATGACTGACAGGAAGACTGGAGACTAAGGCTTGGGAAAGAAGAGGGAACAAAGCAGCTCCAGAAATCTAGGAAGTGGGAACTGTGTCCCTCTTCTCAACAACTGATACTGTATAAATAAGCTCCAACTCCTTTTCCCATCCTCGCTTGAATCTAGCCAAGGTACAAAGTTCCAGCACAAGAAAGGAAGTTTATTAGCCTAGTGTGGGTCAAGGACCCTACTTGGCTAGAAGGCAAAGCTACCTGACTAAAGTCCCACCAAACTGCATACGCTAGGAAGAAGTTAATACCCCAAGTCACAGTGCTCTTACTGTGAACTGGGAATTGACAAAGATGGCTGAAGAAATACACACTCACCACAACAGGTTCTTACAAATAATAAATATCACAAAAAGTTAAGAATAGAACTACCATATGACCCAGCAATCCCATTTCTGGGGATATGTTCCACCCCCAAATTGAAAGTAGGGTCTTGAAGAGATGTTTGCACACCCATGTTCACAGCATTATTCACAATAGCCAAGAGGTGGAAGCAACCAAGGGTCCATCTATGGTTGAATGGATAAACAAAATATAGTACATGCATAAATGGAATATTATTCAACTTTAAAAACAAAGGAATTCTGACATATGCTATAACATACAGGAACCTTGAGGACACTATGCTAAATGAAATAAGCCAGGCACAAAAGGACAAACATTGTACGATTCCAATTATATGAGATACCTAGAGTTGTCAGACTCATAGAAACAGAAAGTAGAATGGTGGTTGCAAGGGACTGGGGGAGGAAGGAATGGAGAGTTAGAATTTAATGGGCACAGAGTCTCAGATTTGCAAAACGAAAGAGTTTTGTGGAAGTTTCACAACCATAAGAAGATACCTAACGCTACTGAACTGTATATTTAAACATGTTAAGATAGTATATTTTATGTTATGTGTTTTTTACCACAATAAAAATAAATAAATAAATGCAATAAAATAAGAGTAATCTCAAGGAAAGTGTTAACATGGCTTGGAGACTACAAGTTATTAACTTCAGCTTCAATTTCCTCAGGAAAAAAAACATTGGTGTAATTTTAGTACCTACTTCATAAGGTAGTTACGAAGATTAAATGAAATAATGCATAGATATGCATTGTTCTTAACATAGTGCCTAGCACACTGAGAAGGGCCTCACAAATAGAAATATTTAGGTAAATGTTGATACATCATATGGAACAACAGGCACATTTGAAAGTATAACTAGGGTGATTCATTTATGTAAAAAACAAAGAAGTGTGTGTGTGTAAATATGTATGAATAATGTAAATACATTTAAATAAGATGGGGAAAAAAATACCTTAAGCTTTAACAGTAGTTCTCCTAAAGAAGCATTTTGGTATTTGGGTTGTGTGAATAAAAGAGGGATTTCACTTATTACATAAGTAAAAGTAGAAAATGATTTGCATTTTTAATATCAAGCATATTTTATGCTTTTACTTGAATACACACATTTATTGCATCCTGCCTGTATATACAAATATATAGGAGTTAAGCATACAAATTGGCATAAATCATACCTGCTTTCAAACTTTTAAAAATCCAATGAAAAGATAGGACATTTACTTAAGATAAATAACAGCTTACGGTAGGTAGACTCTGTTAAAAAGAGCCCACCAGATGATCTAGACAGAAAGCCCTCACAAGGTTTCAGGGGAGAAGCCCGGCGGGTTAGCTCAGTTGTCTAGAGCACCACCTTATAACACCAAGGGCAAGGGTTTAAACCCCCCAGCCAGCCAGCCAGCCAGAGAAAAAAGGTAAACAAACAAACAAACAAAAAAATCTCACGGGATGGGCCTTCTCAACAGAAACACACACATACAAACAAAACACTGCACACAATCTCAGTTGTCTTGCCCTAAATATACCATGTAAATAATTCAATGACGAACTTTTCTATAGTAGAAATTTTATTTCCATCCATAAAATATATCACTAAATAGCTGAAAAAGTTACATATTATTTTAAAACATAGATTTTAAAAAATCATATTAGCTTCTCCTTAGCAAGTGGTTTGCTTTGTGTATTTACAAGAATATACTACATTTCGGGTACCCAATTTCCACCCAAGCCGACCTGAAAAGCCTTGGATGCAGGTCAGCGCTCCAATAGAGTGAATTACTGGCTCCTCCTGCCTTGCACACACGGTGATTTGATTTTACAAAAGTCCCTTTCAAAACAAGAGTAAATGCAGACAGCTTCTAGAGAAAAATCCGACGAAGTAGCAGTTGGTAATATATTTTCTTTTAATGATGAAATAAATCTTGTTTTGGTTATCTACAGCCTGTTTAAGGTAGGCGGGGGTGTGGGGGTGAGGATGAAGTCCTTAAGACTAAACTGTTTCTCTACATATCTTCAACCTGAGCCTGTAGAGAGGGTGGCCTCGAATCCATCTCTCTGCTAAAAGGTCGCCTGTTTTGGTAGATGGAAGGATGTTCTGAAATATGGCCATCCATGTTCTGATACATCTGGAGACAGGAAAGAGAACACTGATTACCATCTGATTAAGACTTACACATTATGTGCCTTTATTGCAAATTATTTAAATAAAAATGATTGTTTCATATCCATAAGTACTTCTATTATGCACAGGTCTTAGAGTATATTCTACAGATTAACTGACAAAGCAATTTTGGTCCTTCTATTAATGAAGAAATCAAGTCAGAGTCAAATATTTCATTATTGCTTCTACTCAGATATAAAATGTCACTCTAGAAATCTTACGATCATGCAGAAAAATCATCAAAGAGAAAGGCCACAAAAAGAAATCTGCTCATTATGCACTTAATACAGGGACTTGACCCACGAATATGTATAATCAATTGTTTCAATAAAAAAAAATACAGGGGACTGATTCTTGAGTTTTCACTTGGGAGTTTGGTGACTTTTTTTTTCCCCGAAATGAAAATAACTTTACTTTTTTTTCTGATTATGAAGTGAACACTCTTTCATAGAGCTAATTTAAGCAATACAGAAAAGTATACAGAAAAAACTAAAAATCACCAGAGGTAACCACCATTACAGACAGCTTGCTGTGCACACAGAATTTTGTGTCAATAGGCTCGGGCTGTATATTCTGTTTTAGTATCTTGTTTTCCAATTACCAACATACTGTTATTATATTGTTCATATGATACATGTGTTACATTTTTTCATTATTCATTAAGCATGGCCACTTATCATTTTGTTGTTTTGGGGGTTTCTATTTAATTTTTATTCTAACATTTACTTGTACATATTTGTGCAGTGTGTTGTTTGAATACATGCATGCTCTGCACGAGGATTCACCTGGGGTAGATAGTTTTTGTACCCTTTAGTCCACCACTTCTCCCCCCCCACCCCCTTCACTCCCCCAACCCTCCCCCACCCCACCTAACCCCCCACCTCTGGTAACCATTATTCTACTCTCTACTTCTATGAGAACTGCTTTTTTTTGTTGTGTGTGGGTTTTTTTTTTTTTCCCCCTACATATATTTTTTTTAATGGCAGCCCAGGGCTCTGTCATACTGATGTACCATAATTAACCTTTTCATGGACTGGTTAGATAACACAAACTGGAACGTACACACTTGACCTGGTCTATCTTTGGGACGAGTGGGGGAAGTAGAATAGCCGGATCATGTCAGCAGCTGCCCTGCAGGAAGACTGTACACATTTCTATTCCTACCAACAGCGTTTGGGAACACTGTTTTCTCCAAAGCCTTCCTGACTGTGGGTATTAACAATCTTTCACATCTCTGCCACTTTACCGGGTACAAGTTTTACCTCCTTACCTGCATATCTTTCATTCTAAGTGAAGCTGAGCATCTTTTTCTATATTTAATAACCATTTGCATTTCATTGTAAATAACCTGCTGATTTCCTTTGCCCTTTTAAGTACATAAAAGGCTATACATGTTTTTTTTTTTTTATTATTTATAAGAATTCTTTGGGATTTAGGGATTGTGCAGTCTATTTAAATTTTACAAACTCCCTCCCCTCTCCCCCTCCCTCGCTACTATTTCTTTCTGTTGTTTTGTTTTTTGAAAGTCAGTTATAGTGTTAACTGACTAGACTGTCCCTATTCTTCATTTTTCTTTCTAGAAAACTAAAAATTATATACTTATGAACCAAAACATATCCATTGTGAACCTGGTGCTGCACAATGACAGCTTAAAGATGAGCAATAACTCTTCATACGTGGTTTTGGTAAAGGAGACACAGCAGTTGGTTAGGTTAAACCAAAACCTATGTGTCTAGCATGGAATTCCTAACCTTCTAATGAAGCCTGTAACATAAACACCAGCAACACTTCAAATGCAACCCGTCTACAGCTGAGTTCATTACCGTACTGCCAGCCACCCAGTCCCACCCTGCAGGAGTCTCAGAACCACCTCTGACCCCTCAGTCTCTCTATACTTCCACGGCCAATCAGTGACCGAGTCTACTTATGACCTATCGCTCCTTTCCATTTCTTTAAGTAATTTTTAAATGACTTCTTAATTGCACAAGTAATACATGAATACATTCTCCTTATAAACATGTGAAACCCTAGGTTTTCAAATACGTCACTATAAAGAGGTACATAAATTTTCTTATATATTTTTTTAAAGTGCCTCTATCCTTATTTTCTCCTTTTTATTCTGAATGTTATTTATTTGTGACTTTGTCCTTAATTGTTCACTTCAAAGGTAATATTCTTTAGTAGTAGATCTGTATACTCTGTTAACGTATAGTATTAACATATAGCCTAAACTTCAGCCGGACCGCTGCATTCAAATCCTAGGTGGACAAGGTGTCACCTTAGGCAAATTACCAAACCTCTTTCTACTTCAATTTACTAATCTGCAAAAGAGATAAAATAATAGAACCTATCACAAGGGATTGACGTGAGGATTAAATGAATTACTATGGATAATGCACTAGTAGATCGTAAGATAAATACTCAGAACACATTAGCAGCTACATCATTAGCTCAGAGGAACAACTCCGGCTTTCCTGTCCACACCCCAGTTTAGTGGCTGCCGCCGGCCTGCTTCATTCATTCTGTTACCGGCATCCACTCCTCCTCTCTGCTGTGTTTTCTCCTTCTTCATTGTTTTCCCCCCGCCTCTTGGAATTGAAAGCTCAGTTATTTTCATTCTTTTTTTTTCTAAAAAATGAATTTAGAACTATGAATTTGGGTAACTCCACAGGTTCTAACAGGCACTGTCCATTTTTATTTCTTTTCTCTCCTCCTCCTCCTTCACCGAAGACTTCTTTAAGAGGCACGATTTTTAATTTTTGGTATAGGAGTTTGGGTTGATCGTTGTTGTTGCCGCTGGTGATTTTTCATTTCCCTGCACTGAGGTTAGTCAATGTGGCCTGTGTGATAACAATTTTATTTCTTCTGAAAATCTCTTTCTTAAGTGGGTTCACTAATTCTTGCCATCTTGTGTTTTCTATTTCCATGAATTGTCTGTTTCTCTCTTCCCCATGTGGTCAGATTATGTTCTCTACAGTCCTTTCTCTTTTTCCTATACTGAGCCAGAAGTCACGTATTACATTTCCGTCTTAGCAGGCGTTATTCTTACATTGTGAACGCCCGCATTTAGTCTTCTGTTGACTTGACCACGTGGCCGCCCCCACTTCAGCCGCTGCACGGCCCTGCGGGACCCTTCCCAGCCCCCGTGTTAGGCTCTTCCTTGCTTTTCACAAGCATCTCTGTTGCGGGTTTTCCCTCTTCAGTCCAGTCTTAACTGCTTCTATTGTCTCAGTGATCTTCCAGTTTCTGGTCCACAAAGAGATCTCTGTCTGGCTTTCAAAGGCAATTATGGCCTCATTTATTTTCAAAAAAACATCTATCTATATTTCACACAATTTATGGGGCAGGTGTGTGAGGGGAGATGATGTGAGCTCGGTCCCCTTTCTCAGAAGGGGACGTATGTGTGTCCCCCCCTCCCACCATCCCCACTGCCTCCACCTTAGTTCACTCCCCCATCTCTAATGCTACTGTGGGCTCTTCACCGATGTCTTTACGTCCCATCTTTTGCCTTGCTTTTCAAACTTACTTTTACATTTCCTTTCCTTCCTTCCAGAAATGTTGGCTGAGCACCTTCTACACACTAAGCATTATGCTAGCAGCTGGGTATACAATGATGAACAAAACAGATGTGGTCTTGAACCTACTTTCATGCTGACCTTCATTCATTATTTAATAAACATGGGCAGGCACTACATCAGGTCATGCAGAGATGAACGGGACATCATCCTTGCCTTCACGGATCAAGTCTAGTGATGAGAAAGACAGACCCGTAGAGCACAATTATCATACAATATGATTTCAGTCTCTGAGTTATATGTGTTATGGGAATTCAGAAAAAGGAGCTAGAAATCTGACTAGGGAAGCTGGGGGAGGCTTTGCAGAGGAGAGAATATTTGATATGGGTCTTAAAGACTGAAGTATGTTTGTTCATCCTAAAAATCTTCATTGGTTCACCATTGTCTAAATAATGCCTTAACATGTCATTCAATGATTCCCTGAACTAACCCCACTGGCGTTCAGGTTAGGTCTAGAAGTATGAGCCCATGTTTTCTCTGTGTATTTCTCTCTCCTGCCTGATTCTCTGAGGGCATTTTCCTTCCCTAGTCCTTCATGAAACAGAGAAAAGATTCTACAAAAGCATTCACATGTGTACCAGGGAAGACTACCCTGGGCATGCTGGCAAGGCCACTTTTCCTACTTGGGGGACTAGATGACTGTGCTGAGGAGACGGGAGCAGGACAGCGGGAGCAGCCACGTGCACACAGAAGCAGCAAGGCTTTGCTCGCAGGGCCGCCTGGTGTGCGCATGTGGGTCAGGACTTGCACAAACGTGCCCAGGACAGTGGGCAAGGGGGAGCTGAACCCAATCTAGCTTCGCGCCTTTAGACTGGATCAGACTGGAGGAGGCTGTGGGTCCTGAGTAAGGGGCTCCTTTTTGGATTTATCCCACCCAGAGAAGGCGCCATTTCTAATGCACTTAAAGGGGCTACTGTGTTACCTGTGTGCTGTCTGTGGCTCTGATTCTGGTAGGAAAGAGAACCTTCCATCAGGGAGGATGAGGGAGCAGAGTGGAAGGGATAGGGAGGAAGAGCTGGTGAACCACCTGTCCCTGAGCATGGATTCCCTCGGCTGACTCGTCACCCATGGACAGGTTGCCATTTGACAGTTCCTGATACCTCCCGGGCTCCCTGAACAGAGGGAGAGGGATTTGGACATCCTGTGGGTTTGGGGACTTGAAGGGAGAACCTCAACCCAAGAACAAGGTCATCCTGAACAAGCCAAGGGGTTCTTTGGTGGCAGAGGCCCCTCCTCCCTGGCTGGGCCCCTTTACAGTTTTGTTTTCCTCCATATCCCTCATCCAGCCTATATGGTCACCACAGCCATTTATTTTCCACTCTGTTTTCTCAACTTTGAACCTTTATTTACATTAATCACTCAGCCTGGAGTATCCCATTCACCCTCCATTCTTCAACAGCCAAAATGCTACTCATTCTTCACAGCACAGCTCAAATAAGGCCTCCATGAATCCATATCCAACTACCCAACAAGTCAGCACTAATCCATCTTTTTTCTTTACTTCACCAGTTCATTTCGTGTTTCTTCCTATACCTCTTCTTTCAATTTATCTTTTAGTGTCATTAACTGTTGCAGGTCACCTGCCCAATAGTCTATAAGTACCTTGGGGGCTTCCCATCTTCCCTAATCTTTTGACCTAATTCTCTGACAATAACTTAGTTTGTATAAGTGATTTTTTAAAAATCCTAACAGGAGGAAAGGACACATACCCTCTCACACAGGGCTATAGAGAGAATAGAAAATTGAAAATGGACTCAACAATTTAGAAAGGAAGACAGACAATTCATTCAAAGAATCGGATTTATATTTAACTCTAATTTTATTGAGTAAATACTAAGTGCCCAGTATGTGCTATATCTTTTCACATGCATCTTCTTATTTATTCTTTCTTACAACTCCATGAAATAAAATTTGTTGATCTCATATTCCAGATAAGAGAAATAAGACACTTCCCAAAAAAGATTAAATGACTTAATCAAGTCATCTGAGAAGTAAAATAATGGAGCCAAGATTTGAACCCGGGGACTGGGAGTTCAAGGTTCCATCCTTCGTTCACTTCATCCGGGGATGGTTCTCTTCACTACACCAGGTGGTGTTGATGGGGGAAGAGTTAGCAAAGTAATTCCAAGTTCCCAAAGTTCAAGGATCATCTAGCTTAGCAACCCATTTTACAGGTGAGAACACCGAGGCCCAGAGAAGTAAAGTGACTTGCCATAATGGACACAGCTGTTAGGAGGTAGAGTGGTAGAGCTGGTATTCAACTCTCATGACTCCTGGTCAGTGCTCTTTCTGCACTACCATATTACTTGACTGAGTCATGTGATTATGACATACTAATGCTTCATGTTGAACTAGGAAAGGTCGGTGGCTTCTGGAGACCAGGAATTACATTTTATTTAGTTGTCTAATCCTGTGCACTGATAGTTAAGAGCTTTTAACTTATTGATCAATTGGCTGAAATCTTCAGAAAAGGTATTTTAAAAAAAAAAAAAACATTTATCAATAAATATGTCTCACCCCATACAACTTTTAAAGGGTAAACAAAACAAATTGTGGTGACAAAGATGACCCGGTACCTCTGGATTCTTACGAAGTCACCAGTAAGTATTTTAAATTACCAATTTCCTTTATGATAATGTTTTATAAAGTCCTAGCTGCTACATACCGCTTCTTCTGCATCTGCCAGCTGACATCCTAAAAATGAAGTCAGATTAGGGAAGGACGGCCGTTTCCTTGAATCAAAAGCCCAGCAGGATTGCATTATAAAGTATCTGCAAAAGCAATAATAGCATAAGGAACAAGATGAGGAAATCTGAATAAAGCAAACTAGACTGTTTTCCATATAGTAATAAAGCACCATTGATTCCTGCAGAGCTACTTATTTATGGCATGTTTGTTTTGTAGCAAATACTCCACTAGATTTTAAACTCATATCAGAATGGAAAAATGAGAGGATGGGCAGAATTGCATTTAAAGAAATATGATATAGGAAATGGAGTCTAATCGCCCTCAGGGATGCCTCAAGGAAAGGAACTAAAATGTGGAAGTAGGTGCCTCTGAGGACAGAAAAGGTTCAGTTTTGTTCAGAAATCCCCAAAACAAAAAGAAGAGTTTTCTTTCCTTTTTTAAGAGGAATCATATGAACTTTGCATTAATGAGTTTTACTGTAAAGTTTTGATTTCAACCAATTTACAGTCTGATTTGAACTTACATTTCTTCCGTAGCATAAAATGGCTGATCCATTTTAAATCCACTCTGAATGAGTTTATAGAAGTTGGCATCAACTGGAATGCCAGGGTAAGGGTTCACACCTGAGAAAAACATTGGAGAAATATAGCCATTCATTCATTTCTTCATTCATTTGTTTATTAATTCATCAAATTAATAAATATGTATTGAGAGCTCTGATGTGCCAGACACTATTTGGTGCTAGGGCTACAACTGGAAAATAAAAAGTCAGGGTGCCTGCTCTCAAGCAGATTATAGACAGTGGGAAAGACAGACCTATGGACACCAGCAAATAAAGCCTAAAGTGGCACATGCTCCAAAAGAATAGTAAGACCAGCAAGCTATGGGAGCAATCGAGGCGACATGTCACCCATGCTCTGACTTAGGAGGTAGCAGAGTGGGGGAGGAGTGCAGAAAGAGCAGAAATGTGTGCAAAGCCCTGAGCCCAGGGAGGGCAGCAAACTGCCAAACATACCAAGTGAGAATATTTCCCAGAGTAATATTCCATATGACCAGACGTCACTCTTAATTGTGTAGATCCCTTCAAATAAGCTTTCAGGAGCCATCCATTTTACAGGCAGACGGGCCTATGTAAAACCCAAGAGGAGGTAAGAAGGTGAATTTTCCACGTACAAACATTACTTCTTTTCTCTCGTCAGCTACATGATGAAATGTATGGTCTTCCTAAGGCCACTCTTAAAGCTTAATTGAGAAAACCACATTCTTCAAGTGGAAGCTTTTCACTTTCAGATTAACATTCTAATAATAGTAGCCTAAACAACAAAACATATTTAAGACTCATCTTGAACAAAGGCTTGTGCTTGGAATTGTTAGTTTAACAGTAGATCCTCACTCTCCATTAAGAAGTAGCCGGTCAGTTGCCCAGAGGTAAGTGGGTACAAGTGAATTAGTGGAATCTTTTGTTAAAGCATTTCTTGGAAGAACTTCAGTGGAAATGCCACCTGCAAGAATGTGGTAAAGATGGCATATGTCATCACTTCCAGAAATGATACCAGGCTGGCTTCTGTGGCTTCAGTACTTTCCAATAGCATGAAAGGGGGTTATGACTTATACAGCCTCAGGAGAGGATCAAGACACAAGAAGGATAGGTTACTGGGGCAGAATGTTTCATAATGATTTTCTTTTCATGGGTTGGGGACCCTTCACAGCATACATTTAATCTGCCAAGTAAAATCAAAGCTCAAGAAAGAAACTCTCTTTTAAATCCTATACAAATCGATGAGCTTATTGAATCAAGCAGGCTAGTCTGGTAATCTGATTAATTAAAGGAATTAATAGTGGTTCCAAATGCACCTTCCCACATCAGAGACAACCAGCTGATAGGGTAGAAATTGCATAACCGTATATGAGCAGTCATCATATTTATAACTTCAGCTATAATGACTGAGGACTAGATCTTAAGTCAGCTAAGATGATTACTTGATTCTAGTGGGAATACAGTTTAATTTGATTTTTCCCATTTATTGGACATTTACCCTGCATGAGGTGCTTTCATGCTGGTTTTATTGGCTTATTCTCACAACAGCACTAGGAGGTACATGCTTAACCCTCACGGGAAGCACTCCAGCTGTGTCACAGTGCTCTGCATAGACTCAGTGCTCAGACTCTCCATGGGCAAGTCCACAGGCTGTGTAGCCATGGGCGAGTGACTTCTTAGCCTCGGTTCCCTCACCCACACAGTGGGTGCTCTGAGGACTAGATGAATTCATAAACATAAAACAACTAGAATAGTGCTTAGCACATATGAGTGCACTTCAAAAAGTTCATGGAAAAATAGCATTAAAAGACCGTACAACTATTTCCATGAACCTTTTGAAGTATCCTCGTAGTAGGCACTATATCAGCATTTGTTTTTATTATTTCATGTAATAATGCAGAGAAATGCCAAAAATGAATAACCAAAAAGAAGTGGAATAGGGGCTCAAAGCTGGGTGGAATTCTTAAAAACCGCCCTCTTTCAACTACACAATTTTATCATCTAGTATTTCTAATAGTTCTCTCGTAAACAACATATCTGTCCTTAGTTGTATTTTTTTAACAAGCACATTCAGTCATGTTTTAGGTTTCCCTGTGTTAACAGTAACAGGATGACAAATATTCATTAATTAATATTTAAATTCTATGCCTTTTAATTTTTATATTTAATATTTAGTTTATGTTATATATATTGTGAAAAATGCTTTATTGTAACTATTAGCTTTTCTCGTAATTGGAAACATAACTCAGTAGTTGCTTTATAGCTAAGGGAACTGACATAAGTGCAAGTAATGAGATTTTTGTTTTTTAAGTGAGAATGGTACTGAAAGAGCCCTGGTTGACCTATTCTGATAGCTAGACCAAAGACAGATGTGATACTATTTTTGCTCACTCTTACTATAGAGGGAATATTCCCTGAAGCTGCAGAAAAACCTTTTAAGCATAAGTAAGCAAACTGCTGTGAGAGTTTTTTCTGATGTTATCACAATCCAAAAAATGCACTGCAGTGAGTGCAGATGTTTACTGTAATAATGACAAAACACAAAATAGCAGTATTAAAAATATGTAAGAAACAGCAGCCTCACATTGCCTCTGACAACATAGTTGGAATCACTCATGATATCTCGAGCCAATCCGAAGTCGCATATCTTCACCACTTTTCCATGAGTGACAAGCACATTCCTGGCTGCCAGGTCTCTGTGGACACACTACAAAGAATGAAATTGGAGTGTTACTTACTATGATGTATGTTATCATAGAGTGCAAACTTTCTTTTAGTTTCAAGTTCCATGGGAGATGATGGAGGGTCCCTTATCTTTGCGGGGCCATAAGCAGTCATCGTGACATATAACCAAGCGATTGTGGCTGCAGTAATCTGTGCTGCTCATGGGGAATCCCCAGAGGCCAAGGGCAACGGCTCTGAGAAAAAGCGAATGGAGCCGGGCGCTGTATCCTGCTGTAAGTAAGAGACTCAATCACAGGGCCCGCTCCTGTGCCTCCAAAGGGATTTTCAGAGGCTGTCTTCCAGAGCTCTTACTGTGGGTGTGAAGAATATAATCTCTTTTCTGGCTAGGAATAAAGTGAAGTAATATCAAAGAAAATATCCGGAAAAAACTGAAAATGAGTTTGGGAGGTTGACTAAAGTAAAAATATCCCCTGAATTGAGACATGTCATGACATTAAGGGGTCTGGCAAGAAAATTAACTCTACAAAGGAAGATTGTCAAAGAAACAGAGCACCAGTAGCAAAGGTCCAATGGGCTCTCTTCAATCTTTAAAAAATAAAAGCAAAACCATAAAAACTAAAATCCCAGTGCCATAAGCCCTTGAGCTCCCTCCTGCCACATCCAGTGTTTTGGGTGCTGTCTACTTGCATTTCACCACCTTTACTACAGGCCCCTGCTAAGGCTGCACTGACTGCTGTCCCCGTTTGATCTGACGTCTCTGCAGTGGTGGCACTGCTGGCCAGCCCCTCTTCCCCTCAGGTCCTTCCTCCTGTGAAGTCTGTACGTGCCTCGGCTGCTGCTTCCTCCAGGGGCTCTGTGCACGAGCCTGTGCTCATTCCCTAGGGCTTCCTTGTTCTCATTCCACATCCCCCCCAAGCCACTTCATCCAAACCCAGGGATGCAAACACTATCACCCAGACCTCTATTTCCAACCCAGCCATTTCTCTTGAGCTTCAGATAGCAGTATCCAAGCATCTACTAGACTAAGCTCTACTTGGCTGCCCAAGGCACCTCACATTCAATGTGTCTAGCTCGTTACCTTTATCCAAAAGACCTCCTGATTCCATGATCCCTACCTTTTCTCATGTTTCCTGTTGGTTTTCCTCCTCCTTCAAAAATCTCCTCTAGCCCAAGCACGAACTCCTTCAGAAACCCTTTTCTGGTCCATCTCCCTTGTCCCTCCCCCACCAGGTCTGCTGTGCATGTCCCTCCTCTGGCCTCCCAGAACTTACTTCATTCACAATATTGATCACAGTACAGTGTCATCTTTGATTTGCATGTCTGCTTCTCTCTTTCTCCCCTATCAGTCATAAGATCTTTGAGCCCAGAAGTCGTATCATAACCGACTCTGCATCTCCGGCACCTAGCATAGTGCTGGCACGTGGTCAGTGCTCAACTAATACTTGATGAAAGAGCCCATGGAGGAAACTTAGGGACCACCAGAGAAGTAGGGGGAAGGAGAGACAAGCAGGGGACAGTGACATGCATTGCATGATTCAGAGAGGAAGGCCTAAAGTGAGGACAGAAGGGGAGAAGGCCTAAGAAACTGGATATTCTTCAAAAATTCATATTATTACAAGTCAAGGGGGGAGGGTGCAGTGTCCCTTGACCACCAACTGTGAGTAGTTTGAGTATTTCATTAACTATGGGCAGCAAACCAGGCCAGACGACCTAGCAGATGCTCTGCAACATCTGTAAAGATAGTAGTGAACATGCCATTGCAGATGTGTAGGTGAAGGGTAGATAAAGGATAAGGTGGGCAAGAAGCCTGAGAAAAGCTCGTGCAAACAGCAGCCAGGGAAGAGGGAGAAGAGAATGTGCCTCGGCGGGGTGAGCTGGGAAAGTGTCACTGAGACAGTAATGCTTTTAAAGAAAAAATAAAATGCAGTTGAAATTAGTCTCTCCAGATTCAGAGAGAAGAGAAAGAGAGGAGACAGAGAAGGAAGTGAAGGACAGGAGGACGAAGAGAATAAGACACCAAAGAAAAAAGAGGAGGAAAAAGTTTGGGAAACAATGGAAGGCAAGAAAATGAGGAAGGAAAGTAGCCAGAGGAATGGCCTAAATCTGTTTAGAGTCATGAAGCATTTGAAGTGGCAGAGAGCAGCAGGACTGAAAGGCAAATACAAAAAGAAAATGAAATTGGGGTAGAGATGGTGCTTTGAGGCAGGTTGCATGGCCCTGTCATCACAGCTCTAGTGGATCTGGGGTTAGTGACCAATGAGGTAGTGGGACCATAGGACTGTCGCTAGTGCACATTAGACCAAGACGCTCAGGGTGGCTGGCTCGGCAAGCAGAGCACACTGGGTTTTAGCCTCCACTCACCCCCTGGGTCAAATGACTGTCCAAGGAGGGACTGCTATGGATTGAATTGTGTCCCCCAAAGTTCCAGGTATTAGAAACTTAACCCCCACGTGACAGTGTTAAGAAGGTGGAAAATCCTATTATGGTAATTGAAAGGTGGAGCCGCGAAGAGGTGATTAGATTGTGAGGACCATGCCCTAGTGAGTGGATTGATTCACTTGATGGTTTAATGGTGGTCATGGGTGTGGCTGTGAGGGCTTTAAAAAGAGCACGCGAGGAGTGCTCTCTCTCTCTCTGCTCCTGCCGTATTCGCCATGTGATATCCTGCATCTCTGTAGAATCACCACCACCAAGAGCCTCACCAGATGCGTTCCCTGGACTTTGGACTTCTCAGCCTCCAAAACTATAAGCAGTACATATTCTATTTCTTTACCAATTACTAGTTACAGGTATTCTGTTATAAGCAACAGAAACAGACTAATACAGGGTTTTGAGGAGGTATTTCCATATTCTTCCTATCTTGACCTTCTGCTCTGGAAGTGTCAGGGAACTTCTGGACAGCCTCGGAGGATCTGGGCCTTTATGCTACAATTATCCAAGAGCCGAGATAACATTCTAGGTGACTCCCACAGTGAACAGGGGAAAAAAAGGTGGACTTTAAGGGATACAAGTTAAAATAAACAAGAAAAAGTATGTAGGCACATCTTTCTCTTAATTACCATTTTATCTTTTTTTTTTTATTTGTTTTTTTCTTTAAAAGGAGCTCACCGACTTAAATTCCAGAAATTCCATTCCTTTGGCAACTTGATATGCAAAGCATAGAAGATCTTCAAATGTAAGCACATTCAAATCCTCTTCTTCTTCCAGTCTTTTTTGGTTTTCATATTCAGTTTCATCTGTAAAACAGAGCCGGTCTTCACTTTTGTCAAACTCTGAGAAGGTGTCTTAATAAATCTCTATGAAGGCTGGCTGGTTAGCTCAGTTGGTTAGAGCAGGTGCTGATAACACCAAGGTCCAGGGTTTGATCCCTGTACCAGGCAGCAAAACAAACACACAAAAACCTCCATGCAAGGTCATTAAAGCCAGACTTAGGTGAGGTGCCAGGATGTGCACATGAAGCTGTCGCATCATTTTCCAGGCAGCACAAGAGCTGACCTGTTTATGGTGACAAGTGTGTAGCCTAGGAAGGGTCACAGAAAGGTTCTTTTTGGTTACAGATAAATTCCCTAGCTTCTGTGACAGTAGGTGGCCTCCAGCTAGTCAGGAGTTTTAGATGCTCTTTTTCTGTAGGAGGAAGTTTTGTCACATTGGAAAAGGAATTAACCTTAATCAATGTCTACCACATTTTATGAACTATATTTCACCTGAGTTCTTCCACATACTCCTTCCAACAACCCTGTGAGGAAGACACTGGCAGGCCCATTTTATGAATAACTTGTCCAAAGTCACCCAGCCAGAAAGCGAAGGAACCAGAAGTTAACTCAACTTCTGTCTGACTCCAGAACTCATCATCTTTTCCACTTATCAGGTAATAAGGTGGCTCTAATTAATTTATGGCTTTAAAAAGAATAACCTGACCAAATAAAGTAATCCTCAGTGTCTACTAGCTAAACACTGGCATAAAATTCACAATATATCAGCTGTTGGCTTTTAACTACCTTTAAAGCAAATATGCATTAATAAAGCCAATCACAAACATTAGTAAAGAAAAAAATGCTTTTTCACCTATATACTTTTAAAAAATAGCTAACACAAATTCTTGTATCCATTTCTGTTTTAAAGTGCTACTAATTTGAATAAAATATTACCTTCAGAATGGAATGAATTCCCATTGAACCCTGAGATCTGATCCGAGTCCTGGTGTATTTGAACTTCTCTTGAACCAGGCATACTATTAAAAAAAATTATTTTTTTCATTATTTACATTCTTCTCCTGAGCAGATATTTTATTAAGAAAACACAATTCATTAAAGAAATGGATCCCAGTTATAAATGGGCCTTTAAATTAAAAGCACATCAATTTGCCCATTTTTTGTGGGTATTAAAACCATCTGTGTAAATGGGCTTGCCAGTCTAATTGGGATAAGCATGATCCCTGTTATCTGTATAGAGTCCTACAGTTCAAAAAGGACCTCACCCAATCTTTGCCACAACCCACTAGCTGAGTGTTAAAGTCACATTTATAAGAGAAATTAGGTTCAGGGAGATCAATATGATTTGCTGATATCTCAAAGCTCATAAAGAGTAGGACTAGGACTCATGTCATTCTGCAGTTTCCAACCTCAGCCCACTTTCCCTTTAAAAGCTCATGTAATACAGATCCTCTATAGAGACCTGTAAGCGTTTTACCATCCTTCTTTTTTCAAGTTGGCCTTTGTAAAGCTCATTTCCTTTTACTGTGAAATTAATAAATAGGAATGATAAAAATCGCTTTTGAGGTATATAATATAGAACTCTTCACTGAGGAGTTCTGTACCAAGTATAAATAGATCATGTTTCAATTTACAATTTCCATATCTTTGGAAAATGACTTAATGCTTTCAGATCAAAAATATTCCAAAATTAATTGCTTCAGGGTATTTAATACCCCAATGACCAGAATGAGTTAAAGAGACTAATTACTGACCACGGAGTGCTGATCACACACATCTGACTCATTAGGATAGACTCTCTGTTCTAGCATCTGAATGACATTATAGAATTTTCTCAGTTCTAGAATTTGAACTGAAAAGTAAGTGTAAAGGGGAGGACTGGTGTGATGGATATGAACCAGTTAAGGGCAACCGCACACAGACGTGCATGGATACCTCTGTGGGGCCTCGAGGTCTTGCTGGTTCTGTCTCAGACCTTGAAGGCCAAAGACCTGTACTGATCTTACATTCTTTTTCTTAAAGATGACTGGTAAGGGGATCCTAACCCTAGACTTGGTGTTATCAGCACCACACTCTCCCAAGTGAGCCACGAGCTGGCCCTCTGATCTTACATTCTAAGAAAACAAAGCTGGGAATCTCAAACACATCCCCAAAGTAAAGATAAAGTCTGTGACAAACAAATATGCCTTCGGAATAAGGGAGAGCTTTCACATATGCAGGGACAAAGGAGTGCACTGTGGATGGAGGAATTATTCTGTCAGAATGCCTGTGAATCCATTCAGAGAAAGGTACTATAAGTCTACGATGCTCAAATAATTAGCAAGAAATTTCAAGCATGAGGCGGAGCATCCCACCAAACTCTTAAAGCCCTCATTCATGCATGCTAAAATAATAAAATCTCATCAGAACCCAGTATCACTCAGGATCCCCACGAGTGGCAGAATATACTTTGCAGAGCACAGAGACAAGCTAGCATTACTTTCCTTTGTCCTCATAATCACATGTCAATTGATCCATCCTAATACTTTAAAATCCAATTAAGGAGTTTAGAGATCTTTTTTGCAATAGCTCCAGGATCTGGGGTGTTCTCTATGAATATGTCAAGGACTTTGGAAAAAGTCTTCATTCTTCTACCAATACCTGTGTGGCAAGGAAGAGTCTTGAAAGATTAACTAATTCATCTTTCTCAAAGCCAAACATGTATCTAGGGTGTGATTTAGGCACAGGTGGGACTATAATACCTATACTGAAGGAAAGGGAAAAGTTTCATTGTTCCAAATCAACAGGGAAATAATAGAAAAGACAAAGGATTTTTCCAGGTCTTAGGACCCAAAGACCACACACTGCCTTTAGAAACTTGTAGTGGGGTGTTTCACCATTACACTTTGTCCATGTTCCATGGTGTTTAATTATAAGACCTGACCCAGCCTCTTACCTGGAATTTGGATGTGATTGGAAATGGGGGTAAAAACTGAAATTGTGTTCCTTGAAAATCTCCGTCCATGTCCTGTGAAATTTTTCTCTTTTACTTCTTAGATAGTTGAGAAGATCACCATAGCAACAATATTCAAAAATCAGGTAAATTGGTCCTGAAATAGTTACAGTTTTAATTACAGGAAAACAAACACCAAGTTGTTTTTTCAGACATCTGTGCAGCTTACAACATACTCTATAAGAGCTCGGGTTTCCCCTGACTTTGGGAGAGTACAACTTTTTCTAAGCTCATCTCTTCTTATATTTTAAAATCAGTTTCAGCTTTTTGCTCAAACTCTTTTGGAAGGCAGGATCTCCCTGCCTTTCTCCTTGACCCTGGTTGTGCATAGGGCTTCACTCATACCACTGGCATGCTGGATTCTCCAGTTTGCAACTGAGCACAATATACTAGACATTTTGTGAACACTTGGTAAATATATGCTGATTTGTTGTTTGCCTGATGAGGGAGAAATATAGTCCCAATCCTCTCTTAGATCCATTTTTCTCTACCTTTAGTCCCAGCCCCACGCCTGCTGTTCCAGAAGGAATGACCGTGGGCACATTGCTTGGGTGTTTCTAGGCAGAATCAGAGAGCAAGCCCAGAGAATTCTGGGAAAATAAGATCTGACCCCCCCACCTTGGCCACATTTGAAGGCCGCCCAACAGGGAGAGCGGCCAAGCTCCATGGCTGTTCTTGCCCCTGCACTGATGCCAGCCTTGCAGCTGAGGGAGAAGTACAGATGCCACACAGGGCACTTGCAGTGTTGCTGTTGTCTTAAGCAGGTCAGAATTATGTGATATATCCCAAATGATGGGGTCAAAGAGAGGCGTTCTTTATAACGACCCATCTGACTTACAGAGTGCTCAATATCAAATTCCACTTAGGTTTCAGAGCCCACTCTGTGACTGAGAAGAGAGAGAGAGAAAAAGAGAAGACAAATGCGCTCTTTGTCTTCCAGCTAAAATATTTTTGATTAGGTGTTTTTAGTGGAAATCGATTACCTGACAGTGTGCATGCCCCCAGCAAGTTCACAATATTCTCATGGTTTCCCAGGTGAGTCATCATTTTGAGTTCTGACATGAGCGCCTCTTTTTCAGAACTGTCCGCTTTTTCTGTCAATGGAGGAGCATAAAAAAAATGTAAAACCCAGGGAAAATAGGAATTTTATGATATTTAATCAATTAAAATTTTCCTCAGTTTAGAGCCGATTTGCATTATTGATGTAAATTCAAAACCATAAGAAAAAACAGACATAAAAATAATACGTGAATTTTGGATAATAGTATTCTGTGTTTTAAGACAGAATTTCAAAGATTGTGGTATAAAAGCTAAATCTAATAATGTGCCTTTCTACTGGACTTTCTTCTACCTACCAAAATAAAAATCCTTAGAACAAAAAAACAAAATAATAACAACACATGAGTTTCCTCCACAGTAGAAGTTAACAGGTATGATGAAGTGGAAAACATCATTTTTTTTTCTTGAATCTTGGATGTGCTGAAGTCAGAGGGAGACAAGATAGGAGTGTCAGCAAGGCTGGTTGCCTCCAGCCTGTGGCCCTCAGGTTTAGAACCTTACATTTGTCAGTAAGTCCAATGAGAGGAGGTCAATAAACATATTCTCAAGAGACTTATTAATTGATAATGAGAAATATAACTGCCAAACAGGCTAGAATGTATCAGTTGACCAATGCATTCTCTCCCTAGAGAAAAGTCTAGATAGCCTGGCAAACTGCACTCACAACCTGCTCAGAAGCACAGCGATGAGCCCTAAGGTCTCCTGACACTGAGGCTGACGTGCAGCTGGTCAGGGCACCCCTGCCCCATGTGTGTGTTGGAAACCCCAGGACAAGGCCAGAGTCACTGGACTTTCCTCTCCAGACTCCACCCACCCCTCTGTAACATATTCTTTCTTACAGAGATAGTAACTTTTCTTTATATTCAGTGAAGATTTCATTAGATTTCAAGGGCCCATTATCTTGTCTTGGAAGACATCCCAGCCTTTATGATTACTTTTCTGGAATGTCAATACCATCTATTTTGACTTGAGTGAGCTCTCAGGGGTATCCAAGATCTCAGCTTGGAAGTGGGACCCTTTGCTGTGTGTGCTGGGACCCACTAGCACATCATATTTTCAGCTGCTTCATGATTTACAGGGATTTGAGGCTTTCAACTATCCATGTCTTGTTCTTTATGACCAAAATAAAATCTTACATTTTATGGCATGCTTAACTTTTTCAAAGCACTTTCATATACCATTACCTCTTTCATTCATTCATTCAGCAAGTATTTATTGAGTGTATGAGGCATGGTACCAGGCATTAGGGAATGAAAAATAGACAAGAAACAGCCCTGGTCTTCCTGGAGCTTAAAGTGTCCTAGAAAAGGGAGGCGAGTGAATAAGCCACTACAATACAGCGTGATAGACACAACGTGGCAAGTGAATGCAGGGTTTCTGCAGGGTCACACAAAAGGGACAGCTAACTTAGCCTTGGATGAACGGTGAAGGGGACATCAAATGTCTAACCTGAGTCCTGAAGAAACGTAAGAGCTAGCCAGGTGAATACACAGTGTGGGGAGCTGGAGGGCAGAGGCTCGCTGCATGCTAACAGAATGGGCAAAGGTGGAGAAAGCAACAGCTCTGCAGAGCAGTGCAGATCCCACCTTGGAAGGCTTATGGATGAATACGGCAGGTAAGACAATTAAGCAAATATGCAATTACAATTATGATAAGTTATATGGGAAAAAACCTACAGAGAGCTAAGATAACATATTGCAAGGGACTCAGTCTCTTCTGTGATGTGGGAGAAGGCTTCCCTGAGGAAGCGATATTTCAGCTGAGATCTGAAGGAGGAGTAGGAGATGCCTAAGTGAAAGGGGAAGGGTGAGCAGAAGGATCCGCCTGTGCAAAGGCCCTGAGGTGGGAGGGAGCATGTGCTCTGGAGGAAGTGAAAGGAGGCCGGCATGCTGGTGTGCTGACAGTGGGAGGCGAGGCGGTGGCAGCAGCCAAATCACGCAGGGCTGGGTAGTCCATTTAAGAGTGATCAAAAGCCACTGGCAATGTTAAGTAAAAAAACAGTATGATCTGCTTTTCATCTTATAAGCATCACTTGAACTTCAGCACAGAGAACCCAAAAGGAGGTAAGAGTAGATAGAGGGTGCCTGCTTTGGAGGCTACAGCGGCTGTTCAGGACAGACTTGGACTAGGGTGGTAGTAACAGACATAGAGAGAAGAGGATGGACTCGAGAGACTAAGCAGGAAACCTGATAGAAATAGTTCACAGCGTGTTAGAGCACAGTGTTGAGGAAGAGCCCTAGTTTCTGGTTTGCCTGATTGTGTGGAATGTGGCTATTCATTGGCGTCAATCACTGAGAGAGGGAGTGCTGATGGAGGGCTGGGATTAGAATCAGCTTGAAAAAGCTGACTTAAAAGGACTTTTGAGACATCCAAGCACTTGAACATATGAACCTGAAGCTCAGAAGGAAGATGCAATCACGAGAACCACTGGTACACAGGATGAAGCCACATGTGTGGTCAAGATCGAATACGGTGAGCGTGTGCAGTGGACACGGAAGGAGGTCCAGGAACAAGACTACAGGAATCCGCATAAAAGCTGCATAGACGAGGGTGAGCCAGCAAAGCACTGAGAAACAGCCAGAGAGGAAGGAGGAAAGCCAGAGGAATATGGTAACCTGGACACCAAAGGAAGAAAGCATTTCTGGACCGCAAGAATAGTTGATAGTGTCAATTTATACAGAAAAATCAAGTAACACGAGGACTAAAAAATGCCCATTGGACTTGGTTGGAAGCCACTGTTCATCTCAGGAAGGAGCCAGCTGGGGGTGCACTTGCTCAGTGAGTAGTGGGAGGGGACGGGATGGGCAAGGGCGCCAGAGTGGAGTGGACGGAGCGGCGAGTGGGAAGTGAGGACACAGAGGGCCTCAATTTGCTCTTCTACCCCTGGTCTACGTCAAAATGCAAGAAACAACTTCTGCCTGCAGCAACTATATCCTTAGTACTGAAACCAATGAAAACTAAACTCTAAGAGAGAAGAGGAAGATGAGGTGGAGTTTTCTGTTCACGACGTGGTTGACACTAACCCCAACCTGCTCCCTCTTCAGCTTTGAAGCATGGCAAACAGTAACCATAGAAACGATAGAAAAGGTGAGAAGGGGTGGATGGAAAACTGTGCCTCCCATCTTTGTGCATCTCGGTCAACATCATTCCACTGTACTGTACCTTTCAGCATTTTGACTGCGACCTGGATTGAGACTCCTGTTTTACTAATTCCATACGCTGTTGCATTCATCACTTTTCCAAAAGCACCTGATCCTAGTACCTTCCCTGCAAAGATAAAAGGTGAGTACGTACATTTTAAAGATTTTCCAACAGAAAAGGAATGCCACGAAAACACTGGGAACATTCAATTCTTTTTTTTTTTTTTTTTTTTTTTGTCGTTTTCGTGACCGGCACTCAGCCAGTGAGTGCACCTGCCATCCCTATATAGGATCCGAACCCGCGGCGGGAGCATCGCCGTGCTCCCAGCGCCGCACTCTCCCGAGTGCGCCACAGGCTCGGCCCAATTCTTACCAAACTCTAAGTTTTCTCTTGGAAACTCCCACTTGAGATCATATTCATATTCTCTGAAATCAATGTAGAAGTACTCATTGTCCAACGAGCCGGTCACCTGCACCATCTGCAGCTGGCTTTCATACCTAAATTGCTTCAGAGGTGAAATAATGAGACAGTTAGGAAAAGGCAGTTCTGCAGATGGAGGAAACAATAATGAATTTTGTCCTTTGCTGTTACCTTTTTGTACTTGTGACAGATTAGCATGGTTAAAACAACAATGAAGGGGAGACAAAGCCCAATTGTTGCATAGAATGAGATGTTGTCTTGGATGAAAGGGAAGGGGCCTGCAACAGAAGGATGTCATGAGCAACGAGACAGCTGGTATTACAAACTTCAGACCCTCGTTACCATCTCTCATGGCCTGTGTGAGTAACCATCATTCTCAGTCCCTACCTACAAGCACTCTATGTATCCTCCACTCCCTACGGAAAATCTGGCAAAAGGACAAGTTTCCTGTCTAGAAATTTTTAAATAATTCTGAAGCCATTTTTAAAAAATCATCTGCTAGGGTTATAAGACTTGCATCTATTTAAACCCACAGGCTGTATGATTCAGATAAACAACACGGTCGTGTTTCTTCTATGAAGATATCATATGAATGTGGAGAAGCTAGTTTTGTGATGCTGATGATTCTAAACTACTACTGTAGGTGGGCCAGGTTTCAGAATTGTTTAACTCAGGAGGGCTCTCAAAAACAAACCCCAAATTACAAAACAGCAGGCTAAAGGCATATAAGGAGATTAATCAAAAGAGAAAATGGTAGAGACTCCAAATTAATAAATCTGTTTCTCCAACATTGGATATTTGGGTCAATATTCATTACACAGGGAGTTAACTGTTCTCCACATTGCTATAACTCGTGAGTTGTAGCAACATAACTAGAACTCTGCCCCAAACCGCAAAACTGTACGTGTTAGTGGGGATTCTTGCCTGACTCAAAAAGCCTTCTCTTCTCACACACTGAACCTACCCTCTCTTGTAAAATACCCCAAATAAAAGCCAGCGACAGGGACTAACTTCTAGAGGGGAATTCCTGATGGTGGAGTATTACAACAGCGACTGCTGGATACCTGGTGAGTTTAAAAGGATTGTTTCACAAGATGTGCCAACAGAATTGTATGCACAGCACTTGACCAGGAGCCCTTTAACAGCCTCACTCATGTTTAGGATACTGCTTGAAATCCACTGTCCGAACACTTTTCTGTTAGCCTTTTTATTCCAAACGCCTTCTGTGATTTCTTCTGTGCAGCTGAAAAGACATGAAAGACAGAGAAGTTAGATGGTTGGGGCTGTCGTCAGACTGGTAATTAGGGTTTCTGTAGTGAGTTCTAAAAGAAATTCATCTATTGTAAGTTATCAGAGACCATCTATGACCACTGAGAAGTATGGTTGATTCAGAAGGTAAGCATTTTAAACATTTCCTCATTTCTTCTTAAACTGTATTCACGAAAAAGAGTCAACAGGCGAGTGAGTTTTATGTCCTTCCATTACAAGAGATGTCAATGTCCTTATTACTTGGGAAACTTGTCTGAACACTTCTTCCAGGTCCAAGATGGTAATGGGTATCCATCCGAGGAACAAGACGCCTGGCTCGCGGATGCTTCGGCGAGCACTTGAGGTTTCCCTGCAGAAAATAACATGTAAAATGAGCTCATGGAGTATGGAACTTGCCAGAAATGATTTCAAAGTTGGCTTCAGTGTAGGCTGACCATTTACCCCAGGGCGGGGAGGGCAACTCATTCGGGATGCCTCAAGGTCCCTGGCTATTCCCTCTTTCCCTTTTGCCATGTAACCTTCCTATCACCTAACACTGCTCCATGGAACACCACTTTTCCACTGCTGGGCTCCTCCCGTAGAGAGCTGAGGTGTAAACCTCCATCTATCTGTGAGCCCCAAAACAATTCTTAGCTTCAGAAGAAGTGTCTGAAAAAAGTCCAGTGAAATGTATTCCTATCCTTTTATAGACCAGAGAAATGAAAATTACTAAAACAAACAAACAGCAGGTAATATGATTGTCAACCTTCTTTTAACATAACCTGTCCAAGTACTAAGTTTAATAAAGTTACAACACTAAAGCACATTCAGAGAGGATACGGAATTAGTTTCTGAGGATAAACACAGAAGGAGGTATATGTAACTAAAGCCAGTAGATATGAGAGTAAAATTTCAAAACATTTCAGCATACAAAAACAGTTTTGTAACATCCCTTCTAAGCCATTACTCCATGACTTTAAGCTCTTGCTGATTGAGATTAATAAAGAATTCAGGAGTTATAAGATAAAAAATTAAATTCTTGGCAATTTAACTTACTTCTTATGTTCAGCGTGAACCTTTTGGTGAATTGAGCATCGTCATTTCCTGCATGGAATATATATTCTCCTGGCTGGTGTTTATGGTTGCAAAACTTAGATACGCTGTTTGAGAAAGAATTAAAGACAGATTTAGCTTGATTCCTGCAGGAGATACTGCAACCACCAAGTGTGAATGCGCGGAGTCTTCCTTGAAGCTCTCTCTACTCGTTCAAGTTTACTGGACAAGGAGATGTCTGCATTCTAGACCCTTGCCACTCAAAGTGTGGTGCACTGACAAGCAGATCAGCATCACCACAGTGTCACCTGGGAACTCGTCGGAAATGCATGATTTCTGGCCCAACCCACAACCTACCAACTCCGTGTAGTTTTTATTTGCTTTGTTAACAAGAAGGCTGAAAATGTAAAAAGGGGAATTTCTTATCCTGCCCTACTTCTGGACAAGGAGGAAATGGCAGGTGAAGTGGAAGCAACAGAAAGATGGTGGGGAAAGCCAAAGTATAACCCTAGGGAGCACAAGAGGAGACACAGGCATATGAGGTTCCAGGCTTTAGGAAGGCAGAGCTGAAGCAGTCCAAGAAGAGAAAGATGGGATCTTCTAAAATGGAAAATGCAATTCTCTCTGGACAGTGGCCAAAAACCCTAAAAAGGAAGAAGAGAGCAGATAAGAGAACTATGTTGGCTAGCCAGGCACTGTGCCAAAGCACCAGTCAATCTGGTGGAAAAGAAATGACTGATACAACCATTTATCATCATGCAGACCAAAGCGAAATGTTTCATAAACTTTTTTCCTTTTCAGTCTTTCATTCTATCTTAATGGAGTGGGATTTGCCACTGTTTCAATGAAATAGCACCTGAAATATTTTCATTCTTCTGAATGATTTTCAGGTAGAAAATTGGTCACATAAAGAGCCAGAGCACAAAATCGATATCCAGGTAATTTTAAACTGCTTTCTCTCCTGTTTATGGCAGTTTATCCTAGCAACAACAGTTGCCGAACCTCTGGGAATTCCAAGGCGACTAGCCAACTAGGTGACCGGGAGATTCAAGACTTCCTCTTTCCCCCTAGGGTTTTTCTAAAATTGGCCAGCTGGCATGAGACAGGAGGTCAGGAAATTTGAGTTTACAGTGAAATAATGTCTTGGTGATTAAGCAGATGTGTTCTCATTATAACTATGAAAAGGGTTCTTTCCTCTGTAACCGAAATGCCAGGTCACTTTTATTTTCCATTTAGCTCCTAGAGGGGAGGAGTTGAGAAAGGGCAGGTTCTTTCCAGTGGCTCAAAGAGTAATTTTACTATAAAGTAAAGAATGCTTTATTCATAGAGCAAGGGATTATTGAAGTCAAATCAGAATGCAGAAAATAATAAAGCATGTATTGGAGAAGCTGAGAGCTCCTGAAACTGGAGAACAAAGAGCTGGTAAGCTTGAAGGTGGCTTTACGAAGCACTGAAAGACAGCTGATCAGGTGGCCCTACCTCGAACTGCAGAGTCATGGGGCCAGGCACAGCCTGGCTGAAGTTGCATCTGATCTGCTCAAATACCTGCCCTGAGTTAGATGAAGATAGTTGGGGGGAGGGAAGATGTGCTGATGATTTTATACTTCACCATACAAGTATAATACCGTGTTCATTTGTATTTGATTTCAGGAAAGCTGACAAGCCTGGGCCCAACGGCAAAGCATGACGCATTTCACAAGGTCCAAAAATGCTTCTATTTTTTAAATAACTAAATAGCATGTACGTATTTCTGTGTTCTTATACTCGGGGTTTAAGAATCTCACATTTTGAAAATGAGTTGGTTTCAAGAAGCAATATAGTGAAATGGTTAAAAACACAGACTTTGGAGCTAACTGCTGTTGGAATCCCAACTCTGCCATTGCCTGGAGGTGTGAAATTGGGCTAGTAAAGTAGCCTCTCTGTGCCACAATTTCCTTGTCTGTATAACGAAGATAATAATAGAATCTACCTCATATAGTTGTTGGGAGAAAATTTTTCAAAATAAAAAAAGCATTTTTGTATAAAGGGCTTATAATAGTCCCTAGCACATAGTAAAGACAATATACACGTTAGATCATCATTACTATGAGGCTTATTAATACCAGTAGTCATTTTGAATGAAAAAGAAATTTAGAAGCTTTACTCTGGGGTATACTGTAAGCGTGAAAATCACATTAAAATAAAAAGATGCAAGGGAAAAAGTAAAACTAAAGTCAATGCCTATCAACAGGAGTTAGTTAAGATAAAAACTTTTAAAAAGTAGAATACTATGCAGCCATTGAAAATGATAATGCAACATAATAATATACTTAACATAAAAAGATATTCATCATATATTTTAAATGAAAAATCAAATCACAAGTGGCACAATTAATTTCATGTTTATACAAAGATCTATATTTTATGTTTCTATCAGGGTGGTTACATAGAAAACGTCTGAAATCTTATCTCTGGAGGTGGAATTAAGGGTGCTCTTTCTTTTTTCTTTTTTTTACAGCAATTTCAAAAAACAGGAGTGAACAAAGGGTATTGCCTTTGCCCTGTGTGATTGGGCAAGTAATTTAACCTGAGTTTCCATATTTCATACGAGATTGTGAAAATTAAATGAGATAATTCACACAAAAGACTTTGCACATTGTCCTGTGCATAGCAAGAGCTCAAAGAAGTGTCTTTTCTTCTCAGTGAGTGGTTTCACATGATGTAGCTGATAACTTAAACTGAATGGCATCCCTGGAGGAAGAGGAGCCAGGACCACCGTCACAAACAGCAGAAGTGAACAGGGCCAGGGTTCAGTTGGGAGCCTGGGGTATTTCACTAGACCCAACCATCTTCTCTCTCCTTCCTGTACAAACTCAAGACTCATCTCCTTCAAAAAAAAACTTAAAAAAAAAAAAAAGTGCCTCCCACAGGCTCGGTAAGCTTCTTCAATCATATGTCACTTACTACACGAAGGGACTGCTTTTCTGTTTGCCCATTCTTCTCCTGAGCAGGACACTGGCTCCTCAGCCAGAACCCCATGACTCCCACACTGCAGTTTACCCAGTGAGTCTCAGTCAATGCCTGTGAAGGACAGAACTTAGATTTGTAGAGTTGGGAAATTAAATATTTCAGTGGGAAGGAAAACACAAGGCTTAGTCAAGGCTAAGGAGAGTCTTTCAGAAGAGGTTACTAAATAATTTAAACAGTCTAATAAATTTTTTTTTTAACCACAAAACTCAGAAAAGCTATGGGAGATTTGGTGTTTGTAGTTAATTATGCAAACTAATAGGAGAAATATCCTGGAAACTTTTATCAAGACTAGGATATCAGGACGGCTGAAAAGCTATAATTTAATAAAAGGCAAACATGTAAAGGCAAGCCCTAACAAACTCTGGCATGATATTTGAGGAAGTGAATTGGAGAAATGAAGCTGAGAAGGCCAAAGAGACTTCTGGCACACACGCTATGACCACACCAAAGCTTTTTCAGGAGTAGCATTATTGCGTAGGCCTCTCAGTTACAGATTAAAAAAACTCATGTGACTTTTTTTTTTGCCTCTAAAGTCATCTCTTGAAACATGATTAAAATACTGTACTTCACAAACCAAATTCAGTTCAATTAAACTGTTGAATCTAGGTAGTGGGTAAAGGATGCTCACTGATAATTCTTTCAGATCATTAGTGAATTTGAAACTTTTTATAATAAAAAGGTGAAAAGAACTCAGATTATCAGCCTGCCATCCCCCATCTGTCTCAGCACAGAACCTAATGGGGAGAGGAAAAGACATTTAGAGCACTTGGAGGTGTGTGCAAAGTTTTCATTGTTCATTTTTGTTCAATACTTTGAGCACCTTTTTCATGAAGAAGGAGGTTCCATCTTTCCTGTGCCTGCGTATTCAGTGGCTCACGACACCTGGTGTATCATTAACACCAACAAACACTGGAGCTCTTCAAGAACTTTTAAATAAAATAAACACCAAGGGTCTGGTGTTGTGGTAAGTGTTGTGTGTGGCCCTTGTAGTGCAAACATGGTGCCCAGATGATGCACTTGGAACTGCTTCCCAGGGGTGAGAATGAATTCACTCACTTATCAAACACACATTTACTGAAAAGGCACTGTCCACAGACAGAGAAATGACAGAGCACCTTATCCTTATGGAGCTTATAAACCCACTGGTGAGATTCGGCATACTGAGAGGTAATTGTATTACCAGATAATTATGAATGAGTCAGGCTCTGCCCTAATTCATTCATTTGGCTGCCTCGAGGATAAGTTCTTGGGGTCAAGGGTGCAGACTGTGGCCATGAAATGAAATCAAATTAACTAGCCTACTAGATTGGCCCATGACCCACATATTAGAGACGTGGTCCTCTAATCAGTGATTCTATAAAATCGCAAAAGGTTATGCCAAATGTTATCAGCACAGTAGCAATTTGTGTAAATTTTGGGGGGAGAGGGAGAGACATTACCTCATGCACTGTTGTAGCCCTTCACAGGACCAAGCCCATCAAGAATATTTGTTGAACTAAATTGAATTGATCTTTTATCTCTTTGAATCGGGTTCAGAAGAGATTCCCATACTGCCGAGAGCTTATCTAACACCTGAACGCAGTACAAAGAGGAGAAGGGAACATGATATGCTGATATCCTTCTGAACACAGGCCACATGGTAATCAATTCAACTAGGGTAGAGAAGGGCTGACTACCTGACTTTCTGCTTTTAAAAGTTTGACAGTTCCGAATAAGAGCTTATGACTATGGGGTATCCTTCTAAGGCAGTGGTTCTCAACCAGGGGTGGTTTTTCCCACCAGGGACATTTGGCAATGTATGGAGATATTTTTGGTTGTCACAACTGGGAGAAGAGGGATGTGCTACTGGCATCCAGTAGGTGGAGGCCAGGGATGCTGGTAAAAATCCTACAATGCACAGGACAGTCCCACACAACAAAGGATTATCCACCAAAATGTCAGTAGTGCTGCTGTTGAGAAACCTTGATCCTTGAGTTAGGTGACTGTGTATCTGTCAGCTTCTAGTCCAAAAGCTGCATTCTCAACTGCCTGAAAAATGAATGCTTTGCCCATCAAAGGTTTGGTCAAGAGAAGATAGACAGTTCCATGCAAACCCTGCACTGCAATTCTTCTAAAAAATCCAAATAAGGACCAGTTACAAATCACTTTGGAGTATGAAGAATAGCACAATAATTATGAAACAAACACTTAGCAGAATCAAGAAAAGAACTTAACTCCTACTCTTCCTCTGGACCAGTACTATCTAACAAAATACAACATGAGCCACAAATGCAAGCAACATACATCACTGTGAAATTCCCGGTTAGCTCTATAAAGAAAGTAAAAAGAAGCAGGTGACATTAAGTTTAATAATAGGTTTCATTTAACTCAATATATCCAAAATACTATCATTTTAACATATAATCAAATATAAAATTTATTAATGAAAAAAATTCTTTTTTTCATAGTAAATCTTCAAAATCTACTATGTCTTTTACAGTTATAGCACATCTCAATTTGGACTATCTACATTTCAAGTTCTCAATAGCCAAATGTGGCTACTCTATTGGACAGCACAGATCTAGACCTGTGGTAAGAATCACCAAAGATTCTCATTAAAAATGCAGAATGTGGGCATTTTGTTAAATTTTGACTCAGCATGTCTGGAATGGGGACCAGGAGTCCACATTTTTAACATTTGCCCAGATGATTCTTATACAGTTCGTCTCTGGACCACATGCTAAGAAACAATGATTTGCTATAGACCGCTGACTCAATTGAGAGATGGTATATGCCTCTTGGTCCCTCATAGTCCAGCCTGAAGCCATGTTACATAGGATTAGTATTAAGAAATAAGAGGTATCACAGCTATAGAAGATACAGGGGAAAAGTTGGTTTTTGTTTTGCGAAGAGGTAATGAAGAATTCCTCCCATAAGAGAATCTTGTATTCAGTTGCACAAATCCCCAGGAAAACAAAATTTTCCTTCGTCACTTATCATCGGGCTATTTCTGAATTTATTTTTGAAAACTTAAATCAATACACCTATAAGTAATGTTTTCCTGTTTTTAAGGAGTTTTACTTCCTTAATCATCTGTAAATATACTAAGGGAGACTCAGTGTAGCACAGCACAGTACTTTCAAGTAGGAAGTAACACTCTTGTGACTCAAAATGTCACTGAACCATACTCAAATGAATACAATTCTTTCTGGTTTTCATGCCATAGGTAGTACTGTCTGAAGTGACTGTACGACTGCTACTGTATCCTTACATCTGCTATTTCCTCATCTCCAATTTCAACTCAATAATATAAGTGAATTCACGTCCATAAGTACAAAACTGCCCTTCTCGAGAGCAATGAGAAAGGAGAACTGTGCTAAAAATAAGTCAGCACTCTCTGTCATCTCACCTGTATCCATCATCAAGACCACTTTGTTCACAAGGAAATGATTTTCGAGAGAAGGTCCATGTGCATCTGATTTGTGGGTATGCTTTAAACTTGACAGAAAAACAGAACTCTTCATATTGGTCAATTTCATAATCTTCCCTTGAATTGGTAGCATTTATGAATCCCTTTTCTGAAAAAAAAAAAGCATTATAAATTAGATAACGAGATTCATATGGAAATGTACTGACATGATAAAATAAATTTTTATTCGTCAATTTAATGCAAGAAAATGCAGATGCCGACAAGCTGTAGGTCGGGTTTGATAGTCCAAGAAGAAATATAGGAGTCCTTTCCCCAGCTCTGAGCCTGAGCTCATAATCTTTTAGAGTTAAGATTCCTTTAAGAATGAGATATAAATAATTGACTCTCTTCCCAAAGAAATGTAGAAATAAACCTATGGATTTTGCAGACAATTTCAAAAGGTTGAAGGGCTCCCCTACTCGTGGCTAACCACATACACACTAGGAGTCCCTGACAAAATCTGGAAATGCTTGCTCTCAGCCAGAACAACTCTCTCAGTGATGAGTCACACATAAGATAATCTCAAGGCACAAATGAAAGCAATCTGGCTAGCAATATTCACAAGGCTTTCTCATGGAATACTTTCTTACCAGTTTGCTAAGAGAATCGCTGCGTTTCTTAGCATTTTCATTATGCCTGAAGGCTACAGCCTAATCTGAGATTACTTCAATGTGGTTATTTTCAAATCCCACTTAGCCCACCCAAATTTCAATGCATCTAAGTGCTTGTACAGTTAGAATAACTCAGTTCCTTTTTCAGCTTTTTGATAGTAACATTATATTGAAATTGGAGTTTGTATTACATACCTCACATTCCACACTAAAGCAACTAAAAATATGAATAAAGAGGTGTGAGCAGCCTGCATTACCTAGGATGGTAACCAAAGCGGACTGACTGGGATGCTTTGAGGAGGAACAAGTGTAATATCCAGCGTCATTTCTTCCCACTGATGATACAAAAGCAAACAGAATCCGTATCATAGTTCTGTTTGTTGAATAGGTACTCATCTCAAAGTAGCTGCCCTAGGTTTTAATAAAACAGAGTTTGAATTTAATGTTTTCAACCTGTGCTGTTAGTTCATCCTGCATTTTCAGAATATAAACTTGTCATATTACCTCCTTGAGGGCTTTGTTTTCTAATTCCCAGCTCAGCCCAAACCTATGGTTCACATGAACAGCTTTGCACCTTATCCACAAGGGTTCCCCCACTTTAAGATATAATTGTGGCTGTGTGGTCTGAGGAGTTTGATTTAGATCTAGAAGATGAAAACATACCAAGTAAGGGGGAAAAAAGTGATTTTTTTCTTCATCACGAAATGTATCCTGAAAATTGTGAAGAACAAAGATTTTATCATCATCTCAAATGTTACTAACCACATTAATAAAAGAATCTTTCAGAGACTGGCTACTCTTCTATAAGAAAATAACATTCACAGAATCCATAATATTACATTTAAAGTGGTATGCCTGCCTTCTTAGCGCAGCAGGCAGTGCGTCAGTCTCATAATCTAAAGTGGTATAAAGGCACTACAGAATTTCTGAAGCTGAATAATTACCTAAGCAGTTACTGTTAGTCCCAGATAGTTAGTTTCTAAGGAATAGTCACTGAAAATAAGAGCACGTGATACTGTAGTGTTACCTATTGTGAACAGCTTGGTACATTCCCTGCCCAGTTCATTTCTTGCACAGCACCTTATGTCTGCTCCAAATAATTCATGAAGTACCTTTTCCTCCTTCTTAACAACAGCTGGACTTTCTTCTTTACAGCTACAATTAGGAAATAAACACCATTGACAAAACATGTTTTCAAATTACAAACGAATGTTCAGGAGAAGAACGGAGTTAAAAGTTCTAGAGCCCGTTTTAAGAGAAAAAAGGAAAGAGTGGGTCAAAAGGTAAACAAACCCAAAGGTTTGGTTTCAGCAAAGGGTTCCTAAGGGAACTAGCTAGTAATTCATTATCTCAAGTAATTAGCATAACACTAGAGAGAATTACACAACAAGACAGTTTAACATTTTTTGTGTTTAGTGACCTCTTTTGTTGTTGTCATTTAAAAACCGGGAAAGAAAGGAAGAATCGAGAAAGAAGACAGAAAGAGGAAAAAAAAAGAGAGGAGAGAAGTATGATGGGGTTTCATGCAGCTTGACCTGGAGGGCATCTTCTCCCAAGCACAGAAGCAGACGCCCAGTGAGAGGGAGAGACGCTGAAGCTGCAAAAGTCACCCGAGTTCCCAGAGCAAACGGAGGAGGAGAGCCGAGGTGTCCCACCCCCCCCTCCCACCTCAGCAGAAAGTGGACGTTGGTTTCCAGTGACAGTCTCCCTAGCTGTTCCCTCCCCCCAGGCGGGTCATGGATTGGGGTCTGTGTAGAGACACCCACTCCTCTTTATCACTTTAGTCAAATGTATTCGTTTCTTTGTCTAGGGATCCTTCCAGGCGTTATTTTTTTCTTATTACAAGACAACAATGATTGAGTTCGCTGTAGAAATTTCGGAAAATACAGAAAAACCCAAAGAAAAGAATCTTAAATTATCCATATTTCTACCACCCCAAGATAAAAACTGTTAGTATTTTGGTGTGTTATCTTTCCAATCGTTTTTCTTCCGTGCACACGTTACACATATGTCTACAGGTAACCTCTTTTTCTTCTAAAATTTGAAATAACATTCATACCATGTGTTAACCTGGTTTTTACTTTTTCTCCTTCTGTTTAGTCCCATTTTAAATAAAAGATGTTAAGTAAATTTTAATTAGTTCCAACTGCATGTTGTGAGAACTTAGTGATGGCATATATGAAAAACAAAAGTAAACATTTATACCATGCTCACTACCTGTTAGGCACTGTTCTGTGTGCTGGACATATATCAATTCATTGAATCATATCAATTCATTGAATCATACTAACGGTCCTACAGGGTGAGTACTTGTTACCTGATGAGGTACAGGGGTTAACTAACGTGTCCAAGGCCATACAGCTGGTAAGCAAATCAGGCGTCAAACCCAGACTAGCTGGCTCTACATTCTATATCCTTAAACAATCATATTAAGCTGCTTTTTTCAGAATAAGCAGAATAATCACAAATTAAACATTTAGCCACAGGAAATTTCTTACTTATAAAGGAATTATACTTTAAAATCCATCTTTCTTTTTTCCCCAGATGCTCAAGCAGCCAACAATCCTGTAACTTAAAAGGGCTTTTTGTTGTGTAGCTGTCATGCCCCAGGGAGGACCCTGCAGGTGATCTGAGGAGTTCTAAAAGGCCCCTTTACTAAAAAACCCCCGTCACCCTTCCTGTGAAGCTCATACTAGTCAGTCTTTAAGTTCAAAGAGCCAATGTTTCCTGTTTAAATGAGGTTAAATTAGATTTTACTTACAGTCTAATGTCAACTAAATTGGGAAAAGACCAAAAAAATAAAATAACAACAGCAGTTATCTTTGTGCATGTCATACCTTTCGCCTTGTGAATCGCACAGCAGCCATTCCACAATTGGTTCTGGAACACTCTCGGATATGCAGACCAGGGCATCCTGATTTTCCATTTTTTTAAAATAAGGTCTTCGTAATGTGTAAAGCAGTGTATCTAAAGCATCGAAAATTATTAACATTTTAATATTTTAGAAATAACTGTCTTAGCAACTCCGTCAAAAAATAATTCTACATCACTAAGAAAAGTTCATAGTGAATACCACAGCAGTGTCTTCTGCTCCCCGCACCCAGCCAGTATATCAACTCTGGCTGCCACAACCACTTTAACATGTATCCTCTTGGCCAGTTTCTTTGGGTATTTTGCGCACCCACAGGTAACTAAAGTACAGGGAGTGAGGCCATGCGAAAATACAAATATGTATAAGAAAAAGAAAATTAACAATAACATATAGCTTAAATCCCTTCCTTATTTAACATATAGTTTAAAACTCAACATTCCCATAATTTTATCTAGAACTAGGCAGAAATATACTAAAATTTAGAAATGCAGAAATACAGTAGGATGGAGTTAGAACTGGAACAGAATTTAGAGGTTAAGTTGAGCCTCCCATCCACACTGGACCATCATACACACACACAAGCACGTGCACACACACACGCACACGCACACGCACACGCAGACACGCTCTCTCTCTCTCCCCCTCCCCATCTTTCACTTCCAACCGTGATTAACATATAGACTTTCCACTTCTGCCTGGACATCTCTAGGGACTGGAGTTCACTACATCCCAGGGCAAATCATTCCAATTTTTTGGAAACTTTTTTTTAAAGAATGTTTCCCTATACTGAATTCCAATCTCCCTCCTGATAATAAATTTAGTTTAAAAATATTATGTATTGTTTGATATATACATATGAAAGAATATATGAAGTATAAATTTTGAATCATAATAGTAAGAACAATTACCCATGGCCCACTATTCAACTTAATAACTGGAATGTACTTTTTAATCCATTTTTGTGCTTCTCACCATCTCCCAACCCTAGGTAACATGTATCGTGAATTTTGTATTTATCATTCTTGCATTTTTAAAAATTGTTTTACCACACCGATGGGTGTCTCTAAACAATATACTGATTTGTTTAGTTTTTAAGCTTCAAAATATGGTATCACAAATTATGTAGATTTAACAGCTTCATTTTTCATCCAACCTTATGTTAAAGTTTCATGCATGGTTTTGTACATAGCTATACTTCATTTAGTTTTTACTACTACATAGTATTTCATTGGCAAATATATCACAATCTATTTTTTCATATTCTTGCAGTGGACATTTGGGTTGTTCCCAGTTTTTTGTATTATCAACCAAAGTGCTATGAACATTCCATTCATTTCTGCTGAGGCACGTGTGTAACTGTTTCTTTAATAATGTACGTAAGAATGGAAATGCAGGTTTACATGGCATGAGCATGTTCAGCTTTACATATAATGACACTTTGTTTTCCAGAGAGGTTATACTAACTTACACTTACTTTCACAGCAGGATATGGGAGTGCCTACTGCTCTATATACTTACTTACCAAGACTTCTTAATTTCAGCAATCTAGTGGGTATAAAATATCTTACTGAAGTCTTAATTTGATCTCTCAATTACTATCTTAACATATATTTACATAATTAATTGGTAGGCCATTAGGCTGAGAAGGTTCCCCACCTTGAGTTCCTACGTAAGCAAACCCAAATCCAACTCCGTGTAAGCAATAAAATGAAACTTTTTTTTTTTTTAAAGATGACTGGTAAGGGGATCTTAACCCTTGACCTGGTGTCAGCACCACACTCTCCCAAGTGAGCTAACCAGTCATCCCTATATAGGGATCCAAACCCGTGGCCTTGGTGTTATCAGCACCACACTCTCCCAAGTGAGCTATGGGCCGGGCCGGCCCAATAAAATGAAACTTAAGCTTGACCAAACAAAAACTGCCAACTAACTTCTAACTAGGGACTTCCCATTTTAGCCAATCAAATATTTTATTTGTCTTGCTTCCGCAAACACCTTATAAAAGTTCTTCCATCACATGCCCTTGGTAGAGCCCAAATGCACTGCTTGTCATCTGGCACTGCCTGATTCATGAATCACTGTCTGCTTGAATAATCGCTAAACTTCTAATGTGCATAAGACTTTAATGTGCCTAATTTCATCTTTTAACATGTGTTTATTGACCATCTAGATTTTATATTATGAAAATGGAATGCCCACTCATGTCTTTTGCTCATTTTTCAACTGGGTTTTTGTTTAGTTTAGTTTTTTTATTATTGATTTATAGAAGCTCTTTATATATTGCAACTGTTAATACTTTGTTGATTGTGAACTGCAAGTATCTTTTCCCATTTTGTGGTGCTTTCTACCTTTTCTCCCTGTAATTTTGAACCATTGATCCCAGTTCTGCCTTCTAGAGCAATTTTTTTGAAAGTCTAGCTTTGTTTCCACATGGAAATCCTTCCAATATTTAAAATCAAAAACTGAGGTCAAGGTAAATAATTACCATCCAAGGTACTTTAACTAGTTAGGTCAGGTTTCCTTATTCAAATCACAGAAGAATTTCATCTACATTACACTGCAATCAATCTTCTCTCCTCAAAGTATTTCCTTCTCCATGTGAAACATTCCCAATTCCTTCAGCTCTCCTAATTTAAAGAATTCCAAGTTCTTCACTTTCTAGCTAGCTCTATTTTGTCAACGTTCATCTGAAAAAAAATGTATAATTAAAAATAATAAGGGCCGGCCCCACGGCGCACTCGGGAGAGTGCGGTGCTTGGGAGCGCAGCGGCGCTCCCGCCGCGGGTTCTGATCCTATATAGGAATGGCCGGTGTGCTCACTGGCTGAGCGCCGTGCGGGCGACACCAAGCCAAGGGTTGCCATCCCCTTACCGGTCACAAAAAGACAAAAAAAAAAAAAAAGAAAGAAAAAGAAAAAGAAAAAAGAAAAATAATAATCTTGTACTCGTTTTCTTAATCAAGATATTATATTTTCATGAACACTGCCACAGTTCAAACTCACTTTTTTAGCAACCATGCCACACTGTTGGTTAATACTGAGCTTGTAGTTGACTAAACCCTTTCCCCTGACTCTCTAAACCCTTTCACACTGACTGTTGCCAAGTCTCTCCCATCTATCTCTTTTGAACTTCAGCAACCAGCAAAATACTACAAACATGTTACAATTTACTTGAATGATTGTTATTATATTTTTACATGGTAAATCTTAAGTGAAAAGAAGGTACTCTAAATGTGAGGGCACTTCAAAAAGTTTGTGGAAAGACAGAATTAAAAGATAATACAAATCTTTCCATGAAATTTTTGAAGTACACTTATATAACAGAGACAGAGCAGATGCCCACTTCTCTTGCACAACTATACACACTTGGCAAAAAAGAGAGAGAAAGAAAGAGCAAGAGAGAGGAAGAGAGAGAGCAAGAAATCTTTTATTCTCTTCCGACCTGGAGCACATACTTAACTGTCCCACAGAGTGGGGTGAGAGACTGGGAAGGGGACAGGGAACAAGACCAAAACCAAAGAGCAGCTAAAAGTAACTCTCGAATTTTGAGCTTCCAGGTCTTTGGACCTACTAATTTCAGAGTAATTGAAGGGTTTTCCAGAATAAATTTTGACAAATTTTGACTTCACCTGTTTTTTGCCTTACAGACTGACTTTAGAACTTAATACCCCACCCTCAATCCCAGTGAGATGACACATCTGTTTTAGCTTTGACTGCAAGACCACACACTCTCACACAACACCCAGTGTTGAGTAGTGTAGAGTGCAGACCTGGCTTAAATCAGCCTCTACCTGTGCCCATGACTGCACCTCTCAAATGGTCTGTTGCTCATCTACGTCAGTGCAGGTGTGTTGCAAGTATCTGAGGTGATGCATGAAGAACACCTTCGGCAAAAGATGGCTGAGGCGCCCCGTGGCTGGACACCCACATACCACACACCCTGGCTGGGTGCATTTGAGTCACTGACAAGGAAGAGCGAGCCTAGCAAGTTGTACTAATGCATAGCCTGAGAACCTAATTTAAAGCAGCATAAGCCCAGAGTTTGTGGAGCACTGCCCTTGCCCCCAAAGGCATGGGGAACTAAGTGAAAGCAGCTCTTTTAGTGCTTATTAGTCAGGTAAGCTAAAGCAGTACGTTCAGTGTGCACAGCACTGCCTCTGTGCAAGTGGGGATGAAGCGAGGAGAAGCTGCAAAGCACCTGCACGGGGTGACTGCCAACTGCACCGCTGCCTCCCTTGGTAGGACCATGTGGATTGTTCCTTATAGTCCGCGTGTGGTCTGACATTTGTATAGACCTGTGTTGTCTAATACAGTAACTGCAAACTACATGTGGCTATTTAAATTCAACTTTTAACTAATTAAAATTAAAATTAAAACTTTGGTTCCTCAGTCACACAAGCCACATTTCAAGTGTTCAACAGCCATGTGTGGCCAGTAGCTACTGTACTGGACAGAGAAGATATAGAACATTTTCATCATCTCAAAAGTTCTATTGGATCGCACTGACACCTTATAATCCTGTGAGGTATATATTTTTATCCTCATTTTACAGATAAGGAAATTGAGGCTCAGAGAGATTATGTGACCTGCCAAAGGTGGTAGTACAGAACCAGAATTAGAACCCAGGTTTTCTGATTCCACATTCAAGTTGTTTTCCATTTCTTCCCTGTCAGCCATCTGTTACTGGAAAAATGGGGGAACTGAATAGAAGATGGCCCAGGTTCAAAAATAGCATTCTCATTCTGAGAGTCCACGGAACATGTCAGAGGTTCTCAACAGGTTATACAGATGGTTGAAGCGAATTCAATCAATTCAACTACATATTGAGCGAAACCTGAATACTGTGACTAGAGCAGCTGGTCACAAGCTAACGAGTTCTAAACCACTCCTTTGGAATACCGTGAATACCTAGTAGAGCTGGACTTACTTCTTATACTCACTGTAAACAATACTGTGTAATTGGCAGCTTCACTCTGAATAAAAAGTAGGTATTCTCCAGCTTGGGTTTCTGTCATTTTCAGAATGACCATGGAGACAACTCCTCTGCAAAACAGGAAAGAGAACTGGTCATTTTGGAAAATGTGTGAAACTAAAAACATAAAATTTCATACTGACTCAGAAGGTGGTTTGGTGGCTCCCGCATTCCCCGACGGTGGCACGGAGGGCTGCTCTGTAGAGGACATGGATGTGCCCAACACGTGGCCTGAGCATTGTTAGTCTGACCTTGACTTTTAACGGGTCCCTCCCTTGAGAGTGAGTCAGCTCCATTCCAGCGCCATCATCTCGTGTTCTCCGAGCCCCTAAGGGGGAAACTCCCATCCGAAACACGCACAGCCTTACTGGGCCACCCCTTGGTGGTGGCATTCCATTCCCTTCCATTAACTAAGCACACTCCATGATCGTATGTGTCCAGTCACCCGGTCACCAGCTTCAGTTTCCCATTCGCAGAACCAGATCAATGTATAAGTGAGATACACTGTCTCTCTAAGTGAAAGAATTCAAGCAAAATCTGACAGAAGGCATTGTCCTTTGAGGTAATAATTACACTAGATATCACATAGATGTAAGGAGAAAGGGGTCTCACTGTTAGTATTTTAAACTTTTCAGATAATTGGTAGAAATAAATTTGGCTAGAAGCATTCTCTTCAAAGAGACAACTTTGACGTATGTTTGGTGATACCCACTCTCATTATTACAGCTTGAAGTACTCTCTAGCAGTTTATGGAGTGATGTTGGATTTCATTTTACACTTTCTGACCCTAGACCCTTACCGATCAAAGTGTGGTCATTCTTCAACAGTGTTAGTGTAGCTGGGAGTTAACAAAGATGCAGAACTTCAGGCCCTACTTGGACCTACTGAATCAGGATCTGCATTTTAACAAGATCCCCAGGCAATCCAGATGCATGTTGTATTTGAGAAGCCCTGCTTTAGAGCATCAAGCAGCATGCTCTAGAGCACACGTGCTTGTGTTCACACAGACAGCTAATCACTAGGGTGTGTGTTTGATTTGCTTCTGCAGATCTGTTCTGGTGATGTGCTTTCTTTCTCAAAACATTCTCTCTCCTAGTGTCATTTGTGAAATCTCGAAAGCTTAGGTGTTCAATCTTTCCGCCTATGAGTCACAGTCCAGATACAAATTTCTATCATTCTCTACTTGTGAAAAAGTCACTGAAAATGTTTTGGTAATTAACCCGTATGAGAACCATGACTTTGGCTAACAAACTGGACTTCCTGTCCTAGAGCAACAAAGGCGGCATCCACAGAGCGAAGAGAATCCTACTTCTCTACTCTGTTTTTTGGTCTCAATCCAGTGAGAACTGTTGTGGCATAAAATCTTAATAAGATTTCCAGAACATTTCCTTAAGCCAAAATTATTAAGAGAATAGCGCTTTGGATTAACCCCAAGATAAAAGTAATTGAAAAACAGAAATAATACAGTCTCAGAAGAGGAAAGGAAAATGAACGTGATCCAAGATTTAGAACTAAACTTCAGAATTATACCCACTGTCCCAAAAATTACTGAAGAGTTTCTTTGACCTTAAAGAACAAATACAAATAATTGATACAAGACTGTCACAGAGATGTTCTCCAATACTTCAGTTAGGGAGCATGACACCCCTTACAGGCTATTTGGGGAGCATTTACTGCATTGTTCCTGGAAAGACAATGCCTTCTCTACAGCTATGGGGCACCAGATATCCCCAAGAACTAAAAAAAGAAAAAAAAAAAGGCAGCCTTAGAACTACTCAGTGTCTTTTGCCCTATCTGGTTTCAGCAAGAGGACAAGGACAGCAGGGGGCAGCAAATGGCATAGAGTTAGACAGATATTTGGACATTATCCACGCATCTTGGCTAAGATATTTTTCTGCATAATGAGACCAGTGTTCCTTACGTTGTCAATCAATGTCTTCCCAAAATATTTTGTGGATATCACATACTACTGTAATTCTGCTTATCATGTTTTGAAACAAAATAGATAAAACCAAATGTTCTTTCCCCAAGCATTGCCCAGAGAGAAATTTTTTTCTACTTAAAATAGAATGAAATGAAAACTTTCTAACTTTATCTTTAACAAGATATCCGGTTAAAGAAAAAAGGTACTTCAAAAATCACAAATAGACTTCCAGTCAAGATGGCAGAAGAGAAGGTCCCCAGTGTCACTCTCTCCCACAAATCAACCAATTTACAACTATAAAAAAGCAACGATAGCCAAGCTGGGGCCGCTAGAGCTCAGGGGAAGAGGAGGAGAGACCTACAGGGTGCATGAAGGTGGGAGAAGCCATGATGAGAGAAAGAAAAAAATTGCTCCAACCATTTCGAATCCCAGCCACTTCCAGGCTGGAGCTGCTGAGCACATGGAGCAGGAGCTGGCAAAAGCCAAAGCTGTGCCCTTTGGATGAAGTTGCATGGAGGCGGCAATGGGAGAAGAGAGCTTTGGTGGCCCCCAGGTCAGCAAGACACTAATAGGGTTCCCGTGGACGCATATAGGAATGAGAAGCCACAACAACTGAAAAAAAGGAGCCACTCAGAGGCCAGTGAGTCATCGCAAGGGATTGGCACATGGCCTGTCCCATGGCAAGTGTTTGGAGCATGGGTGGTGGGGGAGATGGGTCCACCAGGGGGACACTGGGGCACAGCAAGGACAGCTGATCTGCACCCCAGTCAGCACAGGAACACTCAGAGGAGACTGGTCAGGAATGCAGAATTGCATGGGGTGCAGTTTGATGAAAAGACTCAGTCCCAGACCAGAGTGTCTGCACAACCCAGGTGCACCAGATCTCCCGAGAGCCAGAAGTACCTATAAAGTCAACCATTAAAACCTGAGCTGCACAAAAAGCCTTTCCTAGGGAATCAGCAGTAAAGCAGCAATTTAGCTCAACCACACAGCTCAAGTTCTGGCCCCCACAGGAAGTTCCCCCATTTTAGAAGTAAGCAAAGGATAACAAATTAGTTCCGGTGCAGAGTTTAAGTGGTGGGAACAGCAAATAATCAAACACAAAATTGAAAGAAAAAACAAAGTACCCACAACCAGAGAAAAAGTTTGATATTAACTAGTAAAGGTCTCATTTCACCAAAGAACACTTATAACACCTAGAAAGAATGGAAGTCCCCTGGCCTACCAAGCCAGAAAGCGGGGAGGGCCGGGGGACTCTGCCATGCCCCCTGACACTTGCAACCAGTCCTGAGGGTGGGGGCTGAGGACCTCGGTCACACCCCCCCGACATGCACAACTACCCCAGCGATGACCACTGAGCCACTGCAGGAAGTGCCCCAGGCTCTCCCAAGCCAGTGCAGTCGGGGGCTGAGGGCCTCAGCCACACCCCCCAACACCCACAACCAGACCAGAGATGACCACTGAGCCGCAGCAAGGATGCCCTGGGTTCCCAAGCTTGGGTGGTGGCGGGGCGAGGGCTTTTGCCACACCCCCCTGACATCTGCACCCAGCCCGACAATGACTAAGCCACCACTGGAAGCCCCCTGGTCTCCTCTGTGGGAATGAGGGGGGTGCCAAGGACCTCAATCCCACCCCTCCTCCTCCCTCCTTCCATCCCATTTCTTTCCCCTTTCTCCTCTCCCCCTCCCTCCCAACTGCTCTGCAACAACATCATAGAATGTAAAAAATAATATTAATTTTAAAAATCCCAAATATTCTTTTCAATATTTGTTTTATATTTTGCCAGCCTCTCTCTCTCTCTCTCTATAATTTTTTATATATACAATTTTTTCTTTTTCTTTTTTTTTTTGTTTTAACCCTAAGCAGGGTTAATAATAATTGTGTGCTCTGTGTGTGTGTGTGTGTATACGTATAATAATAATAATTGCTATATATAAAATATATAATAATATAATAACAAAAATTATACATATTATTATTTTAAATTAATAGAATTTATTTTTTAGAGCAGTTTTAGATTTACAGAAAAGTTGAGCAGAAAGTACAGGAAGACCTCATAAACACTCTTCCCTCCACACAGTTTCCCCTATTATTACCATTTTACATAGGTGTGGTATGTTTGTTACAATCTGTGAACTAATATTAATACACTATTATTAATTAGAGTCCACGATTTACATCAGGGTTCACTTTTTGTGTTGTACATCCTATGGCATTTGACAGTCATGTGTCCATGCCCTAACTATATTCTTAGTTTGTTATTTCAGTGGAGAGAAGAGGTATAATAAATACAGGCAGAAACTTGAAAAGGAATTCCAAATTAACCACATATTATGCAAGAAAGTATTCCTCTAAAAATCCATGTGGCTGCCCATCCCCCCTCTTACCTGTTTTGTAAATCAAAGTGAGGCTGGCAATTCAGGGAGCTGTGTTTAAAGACCCAGAGACAGGAGATGTTCCCTGGGATGCTGACCAGCACCTGCAGTGTGACAGACGCAGATGCGTCCACTTCCACAGCCGCAGCTTCATACACTGCCCTTGCACTCTCAGGTCTCAGCACGCACCCGAGGTCTTCTGGGGATTCGGACACCTACATAGTGGATAGAACAATGTGAATTTACAAGTATTGCATGTTTATAGCATCCTCTGCTTAGCAGGGAAACTTTATCCAATACATGCACACATGACACCCTGAAACCCATTGAGAATACAACATCGACTGAAAATCCTATAAATTTTTAATTCTCTAAAGAGAAGATAAATAACTTTAGGCTGGATTTCTAAAATGTTGTACAGACTGTTATGAGTTGAATTGTTTCCCCCGTCCCTAGCCCCCTGAATTCCTATGTTGAGGTCCCCAATACCTTAGAATGTAACCTTATTTGGAGATAAAATCTTTACAGAGGTAATCAAGTTACAATGAAGTTATTAGGGTGGCCTTAATCCAATACGACTGGTGTCCCTATAAGAAGAGATTTGGAGACAGAAACACATACAAGGAGAATGCCACGTAAACACAAAGATGACCATCTACTAACCAAGCAGAGGGGCCTGGAACAGAGTCTCTCTCACAGCCCTTAGAAGGAACCAACACTGCCTACTACGCATTAATTTTGGACTTATAGCCCTCAGAACTGTGAGACGATAAATTTCTGTTGTTAAAGTCACCCAGTCTGTGGAACTTTGTAACAGCAGCCCTAGCAAACTAATACACAGACCGTAACTATAAAACTTGTATTACATAGGTAAATATTTTTATGATTACTGGTATGTAGATAATAATCTACGTAGTAGTGGTAAACTGGTATCGGTGTTAGAGGGAATTTGAAAACCAAATATTTCTGGGCAGATGTCTCCATAGGCTACTTGCTACCACACTCCTTGCCTTCTTTAAATAATTTAATTGAGATATATTATGAGGAGGTGTGGTAGTAGCTTCTGCTGCTGGACCCCCACCTCCTACCTCCCTAACATGGATGAACATAGCATACACACACATGCATGTGTGCAAACACCTTCTTCAGGTGAAAGCAAGGTAGTGCTTCTGCTACTGGCCATATTTCTGGTTTTATTTGTTCACTTATTCAGTAAGTATCTGATAAGTTCACTTAGTAATATCTGTTAAGTGCAAGACCATCTGCTAGGTACTATGGGACTAGAAAAAAAGCCATTGATCTTGTCCTTAAAGAGTCTTGAGTCTAATAGGAAAAAAATAGCTAAAACACAGGTGAAATATGATGTGCTCCATAAAAAGATACCAACTACTGTGAAAGGTAAAATTTAAGTGCTCTGGGACTTCAGAGAAGGGAATAGAGACTTCTAAGCTGTGATGTTCAGGATCCACAAATGAGCTGGATCTTAAAAGATGGGTGCATGATAAAGTAAAAAACTGACAGAAGAAAATATTCACAATATACAGACAGTCCCCAATTTACAATGGTTTGACTTAGGATTTTTCCACTTTACAATGGTGCAAAGGCAGTACACATTCGGTAGAAACTGTACTTTAAGTACCCATAAAAACCATTCTGTTTTTCACTTTCAGTACAGTATTCAATAAATTACATAAGATAGTTAACATTTTATTACAAAACAGGCTTTGTGTTAAGACGATTCTGCCCAACTGTGGCTAATGTAAGGGTTCTGAGCATGTTTAATGTAGGTTAGGGTAAGCTATGATGTTCAGTAGGTTAGGTGTATTAAATACATTTTCAGCTTATGATATTTTCAACTTACAATGGGTTTCTCAGGACGTAAAGCCATCATTAAGTTGAGAAGCACCTGTATATTACAAATAAAGGGCTAATACCCCTAATATATAAAGAACTTTTAAAAATTGAGGGGCACAGAGCCAAAAACAGTAGAAAAAAGGGGGATGGAACTGAATTAGACAATGCACAAAAAAGATATAAAGAATGCCCCTCAAACATATAAGAAATGTTCAAACTCATTTATAATTAGAGAACCATAACTTGAAACAACATTGAGATATTATTTTTCATCTATCAGACAGACAAAAAATTAAAAAGCATGACAACATGTTTTGTTGGTGAGGCTGAGGAAACAGTTACTCTCATATACTGCTGGGGGAACACACACTGGCACAACCATTCTGGAGGGGAATTTGGCAATACGTAATAAAAGTACATATGCACTCACTATATGAGCCAGAAATCCCATTTCTAAGAATATACTTCCAACAATTAATTGTGAAATACTGTAAGCAATCTAAATGCTCACACATAGGAGAATGGTTGAACAAACTACAGTACATCCAAACCATGGAGTACTATGCAGCTGTAAAAAAGAATAACGGCAATTTCTATGAAACGATTTGCAGTGATTTCCTTTATATACTGTTAAGTGAAGAAAGCTAAGTGTGAAAAGTATCTGCTTTAAAGTATGCTACACCATGTAAGAAAGAGGAGGATGTAAGGAAATACACATGTACCTGCTCATTTGTGCACAAGAATTACAGAAATAATGTTGAAAATTTGAAAGAAATTGATTAACTACAGGAGGTAGATGGGAAGAAGATGGAAACTTCATAGTAGAAATAGGAGGGAGTAATACTTCTCTGAATATACCTTTTTACATAGCTTTGAGGGCCATAATCATGTTTCACAAACTCAAAAAACAAATAATTAAAACTATCCGGAATATAGAGAAGGGGAGTGAGTCAAAATGGAATACAAAACAAATTAATTCAATTGTAATACAATAAATAACAAAATCATAGAGAAGGAGATGGAAAAGAAAAGAACTAATCTAAGTAACTTTGGAAAATAATACTCTGAATACTATAAAGCTAAAGACAAAAAACATTGTACACAAATACTGTACTCTGGTTAGTCAATCTGTTTCTCACTGGGGTGTGGGTTAGCAATTCTGAAACTAGTTTATCTGTATACAATGATTAAATAAGTAAGTAAATATATTACAGATAACACGAGCTAGGTTTCTTACTCTCAACTCTCAGAGAAGTATAAAAAGGAAAGAGGCTAGAACGAACCCTTTGATTCTGTATTGAAATCAGAATGATCAGCATGAACTTATGATGAGGAAAAGAGAGAGAGAAACAATAGGAAGAAACGTAGTCGTATGGTGGGGGGTGAGTATATGTACACGTATTTCTTAGTGCTGTCTGCTGAGAGGGCCTAGAAGCAATAACATCCAGTAGCAATGAGCACATCCAACTCTCAGACCCTGATTTCTACATACTATCCCCCGTGAAACCAGTGCTCCTTGAAGAAGTACTTAATTCCAGGGCTGAGACAAGAAAAATACAAGATAAGCCTAAACCACCTTATAGTGCTTGAAAAAAAGATGGGGATATGTTGAAAGGACACAGGAGCCAAAATAAAGTAGCTCCCAATGGCCAAAACTGGAACAATTTGAACAACCAAATAAATGAATGGTATTGGGTTATAATCCATAGAATAAACTAAATATCCATGTGTCTCCACTAATATAAATAAATAATTGAATAAATAAATAAAATGGGAGAGAAAGGACAGCTCTCCCTCACAGAAGAATTCCAATTAATAAACATAGATAGAGGGAATGAAGGAAAAAGAAAATCGCCATTAGGCAAACACCACAGTAATAATTGCAAGATCAACAACAGCTGCTAAAATCAGTAGGTGAAAATTAGAGAAGAAACAGGATATTTGTATCTCCCTCAAGATACATATTAATTACAAGGGAAAAAAATAGTAACTTTACCATGGAGAAAAGTGGTACACACCATCTTAATCAAGGTTATCTAATTAAGTGATCAAGGTTTACATCACCAGTAACAAGACTAATGGACATCCTATAACTGCTAATATGATGCACTGAGAAGGACACAATGTTACATCTGGGAAATCCTTGCCAAAAATGCATAATTCAATCTCATTTTGAGAAAATATCAGACAGACCCAAATTGAGAGATATTCTATAAAACAGCTGTCTAGTACTTTCAAAAATGTCAAGGTCATGAAAGATAAGGAAACACCGAGGAACTGTCATATATTGACGGAGACTAAAGAGACATGACATATAAATGCAATGCAGGATTCTGGATAAGAGATCCTGGAACAGCAAAAGGACACTAGTGGAAAAACTGGTGAAATTCAAATTAGAAATGTAGTTTAGTTAATAGTATCGTACCAATGTTAGTTTCCTTGTTTGGATCTCCGTACTGTGGTTATGTAAGGCGTTAATATTAGTGGAAGCTGGATGATGGGTATACAGAAACTTTCTGTTCTATTTTTTTAATGAACAAATGAAAAACTGTATTTATGTACGGTGTACAACGTGATGTTTTGATATATGCATACAATGTGGAATGATTAAATTAAGTAATTAACATACCCATCACCTCACATCCTTATAGTTTTTTGTGATGAGAACACTTAAAATCAACTCTCTTAGCAAATATCAACTATACATTATTAACCCTAGTCACCATGCTGTGCAATAGATCTCCAAGTGTTCCTCATGTGTAACTGAAACTTTGTACTCTTTAATCAACATCTTCCCATTCCCAGCCCCTGCCCCATACTATTTTTGCAACTTTTCTATAAATCTCAAATTCTTTCAAAACAAAAAGTTAAAAGAATTAAAGACGGGTACAATTTTGATATACAAATCTGAAGGCCGGAGAGGAGAGACCACAGCAAAGAGGAACTGCATGATGAAAGTACAGAGGTGGTGGGGCACCAGCAGCCAAAGGCATGTCAATAGCCCTGAGTCATGCTGCCAGGAGCCCAAGGATGCTTGCAACAGCCAGGAGGGGCTCTTCTGCACCCAGCTGGGCTGAGACCCTCAGTACCATGTGGCACTGGTATTTAATAAGACATTGTGGCATCTAGAACCCAAAATGTTAAAAAAAATAGAACTTTTGTAATATTAGTGAGGATGAGTCCGTTGGTTTTCTTAGAGCAAGGATCTCTCACTAATAAGGACGTGACATTACTTAAGAAATCTCTAACACAATTGGCTGCTTACATGAATAAAGCAGTTAGACAAGCTGTGAATAGTCCAGAGAAACTATGTAAAGTGACCTATTGCGTAGAGAAAGTCAAGCATACTTTTCCAAATCCTTGTAACAGGAAGGAAAAAAAAAGTTCCCAAGAAGTGGAGGGGTATGGCACAGCAAATAAGGAAGTGGCTTGTACAGGCCGCCTGCCTGCAATATGATGCCACGAGAGTCAGACACATTTGGTCAACTCCAGTGACTGGTTCTTGACAAACAGAAAATCCGTCATTAAAATATAGTGGGGATTTTGGGTTTTGGTTTTGGTTTTAGTTAGTTTTGTTTAGGTTTCTCAGGACCACGAAGCAAGGGCTCAAGTTCTGCTCAGGAGGAATCTGATTCTAAATGCAATTTTAATGTTCTGGAGGAAGAGAAAAATAAGTGAACTTGTAGACTATTTGGTGAGGAGAAGCAATTTTAGAGTTGTAGTGAATTGCCCGCCTGTGCTCACTAACAGTTTACAGGAAGGAAAGTCGTACAACTCACTCAGTTGCTGTGCAGACACGTTGCCTCTAGTGAAGTCATTACTTAAAAGAAAATTTGAAGAATATGCAATAGTTGGTCTAAATTGCCATTAAGCCTTCATAAAAAGGGGTGATCAGAACGATCATCCTAAACAGAGATTATAAATAATGGAAATGTTCACATTTTAAACAACAGTTAAGCAGACCTTAGGAAGAGTAAAAGCACCTTACTCTGGTTCCAGGATATTGTGGTACTATAGCTAAGGATGAAGATGCATATTTACTGGAGTTGCATTGACAGGTTTTGCCTACTAAAGAGTGCTTGTTTATTCAAGACACCCCTGGACTTGTAGTCCACCCCTTGGATTTCCAGAAAGATGACTCTTCTGAGAACTGTGAACTGTGGAAGAAATCGAAACCATTTTTTAAAAAAATACCACCGAAACCTTAACAATCTACTTCACATTGAAGTGGGAAAACATTCAAAAGGAACAGCTTCAGTTTCAATGAGATGAAAGCACATGTGAAGATCATTCATCCTGGCAGCAGCTAGGACTCGTATTTAATGAGGTTTAAGAGCTACTGGGTCTTAGTACAATCCTGATTATTGCATAAAAATATAATTTATACTACATTAAAAAATGACACAGGACTTATTATTAGGAACCAAGACCAATCATCACTAATTTGGGGGGAGGGAGGGGAGCACTGGCCAGTACAGTGATCCAAACCCTTGACCTTGGTGTTACCAGCACCACGCTCTCCCAAGAGCACTAACTGGCTAGCCCAAATTTTTTAAAAATTATGTTTTATAAGAAAACACTTAGATGTGTGCAGCTGTTTTCTTATATTGAAAAGACACTGAAGTTTATAATATCACAGCAAATAATATTCAAATTTTTTTGTCCACACTGAAATACTGTGTTTGCAAAATGCTTAATTATTTATAAGCCAATGTGTTATGATACTAACATCTATTAAAATTAAAAACCAACCAAGCTTCTGGCATGAAAAAAAATCATGTATTAAATCAGAGGTTTTATATTCATGTAGAATGTTGTTATTGAAAGTGTTATGTTACACTGTTTTTAAAATTTGAGAATATCTCTAATATCCCTAATTTTTTCTTTTTCTTTTTCTTGGCCAGGCCATCATGTGTTATACCTATGTCAAAACAAACAAAGAAACGGGATGACCATATATTTGTATGATCCTTAACTGGAAATGTCCATGGCATTGGTTAACTTATGCCCACTTTTTGTTATATACAGATGTCTAACATTTTCAGTTTTCTATCATTTAAGCTTCCTTAAATTTAAGTAAATTCACTAGATACTAAAAAAAGTAGAGAGGTGGAAATAGCTGTGTTAGATGAACAGCATAAAAGACAGGAATAATGAAAAACAAGGTTGTAATTTGAAGGAGTCAGAGCCAGGTTATGGAGCAATTTGGGTGCCAGTCTAAGCAATGAGACATCACTGAAGGTTCTGAGCCAGGCAGTGAAGGATGGAAACCGTGCTTCAGGAAGGCTAGTCTGCCCTATCTGAGATGAACATAGCAGGAAGAGGCCACTTAAGATATCACTGTGATTATGGAGGAGTTGTGACGGCTTGAATTAGGGAAGTGGAAGTGAGACTACAGAACATGGGGAGATTAAATGAGAACTATTAAAGGGAATTGACAGACTTGGTAACTGACCAAATGTGTAGCCAAGAGAGGAAAAAGTAGTCCAAAATAACACTGAGCTTTCAGGCCTGGGAACTACAAGAATAAGAGCAGGTTTGGGGAATAGAAATGAAATGAATTATATAGATGGATTTTATTGTGCAAATGGAAAATCTGTTTAGATATAGGAGGCTGTTGAAAATTAGGGACTTGGGAGAGAAGCCTGGATTCTCTTTGAGGAAAGAGGAAAATATTCATTACTTCTTCATGCAAGGTATCAGTGTCCTTTCTGAATCCACATCCAAAGGAGAACATGGTTCTTGACAGAGTGCAGTGCCAGGTAGCTAGCAGAATAGGTGCTGCATCTGCACAGATGTGAGTACATAACACACTTACATACATGAAAAGAAAAGCCTATTTAACCATGGTGAGTTTCAATAGCTTACAAAGTTGGTCTCTAGAGAAAAATAGCTAAAGCTATCATTTAACATTACTTTACCATGGAATACGATGATGACTTCCCCACTGATGAATCATTGTTCTTATGAGTGATTAAAACACACTTGATCACAGGCAGATCTTGATTTGTAATAGTCCCAAATATCATTGTTGAAAAAACAACTGCAAAACAAAATGAAAACAATGATGTTGATATGTGCACACCTTAAAAAGAAAATATGTACTTATCTTACAACAAAACAACAAAAAACGTAATCGGGGAAAATTGGCCAACATGAAAGTATGTAGGAAACACAATCTGATGAAAGGCAAGTCTACTTTAAATCAGGAGCAGAGGTACTGAGAGAAGGGCTGCCCAATAGAAAGGTCTGCAGTGATGGAAACTTTCTGCACCATGCTGCCCAATGTGGCAGTCATCAGCTACACATGGCTCTTCAGGTCTTGAAATGAGGTTAGTGCTACTGAGGAGCTGATTATTTGTTTACGAACTTTTTTTTTTTTCTTTATGGACAACTATAGAATCTTTTCTTTGTAACCAGGGCACAAAAATTTTCAAAATTTTGTGCCTTGTGGAGAGTCTATTTTCATCCATTGTGCTGGAAGCTTAGTGGGCCTTTCAATCTAGAAACTCATATCCCTCTGTTTGGAGTTTTCTTGAATTATTTCTTTGACTTCTCTCTCCTTCACTTTCTGTTCTATTATTTGTATGTTTTCCCAAATGACTGACGTTGTATCATACGAGAATGAAGCACTAAGTGTCCATAGTAAGCTCTGTGTACATAGTGTGGCCTGCTGCCTGATCTTCTCTGTAGGTTTTTCTTTAGGTCTTTTCTCATGGCTGGTGCCATACCCCAGAGAAGACTTTTCTCTCTTGCCGGCTGCCTGTGTTCTGGCAGCTGGTGCTGGCAATATATACTCTTTTGGGGTTCTGCAGTGTCCCAGTCTGCTCCTAGGCTTTCTCAACCTCTAGCTAGGATTAAGGTTTCTTCATCTGTTTTAAAGCTCTCAACCTTTATTTTCTCCTTCTCCATTTTGTCTGCATATGTTTCATATGTTTATATCTTTTTTTTGTTTGTTTGTCTTTGGGCTCGTTTTAGAGCTGTACTGAGACATAACTGACAAATAAAAATTGCATATATTTGTGGTATACATCTTGACATTTTGATATACATATATATCATGAAATGAATGTCATAAGCATATCATCAGCTCACATACTTATCATTTTTTTGTAGTGAGAACATTTAAGATAACCTCTTAGCAAATGTAAGTTTATATTTTTTAAAACATTTTTTTACTGTCATTTGAGTGGTCCATTGGTAGAGGCAAGAGGAAAACGTATCTGTTCAACCATCTTTGTATCTGGTAATCTGAGATAGTCTCAGAGAATTTAACAACGTTTCCTGATCCACTCTCTAATGTTTTTTTCTCCATATTATTTTTTAAAATCATTTTATTAGGTATAATTAATTCACAACAAGTTGTACACATTAAAAGTATACAATTTGATAAGTTTATATATATATATACCTATAAAAACATCACCTCAATCAAGATAAATCAAGTGTGTGTATATATATGTATAAAACATCTCCCCCAGGGCCGAGCCCGTGGCGCACTCGGGAGAGTGCTGCGCTGGGAGCACGGCGACGCTCCCGCCGCGGGTTCGGATCCTATATAGGAATGGCCGGTGCACTCACTGGCTGAGTGCCGGTCACGAAAAAGACAAAAAAAAAAAAAAAAAAAAAAACATCTCCCCCAAAAGTTTTCACATGACCCTTTGTAACCACTTCCTCCTACCGACCCCACTCCCCCATGACCTAGAACTTCTGATCTGCTTTCTGTCACTACAGATTACTTTGAGTTTTCTAGAATTCCATACAAATGGAATCATACAGTATAAACTGTTTTTTAAATGGGATAAGGCCCAGCTTCTTTCACTCTGGGTTTTTTTTTTTTTTTTTTTTTTTGAGATTTGTCCATATTGTAGTATATATCAGTAGTTCATTCCTTTTAATAGTTTACAAGTCATCTATTATACAGGTATAACGATATTTTAATCTATTCATCTGTCGATAGACATTAGGGCTGTTTTCACTTTTCCTCTTACAAATAAAGCCGCTACGAAGATGTGTATAAAGGCGTTGGTATGGACATATACTTTCATGTCCTGGATAAATACCAAGGAGTTGAATGCTTAGGACACATGGTATGTTATGTGTAACTTTTTAAGAAAGTGCCAAACTGTTTTTCAAAGAAATTATATCATTTTATATTCCCATTAGCAGTGTATGGGAATTCCAGTTGTGTCACTCTCTTGCCAATATTTGGTATGATGAGACTTTTTAATTTTAGCCATTCTGATAGGTGTATTGTATCTCATCGTGGTTTTAATTTGCACTTTACTAATGATTAATGATGTTGTGCATTCTATAAATTTCTTTGGTGATGTGTCTGTTCACATCTTTTGACCAAATCAAAACTTTTTTAATGACGTTGTTCATTTTATTATTATTGAGGTTTTTTAATTGACAAAAATTATGTATATTCATGGAGTACAATGTGATGTTTTGATATATGTATATATTGTGAAATGATTAAATCAAGCTAATTTAACTTCCATCACCTCACATATTTATTTGTGATGAGAACGTTTAAAATCTTTGCTTAATGTAAGATCAGAAAGGTTTTCTTTTAGAAGTTATATAGTTTTAGGTTTTACATATTTAAAAATGCACTGTATATTTGAAAATTGCTGAGAGTAGATTTTAATATCTTTGTCTGGTTTTGATATCAGAGTAATGCTGGCCTCATAAAACGAGTTGAGGAGTGTGACCTTCTCTTCAATTTCTGGAAGAGTTTGTGTAGAACCAGCTTTATTTCCTCTTTAAATGTTTGGTAGATTTCCCAGTGAAGCCATCGGCTCCAGCAGTTTTCATTGTGGGAATATTTTTAACAGCAAACTAAATTTCATTATTATAGCATTAGGTTGGTTATTGATTTTTCTTGAATGATCGTTGGTAGCATGTGTCTTTCAAGGAATTTTTCCATTAAATTGAAGTTGTCAAAGTATAGGCATAAAGTTGTTAATAATATTTCCATATTATCCTTGTAATACCTGTAGATTCTGTAGTGATGTCACCTCTCTGAAATTTGTATCTTCTTTCTTTTTTCCTCATCAGTTTGGCAAGAGGTTTATCAATTTTATTGCTCTTTTATTGCTCTTGGTTGCACTTTCACTATTTTTTTTTCTTTTTCAGTGATTCTCACTCTGATCATTATTACTTTCTTTCTTTTGATTACAAGGGGTTTAATTTGCTATTTTCTTCTGTTTCTTATGGTCAACGTCATTGATTTGAGATCTTTATTCTTTGCTAATATAATTTATAGCATTATAATTTAATGCTATAATTAATAATTAAATAATTATTTAACAATTAAATGTTTAATGGCTAATAATTTAATGTTGCAAATTTCTTTTAAGTACTGCTTTAGGGGCATCCCACAAATTCTGATATATTGCATTTTCATTTTCACTCAATTAAAAATATTTTAAAATTTATCTTTGGTTTCTTTTGTGACGCATGGGTTATTTAGAAGCATATTTGGTTTCCCAATATTTGGGGATCTTCCAGATATCTTTCTGTTATTAATTTCTAGCTTAATACCATTGTAGTAGTTTGTATGTTTTGAATCTTTTAAACTTTATGGAAACCTGTTTTATGGTTCAGAATGTGTTCTGTCTTGGTAAATGTACTGTGTGCACTTGAAAAGATGGACATACAACTGTCTTGAGTGTTCCATAAATGTGATTAGTCAAGTTGGTTGACAGCGTTGTTCAAGTCTTCTAAATATTACTAATTTCTTTTTCCTTGTTCCATCAATTATTGAAGGAGAAGTGTTGAACTCTTCGGATATAATTGTAGATTCGTCCATTTCTTCTTGTAGTTCAATCAGATTTTGATCCATGAATTTTCAAGCTCTGTTATCAGATGCATAAATGGTTAGGATTTTTATGTCCTTTTGATGAATCAAGCCTTACAGTGTTATGAAATGAGTCTCTTTTTTCCTAGCAATATTCTTTGCTTTGAAATATACTTTATCTGATATTCTTATAGCCCCTCTAGCTCTTTTTTGATTAGTGTTAGCATGGGATTTTTTTTTTTTTTTTTCTGTCTGCTTGCTTTTAACTTATTTCTGTCTTCATATCCAGGGTTGGTTTCACTTATGAAGGATATAGTTGGGTCCTGTATTGTTTGTTTGTTTGTTTAACCAAATCTAACAACTCTGCCTTTCTGTGATATTTAGATTATTTAAATTTAATGAGACCATTGACATAACTAGGTTTAAATCTACCATCTTTTTCTTTGTTTTCTACTTGTCCCATCTGTTTTTTTTTCCATTTTCTTTTTTTTTTTCTTTTTTTTTGCCTCCTTTGGGAACACTAGAGCTTTTTTTTTTTAGTGATTCCACTTTATTTCCTTTCTTGAATTATTAGCTATAGTGCTTTAGTACTTTAGTAATTGCTTTAAGGTTTACAGTGTACATTTTTACCTTAATACAGTCTACCATTATGTGGTCATACCTTTATGTATAATATAAGAACCATACAATAGTAAATTTCCATTTCATCCCTTTCAGTATTTGTGCTATTGCTGTTATACATTTACTTCTACATAAGTCATAAATCCCACAAGACACTATTATTTTGCTTTAAACAGTCAATTATTTTTTAAAAGGACTTAATAATAAAGTCTATATTTGATCACAGTTACCATTTCCAGTGTTTTTCATTCTTTTGTGTAAATCCAGATTTTCATCTTGTACTATTTTTCTTCTGCTTGAAGGACTCCTTAACATTTCCTGTTCGGCTGGTATGGAAATGATTATGTCTCTCAGCTTTTATACATCTGAAAAAGTATTTGTTTCCTCTTTGTTTTGGAAAGATATTTTCTCTGGATATAGAATTCTACATTCATACTGTCTTTCCTTCAGTTCTTTAAAGATGTTGCTTCACTGTCTTTTGATTTATATTGTTTTGCTGAATGATTTTCCTCTGGATGTTTTTAAGATTTTCTCTTTACCACTGCCTCTAACCAATTTGATTATAGTGAGCTTTTTGTAGTTTTCTTCATGGGTCATGAGCTTGGGTTTCAGTGGACTTCTTGGATCTATTGGTTTATCATTTTTATCAGATTTGGAAAATTTCCCTCCATTATTTCTTTTGTTTTTTTTTTTTTTTTTTTTTTGGCATAACAAATTTTATTTTATTTTATTTTATTTTATTATTATTTTTTTTTTTCCGGTGACCGGCGCTCAGCCAGGGAGTGCACCGATCATCCTTATATAGGATCTGAACCCACGGCGGCGGGAGCGTCGCCGCGCTGCTAGCGCAGCACGCTACCGAGTGCGCCACGGGCTCAGCCCTCCATTATTTCTTCATATATTATTCTGCCCTCCTTACCTCCATTCTCTCTTTCAGGGAACTCTAATTGCACGTATATTTGATCACCTGAAGTTCTCCCGCAGCTCACTCATTCTCTGTTGATTTTATTCCGTCTTTTTTCTCTGTTCACTTTGGATAGTTTCTATTGCTATGCCTTCAAGTTCAGTAATCTTTTCTTCTAGAGTGTTTAATCTGCTACTAATACTATCCAGTGTAATTGTAGTTTTCAACTCTAAAAGTTCAATTTGGTTAATTTTTTATAGCTACTAAGTCTCTGCTTAACATGTACAATCTTTCCTCATTCTTTAGGAATATATGGGATATAGTTACAATAGCTGTTTTAATGGTCTTGCCTACTGATTCCACATTCTGTTATTTCTGGGTCCCTTTCGGATTTTTCTCCTTATTATAGGTTGAATTTTTCTCTTTCTTTCTTTGTCTAATAACTTATAATTGGGTGCCAGATATTGTGAATTTTACCTGATGTTTTTGTATTCCGTCAAATGTTCTTGAACTTTTTGGGGGGGATGCAATTAAATTCATTGTAAACTCTTTGTTTCTCTCGGCTTGGCTAGGTGGGACCAGAGCAGTGTTCAGTATAGGGCTGATTTTTTCTCCACCAGTAGACTTCATCAAAATTAATTAAATTCTACTCTTCAAAAGACATTGTTAAGAAATGAAAAGACAAGCCACACACTGGAGAAAATACTTTCAAAACACACATCTGATAAAGAACTTGTATCCATAATACACAAAGAGCACTTAAAACTCAAAAATAAGAAAACAAACAACCCAATAAAAAATGGGAAAATATTAGGAGACACTTCACCAAACAAAATACAGAATGGGAATTAAACACAGAAAAAGATGCTTAACATCACTAGTCGTTAGGGAAATGCAAATTAAAACCACAATATCATATTGCTATACCCCTATTAGAATGGTTAAAAAATAAAAACAAAAAACTGCCAGTACCACATGCTGACAATGATACTGAGCAACCAAAACTCTCATACATTTTTGGGGTGGATGAAAATGGTACAGTCACTTTGAAAAACACTTTGGTCATTTCTCATAAAGTTAAACATTCACTTAGCACACAAGCCTGCAATACAATACCACTGCTAGCTATTTATCCAAGAGAAATTAAAACCTATGCTCACACAAAAACCTGTATTCAAATATTTACAGCTGTTTTATTCATAATTGCCAGAAACTGGAAGCAAACAAATGACCAGTCAGCTGGTTAATGGATAAATAAACTGTGACATATTCACACAACAGAATACTATTCAGCAATAGAAAGGAAAAAATTACTGATATTTATAACAACATGAATAAGTCTCAAATAATTATGCTATGTGAAATAAACAGACTCAAAAGTCTACATATTATAAAATTCCACTTATAGGATATTCTGGAAAAGAAAAAACAGTGGTAACAGAAAAGAGATTACTGGTTGCCAGGGACTGGGGGTGGGGATTGGGGTTGACTACAAAGGGGCAAGAGGAAGCTTTTTGGGGGAACAGAAATGCTCTATATCTTGATAATGGTAGCAGTGACATGACTGTATGTGTTGCTTAAACTCATAGAACTGTACACTTAAAAGGATGAAATTTACTATATGAAAACTGTACCTTATACACCCAAATTTTAAAAAAACCAAAGCTTTGCCACCATCAATACTAAGGTTCTTTCTAGACTCCATTCCAAAACCCTAATGGGAACGCCCAGAGTCCAGTTTCAAACACATTCTGAGCAATGAGGACTACTTTGGAACTGGAAAAGAGTTCTCAAAGTGATATATTCTGAAGGGTTAGGACTGGGGTGGGGGGGGGGTATGTGAGAAAAAAAATTGGCATTAATCTAAAATAAAACTTTAGGCTAAAGTAAGATCTACTCTCCACTGAACAAGTTACAGATTTAGACATTATAAAGCAAACTAGTCTATGTCAAGACACCTCATTTTTAATTCAAGACTTTCGTGAGGCAAAGAGAACTGGGTAAGAGCTGGAGACTAGAGTTCTGAGTCCCTCTTCTGAAAATTATTAACCTCGAAAACTGAATTTGAGCAAGTCATTGAACTTCTTTAGGCCCCATTTTCCACATCTGGTGAATAAAGGAAGTATACTGGGTAGCTCCAATGTCCCATTCTCTCTGCTCATTCAATATTCTTTCTCTGTGAATTCTCATAACTTTAACTAAAGTCTATTTGCTCATGAATTCCACACTCATACCTGCTGTGCGTACACATCTGGGTGGCCCCCCAGGAACTCTAAACTCAAATTGAACTTGCCTTTTCCCTCCCTTAGCCTGCTGCCTCCTGTCTCTCTCTCTCTCTCTCCGTCAGTTGTAGCAACACATCCACTGTCACCGAAGCCAGAAACCCAGAAGCCATTTTTGACTCCTCCCTCTCCCCTCACTTCCCATCAGCCAGGCAACTGCCACCTTGACTTTTTTTTTAAAAAATTATTTTATTTTAATGGACACATAAGATAATTCTCAAATCAATCCTCAGCTCCACATCTCTGTTGCCATTACCCTAATCCAAGCCTGCCTCTCTGTCCTGGACTACTGCCAACAATTTCCCAGCTGGCCTGCCTGCCATAGTCCTGTTGGCCCAGTATCCATCATCCATAAAGATACTAGAATTGTGTTTCTAAAATGCAAATCAGAGCATATCACCCCTCTGCTCAAAACTTTCCATAATATCATAATTTAAGCATATCACCCCTCTGCTTAAAACAGCAACGGTTGTTACCCTTTTTTGAATGACAGACCCCTTTGAAAATCTGTGAAAGTAATTAACTCTCTCTCCAAAAAAATAACACATATGCACGCGTGTGCACGTGCACACACACGGATATAATCGACCCCTGAAATCCATCCAGAGACTCTTGGTCTACATGATAAAATCCAAACGCCTTATCACATCACCAAAACATTCCTCATACATTACACATTACGCTCAGGTAACCCTGAATTTTTTTAAAAAGCTATCCATTGAACAGTCAAACAATTTGCTGGGTTACAATTTTATAAGTGATAGTTACTTTAATCCTGGAGGCCTTATACATTGTCTCAGCAACCTGGAATGGGATTATTCTTTTCCATCTCCTCCATGTTTGTTACCTCTGTAACTTTTTCTTTGTTGTTCTATTTGGAATGTCCTTACCCTCTTCTTTCCCTGTCCCTCTTATCTTCCCACTCACATTGTCACCTGTACCTGGAATGTTTCCTTATTTTCTCAGACTGTGTTAGGGGCTCAGCCTCTGTGCATGTGCCCCTTCCTGCCAACACCCCCAACATTAGACCCTAAGCTCTTTGAGAGCAGGAACCAGCACTGTGTGGCATTTAACACAGTTCCCTGACATAGACAGTACTCAGAAGCATCTATGGAAGGAGGAAAGGAGGGAAAGAGGGAGTTGGGGAGAAACGGAGGGCGGGAAATCTTGTGACTGTAAATCCTAATGGTTTCTTCAGACTTACATATCTCTTTCTGCAAAGCACCCGCATAACAAGGAGTGCAGCTGTGCTTTACAGGTATTATCTGATGAAGGAGTAAGATAGTGCTTATCTCTTTCTTACAAATGAGGAACTTAAGTGCAGAGAAATTCCCTGCCAGAGTAGAGAACACGTTTCCTAACTGTGTTGTTAGTCCTAATATGTCTATCTGCATTGCCTCCAAGAACAGAATATCTGACATTAGGAAAAATGGAACTCGAATAGCAAAGTATTTTAAGACTGAATTCAGTGAGTATCTTACAACCAAAACATAATATTTTAAAGAAATAATGGCAATATTCTGCTTTAGTGTAGACCATAAATAGTTCTGTGGAAGGTTCTTGGCAACCATTTGACCTTATAATGACAGCAGCGAAAAAATACTTTTACTGTTCAACCTAAAAAAAATAACAATAGTTCCTCTTTTAGGATCTTATGCAATTCTTCTAGCCACAGAAGAACATTGTGTGTACTTCATATTATTTTTAAATTTCCTTCACTTCTGTTGGTACCCATAGAACAGAATTGCATGAGTCAAATTAACGACCATCAGTGACTTCTACAAAAGCTTTCATCACTTCAGGACCACTGAGGATACAGTCACAGAAAGAATTAATCAGAAGTAACTAAATCACTTAGGTGTAAAGCTCACAGACCCTCGAAAGACAGAAAAACTTTCAACTGTATAATTATGGCTACCTGATAAGTGGCTAAAGCTTTTTTGGAAGTCATGGAAAAAAAATCTTAAGATCACAAAGTCACCTGATGAAAACCAAAAAGCTCTACTCAGACAAACCACCTACTGTTAGAGTCACGAAAGTTTGCTATTTCAGAGTGAGTGAAGGATAGAGCATAGAGGCAAGACCAAGCTGGGCAAATCATAAAGCAGTCTAGGCCAATTTCCAGCCCCTCAATTTCCCCTCTCCAAATTCTTACTCATATCTGCAGGTCTCTTTAAAAACTAAAAAAGGAAAAAAAAAGAGAGAAAATACAATACTTTTGAGATTATTTTCTTTTAGCCAAATCAAAATCGTTGCCCAAAGATTAAGGCAATGTCTGGTGGGTATGTAAGGAATCAGCGAGATTACAATCTTGAACATCGAATGATATGACCAAGGCTCCTGTCACATTGCTTTCTGGATTTCACTAGAGAATGAGGAGATAAGAGGAATACAAGAACTGTAGAGATATTACTGATACTGAGCCATCCTGTGGGCTTCTCGAGTGAGCAGGAATGCTCTCTGAAGAGTAAAATGTTCAAAGACCATTTAGAAAATTGCTTCTTCCCAAGGCATAAAAGATGACCTTATTTAACTCAAGAACAGTCCATTGGTTTTACTTTAAATGGAGAGCATTTTCTTATGCTGCATTAAATACAGTATATTTATATTTAAGTAGTTTTAGGAGGCTGGGATTCCTATTCTGACCCGGTTGAAGCTTCCTTCATTGAAGCATGCTATTTTTAATCTATAGATATTTAGTGATCATAATAATTGTGTTGGAAGGTGTAACTGACTCAAAGAAAGCTTCATGCTCAAATGTTTTTCCTGAGGAAAGGCAATGACTATATATTTCTTAAATAGAATGAAATTGGTTATCTATACATAATTTGCCCCATCCCTGTCTCCTTTATCTTTTGGCCACTTGTGCCAATCACAGAAATAGGTATTCAATAACAGTTTGTTAAATAAAGATCTGAAGTCCTGGGAATATAAGTAAGTCTTCTTTCTCCACATTTAATATCTTATTACCTGATTGTTTTCCAGTTAAACAGGAGACTTCAACAACAAAAAATCTTCACTGATAACTAAGAGCTACTGAAAGTGTCTTTTTAGTTATAAAAAGTAGATACATTCTTTAATGAAAGGCAAGTAGTTCACAGTTAAACCAAAGAAGATAGGTTACTATCAGATAGATGTGAAGTGCTTGAGAAGAAACGAATAGCCAATCCACAGCTATTGGATGGCAAGAATTAGAAGCAGACTTTTGAAGTCAGAGGGGACTTTGACATCAGGCACCAGGTCTGGTCTCCATCCAACCCAAACCAGTCTTTGCCAAGAGTCCCTTCCATCCACCTCCTCCTGAACCCTTGGACTAGCAGTTCCCAAGAAGGCAAATAAAAGAAGATAAGCAACAAGGATAAAGGATGGCTACTAAAATGTGTAACTCAAGGCTTTGAGTATGAATTTTCTGACAGTAATGAAAGAGACAGTATCATAGTTATTGAAATATTGAAATACTCCTCTCTGTCCAGCATCAGCACGTACTGCAGATAAGGCCATGGAGAGCAGGTTGTCATTCTTGAAATGCCACTTAGAAAGCTTCATCATTATTCATGAAAGGCAGTGCTTACGATATAAGGGAAATAGGGATCTCACCTTATAATTCAAGAAACTTAAAGCTTTTCAATATTTTAAAGACCTCACTCTTAAGCTTCTCACTTTATCCTTCTTTATTCAAGAAAATTCATAATATCAAGTGTTGACAGCGATGAGAGGAACTGGAACTCCTATACACTGCTAATGAGAATGTAAATGGTACAACCGCTTTGGAAAACTGTTTGGTAGTATCTATCAAAACTGAACACATGCCTTCCCTATGATCCCGGAATTCTACTTGTGGGTATAATCCTTAAAAAGTGGTGTTTATGTCCACCAAAAATATGTAAAACATAATTTACAGCACTGTTATTCATTATTATACCAAATTGGAAACAATTTAATTGGATAAATAAATAGTTATTTGGATAAATAAATTGTAAGGTATATTCATACCAAGGAATGGTACCTCAGCAATTAAAAAAAAAAGGAAGAACCACTGCTATAGAGAACAAGGCTGAATCTCATAATCACAATGTTGAGTAAAAGAAGCCAGACATAAAAGAGTACATATGATGGTTTGCTTTACATGAAGTTCAAAAACAGGCAAAAGTAATCTATGCTATTTAGAAATCAGAATATTGGTTGCCTTTGTGGGAGAGGGCAGAGTATTGACGAAGAGACAGCAGAACTAGAATTACTCTATATCTTGATCCCATGGTGGTTATGTGGGTGCATATATATGAAAACTAATGGAGCTGTAGTCTTAAGATTTGTGCATATTTACTGTATGGCAATTATACTTCATTTAGAAAAATCTGGAGAAATATAGAAATTTCTGAGATCTTCCCTAAGTATAAAAGAATTGGATGTAGCTTAAGTATAGTTGCAAGTACTGATCTTTATACCTTTAGAAAGCCTTTTATGCTACTGAAAAAGGCACTTACTACTTAATATCAACAGAAAGCTAACCTTTTGTATTAACAAAATCTGAAAAACATATTGTACTATACATTTGAAATGTACATGTTTACGAAGTAGTAAAGAGAATGTTTAAAAAATGTAAGATGTCTTTATTTTTGCACCCTTTCCCTCTTTCACATTTCTTCCTCTTTGTAATTCTGAGTTATTTCTGACAAAAGCTATTGGAAATAATTTCTGCACGCCTATATTGCAACTATTTTCTCTATTTACCAAAGAGACGTCAAGTTAGAATCCTAGAATTCGGGGCTCGAGGCCACACAGTCGAACCCCTCACTGGACTGGACAGATGAGGCCGCGAGGCAGGGGCGGTTAGTGTCGGTCCCAAGGTTGCAGACCTAGGACAGAGACCCCAGCTCCCTGGCCCCTATAACTGTCCATTTCATTCAACCCTAAATTCGATTCAACCCTTTCATCTTTCCAAATAGAAAGCTGACACAAACCGGATCGGGAGGGGGGTTTGGTTTTTTTGTGCGTTTTTTTTGCAGTAACAACTAGGTAACCCAGCAGATTATTTGGGGACAGTCCTCGGAGTCCTTGAAAACCCCATTGGGGTTTAATGCCAGGATAAAAAGACAGTGTAGGAGAAAGGGACAGCTAGTATTTTAATAAGTAAATCCTGTTTGCATAATATTTCCAAAGTAACTATTCGTTCGGCCAGTTGCCAAAAAAAAAAAAAAAAATTGGCAAAGTAACTATTCGTTGATCCGACCGCAATTCGGCCGGGGTGGGGGTCGTGATCGGGGATGACTCGCTCTGAGGAAGAGCACGGGCGCATTTTCCAATCCCAGTTCACGCCATAAATCAAAATCTCAAAAGAAGAGTTAAAGACGCCACCCAGGAGGCCACGGTGTCCAGGGGTCGGCCCGGGCCAGGTCCGGGGCCACCTGGCGCCAAGCTCGCAGACTCACGCGGACGGCCCACCCCGAGAGAGCGGGCCGAGCGGGCGGGCTGCGCGGCCCCCGACCCGGCGCAGCGGCTCTGCGAGGCCGCCGCCCGGGACCGCAGCCGGGACGGGAGGAGCGCCAATGGAGAGGAGCAGGAGGACGCGGGCTGGGGAAAGCCGGGGCCGCGGGCAAGTTCTGGGCGAGTCGGGAGGGCGCGAAAGAGGGGAGGGGCGCGGGAGGCGATGGAAGGAGCGAGCGCGGGGAGGAGCGAGGCGGCGGGGCCGGAGGAGGCGCGCGCCCGGGTCCCCAGTGCGGGGTGGGGGGTCGAGGGGCCGCGCGGGGGGCTGCCAGCGGGCGAGCGGGGCCTTACCGAGCAGCGGCAGTCGGCCGCCGCGGCGCGCCAACGCCGGCATGGCCTCTGGAGCCCGGGGTCCCCAGGCCGCGCCGGCCCAGCCCTGCGATGCCGCCTGGAGCGGCGTGCTCCGCGCTGCAGGTGGCTTGCTTAAGGATGCGCGTCACCGACCGCAAATTCCCTCGGACTGGTGCAAAGTGGAAGGGGGGAGGATCCCTCTCTCCAGAGGCAGGAGCCGAGGCAGCAGCCGAAAGGTTGGGCCGAGCTGGGGAGCCGGTGCTTGGCGCAGCTCTGCGGCCGAGCCCACGTGCCCGGCGCGGTCCGCAGCCTGCGCTCGGCGGCGCCCGGGGCTCCCCGACTGCGGCGGGGGAGATTGGGCGCGGTCCTGCTGGGGAAGTTGCAAGGGCTCCGCGGCTCTGGCTGCCTTGCTGCCCCTGGGAGTCCCCGAACACTCTAGTTTGGATTCCGGGGCGAGGGGATAGCGGGCGGCCGCAAATCGCCTTCCTCGCGCGCGGGGATCTTTGGGGCCCCTAGAAGGGCGCTGAGTCGGCGGCACACGCTGGTGACTGTGGCCAGCGCGCGGGCGAGCAGAGGGTCTCATTCCATGCTCGGTGGATCTTAAATGTGGACTGGCTTTCTTTGTCTCTCCCTCCATCTCCTAGGATACCCAGGACTTACTTAGCGGGATCAAGAAAAACAAGCTTGGTTTCAATGTCAACCAAGGCGCTTAGGGAGGTTAATAAACAGCCATGAGAACAAAACACACAATACATCCCAGAGGATGTTTTGAATTATCAGTTCCATAGTTCTTGTTCTTCCTCGCATAGTATTTCGAATTGAAAATCATTTTCTTTGCATTAAGTTGAAGATTGGAAAGCCCTGGACGTCAGTTCTGGTTTTTCCCTTTAAGGCCACTGGTATTCCGAGTCCCAGTTTACTCACCGTAAATGACGGGGGTGGACCAAATGGTTTATAACGTCTCTCCCAATTCTAGGAACTCTATGCTGTTAATTATTTTAATCATTTTCTAATAAAGCATGGAAATTGACAGTGTTTACTCTTGGCCATACAATCCTTTTCCTCAGATGTAGTCTACAGTACTATAACTCCCGCCCCCCACCCGGGCGTGACAAAAACTTTTAAAGTGTCTACCATGATGTAGCTACTACAAAAATTAAAAAAACTTGTGATACAGCAATTCCACTTCTGAGCATATATGCAACAGAATTGAAAGCAAGGTTACGAAGAGATATTTGTACACCCATGTTCACGGCAATCATTCGCAACAGCCAAAAGGTGGAAGCAACCCAGGTGTCCAACAGATGAATGGCTAAACAAAATGTGTTATGTTACATACAATGGACTATCTTTCAGCTTTGAAAAGGATGGAAGTTCTGACACATGCTAAAGATGAATGAATCTTGAGGACATTGTGATAAGTGAAATAAGCCAGTCACAAAAAGAAAATAACTGTGTATGATTCCATTACATGAGGTATATACAGTAGCCAAATTCATAGAGATAGAAAGTAGAATGGTGGTTCCCCTGGGCTGGGAGGAGGAAATGGGGAGTTATTGTTTTACGGTACAGAGTTTTAGTTTTGCAAGTTGAAAAGAGTTCTGGGGATTGGTTGCACAATAATATAAATGTAGTTAACACTACTGAACTATATACTTAAAAAATGGTTAAGATGGCAAATTTTACATTATGAGTATTTTGCCACAATTAAAATTTTTTAAAAATTTTATTTCTTGGGCCGAGCCTGTGGCGCACTTGGTAGAGTGCTGCTCTGGGAGCGCGGCAACGCTCCCGCCGCGGGTTCGGATCCTATATTGGACTGACCAGTGCACTCACTGGCTGAGTGCCGGTCACGAAAAAACGACAAAAAAAAAAAATAAATTAATTAAAAAAAAAAATAAAAAAATAAAAATTTTATTTCTACCTTAGGTCAGAAGGTAGAACTGTAGGAAGGAGGCATGAGATAAGTGAGGCATGAGGAGATAAAGCAAAGAAGCAGGCTGGTAATGGGAGGGAAAAGTGGGCTGCAAGCCTTCCAATTGCCCAGATCTGACGCACTACCTTTTATTTAAAGCTCGATTGCTGCAAATTTTTTTTAAATTAATTTATTTCTGATTATACATATTTATGGGGTACAGAGTTGACTATCAGTATATGTGTACAGTACGTGATGATCAAATCAATATTATTAGCACATTCATCATTACAAATCCTAATTACTCTTTGTGTCCCTTAACTAATTGCTCCCTAACTCCCTTCCCCCTACCCCTTTCCTTCCTCTAGTAACTATAAGTCTGTTCTCTCCTTCTGAAAGTTCAGCATTTATTGTGGTCTTTCTTTGCTACCACTTATGAATGAAGACATACTGTATCTCTCTGTGCTTCACTTATTTCACTTAACATAATTTTCTCCAAGCTTATCCATGTTGCTGCAAATGGAGGAATTTCATTCTTTTTTATGGCTGAATAGCATTCCATTGTGTGTATATACCACATTTTCTTTATCCAGTTGTCCATCGATGGACATTTAGGTTGGTTCCAACTTTTGGCTATTGTAAATAGAGCTGCAATGAACATGGGAGTGCATGTATCCGTTTGATATGAAGATTCCCTTCCTTTGGGTGTACACCCAGAAATAGGATTGCTAAATCATGTGCTGGATCTATCTGTAGTTGTTTGAGGAAAACTCCATATTGTTTTCTATAGTGGTTACAACAAATTTACAGTCTCACCAACAGTGTAGGAGAATTGCCCTTTCTCTGCATCTTCGTCAGCATTTGTTATTCTCAGTATTTTTTTATTATAGCCAGTCTAACTAGGGTGAGATGATATCTTAATGTGGTTTTCATTTGCATTTCCCTAATGATTAGTGATGTTGAGCATTTTTTGAAGTACCTATTGGCTATTTGTATGTCTTCCTTTGAGAAATGTCTATCCAACTCCTTTGCCTATTTTTTTAAAATTTATTTATTTTTAATTTTTATTGAATCAAAATTGATTATACATATTTTGGGGGTTGAACATTGAGATATGTTGATCAAATCAATATTACTAGCATATATATTGTTACAAATCGTAATTATTCTTTATGCCCCTTGTCCAATCTCTCCCCATCCCCCTCTCCCCTCCCCCCTCTAATTACCCTAGGTGTCTTCCCTCCTTCTGAAAGAAGAATGGTTACTCTATTGATTTGTTGCCTAGATGATCTGTCCAATGCTGAGAGGTGTGATTAGATCCCCCAACATTATCATAGAGCAGATGCGTCTTCTGTCACTCTGAAATGGGCTATGTGGAGAGAGATGTCCTCTTTTTTTCTTTACCTCTGCTGGTGACTCTCCTTGTGTCAATGCACTCCAGTGGCTGGCAGACCATCTGTGTGGTGGTTGTGGTGTCTAGCTGCTTTTGCAGCAGCCATGGTTATTGTGATGGCTGTGGTGGGCCACACACATTGAGGTGATGTTTTTGGCATGCTCCTTTGTGCTGGTGGTGTGGTAGGAGTGTCCAATCCCCAGCTCCTCAACCTCAGGTCCCTGGGCAGGCCCTGAGGCGCTGGTGTGGTGTGTCTCATTGTGGGAGAGGGGTCCAGTCCCCTTCTCCATGCCTTGGATCCTCAGGTGGGCCCTGAGGCGCTGGCATCCTTTGCCCATTTTTAAATTGGGTTATCTGGGGTTTTTTTACTATGAAGTTGTTTGAGTTCTTCATATATTCTGGATATTAATGCCTTTTGGATGTATAGTTTGCTAATATTTTCTCCCATTCTGTAGGTTGTCTTTCACTCTGTTAATTGTTTCCTTTGCTGTGCAAAAGCTTTTTGCCTTGATATAATCCCATTTGTTTATTTTTTCTTTTGTTGCCTGTGCTTTTGGCATCTTATTCATAAAGTCTTTGGCAAGTCCTATGTCCTGAAGTGTTTCCACTATGTTTTCTTCTAGGAGTTTTATAGTTTCAGGTCTTATACTTAAGTCTTTAATCCATTTTGAGTTGATTTTGGTATATGGTGAGAAGTATGGGTCTAGTTTCATTCTTCTACATATGAAAGTCTAGTTTTCCCAGCACCATTTACTGAAGAGGCTGTCCTTTCCCAATGTATGTTCTTGGTGCCTTTGTCAAAGATCAGTTGGCTGTAAGTACCTGGGTTGATTTCTGGGTTTTCTATTCTGTTCTATTGGTCCATGTGTCTGTTTTTATGCCAATACCATGCTATTTGGGTTACCATAGCTTTGTAGTATAGTCTAAAGTCAAGTAGTGCAATGCCTCTGGTTTTATTTATTTATTTATTGCTGCAAGTTTTAAAGGAAACTGATGAATACAAATTTGAAAAACATCAGCTTGGGTAAAGCACTGTTCCAGATACAAAATCATAAAGATACTGCTGCTTTTTCAGAGAATCTTAGACTCATGGCAGAAATCTATGAGAAGAGGTGGTGAGAGAGGAAAAATTAGGAATGGTTTCTATGCGTACTTGATTTTCTCTACAAATAGGTGGAGAAAAATAATTCTAGAAAGAGCAAATTTTATAGATTGAAATATTTTGGAGTATGAGGTATAGGCTAATGTTTGGAAGGTAAGAAAATGCCTATCATTCTATGAGTTGTGCCAAGAGTTATATCTAATATGATATCTAATTTCTTCCTCACAACAACACTCTAAGTAGCTCCAGATTATATGCAGTCCTAGATTACACATCCAGGTATGCATGCCCAAGTGTGAAACTTTGGTTCCAGAACTTATGATATGAATCCTGTCATAAAGAAGCTCCTACAGGGGCAAGAAGCAACCAGGAGGAATGAGTTGAAAGAAGAGAAATCAGAAGAGAGAAGGGTACATATTTTTCTGGACTGAATGGGGTATCTTATATTAGCCCTACAAAGGATATATTTTATTTAGATTCTTAGCAACATGATGCTTAGCCATTATATAGCTGTAAGTGGTCATCTATCTTACCAACATCATGATACCACGTTTCCAGCCCTTAAATTACACAAATATCTCCCTCTTCCCTTTTCTTTCTTCAAAAATTAATATAGTTTCAACAAAAACTAACAGGTGAAATGCTTTAATGTCATTTTTGAAATACGAAGTTTTATTTTTCTTGAAATTAAGGGACAAGCAAAAGGAATATTTGAGTAGGATTCACATAAATTCACTTGGAATATCAACTATATAGTTTAATTTTACACATCTTTTAGCAGAGAGTTTGAAACCACCAACTGGCAAAATTTGACAATACCAAATGTTGGCAAGAATTTAGAGCAATGGGGAACTCTCACACACTGCTGGTGGGAGTCTAATCGGTGTAAGCACTTTGGATAATGGTTTGGCATTACTTACTAAAGTTAAATACGTTCATATCCTTCACCCAGCAGTTTCACCCCTATACATATCTCTTAGAGAAACCCTTACACATCTGCACTAGGAGACATGTACAAGAATGTTCATAACATTATCATTTGAAATGTCAAAAAATTGGAAGCAATCTAAATGCACACTAACAAAAGGATAAACTGTAGTCTAGTCATACAATGAAACACTATATAACATGAAAAGGAAAGCTAGTTACCTGAAACAACATGGATGAGTCTTGAGAACATAATGTTGAGTGAGGAAAGCAAGTTGTAGAAAAATAGACATAAAGGCAAAAAACAACGTGTTCCTTAGGAACACATTCATAATGGGTATAAGGGAAGTAAAGGAATAATTATCACAAAAGTCAGGATAGTGATTACTTCTGGTATGGGGTGGGAAGAGAAGGCAAACTGGAGATTTCTTAGGTACTGGTAAAAAATACCCTGTTGTTTTTTAACCTCTGTGGTGGGTGCTGGCTGTTCATTTTATTATTATTCTTTAAACTGTATAATTATTTTTATACATTGCTGTGAGTATGATGTATTTCACCGCAAAAGAAAATTTAAAAGAAAGTTTGACACAACATTTTCACTTATGAGGTGACCTTTTTTTTTTTTTTTTCCTTTTTTCTTTTTTTGGGGGGACATGGCTGGCTGGTACGGGGATTATGAGGCAGTCTTATACAAACAAACAACATTTGAATCTGATTAAGATCCCAGGTCCAACTACCAATTTATAGGAAATACATGGGACAGTAGAACGTGGCAAACAACACAGGGATGCATGCAGAACATTCCAGGCCTTGGGAAAATTTATAGGGCAAATAACCTGGTTTCTTCAGCAAAAATTTTAAGAAAAAGCAGAGAAAGACAATTGAGAGCGAGAAAAAGAGAAAGAGAAAGACCTATAGATTAAAAGAAACCCAAGAGATATATCAAGCAATTGCAATGTGCAACTAAGGATATTATTTGGATGCTGATTCAAACAAACTGTAAAAAAGATTATAATTAGGAAAATATGACCACTGATTTTGATATTAAGTAATTATTGTATAAAACATTTTATTTGTGGTGGTACTGTTGTTATATATTTTCTTTCTGGAGGTACATATGAAATATTTACAGATAAAATTATATGAAATGAGGAAGTTAGGGAAATAGTGGACAGTTAAAGGGTACAGGGTTTTCTTTTGGGGATGATGAAAATATTCTAACATTAGATTATGGTGATGGTTGTACAACTCTGTAAGTATACTAAAAGCCATTGAATTGTACACTAAATAGGTGAACTGTATGGCGTGTAGTAGATCTCAATGAAGTTGTTAAAAATGATATAAAATCTGAGATTTTCTTCAGAATAATCTGATGTGGGGGGTTTGAGTGGAGGAATCAAAATTGACCATGTGTGACTAACTCTTGAACCAGCGTTATAGTCAAATATGTTCATTATACTTTTCTTAAAAGTTTTTTATAATAAAATGATTTTGAAAAAAAAATGACTTTTAAAGAATGGATTAGTTAAGTTATCCTGAATGTGTAGAAGATAACTATCCTTAGACCTCATCAGCTGCTTTTCATTGTCATTTTACTAACCCACCTAACTGAGATAAAAAAGAGCAGAACTGAAAACTTTCCATGACGCAAACTTGATGTCACAGTGGGGAACTGCAAAACACCAACTGCAGAATTTTGTGACAAGTGACATTTCTTAGTGTCTAAAATGATTTCAAAATAATCATTTCTGAAGACTCTGGCAACAGATCGTGTGTTAATTTGCTAGGGCTGCCATGACAAAGTACCACAAACTTAGTGGCTTAAACAACATAAATTTATTTCCTCACAGTTCTGGAGGCTGAAAGTCTGAGATTAAGGTGTCAGCAGGGTTGCTTCTTTCTAGGGGCTGTGAGGGAGAATCAGTTCCATGCGTCTGTCCTGGCTTCTGGTGGTTTGCTGGCAATCTTTTGGCTCCTTGACTTCTGTTGTGTCATCTCGATCTCTGCCTTCATGTTCACGTGGCGTTTTCCCTGTGTGCATGTCTGTCTGTGTCCAAATTTCTCCTTTTTATAAGATGACAGTCATACTGGATTAGAGCTCACCCTTATGATCTCATTGTAAATTGATTACCTCTGTAAATACCCTTTCCTCAAATAAGGTTGCATTCTGAGGCATAGGGGTTAGAACTCCAAAATATATTTTTTGGGGGGACACAATTCAACCCCTAATAGAGAGATTTCAAAATCAGCACCTAGCAATTAATCTAGATGATTCTTCTAGAGATTAGTTGTTAATTGCTATATTAAATAGATTTCAATTTGATATTTTATTTTTACAAAGAAATATAACATGAGTAACTTTTAGAAGTTAACACACAAATGGAAGCTATTGAAAATTAAGCTTTCAAAAAGCTTAAGGTAAAAAAGGGTACAAACCATACAATATGACCCATTAGATTTTTAGAAATTATATACGAGGGTATTTCACAAAGGTTGTGGGAAAATAGAATTAAAAAATAATATGAGTCTTTCCAAGAACTTAGAAAGCTAAGGCTCAGAGCTATTAGGTGTCACACCCCAAGTCTCATAGCTAATAAGAAGCTGAATGAGACTGGAATTCAGATGGGCTTGCGTCCAAAGCCTCTGCTTTTAACCATTGTTCCTCAGTATAATTGCTACTATTTGCCTGCCTACAATGTGCCAAACATTGTACTAATCACTTTGCAACCTTTACTTTATTTAATACTAATAATCCCATGGGGTAGGTATTATTATTCCCATTCCAAAGAAGTCAAATAAGACCATAAACTTTGAAGCAGGCAGAGATGGATGATTCAGGAGTCCAAAGAAGGGAGTTAGGAAAAGAAGACAGGTTATGAAGATGGCAACACCTGCCGTGAAGGCAACTCGGCCCGTCTTAAATTGTCAAAAGTAACTAAGGACATGGAGGATTTGAAAAGCATAATTAGCAAGGAAAGAGTTAACATATCTACATTGAATTTATATCCTACAAACAGAGAAAACATCTTTTTCGTGAAGTTCTATGGCACTATATAAATATTGACTATATGTTCACCTAAATCTTCAAAAGTATATACTATACTCTCTGATCATACTATGCTTTTGATAAGTATGCTTTTTCCTTCCCTTGAGCTGGAACATGCACAGTACAGTAATTCCATTTTGACAATAAAGACGAGGACAACACCGTAGTGTATGGTGAAGCAATAATATGGAAGGCATTTAAGATTCAAATGAGCAACCCAGAAAGCCTGAACTACCTACATCCCTCTAGACTATTTAACAGAAATAAACTTCGGCTTTATTTAATCCACTATGCTTGGAGTCTCTTTGTAACAACTGAGTATGCACCCTGACTATTTTTATTGTCACCACTCTCCCATGTCAACTTAAACTTAGAGTCACAGTGAACTAGAATTCCTGACTCATTATGTTCTTCCTTGGTTTCCATGTCTTGATACTCAATGTTGTTTCTGTCTGGAATGATCCATTCCCCCTTCTCACCATTTCCCTTCCCCCTTCCAGTCTGCTTGACTAACTCTTATTCACCTTCTAGATTCATCCCTGACTACTCTATCACTACCCCCACCCCACCCGAGTGTGAGTTAGGTATATCCTTTTGTTTCTTGTTTCTTTCTAAAGTGCTGTACTACAATTCCGAGTCTCTTTATTTGTCCCACTCCTACCCACACCTCACCCACACTGCTAACTTTTATTCAAACTGACTAGTACACAGTATGCTCTCATAAATCAATAAATATTTGTTGTATGCCTGGTTGGATTTTTTGAAAAGTTTCTAGAACAACTTTTTAATATGGAAATTTTCAAACATACACAGAAGTAGAGAGAACAATATAATAATACCTATATCCACCACTCAGTTTCAGCAATGATAATCATTTTGCCATTTCTGAGAATGAATAAAGTTTAAGAGTGGAGTTTTTTAGAGATAATGATTTAACTATCAAGGAGTTCTTCAATGGGGAGAATTTCAATCACCATAGTAATCTGGTAAGGAGATTTTTTCAAGCAGGTGTTTGTTGGGGATGTCTTCACATTGGAGCCTGCACTTTAAAATAACAGTGTAGAGGCAATAAGAGAAAAAAAGAGTTATTCTTCATTTTCTCATTCAATCAACACTTATTAGGTGCCTTCTGTGTGCTAGGCACTGGGGTTACACAGGTGAGGAAGGCAATCCCTATATTCAAAGAGGTATATAATGTAATATTGACAGTCATATAAACAAATACTCGCACCAAGGTGTTACACATTCAATCATATGGATGAATCATAATTTATGTACCACTCCATGTTGGACATTTTACAGATACCTTTCTTTTAATTAGTATTTAGTTATTATGATTGCGAATTTTAGAACATAGTTTTTTGAAGCTTTTGAGCTCAACTTACTAATATTGTCATTTTATTTACAAATCTAATATAGTTTGTTTTGAAATTTAAAACACTCATTTTAATTGTACTTTGATTAATAATCATCTGATTAATTTGAATTCTTCAATTTTATTAAATCCCTTTAAACATTTAACATCTTTACTAAATTCTCTTAGACATTTCAAACTACAGTCATGTATTTAGTAAATTTATTTATCTTTAGCTATTCACTTAATAAAAGTCTAATCAAACTTCCTCACCATTTAAGTAGTATTTACATGAATAATAAGGCAAAATTTGTAGATTTAATGATCATATCCTTTTAAATGCTTAAACAGTGATTATAAATTCAATTAGCTATATCTTTTTAAGTATTTCACTTAAAAACAGAAATCTAATATGTCAGATTGTCTTAAAACATATGAAATACTTAAATTATGAACAAAACACAAAAACTATAACAATGATTACAAAACTTATTATAACACCTGTACAAAAATATTAGTATTATAACTTGGCATTCAATATTTTTATCATCTAAAAACTTCCCAGAGTTGCAGGTTTACTTACCTGCCTAACAGGAGCTCTGGCTGGCTATGATATGTATTTAGGATTACAAGTTATAGATCTGGCACTGGGAGGTGAAACTTGGGCTTGCTTTCCAGGATAATTCACACAGGTCAGTCTTTATTTGGCTGGCCACTTCTTCAAACCATGTTTTTTTGAAAAATTGAAACCTGATACATCATGTATTCATCTCAGCCACCACCACCACCCTTTTTAAACTGTAACCTCTTACACAACTCTTCATTTCTAGAACTGAGTTGAGAGAATGTCAAACCCCCAGCTAGTCACTCTCATTCATTTGCACTCCTCCACCTCAACGCTTATCATGATGATGTACACCCATCCAAACGTCTACCCTCAAAGAACATAGACACCCTTGCTGCCAATAACTTCAATCACAATTTACCAGATCATTTCCATGGTTACATCTTGAAAATCTTCTACTTCTGAAAGCTTAAATTTCAATATACCAATCTAATAGCAACCTCCAAGCCTTCCCTAGTGTGCACCTTAATGCAAGATTGGTGTGATTAAAAATCTGCTGCGGTTAGTCTGGAAGGTGAGCTTCAGCAGACTTTTAAGGGAAGGAGAGGGGAAGAACATGGTTCTATAGAGCAAACTATAAAGGATCTTTTATCAATTAAGATGATTACTATGTGATAGTCCTGTAGGGAGAGATCAGTAGATGATTCTGGTTGTAATGGAAAACTTCTGTTGGGGTGTAGTATAATGAGAGATGAAGTTAGTTAAATGAAAGGATGGGGATCAATTTTATATAAGGGCTTTAATTTGAAATGGGAATTGGATGGTATTCTCAGAGTAGCACAAGTTTTCATGCCATGGTAAAGCAGCAAGAATATTTAAACCTTGCCAGTAACATGGGGAAGTCTCCAAGGGTGAGTAACAACTTACTTGCCTCTGAACAAAATCATTCCAAAGCACTTCTGGCTGTGAAATTTTAAAGTACAAGTTTTAGAGAATTTTACTGACCCCTTTATGATTTTAGAGGAGGGACCAGATTTCATGCATTTTGTTCCCCCACCACCCATAAAGCATGACCATAACCCTTAAAATCTCAGCATTTCAGCAAATAGTAACCAAATATCTTCAGTTAGTTAGGACTGTATATTTAAAACATTTGAGTATATCTCCAGATATATGGTTAACAAAAAAGAATCACGTTCTCAATTATTCAAGGGATCATTGACTGATTTTGGTTAAAGTTAGAGTAGCTCACAACTAGCTGTGCCATTCACAAGTTGTATAACCTTCTGTTTCTTCATCCATAAGGCTACTTCCAGCTCTAAATATGTTTTTAATTCTAAAAATGTCGACAATTCAATTGACAGTCATGGTGGTTTTGTAAGGAGCACATGAGAGAGTTCTTGCCATTCTCCCCATGTGATATCCTGCATCATCGTGGGACCCTGCAGAGAGTTCCCACCTAGCGAAAGCCCTTCACCAGACATGCTCCCTGGACTGTGGACTTCCCAGCCTTCAAAATGTTGAGAAAAAAATTTCATTTCTTTATAAATTACCCAGTTTCAGGTATTCTGTTATAAGCAACAGAAAATAGAGTAATGCAAAATATTTGTGAAAATTCCAATGACAATGCTTACCTGCAGTTTGACATACAAGTCTGGAGGTCAGAGAGAAGTCTGGATGAGATAGAAACTTAGGAAATTTACCAGCCTATGGACAGTATTTAAGCCATGAGACTAGGTGAGATCACTCATGAAGAGAGTAGAGAAGGAGGATAGAAGAGAGCCCGGAACACACAATGCCCAAGTGTAACTGTGTACTCTGCAAGAAACTAGTATTTTGAATTTGGGGCTGCAGCAGCAGGCAGGCATGCCTTTTCACTGGTTCATTATTTTATTCATTCATCTATACTGTTCTGTATACTTCTGTCTACTTTCTAAGTGAATCCTGAACTAAAGGTCACAGAGTATTTTTCTCTTGCTGTCAGAGCCAAAGGGAGGATCCATGTTTTGGTGGGACCTGAATCATATACACTTTTGGGAGCCTTCCTTAAGAAAGAGAATAAGGGCCGGCCCCTTGGCTCACTCGGGAGAGTATAGTGCTGGTAGCGCCAAGGCCACGGGTTTGGATCCTTTATAGGGATGGCCAGTGCACTCACTGGCTGAGCATGGTGCAGACCACACCATGCCAAGGGTTGCGATCCCCTTACCAGTCTAAAAAAAAAAAAGAAAAAAGAAAAAATTATAAGTATGAAATTAGGCACAAAAGTAGATATTTATTTAGAATTGGGAAAGAAAAAACAAATTACAGATTTCTAAAAGCTGTCAAATACCACAGATTTTGCAAAATCAAGGTAACTTCATTTTTATTTTTACATTATTTTAATCAATGAATTAGTTATTTTTTAATTAATTGTTTAACACACCTTTTTTTCCTCCCTTTTTTCACTGCATAATTTTGATCACCTCTTCTCATGACAATACTTTTGGAAAATCATACTCTATAGGGAGAATAGAAAGATAATTCAATTTTTACAAAGCATGGTTAATCAAACCTTTTTATTATTATTAATACAGTAGTTTAAAATATTGCACCATAACTCATGATTGGTTATGTCATGTAAATTTTTGGAACTGTTGTCAAATTTAGGAAAATCTCAATCATGTTTCTTTCACATATGAGCGGTAAAATTTCAGGGCGATTTCACTGCCTTGGTGCCAATTTGCATGTCATCTTGATTTATATATATAATTTTGAAGAATTTAGTGTTTTATGATGTGGCATCTTCCTATCCAGAAACTTTGTTGGTTACTTTATTTATTTAGATCATTTTTTCTTGTCAACAAATTATTATATACTTTCTTCATCTAAGTCCTATAGTCTTCTAGCTAAATTTATTTTTAAGTATTTTGTAGTTTTTATAGTTGAGTAGGGATATCTTTTCTAGTTCAATTTCTAATGGATTCTTAGAAGAAAAAGTTATTTATTTTTTGTATATCTATTTAATATCCAATAACCTTACCAAATTTTCTTAAATTTGTATTGGGATTAGACACTCTAGGGCAAGTGCTGTCCAATTGAAATGTAATGCAAACCACATAAGAAATTTTAAATATTTTAGTAGCCATTTTATAACAATAAAAAGAAAACAGTTAAAAATAATTTTAATAATATATTTTACATAAATATATTATGATATTATAAATATACAAATTATATATTATATGAAATTTTATATGAAACAATATATAAAAATAGATATTATATAATATAACATTATATAAAATATATAAATAATATAATTATATAATTATATAAATAAATAATATATTTTATTTAACCCAATATATCCAAAATATTCTTTTTTTATTTTCCCAAAATATTAAGTATGAACTTTTTAATGAATTTTTTTATTGAAATGTAACTGATTATACATATTTGTCAGGTACAGAGTTGAATACCAATACCTGTGTACAATGTCTGATGATCAAATCAGGATAATTAGAATATTTATCCTTACAAAACATAATTATTGTGTTGAGGACATTCGATCTCCTCTCTTTTAGCCATTTGATAACGTGCTGTAAATTAATGTTAACTATAGATTGCAGCTCGACTGTACATGAATAGAACTTATTTTTCCAAACTAGCTGTTTTATGTCTATTAACCAATTTCTCGATATCCCCCTCCCCCTCCCCCTTTTCTGCCTCTAGTAATGATAGTTCTGTTCTCTCCTTCTGAAAGCTCAATGTATTATTATGATTGTTGTTTCTCTGACATATATACAAAATATATAAATAATATAATAAATCCAATTATATAAACAAATAATATATTTTACTTTAACCCAATATATCTAAAATATTATTTTTTAAATTTTTCCAAAATATTATTTCAACATGTGTTATGAACATTTTTAATGAGGTGTTTTATATTCTTTTTTGGTTTTGGTGGCTGGCTGATATAGGGATCAGAACACTTGATCCTGGTTTTCTCAGCACCATACTCTCCCAAATGATCTAATCAGCCAGCCAGTATTCTTTTGTTTTTTTTTTAACCAAGTCTTTAAAATCCAGTATCTGTCTTACACTTAAAGCACAGATTGGAACAGCTACATTTCAAGGGCTCAGTCGCCACATGTGGCTAGTGGCTACCAGAGTGAACAGTGCAGCTCTTGGGTTTTCTATATATATAATCCTTATCATCACATCATTTATAAATATAGTTTTATTTCTTCCAATATATAAATCATGATTTTATTTACTTTCCTATCAGTTAAAACCTCTCTAAATATACTAACAAATAATGGTGATAGCAAACATTCTTGTTTTTTTCATTTTAATCAACATGGCATTGATTAAATGGTTAATTTTAAAATAAACATTCTCTTTAAATAATTTCCTTCTGATTTCAGTTTACTTAAAATTTATATTAAAAATAACCAAGGAACTTTATTGCCTTTTACCATCCATTCATATACTCAATCTTTCAATCTGCTGTTAGAGAGTTCATGATGTTGAACAATCCTTTCATACCTATAACAACCATTCGTGGTTATGATGTATTTATTTATTTATTTTATTTATTTATTTTTAAAAGATGACCGGCAAGGGGATCTTAACCCTTGACTTGGTGTTGTCAGCACCACGCTCTCCCAAGTGAGCTAACCCGTCATCCCTATATAGGGATCCAAACCTGTGGCCTTGGTGTTATCCACACCACACTCTCCCAAGTGAGCCATGTGCTGGCCCTTATTATTATTTTAGATGTAGTTTACTTATATTTTAGAATCTTTTAGATTCTTACATATTTAGTTTGCTAATATTTTATTTAGGCTATTTATGTTTTTATTCCTCAGTAAAATTAGTCAAAACATTTTTTTATTTTGGTGATATCTTTACCAGGTTTTGGTGGTAAAGTTACTTACTTTTATAAAATGAGCCAGGATATCTTCTAACTTTTTCTAGCATCAAGAATAATCCTTGTGAATTTTCTGTTCTTAGAAGCTTATTTAAAATTTAGATGCCAAGTCTTATGAGTCTGGTATATATTTTTAAAATTATATTTCAAATTAATATTTTAATTTGTTCTATTGCTATTAGTCTGCCCAGATTTTCAATCTCTTCTTGGGTCAATTTTGGGCATTTAAATTTTGCTGAGAAAGCATCCATTTTTCTCCAGATTTTCAAACAACATTCCTTTGAAAACACTTTTAATTTCAAAATCACAGTGAGATATCACCTCACAGCCATTAGGATGACTATTATCAAAAAAAGAGAAAATAACAAATGTTGAGAAGGATGTGGAGAAATTGAAATCCTTATGTACTGTTGATGGAATTGTAAAATGGTGCAACAGCTATAGAAAGCAGGATGGTGATTCCTTGAAAAATTAAAAATAGAACTTCATATGATCAACCAATTCTTCTGGGTATATATCCAAAAGAATTGAAAGCAGGATCTCAAAGAGATATTTGCATACCCATGTTCATAGGAGCACTGCTCACAATAGCCAAAAGATGGAAGCAACCCAGATATCCATTGAAGGAAGAATGGATAAATAAACATGTGGTATATACATGTTATATAATGAAACATTATTCTGCCTTAAAAAGAATTAAATCCTGTCATGCTACAACATGGATGGACCTTGAGGACATTATGCTAAGTGAAATAAGCCAGTCACAAAAAAGACAGATACTGCGTGATCCCACTTCTATGAAGTACCCAGAGTAGTCAAATTCATAAAGACAGAAAGTAGAATGGTGATTACAAGAGGCTGAGGGGAGAGGGGAATGGAGAGATATTGTTTAATAGGTACAGTAGTGCTGTGGATTGAATGTCCCTCCAAAACTCATTGATGCTTGACCCCCACTGGAACAGTGCTAAGAGGGTGGGAAATCCGATTATGGTATTTGAAAGGTGGGGCCTTTAAGAGGTGATGAGATTGTGAGGACTGTGCCCTCCTGAATGGACAAATCAATTCATGGAGTAACGGGTATAGTTCTGATGGCTTTATAAGGAGATCTAGTGAGCAGGTTAGTTCTCTTGCTCAGCCCATTCTTGCCACGTGATACCCTGTGTTGCTGTGGAGAGTCACCCCACCGGAAGAAAGCCCTTACCAGATGTGTTCCCTGGACCTTGGATTTCCCAACCTCCAAACTGTGAGAAATAAATTTTGTTTCTTTATAGATTGTCCAGTTTCAGGTATTCTGTTAGAAGTAACAGAAAACAGCCTAATACAAGTAGTCCCTCCTTATCCTCAGATGATATGTTCTAAGACCTTCAGTGGGTGCCTGAAACCATGGATAGTTAGTACCAAATGATATATATATATATTGTATTATGTGCTTCCTATGCATACATACCTATGATAACATTTAATTTATAAATTTGGCACAGTAAGATGAACAATAATAGCTAATAATAAAATAGAACAATTGTAACAATATACTAATTGTTATAAATTAATTATTACCTCATAAAAGTTATGTGAATGTGGTCTCTCAAAATATTGTACTGTACTCATCCTTCTTGTTGTGACAAAGAACAGACAGAGCAGCACAGCGTGAGATTTCATCACAGTACTCAGAGCTGTGCACAATTTAAAATTCATGAATTTTTTATTTTCTGGAATTTTCCATGTAATATTTTCAGACAGCAGTTGATAGCAGGTAATTGAAAGTGTGGAAATCAAAACCATGTACAAGGGAGGACTATTGTATAGGGTTTCAGTTTTTCAAGATGAAAAGAGTTCTGCAGATGGTTGTACAAGAAAGTGAATATACTGAACTGTACACTTAAAAATAGTAAGATGATAAATTTTATGTGTTTCTTTTACCACACACATGCAAAACTTTTAATGTCTTCCATATATATTGTCATAGCACTGTTCTAATTCCTAATGGTGTATATATTATTATTATTTTTTAAGGCTTTTAAAATGAAGTATACCATACAAAGAGAAAAGTGAAAAAATGAGAAATGTATAAATCAATGAATAATCACAAAGTGAACACACTTTTGTAACCACTACCCAGGTCAAAAAAAGAAAACCTCACAAATATCCAGAAGTCCCCTTCCTACCTCCACCCAAAAGCCTTCTTCTCTCCTTTCTAAATGTAACTGCCATCCTGACTTCTAAAACCATAGATTAGTTTTGCCTGTTTTCAAACTTTTTTATAAATGGAATCATATAGAATGTAGTCTTTTTTCCCTGGTTTCTTTCTCTTAACATCACATTTATGAGATTTATCCACGTTGCTTCATGTGGAAATAGTTCATACTTTATTGGTATGATAAATAAATAAATAAATAGTTCATTTTTATTGTTGTATAGTTTTCTACTAGATGAATACATTTCGTAATTATTTATTCATTTTCTGGTTTAGAAATATTAGCATTTTCCCCAGTATTGGCCTATAATAAACAATTTTTCTAGGAACAATGTCATACATACCTTTTGGTGCAATGTATGCACTTCTGCTGAGTATTCACCTAGGAGTTAAATTGCTATGTATACATATATTTTTTTATTTATTCATTTATTAATTATTTTATTATATATTTTTTGCTGGCTGGCCTCTACTGGGATCTGAACCCTTGATCTTGGTGCTGTAACACTGTGCTCTAACCAACTGAACTAACCAGCTAGCCCTGAATGCATATATTTAGATAGTGCCAAACTGTTACCCAATGTAGTTGTACCAGTTTTAACTCCCAGTGGCAGCAGATAAATTTTCCAGTTACTACATATCCTTTACACTTAGTATTGTCACTTTTTAAATTTTAGACACATTGTCAGCTGTACTGTAGTGTTCGTTTTTGTTTTAATTAACCATTCCTTTGATTACTAATGATTTTGAACAACTTTTCATGTGTTATTGGCCATTTGTAATGGGAAATATCTTTTGGGAAACTCATCTTCAAGTCTCTTCCTAATTTTTCTAATGAGTTGCTTATCATTGTCTTATTGATTTGAAGGAGTTATTTACATATTATGATTATGAGCCCTTTACTGGTAATACAAGGGGTCTTCAAAAAGTTCATGGAAAGATTTGTTTTAATCTTTTTTTTATCTGTATTATCTTCTCTCTTTCTATGAACTTTTTCAAGTACCCTGGTATGTGTTGTAGTATCTTATCTCACTCCCACTTTTCACTATCTTAGTGATATCTTTAAAGATTAAGTTCTCAATTTTAATGTATTTTTCATTATTTTCTCTTTTGTTAATGTCTTTTATATCCTGTTCATGAACTCTTTGCTTCCTCATGGTCATGAAGACATTCTATCATGTTATTTTGAAGAACTCATTGTTTTCATTTAAAATTTAAACCTATATTCTACCCAAAGTTGATTTTTGTTTATGGTGTGAGACAGGGTCAGGTTTCTTCCCTCCCCCCCCCCCCACTCCATATGTGTATTCAATAGAACTGCAACATTGATTGAAAAGACCACACATTCTTTACTACGCCGTGATGTATGTGCATGCACACACACACACACACACACACACCAGTCCTACTGAGGTTTTGATTATGATTGAATTAAATCTATATATTAATTTGGTGATAATTGACATTTGGAATATTTCTAATCTATGAACTTGCTATATCTATTTATTTAAGTCTTCTTAATAGTTTATATTTTTCTTAACTAGTTTTATAGTTCTATATGTTAAAGAGTTCTTGCACATATTTCATTAGAATTGTTTCTAGGTATGCCTTGTATGTGGTATCATTTAAAATTTGTCCGTTTTCTAATTTTTGCTGGTGTATAGATTTGAATTTTGTATGTTGACCTTGTATCCAGGAACAATACATGATCATGTTGTCTGTAGATCTTTAGTTTTATTTCTTCCTTACAATCCTTAATTCTTCTTTTTTTATACTGGTTAGGTCTACCAGTATGTATTAGTCCATTTTTGTGCTGCTACAACAGAATACCTGAGACCGGGAAATTTACAAAGAAAAGAGGTTTATTTGGCTCATGGTTCTGGGACAACTGTATCTGGTGTGGGCCTCAGGCTGCTTCTACTCATAGTGGAAGGTGGCAGGGCACCTAGTGGGTGTAAGATCACATGGCGAGAGGAAGCAAGAAAGAGAGGTAGGGAGGTGCTAGGCTTCTTTTAACAACCAGTTCTTGTAGGGACTAATAGAATGAGAATTCACTCACTTACCCCCCCACCCCCTCAGGGATGGCACTAATCTATTCATGAGGGATCTGCCCCCTTGTCCCAAACACTTCTTGATACTGCCACATTAGGGATCAGACTTCAACATGAGCTTTAGGGGGGAGGGGGGTGACATATCCAAACTATGTCACAGTACAATGTTGACTAGTAGTGGTGATAATGGGCATCCCATGTCCTGATCTCAGACAGAAATTTTTCAACATTTCAGCATTAAATTTGCTGTTTTCTAGTAGGTGTGTGTGTGTGTGTGTGTGTGTGTGTGTGTGTGTGTGTGTGTGTGTGTGTGTGTGTGATAGATACCATTTATTAGGTTAAATATACTTTCCACTCCTAATTTATGCTTTTTTTAAAAAAAAATCATGCTATTAAATTTTATCAAATTTTTTTCTGCAACGATTGAGATGATTTTTCTCTTACTGGTAGATTATACTGATTTCAAACCATTCTCACTTTTGTATTTATTACAAAATACAAATTGTATTGTATTTATTAAACCATTCTCATTTTTGTATTTATGTAAGTGAGCAAGATTGGCTTTAAATATCTCTGCCTTGTGATGGTTTTGTTACGTTTTGGTATTAAGGCTCTACTGGTCTAAGAAGATTTGGGAAGTGTCCCTCTTCAATTCCTTAGAAGAGTTTGTATAATATTGGTGTTAATTCTTGTTTAAATATTTGATAGTATTTTCTAGTACAATTTTCACTGTGGGAAATTTTGTAGTCAATTTCTTTAGAAGACAGAATTATTCAGCTTTTCTTTTTCTCATGTTAGGGTCAGTAATTCTTTTTGTAGAAGAAATTTCCCCATTTAATGTAAATTTTCAAATTTATTGTCATAGTTGTTTACGTCTGTTCTTATCTTTTTATGTCTGTAGCAAGTCCCTCTTTCATAACCGATACTGGTGTGCTTTCACTTTTTCTTGAGCAGTCTCCCCAGAGGGTTTATTAATTTTATTAGCCTTTTCAAAGAAGCAATTGACTATTGATTCTAATATGTATATGTTTCTACTTCTTTCCTTCTACTTTCTTTGCATTTAATTTGATGTTTTTTCCCCAACTTTTTGAGATTGCTTAATAATTGTTTTTTAACCTCTTTTCTAATCTATACATTTCTTGCTATATTTTTTCCTCTAAGTATGTCTTTAGCTGTATTGCACAAGGCTTGATATGTAATTTTTTTAATCACTTATTTAAAAGCATTTTCTAATTTTCATTTGTCACTTCTTCTTTGACTTGTGGGTTATTTAAAGGTGTATTTTTAAACGGAGTTTTAAATTTTTGTTGCTATTGATTTCTAGCTTAATGCCACTGTGATTAGAGACAACATATAATTTCAGTCCTTTGAACTTTCATGAGATTTGCTCTATGGCTCAGCATATGGCCAATTTAAAAAATGTTCTGTATGCACTTGAAAAGAAAGTATATTCTGTATTTGCAGTACAGTGACTAGCTTTGGTAAGCATGTTTGTTTTCTCTGTATCCTTACCGATTTCGTCTGCTTAGTTTTCCAGTTTTTGAGAGATGTGTTTTAAAATTTCCCATTTTGATTGTGGATTTGCCTATTTTCTTTTTTTAGTTTTGACATTTTTGTAATACATATTTTGAGTATATGTTATGTGCATACAAATTTTTTTTGGTTTGTTTTTGGAGGCTGGTCAGTATTGGTATCCAAAACCTTGACCTTGGTGTTACAATGCTGCATTCTAACCAACTGAGCTAAACTGTCAGGCTGTGCATACAAATTTGGAACTGCTAAATCTTACTGGTGAATTTAACTTAGAAATATGAAATGTCCCTCTTTAGCTCTAGAAGTATTTCTTGCTGTTGGTGCTTGCATTGTACATATTTTATCATATTTTTACTTTAAACTTTGTTGATTCCTTATATTTAAGGTACCATATTGTGGTAGATTGTATTTTTCAACGATGCCTTCAACAATATCTCCCATCCCACATGCTCTTCTAGAAACCACCTTGTCATTAAAGGTAGAGTTTAATTCCCTACCCCCTGAGTCTGGGTGGGTAGGCGCCTGCTTCCATGAATAGGTTGTAATAGAGGTGATATTGTGCGACTTTCCAGGCTGAGTTAGAAAAGGCCATGCAGTTTCTGCATGATTCTCTTTAGGAACTTTTGGAATATGCTGTGAGGAATCCTAAGCAGCTCATGTTGAAGACCAGATCAAGCAGAATTGAGATCCTTGGCCCACAATCCTGGGTGATCTCCCACATGACAGCTAGCACCATCTTGAAAGTCGATCTCCAGCTCCCAGACAAGCTGCCGCAGCTGACATTACATAAGGTAGAGATAAACCAACCTTGCCAACCACCACCAGAATTGTAGATTTGTAAGCAGAAATAAATGAATGTTTTCAACCACTAAATTTTGAGTGGTTAGTTATTCAGCAATAGCTACCAAAAGTGGAATGGAACCTTATGGATGGGTTCTCTCCATTGTTTCTGGATTATCTAGAACTAGTTCTTTTATCTGATTAGGTTTAAAGGTATTCATTATCCTGTTTCCACTGGTAAAGGGGGGGCACATGTTAACTGATGTATTGAATTAGGAGCCAAGACTGCTCCTAGCCACATTTAGCTTCCCATGACAGGAAATTATTGTAGAGGGTGAGGTGACTGATCCTTTCAAGAAGAAATTGGATTACTACTACATAATTAGGTAAGGAATATGTCTGGAATGTAGGAGATCCCCTGGGGTATCTCATAGTACTCCCTTTCCCAGTGATTAAAGTCAATGTAAAACTGTAACTACCCAATACAGGCAGTACTGCTAACAGCCCAGCCCCTTCAGGAATGAGGGTTTGGGTCACCTGACTAGACAAGGAATCAGGTGCAGCCAAGGGTGCTTGCTGAGGGCAAAGGGAATATGGAATGGGTAGTGGAAGACTGAAGTAATATAAACAGCCTTGACCAAGTTGTAGAAACAAGAGTTGGAAGTTATTTCTTCTTTTGATTGGATATATTTTCTGTATATTAAACATCTTTTTCCTCTGCCTTCCCACTCCCCTACCATCTAATATTATTTGCGCTAATAATAGTAATTAACCACATAACATAGGATTTAAGTTACGGGACATCATTAGGGGAGTGTGATTCAGCTAGGAGTGAATATCACCCAGAGATGGACAAGGAGACTTTGTGTGCTCCTGTGGGAGAGAGTTGCTTGTTTAAGTTTATGAAGGAAACTAATCATCTTAGCTGGAAGCGTGACTTTGCTATTGTCTTTATTTGTAAGTCAAGAATGTTTGAAGACCTTAAAACACCAAGGTCACAGTTTCGGATTCCCATACCAGCCAGCAGCCAAAAATTGGGAATTTGATTCCCATACTGGCCAGCATGCCAGCAATTTAGAAGGCAGAAATGAAGCAGCAGCACCTTGCACAGGTTGTCACTGATCGGTACTGATCTGATGGTGGTGTGGGGAAGAATAAGGGCCTGAGGCTTCTTCAGCTCTGTCCTTCAGCTTCTATAATTCATGGGCCAAGTGCATGTTCAACACCATGGCAACACTGATGTCAGTGAGAAACAGATGTGGGTTCCAGTTTGCACTCATGAATTCGTTATCCTTTTAGGTTCCCATTTGCCCTTGTTCTTGTTCACATGCAGAATTCCTTCTCCACTACCGGGGATAGGCAGACCCAGAGTGGCTTCAGCTCTGCATCAGATGCTGACACCAGTACAACATCAACTCCCCCTCCAACTGCCATAATTGTGTAAGGTCTGATCTCACAGTAAACTCCTTACTCACTCACAGTGGCTGTGCTTCTAATTGAATCCTAACGCATATAGTTTTTTTATTCTTTTCTTAATCCATCCTGAAAGTCTGTTTTTAAATTGGAGCTTGATGGTTTACATTTAGTATATTTGGATTTAATCTTGTTTTCTATTTGTTCTGTCTCTCCTATTTTCAGTTTTCTCTCCTTTCTCAATTTCTTTTGGACTAAATACCTCATTATGCCATTCTCTTAGGTTTTATATGTTCTTTGACTTTACTATTCTCTTAGTAACCCTAGAGATTATAACATTTTTTGCATTTTTGATTTATTTTAGTCCAAGTCAAATTATTACTTTTATTACTTTTTTAAAATGCAAGGACGTATGGTCCTTCATTTACATCCCTGATAATTTACGTGCTGTTTAATTCTACCTTTATTTAAAACTCCACAAGGCATTGTTGTTTTATATGGTCAATATTTATTTGGTTTTTATGGCATCTTTTATCTGCCATAAAATATCTGTATCTTTTTATCTGTATCTGCTCTTCATTTCTTCCATCCAAAATCCTTCGTTGTGGATCTGCTAGTGAAATTCTCTGATTTTATTTGTCTCAAGAAATTTTTATTTCATCTTCAATCTTAAATTGAATTCGATTTTTATTGGACATTGAATTCTACATAGGCAGAAAATTCTATCAGTATTTTGAAGATATTAATGATGTATATTTTTCTTTCTTTTTGTTGTTAGCTGACTTGCCAGGAGTATATTTATTTTTACTGCTATTTTCAAATAACCAAACTGGTTTTATTTAAACCTTTTAATGTTTTCCATTTCATTAATTTCAGCCTTTCTTTTATTACACATTCTATTCTCTTTTCTCTTGGTTCATTTTGTCCTTGTATCAGTTTAAATTTGTTATGATTCATTATTTTTAATAATAAAAATACTTAAGACATTTCTTCTGAGTGTAGCAATGTTTTAGCCGGTTAGCTTAGTTGGTTAGAGTGGGGTGTTGTAACACCAATGTCAAAGTTTCGGATCCCCTTACCTACCAGCCACCAAAAAAAAAAAAAGCTGTATGTACTCCTTTTCATTGACTTTTAGGTGTTTGTAATTTTACTTTTATTTTCTCTTTGGTTCAAACAGGTGGGCTTGATGGTCCTCTTGTTAGCTGCTACTGTTTACATATATTGGATTATAATCAGAAAATGTAGTCTATAAAGTCCCTATAATCTCTATCTTTTGAAAATTGTTGTAGTTTATTTATTTATTAAAAGGTGACCGGTAAGGGGATCTTAACCCTTGACTTGGTATTGTCAGCACCACACTCTCCCAAGTGAGCCATGGCCCAGCCTGAAATTTGTTGTAGTTTAAATTATGCCAAGTACGTGTTTGATTTTTGTAAATCTTTCATGGTCACATGAAAAGAATGCATACTTTTTATAATGGAGTACAAAGTTGTGTATTTGGCTAAAATCAAGTCAGAGATTATATTAGTAATATATATCCTCACTTTTGTCTATTTATCTGTTAAATTCTGAAAGTTTTATTAAACTCTCCCATTATAATTGTTCATGTGCAATTCTAACCAAGTTCTTGTATTGATAGGTGTTTTTTGCTTTTTTGTACTCAGTGTTATTATACGGTGCATAGAAGTTTATTAAGATTATTATTTTGTGGATATTTTATATTTTATATTTACATACTATTCCTCTTTTTCACACTTAGTGCTTTGGCCTTGATATTTCTATACCTGGTATGAATATTCTCACTCTTGCTTTCTTTTTTGCTTGTGTGCAGGTAAACATGTACTTTTAGGAGATATAAAATGTGTGGTAAATAAGACCCTTAAATAATTTTTAAAAAGCAAACAGATTAGATTACATAATCAAATGAATACTTCCTTTGTAGAACACCTATTATAGTTACCTGGGAAGATGATACACTTACATTCTAACACTGTTGCCTCTGTTTTTATGAAATTATTTTCAGCATCAGCTTTTGAACTACACAAGGATGTTGGTTTTATTTACATTGATAGTGTTATTTTAAATCACAAATAACATAGCTCTGCTCAGTAATTTTTATTTGCCATACCTTGCTCTGGCTCTAATAACTTTGGGTTATTTTCAAAAATCAAATCTTCCCTTAAAGAATGAAGATTTGTTACTATGAGGATATTTAAAAAATGGTTAGGGTGCTGAAGCAAATCTCAAAAACATGTTATAATTTTTTAAACATCTACTTTTCACCAAGGTGACTACTTGGAAAGTAATACTTATTTAAATTATCAAGTTAAGGAGAAACAAAAAATCTCATTACTTTGTCTTATCTCTCATTTCTTCCATCAAAAAATGGGAATATTGCTGCATTGGTGAATATTACTTCTAAAGTACACATAAATAATACTGGAAGTTACCTTTTCTCCCTAATTAGCATGTTATGGGTTTGAAAACCCCAGATTTGCTTGAAGGATAACTTAACTGAGAATCTAATGCAATTAAATATGGATTTGATGTATTTCAACGGACTATGAGGAGGGAATATATTTAATCCTGAGGTGGGTTGAAGGCAACAGTAAGAAAATCCAGAATGATAGGATCCAAACCCTAATGAGCTGGCTGTATTTTAGGAGAAAGCACAGAACATGGAATTAAAAGCCCTGGATTTGAGCCTAAGCTACCTTATTTCGGGGCAAATCATAGAACCTTATAGATCCTTTCAAACTTTCAGATTTCCAATATTAATAATATCCTCATTTTAACTGTTGCACAGGATTGTTGGGAGGACAAATGAAAAACATGCCTAGCTGCTTTTGTAAGCTGTGAGACTGTATGGAATTTGAGGCATCATTACAGTAATTACCTAAGTCATCATCATATAAGTAGAGGGATGCAGGAGAGAGAGTGCTAAAGGAAGTAATGTTAAAGGTAATAAAAAATAAAGTTGTCAGAAGTAGAATCCCTACTACATAGAAAGGTGATTAAAATAATTTTGCAAATAAAAACTTTTGTTTTTCACTTAAAACAACCCTATAAGGTATTATTTTCATCTTAAAAATGAAGAAATTGAAGCTAAGTGAGGTTAAGAGACGTGCTGAAGGCCACACAGGGATAATGTAGTAAAAACCAGGTTTCAATCCCTGTATGGGCCAGCAAAAAACAAAAACAAACAAACCCAAAACATGTTAAACACCAGTTATTTTAATTCCAAATCCACTGTACTTTTTTTTTTTTGTCACATTAACATTATATTTCCCATTCACAACATAAATTTAAACCTCAGAGGATATCCATACATTATACTGAATTATAATAAATTAACTACTTGAAATGTATATCACAGATATTTCTGAAAGGCCTAACATGCAGGCAGTATTGAGTACCAGAGACAGAGGAAATCCTACCAAGAGGCTAAAACCATAGGAAAACCAAGAGAAAGGGTGACTGGAAGCTGAGAGAGAAGAATGCTGTGAAAATGGTTAACACCATTGAATACTGCAGAGGAAATAGAAAACGGCTGAAGAGTATGTGATAGATTTGCCAACTAGGTCAGAGGTGGCTCTGGCAAAAATATTTTAATATAGCAAAGACAAATGTCAGATTACCCTTGATTAAGGGATGAATGGGAGATGAAGAGACTGGTTGGTTATGAATGGATGATTTAAAAAAAAAAATGGCCTGGGAAGAGAAGAAAGAAGTTAGGGCAAAAGAAGGAAACCAATGGTGAGGGTTTTCTTTTCTTTTCTTTTTAAAAAAATATTGATCAATTCCATTGTATTAAAATTGACCATGTTGAATTTTTTGTTTGTTTGTTTTTTGGTGGCTGGCTGGTAAGGGGCTCTGAACCTGTGACTGTGGTGTTATAAAGCTGCACTCTAACCAACTGAGCTAACCAGCCAGCCTGGTTCTCTTTTTTTAAAAAATGAAATTTTAATTATATAAGTAAAGCAGGCATACATTCTTCTTGTAAAATCTGAAACATTACAGATAAAGCTAAAAATCCCCTTCAATCACTACTTTCAGTCCCCATCCTGTTAGTAATTTAATGTTTTTCCTTCCAGTCCTTCTGTATGCATTTATATATATCCTTGTAGAAAATATATTTTAATTATCTTTTTTATACAAAAGGTTCTGTATTCTACATATTTATCTACATCTTGCATTTTTCATTCAACAATAGATACTAGAGAATGATCGTACATATACTCACAGATCAACCTCTCTATGAACATTTAGGTGTTTCCAATTTTACTATTATCCACAATGCCTCAAATGAACATTGTTATGCATGCTCTTTAAGCACAAAAGTGTTTTTCTAAGATTGATACCAAAAGTGGCAGTGCTGTGTCACAGGGTATGGATATTTAAAAATTTTATATATATTGCCAAATTGCCCTCCAAGTAGCTATATCAGTTAATTCTCCCACTGGCAGTGTTTCAGTTTCCGGAATTTTGTTTTAAATAACATTTTTTGGTTTTGATTACAAAAGGTTCACAGTAGAAGGGAATGGATACCTTCAGCATTATTTAAATGTGATACTTTACATATTTATATACTTAGAGGAGAGTCAGAAGACAGAAGATATTAAATAGAGATTAACTAGATTCTTAAGGAAATGTTAGGGGATGAAGTTCAGAGAATAAGTGAAAGGATTAGTCCTAGATGTTTTCTTTTTATGGATGTGTAAAGTAGAAGGCAAGATGGAAGGGTTGGGATGGAGGGACTGAAGAATGTGAACAAATTTTAAAATAGGTTATATAGGGAAGAGAAAGTGGGACAGTGTTTCTGCAAGCATGTTCTAGGAACACTAACTCTACAAAATGACTAGGGAAAAAGTGTTCTGTGGTCAAAAAATTTGGTAAATGCTGCATATTATATCCTGCTTTTAGAGTTACATGTCAACATATTAAAGGCTCTGAAAAAGACTTGCAGTAAATAAAGCAGTTTAACTCAGTGTTTCTCAAACTTTTCCAACAATAGAGCCCTCTTTTTCTATGAGTATAATACCAATTAGTACACACTGAACCAGTCTTCTATGAATTATACTTTGGGAAGCATTGGGCTGAAGAAAATTTGAAGAAACACCCAACAATGACTGTCCAGCTTATCTTTACAAAATTAATTTATTTGAAAACAAAACAAAAAATAAAGAGAACAATTTAATGAATAACATGTAACCGCTCCTCAGAATTAAAAGGTTAGGATTAAATTACAATAAATTTTAATGCTTATTTTTCTATTATAGAAGTATACGTTCATGAAACAAATTCGGCAAATAGAAGAAAAAAAGGAAAAATCTACTGTCATCTTATCACCTTACTAAAATTATTGTTAATGTTTTGCGGAATTTCCTTTAATGTCTATTTCTATTAGCTTTTTTTACATCATTAAAATAAGACAGCACACACAATCTTTTATGTTACATACTTACGATTTTTATCATAAACATTTGTTTTAAGTTTTTTTGGCTATCATTTTTAACAGCTGTATATTATTCCAAGTGGATAGTCCACTATTTCACCATTCTCCTAGCTTTTAGAATTTAGGTTATTCGAATTTTTTTCTTTTTTGGCTCTCATAAGTAATATTGCAATGAGTACAGTGGAGTATAAAATTCATTATAGTTATTTTCTTACTAGTTATTTGCCACATACAATAGTAATAGTTCAAAGGCAATGCACATTTTTAAAGGCTTTTGAAAAAACAATGCCAACTTTCTTTTGGGGGAGGGGGAGACTATACCATCAGCGATGTACCAAAGTGCCTATTTGCCCCTTTCCCCCAGTTTAATTCAGATTCAAAAACTTAACATTTATTTACATTATGGTTAATTTTGTTAGCGCTATTTTTCTGGTTGAATGAAATTTACCATTCTGTTATTTATTGCATTTTCTATCCCCACCAGTTTTGCAACATACTGCAAAGTCTGCTATATATTTCCTCATCTAGGCAGTAGATAAAATTTTTACATAAAAATAGGATAAGGACAGAGTCCAAAGGAGTGCAGGAAATACTATTTTGACATGTGCCAATTTATCAATACCCTCTGGATATTGTTCAAGAAGCTCCAAAGCCAGTTTTATCAACATTTTGATTATGACTAATCAAAGAGTACTGAAGTCACCTAACTCGTATCTTGATCAACGTTTTTCTATCTTACTCACAAGGATTAAAAACTTTGTAAAATGTGGTATTGAGGGATGATTTGCTTTATCTCTGATATTTCCCTCATTATTCCTAATTATTCTTGAGGACAAAGGCTATATCTTACACATTTTTGTAATCAGAACATAGCACAGAACTTGCTTGTTATGGAGTACATATTAGATTCTCAATTAAGGTTTGTTAGAATAATATGCTTAATCCAGCATGAATTTAACGAACCTCTGTTGTCTCCCCATAAACACCATCTTCATTTCCAAGACATAAGAAGACAAATATGTTCATTTAGAAATAGCAAAATATAAAATAGAATCGCACAGATACTTTGTTTTGTAATTAGAAGTCCTGAGTTTTTAAGTCCTGGCTTTGTGATTTGCAATCTATAACTTTGTATAACTCCAGGCCTTACTCATTTTGTTCACGTATTAAATGGTAATAATCCATCTTCTTTACTTGCCTCACAGGGTTCTTATGAGGATGAAAATGTTTTTTTTTTCTAAAGGGAAATATGTCATTAGTTGACTTTTCAAAACTTTATAACTTCCGATTGCCCTCATGAAAAAGTCCAATCCTTTAACATAGCCTAATAAGGACTTCTGTGGACTCTGCGTAATTCTCTATCACTATTCTCCCTTAGAATCTAAGTTCTTTTTCACCTCAAGGCCTTTTGCACAAGCTGTTTGCTTTGCCTACCTAGAATGCTTCTGCCTTATACAGTGACTACTACTAGCAGTAATACTACTAATAGAAAAAGCTACAACTTACTGGATTCTTACTAAGCATGGAACACTTTATATATGTTATTAGTTTATACTTTATGAAGTAGGTACTATTCTTATCCCGGTTTACAGATAACACACAGAGAGGTGAATCAACTTACCCAGAGTAACACAGCTATTACATGTAGGCACTGGGTTTCAAACTCAGAGCTCTCTGAATTCAATGATGTTCTCAACTACTGCTACTAAGGTGTCAATTTTGCACAGGAAGTCAAAGTCTAACATCTTTAATATCTTCTAATAGCCAACGTGATAAGGATAGCATTTAAGACATTGGTTTATAATTGCCTGTGTTCTTTATGCCTTCCCAACCAGAGGATAAAAAGCCATTTGAACTCAGGTAACATTGCATCTTGTCCACTTTTGCTTCCCCAGCACCTAGCACAGTTCCTGGTGCATGTAATGGACATTAAGAAGTATTTGTTGATTAAATAAATAAGTAAACGTGCTTTTAAACAGAAAAACATAGTACAATGTTATTATTTTCGAATTTAGCTAAGGAACATCACCAGGCTTACCAGTTTGTGATATATGGAATCCACCTTTCTCCCTTTTTGCAGTGTGGTACTTTTGCTTATATCCATTCCTCTGTGACTTTGTCTGTTTGCCACAATTCCTTAAGTATTGCCAACAAACACCCCTCCACTCCCCTGCCTTTTGTGAAAATCTTTTAGAGAAAAACTAGAATGTTAAAATGACTTTTCCCTTCATAGCAATTCTTTAAAATTCCTGAAAACCTTTTTTTATATATAGCAGAGCAAAACATCAGAGATGGCGGAGGCAAAAACCAACTTTAAAAAACGAGTTTCAAGTCAAGACCGGGCTGACTGGAGAAAAGCAACCTAGCACATTCATAAATAAAACCTTCCGGTGCTGCACAGTGTTGCCCCAGATGGCATCTTATTTTTCGTAACAATTTACCGAGGGCCTTTAGTCATATAAATACAAAGAAAACAGGTGCTGCACTGAGCAGGGGGTTTGTCTTAATCAACCTTTTTTGGCTCAATTTTTTGACAAAGGGCCCGGATGCTAAGGTAATCAGTCATGTAGTTCTCATCACCTTCGAGGGGAAGGAAAAAGAGGAGCGGAGATGAAAAAAGGGAAGAGGAAGAGGAAATGTGGCAAACAGAATGGAACTATTCTTCAGAGAGCAAGGGCTCGGGCCGCGTTCCCAGGTGCGGACCCTTCAAATGGCCGGTTACGTTCTCTCAATTTTGCTTTTTCAGTTAAAAAATGACATCTAACTACATAAGTAAGAGAATACACGAAAAAGGAAGGCATCCGGTCTCGTGAGAACTTCAGCACACGGTCGGCGCCTGGGAATGCCACCGAAGACCGCCAGTCCAACCGCCACTGCTCGCGGATGCCCCCAGGGGCCCGACGCCCGGCCGGGCTTCCCCTAGCGCTCCCGCTACCCACAAGCCTCCGCGCCTCGGCGCGCACGCGCAGCGGCGACGGCCGTCTCAGGAAGAGGAAAATGGAATAAACAACTCGGAGGAACCAGAGCGCGAGAAAGCGAGTGGAGGCAGAATTTAAAAATAAACCGGCCCCTCCGCCCTCCACACCCGCTCGCCGCCGCCGCTCCCTCTTTCCCTGCCCGCGCCCTCGAAGTCCCTGTCTGGGCCCGCGCGCCCACCCCGTCGTCCCGCGCGGTCCCTTTAAGAAAAGAGAACGAGAGAGTGAGTGAGAGAATCCCAACTCTCCCCTCTACTCCCCTCCTTCCTACCCCCTCCTCCCTCCTCTCTCCCCTCCCCCCCCTCCCCGGGCGGCTCCGGCTCCCGCAGCGGGACAGACCCACCCGCCCAGGCTTTCATCCGGCACCGGCAGCGTCTTCCTTCCCTCCCCCGTCTATGGTGGCGGCGGCGGCTCCTCGGGCGGCGGCGGAAGACGAGGCTGCGGCGTTGCCATGAACAGTGGCGGCGGCCTCCCGCCCCCCTCGGCCGCCGCCTCCTCTTCCTCCTCCTCGTTGGCGGCGGCGGTGGCGGTGGTGGCCCCGCCGGGGATCGGAGGTGTCCCCGGCGGGGCGGCTGCGGGAGTGAAGCTAAAGTATTGCCGCTACTACGCCAAGGATAAGACTTGCTTCTACGGGGAGGAGTGTCAGTTCCTGCATGAGGATCCGGCCGCCGGGGCTGCCCCGGGCCTCGGCCTCCATAGCAACAGCGTCCCCCTGGCTCTTGCGGGCGCGCCGGTGGCCGGCTTTCCGCCCGGAGCTGTCCCGGGCGGGGGAGCTGGGCCGCCCCCGGGGCCCAAGAAGCCGGACCTGGGGGGCCCGGGGGCAGGAGCTGCAGCCGGCGGAGGAGGCAGCAGCGGCGGACTCGATGGACCACGGCTGGCAAGTAAGTGTGGTCCGGGCGGGAGGGCCGTCTCGGGGCTGCGGCGGAGGGGAGGCCTGGGGCCGGATGAGGCCAGGCTGCTGACGGGAACCGAGCCCGGCCCGTGGGCTCCCTGCCTCACCTCTCTAGGCGGCCTGAGAGGCCTACGCCAGGCCCGAGCCCTTCTTCCTTCTTCCTGCTTCCCCTCCCCACTGTCTTCGGCGAGCCCCGGAGCTAGGGGAGGCTGGGTTCCCGGGAATGTGGGTGGGTGGACTGGGGTGAGGTGAGTGGGGGCGGGGAGGAAGGGGGATGGGTTGTGGCGTGCGGAGTGTGAGAAGGGGGTGTCGTTTCCGGGGGTGTGGAAAGGGGCTGGGTTTGCAGGCACATGTGTTTTGCGTGCCCGTGTGGAGTGGTGTCTGCCGAGTGTTGAGGTTCCCTAGAGTGTGTGTTGGTAGGGGGCGGGAGGTGAGGGGCGGGCTGAAGGCTCCCTGGAGTAGGTTGAAAGAACGGAAAAAGTTTGTAGAAGGCTTGCGGGAGAAAGGTTTTCCAGGCCGGAAATGCTTTCTAAGGATTAGGAGGGAGCGGACCGCAGCTTTTATAGTGTGCTGAGGTTTAATCAGTGTTTACCGTAGGAATTTCACAAGGTTTGCATTTCAACATAATTTTTCTAAAAGATAGAAGAAGTCTGGTTGGTGTCATTGAGGATCCTGTGTTCTACAACTTTGTGTCAAGCAAGCTCTTCGCATTGTGCCTTGAATGCGTGTCGTGTGCAGCGTACATTTGTGTGCGACTGAGCACTTAGGTGCGGATACTTCGGCTGTTTATATTTTTTACTTTGTCATTTGTTAATCTCTTGAATTGCAACTTCTTAGTTTTTAATGAGTGGAGTTTACAATGATAAGTGTAAGTATAATCAATTTTACGAAATACTGCTTTTAAGAGTAGAGCAGATGCCTGATTTTCCTCTTTTACTGCTTACTGTGTCGAGCATTTTAAAACTAAATGGGAGTCCTACTTTCTTGGGAATTCTGAACAACTTTTAGATCTTAAAATAATTTAATAGGCAGTTTAACTTGTATATGAGAACATTTTTGTCTTTTTTTTAACACGGTAACTGACTTGATGTGAGGTTTTAGCACTTATTTGCTCTGTGAGGATTCTTTAATAAGTATCTTTTTGTGATTTTTTGTTTTGTTTTGTTTTTGAGATCGTATGTTTCTTTGATGCTAATGCAGATATATTTGGTGAGGCTGATATGCTAAGAAAATTAATTTGTAACTTCAGATGTTTTGTAAAATATGGTTACTTTGTTGGTGGAATTTTATCACTTTTGAGCAACTTTGCATTTTCAAGGTAAACTTCTGTTGTATGGATGAGTTGTGGCTCAATAGTTTAAGAGTAATGCTTGATTACTGAACAGAGGTTTTGTTACAGAAAGAGGCACTTTTAAAAATGCTGGCATTTGACTTGTATGTGATCTTTCTAGGATTTTGTAACACATAATAGGTAATAGAGTTGGGACATGAACGATATCACAGGATAGAAATAGGTGAAGATGGGAGGTGAAGGTAAGCACCAGAGGTGGAGGAAAAATTTTAGCAGTGGCTCATAGGTGGAACCATTCAATATCTTAGGAAAGGAAAATAATGGAGATACAGGGTCCTGAGAGAACAGGCAATTAATACTAAAAAGGTATTTTAAAATTAATACTGACTCATCTAACAGTTATGTGATTAAATAGCTGATTTATGTATTTGGATTCTGTGATGTTTGATTTAACTTGACTGGCTGGAGCCTTAAGACTCCTCTTTTCTCTTGGTAGGCCTCATGGTATTTCTCTGTAATACCTAGGTCGTGATCCTTATGGATGAAATAAAATTGCTTCATGTTAGTAATTGGCAGTAAAGTTGCTCAGGGAAGAGGATTGTGTTGGTGATTTAATGGCTGCTTTGAATTTTTACACTTGATTGTTTAATTTTTAGTCTACTTTCTACCTTTTGCTGTAATCTTATTCTGTACCTTTTGAGACAGGCTTGATCTGTTAATTAAATGCTTGAGGCAATTAAAATAGACAACACATTCTAAGAGGAGAAATTTAAATTTTGTTAGTTGCTGACCTGATCTTGTAGCATCACTAAGACAACTTTATTTTGTTTTTATTTTTTTCTTTGCTCTTTAAATGTAAGAATGTACAGTAGTTCTTAAACTGAGAGGTCTTAAGGTGATCTGCTCTGATAAGTTGGGTGTGCCTGCAGAACATTTTGTTTTGCCTCCATGGTATCTTGTATGTGCATGTATATGTGTTTTTAAACTTTTTATTGAAGTATAACTTACTTAGAGATAAGTGTACAAATCATAAGTTCTTGGAATTTTCACAAGAGAACATATACCATATAACCAGCACTCAGATCAAGAAATAAAAGAGCATAATCAGTACCCCCAGAAGTCCTGCTCTTGCCTCCAGCCAGTCACTGCCCTTTCCCAAAGGTAACTACTATACTGATTTCTTTTTTTTTTTTTTTTTTAAAGATGACCGGTAAGGGGATCTTAACCCTTGTCTTGGTGTTGTCAGCACCACACTCAGCCAGTGAGCGAACCAGTCATCCCTATATAGGATCCGAACCTGTGGCCTTGGTGTTATCAGCACCACACTCTCCCCAAGTGAGCCACAGGCCGGCCCACTACTATACTGATTTCTAACACTACAGACTGATTTTGTACTTTTTGAACTTTATAACAGTGGAATCATATACTATGTATTATTTTGTGAGTTTCTTTCTTTCAGCATGTGTTTGTGAAATCCATTGTTGTGGTACAGGAATAGTTTCTTTAATCTCATTTCTGTATAGTGTAACATCGTGTGAATATATCACATTTTATTTTATTATTTTACTGTTGGTAAACATTGGGATTATTTTTCATTTTTGTCTAATAAGAATTATCATATGTGTTTTTTGGTGAGCAAGTCTACCTACACATTTGATAAGCATGTCTACACATTTTTGTTGAATCACCTAGGAGTTAAATTGCATAATAGGGTGTACATATGTTTAGCTTTAGTAAATGTTGTCAAACAGTTTTCTGAAATGATTGTACCACGTTTATACTCCCTCCAGAAGTGTGTGAGAGTTTCATTTGGTCAACATTCTCCCCAAACCTTGGTATTAACCATTCATATTTATAATTGTAGGCATTTTGGTGACAAAAAGTTATGGTATAATTTTGTGTTCTTAATTTCTGGGTGTGAGTTTTAATTGAATAAGTTGACTACCACAAAAATCAAAAGATGTAATATACAAATACAAATTTCTGGCTTTTCTTGAAGGGCTCTTGATGGGGCAAGACTCACCATTTTGCTGTACTCTGTAACTGGGTGATGTTTATATTTTATTTAGGCATTTGAGTTTTTGACCCTTACTTTAGCACTTCCCATTTGCAAAATTGTTTTGTGTTTCAGATAGTGTTAAAACCTTGAGGGTATGTGCATGAGAAAATTTTATCCTAATTTTGCAAGCCTTAGAAAACTGAAGCACAGAGGCTTTTTCTTAGTACATATAGTTGCATTGATGTTTTAACCTTGTGAGGGAACCATACTTTTATTTGTTGCTTGCTTTATATAGTATATAACAAATTTTCTTACTCCAGCTCTTCTGTTGGCCTGTCAGTACGGCAGTAAGCATATTCTGACATTCACAATTGTTTTTTGGGGGGAGATAAGAATTTATTTTAAAAACATTTATTTTAAGTTTTTGACATTTCAGATTTCTATTGGACTTAGGATTTTCTAAGGCTCAAATGTGATTTGATTTGTGTTCAACTGAATTATTGACATTTTTAATGATGTGATTCTAGTATTTTGAACTACCTAGATTTTCAAAATGGCTTAATCTTCAAGGTGCTTGATTTTTAGCAGCTAAAATATTTATTATACCAGTATTTGTATTTTATGTACATTACTTTATTTGAAACCCAGTAGATTTGTTTATTTTGCCCAAATACACTTGTTTTCCAGTTCTACTAATTTAGTTACTAGTGAAGACTTTGGGATAAGACATATCTCAGATGGAATCCTGACTTCTTTATTTACTGGCTTTGTGACTGTGCTAAAGGTTAAATGTGTCCCTCAGAAGTTCATGTATTGGAAATTTGATCTACATTGTAACAGTGTTAAGAGGGTGTGAATCCTTTATGGTAATTGAAAGGTGGGCATTTAGATTGTTAGGACCCTGCCCTTGTGAATTGATCTATCCATTCATGGAGTAATGAGGGTGGTTCTGATGGCTTTATAAGGAGAGATAGTGAGAAAGTTAATTCACTCTTCCTTACCCCATTCTCACCATGAAATACCCTGCTTGGCAAGGGACTCTGGAATTCCTACCAAGAAGACCCTCACCAGGTCTGTTACCTGGGGTTTGGACTTCCCAGCCTCCAAACTATAAGAAATAAATTTTGTTTCTTTTTTATTACCCAGTTTTGAGTATTCCATTACAAGCAGCAGAAACAGACCAATATAGTGGCCTTGGGTAAATTTTTAACCTTTATGCCTCAGTGTTTCTCATCTTAAAAATGGAGATAATAATAGCCCCTATTTCAAAGTTGTTGTGAGAATTACATGGGACACTATCAGGCATTGCCTGGCACATAGTGAGGTTTCAGTTTTAATTGCTGTTGTTATTGAATATTAATTAATCCATAGTTAACCTCCAGATTTCCTTTCTTTCCCAAATATTTGAGAGCATTTGTTCAAGACCAGTAAAATAGCTACAGATTAATGAATTGGGGTTCTTTTTGCAGGATAAAATGTATGCTAAAACAAAAACAGGTTTTTCACACACATTACTTATCCCAAAGTTAATACATGAACTAGAAGTTATCCATGGCACTATTCTCCTCCATTTGTACAAACATGTTTCAATAATCTGTAGCTCTTTTACTGGTTTTGAACATACTCTGTCAAATATTTGGGAAAGAAGGGAAATGTAGAGATTAACTATGGATTAATTAATATTCAATATCAACTCACAGGAAAGTGAATACTGGGAATTTGACATTAGGGTAGCTGGTCTAGGTTTAAACTTTTTTGTTGGATAATACACAAAGTATATAACAAAGACTTTAGAATACTATTCATTTCACTCATTTAATATTGTACTTGCAATGTGGCAAGCTCTGATCTAGGTGATAGGAATATAACAGTGAACAAAACAAAATTCTGCCCTTATGGTGTTTATATTCTAGTGGATAACAAAAACATATGTATAAGATAACATTAGGTCTTGATAAGTTTTATGAGGAAAAATCAAAGAGTGATGTACTGCGTAAGAATAGGTAAGATTAGTTAACAAGTAAAATACTTCTTTCCATGAAAGTGCATTTGAAATGACCCACTAAGAGGATAAATAATTGCCAAAAGCAAACTAAAACATCTACCTGTTATATGCCTTTTTGTAGAATGTTTTTTCCTTTTTTAAGTTAACTTTCTATTTTGAGATAATTGTAGAATCACATGCTGTTGTAAAAAATAATACAGAGAGATCTCCTGTACTCATCACCCAGCTTCCCTCAATGGTAACATTTTTCCTAACTATAGTACGATATCACGACCAGTGTTGGGTTGCCACAGTCCATGTATCTTATTCACATTTCCCCAGTCTTATTCGCATGTGTGTTTGTGTCTGTGGTTTTGTATTTAGTTCTGTGGAGTTTTATCATGTGTAGGGTTTGTGCCCAGCAACACAGTCAAGACATAAAGTTTCTTCAGCCTCAAGTTGCCTTTTTATAATCTGCTTTCCCTGCCAGTTCTTGGCAACTACTAATTTATTCTCTGTTTCTATATTGTTGTCCCTTCAAGAATGTTTCATAAATAGAAATACATAGCATGTAACCCTTGGGATTAGCTTTTTTTCACTCAGCATAGTTCCCTTAAGATTTAGCCAAATTGTGTGTGTCCGGAGTTCATTTGCTCTTTTTGCTGAGATTCTCTTTTTTTTTCCCTCTCCACTTGGAAAATTTATATCCATCTTTATTTTGGAGTAGCTTTTTTTTTTTTGCTTATTTTCTATACATATCTATATTTTCTGTGTGTCGACAAAGCTATGTATGTATGTACGTACACTGTAAGTAAATGATATTTTTAAAATTTGCACTATAATTTTAAGGAGCATTTATTGACAGATTTGAATATTTGTTTTTCACTTACCTATTTTATGATTGGTTTTGTTCTTTTAATTTAGTTTTTAAGTGATAAAAGTCATACTTTTTCCAGGTAAAAATTTCCATTGGGACAGAAGTATATAAAACCAAAGTAAACTGATCTCCTCATCTTATTGCCTAGGATCATCATTATTAATAGTGTTTGTGTTTGAATGTGTGTGTGTGTGTTTAGGCCTTTTCTATACATGTATGATATAGACATATACCTAATAGATATATATTTACCCATATATATGATAAATGTTTACCTATATATGTTATTAGTTTGGGCTGCTATAACAAAATATTATAGACTGGGTAGCTTAAGTGACAGAAATTTATTTTCTCAGATTTCCATGGGATGTAATCTCACGATAAAACTTTAATGGATGAGAAGTTGCTTCTTAAGGATGAGAAAAGAAAGTGGTTTCTTGAAATGGGATCTACTTCTGGTGACTATGCTGTGAACATTGTTGCGATGACAGCAGAGGATTTAGAATTGTTCATAAACTTAGTTGATAAAGCAGTGGCAGGGTTTGAGAGGATTGACTCCAATTTTGAAAAAAGTTCTGTTGTGGGCAAAATGCTATCATGTAGGATTGCCTGCTGCAGAGAACTGTTTCATGAAAGGAAGAGTCAATCTATGTGTCAAACTCCACTGTTGCTTTATTTTAAGAAATTGCCACAGTCACCCCAGCCTTCCGCAACCACTACCCTGATCAGTTAGCAGCCACCAACATGGAGGCAAGATCCTCCACCAGCAAAAAGATTATGACTCACCGAAGGCTCAAGATGATTGTTAGCATTTTTTAGCAATAAAGTATTTTTAAATTAAGGTATATGCATTGAAGTACTCTGTAATGCTATTGCATATTTAATAGACTACAGTATAGTGTAGACATAACTTTTATATGCACTGGGAAGCCAAAAAATTCATTTGATTCACTTTATTGTGAAATTTGCTTTAGTGAGGTGGTCTGGAACCAAACCTGCAATATCACCAAGGTATTCCTGTATATGTTGAGCACACTAATCTTGGCCAAATTGTCATGTAATAGTCCTCTTCCCTAAAAAAAACTGTCTTTTTTCTTTTTTTTTTCTTTTATGTAAGAGAAGTATTCTAGCACTCAGCCTCTACTGTAAGGTTGGCAGCACTGTGAACTTCCTTTTTAATGTAGCATGTTATGGATATATTCTTGCTCCCAAAGAATGAGGAGCAAGGCTCTGCCTTTTTTGATGTCTCTCTTTTGGTATGTCTCTCTAGCTCTTTCTTTAAAAGTGAAGATATTGTTCCTATTTTTCTCATACTAGTTTTCAATTATATTTTTAAATTCTGAAACCCCAGCTTTAGATGAATAGGAACAAGATCTTGTTTTGGGAATTAAAAATGTAATATGTGCACAGGTTAAAAACTTAAATAGCATACAAGGGTACACCGTGAAAAATATTCTTCCTCCCTCCTTAGTTTCCTGATTCCTCTTTCCAAAAGACTGTCACTCTTTCTAGTTTATTTTGTATCTATTCAAAAATATTCTTTGCCTGTATTAGTGTTCATACGCTTATATTTCTCTGTCTCTAACGCATATTGACACATATATACACACATGTGAGTGTGCACATATTGAATTTTTTTCACCTAGTTGCTTATCTTGTAGTTTGTTTCACATTCACAAATAGAAATCTATGTTACTCTTTTTCATGGCTGTATAATATTCCAGTGTATATTTGTATTATGAGATAACTTTATAATGGGTATTTAAGTTTTTATGGTCTTACTATTATGAATGATGACACCAAGTTGTTATGTCTTAATGTATTATATATATTTATATATAAATTACACAAGTATACATATGTTAAGGAGCATACAGAATCTTCAGTAATCTGGTTCAAATTTGGTATACTTAAAAACAAAAACAAAAACAAAAAAACCCCAAAAACCTGTGTATTTTATATACCATTGACTGAAAATAACATATTTGAAATATTCCTCTGTATTTTATCAGTCCAAGCAAGAATTTTTTCCCCAGTGATTCACATATCTAGAGATAGTTATGTAAATTACATCTTTTGTAACTTTATGGATTAATATACTTGACCCTTGAACAACACAGGTTTGGAATGCACGGATCCACTTATGTGGATTTTCTTCAATAAATATATGTACAGTACTGTACATTTATTTTCTCTTCCTTATGATTTTCTTAAGAATACTTTTTTTCCTCTAGCTTTATTGTAAGAATATAGTATGTAATATGAGGAGTCTTCAAAAGTTCATGGAAAGATTTGTATTAACTTTTTGTTCTATTTTCCCATGAACTTTTTAAAGTACCCTTATACATATCACATACAAAATATGTGTTGGTTGACTGTTTATGTTATCAATAAGACATTTGGTTAACAGTAGGCTATTAGTAATTTGGGGGGGAGTCAAAAGTTATATTCCAATTTTCGACTGCATGACTGCAGGGGCATGGCAGGGGTTGGCCCTCCTAACCCTTGTGTTGTTCAAAGCTCAATGGTGTTTGTAAATAGTCTAGTAGTTGCTGGGAAATTTCATTTGTGTATGTAATAAAAGGATAGTGTTATTGATTATTTAATAGTTTTTCATTGTTAATCTACATTCTTGATATCTATATCTTAGGCTGTGTTCAGAAATATCAAATAGATCATGATAAACCTGGAAAAAGCTGGAAAGGACTTTATATATTATTTGGTTTAACTTCTTATATCTGTTCCTAAACTTAGTCTGTCTTAATATTGCTGTTCCTGAATTTTTTTTATTTTTTAATTTTTATTGAATCAAAATTGATTATACATATTTTTGGGGTTCAACATTGAGATATGTTGATGAAATCAACATTGCTAGCATATATATTGTTACAAATCATAATTATTCTTTTTTTTTTTTCTTTTTTTTTTTAAAGATGTCTGGTAAAGAAATCTTAACCCTTGACCTGGTGGTGTCAGCACCACACTCTCCCAAGTGAGCTAAGCGGCCCTCCCTATATAGGGATCTGAACCTGTGGCCTTGGTGTTGCCTACACCACACTCTCCCAAGTGAGCCATGGGCCAGCCCTCATAATTATTCTTTATGCCCCTTGTCCAATTTCTCCCCATCCCCCTCCCTGTTCTAGTTATCTTAGATTTCTTCTCTCCTTCTGAAAGAATAATGGTTACTCTGTTGATTTGTTGCCTAGATGATCTGTCCAATGCTGAGAGGTGTGATCAGGTCCCCTAATATTATCATAGAGCAGATGCTTCTGTCACTCTGAAATGGGCTTTGTGGAGAGAGACATCCTCTTCTTTATCTCTTCTGGTGACTCTCTTTGTGTCAGTGCAGTCCAGTGGCTAGTGGACTGAGTGGTGGCTGTGGTGGGCTACCCACATGGATTCGATGTTTTTGGCATGCTCCTTGGTGTTGTCCATGTGCCTGCTTGTGGGGCATGTCCATCCCCGGCTGTATGCCTCAGGTCCCTGGGTGGACCCTGAGGCATTGGAGCAGTGTGCCTGGTTGTGGGAGGGGGGTCTGGTCCCCTTCTCCATGCCTTGGGTCCCTGGGCAGCCCTGAGGTGCTGGTGCAGTGAGCCTGGTTGTGGGTGGGGGGTCCGGTCCCCTTCTCAATTCCTCCTGTCCCTGGCCGGCCCTAAGGCACTAGTGGTGTGCCTGGGCCGGAGCTAATTTTTTGTCCTTTGCTTACTTCTAACACGGGGAAATTCCTGTGGGAACCAGTACCTGAGCTGTGTTGTTGAGCTAAATGGCTGCTTTGCTGCTGTTTCCCTTGGGAAGGCTTTTTGTGCACCTCAGTGTTTAATGGTTGACTTTATAGGTACTTCCAGCTCTACAGAGACTCCATGCCTCTGGGTTGTGTAGAAACTCTGATCCGGGTCTTAGTTTTTTCATCAAACTGTACCCCATGCCATTCTGCATTCCCAACCAGTCTCCTCTGAGTGGTCCTGTGCTGATTGGGGGGTGGATTGGCTGTGCTTACTGTGTCCCAGTGTTCTTCTGGTGGGCCCATCTCCCCCACTGCCCGTGCTCCAAACATGTCCCATGGGACGGGCCCTGTGCCGGTCCCTTGCATTGACTCACCAGCCTCTGAATGGCTCCCTTTTTCAGCTGTTCTGGCTCCTTGCTCCTGTGTGAGTCCACGGGAACCCTAGTAGTGGTCTTGCTGTCTTGGTGGCCACCAAGGTCCTCTTCTCCCCTGCCGCCTCCAAGTAACTCCATCTGAAGGGCACAGCTGCAGCTTCTGCCAGCTCCTGCTCCATGTGCTCTCAGCAGTTCCAGCATTAAAACAGCCATGGCCCGAAACGCTCAGGGCAGTTTTTTCTTTCTCTCATTATGGTTTCTCCCACCTCCATGAACTCTGTAGGTCTCTCCTCCTCTTCCCCTGAGCTCTAGAGGTCCCAGCTTGGCTGATGTTACATTTTTATAGTTGTAAATTGGTTGATATGTGGGAGAGAGTGACGCTGGGGACTGTCTGTTCTGCCATCTTGACTGGAACCTCGCTATTCCTGAATTTGATTGTATACTTGATTGAAAGGATGAGATCGGGGTGAAGGACAGAATGAAATGGGCCCTTTTAAATTCTGCAAGTGCTCTTTTATGGTTCATAGACTCTATAGCAATTTTGGCTGTCTTTGAGGGAGAATCTCCCTGACAGAGTTGGGACCAGGTATCTTCTTTCTACTACGAAAGCTTGGAAAAAATTAACAAGACAGCTTTTAAAGAAAAATTTTAGCAAGATCCTTATATGTATTATAAGAAGATTTAATGTATACAGATAATATCTTTGAAAAACTTACATTATGGCAAACATTCAGTTTAGTATAATTGGATTAATAATAAATGGAGATTCATTCGTTTATTTAACAAATATTTGTTGACTGTTTACTCTGTGTTAGGTTCTGTTTTACGTTCTTAGGATACATTAGTGAACAAAATAGATAAAAGATCCTTTCCTTTGTGGACATTATATTTTAATGGGTAAGGCAGACAATATTTATAAACATAACCTCAGTAATTTAATAGTTTATTAAAAGATGACAAGTATTATTTTTTAAAAAGTAGAATACAGTAAGAAGAAATGGGAATGTAGGAGTAGGGTTGCTACAGAATTAAATAGGGAGATCAGGGTAAACCTCATTGAGGATGTGATTTGAATGTAGACTGGAAGAAGGATAGCCAAGCCAGTTATCAAGAGAAAGAGGATCTCAGGCAGATGACAACTAGAGCAGACTTCTAAGAGATGGAGAATGTCTGCCACATGAGAAGGCTGATAAGGCTGGTGTGGACTGAGTGAGGGAGAAGAGTTATGACGTTGGTTTTATTTTGAGTCCAAAGGAGTGATATGATCTGACTTAGGTTTAAAAAGGGTTCTCTGGTAAGGGAGGGCAGGAGAGAATTTAGGCATCTTTGCAGTGATCCAGTGAGAGATGTAGCAGTGGAAGTATTAAGAAACTAGTCAGATTCCAGATATATTTTACAAATAGAGCCAACATAATTTCAAACTGGATGTAGGGCGTGAGAGAGAGGAGCCAAGGGTTGGTTTCAAGGAAGTGGAAGGATGGGTGGAGTTGGCATCAGATGAGATAGGAAGGCTACAGACAGCAGATATGGGAGAGAAGGTCAGGAGTTTGGTTTGAACATGTTACTTTTGAGATATATGTTAGACATTGGAATGGAGATTTTGAGGAGGTAGATACAATGTGATATATATATATATAGTGTATATAGATATAGATATCATAAATATGAGTACTTGAGCGAGATTGGGACTAGAGATATAAACTTCAAGTTGTCAGTGTATACATGGCATTTACAGCCATGGAACTGGATGGGATAACTAAGGAATATGGCTTCTATAAGAACTTTGGAGACACAAATATCTATTGATAAATCAATAAGCTATTTTCTTTCTTCTAGGAGAGAGAATAGACAAGTAACATTTGGGTACTTCTTATGTGCCAGGCATGTTTTTATGTATATTATATACACACATGCACTGTATCCCATCACATTTAATATGACTCTTTCATGAGGTAGGTACTTTTTTCATTTGACAGTTAAAACCATCACTTAAAGAGTAAGTAATTTCTCAAGGTCACACGTTAAGTGGTAGAGAGTATTTATAATCAAGTTTGTTTTACTTCAAAGCCCATGCTCTTTCTAGAGTTTTGAGAGTAGAAAGTAAACCTTACTTGTTCTAATACAGCATATCTTCTTAGAATTAAGTCCTTATCTGATAGGACTTAATCTAGTCTTTGCTAGATTGCTCTAATTAGCCACTCTTGTTCAGTTAGGTCTGTATAAAGCTAAAGATAAATGCCCAATTAAAAAAAGTGACAGCCCTTCAAAAAACTTTGGCAATTTACAGCAGAAATACAAATAGCCAATAGGTAGGTACGTAAAAGTTGTTCAACTTCATTAACAGGTGAAGGAAAGCAAATTAAAACAGGCGTTCTTTTTTTTTTTTAACCTTTCAGGTGGAGTAAAAAGATTGCTGATACCTAGTGTTGGTGGGGGTATGAGGGAAAAAGGCACTCATACATTCTTGATAGGAGTGTATACTGGTATGACCTTTTTAGAGGTCAATAGTCATTAAAATTTTAAATGTCCACATCATTTGACACAATATTTGAGTTTTAGACTCATGCTTCAGAAGCAAGTTATATGTATAGTTTTTCATTGCAGCTGATCTCAGGTAGTGAAAAGTTGAAAACAGTGAAAATACCATTAACAGGAATGTCATCCTTACAGCAGGATACCATATAGTAGTTAGAACATGCTACAACCTTATGTACTGACAGGAAAAGGTGCTTGATATATTTTACTAAATAGGGGAGTGGATGCGAAGTTACAAACAGTATGTATAATATATTGTTTTAAGAGATATGTAAGAAAAGACCAAGAGAAATATACACCGAGTTGTTAATGTTACTTATTGTGGTGGCATTATGGTGGACTTTCATTTCTGTACTTTTGAATTCTTTTCTTTTTTTTTTTTTTTTTCCAAGTCTTTCATAATCAAAAGAAATCAGCAGTAAATGTGCATACGCCTGTGGACACTCATGCATGTGCACAGCCCTCATTCCCCCCTGAAAAAGACAAACCTAAACCCAACCCTCCAGTTGTTAGCTTACTACAGGATTTAGCAAAAGAATTGGAAATGTATGTGGTTTGCTAGTTAGTTTCAGCATTAGCCTTTCAGTTCTCAATAAACTACAAGTTTGAATGATCTTAAACTAATATTTTGTACAATCAGTAAGCTGGTTTTAGAAATACATTATTCTCTTTATTAAATTCTGAACCACTTTACTGAGGAAATAAGAACAGTGAAAATTTTTCAAAACATTTATTGCTTTATTGTCAGCTTTTGATTATGTAGAAAAAAGCAACTATCTTGGCATAGATCCCATACTAAAACTGTCTTTTGTTTGAAGACTTTTTTCGGTAGGTGTTCCAATTGGCAGTACTAAATAGCTACACCCAGAAGCCCAGTTTATTTGTTCATGGTCAAGTTTGTAGCATCTTGAAAGGCCTGTAGTATTGCAGTGCTCCTCAGAATCAGCTGTTTTACCAGAGTCTTGCTGCACTGCAGTTCTTTTCTGATCAAAGATACTAAGTAATAATATATATCTTTAAAAATTCCAGGTCAAAACAGTATAGTGTATATATTCCAGTGGAACACTAGGGTCTCATCTAGGTACTTGTTAAGTCGTTTGATCCATCTAAAATTTCTATTTCAGGATTTTTTTCTTTTTCCAGTCTTGCTGTAGGCATTGCTGTGGCTATCTTGATGCAGAGGTGTGACAGCTTCCATAAGGAAGATAGACTTTGCGATTTTTTAAAAAATAACTCTTCTCTGGAGTTCTGATATTTTATGCAGGTGACTCACTCTTTAGTAAATGACATAGTATTTGAGTGCTCTGGGCACTGACTACAGTGCTTAATTTGATGATGAAACATTTATTTCTGTGCCAGGTATCTTGTAGGTATTGGGGATGCATCAGACGTGGTCCTGGCCATTTATCAATGCATAATCTAGTAAAGGAGTTTGAAATGTATAAATTATGGCATAGTATGATATGCTATATAGACATGTAAAATGTATAACAAGCTCTGTTCAGGGATATTTTGGAAGGTTTCATGAGAGGCAATATTTGGACTATTTTTTGAAAGATACATGAAGCATGCTTGGTAGAAAGAAGGGCATTCTAGGCACACGAGATAAGACAGATTTTGTGAGAAAACATTGTACATGGTTTTGTTCACTAGTCATCTGATGTGAGGGAGTAGACTAAATTATGGAGAGTGGTACCAGATGATAGGTTGTGGCCACATAGTGAGGGCCCTTTTAGGCTATGTTAATAAGTGATATGATAAGATCTATGTTTTGAAAAGTTATCAACAGTAATTTTTTGGCTTCTAAGGATGGAGATAGGGAAACCATTTGAAGCAGTCTTATCATAGTTGAAGGGAGAAATGCTAAGACCTTGGTGTAGGGCAGTGGAAATGAAATATAGAGGGCATGTTTGAGAGAGATTTGGCGAAGCAGCTACTTGGCAGGATGGATGAGGGAGAGAAAGAAGCTAAGGATAACTAAGTTTTTAGCTTGAAAGTGCTTGTCATACATCTAATTAGAGAAATTTATTAGTAAGCAGTTAGAAATGTGAGTCAGGAGTTAGGATTGCCTAATGAGAATGTAGTATAGCTGTTTTTGAAGCCTTTGAAGTAAGTTCAGATTTCAAATCCCACCTCTGGCACTGCCTCTGAAATGGGCAATAATCATATATATCTTAAAGTACTTTTGAGATTGTGCATGTAAAACAGTCAATAAATGGTAGCTGGTATTATTTTATACTTTTATTTATGTGTCTGTTGAATCTGTTAGAGCCAGGAATGAATGAGAGTTTAAGAGGGAGAGATTGGTCTAGTTAGATTACTGTAAAGCTAGATAATTGAACCACATTGTCAGCTCTATGGGATTGTCTCAATTAGGTTGTGGTTTAATATTATCTTCTGTACTTTTAATGAAAGTGAACATAAAAAGTGTCTCTGAAATCTTCCTTTCATCTGTATTGAAGATGTCATGTGTTTGATGATCTGTATAGAAAAATCCTTGTCATAATTTCTCTGAAGAGTTTAGTAATAGGAAAAGTTTTTTTGCTCTAACAAATTGGTGTTTTTTATTTTAGTAGGTGAGCAATTTTTTAACCTATGTTTTCTCTTTTTTATCTTGGCTATTTTGAAACTTCTGACTTTTAATGTTCAACTGTTCGACTTAATGTTTCCTTAGCCTGTGTTTTTGGTTTAATAACTCCCATTTAATTTTTTATTTTTGCTATATGGCTCTGTTATATCTTTTTATGGAGGCATAAACAACAGAAATTTGTTGTCTTACAATTTTGGAGGCTAGAAGTCCAATCTCAGGGTGTCTGCTGGATTGCTTTCTTTTAAGGGCTGTGAAAGAGAATCTATTGCATGCCTCTGGCCTAGTTTCTGGTGGTTTGCTGGCAATCTTTGGCATTCCTTAGCTTATAGAAACATCATCCCAATCTCTGCTTTCGTCTTTACATGACATTCTCCCTGTATGCGTGTCTGTGTCCAAATTTCTTCTTCTTATAAGGTCGCCAATTGTATTGGATTAGGGCCCACACTAATGATTTCATCTTAACCAATTACATCTGCAGTAACCCTGTACACAAATAAGGTCTCATCTGATGTATAGGGCTTAGGACTTTAACATATGAATTTTGGGGGTATGCATTTCTACTCCTAACAGTTGTGTGGTTTTAAAAAAAGGGAGATAATGCACTTAAAATGCCTAATACATTTGACTCATGATTGGTGCTCCATGCTGCTAGGCCCTCACTTCCCTGGCAGTCACCATTGTTAGTTAACTATGCTTCAGAGGCAGATGGAGAATTGAGAATGTGGATTTGATCTCTTTAACTCTCCACAGAGACTTTGTCACAAGGACTGGAAGCACGGGGTTTGTCATCATTAATTACTATTTTCTCACAGTTCTCTTGGACTATTTCCTTAGTTTATGAGCTTTTGAGGGAAGTCCAACCCTTCAAACAGACCAGTATATCCTGTCCAGCCACCTGCTTTGGGTTTGAGTCTTTTGTTCCAGACAGCTCCTGTGGGTTTTATAACACATGTGTAAAATGTTCCAGCCCACCCACCTTTTCATCATTTACATTAAAATTTAAAAAGAAAAGCCTATATGGAAAGTTTCCCTTAATACATCCTATACAAAGAACATATGTTTCATCAGAAAGAGCAGACTAACTTTTACAAATAAACCAATAAATTAGGTACAAATGATAACCAGAAAAATAACCGTTATCAGGCGCTTAATATCATCCAGGCATGCCAGTATATTGTAACTGGTAAGGGGATCGTAACCCTTGGCTTGGTGTTGCCCACACCGCGCTCAGCCAGTGAGCGCGGGCCGTCCCTATATAGGATCCGAACCTGTGGCCTCGGCACTCCTGCACTCCCAGCACCGCACTCTCCCGAGTGAGCCACGCCAGTATATTGAACTAGTCTTACAATAACCGTGGAAAGTAGATAGTATTATTTCTGTTTTATAGAGGAATAAACTGAAACTTGGGCTAAATATACTGTACTGTCATCTTTGCTCAAAGTCTGTGCTCATTCCACAATTCAGTAGAGAAGAGGCTGGTATTAGTGACTGCTTAGGGGTCTGAAGAGCCTGTTTCATGACACTGCACCCACTGCAGAGTCATTCAGCGTCTCTGAATCTCAATTTTCTCATTGGAAAAGTGGAGGCAGTAGAACACCATTTGCATGGGGTGTTTTGTAAAGATTGGATGTGACAGTCTATTGTATCTTTTTATCAATTTTTTAAAAATACCTACTTAAAGAAAGGATTTAATTGAAAATAAATGTCTGTACAGATGTGCTAATAGATTAGGGGATAGCAAAATGTATAAGGTATGTATAATTACAGATAATTTAGATGGGTAGATAGTACAGAAACACGTAAGAATTTAAAGGTTTAGATAGTTGAAGACAGCAGTAAAAGTCAAAAGGAATTACTTTTTGTGACATGAATGATATAAACAGCATCTTAAACGGTAGAGGTTTTAACAGCTTGGAATTATTGGGGAATACTTTGTAGAGAAGTGGAAAGAAAAAATAACATTGACCGATTACCTTTTGATACTCTGCTAGGCACTTTGCGTAGGTTACCACAACCCTTTGAGTGAGATGGCATTGTCTCCTTTTTCAGATGAAGAAATGAGACTTACAGAGTTATTAGCTCAAGATCACATAGCTAATAAGTGGCAAAAGTAGGATTAGAACTCATTGTCTAACTCAAAGGATTTTTTTCTTTTTCATTATGCCTGGGTGATGAAGAGCATGGATCCAGGTGCGTGTTTAGGAATTGATTGTATCCCAGATTGTAAAGTGTAGGAGACTTTAAGAATATAGTGAATACATCATTGTGACTGGAGGAGAGTTTGATTATTGTAAAGATCTTATAGTAGATTTATACTTTTATTATTTTTTATACCATGATCTTCAGTCTTTCGGAAATATTGGTGTATTCAGTTATTTCCCTAGATGAATACCTAGTTGTCTTAAGTCCATTTATCGAATGATCCCCTTTTTCCTCCATTGATTACAAAAAAATGCTTTAATTATTTTTAGTAAATTTATTGAGTTGTGCAACCATTAGCATTTTAAAAATAACTTTTAAGATATTATTTCATTGTTTTTCATAACTATTCATTGAAATTATCAGGGTGAATGGTATGATTTTCATTTTATGAATGATGGTATAAAGCATTTTGCTTAAGACTTTGTGGCTAGTAAGTGGCAGAGCTGAGACTCAAATCCAGCACCTTTACTTACATATGAGCATGATAGTTGAGAACAGATTGTTGAGGGCTTGCTGATGTAAGGCCATTAAGTTTGGATTTCATCCCTTAGGGGGAGTATCACCAGCATCTTGTTTGTGATGTCCTTGTTGGCAGAGGAAAACTACTCAGCATTTTCAGGTGGGCACTTTTTGTAAAGTGTCTTCTATGGAACTCTGTTCCCTCAAGATGCTCTATGTAGGAAGGGTTCCCTAGTCAAGTAAGTTTGGGAAGTACTCTATCTCCTGTTTGCTTTGTCATAGTTCACATTGTGAATGTAGACTTTGGGAAGTTGTACTGTAAGTAAGGAAGTGGGTTTACTTTTTTTTTTTTTTAACTCCCCCCCCCCATCATTTTCCAAATTTATTGCATCTCAGAAGGCCCTTCATTCATTTACAGGGGACAAAACTGAAGAAGAACATTTATTTAATTGAGCTGTGAGGGTTTTTTTTTTTTTTTTTTTTTGAAATAAGTTATTACTGTGTACATATATCTGTTGATAGATATAGAGTAACTGCTGACAGATGTAGAAGTTGTGATGCTTTTCTTTAGTTACTGTAAGATGCTTTGGTCCAAAGTTTGAATGTCTCACAATGATTTCAGAACTGAAGGTTTGAAATTTTGTTTCTTGATTTATACTTTCCTGTCTTTTTAAAATTGAAAGGCAGGTTAGTACAGTGGCGAGATTGCTTTTATACCCCAGTTGTACCACTTACTAGCTTTGTGGCTTTGGGCAAGCTATCTAATCTCTTGCTTAACCATAAAATAAAAAGAATATCAATCTTGCCAGAGTTGTTATTCTGGCAGATTCATATCTACAGAATGATTGTTTAGTTGATACTATTCCATAGTGTTTTAGTCTGTTTCTGCCGCTATAAGAAAATACCTGAGACTGGGTAATCTACAAAGAACAGGAATTTGTTTTGCACAGTTCTGGAGGCTGGGCATTCCAAGATCAAGGCACGGGCAGGTTTGATGTCTGGTGAGGGCTGCTGTCTGCTTCAAGATGGTGCCTTGGTGCTGCCTCCTCACATGGCAGAAGGGGCGAATGGCTACCTCCCACTTCTTTTTTAAGGGCACTAATTTGATTCATGTGGGCTCTGCCCTCATGACTTAATCACCTTCTAAAAGCCCCACTTCTTAATATCATTTTTGTTTTTGTTTTTGGCAGCTGGCTGGTACAGAGATCAAATCCTGGACCTTGGTGTTATCAGCACCAACTCTAACCAGCTGAGCTGACTGGTCAGCCCTCCACTTTTTATACTATGACATTGTTGATTAAGATTCAACATATGAATTTTGGGGGACACATTCAGACACATTTGGGCCATAGCACACAGAGCAGAGATATGGTGGTTATACTAATAGAGATGGCAGCAGAGCTTTTATAGAAATAATAAACTTTATTTAAAGTGAATTGCACATTCTTATTCCATAGAGATGGTATAAGGTTTACTTAAAGTGGATTGCAAAATAAAGGGTTGGAAGATCTGTTCTTGGTAGTAATTAAGGTCATTGACATATCTTATGCTTATGTAATTTAAATTTGAAAGTACCCTATATGCTTTTTTGTCTCTGAACATCCCATGGGGTAGATAGGACATGTGTCTGTTATTAATAACTTTTAAAAAGTATTAATATCTTCATGATCTACATAGGATGGAATAATGTATTTTCCTAACTGCTCTGAAGTATCAGTTTTCTTTCCCTTTCTTAACACGAGATTGTTAACATTTTGGCATATTTATTTAGTCTTATTTTCTGCATGTGTATGTGTAAGCACACATAATTATCATACTATAAAAATGTGTTCCCTTTTTACTTCACATTGTAAATGGTTATTACACTAAAAAGGAAAAAAAAAAACTATCTCCTGTTTTCTGTCTGTGTACTCTCACACAACACTTCTAACACTAGATGTATGGGTTTTTGTTTCCTGCACCAATCTGTTCTACCTGGAGTTAATGAAGACCCCACAGGTTAAGGGCTCAGTCCCACATGACTACCCTCCCCCTTCAGATGCCAGTTGCAAGTAGTGGGTACCCAAGCTATCCGCTCTTCTAAGTTGGCTACAAATTGGGCGTTTCTACTACCCCTCCTCAGGGTTGATAATTTGCTGTGACAGAACTCAGGGAAACACTTAAATTTACTGGTTTGTTATGGAAGATACAGATAAACAGCCATATAGGGTGATGTCTAGAGGGATCCTGAGCACAGGAACTTCTGTTCCTGTGGAGTTGGGGTGCGCCAATCTTCTGGATCGTGGACGTGTTCACCAACCCAGGCTCCTCAAACCTCATAGTTCAGGGATTTTTATGGAGACTTCATCACATCGACATGGTGGATTAACTCAGTCTCCTGCCCCTGTCCCATCCTTGGAAGATGGGTGGAGGGGAAGTTGAAAGTTCCAAACTTATAATCATGGCTTCGTTCTTCTGGTGACCAGACCCCATCTAGGAACCCACTAAGAGTCACCTCATTAGAACAGAAGATGCTCATATCACCCAGGAAATTCCAAGAACTTTAAAAGACTCCGTGCCAGGAACTGGGGTCGAAGATAAAATATTAGAACAAACGATGCTCCTAGCACCTATATCACTTAGGAAATCACGAGGGTTTTAGGAACTCTGTACGAAGAACTGGAGACAAAGACGAAAGAAATATGTATTTCTTTATAATATTATAGACACATATAGTTATTTGGTCTTCATTATTCTCATTTTCTACAACCTTTTATAATGGAAAATTTTAAACTTTGATAAAAGTAGAGAGGGCAATATAATAATCCCGTCACCCACATTCAACAGTGAGTGACATTTTGCTAGTCTTACTTTGTCTGCTCTCCCAGTTTTTGTTTTATTCTGCTGCAGTATTTTAAATAAATCCTAGACATTAATTACCATGATTTTTAATTATTTCGTAATAGTCCTTCAATGGATATATTATGATTTACATAATCATTCCAACGTTGTTAGACCTTTCATGTTGTTTCTAATTTTTTGTTAAGATAATACTTTCAGTATTTGTATATAAATCAGCTTCAACACCTTTGTATATAAAATCTTTACATACTTTTGATTATTTTCTTCAGTCATATCTGAAGTTGTAATCATAATTTAAAAGAAAGGAACCATTAAAGAAATCTTTCTGTAATTATAAAAGTAACACATTTTTATTATGGACATTTTAAGACATAAATTTAAAAAACAAAGAAGAAAATAAAGATTACCTCAGATTGCTTTCCAAGGAGATCCTCTATGTCTGTCAGCATTTTTTTTTAGTTTGCTTCTTAGTTGGGGGTTGGGGTGGTTCCCAGTTGCTCTGCCTGAAGAAGGGCAAGCCTACTTTCAGTAGTCTGTTTGTAAAATAGTGTAAGGTTTTGTACTTAACTACTAGGAGCTTAGAAAATAGCTGTATGCAAGGAAGTAGCATCTAAAACACATAGTCTGGTACTTTGTTGATATGTAATGGGTTGCCCTACTAGTTCTACAATCCTTCTATATTATCCCACCCTAAAATCAACAGAGATCTGTAAGTATTCCTGAACTCCATCTCATTGCTACCTCTGCAGAGTTTTTCTCCCTGAATTATGAGTGAGTGTGAGACTGCTGGTCTGTTTCAAAAAATGTGTGTGAGAAACAGTCTTGAGAAACTTGCCTCTGTATACCTTGTGATAATTCATAGGAGAAATTGCAATGATTTATATTCTACTGTCTTTTTGCTAAGTTAAAGAAGGAAAACTTGATAGGGAAACTGGAAATTCAAGTGTGGTTTTTTTCATGTTGTATTTGGTGGCTGTTAGGTGATTAATAAGTTACTATTTCTGTGGGAAAAAATTAGGCAACTTGAGCACTAAAAAGCTGAGCCAATCTTACTTAATCATCCCGCCTTCTGTTATGAATTAGCAAATAAAAATATGTGACAGAAATTTGAGACTTTAAAACTCATTTAGGAACACAAATGAAATCAGTGTTTTATCCTCTTAAATAATTTTAAATACTTGAATTTTTCTCTCTTTCAGTTCCTGGAATGGATGGAGGTGCTTTAACTGATACAAGTCTCACAGATTCCTATTTTAGCACCAGCTTTATTGGTGTCAATGGATTTGGAAGCCCTGTAGAAACAAAGTATCCCTTGATTCAGGTATCCTTAGTATGAATTTACATTGCACTGAACAGTGACGTTTGTTCCAGGGGTATAGGACATTTAGAATCTTCATTTATTCCTAAGTTTGTTGAGTGGAATGTGAGATTTTAGGAGGTGATGCAGTAGGTGGGATATAGCTAAGTTAACTCTTCTGTAGGGTTGGAGTCAGGGAGAGCTTTCAAAGGTGGTAGATGGGGAGGGGGATGACAGTGGAGTATGGAGAGGGTAGATGGAGAGATGTTCTACTCATCTGTGTGTGTTTTGTATGTATAGTAATTAAACTTGATAGTGATGATGGTAATTTTTAATTTTTGAGTGGATAATACATGCATATGTTATAAAAGTTAAATGTTACAAAAGGGTCTCCTTCCCATACCTGCTCACTATCCATCCCATTAATATTCCTAGAAGCAGCTACCATTACTGGTCACCAGATTTCTTTGTGTCCTCTCAGGAGTGTTCTTTGCATATAGAAGTATAATGCTGGTTTTATTTTATTTAATGTTTAAAATGTTAAATTTAAAGTCACAGTACTTGAGGAATGTTTTACATTAAAAATATTTTTGAATTTTTTTTTACCCAGTTTGTTCTTTTTAGCTAACTTTTTTTTTTTTTTAATCATATTACTTCATGCAATGCTGAGGACATTTTTGTTTACATTGTTTTTGTAGCTTGATACGGCAGAATTTTGTAGAATTGGAATAAAATTGAAAAGTAGTCTAGTGTTGTTAATTGGAAAAGTGCCATAATAGTAAAGGTGGTGTATTGTCTTTTCTTGTTTTTGTGATGCACTTCTGGATAGCCTTCTCCATAATTGCAGTAGAATATTTAAATGCAGAGGGATTAGTCTGTATATTTCAAGTTGGACTGATCTTAAGAGTCTGTGGGAAGCCAATGCTTTTCTGAATTATTTTTACTTTTATTTATGTAAAAGCTGAGGTTTCATGTAGATGTGTATCCTAAAGATCATTTGAAATGTAAGCATTTACATAAACATGGACAGCACACATAAATGGTCTATTTTTTATGAACAGTTTAACTCATCTGATGTGTAGTTTATACCTTCTTTTGACTGCCTGTGAGCCACAATTTCAGGTACTTTTTATATACAGAAGTTTCCCCTTTTATGTGGTTTTGCTTTCATTGGTTTCAATTGCCCCTGGTCACCTGCAGTCTGAAAATATTGAGTGGAAAATTCCAGAAATGAACAATTCATAAGTTTTAAATTATGCGCCATTCTCTGTGGTGTGATGAAATCTTGTACCATCCTGCTCCATCCTAGGATGTGAGTAATCCCTTTGTCCAGCATATTCATGTGGAACCCACCTGTTAGCAACCATCTTGGTTATAAGATTGAAAAAATCTTATATAGGGTTTGTTACTATCCACGGTTTCAGGCATCTACTGGGAGTCTTGGAACATATCCCTCACAGATAGGGGAGGTGTGACTACTGTATATTTTTGTATTAAAATTACATTAAGAATTTAGCCCTGCTCCTCTGCTTTTTAATTATGCAGTAATTGAGTAAGTTGAGTGACCACGTTAAGGATTATAGAATTAAACCCAGAGCTGGAAATTCCTAATTTATACTTTTCAAGGCATTGAGTTATATGTCATATATGAGATAAGGATTTGTGGACGTGGATGAAGGGCCTTCCATGCCCCAAATCCTTATAGATATAGGCTATGGAGTGAGTCAAGAAAGCATAGGACATGTTTAGAGATCAGAATATAGCCCAATTTTATAAGTTCTTTAAGGCCTATTAAAGATAATATGAATTGAGAGAGGGTATAAGAGCATTTTTTGACTTTATATTTTATGGACAAGGAAACAGTACTTATGTGTCTTGCCCAGGCTAATAAGTTAGGAAAGTGCAATTCAAAATAGATTTGCAACTTTGGTTTTAAATACCCAGCTTGTGATTAAACTTTTTATTTGGTGTGTTGCAAGGAGTCTTTGGAAGTTTTTGCGTAGATAGTTATAATACAAGCAACAACATTTATAGGAAGATTAGTTTGTCAGTGATGTGAAAGATAGATTGGAGGAGAAGCAACAAAGAGGGTCAGTCTTAATTGGTTGAATACTTGTAATTCTGTATTCCTTGTTGATGTTATGTATACATATTTTATTTTCCAGAGAATGACTAACAGTAGCAGCTCCCCAAGCCTTCTAAATGACAGTGCCAAGCCATATGCAGGCCATGGTAAGACCTGGTCCTTTTCGTTTGTGTGTGTGTATGTGTATTTCTGACTCTGCAAACAACATACCTATTGTAGAAATTTTGAAAACTGTAAACAAGTAGAAAAAAGAAAATAAAAATTACCTTCCCATTATTCCTGTTAATCCCACTATTAAGATTTAGAGCCCTCCTTTTTTCTCTATACGTGAATATGTGTATATTAATACTTAATTATAGTCACATTGAACATACTTCCAAATTAATCATGTGTGCTTCTCAATCACTATAAATTGAATCCCATTGTTTTTTTTTCATAGATTACCTAACTACTTTTGTTCCTTTTTTTTTTTTTAAACTATTACGTTCCAGTGGTCTGTGTGTGAATATTTTGAGTTATTTCTTTTGAATACATCTTAGAAGTGGGATTATTGTTTAAAAAATTAGGAACATTTTTAAGTCTATTGATACAAAATTTCCAGATATCTTTTTATATTCTATTTTAAAAATAAATGTTCAAGGATGGTTTTTAAAAGATATGCAACAATTGAGTGTTAATACTCTGTATCAGCAAGATGTTAACAACTATTAATAATGGTGAGAATAAGAATATGATGTTAATTATTGTCTGTGATAAACATTTTGTGTTTATCAAATTTCCATCACTATTTGGAAATTTCAACCTTTATTATTGAATAAAATTATTAAAAACTAATTTGTAGCATTATATGTTTTTAGAATTATTACAGGGTTTAAATGCCAATGTTTAAGTGCCTTAAATGCATACATTATATAAAAATATTGTATGTCTTGCTATTTTATTAGCATCTTTCTCTTTGAATTATTAGTTATTTAATATTAAATTAATATTAATTCTAATGAAGAACTAGACTGTGAAAATCCAGGTTGAAGAAGGCAGAGCAATTAAGCAGTAGTCTATATATATTGCATTATGAAGCAATTTAAGGTTCCTTTAAATTAGGGTACTTAATATGTACTTCAAAAAGTTTGTGGAAAAATAGAATTAAAAGATAATACAAATCTTTCCATGAACTTTTTTTTTTTAAATCAGTCTGTATTTATTGATATCCATGAACTTTTTGAAATACTCTCATTTTTTTTGTTGTTAGGATTTCGTAAATAATTTAATGAAATTAAGAAACATAAAGTTAAGTAAAGTTCAGAAATGAAGCTAAAATATTTCAGTGTATCTCATGCATGTCTTTTCAGAAACTCTTCTGATTTGTAAAGTGAGAAATAAGAGATACAATTTTGTTTGTAACTTCTGCTCGCAGAGTAATAGAGCTTTGAACCTCTAAACTCTTTGGATTTTGTGTTTGTGATTTGAGACATATAATATTTCCATCTTTAAAAACATAATTATCTGGGCCCCCCGTGGCGCACTCGGGAGAGTGCGGCGCTGGGAGCGCTGCAGCGCTCGCGCCGTGGGTTCGGATCCTATATAGGGATGGCCGGTGCGCTCGGTGCGGCCGGTCACAAAAAAAAAAAACCAAAAACATAATTATCTTATCTTCTTAGTAAGAATATCAATATCTGGTGCTAAACTTAAAAATATGAAATGGTTTGTACAGTACATGGTTTTAAGGCCTTGCCAATACGTTTAAATCCAAGTCCAGATCTCTCAAGAGTGTGGTTGACCCCCCCTTCCTTTTTTTTAATCCTTTTCAACATTTGGTCTCAAGAACCCAAACATTTATTTACTGTAGGTAGACTTACTTTCCTCATAAACACACTTCCAATAACATGGTTAAGAGTCTTTTCTTAATTTCTTTATGTGATTTTTCTTTTGGTTCTAATTAAACAGATGTATCCTTAACCATGTAGCTTCTGAGTAAGTGTATACTGAGTACTAATTGAATGAAGTATTCACCCATTTGTTTCATTCACTCAGAAAATATTCAAACATCCACTGTGTATGAGACACTGAGTTTAATTATTATCACATATGATTTTTATTACTATTATAGGCATTGTCAAGTTAAACGTTTATTAGGTTTGTGGGTTACCTGAGTTGTCTGTGTGGTAACTTACCTTCCAGATCCTCTAACTTCGCCTGCTTCATCCTTGTTTAATGACTTTGGTGCCCTCAACATCTCTCAGAGAAGAAAGGTAGGTGAAATTGAAATTGAGCGAAGCTAAATGGAATTTAGAGATAATGCTGGGATTGTTACCTATATAGTGTCAATATTTTTTTCTACATGGGGGGAGAACTTTTTATGGGCTGTGATGTTTTTCTTGCCTTTTTGTTTGTCCTTTTTCCTTATCTCTTGTATGTGGAATCTTATTTGATCTCTGTGCATGGAATAGAGAGATTTTACGTGAAGAAATGAAATCCTATTGCTTCTTTTTGCTGATTTTCTTTATCTTAATGTATTCTGTTTTTATGATAACATGTAATTTAATGTTGTAGTTGCTGTTAATATGATTCTTAGTAGGCTTATTAATCATGTTTATTTTCTGACTACTTTGTCTAAATTTCAAAGATTCTTTCCTAGTTTAAACCCCTCATTATAAGGTAAACTTAAAATTTTCAACTTTTCATAACTGGCCCAACTGTTTAAAACAGTTTTAAATATCTTTATACAAGAAATTTAATTTTATTTAGAATTGAAGTTGATAGACCCTGTATAAATTTTTGATGTATTTTATAAGGACTGATTTTGTGACAAGTTGAAATGAAGTTTGATGTCTTTGAATATTAATGAGAATTCTCTAAAGAAAGGAGTCATTTTGGTTAGGATTAGTAGCAGCTGAAGATGTTCAGGAAGTTGTAAATCTTGGTGGAAATTACTATAAAGTTGCAACATTTAGTTCCTCACATAATGGAAGACCCAAAATAATATTAATTTTAGAAAAACTGATATGAATTAAAGATGCTTTTAGGAAAGATATGATCAGAGGGTAGTATAAAATAGATTTATAAAAAAAAGAAAAAAAGATTTATACAAAAAAGATTTCCTCAAAGATTCTCATAAATTGGAATATTTAGTTTCTAAATCTATATGTTAGAAGTGGAATAAAGTTGGATACAAGCCAGAACCATTGACAGTTGTGAGAGGACAACAGACAAAGCCTGTCAATATGGAAGTAAGCAGTAAAATGCTGAAAAGCAGATACAACCTAGAAATCAAGTTATCTGGAGCTCTTTAGGGGAATATGGAAAACCCTTAAGTTATCTTAGGCATTCCCCTAATGGCTTTTTCTCATTTTAAAAATAATAATCAGTTAACTGCATAAGTAATATTTCTGATATAGGAGTAGAAAGTAAATCTGGAATGGTAAACAAATACTTAAAAGTTCCTAATGTGAGGGGTTGGTGGAATGTGTTTTAAAGTTGAAATATACGATTTAGAGCTACTGACATTTATTTTTGAGAAAATAGTAAAAGTCCTTAGGATTGGAAAAGGGAAGATACAGTGCCTATTCTTTTTAAAATTTATTTTAAAGGAAAATAATGAAAGGAAATGTTACTACAAATGTTACCTCAATATTTGAAGAGATATTAGAATATATACTAATGGAAGCAGACTAATGTAGTGAAATGAGCACTCTGCTGTCATTTTGAGATCATGGATTTCTAACTTTGTGATTTGGGGCCAACTTTCTAGGCTGTAATCTTCCCATCTGTGAGATGGTGAACATGGCCTGGGTAGTTGCTGTGGTGTCTTTCATATCTAAAACTGAATGTCTTTCTAAACTGAAAGCGTCCACATTTCAATTTCTACCTAGAAATTCATGGTTCATATATTCATGTAGCTTCGAAGGACCATATTTTCTTGTCATTTATATTTGAAATAATATGTAGTCTGGGGACATGGAGAGTTTTTCCAGTAGTGGGCTATATAGTTAGAAATCTATGTGGGTACAGGTTGCATATATTTTTAAATTGTTAGTGGTCGAGTTGATAAGGTTTAAAATCTCTTTGTATTAGAAATACTCTTGGCATAAGAGTATTGCAAGTTACACATTGTGAATTGAAGGCATATGGAGACTTTGCCTATTTTTCTTTTGTTGTGGTAATTCATAATGTCTGTTTAATGATGTTAATTTTAGTGAAAGTAACTCAAAATTATGTAGGTATTTAATTATAATTCCAGGGTTATCTAAGCAGGCTAACGTGATTACTCAGTAACATTTTATTTCATAATGATACTGAAGAATAGGTAGTTAGGCCATACTTACTACTATTTCTTACCTAGTGAGGTAAATCATTTTCTAAAAGGCTCAGGCCAGTTTCCCTGGGCCAGGTATGCTGATTTTTGCCTTTGGGGTTATATGATTTATAGGGATCAGATCAGTCAAGTATCTTTACTATAGGCAGTTTTAATATGTGCTGTGTGGAAGATCGAAAAGAAAGGCTTGATGTTTTTCCTGCTTCTCTCAAATCTAATTGGAGAGGCAATACATGAATCTACTAGAGAACATTACACAGCAGCATATTAATTGGTGTCAATTTAAATATCTGATGATTGCTAGGTAGCAGAGAATTGTCTAGATTCAGAAGAATTTATGGAGAAAAGATGTTTTGGGTTGGGTTTTTTGAGGGTAAAGAACATGAGAAGCAAAGATACCTAGGCAGAAGGTATGTTTGGTTACAAGTAATAGAGGTAGGAGCTTCAGTAAACTGTTTCTCTTCTTTTATGAATATCATAGATAAGCTAAGAAAATATGGCTGGGGGTATCTTTAGGAACTTGTTGAAATAAAGTATGGACTGTGAAAACAGTACATTGCTGGTCGTCTGGGCTGTATTGTATTATTGCTGCTAGAGAAACTTTCTGAAGAGTTATGTACTGAGAATATATATCCTAGGGTGCTACTTCTCATAGTGTGTCAAGGCACCAGTGCTGGTCCATGAATTGTTACCTATCTATAAGGAGATAAGTTAAACATTGAAAGTAAATGTTTAGAAACTTCTATAACAGTTTGATAATACTGTAACATCGAAATATGCGATCATTTTTCTAGTAATTCATTTTTATTTTACAAAAGTGTAGGACCATGAGATGTAGGAAAAATTTTTTAAAGTGACCTTTTATATTGATGTTTGAGAAGCATCAGTTATTTTTTCGTTTTATTTTCCACATTTGGAATGCATAATTTTAAATAAAAAAAAGCAGCCATTGTTTGAAAATGTGTGTAATTATTCTTGGCCAATGTTGGTGGTAGAAGAAATTGAATTAAGTCTATATTCTGTGGAAGAGTTAAGTCTCCCAAACACTAGAGATGACTTTGAGTTTTGTTAAAAATGGGAGTTAATATATTAGAGATTAAAACGTTAGGAAACCTTAATAACAAGATAGATACAATTAAAGTTGAGCACTGGTATGAAAAGAAAAAGACTTGGGAGTTGCTGTGAATCACAAATGTGATCTAGACAAGCAGTAAAATTTTCGGTAACAAATCCTTTGGGAACAAAGTATCTTTAAAATGAAGTTAGATGTTGAAATACAGATATTAGTAAGTGAAGGGGTTTCAGTGCTATGATACCTTGCTACTGATTCTTGCCAAACTATGAGTTTTTATGCAGGGTGAGTGACAACATATGATTGAGACAAATCCTAGGCAAAATGAGAAGTCTTCAAAATTTGTGCCTAGCATTCTTGGCTTCTTGCTCTTTTATAGCTTTCTGAGCTATTGCCCTTCATCACCTTTTTTAATTCAGCTGGTCATCTTCCGGCTCAGCTTTTCCCCCCGTTGTTTCAGTCATGATGCAGCTTTACCTGGGCATTTACATTATATTTCTAAGGGTGGAATAACAGATTTTCACTTTTGTAAATATTTTTAGGTTTTCATAAGTTAAATTATTTGGGGTTAGGAGGCAAAGATATCTGAAGTATCATGTTTATTTCTTCTGTTCTTGGTTTTAAAGCTCTTTGTTAGGATGAGGGAAGTAGGATCAGAGTAGGGTGTCTCATCTGCTGTGAGGAGATGTGGTTGCTGGAGGTCTAGTTCAGGATAATTCTGCTTGAGAGAAAAGTTCACTAGCAGTACTTTCTCTGCTTTCTTCCTTGTTTTAACCCAGTTTGGGTCCCCCTTTGTACTGTTCTTTATCTTAAGAGCATCTGTCCCTCTCTATCTCTATTACAATTACTTAATGGTAAGATTTTATATTTTTTGATTAATTTGACATTTAAAGTTTTTCTTGTAGCATTTCTGTTCCAAAGTCTTTGAAAGATAACTTTTACATTATTGCTACTTAAAACAAAAACAAAAACAAAAAAACCGGGAATAATAATAACAGTATTTACTGTAGAGTTCTTTTATGGAGAAGGATGAAGCAAATTTGGAGAAATTAATAGGATTATAGCATAGACAATTTAGAATATACATCCTGTCTTAATCTTACTGGTTGGTAGGCCCTTTTGAAACATCAAACTAAGTATTGATCTCAGGAAAAATAAAAAAGATGAGAAAATGGAGAAGTTATTGAAAAATAACTGAAATTTTAAAGGCAGTGACCATCTAAAACTCCATGTGTAAAACGATTGTTTTTAAGTTCTTTATATATGTTCTCAAAGAAATAATGTTTTGCTTGGTATTTAGATTTCCAGTCAGCCACAAAAGTATCTTTTACCCATGAATATTGTATAGTTATGTTTCTATGGAATATTGTGTTTAGAATTCCAAATTAATACATTTAGAGCTATTTTTCCTTTACTGGAGTCACTGAACTTCCATTCACTTCCACTTGCCTATCTGTGGGAAGTGTTCTATCCCAGCCTAAGCCAGACGTGGGCCCCTCATTGGAAACTGGTGGAGTTGTTGGAGTTCAAGTTCCTAGGCAGGGAAGCATCCGTGCATGGTTTCTGTTTATAGCTTGCTCAGAACCTCTTGGTGAGTTTTTATTCTCTCAAAGAGCAAACAGTAGTAATAGTAATAACCTGGTAGTATTGAATAATGGTTAAGATTTTAGGGTTTGGAGTTGGATGCCAGGCACTTGAAATTAAATCCCTGTTTCTTCACTGCTTATCTTTTTGTCTTTAACTTAGTTAACTTTTTTGTTTCTTCATTTGCAAAATGAGAATAATAATACTTAGTACCTGCTATGTAGAGGTGTTTTGAGGACTAAATGGGATATGTTGCCTGGCACAGAAGTACCCAATAAATGGTAGCTGTTTTTGGTAGTATATAATACACGGTGTTGTCCAAACGTTTCTAGGCTTGTTTAGAAATTGCTAACTATTAAGTAAATAAGTATCTCTTGCTACTCACTCTGGACTGGGCTGTATGAAAACTGCCCACTGGTAAAATGGTCCTGTAGCTGCTCTGAGGATATCCACCTTTTCTTTGAGGTATTCAGGCCCCCTTCCTCTTCCAATATTAATATTTTGCCTTCCTCCACACGGAAGCCTCCTCCTGTTAGCTTCTCAAACATATCCTCCAGATTTGGTGAAAATCCATCTGGGATTTTCTTGTGATGTAGTTGCATATAAATAGAAACTTGATTTTATGTATGTTGGTGATGGTTTCCTGTATCAATTCTAGGTAATATAGGAAAGTTAGATTATTCTTTTATCAATTAAATGTTTTATATTTTATTATATCATTTAGTCACCCCAACAATTCTTTGAGGTATTTTTTCCATTTTGGGAAATAGAAGTTTTGAGAGATCAAGTAATTTACATAGAATAATATAGATAATAATTTATTTACATTTCAGAGGAAAGCAAAAATCTCTCTGTATAGGGCAATATGAGAAGGGTAAGAAGACTGAGTCTTCTATAAGGTGAAAAATGGGGAGAGAGTGGCCAGAGGCCACTGGTGATGTGGAGTGAAGGGGATAAAACATTAATTAACTTTATGTCTGCTGGTTTTTCCACTTTGTGATTATCTCTATGTAAATTTCTATCAACGCAATTTCTTGGGCAAGAATACACAACTAAACTTTTGGTAATTTGACAGGACAACCTTTCATAAATGCTGCACAAATTTATATTCCTACTTAAAGGTGCCGACTTTCTACAGTCTTGAAAATTGGGATACAAAAATCTTTTATATCTTTGTAATTTTATAGGCCAAAAAAACCTCCTTTAAATTTGATTACTGGTGCTGTTGAATTTCTCTTTGATGTTTATTCACCATTGGTGTTTCTTTCATGTCCTTTGCTTATTTTTCTCTTGGACTATTCCTTTTTTAATTCATTATAAGAGCTCTTTGAATATTAGAGATTTGAACCTCTTCTATCAGATGTTGCAATCTCTTCCCCCCAATTTTGTTTTTTGGTCTTGAATTTCACAACTAATTTTCAGTTTTGAAATGTCATGCTTACTCTGATTATCATGTGTTAAGTACATTAAAAAATAACAAACTATTAAGCTCATTTTTGTTAAAATAACATGGTAATCCCCAATCTGATGAGTTAGTAATTTTGAATACAAAGGGCTGTCATTGTTTTTATGTTATTAATTTGAGTACACTGTCATTTTTATTGCTAATGATCTATAGTAATCAACTTCTCTTAGCAAATGGCTTAGTGTATTCTCTCCTCTTGTTTTTAGTGGCAGACTTAAATGTTCTTCCTGTTGTTAATCTCTAGTTTCAGTCTATTCTTTTAAAATATGCAGGTGACATTAGATTGAAATGTTTAAAAATATGATAGTTCTTACAGAAAAAGACTCAGCTTTGAAAAAGTTAATTTTCTTTTTTCCTCGAAGTAAAGAGTATGCCAGGTTAACTTTCCAGGACTGTGTTGAGATAAAGATGTGCTTTGGAAAGCTCAGATTAAATTTTTTTGTAACAAATGAGGGGTTCAGCCACATACTTTTTGTACTTAATTTGTACTCTGCGTGCACTTGTTTTTTTTAAGTCAAGAAAGATTCCTCCAAATTCATGATTGCAAGGAAATTTTGTTCTATTGAGTGATTTAAAAAGGAGCTCTTGTGAGAGATTTTGTTTTGGAAACTTTTCTTTAGGTATGCATAATGTTATGGTGTTCAGCAGTTTACCATATGTAAACAAATAAACTAAAGTTTGGGTGCCTTTATACTCAATATGTAATACTTGTACTGTTGGCTATAGTCATTATCTCATTTTATAGCTTTGGAGATTTTGAGTTAATTATTGCATAATAATGGTAGTTTAGTAAAACTGCAGTGCATTTACCACTTAGACCTAGGAACTAGCTCACTCTGAGATTGGCTGGGTTGACTTTTTTTTTTTTTTCTTGGTGGCTGGCCGGTAAGGAGATCTGAATCCTTGATCCGTGGTGTTATCTGCACCACACTCTAACCAGGTGAGCTAACTGGCCGCCCTGCTGGTTGGCTTCTTTACACTTTATTCTGGTCATTGTATTTGCAGAGTGTAATAGCGGGTATTAAGAGCTTGGCATTACTGGTGGTTCATTCCTATTTTCATAGGAAGTAGTTGTGGGGAATGAGTAAAGATAAGTATAGAATTCTCATCCACAAACAGGCTAGCCTAAATTTTACGCTAAAATGAACCAAAACCATGTAGTTTTCCCCAACTCTGTTTTATTCCCAAGATTTGTTTTCCTTCCATTTTGAAAATGGGGATGGAGAAGTTCTTAATTTTATTTCTTTTAATGAAGTCTCTGGCTGTTCTTTTTTACTGATTTCATCCATGCAATTAGATTCAAAGAGATTGATTCACTTGGGAATTTATATTTGGTCATTTCAGGTTTAGCTGGAATAATATTAAGATTATAATGTGTTGAGGAATATTATAGAATGGTATAGATTTTTTTGAATTGGAGGCAGTATACCATAGGAGTACAAGCTTTTGGAGCCTGTCCTTATGTTAGCTGTGAGATTATAGGCAAGTTATTTTAACCTCTTCTAAGACTCACTTATCCATAAAGTAGGTGTAATAATAGGCACTGTCTTTCAGAGTTATGTGTACTAAATACATTAATGGGCATAAAGTGCCTTGTGCTTGTCAAATGGTAGTTGTTACAGTCTTATATTGCTTATTACTCTATAATTTTAAAACTTATGTTTCTCTGTTTCTGAATATGTACAAGATTACTTTTCATTAACCACCATTTTAGTTTAAATTCATTTATAGTAAAGAGCATTGCTGAAGATTTTCATTCCAAGATTGAACTTAAGCAGGTGTACACATAAAAATTAAATAAAAAAGAAACCTTTCACTAATAAGCCAGTAGGCATTTTAGCATTGAAAGGACGAATCGACACTAGTTGACGATCCACCGGAGAGAGCCCGTTTATTAGGCAGCACACACACACATATATAGGGCTTTAAGGGGAAAGCTGATTGGCTTAAAATACAATCCCTACTTAGTATATCGCATGGGGTTTGGGGGGGAGCTGATTGGTGTGTACTTCGCGCCGGTGGGAAGGAGAATACGGAAGAGAAGGGCAACTAGCGCCATGATCGGGTGTGGCCGAGAAGGGCTTATGTGATCGGGGTGTGATCCCTTGGGGCATTTGGGTCCCTACATTCCTCCCTTTTTCTTGTTTTAGGAAAGGTGACGTTGAAGTCATCGAGCTACTTCCTGCTGAACTGGGGCGTTGTGGGGGGGGGGCAAAAGGAGGAAGGTACATAAATACCCATTATGAAACCCCAAAGGAGGGTGGAGAAACAAGTAATTTCAAAAGGGGAAAAGTCCATAAACGTTCCTTGAAGCCACAAGTCGAACATGCACCGGTTCCATTGTTCGTAGTTGGAGACTGGAGGGAGCAGCCAGGCGTTGGTGGCGAGGGCGTGTAGGAATGCGTTCCCTCTGTAAGGTGGTACCTCTTCAGCATCGGCTGAGGCGCTCACGAGATGAGGCTGGGGGTTCATCGGTATCTAGGAGCTGGTAGTTTCTAAGCAAAAGCTGGTTAAAAGCCTGATTAGAAATTTTTCCCACTTGGGTTTGAAGAAACCTAATGATACAGGGCAAGAAAAGGCAGGTTATGAGGATAATGATTAGAGGTCCCAAAATGGGCCAAATCCAAGTTAGGACAGGGCTTAAGATAAAGGAGGAAAAGGGGTTAGAACTGGATGTGGTTCGTAGGCTGGAAGCCAAGTTGGTGAGTTTGATGATGTTTGTTTCTACTAGACCAGATTCATTGATATAATAACAGCATTCTTCCCTAAGGAAGATGCAAATACCTCCTTTTTCTGCACTGAGGAGGTCTAGTGCTCTGCGGTTTTGGAGGGTGACCTGAGCTAAAGAGGTGATCTGTCTCTGTAGAGAGGAAAGAGATTTGGCAGTGGAAGTCAGAGCCCCTTCAAGTTTAGCATTGATGTCTTTGACCACCCATAAACTGTGCCCTAAGGCTCTTCCCGACAGGCCGGCCAACCGCTGATGTTGTTAAGGAAATACCGACCATGATTGGGAGGAAGGTGACCCTTTTTTGTCTTGAGGGTGGGTGAAGAAGATAGAACAGTTCTGAATTGGAGTACAGAGTGAGTTGAGGGACAATGGTGACAAGAAGGCATGGGACAGTAAGATTAGGCAGGATGGAGGTAGAGAGGGTTCCATTGCACCAGAAGAAAGTGCCTGGTGGGGCGTAGGTATGGTTATGAATGGTTGTATTAAGATTACAATAAGACGGGGGAGAAGTTAGGGAGGAAGAGCTTCCAATGAGACAGTGACGGGGCAACAGAGTATTGTTGTCTTTGTCGTCGGGCTCCCAGAGAGGGATGCCCGGAAGGTTAAAGTGTTCTGGTGGTGGGGAGGAGGTAGCATTGAGAGGAAGGGAAGCATTTAAGGGGACGGCCACCAGGAGCGGTCGCATGAGAGAGGTGCAAAGAAAACAATTTTCGGGAGAGAGAGCCGGCAAGGTGTGGTTGAGAAAGATGAGTGTTTCAGAAATGATTTGTTGCCAGGTGTAAATGGGTGACCCTGGGGAACTAGCAGAAAAGGAAGAGGATTGTTCTAGGGCAGAGGAAAGTTGTTCTTCCTGATGTGAGATGTCCGTGGAGACATGAGATATTGGATTGTGGACAGGAACGTATTTGTGGGAAATTTCTAGATTTCCGCATGGATGAGAGGCATAGCCGTTGCAATAGAAGAAGGCAATGATCCTGGTAGCCCATCTGGAGTCCCAGGGATCGGAAATTGTTAGGGAGTATTGCCCGCTGTTGAATGTAAACAACCTGCTGCCCGCCCCAATGAGTGGGTCATGGATCTTGCAGGACCAATACGGACAGCCTCCGTAAGTGTCCGGCCACCATTTACAGTGGGCGGCAATTTGGTCATAGAGAAAACATAGGTAGGGACGGGTGGCTTGTTTGATTAATTTGGACGTAGCGAGAGGGATGTTTACAGGTTGAGAGCAACCGGAGGTGGGGCAATCTGTGGTCCCAGCTAGAGAGCCGCTGATCCGGGTTTGTTTTTCAGTGTAGGTCTCAAATGCCTCAAATTTCCATATATGGGAAGAGGCCTGAAAGCTCCCTGAGTGAAGTGAAAAGAACAGGGAAAGGCCAAGGAGAAGGTTCATGTCTCGGGAATTAGGGGTAGGGCTGAGGTCCGGGATAGGCGGAGTTTGAAATGGTCGGTAGGATGAGGGATGCACTTAAAAGAATGGTGTGTTAAGTTCTTCTGCAGTTTGTTACTGGAGTTCTTGGTGGCCGATGGCGGATCCTGAGTGTAAGGCTTCAGCCTAGAAATATGAATCCATGGAGTAACATGATTACCTGGCAGGGCAAGTTTAGCAGCAGTCGGAGTGCAAAGGATGACAGGACATGGGCCTTCCCACTTAGGGGTTAGAGGGGTTTTGGGTTCTGGGGAAGTGTAGAATACTAATTGGCCTGGGCTGAGTGAAAGGTTATTTTTGGAAAGTGATGGATCTGGAAGTAGCCAGTCCTGGTGCTTCCATAATTCGGTGCGAAGGTGGGAGAGCAAAGGTAAAGCCATGGCGGGTGGTATGGGTCCTTCAGTTGCTGTGATCCCCGGGGGTAGGAGGGGCCTACCATACATGACTTCAAAAGGGGAAAGATTGGAGGGCCTCTTTGGGAGAGCTCTGGCCTTGAGTAGAGCGAGAGGTAGAAGATGGACCCAATCAAGGTGTAATTCCAGAGATAATTTAGTTAGTATGTCTTTTAAGGTTCTTTCTACTTTTCCAGATGCCTGAGGTCGGTAAGGGCAATGTAGGTGCCAGGGGAGAGAGAGTAACTGGGAGAGTTTTTGTACTATCTGGGCGGTAAATTCAGGTCCATTGTCAGATTGAATGGAAGTAGGCATCCCAAATCATGGGATGATTTGGGAAAGGAGAGTATGGGCTACGGTGGAGGCCTTTTTATTGGATGTTGGGAATGCCTCCACCCATCCTGAAAAGGTATGAACAAACACCAAGAGGTATTTGAGGCGCTGGACAGAAGGCATGTGTGTAAAATCGACTTGCCAGTTGGCTGCGGGTGTGAGACCTCTGGCCTGGTGGGAGGGGTATGGCCCAGGTTTGAGAGGGGTGTTAGGATTGGTATGCTGGCAGATTGTGCATGAGGAGGAAATGTTTTGCCTTTTAGGTGATGTGGTGAGAGAATTCTGTCCTAGAACGCCCAGAGCTTGTCCCATATTTTATACAGGGGGGTGAATGGGAATGACAGCGGCATTAACAAGTCGGAGATCTTGGATGAGACGAAAGGCACCATTAGGTTTTTTTACAGCGAGTATGGGAGTATTGAAAGGGGAGCGAGGGGGACGGAGATACCCCTTTTTTAATAGGTCCTGAATGATGGGACTTAACCCGAGGAGGGCTGCTGTGGTTAATGGATACTGAGCCTGGCAAATATATTTGGAGGGGTCTTTTAGTTTTATGTGTACGGGGGAACACTGGGCCAGATCGGGGCTGGCAGTGTCCCAAACTGTGGGGTTAACAGGGTGCGTCAGGATGGGTAAGGACTTTTTTGGAGTGGTGGAATTAGTATGATCTTGGGCTTGAACTAGCGCTAGGAGGAAGGAAACGGGGGAAGAGGAAGAGGACAGGGGCAAGGTAATGGATACTTGAAGCCGTGATAGAATGTCCCGTCCCAACAAGGGGACGGGGCATTGTGGCATGACTAGAAAGGAATGGGAGAAAACGGATTGAGTGCCTTGAAGGCAAGGTTAAAAGAGGGGTTTTTTGGGGAAAGATTTGTTTACCTCCTACCCCGACTATAGGAGAGCTGCTGGAGGTGGTGGGGCCTTTATATTCCCTTAAGACCGAAAAGGTGGCTCCAGTGTCCAGGAGGAAAGATATTGGGTGGCCGTCCACAACCATGGATACCCTGGGCTCCTGCTTTGTTATAGAGATGGTCGGGAAGGGCCCAAGGCTCCTTCAATCCTCCTCAGCGAGGCCCACCATAGGTGGAGTCCACGGTTCGGGGGACTGTGGGGCAGTTGGTCCCTCACCCCTTCGGGCGAGGGGGCAATCAGATCTCCAATGTCCCTTCTTTTTGCATTTTGGACAAGGAGTGGTGGGTGGCCTGGGGGTGGGGCAAGCCTTTGCCCAATGCCCTTCCTTTCCACATTTAAAGCAGGCTCCAGGTGGAGGCTTATAGAGGTGGAGGCTGTGGGAGGGCGCCCAGGGGGTTTGATAAGCTGGGCCAACATCTGGAAGTTGGTGTGGTCTGCCTTTTGTTTTCGACGTTCCTTTTCCTCCTCTCGATTATGAAAGACTTTGAAGGCCACTGACAGGATTTCGGTCTGAGGGGTTGCAGGACCCTGCTCTAATTTTTTAAGTTTAGTTTTAATGTCGGGGTAGGATTGGGCCAGAAAATAAGTCATAAGGACATGCTGGCCGTCTTCTGAGTTTGGGTCTAAGTTAGTGTATTGTTGAAAGGCCTGAGTTAATCTATTGAGGAACTCGGAGGGAGTTTCCTCCTTTTTTTGGACAATTTCTTGAATTTTTTTGGAAATTGACGACCTTGTGAGCCGATTTTTTGAGGCCAATTATTAAGCAAGAGGCAAAACGGTCTTGAGCCTGGATTCCCTGGGCTGTGTTATAATCCCAATTAGGTTCCTGTTCTGGGACTGCTTGGGGGCCTGGTGGGTGATCCGGATTGGTACGATGGGTGTCAGTGGCATGGGTTTGGGCTGTATCCCAGACCCTGCGGCGTTCCTCGGGGAGGAGGGTATTGGCTAGGAGCATGAAGATGTCATGATGTGTGAGGCTGTAGGCCTGCAGGATCCATTGGAATTCTTTAATGGAGGTAGTAGGGTCGGTAGGGAAAGAGCCTAGTCTTTTTTCTAATTCTGTAAGGTCAGCTAGGGAAAAGGGAAAATGGACCCTAACTACTCCTTCAGCCCCAGCTACCTCACGTAGTGGGGCGATTGTTAAAGGGGCGGGGGGCGGACCTCGGGAACGGGTGAAAGGGGGGCTTAGTGGGTCGGGAGTAGGTGAGGGTAAAGACGGGGGAGTGGATGGCGCTGGAGGTGCAGAAGGTGACGCGGATGACGGGGGAAGAGGAGCGGACGCTGGAGGCACTGGGGGAGGAGGAGGTCGGTAGGGTGGGGGTTCATCAGCAGGGTCGAAGGTGGAAGGATCGAGGGGTGACTGTGAGGAGGGTTTACAGGCTAAAAGGACTTGAGAGGGAGCACAGGAGGAGCAGAGGGCGGGGTTCTGAGCCAAGAGGCGAAAAGCCTCGATGTAGGGGATCTCCTTCCATTTTTTTAGGTGCTGGCAGTAGTTAAAGAGGTCTCGTAGAATGTTAGGTGAGGGCCGTGTGTTTTGATTATCTAAAGGATAATAAGGCCAATCTTGTGTGCAGAATTTGGTAAGGAGTTTGGGCTTAATATCTGGCCTGAGGGAAAGATTGGTGAGGTTTTTCAGAAGGCATTGAAGTGGAGAGTCCTCTAGGGAGGAGGAGGAAGTGCCCATTCTGGTCTCTTAATGGGAATTTTAGACAGAAATTGGACAGAGATTAGTGATAAGACAGATCCTTCGGCCGGTTGGGAAAAGCGGGATCCTAGAGGGCGTCCCCAGTAGGTCACGTTAGTCCTGTACAAACCAGGAGGAGAGAAGGGAGGTGTGGATCATCACCCAGACCTTCACTTCTCTAGGGCAAAAGCCCGGTGCCTGAAGGAAACCTAGCACTAGGAATTTCTGGTCGGGTCCCGGACCCGGACAGAGATTAGAAGAGAGTGGTGGACAAGAGGGTGAAAGAGAGAAGGAGAGAACAGAATGGGGCTTTTAACCTCCAAAAATGAAAGTAAAAGTTTACCAGGGCTTTGGAACCTGTTATAGTTTGGGAATTTATGGCGGTCGTGAAGACCGTGGTGGGGTGGGTATGGGTGTTAGAGGCTACCGGACGATCTAGACTCCCTGTGGTAGCCTGAAAAGGGCCGGTGCCCTTTAGAAAAGGGGGCTTACCTAATGATGAGGCGGTGGTGAGTGGAAGAAGCCAGCGCCAAAAACAATGGACGAGGGTGGACCATCAATGGTGAGCGGTGGAAGGGAGGCCGGTCCTGGCGGGACAGAGTTCCCGAGGGGCGACTCGAGAGGTGCTGCCGCTGTGATCTGAAAAGTGTTACAGCTTGAGGGAGCCCTGAGGGGCGACTCGGAAGGTGCTGTCGCCGCGATGTCGCCGCTTGAGAGAAACTTCATCCCGGGTTTTGGCACCAAATGAAAGGACGAGTCAACACCAGTTGACGATCCACCGAGAGAGCCCGTTTATTAGGCAGCACACACACACATATATAGGGCTTTAAGGGGAAAGCTGATTGGCTTAAAATACAATCCCTACTTAGCATACCGCATGGGGTTTGGCGGGGAGCTGATTGGTGTGTAATTCGCGCCGGCAGGAAGGAGAATACGGAAGAGAAGGGCAACCAGCGCCATGATGGGGTGTGGCCGAGAAGGGCTTATGTGATCGGGGTGTGATCCCTTGGGGCATTTGGGTCCCTACAAGCATGATTATTGCTTTTCGCATGAGACTGAAATTAATATAGAAGATCATTACAGTTGATAGTTTATTGTGCAAATAACTTTCTTAACTTTAAAAAAGACTACTTATTTTTACTCAAAATATTTTAATAACTTTGGTATGGTATTGTTTCTCTATATCTTGTATTCTGATTCCACTCTAAAGCAAAAGTACATAAGAAGTTGTAGCTTGGTGTTCCAGTTTTATAGAAATTGGGTGTAGCCTTGCTTAGCAATGATATTCCAACTGATTTTGTTTTTGGTGGCATAAAATTTCTTTGTAACATTGAGGTTTTAAGAACAGAAGTATTGACTGTTTTGTAGGCTTTTAAAATTTATGTAGATAATATTCATTCTAACCCCCAATGATCTGACTCATAACAGAGCTTAACATGTGCATGTGTTGATGTATATAAATCATGTTGTGCTATATTTGATATAATTTAGATGAGTTTTTACTTATTAGTTTCCTCTATTTTCATCCTCCTCATGACTTCTGTATTGGCTCCACAAGTTTTTTTTTCGTCTATAGATGTTTATCTGCCCATGAATTTTTAACAATGACAGTCTGTTTTTCTATAGAACTACTTTGTAGAGATCTACTTGCCAGCTCATCCTACTATTGTCTTTATTTAAACTTAAACAGTGAAAACATAAGGAATTAATATGTTTCCATGAAAAGCCCACAATTAATGGTAAGGAATGGAGGAACAAAATATAACAATCTTTGAGGCTGACCTGTTTTGTTTTTGATTTTTAAATTTTCTACCCATGGAAAAAATTCATTGAGCCCAGGCTATATTGATTTGAGGTCTGGATTTGCTATTTTGAATTTAATTGGGTATGGGAGGCTTTAAAATGAAGATGTATTAACACTCCTAATTAGTAATTTAGGTAAAGGTAGGTCCCTGTGTTAATGATTATATGGAAATTAATTTATTTGATTTTAAAAATTCAAAGGTTTTAAGTAGTTTGGGGTCTGTTTTTTTCCACAGTAAGTTTAGATTAACCACACTGATCATTAATGGGATTATAATCTTATATTTAGTTCTCTTAATTATAAAATGCTAAAATATCAGGACATTTAATTAAATGAGGGAAGACTATTCAGAGTGAGAGGAGGTGGTAAAAGAAATTCAGGCTTATTTTGAAATAAATATATAGTAAATCCTAGGCCAGAGCTTCTAATCAATGCATCTGTGACTCTCAGGAGTGGCAGGAGATAGGTTGCTGTTGTTACTGCAAAAGATAATGAACTTATATGTTCATTAAGCATTGTCTGAAGGGAGATTGTATTTCATGTATGTGCACTACTATTTTTCCAGTTTGTGAAGATGTTCTGATTAATAAAATACAAATCACTTTAAAGTGTAATTTAAATCGTCATTCATTGTTTCAGACTACAACTAGTGAAAGTACAGTTATTACTTTTTTGATGTTCAAATAGGGTTCTTATAATTCAGGGCATTGGAAACTTTTTATCCTGGGACAACAGTTGTTTTCTCTAGTTTATTATTGATGATTAGATTATGATATATGATAATGTGTGGCTGATAATGTGAGGCATATTGGAGATGGTGCTGTTTTGCCAAAAGTGTTGTGCTCTGAAAATTGGCCTGTTATTTGGTAGCTTTAACTACCTTTTCTATACAAGCAGTGGTATTTACAGATTGCTTGTTAGCTAGACTCTGAACTTTTGGGGAAAGAGTATATCTTATTGATCGTTGTATTTCTAGGAAGGGCAAAGAGGCTTATACTGAAATGTTGAATGAATGAATGAACGAATGAAAAGAATGTGTGTGCATTGATAGGCTTTGGACCTAAAATAGTCCTAAAATTACATTTTAGTGTTCTTTCCTTTGACGTAGTGAATTGAGAGACCCACCTCATTTGTTAGGAATGACAGTGGACTTCTCTTAGACCTAAACCATTTGAATTGGCATTTAGGGAATGGGGCAAAGGTTTTTGAGAGCTATGAGTAAATGGTCTTGAAGGCTCTGAGTGTTCAGGTCATGCACCAAAAAGGCAAGGAACTGTAAGGAGTTACAGTGTGTTGAACTATAAATCACTACCTCTTTTATTTTGGGGGGGGCAGCCCCAGTTTCCGTTTGTACCATTCGTTGTTTCTTATTCAGTCTTTTATCTGACTTTCTTGAGAATTTTACTGCTTAAAGTGTGTCCGTCAGACCAGCAACACTTAACAGTCTTCAGAGCTTTTTAGAAATGGAGAATCTCAGACTTCACTTTAGGCCTACTGAGTCAGAATCTTTATTTTAGTAAGATCTCCAGAAGATTTATATGTTCATTATAATTTGAGAAAAACTGCTATGTTATTGTGTCGTTCATTTAGATTTTGTGGAGAAAGATAAAAATCAGTCACTTTTGTAGTGAATCTTGAGACTTTAAGTAAAAGTTGTATATATGGGCAAAGGGGGGGAAACAGTTACAGACTCTGCTGGATATTTTACCACAGGAAAAGGAGACTGGAAATTTTAGTGTATAACTTTTACTTACTAGGAGGTGGAACAGTAAAGATTGTTATTAATTGGACATGACATTTTTAAATGCTTTCATTTCACAATAAACAGCAAGATGGTACTAGCCAGGCTATCAAGGCTAGAGGATCAACAAGGGAATTGACCTTCTTTTTGGGCCATCATGTTCCCAGGGTTGCTCTAGGTAAGGATTTCTGGAAGCTAAGGGAAATTCAGGAAAAGGGGTGTTGCTTTGGTTTGCTCTGGAGGAGGGGCTTGAATTTTATAGAACTAAAATCTTTAGTAAATAAACATTTCCCATAAAATTTTGTTTGCCCCTTTTATTTCCCAATCTTCCATTTGATGACTTCCTTTCCCTTAGCCCCCTACTTTCAGTTAATCACCAATTGTTTATAAGCTACCAGATCTTTCCACAGTCAGGCTTTACTCCTCATTTCTATTGTAATTGCCTTGGGTTAACATCCTTTCCGTAGACTAGTGCTTCTTAGCCAGGGGCAATTGTGACCCCTTGCCCCCAGAGGACATTTGGCAATATCTGGAGACATTTTTGGTTGTCACAGCTGGGGTGGTGATGCTACTGATATCTAGCGGGGAGCACAGGGATGGTGCTAAACATCCTATAGTGCACAGGACAGGCCCCCCACAAGGAATTGTCCAAAGTCTGTAGTGCTTAGGTTGAGAAACCTTAACTAAGATTACTGTCAGAATCTACTAGTTTGCATACCTGTTTGCAGTTTCACTCCCCCTGCCCCAGCACCTCCTCTATACTCACAGAACTTCCTTTCTAAAACACAGAAATCTGACTTTGTCAATTCCCATTTATAAGCTTTCATGAGTTCCCCTTTGCCCATTGAAGCTCAAACTCCTTAACATAGGGCATAAAACAATGAATGTATTTATATTGCTTTCAAGCCTCATATTTTGCTCTCAAGCTTGACCCTCTACTCATGGTGGACTGAATACTTGGTTTCCCCCAAATAACCACGGTGTTTGTATGCCTCTACATATACATTTTCTCTAGCCCACCATATGTCTCTTTTTCCTATCTAAGCACACTTACTCTTTCATCGAAACTCTGCTGAAACATTCACCTTCTCTGTAAAGCTGTCTTTGTCTCTCTGCTCTATTGGTACCTTTACTATATATACATTATTATATCACAATGACTTATGTTTTAATTACATGTCTTTGTTACCTCTTAAACTGAATCCTCTCTGAGGGAAAGGTGTGTGTTTTATTCATCATTGCATTCCAAGTACTTAGAACAGTTCCTGATACATGTGGCGTTCTCAAATGTTTAGTTGAAAATACCTTTTTTTGTGTGTGTGGCTGACAGTGAAAATACATTTTTTTCTTTAAGGGATAAATTATAGTTCAAATAATTTGGAAATTAGTTTACTGATGAGGGGTTGTAATTTACATTCTGTGCAGTGAGACTTGTGTATATAATCCCTTTGATTCACCATCATGCTTTCTATTGCTACCATCTCTTCAGATGTCATTTTTGTATTCTGTTGCTTATGATGGTATTTTAAGTGGTATTGATACATTAGGTCTTTTTAGTATCACATAGAAGGTTTTACTTTTGAATTAGAGTTTAATCTCCGGCTATTGAAAAAACTTATAACAGCACATGTTTGGAGATCTCTTCTTCCAAAGAGGAAAGGGCTTTAGGCTGTTTACAGGTTTGGGGGCATGGGGTGGAGGGAGAAGAGTGATGAATTCCTTTTTTGAAAAATAGAAAACATATATAATGGGAGCTCTTGGGGAGGGAGGATGATGCATTGCATGTATTAAAAACCTTTTCTCAGTGTTGCTCATTGCACTACTATATAGAACATAGATTGCATGGACTGTAATAACTGCGTCAAAAACAAGTCTGAATTTGTGAAGAATCTGAATACATAGACCATTTAAAGCAATAATTTTCTTGTATTTAGATATATGCCTGGCATTTAGGTGTCCTTGTGTAAGTCCTTTTTGACAGGTTGTGATTTTAATTAAGTATTCTTTGATGTGTTGAACTTTTCTGGTAGAGTTAGGATAGTTTTTAGCTTAGAAATTTTCTAAACTATAAATTTTAAATTAGGTAACTACAGGTTGAGTATCCCTTAATCTGAAATCCTTGGGACCAGAAGTGTTTCTGATTTTGGATTTTTTTTTTTTTTATTTTGGAATATTTGTAGAATACATACTGGTGAGCAAACCTAATCTAAAAATCCCAAATCTGAACTGCTCCAGTGAGCATTTCCTCTGAGCGCCATGTGGGTGCTCAAAAAGTTTTGGATTTGGGAACATTTCAGATTTTGGATTTTTGGATTAGGGTTGCTTGCTCAACCTGTGTATGCCAAAGCCATGTAGTTGTCTACTGAGAACATAAACGAATAACTTTAGTCTTGTACTCTTTCCAAGGAGTTATGTTGCTCAAAATTACTTGCTTTACAGTTCCTTCACTTATATGTGATTCCATGGCATGAACCATGAAGGGTACATACTTATTCTCATACAAAAAAGTTTCTTCTAGTATAGACATAGAGGGTAACTGGATTGGTCCAAGATTGCATAAAGGTGTAAATTTTTTTAGCTTTATAAAACTCTATTCACTGCTATAACTATTGCATAGGTCTAATTGCCTTTTTTAATGAAGATTCAATTATTTTTGTCTTCCTTAAATTAGTAATATAGCAAAGGCCCACCTGTGGAGTAGAGAATCTGATTTGCATAGAATAATTTCCACAGGCATTATTTGCAGTGTTTTTGAAATTTAGAAATCAAGTGTTTTCTTCAAATTGGTTCTCTTTATACTAGAATTTATTTACACACACACACACACACACACACACACACATTTGTCTGGCTATGACATTTTTTTTTTTTTTTCCTTTAAGAAACTTCATTTTAACTATTTGTTTCAGTAGTCATTATACCTCATGACAGAACAATGAGTAAATATAGATTTTGTTATTTCAGGTTTTAAATTAGATACCTGCCCAAGCATGTTTCAGTAAAAACTGTACATACAAATTCCCTTTAAGATGCAACTTAGTGCAAATTTGCTGTAATTAAGAGAAGTAAGTTGGTGGAAACTATCATTAATTTTCACATATAAAAGTCCTATTAACCACTATTAAGATGGTTTACTAACTTTATTATAATGTTAGGCAATGAATTTATTATTTCATTGGACAGTTCAATATCAGTCTCTTCAAATTAATGAGATTTAAAAGACCAGTGAAACTTGTGGTGTAGTTTTAGTCTGAAATTATTTGTTTTCATTGAGTACTTTAGGTTGAATGCCCACTTAAGATTGAATGACTTGTACTCCGGCCTAACATGCATAGAATTTAAAAAAAAATCCAGTCCTTGGTAATCAGCTGCTGCTTTTAAGTGGAATAATTCTTAGTAGGAAATCAGGTAGCAGGATGAGGAGGTGAAAAATACATAGTTTGAAGAATTTTTGTTTTCTAATTTGTATTTTGTGCCCTTGAAGCCATTTCTTCAAATTGCAATGAGAATAGGTAAGTGCCAGTGGAAAAAATTTTGCAAAGCATTTACTTTGCTGAGAAATTAATTTCTTGTCATTAAATAGTCTTATAAAATCATATTATAATGTATTTCTCTAAAACATCTGTTGTTATATGTAAAAATACTGTTCAGCTTATTAGGACTGTGGGTTCTTTTGGAGGTGTGGGGTGGGGGTGGGAGATGGTGGGTGGTGATAAGGGCATTAGAGGGAGTGTCATAGAAGTTTTACTTGTTTCCTATTCCACCATTCCTAGTATCTTCTGTATATTAGTCATGTTAGTTTAGATTAGTGTGGGGGATGTTAGGAGTGGTCTGGTTTCTTTCCTTCTTTTTCCTAGCCAAGGAAGTATCGCCTGGGGATGCTGGAGGAGAGGCTAGTTCCCATGGGATCAAAGGCACGAAAAGCAAAGAACCCCATTGGCTGCCTTGCTGACAGGTGTAAATCAGGAGTACCCATCAATATGGTTTGGTGGAACAGAGTCACAGAAAACAATTTACAGGTAAAAAAAAATTTTTATTAGACATTTTTTGCAAGTGAATATCTTGGCTGCTTTCTGTGTCTGTGTGGGGTGGTGGTTGTAAAGGGATTGGATGCCTTAGCTGATATACTTAGGTCATTTAAAACATTTTTTTAATCAAAACAACGTTAGTGGCCCATTCACCAACTAAATGATTTTTGTTTGATGACTTTTTGAGCTTTCCCTGCTTGTAGTATATTTCCCTTTTCTTTTATTAAATTTAGTTTTTCCATTTTCAATTTTGTTAACATTTGAATTTATTTTTAATACACAGTTATTCAGGGTAATATATTCAAAAGTCATATTATAAAATTTATTACAGAAAGTCCCATCTGTTTGGAATCTGAACAACAGTAAGCTCCATATGTTATCATTTTGTGTATGTTTACTAGGAAATAAAAGTTGTATGTAAACAAACTTGTCAAGGATTTACTCTAAAACCAACTTCAATAGTATGTTGTTTTAGGATTATTACAGATATATTTCACTTTTTGACATTATCTTTACTTATCAATACTGAATAATGAAAATGCATTTTTATAACTCAAGGGCTAGCTAGCTTCTATATAAGATTTTGAAGTACTTACAAAATAATTTATATTCTATTTTGATTTTGATTATAATTATTCTCATTTTTGAAAAATTGGTAATTATATAATATAGATAATCAAAATTTCCATTTAGTCAGAGGTAGATTATCTTTCCTCCCAATCTTTGAGTAAATCAGTATTTAAAATATATTCCTAACCAAAACCTATTATTCCACGTGTGTATCATATAAAAAAAGGTATAAGAAAGTTAACAACTTGTTTTTATTTCTGTCTCCAGCCTTATACTATAAACAGGTTCCACAATATTTCATTCTCTTCAGTATTAATACAGTAGCAGTATCTGTGTTGCCTTAGGCAAAGGAATAAAGAAATTATTCCAAAAGTATTACAAAATGTGATATTTACTTTAACTGAAATTTTGGCAGTATTTTTCTGAAGATAAGGAAAACCCAGGGGTTTTCCACATAATCATATATGTAAAATTTCACTGGAAAGTTTTGGATATGTTGTTAGTTATAGATAGCAGTATATTTGTTTTAACTGGATTTTTCTTGTCTTTGAGATCAGGACAGAGATTTGATGTGGATTGTTAACAATTACTTTTTAGTTTTAAAAAGAAAGTCTGAAAATAAATTGGACCATTCCAACTGTATAAGAACCAGATACAAGTGATAACAAGTGAAACTGCAACTATTTGTATGTTGTAAGGGTGGAACACTGATCAGTACAGAGGTGTAGCCACAGTCCCCACAGCTGGCCCCCTTTCCCAGTGGCTGTTTTGAGGTACCTCATTTTAGTATAGCTTGTAAAGTCATTAGAGTAGTATAAGAATATACACTAGAATTATGCTTTATTTTTAATTAAAATGGATAGTAATAGATTTGCATTAATGTGTGTGAATGATTGAATTGATGTCATCGGAACCTAATATTTCAAATACTTCTGTTATTTTATGCTTCAAATAGTTCTTTTCCTTTAAAGATGTCAGGAATGCTGTACCTCAAATCTAGAACTTTAGAAGCTCCAAAGTGTCTTACATAATCAGTTACATGTTGAAGTATTGAAAAATATCTATCTAGTGGATTCCTAAACTGGGGATTTGGAGTAGTTTATACAAAGAGTATGTCAATATTTATTTTTTCTATTGGAGTTTTTTATCTTTCTGTTGTAGAAGAAAAATAACTTATATAAATCAGTTTGATACCGATTTTGGGGGGGGTTGTGTGACACTTACTTTTTAATATTATATTTTTGACATATAATAGTTTCAAGGATTGGGCAGCCAGATATGTTAATCTTTCCTGTTCCATTTGTTTCTTTTCCCTTAAAGCTTAAGTCCTCTGAATCATAAGGTCAGAGAAATATTTATTTTTTATTTTAATAATTATAGCTATGTTTTTTAAATGGTTACCTCGTGCCAGGCACTGTGCTAAGCTTTTTACATATATTGTCTTTTGGTCTTTCTCATAGCTTATGGAATAAATGTTATTATTAAACGAAGAACCATCTTCAGAGAAGCTAAGTGATGTTAAGATTAAATAGTCATTAGGGGAACAGAAATTTAAATCCATGTTTGTCAGACTCAAAATCACTTCTGTGAGATACAGCTCAGCTCTAGTTGCAGTAGAGGTATAATTGGTTTAATTATCTAACTGGTTAACAACTTTTGTAGGACAAATTTTTTTGGAGGATGAGAATGCATACATAGTTTACTAGACATGGGCTGTAACTCATGCATAATTGCAGCATTTGTCAAGTTAGTCTTTTTTCCTTGTGATTCATCTTTTTCTCAGTGACATTTAACTACCTTTCTTTCTGGAACTTTAAACGTTTGTTTACATTGATTTCTTAATCTTGACCTAACATCTTGGCCTTCTCCCACTTCTGAGAATGAAAGAAAACCAACCAGCTAACCAACAAAAAACTCAACAACAACAAAATCTTTGTGTGTTTGAACTCAGTGATAAAATACAGTCATTCGTATTGCATTATTCTTTCACTGTTGGATTTCTTTCAGGAGCTCATAATTCCTAACCCTTTATTACTTAGTAATCTTTTTATTTTCTACCAAGAATGTCATGATCTGAAAGAGTCTATTAAACTTGACATTTATATAACAGTGATTCATGTTTTTATTTTAAAATATGTGTATGGAATCGCTAACTAGAGAATCAAAGAAACTTAATATTTTCCTTAGTCTTTTGTAGCTTTGTAAAGGGTAAATTTAGTCTCCATATGGCTGTTTGAAGTATTGATAGTACTCATTTAGTCTCCGTTACTATGTTTGTGAAGTTCCCATTTGGGGACTCTTGGAGTAATTTCTATTCTTTTCTCTCATCTCTCTACCACCCATTTATTCCTTAACTGTCTGTGGTTTGGTATCATCAAACTTTTGCTGCAACTGCTCCCAGAGTTGGCCAGAGATCTCCTTAATTACCAAATCTAGCAGCTTTATCCAGTAGTCAATACTCTTGGCTATCTTTAGTTTTGAAACTCTTTCCTCTTTGCATTCTTAACTCTGTTTTATTCCTGACTCCTTGTGAGCTCCTGTTTTTGGTTCATGTGTTCTTTGCTGTTGATTCCTGAAATTTTATTTCTGTTAGAACTCTCTTCTGAGTTAAAGATCCACATTCTTTGTGTCATCTAATATCTTTGTGTGCAGATAGTATATCCCACTATCACTGCAAATCTGGCATGCCTAAAACTCAGCTTATTTTTCTATTTTCCAAATCTGCTGCTTCTCTTATTCTCATACATTTCTTCAGTTGATGGCATTATCATCTTCCCAGTCACTGAGACTAATTATAATTAGATTTCTCCTTTCCTGTCATCTCTCAGTTTCTACCCCTTATGAGAAGGAAACTGAGGTTTGACTACTCATTAATTGAAAGAAATTGCACATTTGCTATTGTATTAATTCTTTTTTAACAATAGTTATATATTATCCCCATTTGACAAATATGGAAATTGCCCTTTAAAAAAGCCTACTGCTAGTAAGTTGTAGAACTAGGATTCTAGCCAAGATATATTTAATTCTAAATCCTGAGATTTTCCTACAATATTGTCTGCCTCTAATCCCTGTTCTTTAAAAGTCTACAATATCTTTTCCTTCTTTCCTTTTTTTTACAACAACCGCCATAGTTTATGCACTACACATAAACATCTTCTATGTAATTTTTGTCAAAACCCTTCAAGATCTGTCCTTGTACTACTGTCCTAGGGCTATCACTCCATATCCATCCATATCTACTACATTGTAGTCATACGGGATCTTTTTCATATTGCATATAATGTGAATTCCATTATCAGTTTTGTGTACGTTCTTATCTCTATACAATTGTTAACTGAGCCTGAAAAAAATCTTCCCTCCTTTTCTCTCAAGAGATGGCTCAAAGGCTACCTTCTCTGTGAATACTTGTTCAGACATCTGGGGGGTAAATTTTTTTTTTTTTTTTTTTTTTACTGTTTCCATAATACTTGGTGTTTACCAGTTATTTCATTGTATTTTGTATTAAATTTGTTTACCTGTTTGTCTTTTTTTACTGGATTGTAAATATTCGAGACTGGGCATGTATTTATTATTTCTGTATACTTACGGTATTTTGCTTGTTTCTAAAAGCCACTGTTTAATTTTCTTTTATTGGGTGATATGTGTAATTTTTGTGGTAATTTATTCTAAGACTTTTCTATATGTTAAAAAAATTAATCATAGGTTTTTTGGAGGGTTTATAGCACCATATGTTCCCACTGCTTAATTTTAGTATCACAACTGATTTAGAACGTAAGATGGTGATTTCTTTTGAAATGTTTGAGATCTTCCATTTTTTAAAAAACTCAAAGTTTAACATTGTCCAGATATTCTTGACATTTTTCAATCTTCTGAGCCTGGTAGTTGTCTTAATTACTTCTTGACAGTGTTGTTTAGTGACAAAGCTTCTCTATTTTGTATTTTTCTTATGATCTCAGTCCAAACACTAAAGAGATGGTAGATGGAGGATCACCAGAGAAGCAACATTAACAACACTTTATTTCACCTAATTGCAAATTAACTTTGATTTTTCCTTCAGTCTCTGCCTAGGATGATTACCTATTTCTCTGCCTGACCAATCTGTATGTGAATTCAAGACTTTTCATTTGTTCTGCTGTACAAAATGCCATTGCTTAGGGTTGAAATATTTTACCACCCACCCTGCAGAATTATTGTTTGAAGATTCAAATTTCCAAGCACATAATAGATATTAAAGTTCATTATTCCAATTTTACCTTATCTTATTGCCTTATCTCCTAAATTTGGTCTTTGTTATTTATTTAGGGTGCAGTCTGTAGTTAGTTACATTCATATGCACATGGCATCATGGTGTGTGTAGAATGGGATAGTAACATTTGGTCTGTTTTAGGGGCCCACATTTTAACACTGACTTACTTGAATTTTTTTTTTTTTAAGCTTTTTTTGAAAGGTATAAATTAATGTGTTTCTTCACATAAGAATTAGGTGTCAACTTCAATGAAAGGACGTGGGAAATGCATGATTTTGTAAACTTCTGCAGTAGTTTAGCTGGTTAAGATTTACTGAAAAGTAATATGTTAAATAAAACCGTGTTCATTTTGTCTCAGACTTTTGAAAATAGTGGGGTTATGAATCATAAATTGTAAGTATTACTGTTTTAGCTTACCCAGTGAAGTGATATAAATGAGTGAGAACAGTTGGACTGATGGATGTATTAGGGAATCCATCTGACTTCATTATCTACTTGTCAGCATCTTTTGTGGCTATTTTCTCCCCTTGTAGTCTGATTAAATGGTACTTCTTGTAAGAAGAGTTTATTTCTATGAATGCTCACATTAAAATCTCTTGGCCCACAAATTCTCCTGTAAATTCTACTTGCTTATTACTACTGGTGCTTTTAAGATCCCAGGGAGGTTTTAGAAACTCACTGGATATATTTCAGTCTTAAGTTACTTTCTGGGTTTTGGTGTTGCTTCTGGTGATTTAGAGTCTAGGCCCCAGGAAATGGGATAATTTAGGATTTTCATGGAATGTATCAGAGTTTAGTGTTCCTTGGGGAGAAAAAAATACCGTTGAGAATGAATTGCCTCGTGTGTCAGCTTTCTACCTCTACAACATTTTCATTTATACCCTTTCTTACTACTTTTCTTCCTGTTTAAGACAAATAGGTGTTCTTTTACTGTATGCTCTGATACCCATCTTTATTCCTTCTAGTAATGTATTCCTTCTTTTATTACTTTTTAATTTTAGACAGTTTTTCCCTCTACATTGATTCCTTCCCCTTAGTTTATAAAACATGTCATATTGATCAGTACATTTGGGAAACAGCAATAAAATTTGGGAAGTGATTTCTTCTTATAGTAGCTACTTTTCTACCTTTTATTGATCCCTTAATTCCCAGTATTTTCTCTTTCACCATTCTATGGAAGCTGTTTTTGATAAGGTTATCTTACTGCCAAAACTAACAGCTTTCTTCTGTAGTCGACACTAGACCATCCCCCTTTCCTTGAAACTTTTGTTCTCTTAGCTCTTAGACTGTTCTTTATTAGCCTTTTTTGAAGACCTCTTGTCTTTTGTCCTGCCCTCTAGAGCTTTCCCAAGCTCTGCTGTTGACTTCTCTTTTACTTCTCATAGTGCTCTTTGGTGATCTCACATATCTTCATTACTTCAGCTACTCCTTATTCACATTTGACTCCCACATACTTTTTTTTCCTCCTAGTCATCTGCACTTACTCTAAATATTGTATTTCTAGCTTCTTCTGAACATCTTCATCTGTATGGCATAGGACTTCAAATTCAACCTGTCTAAAATGAACATCATGTGTTTTCCTTCAAACTTGTTCTTTCATTCACACACACCTGTACATACTCACTCATTCATGACTATATGTCTTGGTTATAGTAACCACCCAGGGTCTAATCTGTGAGCTCTTCTTGACTTTTCTCTCTTCCTTTCTTGCCAGATCCTTTAGCCACTAAGATCTGTTGCTTGTGCTACTTTGAAATTGTCTTCACACTTACTCTTGAGTTATGATTTAGGTCCACCTTTGTTTGTTACTTGGACTATTGTTATTGTAGTCTGTTATTTGGGTTCCTGCTGCTGGTTTTATCTTTTAAACCATTACCTTATTATCTGATCTTGCCTCTCACCTTTGTCATCTGTTTTTGTCATTAGGAAAAAAATCCAAATCCCTTAAGAAGACATCCAAGGTGCCTCTTGATCTTGCTGTTGCTTATTGCTGCAGACCTACTGAGATACTTGCAGTACCATGCAAGTACCATGAAGAATAGTATGCTCTTCGTGCTTCCACCTTTGAACATTCTCTTTAAACATTCGCATTGTTTGTTGTACCCTTCTCTCTGTCTTGACTCAGCAAACTTGTCTTTTAGGATTCAATTCAAGTATATGGTCTTATGACCTATAAGCAGTATTAGGCATTTGCTCACATTTTCCTAGCACATACCATATTGTTCTAATGTATAGATCTTATAATCTAAGCTAACAGTATATGGCACATTGTAGATGCTTAATAATTTTTTTTTTTTTTGATACGTGGATGTTCGGAGCTCTTGGAAGTGTGGAAGGGGGTTCAGGATGCATTCTACACCTGTGAAATGCCACCCTGTGAACTTGTAGAACACAGTGTCTGTGTTTTATATGTCTTTCTTCTCCACAGTACTTAGCACAGTGCCTAGCACAGTATCTTTTATGTATTAGATATTCAAATAATTGAGTGAATGAACCTGGATTAGTGATTATCTAGCTAGATGAGTATTTGGCCTTAATGTTAGTCCTAAAATGTAATGCTTTATACATTTTCTTAAATTTTCCCTTGGCATAGTTTCATGACATAAGATATTATTGTGGAAAACATTTGAAAATCTTAATATGCCTATATGTTAAATTGTGTGATTAAATATGGCAGAATTCTTGATTAGGAATAATGCCTCTAAATAAATATCTCTACTTATTGTAGAATGTGACAAATAGGTTTTACTATTATATAGCTATGGGTAGAAGATATGCATAGGTATAGAAGATATCTTTGGCTATATAAAGTTATTCTTGCCTCTCTGGAATCCTGTGATCATCTCACTTTCCTGGACTATTCATTAATTGGCCTGAATGGATAATTTTCACTCCTTTTAGGAAAAGTAATACTGGGAATGAACAAGGAGGTATGCCCTGTGACTGTTTATGATTACTGTTATTGGAGCACTTTGACATGTAAATAACCTCGGATTCTTTTAATAGCAGACAAGCAGTTCCTCTGGTTTTGTTTTTAAATGTCTCTGTCCTCCAGATACAGATTTTCTGTTTCTATATGCATTGATTCTGCTGGTTTCATTTAAATGGTGCATATTTCATGCGAGTTTTTATAATACTACCACTCTTTTATTTAGTGATAATATGCAAATGAAAAAGGAATGCTGTGAGTGGTTTCATAATTTACAAATCTTAACAATCTTTCTTGAAACTCTTTTGTAAAAATGTAGATAACAATAGAAAAGTACAAAGAAAAAAATTATCCAGAGCCACTTCACCACCCAGAGATAACATCTCTGTTAACATTTTAGTGAACATTTTTTAGCATCCGTTTACACACGTGCAAGCACACATGCTCCCCCTGACCCCTCTCTCAGGCAAAAGTAAATCGTTTTACATAAGCATCAATTTAGTATCACTGCTGTTTTGTAGCTTAATTTTTATTTTACTTCTGCTCAACAGTGGTATGGGCCTGTTTCCATGTTAAATAAAAATATATTGATCCACGTAATTTTTAATAGCTATACTATTATGTGTACCATAATCCACATGACCAGATTCTTAAAAAAAAAAAAAGTCATAAATAGGGCTGGCTGGTTAGCTCACTTGGTTAGAGCATGGTGCTGATAACACCAAGATCAAGGGATCAGATCCCCTTACCAGCCAGCTGTCGCCCCCCAAAAAGGTCATAAATTAAAAAATGCTGTGCTAAACTTATCTTTCCCATTTGTGTCATTTTTCTCAAAGGACATCCTTGTTTTTCATTTTGATACAACTTATCAAACAGTTCTCAAGAAGGGTATACCAGCAGATTATTGGAAATACTTATAGTATTACCCATTTCTGACAAATTTTGTAAAGTATGAACTAACAAATATGTTTGGAAATTTAGGTACCTATAGCTTTAAGCTGTTATATACAGATAAATACATTATGCTGAATGCATAGAAATTTTTTCGTTTTTCTCTATCATAACATAAAGCTTATTACTAAATTGATCTTTATTTGGCAGGTTCCAACATACACATGCCACTTTCCCCTTAAGATTATTAAGTTATTAATAGGAGAACTTGTGAATCTCTTGGAAATATTAGTGATCAACTTTTTCCAACCCTCTTCACCAACTTTATCTGATTTAGAAAATTATATTTCCTCTACTTGAGTGCTTAAATCAGAAAACTCAGTTTGCTTCAGAAAATTTACAAACTGTATTACTAGACTAATTTCATGATAGTAATAGTATTTAGATGTTCCTTTCAGCTTATAAGATGAAATTTCACTGGTTTTAAAGAGGTCAGCTTCTGGATAACTCAGAAGTTGAGTATATTTTGATAATAAATTTTAAATTGACCATATTTGGATATGCTTGAAATAAGGGAAATAACAACCCATAAAATTTTTTAAAAAGTCTTGTGGAAATGTGAACTTGAAGGCTCTGGTTTCATTTGAATGGTGGCCATTTGACTTCTCCTTTCCACCCCACTCTGTTCCTCTTTATTCTGGGTTATTTATAAACATCGAAAACTAATAAAAATAGTTTTGAATACGGCTGCTCTTTATATCTCAGGTTCTCATCATTTTATGTCTTTTTAGATCATTTTAGCAAGACAAAGGAGTTCTCTAGCCCTGCCTTTCTTCTTCATTATTAGTACCCCCTCTTCTACCTTCCCAAATAATTTACTTCTCTTTGCTTTTGCCAAGACACACCCCACCCCCCCCACACACACCCACGCACACACCCCTACTTTGGGCATGAATCTTTTAAATTAGCCCCAACTGTGCTCCTTTGTCACCCCAGAGGGGAAAGAAGAACCGTGAAGATAGGAGATTGAAGTCTCTGGTTTTGGAAAAACATATATCAGGTAAAGATTAATACCAGCATTTTATCTCCTGTTTTTTATTGTCTTAAGTCAGCCAAGGACAGTGAAGACTTGACACGGTCAGTCTAATTATATAATTAGTATAATTAGTGAAGTCATCAAAGAAAAGTTTCCTTCTCTTTTTTTCTTCCCTCCTCTTCTTCTCCCTCCTTAATTTCCTCTTTTTCTGCTTGTCACTCTTATTCTTTTTTATCCTGGCTGAAAGGTGGAAGTCGAAACGGAGTTGAGAAAGATTGGAGTCAGGTCAGTTAGTTGGAGTGATGCTGCTGTTGGCCTGGACTAGAGCATTGACAGTGATATGGGTAGAAGTAGTTGAATTCAAGATATATTTAAGATGTAGAATAGAGTCCGTGACTTGGTGCTTCAGCGATATTTGCTTTATAAAAAGGATGGTTAATTGAACTGTGGCATAATTTATCTGTTTAGGAAAGAGGTGATACGTAAAGCACAACAGAACTTGAAAAGAAAAACCAACTTTATAAGAAGTAGATTGATTTGCTCATAAGTTTTTGAAAGGATAGTTGAAAAGCATCTCTCTACTAGTGGGTGTCTGAGCTAACCCAAAAGAGTTGGCCAAATTTTCTATATTGATAATTTAAGATCAAATAATTTTTTAATGTTTTAAAAACATTACCACTAGATTCATCATCTGGCCAAAATAGAAGAACAGGGAATAGACTTACCCTCTCTCCAGAAATAGCTAAAAACATGAACAAAGTATATATGAACCAATAGTTTTTAACATTTTAAATATCAGGTGACAAAAGACAGTGAGCCCTGAAAAATGGAAAACAAATGAGGTGAGCCCTGTGATTACCCAGCTTGCTGCCTTGGGAGATTTTGCAGGCCTGCTGCAGGAAGAGGGACCTCAGGTGAATCCTGGTGATGTGCCTGAATTGAGGAGATCAAACTGCAAGTCCACAGTGGCTAAGTTTGCTTTAGTTCACAAGAAAAAGTACTGAAGAGGAGAGAGCTCACACACAGAAGAGAACTCTGGAGATTTGCAAAGGGTTACCTGGAGTCTTCAGCTGAGTATTGATCAGTGAATGTGAATGAGGAGGCTACCCAAGCTGGAAAAAAGAAATTGCAGAGAAGATCACAGAAAAAAATTCTCGGAGCTCACACAAGTCCAAGAATAGTTCCTGTTCTCACTAGCCAACGTGGGAAACTTCATAATTCATGAAGCATCATGTAGGGTAGTGGGGGAGCATTTGTCTCACTAGTGGGGCCAAATTAGCCTTAGGATAAATGCTTCCCTGGTCCTTCCTAACAAAGCTTAAAAGTAAGACCTGCAAGGATCAAACTAATTTTTAAGCAGTTAACTGCAATGGAGAACAAAGGTCAAGAATATTTATAGGAATACAAAAATATCCCACACCCAACATGGTAAAAGTTACAGTATTTGTAATCCAATCAAAAATTACCAGTAGGAAAGTAAGACCCATAAAGAGAAGAGGATGTAATCAGTCAAATTACATGAAGCAGAAGTAGTATATAAGAACATCAGAACAGTTGTTATAACTGTATTCCATATGTTTTAGAAGCTGGAAGAAAGATTAAACATGTTAGTGCAGGCGTAGAACATATATTTAAAAAATCCAAAAATTTAAAAACTACAATGTCTGAAATGAAAAATATATTGAATGGGATTAGTGGCAGATTAGGCATGGCAGAAGAGAAGATAGTGAACTTGAAGGCATAGCAACAGAAAATGTCCTAAAAACCACACATAGGAAAAGTGAGCTGTGGGGTAACATCAAGCAGCCTAATGTACTTGTAATTGGAGTCCCCTGATGCGGGACAGGTGGGGTGTATGGAAAAAATATTTTAAGAAACAATGAGCAAATATTTTCCTAATTTGATTAAAACTGTGAACCCAGAGATTCAAGGAGCTCAGTGAACCATGCACTAGAAACATAAAGGAAACTACACCAGGCACATCAAAGACAGCAGCTCTAGGGAAACAAAGACCCATTTTTGAGGAACAAGGATACAGGTAACATATTCCTCATTGGAAATAAGTCAGAAAACAGTGTAGTAGTATCTTTAAAATATAGGAAGAAAAATAATGTCAACCTAGAATTCTGCACTTGGAAAAAATATCCTGAATGAGTCAATACTGGCCGGCTGCAAAAAAAAAAAAAAAAAGCAGTCAAACAAGTGCATGTGAAAACTGGTGAAATTTAAATTAGGTGTGTAGTTTAGTTAAAATTATTGCACCAGTGTTAATTTCATCGTTTTAAAAATGTACTATCATTATGTAAGATGTTATTTTTGGTGAAAGATTGTGAAAGATACTTTTTGTGAATACTAAATTATTTCAAAATAAAAAAAAATTTTAAAAGCATAATAAAGACTTTTTAAACACACAGAAGTTGAAAGAATTCATCACTGGCAGATATATGCTTTAATTAAAGGAAGTACTTTAGGCAGAAGGAAAATGATACCTTGTGGAAATCTGGACATGCACAAAGGAGTGACCACCACCAGAAACAGTAACTACATGAGTGAATATAAGAAATGTTTTCCCTTATAATTTAACTCTGTTTGAAAGATAATTGATTGTTCAAAACAAAAATAGTAACAGTGGGTTTAAAGGGTTTATGACATATATAGAAAAATACGACAATAGCAAAAAGTCCAAGAAGGGAGAAATGGAAACACAACATTGTAAGCTTCTTATACTGTATTTGAAGTAATAATAAGGCTGGATGATCAGTGTTATGGATGGAATTGTGCCCTATGCCCTAATGTGACTGTATTTGGAGAGGGGGCTTTCAAAGAGGTAATTAAGGTTATATGAGGTCGTAAGAGTGGGTCCCTAATCTAATATGACTTTGTCCTTATAAGAAGAGGAAGAAGTGCCTGGTATGCCAGGACACAGAGAAAAGGTCACATGGGGAGAAGGCAGCCATCTACAAGCCAAGGAGAGAGGCCTCAGGAGAAACCAATTCCGCTGGCACCTTGATCTTGTACTCCCAGTCTCTAAAACTGTAAGAAAATTAATTTCTGTTGTTTAAGGTGCCTGATGTATGGTATTTTGTTATGGCAGCTCCAGCGGACTAAGACAGTTGATGGTAAGTTAAAGATACATACTTTAAAACAGACAGAGTTACAGCTAATAAGTCAAGAGAGGAGATAAACTGAAATCATGAAAATATTCAGTTAATCCCAAAGAAGACAAAAAAAAAAAAAAAAAAAAGGACAAAGGACATCAGATGGAACAAATAGAAAAGAAATAGATGATAAATTTAAACCCAGTCATGTCAGTAATCACATTAAATGTAAGTACTACAAATATCACAATAAAAGGCACAGATTTTCAGGTTGGATTAAAAACATGCAAGATTCAACTGTATGAAGCTGACAAGAAACCTACTTTAAAGAAAATGACAAAAATAGGTTAAAAGTTGTGCTAGTCAAAAGAAAACTGGAATGGCAACGTTCATATTGGACAAAGTAGATTTCAGAGCACAAAATATTACCAGGTATAAAGAGGGTCATCTGATAAAGGGGACGGTTCGTCAAGAGGATTGATATACCATTTTTAAATGTTTAAGCTCCCAGTAATAGAGCTTTAAAATGTATGAAATAGGCAACAATAGCGATTTTAACACTCCTCTTTCAGTAACAGAAGGTGACAGGAAATCAGTAAGGAGATAGGAGACTTGAACAACTCTAACAACCAGCTTGTCCTAATTGACATTTGTAGAACTCTCTGCCCAACAATAGCCAAATACATAATCTTTTCAGGTGCACATGGAACATTGACCAAGACAGACCAGTTCTGGGTCATGAAACAAGTCTCCATAAGTTTAAAAGGATTCAAGTCATACAAAATATATTCTCTGACCACATGGAATTAAATTAAAAATCAATAGCAGAAAGATCTTTGGAGAATCTTCAGGTATTTGGAATAAGACACATCTGAATTACTCAGGGGTCAAAGAAGAAATAGAAAGGGAAATTAGAAAGTTTTTTGAACTGAATGAAAATGAAAATGTAAGGAGATATAGGGTGCTACTAAAGCAGTAATCACGGGGAATTTTATAGTACTAAATTCCTATATTAAAAAAGAGGAAAGGTTCCCAAATCAATGATCTTGGTTTCAACCTTAAGAACTAGAAAGAGAAAAGCAAGTTAAACCCAAGCAAAGCAAATAATTAAGAACAGAGTAGAAGTCTGTAAAATAGAAAACAAAAACAATATAGAAAAATTTATGAAACCAAAAGCTGGTTCTTTGAGAAGATTCATAGAATTGGTAAATAGCTAGCCAGCTAGATTAGGAAAAAAAGATAAAAGACAGAAATTACCAATATCCAGAAAGAATATCCAGATAGATTCCACAGATATTATTAAGATACTAAGAGAATATTATGAACTACTACATGGCAATAAATTTGGCAAGAGTTGAAATGGATCAGATCTTTGAAAGACACGAACAACCCAAGTTCACTCAAGAAGTAATAGTTCACGTGATTAGCTCTACATCTATTACAGAAATTGAATTTATAATTAAAAACCTTCCCACAAGAAGGCCCAGATAGCTTCACTGGTGAATTCTACCAAATATTTAAGGAAGAAATAGTGCAAATTCTACAAATGGAGAATAAAGAGACATATTATAGACGGGGAGAAAATATTTGTAAATCATGTGTCTGGCAAAAGATTTCTATCCAGAATATATGAAGAACTCTAAAAATTACATAATAGAAAACAAGACCAAAAAAACCAATAAAATGGTCAAAAAATGTGCATAGACACTTTACTGAAGAAGATACAGAATGGCAAATAAGTCCTTTGGGAAATGCAAATTTAAACCATGATGAGATATTAGAATGTCCAAAATGAAAAAGATTAACCAGAGCAAGTATTCCTGACAACACAAAGCAGCTTACTCTGTTATACAGTGCTGGGGGACATAGTAAAATAGTACAACTACTTTGGAGAACAGTTTACCAATTTTTTTAAAGGTTCTCATATATACACATACATATACCATTCACTGCTAGGTTTTTGACCAAGAGTAATGAAGCATGTACATATAAAGACTTGTACATGAATGTTCATAGTAGCTTTATTTGTAATAGCCAAAAACTGGAAACAATCTAATTGTCCAACAGATGAAAGGATAAACAAATTGTGGTATACTGACATTATTGAATATTAAGCAGTACAAATGAAATATTGGTAGATGTAATGACATGGATGAATCTTGAAGCTGAGCCAAAGAAGCCAGTCAAAACAATACATACAGATGAATATATGATTCATTTATATAAAGTTCTAGAAAATGCAGACTAATCTATAGTGACAGAAAGCTGGTCACTGGAGGGGGTGGGGTGGGAGGGAGCTGAGAAGGGTGGAGAGGAGGAAGTATTTAAAAGAGGCCTGTGGAGACTTAGCAGATGGATATGTTCATTATCTTGATTTGGTTAATGGTTTCATGGTTGTATACTTATGTCAAGAGCTATCAAAATACATTTTAAATATGTGCAGTTTATTATATGCCAATTATATCTAAATAAAGCTGTTAAGAAGTCACCAGGTCGTGTTTCACTCAGAGTAGAAAGATTAATACTGTCAATTTATAAAGCCATTAAATAAAGCAGAGAAAGCAAGCTGAATTCTCTGTAAGGAGCTGTACCACAGAATGTATTTTATGATTTTATGAGTTTGCTGTGTGATTTAGAAAACCCTGACCAATATTCATGAGTATTAGTAGTTTCTCAGTCATTCATTTCATCATTGTAAGACAACTTTTTATAGACCTCTTTTTATGTATTTGCAATGAAATATTATATAATACCTTGTGTCCTGTTTCAATTCAATGTAATAAACCTCTTCCTGTCTTTCTACCTAATTTTTAAAGATTTTGATAGCTGCACTTTTATCTTGTTGCACTGTTTATTAAATTAGTTTCTCAATTTATGGTTATCTTATTGTAGTCTTATATTCTATTTTTAGTGTAGTACACCAAAGTATTAAAAACTGAATTTTACTTTAAAAATAACAGTTTCCATGGAATAATATGGTAGTAGAAAAGCATGAAATTGTATTAAACCTGAGTTAAAAACTTCATCTGAAAATTATTTGTAAAGGCCTTTATTGGTCATTTGTAGATAGGAAATGATCAGTTGGGTGGCATATCTGAATTGAAACATTATCATATCATTTAAGATATAGTGATAATTACAACAACACTTTTTAAGCTAAAGGTCAGGACTCTTGATTCAGTATATTTGTGTTCACAGGTAAGGGTCATATCCAAATGTCACAGGATGGTGTCATTTTGGAGAACTCACTATATAAGAAGCATTTTTTTTTTTTTGGTACAAAACTCCAGGGTAAATTTTAAGTGTATGAGAACTTAAAACTATATTTATTGATAAAATCTCACAAAGTGAATGTCTATTATTTGACCTGAATAAATGTCAATTTTTTTTAGACGTACATTTAGAGCTGTTTAAGATATTAATACAAATTAGGATTTAAATTTGAGAGTAAAAATTATTGCTTATCTGTATATTTTGTAAAAAAAAAAAAATTATTATTATAGCGACATATCTAAGTAGTTAGGAAGGGATTGTTTAAATCATAGGGTAGGATGGTAAAACTTTGATTTTTCTTACTGTTTACTTTGATTTTTTCTCACAATTTATTTCATATTTCTTAGTGTTGTTCAAGTCAGACAAATAATTTGTATAATTCATGTCCTTGAGTCTTCTTCCTAGTTAAAACATTTGTCTCCTAAACCTAAAAGAAATAGTTTATTTTCTAACAGATATTTAATTTTAATGTGGTATTAGTTTTTGTTACCAGTTTTGTTTTATCTTTCAGAAAAGTATTATTCTGAACATGTTAAATGTGTATGTTTGTGCTATTTTTCTAATAGTTTTTATAGTTTTATAGCTTTTGTAAAACTCTTAAACCAGTAATGTTAAAGAAATTTTAAGAATGCATCTTTTTTTATTGCAATTATTTAGAAGAGTTTTGTCATGAAAAAGTATACTAGATTAGGTCTTATTTTCTGATTATTACTTTAAACATATACGATAGTTCTCTGATCTGGCTACAGTTATCTATTAATAGTTCTCTACTCTCTTATTACTAGACTTGAGGTTTTTTTCTTTGTACCTAAATCCCATATACTTCTTTTTTCTACCAGGTAAATTCTTTTATTTTTTTCTCTAATCTCAAGTGCTCACATCTGAATAAAACAAACTCCCAAACCACCCACTCAAGAGATATTAAATTAGGAAAGGAGGGAGGATTTTAGACCTTTCTTTTTATTTCTTAATTTAAGTTCACTGTTGGGTAGGTTTTTGGCCATCTGCAGTTACTGACTCTCTAGAAGTTGCAGTTTAGTGTGTAAATTTTAATAGTTATGTTAATTTTAATAACTTCTATTGTAATAAATTTGGAGGACCTTTATCATTTGTTATCAAGATGTGTAATTTTTTTTAGGAGGTAAAATGGACTTTTCCCTCCTTTTTCTTCTTTTAGGGTAACTTAAAAATAGGCTTTTAAAGTAATTAAGAATAGATTTAAATTAGAGAAACTCAGCTTTGAAATCATAGTCTGTTATTCACTGTAATTGTAAGATATATGTGAAATTGAAACTGGGTAATACCTGTTTCAGGAATATTCTAAAATGTTCGTATGTGCATATAATTTTCCATGTTTAATTTTGCTCTTTCCTAGTAAAATTGTAATCTGAGGTCCCCATCTCTCCAAGGCAGTTTGGATTCTTTTACCAAGATATATGATGGCTTTTTATCTTGACCCTCATCTTCTAAGATAGATTTAGGGTTAACTGGCTCTGACATATATGTCATGTTAGTAGCCATTTGGTCCCTTATACTTAGGAAGTGCTACATCAGTAAAATGCAGTGGTTTGTTTTCTGTTCCAGAAATTAAGGAATTGGCCATCTATTTAAAGAATATGCCACTGTTTTAGAAAACTTCAGAATTTGAAAAGTTTTTAAAAATACATTTAAGTGATAAAAGAGGATTTTTTTCTTTTTGGAAAATGCATTTTGGCTCAGCACTGATTGATCTTTTTCAGAATTTTATGTCTTAGATGTGGAAGTAAATGAGGCTAATTCTGTATTTCTAATATATTTTAATTAAACACAGATTTCTTCTATATTTTATCACTTTGTATTCAATTTTAGCTTGCTCCTAGCTGGTAACATCATCTGTTTTAGAATTTACTATTAGCTTAGCATGTTGACTTGTTACCTTCTAAACTTAGAATTTTGAACTTTAAGTTGGCAGTTTAAAGTATCATTTATATCAGATAGAGAAGTTGTTCTTGTGTTGAATAATAATTAGTCCATTTAAAAAATTTTATGCCTCCTGTGGAAATTCAACACAGACAAAATATGGACTTTTTATGAATTTGATATACAGTCTGTTAATGTTCTAGTAGTCTTAAAGTCAAAAGTACCATACCATTTGAATATATAAAAGTTGTAGTATAGTATCACTTTGAAAAAAATTTTTTCCTATGTGCTCTCATAGTAAAATATTTTTAATATAATAAATCACATGTGATAGTGCATAGGCATTGGGGTCTCTGTTTATTTTGTATTATATTTTGATTCCTTTCATGTTTGCCTTGTTTTTAAGTGGGGTGTTTTTTTTGGTCTTTGTTGCTTAAATAAATGGCACCATATTGTTGGGGAAATGTCTTAGTGCTGACAAAAAGGAAGGAAGTGAATAATTTTAGAAAAAAGGCAGTGGATGTTTTTCTTGGTAGAATTGGTTTAAAGATATTAAATTTGAAACTTGTTGCTCAGTTTTGAGGTAGTCCCAACCTCCCAGTTCTCTAAAACGTGTTAGGATAGTTTGGTAATGATGCATGCTTGACAATAAAGGCAAATTTTACATGTTACTGGGGTTAAATTATGTAAACAAAATGATTAAAACCCTCAAATTTGATTATCAAATTTCCTTTAAGAAATTATATTACACATTAAAATATGGAAACTAAAACACTTGTAAATTCTTTCAATAAACTATTTTACTCAGTAAATAAAGCACTGTGGAATAATGCCTAGTAGATTAAATGTCTTTTTGGGGCTTAAAGTATGTTAACTTACTATATTTGATTTTTAAATAGACACCAAATCCCACCGCAAGCGAGTTTATTCCTAAAGGAGGATCAACCTCCAGGCTGAGTAACCTGTCCCAGTCAAACACGTCTGCCTTCTCTCAAGTTTTCTCCCACCCATCCATGGGAAGCCCTGCTGCTGCTGGATTAGCACCAGGTAAGTTGAGTAACTGTTTCCAGTGAGTTCCAGATGTCAAATCTGTAAGCACCATTTACTGTTAATTTATCAGAACTGAAATTGTATACTTGAATGATTCACATATGAACTCATTATGAGTTTTATGTTCTGGTTTTTGGTATCATAAACCAAACATGTAGTTGAGAATTTTAAAAGTTAAATATGAATGGACTTATATTTAAGGATTTTTAAAAGCACAAATAAATTTAAAGGAGGAATGGTTATTTAGAAAAAAACAATCACCCTTGACCTTGGTATTTCCCCATTTTTAAAAAGTCAGTGATAATGCTATTTCACTGAAAAACTTTGGTTAAGGCATCAGAAATACAGAGAATGTTGACATGTCTATATGCCTCAAAGTCCTCCTTTTGTACTAAATTTCTAAAGAATAATTTATCCTATAGCAGTCTAAATACTTCTGTATATGTATTATCATTTAGATGTTTGATTATAAATGATATAGTAGTAAGTTAAGATTGAATAAAGTATTATGAACAATAGTAGGAAAGAAATATACTGTATTAGGAACCATTGAAGTAGAGAAAAATTCCTTCTGAATCATTTTCTTCCATGTATACCCATAATGACAGAAAAATTTCAGCAACTGTGCTTATACTCCAGGAGTCCTGAGGAGTAGTTCAGAGTGACACTTTAAGAGACCTATGATTCTTTGAAGTCTTCTCTTTTATCTTAAAGATTCATGCAAACTTGGCATCTGCTTCATAAGAAACATGCCTTTTCATATAGAAAATATTATAAATTTCATAATTAACATCACGCATCCTTCCCTGCTGTGTATCTTGATTTGGAAATCATATTGAATTCATAGTAAGTGCCGAGCAGGTTGTTACCTTATGTCTGATAAATATTTGAACTGCACACACACTATATGTTTCTAGAACCTGTCCTGGAAAATCATCACTTGGTCTTGGACATTTCAAAAAATAGAAGCAAAATGAAATATACACACACAAAACAAAGCCAAAAAATCTGTCTATATTAGCCTGGAACTAGTACGGCCTCCAGGGTTTAATCTAATATGTAAGATAAATCATTGGTTTTGATAGTTACATCTAAACCCAGGGACCTTTTGGGGAAGAATGGGAGGATAAAGGTAGCACTATGGAACAGAGCATTTGTTTTAGCATGTAAAGTGCCACGAGTACTTAGAGCTTGAATAACCTTATATTGCCATGGATTTTATCAGTGCCTCCTTTCCCCAGCATTTTCTACTCTCTTGCTCCCCTACTTATGCCTCCCTCACCATCTCCTCTCCTTCCACTTGTCTCTTTACCATTTCTTCTACTTTGGCTCGTTTCAGGTTCAGATAAATTTGTAAACATTTTCCCTTCCTTCCCAGAGAGCAGTGTCAGAATTGAATATTCCTGGTAGCCTAAAAGTTTTACTTGTAAGTAATATGCTACTGTGGTTTTTCTCCCATTGAGGTGTGTTCACCTCAACAGTTTACATCAGCTAAATACATCTAAAATTTTTTAGAGAAACGTTGTCCAGATTTCTGACCAGTGTCGTAATTTACCTTTTAATTGATACATTGTAATTATACATACTTATGGAGTACAGTCTGATATTTTGATATTAATTTACCTTTATATGTCTGTTTATAAAGCACCCACAATAATGGGATCCGTATGCCAGTCAGAAAACTTTGGCTTTCTTAATTAAGTGCCAATTTATTTTGACCTACAATGTATCTTTCCTTATATCAAAAGTAAATATTTTGTTCACATGCTTGATCAGACTAATTCAGGCTTGCCATTAAAGAAAAAAAAAGCCTTTTTAAGTATCAGAGGAGTTAAAAATGTTAAAGGGTTTTTTAGATCTTAGAAACATTTAGTTTTTAGAAAATCTATTAATACTTGCAGTATTTGTTTAAGCTTTTCAACAGGTATTAACTTATTTGTAGGTGGATGTTTCAGTGGTTCCAATTGGGCATCACAATTTAAATTTAGGGTGAAATTATATTAGCTGATAAGTTATTTATTCCATATAGCCCTTACATTAAAATGGTCATTTTACTTCCTGTTAATGATGAAAATACTCCCTCTTAGGAAACAGTGGAAATAGGTCAATATATCACATTAAATGTATTCCTGAGTTCTTTATAATTATTATTTCATAAATGTTCTTCATTCAGCTCACTATCAGCTAAGTTAAAATATTTTCCAGAAATATTGGAATGATAAATGGTTTTACATTTATTATTTCTTTGTATTTTTTCCTTTTAGTTAATGGCTTAACACTCTCTGAAGATGAGTAAAGGAAAAAAAAATTAAGTCTGTCTTACTTTCAGAAAACCATTTTATCCCTTCATCATCTTCATCATTTCTTACTCACAAATGTTATTTTTTTCATAGCCTGAAAAAGGTTCTTGACATCTCTTCTTTAAGTTTATGAAATAAAGTTGCAGAGTTTATTTACCTACCTTGGTTGTGATTTAATTTATCTTTAATAGTTCTTGTCTACTATAGGTGTAACCCATTGATAATCTTCAGTTATAGGTTTTTACTTTTCTCCCTTTTTGTTTTTTTCAGTTTCTGTCTCAAAAACAATTGCCCTTGAAAGTATATTGGATTACTGTTTTTCTAAAAAATAAGAAACTTTAAATTTAAATACTTTGGCACTATGTAAACTAGAGTAATGTCATTATATGTGGAAAACTTTATATCTAAATGTATTTTTTGACCACAAATGTAAAAATATTTGAGCAAAGTTCAGTAGACATTAAGATTTTGGGTTTTCTCAAATTGTAAGGAGCAAAAGCATAATGCCTGGCACAAAGTAGGCCCTGAGTGAATCAATTTCTTTGTTAAAATTTGTTTTGTTCACGTAAAAAAAAATTTTTTTTTAAATTTTATTAGTTTCAGTGAAAGAAGTAAAACTTTATGCAAAAGTTATTTGAATTTATTCATAACTAATTAGATTTAAAAGGCATTAAAATTGTTAAAAATATGTGGCATGTTGTTTCCATTGATTTGTATACACACCTATTTTATTCTGTTTTAATTTAAGAAATTAAAGCTCGGTAGACTAAGTTGTTTTATGCACATTTAAGCTCTGAACAATAGCTAAATTTCTGAGTTTCTTTTGTGAAGGTAGTTTTAAGAATATTTAAGATATGGTACTAACTTGGGCTTCATTGTCTTTGAGAAGAACCCCTATGATTGTATCCATATTTTTTATTTGTAAATATGCGTTTTTCTTTGGTCACATCTTTTATTATCTTCTCAGAGGTTCAAAGCCTTCCAAAAGTTAAGAGCCACTGGTTTAACACACCCTTAGCAAAATTAATTTCCAGAGTGTTACAGTGAGAATACTTTTAGGTAATGTATAAAGATGCATTCTTCTAGTAGCTCTTGCTTAGGCAAAGATTTTTTGAATAAATCTTTAGAAATGAAATTGTGACTGCGCTAAGTATATGAAATGATAGTTTATGCTTAATTTTTTGTGCTGTGGAAAATAAATTTATTATGAGAACTAATTGCTGAAGGTTCTTTTTCATCAGAATTTTTCCTAAGAGTATTTTGATTTGATAATAGAGTTAGTAAACTAAGTCTTAGTGTTCTTTCAGTTTAATTACCTCAGCATTAACAAATTCGCAGTAGCACCAGTATGTTTGAAAGTGATTTTAAGAGAGGTAGCAACAGGAGCAGCATACATTTCTAGGTAGACTTCTATTACATTACCTGGTGGTTTAATGCACAATTTTAACTCAGGAATTGAGCATCTGTTATTCTGCTTAATTGTATGTGGATACTTGGGAGCAACAGAGGCGAGTTCTTGAATTTGAAAATGTCATCATTGATTTATAAGTGAAAAAAAGAGCCATAGTGACTTTCAGCATTTTCAATTATTCATTTCTTCAAGATGAGGATTGTGCACGTTTTTGGACCATTAGATATATTTTATTATAAATTATTATGGAAAATCTTGTATGATTGATTTGGGAGAAGCATCTAGTGTACTAAGCTTAGCATTATTAAATAATTGTATTCATTTATTACCAATTTTATTGTAGGGTTTTGGAAAAACAAGTCTAAAAAAGTATCTATGTTCTTAAGTTCAGCTTTTTGTTATTTCTTATATATTCCTGAGGGTGTTGGTGCCAAACTGATGGGTAAAATTGACTAATTTACTTTTAGCTTGGGAAAGGTGTGGGGGAAGGGTGTGGGTACGGCATATTTATTCACGATTCTTGTTCAGAAATGTTAAAAACTTTTCATAAATGTTGTAGACTATTTAAAAAATAGATTTATTTATTCTTGTAATGTTGAAGAATTTGGGTAAGAAGATCCCTTTTAGTTTTAAAGTTCCATGCTAAAAAATAATAAAATTCTGCAGTTCATTAGCTTTGTAGCATTTTACATGATAGGTGAGGAAATGGAGGCCTAATTCATTTAAATTGCAGAGTAGTTGGCTTAGGCAATAATCTGATATTGGTCATCAATCTAGGTAGAGTTTTGGGGTTTACATAGTCCACTCTTGTACCAGTCTAGACGTGGCATTCCTGACAGATTGTCATCTAGCTTCTGTTTAGTCACTTACCAGTAATAAGAAATTTATTAGCTAACCAAGGCAACCCAGTGTACTTAAACAGTTTGAATAAAAAAGAAAATTATGTCTTATGCTGAACTAAACTCGGTCTTGTCTATCTTCTATCACTTGTCCTTGTTCTTTCCCTTTTTATTGAATGGATTATTAATCGCAATCTTTTCTACATGATAGCCCTTTCAGTTATTTTCTTTTTTTTGACTAGTTCTGTGTATAGATGTGTCCATATAACTGATTTGTTTGTAAGACTGAAACACAAGAGGGAGTAGGACAAACTGGGGAAAAAATTGTTAAAATTAACATATTGTATAGATCAAAAATTGTGAACTCTTGTAAGTCATAAGGACTGGAACAATAGTGTGGGTAAAATTAAATCCACAGATATTTCTACCTACTGTATTACTTACTATTCTGATATCCAGCTAAGGAGTGTACCATTGAGAAAATAGGAAATTCTACCAATAGGGTAAATCTATGGTCTTGCAGATGGTGAATATCTAAGGTCATATTAAGTCACTTACGGCACAAAAACCCTATAAGCTATTGCTTTAGGTCATTTTGTATTTAAGTGTTATAATTATTGAAAATAAAAATTATAAAAATATTTATGTAGTTCTTAAACATCGCCATGTTTAATAGGACATAATTCTAAATGTTTTTTTCTTATGATTATTTTTCAAAAGTCTACTGTTAAATGGATTCTGTGGGATAGACAAATTTCTACCACAAATTTATTTTGATATTTCAGTCTTAGCTGATTTCTCTGAATTATTTTTTCACTTTACTATCAATAGAGGTAGTTTAGCATTAAAGTATTCTTCTAATTGTTTTAAATATCAATCTAAATTTCCTGAGCATATTACAAATTCATTATGAAGGGACCATGCCATTTTTCAACTAGCACAAATTTAGGCGTAAGTGGTATTTAACAAATGCTTATTCATTTAGCAAAGCTTCAATTTTGTCTTGGAAAATGATTTTTAATGGGTGGGTGTCTCAAAGTGAATTTTAATGATTCAATAAACAGCTTTGAAGAACTTCTAAAAACTGCAAATGTTTGAAAGTTATGTAGATTTATAAAAGCCAAATGAGAAACAGAAATGTGCCTATTGAAAAAGTTTAATGGCATCGGAACTAGAATCACTATGTATTTTGAGGTGCTAAAGCATTCTTATAACCAGTTAAAGTATTTGTATTATTTTTAAATTGCATGTTTCCATTTTTTTGTAACTACTTTGTTTTTCAGGTATATTCAGCAGAATCACTCAAAACCTTCCCAGGTTCTCTAGTTTGGGGATTGCTTTCTACATTAAAAAATAAATTTCAAAAATTAACTATTTTATAGTTAAGGTGAGGGGTCCCCAAGGTTTTTGTGAAGAGGATCTTTAATTGCCCTGTAATGTTGAGTTCATCCTAAAAGGGGGCTGCTCTGTGTATGCTTGTATATGGATTCAGATTGGTATGTCCCAGGGAAGGTTACTAACAGTAGAACTGTAGAACCATGACCAGGTTGGGAATGCCTGCTGGCTATATTCCCTTCCCAGTTGGGAATTTCAGGAAACTGAGGCGAGACGTTTATGGCGCAGAGGGGGATGTGGCTGCTGCAGCTGGCTTGGAGACCTGTCAGGTAAGGCTTAAATAGCTATCCGTAGATAATATTCTGCTGGTTGGGGAATCCCTGGTTAACGTGTCCTGTTAGGTTTGAGAGTTCCTGTTATGGGCTTCCTGTTTAAATCTCATTGTATTGGCTATCTTGTCCCATACTAGGGAGTAGGGGCTGGATGGGAGTGGGTAGGGATTCCCTTCAACTATAGGTTACAGATTCAGTGATCTAGAACCCCGCAGCAAAGTCTCCTGCTGCTCTTGGAATGCTTTCCTTGGATTATGACTCAATTGCCTCTAGAACATGGTCTCAGTTCTTTTACTAAAGTAGCTGTGTAGTTTTTGGCATACCACTCGATTTCTGTGTTTTAGAGTCTCTTTGTAAGAAGAAAATTTAGATGATTTAATAGTCTTATCTAAAATTCTGTTTTTTTGTGACGTAGCTCTATCTATAGGAGATGGGATAGTAGATGGAGACAGGAATGAAGACAGTGAAGGGAAGCAGCAAAAAGGAGAGGAGACAAGTACCACTTTTGTACTGGACTTTAAAAGGATTTTAAAAGGCATATGGACTTCCTTGACATACTCTGTGTATATAGAAAATCCCACCAAGTCTGCCTTTGTTCCATAGGTATAGATGAGGAGAATTTTGTTTGAGCAATACAAGTATAAGATTATGAAGTCTAGGATGAATCAGAATGTTGTAGTGGTTCTGAATGAGCTTAGTGGCAGGAGAGCATGTATTAATAAATGCCCAAGAACATTTGTGATTTTTAGCTGAATGTAGAGAGTTAGAAGTCAGTCTTTTTAAATTTTTTTATTTTTTTCCTTGTTTAGCCAAATAGGTTGAGAGCTCCGGGGGTCATTTCTTCTTCAACCTTTTTTAGCTCTGTGATTCCTAGTGTATTATAGGTACTCAGTGGGGGAGATAGTATTTCTGTGGATAAATTTATTGTGCTGTGTGTACATGTCTATTTGGGAGTGGTTTTCTAATTCTGTAGGAATGAATGGTATGGCTGCAGCCCCTTCTCTTTCTTGAGTTATCCTTTGATTCTTATCAGCTCAACTATGGAAGTCATTTTTTTCTTCTTCTTTCTGTCTTTCAGATGTACAGTTACCCTAGAGTAGGGCATGTGGAAGAGTCCTAGAAAAAGGAGAGGAATTACACATATAGCCCTTTGCAAACCCCCAGTGCACATAGGCATGTAAATTCTAACCATGAATGCTAGCAAAAACCCAGATGTGGACTGCATGTTTATGGTGGTAATGTTTAGTCCTGGATTCTTTATTTATGGATCTCTTACACATTGATATGTCTGAAATAAGATGTTTTCTTATGATTTCATAAACACTTTCCCATATTTTAGATTGGTTATTAAGATTTTAGAGTGCTATTCCTATAAATAGTAACTAGTAACTAATAGTCACGGGGAGGGGGTGTTGTACCTTTGAAGAAACAATATAGATCAATAGGATGTTAATATATTTTTAGTCACCAACTGCTCTCTAAGCCACAGGTTACGATGGGCCATAATTTTCTTGCCCACTGTTTTTGAGGTGGTGGTAGATTAAACTGCTGAAACAAATAGATCCTGAAAGTAAAGGCTTAACATGACAAAAATTAATTTCTTGCTTTTGTAACAGTTTGCAGCAGGTGTTCAGGTTGGCTAGGACACTGTCCTCCACAAAGCCTGTTAGGGACCCAGGTCAAATGGCTTCTCAGCATCTCTCCAGTCAGCTGGAAGTGGGGAAAGCGTGGAGGAGCATGCGTGGGAAGTTTGCATGGATCAAGCCTGGAAGTTGCCTGAAAGTTTCTCCTATGATGATTATTGACCAAAATCTCAACATCCATTATTTTAAGCAGCTAGGCCATTTTTCAGAGTCTTCTGTAGATGCAGAATTTTAACAGTTTATCTTGATTATCTTATGAATATACATTTTGGGGCATTATCTCATTTGCATCTTTTGTATCTACTTTAAAAGTATCAACAAAGCAGCTGTAGTAACTGATTTATCTAGCATCTGGGGAAATGAATCTTTCCAGCATACTTGCCTTTTTTAGATATCAGAAGCTTATAGTTTTAATTGTTAGAACAAAAGTTGCCAAAATTTGTAGTATATATTCTTGTTTCAAACAAAATGCAATCTTTTTTTGATGACTTATGCTCAACTATATGTATCTCAATAATTGTATTGAACCAGAATACAATTGATACCCTTTAGGTATCAGAATTTATAGAGCAGTTTGTTTCAACGTTATGTAGATTCAATATTGTGATTCTTTATCCTTTCCATTGGCCTTCTTTCCCAGTATACTAGGTGATAGCTCCTTGAAGTTAAGGCCTTTCTCTTGCATCTGAATCGGTTAAAGTGCCTCAAAGTAGTGCCTTGAATGGCCATACTCAGTCAAGCATATTTTGAACCATTTTTGAGTTCTTACTGGCTTTTTATTGATGATTCTGTTGTGCTGTTGGTATTCTTACCTTTAGGATAGTTTTTCTCAAATTAGACAGTCCATCGGAATCACCTAGAGACATGTTAAAACCTAGCACTTGCTGGGTCCCATCGTCAGAGTTTCTGACTTAGTAGGTCTGGGTCAGCCAGAGATGATTTGCATTTTTTTTAATGGCTGGCCACAGGGATTGAACCCTGGACCCTGGTGGTGTCAGCGCTATGCTCTAACCAACTGAGCAAACCCGCCAGCCAGATTTGCTTTTCTAACGTGTTCCCAGGTGATGCTGATGGTGCTTCTTGTCCTGAGACGTCATTTTGAGAATGACGGCTCTACTTAGGGCCTTAGCCAGTCTTCTCTTTCCCCTTAAACTCCTTCCTCTTCCTCCTCATCTACTGAGGGCTAAGAACACAAATACATTTTTTAAAAACTATTTTTTCTTTTTAAAAGAAGAAAAAGGCTTTGAGTCAAGGATTCAAATTGTTGCCTGTAAAAAAGGTTCATGGGCTTTAAATTATCCTTTGGCTGAGGCTAGTTTTGTTTCATTTCTGGTTCGTGTCTGTGTACTGAATAACTGAAGTTATCATTGAATTTATTGTTACAGGGGTTACTGAAGCTCAAAGTCACAAATACAAATTGAGTAAAACTAGGCAACAGGGATTTCTTTTAACCTGATGTAATGTTAATGGGCAAAAATAAATTATTACAGTACCTCTTTTAATAAAATTTTCAGAATAGCTGAATAATTATGAGTAGCATAGGGTTTACATTAAAAATTTTAAACCCTAGGGGTCTGAACTAGTAATCAAATATCTTTTATTTACATGTTACATTTTACTATGTGTGTTTTAAAATCATTAAAGACTGATTAAATTGTTATTAATATTAGAGAAAAAAGAAAAGTGTTTCTTGATTCATTCACATTTTCTTGAAGCCTAACTTTAGCTTCCGTTTTTAATTTGGTACTAACTTTTATTCATTGGGAAAAAATCCAAAATTAAAATTACATTGTTAATTAATATTTTACATTATTTTTTGTGAATATAATTTTCATAATTAGACACACTTAGAATAAGTTTTTATAAACAAGACAACATAATTTATTACTATGAATGAAAGACACCATTTACTCATAAATATTCACTATTGTTTGAGAAGGGGAAAAATGATTTTTTTGATTCAAAACATAATAATTTTTAATGGCTATCACTTCCCTCCTCCTTTGTTTAAACAGTCTAAGTGTTATGATTTAAGAGATTGCCACCATTGAAGAGGCTAGGAAATATTTGACTATTTTAGGTCATTTGGCCATGTTTGGGGACAGGCAGGTCACTGTTCTGTTTCTTCAAATATTATAGTGAGCAAAGTAAGTTACCTAGTATACAGGCCAGTGAGTAAAGTTCCTAAAATTATAATTAAAACCCTATCAGTGGTTCTTAAAAATATGGATGAGTTATTCACATTTTTAGGGATTTCACACATAGTCAACATTCTAATGATATTTGTTGAATTAATTAATGACAACTCCTCGGGAAATGACACTGTTGATAGAGGCAAGGCTGAAGTTAGGCCAAAGGGAAGATTACTATGACTGGCTTTCTTAAAGCTCAGGTTAAATTTATAACATGAACTGACATGAACTGAGTTTGGTCAATCAGATTAAATAAATTTTGTGAAGGAGCTTTAGGATACTTAATGATTTCATTAATGCTTACATTATTTCTAATAACCACATAATCCAAATACCTTTTATCATAGATATTCAGCCAAAATGAAGTATGATTAAATAAATCCATTGCTGAAATTCTCTGGTTATCGAAAGGAAACCAGAGAAGGGAAAACCAACTGAGTTACATTTATTTTGGTCAGTCCGCATGGCTTCCATTAAAGGTTATTTGCATTTTTAAAGAAATAAAGAAATCTTTTTGGGAGTGTTTTGAAACTTGTCATTTTTATTGCATAATATAATGAAGAGAAAAAATACTTGTACTTTTAATCGACTGATGGTATTATAATTGAAATGTCACTCTTATGCAGTAAACATTTCACACTTTTAAAAAATATTTACCTAAAAGTGAAAAAAAAGGTAATTCTTTTATACTTCTCAAAAGGATGGAAAAAATATTTTTGATATCTTCAGGATCTCATTCACATAATTTTTAGCACAATTTTTTTGATGGAGTCTGTAAAAACAAGATTTGAGTTTTCTTCTTCTCAGATCTACAGTATAATGGATAGGAAATTTCCAAGAAATGCCTTTTAGTAAGATAGATATTGAAGGATAGGAAAATAAAAGTAGAATCAGGTATCACAAAGAGCAGACAGTCTTTGAATCGAAGGTTCAGTTTACTATGAATCTAGATTTTGGATATTTTAAGAATAGAAAATTGTCACATCTTACAAAAAAGTGTTTTAATGGTAACTATTGATTTGACTTGGTACCTCTAATTGGGATATATTTGCATATACAGTAGAAGATGAAGTTCTACTAGCTTCAACTTTAAAAAAAATCTATGAAAGCATACTTCATTGAGAATTTAATTTGCATAGGCATACAAACAAGTGATATCCACAAAGTTAGATATACATGTATATAGTAAGTATTTAGGTGAGGGACACCTTAATTTGAGTTCTGTGATGAATAAGCTTTATCCAAAAAAGTGTTTTAAATGCTCCCTTTTATCATGTTGGGTTAAAGCTGTAATCTGTTAACAGGAAAATGACATATTTATAAGTAAGATCTATGGGAAAATCATTCCTCTATGAAATAATGGTTTCCAAGCGTAAATATTATCGTTTTTACAGGATGAGTTTTTAGGTTAGGCCCATTCCAAAATTTTTACCTGAATTTACAGATTAGAACACTAATTTTTCATCTTTTTTTTCTTTAGTAGTTTATAGATATCCAGCATTTATATTGTTAAACAAGAATATGAGATTTTAAAATCAGTAATTCTCAAGTAAAGGCAAATGTATTGGTATGTTTGTAAGAATCATAGATAGTAACTTTGGATGGTTGCTTTCAGTAATTCTTAAACTTAAATAACCTCATATGCCTTTTCCTAAACTTTTAATGATAAAGATCAATCTTAAGTTGGACAAAAAACACTGCAGTTTTTATGTTCTTGTTTGATATATACTTCTATATTTTTTGTGTACTTGTATTTCATTTTATTATTCATTCTTACTTGTTACTTCATACAGTATTATTTAAAAATTGGTTATGCATTTTGATCTCTTCTATAGAGGAGGAGGGATTTTTATGATTTGATCAAGTGGATGGTTTCCTAATTATTTTGGAAATTATGACACTTGTTTTTGGAATTGTGACATCTTTCTTTTGGAGAAAAAATACATTTTGTGTTTTGTGTGCATTTTTTTATGCTGTAAATTAATTTTGTGTTTTGGATATTTTATTTGTTTCTTAAAGAAGGTTTAGAGTTATCACAGGATGTCATAGAATCAGCGTAGAGATGTAATAGGCTTTTATGAATAGTTTTATTGGCAAACATTAAGTTTATTGTCTTTCTAAAAGTCTACCTAATCTCCTTGAAGTGAGAGCTCTGATCTTTCCATCTTTATTTGTATGAAAAGAATAGTTATAATTTAAGAATGAAAGGTAATTTATTTTAATAGAAAATTTTGGTTTTATTTCATTAAATAAAATGACTTAGTAAAATCAATTTTATCACATCCCCAGTTTTATAAATGTTGAAAAAATTGGGGAAATCTAAGTTTTGTTGAGGGGTTTTGCTTCTCATATTTAAGTCCCGAAGATAATTTTGTATATACCACTATTCTTAGGAAATAATGTTGCAACTTCATGGGGGAATTGCCAGGAGAAACTTTAAAGCAGATGTTTAGACTGGGTTTTATCATAAAGTAATACCATATATAAACTAAAATCAATGGGAAATGTGACCAAAAAAAAAAAAATAGAATGGTCTATTTTAAAGATAATTGTGTAAAGTAATTCTTTTGTTTTGCCATTTTAATAATTAAAGCTTTTAATACTAATATACAGTAAGACAAAGTTCTGTTGCTTAAGTCCACTTATGTTCATGAAATATTTCTGACTATAATGGATTTATCTTAAGGCTTGAACCATTAATACTAGAAAATGCTAATAATAAAAATTTTATGAAAATTAACTTGGTTCAATGTAAATCTTTTAAGATTAACCAAAATGCACCTCATGTTTCCCAAGGTGCTTTTATCAGCACCACGATCCAACTAACTGAGCTAACCAGCCAGCCCCCAAGGTTCTTTTAAAATATACATTCCTGGCCAGGACACTCCCTAAACCTACCAATCCAGTTTCTCACTCAGATCCTCCCTTTTTCTTTCCTTCCAGTTCTGCACATGCCTGTTTTTAGAAAGCCTCGCAGATAATTCACATGTCTAATCCTCATTAAGGTGCTTTAGGATGGTTGGGACAAGTACAGAAGCACTAGTCTTGCTACAGTGAGCGGGAGCAGGACTTTTTCCCCCCTTAGATACTTTCAGTTCCTTATGTTTATAATTTTAAAATGTCAGTGTATTATCTTAAAATTTTTTATGTTTTAGAGTTTTGGTATTATTATGGAGCTACTGTCAGCATGCATGTGAATGTATAATTTCTCTGTTATAAAAAATTACGGGTAGCACGGATCCTAAACTGATTAACTCATTTTCTCAGCTTCAGTTCCTTCTTTAGCCAGTTAAACTATATGAAAATCTTTTAATTACCTTAGGAAAATATGTCCTAACCTTCCTTGGTACCTCAGTTCATTTCAAAATTTATTGTTATTCTACATTCTATTTGCTCAGTTAAGGCTTTTTCTTGTCTGGGCTTTCATGAAATTGAGTAAACTGATTATCAGCTTCTGAAAGATGCTTGAGCAAGAAACTTGAGGTTCGTTTTTGCTCTCTTTGTCACTTTCCATATCCAGTCTGTTAGTAATCCTGTCAATTTGGCCTTCATATACCTCTAAGCTCTCTACTTCTCTTCATTTTTACTGCTACCATCCTAGACCAAGCCATCATTGCCTCTTTTATGTATTATTCAAACAGCCTAGTTGATCTACTGCTGTAGTTCCTTTTCCATATAATAGCTAAAGTAATCTTAAATACAAATCAAATCATGGCTTTATAATTGTCATTAGAATAAAATCCAAGCCCCTTTCTATGGCCCACATAATCTGTGTTTTGTATACTTCTTTAAGCTTACTCTGTCACTCTTTCCCTTGTGTACACAATTCCAGCCACGCTGGTGTTTCTCAGATTTGTCAAGCTCCTTTTGACTCATGTTCTTTGCATATGTTGTTCCACCTGTTCTTCCCATGGCTGGTTCCTTCTCTTCTTTTAGGTTTCAACTAAAATGTCACTTATAAAAAAAGGCCTCAGACTAATATAAAGGAAATTTCTCACTGTTATTTTCCATTATGTTCCCTTGTTTATTTCCTTTTTTACAATTTGAAGTTTTATTTTTGTTTAAATTGGGGAGTCTTCTTTATACCCACTGGAATATAAGCTCTCTTGTGGCACGAACTGTTTAGATACTCAGTAAATATTTTTCTGATTAAAATAATGGAAGATTACTGTTTAAATACTATCAACTTTCTTTTCTGATTAAATAAGTCTATTTCCTTTAACTCTGCCTCATGAAGGACCCATTCTAAGTACATATTCTGTTCTTTGAGAATGTGTATTTGAACATGGTCAGCATTTTCCCCATCTCTGTGCCTTTGCTTGTGCCTTCCTCTGCCTGATGGGCTCTCTTGTTTTCTTGAGATCTTGCCTAATTTTCATTGATTAAGTCAAATGCATTTTTCTTCAAAGTCATTTCTACTTCTCTGGTCATTATTATTTTCTCTGATTTCTATTATTAGTCTAATTTCTATGCTCGCCCCCACCCCGCCCCAACAATAGGATTACTGGTGTATGGAGACATTGTGATGAACTCCCCAGCATCCATCCCATTATCCCCCCACCTCTATGCCATGTGCAGAGCCATGCCATTGTCTCTGCTTTTATAGTGTTTTGAATTTTTCATAATATTTTTTAAGAGTTTGTCTATATGTTAGTTTTATACATGCAAGGGTACTACAAAAAATTTGTGGAAAATAGAATTAAAAGATAACACAGATCTTTCCATGAGCTGTTTGAAGACCCCTCATTTTTATTTCTTCCTCTAAATTTAAGTATAGCTGGAGGCATTTTAATCATTTTATCTATTACTGTAATCACATATGGAGACCTGCAGTAAATATTAAAATTGGAAATTTGTAAGCACTTTAGTGAGCCTTGTGGTAGAGTGTGAACTGTGTGAGGTTAGGGCTAGATTTTATTTCTTGAATTCATGGAACTTTGCTCAGTCCTGATCTCATGCATTGGTTCTTGTAAAAGTTCATGTGTAGGTATAGGTCAGAATCATCTGTGGTGCTTTGAAAATACTGATTACCCTGTCCCCGTCTAAGACCTACTAAATAAAAAACTCCAGATTTGGAACATTGACCTTTATCTGTATTTTTAAAAAATTCACAAGAGATTTTGGTATGTACCCATTTACTTATAGAGAAAAAGTTCAAAATGCCAGAAAATTTGAGGAAAGGTGAATTTTATCTGTTTTGAATAAAGGTATACAGGAAAAAACATTTCATAGAAAAGGAAATGTTTGAGGTAGGTTTTAAAGGTTAGATAGTATTCTTTAGATGTTTCAAACACAGATCATTGAGAAAAAAATTGTTTGTTGGGTTTTTTTTTCTGTTTATTTTAACCAGTCTGACTAGCATAGTAGAGAAATATTCTCACTCAATCAGTGAACTTTCAAAAAGTAGTTTACTCTGAGTTAGGTTAAGACTGACAGATGTGAAGAAAATCCCAGTTAGGCATGGTACAGAGCCATAGGCTTGGGGCAATGTTCTCTGTGCTGGAGTAGAGGCCTGCTGGAAGAAACATTAACCCCTGAATGCTGATTGTGGGGAAGTCCATGGAGTTTCCTTGGAGGGGCTAGGGTAGGGCTATTTGCCAACTAGTATTGTGCGTGGTTTGAAAACAGAGTATTCCTGGGTACCAGTGCATCCTGGCGACATACTAGCCCTCTAAAGGTGATGGTGATTCTACATGATAGTTTAAACCATCATTATTTAGTTCATAAAGATAGTTCTGTTTCAGAGCTCTATCTTAGACTCATAGTCACTGCTTTTATTACTGGGAGTTTCTTTTTATTTTTTCAAATAAATATTTTTGAAGTCATTTATGTGATGTGAAGAGCAACCATCTCTGAAATATTTGAAGAGTAGAGTTTTGTTTTAAAATTAGAATTCCTAGGCACGTGAAAAGGTTAGATTGGCTGAAACATGGAAAAATTAATGGGAAATGGCATAGCAATAGGGATTTTTTGTATAAAGTACTTGATAATCCTTTCTTAAAATCCTTAGCAATTTTATTTGCCATTAGCATCCCAGAGTTTGGCACATTGTATTTATGGGGGTTGTGGGAATGTGGGGAAAGGAGACTAGTAGGAGATAAGACTGGAAAGATGGGTTGGAACATCCTATATAGAAGGAATTTGCAAGCTGGCAGGTATCAAAACCTTAAGACTTAATTACCACTTCTGGCCCTAGGGAACCTGTGAACCAGGAATACCAAAACCTAATTAGATCTTAGAACAGTGTTTTTCAAACATTTTTTTTTTTTAAGCAGCAGAACTCTTGTCAAGCCTATATATAATCCTTGAATCTAAAATGATATAAAACAGGTAAAACTGGCATTTACAGGGCCGGGTTTATTACATTAACTCAAAGTTACTCATGAAAAGGCTGTGTGGTATTTTGTTGACTACAATAGCTTGAAACTGGTGGGTGAAGGAAAAATATCAGCTTTGTATTTCTCAGTCTCCTGTATTTTTAGTCATAAAGTGACATGAAAATTCTGAATCACATGGATGAGTTGTACACTCATTTGTTCAATCTTATCTGAGTACATATGCATTTAAGTAAAAATTGTTGCAAAGTCACTACCTTCCTTAAAAAAATCCATATATATATGGACAGGGATGATAGAAGAGAAAGAGAGGCTTTATCTTGAGGTCTGCGTGAAAATATCTTAACCCAACACTAATTACATTGGTGTTAGTATGTTAAAAAGTAAATGCATATTAATTTGGACCTGCATTTGTGTTTTTATTGTTGATTTAATAAATAAATAATAGTGGAAAAATAGATAAAAAGAAATTCAAATCAAGCATTTACAGAACTCTGAAGCATTTCTGGAAGCCTAGGATTCTACATAATACTGACTGGTACACAGGTTAAAGAAGCTGGGAGAATTATAGCTTTTCTCAACTGAGATTTTTCTTTTGAACAAATGATAAGAGTGCCTATTTTTTCATTCTTCGAGGAATAGTATGTTAATAGGTACCATCCATTTACATACAGTGATGTCTTAGCTCATTAGGGCTTAATTTCCCTGTAACCCCAATTGAGAAAGTCTGGGAAAGTGAGGAATCCATAAGGCATTTTTTAAAAGGGGAAAAAAAAGGAACCATGAATTACCAAAATTTCAGATGAGTGTAATTTTCAGACAATTATGGTCACTATTATATTGTTGTCCACATGTCTGAGCTCTCAGGCACTGAGATTACTGGCTGAGAACAAGAATTTTCTGGGTTACAATTTGGAAATGAGAAGGAAAAATTTTGGTTAGGATATATTTTCACATTTTATTAGTTAAGGGTGATACTTTTTTAAAAATGAAAAATTGTATTGGTCATCTTCATAATTCTGTCTGGATGCAGTCTTGAGTAATGTGTTTGTTTTATGAAAACCTTTTAACCTAATTCATGTGAAAGAACAACATGACATTTCAGTATTTTGAAACTTGAGCTCTTTGGTTCCTTTCTTTATTTTTTCTGCCTCCCATTTCCATAATAGCATATTATTGTAGATCAAACCACTAACTCCTGAAATGTAAAGGCTTCCTTGTTCTGTCATGACTTATCTTGAAGCTCAGAGGCTGTGCATGTTGATTTTTTTCTGGTTTTAGACATAATAAAAAAGGTGGCAAGTCACTCTTCAGGTCTTGAAACAGAACATGTTACTCTTTTTGTCTTTTGACTCAGCATATTTTCTCTGACTAGTTGAATGAGAGCCTTGCATTTAAGAAATTATTTAACATGTCATTAATGTCTTATGTGTGGCATTAAGCACAGCTACGCTAGACATGTAAACTGCTTCTGGGTGGAGACATTTAATTCCCCCCACCCTAACACGCACACTAAACAGCTTTTCAAAGACAAACGAAACAAAACAAAACAAACAGCATATTTCTTTCTCAGTGAAAAACCATATGGTTTGTGCAGTAGCTTTTCTTATAAATTTTCTGAGCTATTTAAATGTTCTTGCTGTAACTGAGTGAAACCTTTAACCAAGAACTGCTTGAGGCATATAGATGCCGTTGGTTAATTGGCTACTTCTGTAGTTGAAAGGCAGTTGAACTATTTTTTGGACCCAATAAGTTTGTCCTTTCCACTTGGGTGTTGAAAGAGCTTATGAGCAGTAGCTGTTCTGATTTTTGTTGGTTGTTTTCTCTAGGGAACAAGCTACCCTCTGAGTCAGCACTGGACTTGAAGATAAATCCTACAATTCATGAAACTGACTGATTCGACTAAAGGATGGATAGTTTGGGCAGCGTTGGACAGCTCTATGAGGGGTCTGTTTGTTTAACTGAAGGGATTGTTGAGTTCAGCAACTTTTAATTCCCCTAATCATAAGGGGTTGCTGTTGTAAAAACAGGGTTTGTGAAGGAATCAGTTCTGGCAATGAACATCAATATTCTTATTAAGTCTGTTTTCATTTTATCACCAAACTACATATAACAAATCTTTAAAGTGTAGAAATTTTACTGCTATTTTTTGCCAGCAAGAATTTGTATGTCTTGAGAGGTCAGCATAGGATTTTTGTAGTCTACTTATGAATCCACGTTACTCTCTTTTCACATGGGATTATAAACATTTATGTGAAGTAAACCTTTTGCACTTGGGTAATTTCATCTTTGCAAAGGCAGTATGTGCATTTGTGGCTTGAAACTTTTAGGATTAAATGGAACTTTATTTGGTTAGTATATATTTTACTAGATCAATGAATAATGTATATTTTGGCTTATGGCCAAATTGTAATGTGCTTTTTGATAATAATCAAATTATTAGTAAGATAATAACTCATATTTTTTACCTTAAATTTTTATAGTTTTTTTGTATCAATCTTTGAGGAAATGAGATTAATTACAATGTTTAATTAAATGGATTTTTAAAATCTAAAACGTGAGGGATTTAAGCTACAGAAAGAAAAACTTTTATACCCTGATTTTCTAGGCCATAATAAATTATGCAGGGGTTCTTTGGATTGTGTTTTTGAATACTTTTAAAAATAGGCTGTGGGATGAGATAGAGAATATTTTTCTGAAGTTACATCTGTGTGGTAGTACATATAATTTTGTTGTTTAAGAGTTAAAAGATTGTAAATATATTAATTTTATTTTAATTGTTTGCAAGTTAGTTTGATTTAAAATATATAGGAATAATTGGAATTTTACCTAGCCAATATTTAAGAAGATTTTTTTTTTTTTTTGGCGGCTGGCCAGTTTGGGGATCCGAACCTTTGACGATGGTGTTATCAGCACCATGCTGTCCCAGCTGAGCCACCAGCCAGTCCCTTAAGTAAATTCTTTTAAATATCTTTTATTGGCTGGCCAGTTAGTCCAGTTGGTTAGTGCATAGTTCTTACAACACCAAGGTCCAGGGTTTGGTCCCTGTACTGGCTAGCCGCCAAAATTAAAAACAAGTAAAAAATTTAAAAATTTAAAAAGATATATTTTATTGTTTAGGCTAAAGATGTAAATAGTAGTCCATTTTGGCAGAGTTTGGAACATTGGGCTTTTAGACAAGTGAGCTTGTATACAGTTTGACTTTAAGTTCATTATTTGCATGATTATTATGACCTTAAGAATGATACAATTGATGAAGAATATTTTAGTCAGTTTTGATAATTATTTGCAAAGTTGAATTTGATTGAACAATAAATTATTATATGGAAAGAAGTAAAGGCTAATATTAGCTTTTACTTACTAATTCTGTTGATTTGGGGGTGGTGGGATGGTTTGTTTTGTATTATACAGTTGTGCTGGGATGAGATCCACATTTAAAATATATGCATGCTTATATGATGCTTGTCCCAGTCATATCTTTATTTGTGTCCACTTTTAAACGTTTTCTTTTCTCACCCCATTTGTGGCTTAAAAGGCATGGCAAAATGGCAGAATATTCCCAAATTAAAATTTATTGTTTTCTTTTTTTGGTGGCTGGCCAGTACAGGCATCGAATCCTGGACCTTCGTGTTAACAGCATCACACTCTAACCAACTGAGCTAACCGGCCAGCCCTCCAAATTAGAATTTAGTATAATACTGACTTTTTTTTTTTTTAATGTAATGGCAAGATCTTCAAAGATTATTGCCATTAGTGCCTTGTTGGGCAGAAAAATGACCAAAACCATAATCAAGATTTATTATATTCCTGGATTCTAATATGCCATCTATTATAAAATGCATCCCATCAGTTTAATAATAGCCTTTTTGGGGGAGAAAAATTTTATATCATTAGGTGTATAAATTTTTAAAAAATTTTTTTAGGAAGGAAAGGAATCCAAACATGTATCCGTATTGCTAGGTTTCTTCAGAAGCAGTTATATACATCGCTTCATAGTGACTGGTTTCTTTCCATATACCTAAACCTTCAGTACTGACAGTGTAATTTTCAGGCTTATTGCAGAATGCCAGAAACTTTAACGGATAATTGATTTGAATTGTTCATACCAGCGTCCTTTAACTTTGATATTTTATGATATGTTCTGAAATTTGACAATTCTTCGGCTGCATTTAATCACATTTTCCCTTTATACTATAACTGTGTTGTTTTATATGACCATTAGGGATTTAAGTTTAGGTTAAATTTAACATCGTAAGGGTGCTGCACAAGTCTATAGTAGCACTGAAGAGACCTGGATTTTTGGCCCCAGTTGTCTAATTCATAAAAGGAGGCGAAAGGCTTGGTCTACTTCTGACTTAAAAATTAGAAATTTCAAAACATTTTTTTCAAATTATTGGCAAATTCATAAATTAGATTCTTATTTATAGTTCTGTTATGAAAGATAATCATGAATTTAAGGGTGATTGTTTCAGGTGACAGTATTGACCAAGGATTTCTAAATTTACGATTTTTAAATTTATATATTCTTTTATTATAAGGCAATAATGATGAAAACTTTAATTTGTTCAAAGTAACACATACTTAAGGCTACTCCAAAAGATAAACTTATTAGAAGTTCATTTTATTTTGGGTAAACTTATTAAGTATTCATACAGCTTTTCTTTATTTCCTAACTGAATTAAATAACTATATCATGGGGAAAAATTTAGTTGCATGTAATGGAGCATCACTTATTGTGTGCTTCCCCCCCAAAAAAACATTCCTACCTCTTTAAAAAATTTCAGTTGATTGACAGTATTTTTTCTAACCTTCAGATTGTCAAACAGTTTTTTAAAATTGCTTTTATGTTGAATCATAGTGTATACCTTTTAAAAAGCAGCATACATGTATATATATGCTTTGTGCGTATATTTATCTTAACTATAAATATATTCAAGGTTTTAGGGTTATTTCTTTAGAATACTTTCCAGAACTAGAATTTTTATGACAAAGCCTGTAAATATTTTTTAAGTTATCAAAATTGAAAGCATTTGTTTTTAAATGCACACACCAAATCATAGGCTGGATGATCCTCTTCAGGATTGTTCTAAAAGTTCAACAGTTATTTACTATGAATAAAGTTTTGTTCATTTACTTTGAATATTTAAATAAGTAAACTTTTTGAATGGCCTCTGTAATTTTAGTATGCTAGAAGCTAAAATGTGACCTTAACTAAAGATATTACTGTCTTTTTATTTAATGTTAGTAGCTAAAATTTTAAGCCAGTTAGTGTGTGTATTTAGATAGCTCAGATACTGGAGCTAGGAGTTGATGAAACACAGTTTCAGATCCTTTCTATGTGAACTATATTTTATATGTTTTTGCTATATTACCCAGTCATGGAGTGTACATCACTAATATACGTGATTCTTTTCTAAATGTGCATCAACAAAAAACAGTGAATCAACCTAAATCCATTCATTGCCATAACTTAAGGCTTACTTTTTTCCCCCTTTCCCCTTCTCCAAGGCATGTGTTCACATAAGAAAAATAAAACATTCACCCTTGTATTTCTCTATAACAATATTCACTATAGAGCAGAATTATGAAAAAGTGGTGTCTCTACTGGAGAAAATTCAAGGTATCTGAAGAAAAGAGTTAGCAGGCTAAAAAGACTGCTATTCTTACAAACCCCTGCTTGCAAGGTTGGCCTTTGGCTGCTGTCTGACAACTTGGATTTGGGGAGAGTTCCTACTGTTCTGTAATCAATAAAGGTTGTTTACTATGCCTAAACTCTGTGCAAACGGTGTGGTTTGTGCTGCACACGTGCTTTCTTTCCTTCTGGGTGTTTGGAATTCTGGTGTGTGTTAGACAGAGGGTGCGTACATGACTAGTTCATAATAAAAACCTTGGACATTGAGTCTCTAATGGGCTTCTCTGAGCAGATGCATTGCATTCATTACCTGGGGGAAGAGTGTACACTCTGTTACTCTTCATGACAGGGAGAGAGCATAGGAATCCTACACGTGAATTCCTCTGAACTCCACCTGTGTCTTTTTCCCTTGAGATCTGGCTGTGTATGCTTATTACATTGCTGTAATAAATCTTAGCCATAAGAGCAACTATATGCTGCGTCCTGTGAATTCTGTGATTTTCTGAACATGGGGGTGGTCTTAGGGACCTCCAGTCAAGGATCTTTGTTTCTAAATTTACTTATATTGTAAAGCAATTTTATTTATATAGTAACCATCAACATCATAGGGAGAGTTTAGTGCATTTCTGAAGTTATTCTGTAACTTTTTAACGCCTTATTTCAGAAAGTTCTGTCTAACAGAAGGCTGTCCTGCATGCTGTATAGTTACTAGATTATATTGGGAATTTGTTTGACAGGTTGCAACAACTGGAAATAAGTCCATGACGTCCAAACTTTTAATTGTAGTAATTACACTGCAGTAATTTGCTTAAACTTAACTTCTCCTGCTAAGAAGAGCTAATGGTAGAAATGGGCTAAGAAATAAAGGTTGTCTCTGAAGCACTGAAATAGCAAGTGGGGTTAAAAGTGCTCTGAACTCAACTTTGGAGTTGCCTTTTTATACCCGCCCTTTGAATCATCACTAGGAAAGCCATTAATTCTTAACATGTTTATGACCTTCTTTAGAATTTAATCCTTTATATTAGGATATAAATATAGTGTCTATATTTTGGGCTATAATGGTGCACAGTTTGATTTTGGGAATTTGGTTAAAAATGAATAAAGTGAGAAGTGTATTTGTAGTAGTAACTTCGTTATTTGTGTTCCTGAATATGATTAAAAGTCCCTTAGTACGGTTTTCTCTTGGATAAAGCCCCAGATATTCGCCGTTTTTAAAAGATAATGCTTCCTCTATTTGCCCTCAGTTAAAGTTCATCTATTCAAGATGAGATATGATTTGTTAATTTCTAATCTAAACCATTCTTTTCAATGTAGTCAGACATGGCAATTTTTTATTGAAGATTTAGTTTGGTTATTGGAACTTCTAAAAAATTATTAGTGTACTCTAGGTTTACCCAGTCTACATTGTTCCTGGAAAAAGTAATACTAGAAATAATCAGACTTTCCTCTGTCAGAAGAATGTCTTTCACCCCAGATTCTTTCAGATTCCTTTCTTTCTTTCTTAGTGGCTGATGAGTTGTTACACTTTTTCCTTTAAAGTGATGACTGACATCTATACTGTTTCATAGCATGACCCTTTACTTTTCTTCTGCTCCCAACTTCTTCTTATACTTAGTACTTTTCATGGTAGGATTGGCCATTCCTGACAATTTGATGATTAGATCTACTGCTATGGTTAGTATCAGGGTTAAGGGTACCAAAAAAAGAGGAAACCTTCATCTCTACATTCATTTCTTTTCTACAAAATTATTTTTTCAACAAATTATTTTGCGTTGAGAATATGCCATTTACTTGTATAGTTGGGAATACAGAGAGGATTAAGGCACAATTTTTCCTATAAATAGTTTATTTACATGTGGTATTTGCAGCAAAAAAAGAACAACAAAACTACAGGAATAATTTTTAAGTATGGCTATCAAAAAATCGTCATTGAGTAAGAAGATATTTCAGAAGGATGAACTAGAATTTACTATGAGGTTGGGGGTACAGAGAATTTGGTGTTGGCAAGGAGGGCTGTTGATAATGTCCTAGAGGAGGAAGCAGCTTTGGAGACGTGTGGATACATGAAGCAGCATGGTGTCTTCAGGGAGGTTGTATTGAATCTTCTGAGGATCCTCATCATTACGGTATTGTCTGTCTGTGAACATGGGTTCTCTCTATCCATTTCTTTTTTCCAGGTTATCTTTAATGTCTTCCCACAAAGTTTTATACATTTCTATGTTCAGGTCTTAGACATATTTTGTTACATATATTCCAAGATGCTTTGTAGTATTTGTTGCTATCATAATTGGTGTCTTTAAAAAACGGAACTATTCTGATTATTTTGAGTGTCTAGATAGATATGTGGTTAAATTTTGTACTTGATCATTTTGATAAACTATTATTTCTAATATTTTCTAATACTTTTGTATTTGATCATTTTGATAAACTATTATTTCTAATATTTTCTAGATTCTTGTATTCGGACAGTGATGCAAATGATGATAGGTTTTTTTTCCTTCCCTTCTTATTTCTTTTTTTGTGTTGTCTTGTACTGGCTAGGGCCTTTAGTGCGACCTTGTATAGAAGTGGTCCTAGTTGATGTTTTTGTCTTGTTCTGGATTTTAAAAGGAATGCTTTTAACGTTTTCCTGTTTAAGATGATCTTTACTCCAGGATCTCAGATGTGTTTGTTTCTGAGAGGACACCCCCTTTTTAACTTCTCTGATTGAAGAAAATATTACTTTTGGCTTTTCCTGGAAAGGATTTAAAAATATCATTAATATTTATTCATGAGGCATTTATTCAGTGACTGCTTTGGGCCACAGAGACAAGCAAGACAAAAATTTCCACTTTTATGGAGTGTACAGTTTTCATTTTTCATTTTATACCTTTCTTCATTTGAATTGTTTACCATTATCATGGCAATAAAAACATTTTAGCTGATAGGTATTGCTAAAGATACCAAAAGTGTGACATTATTTATATGCCACTCACCCTTTTAATAATTGTCTAATTAAACTTTATTATCTATGCCATTCTGAGAAAAGGACAATGATAACCTAGTTTAAATTTTCATCTCTTTAATTATCATTGAACATGAGCATCTTTTTATGTTTGAGGCATTTAATTTTCTTTGCTATAAACTGACTAGTTGCGTGATTTCTTCATTTTCTATTGGTTGCTTTCTCTTTTTAAAATGATAAAACTATATGTTAAGCAGACTAGCCCATTATTAGGTATTGCAAATATCTTTTTTTTTTTTTCTCTGTAGAAATTTTTATTTTTTGAAAAAGTTTGTGAACTTTTTATTTTGGGGGGACTTTTTTCCCTTTATTGTTAGAGCAGTTTTAATTTTACAGAGAAATTGAACAGAAAATACAGATAGTTTTTATACCCTCCCCTTACCCACATATAGTTTCTCCTATTATTGACATGTTACATTACTGTGATACATTTGTTACAATTATGAATCAATATTGATATATTATTATTAACTTTATATTAGGGTTCCCTCTTTGTATTGAACAATTCTATGGGTTTTGCCTAATGCACGATGTGATGTATTCACCATTACATTATCATGCAGAATAGTTTTCCTGCCATAAAAATCCTTTGTCCTCCACCCGTTCATCCCTCCCTCACCCCTCCCTCACTCATCCCATGACATCCTGGCAACCACTTGATTTTTTTTCATTACCTTAAACCTTTATCATTTCTTTGTTGAAAATTTTCATTTTCGACCTTTGGATTTTGTGTCTTCATAACATTATAATTTTAAAGGTACTCTTTGAGAGTCATTTCATTTTAAGTCCTTAAATATTTAGTCTGAATATTTATCTGACATTTATGTAGGTGTAATGAATAAAAAGGAGATTCACTTTTAATGATTTTATCTAAATAACCATATGTTTGTTTATATCTTTATTCATCGCATCATTTAATAATGGCTAGCATGTTGTCATATCTAATGGTTGGGTAGTCTGTCTTCTCCCCTGAAGTTTGAAGTACCACCTTTATCTTTATTTTTTGTATGTACTTGAGATCTATTTTGGTGCCCTGTTCCATTGCATTGATTCACTGTTCATATGAACCTCTATCAAGCATCTCTATTACTGTAGTTTTGATGACTTTTTAATATCCAGTGGTGTTATGCCCCACTTTTTTCTTCTTCCTTTTATTTTTTTTCTTTGTTCTTCATCTTGTTTTTCTTTCTTCAATAATTTTTCTGGCTGTTCTCAATTTTTACTTTTCTACATGGGTATAATTAGCTTGACTAATTTTTTAAAATCCTGTTAGCGTTTTTACTGAACTAGCCTTATATTTTTAGATTAATTTAGGGTAGAAGTGACATGTTCATCACAAATACAAATAGGTATTTATTTCCCTTTGTTCAAGTTATCTTTTATTTCTGTCAGTAGAGTTTTAATATTTTCTTCATACAGGTCCTGCACATTTCTAGTTAAGTTTATGCCTAGACATTTTCTCTTTTTCTTGATAGTTTAATGAAAATGGGTTCTTTTTGTTTTTTAATTGTATTTCATTGCTCCTCCTCTTCTATTAGATTAATGGAATTTTCTTTATCCTTCTCCTCTCCCCCCAGCAGTGATTTGAAGATTATTTTTCAGATATAATTCACATATCAAAATTCATCTACTCACTTCGCATTTTTCCCTCTCCCCAGTCCCTGAAAATCACCAATGTACTTTGTGACTTTATAGATTTGCCTATTCTAGACATTTCATATAAATAGAATTATATAATATATAGTTTTTTTGTTTCTGGCTTCTTTCACTTATTGTCTTTAAGATTCATTCATGTTGTAGCATATATCAGTATTTCCTTCCTTTTTATGGGTAAATAATATTCCATTGTATGGATATATCACATTTTGTTTACCCATATATCATTTGATAGGCATTTGAATTGTTTACACTTATTGGCCGTTATGTATAATGCTGCTATGAACATTCATCTATAAGTTTTTGTGTGAACATATGTTTTCAGGTTTATTGGGTAGTAAACTAGTAGTGGAATTGCAGCGCCATATGGTAACTATGTTTAACAATTTGAGGAACTGCCTAACTTTTCCAAAGTAACTGTACCATTTTACATTTCTACAATCAATGTGTGTGAATTTGAATTTTTCCATTTCTTCCACTTGTTATTATCCTTGTTTTTTATTATAATCGTCCTAGTGGGCATGAAACAGTATGTCATTATGGTTTTGATTTTGATGTTCTTAATGACTGATGATATTGAACTTCTTTTCATTTGCTTATTCGCCATTTGTATGTGTTCTTTTGACAAATGTCTGTTTAAATCCTTTACCCAGTTTTTAATTCAGTTTTGTTGTTGAGTTTGTTTTATATTATGCATACTATACCTTTATTGAATACAGATGCTCCTCTACTTACAATGGGGTTATGTCTCTATAAACTCATTGTAAGTTGAAAATACTGTAAGTCAACAATGGGCATTTTGTAGACATTATGGGATGTGAAAGCACAAAATGCAGTATCCAAAAAATGCTGGCCACACAGTACACTGTAAAGTATCAGTTGTTTACCCTCATTATCATGTGGCTAACTGGGAGCTGTGGCTCACTGCCGCTGCCCAGCATCACAAGAAAATATTGTACGGCATATTGTTAGCCCAGGAAGATCAAAATTCAAAGTTTGAAGTACAGTTTCTGCTGAATACGTATCATTCACACCATCTTAAAGTTGAAAAATCGTTGAGTGAAACCATTGTTAAGTCAGGGACTGTCTGTATGTGATTTGCAGATATTTTCTCCCTTTCTTTGGGTTGCCTTTTCACTTTCTTGGTAGTTTCCTATAGAGTATAAAATGTTTTAAATTTTGATGAAGCCAAACTTAAATTTTTTTCCCTTTGATTACTTATCTTTTACATATCATATTTTAAGAAACCATTGCTTCACTGAAGGTCTCGAAGGTTTATAATTATGATTTCTTAAAGTTTTATGGACTTCTTACATTTAGGTTTTGGGCCCATTTTGAGATAAATTTTTGTATATGGTATGAAATAGATATTGAATGTTATCTGTTATATTTCTGTTTTATGTAGTGGTCACGCCTAGATTTTTACCATGCATGCTTTACTGAGTATGAAATTGTAGAAGAGATGGTCGGTAAAATTTTATTTATTTGTTTATTTATTGTTTGTTTGTTTATTGTGGCTGACTTTAACCCTTGACCTTGATGTTATAACACTGTGCTGTAACCAACTGAGCTAACCAGCAAGCCTGGAAAAATTATTAATACAAGAATTTTTAGTGACATTGAGTCTTTCTGTTCTTTTTCAGTATTACAGTTGTCTAGAATTTTAGTTACACTTTGACTTTTACCTATCTCAGACTAATTATTCTTCTTTTACTGTCAGTGCTTATTCGGACTTACCCACACATTCTTATATTATATTCCTTTTAGGGAGGGAGTTTTCTTCTTACTGATTATTTAATTTTTCTTTCACCAAAGAGACATGAGTGACAAACCCTAAAGATGTCTTTTTTTCCCCTCATTCGTAGATTAATGAATGTATAAATTTCAAGATGACAGCTATCTTGCCTCCTTTGGATATTTCATTGTCTAGTGTTGCTGATGCAGTCTCCTGTTTATTTTCTTTTTTTAGATAATTTGTTTTCTGGCTTTTACAATTTTTTCTGTCTTTGTTGTGTTCCAATTTCACGTAATTGGTCAGAAGGGATTTATTTTTACTTATTCTGCTCAAAACTCTTGCTCAAGACTTCTTGCATGAGAATTTATATGGTGAATTAGTTCTTGAAAATCACAGATATTTTCTCTTTGAATATTGCTTCTCCAGTATTTTTTATTTTTTCTCCTAGATATTTACCTTCTCATTCTGTCTTTTGTGTCACTTAACCATTGTTCTTTCTTTCCAGGTTTTAGTTCTAGGTAATTTTCTCAGATCCTTCTTCTGATTTACTATTCCTCTCTTTGTGTCTACTTTGCTATTTAACTCATCTTTTGAGGATTTTTTTCCCTTTAATTTTAGTGCTTATATTTTTTAATTCTTAAAGAGCCTAGTTTGCTCTAAGAACAAATCTTGATCTTTTGTGGTATTTGTCACTTCTTTCATGTCTTTAATCATTTTAGTAGTAGTTGTATTTTATAATCTTTTTAACGTGGTTATGTTATCTGGAGGTCTTTGTCCTTGGGCTCCTAATTCTCAAATATATTGTGCAGCTGATTCTTTTCACTTCTCTTCAACTGGATTATTTTCTGGGAAGGGTTCCTATATGCTCTGGGTTTATGGAAGTGTTCATGAAAATAGTTTGGTGTTTGCTTCGTCCAGGTGCCTAAGGGGTTTTGCCTGAGTATGTGAAGTTTTATATTAATTTCTCACTGGGATTTCTATAACATGGAGTCTCGTGGGAATTTTCTCTCCTATACCTGTGCATGGGACAGGTATAGGGTTTCCTTATCTCTTAAGACACCACCCCAACCCTCCTCCTCTTCCTTCATCTCTCTTCCACAGACAGACTTTCCTTTTAGTTCTGTGGACAGATAAGAAATTTTCTGGGCCTACATTCATTTATGGTGCAGCCGTTCCAGGGTCCTGGCTTTACACAGGGCCTTGAGCTCCATTCTCCACACTTCATGGACTCAAGGCCGTATTTCATATCACCGTAAGGATATTAAAGCCTCAGCTTGTAGATACTGCGTCTGACCTATGTTGTGATTTCCCAGACCTACACAGCATAATCTTTTGGCTTCAAATTCTGCTTTAGTTTCTTGCTCTTGGAGTTTTTATTGTTGTTCTTTTTTATCTAAGCTGTGTTTTTAAATTATCTTGCCGTTCTTTATATTCTTAACATTGGTGGGGATTGAGGGAGGGTGTTCGTGTTAGTTCAGTCTTTAATTTCCCAGAAACAGTTTTGCCCTGTTAGTTGTCTGTATTTCAGAAGGGAGTTGATGTGGTGTATAATAATTTTGTAATCATATACTTTTCTTTTGAGTCATTTATAAGAGTTCTTTTTGTTTGTTTCTCTTGGGTTTTCCAGAAATAGAATCATGTCATTCAAAAATGATGACACCTTTGCCTCCATAAATTAGCCTTGGAAATTTTTATATCTCATTTTTGTATTTTGTTTGTTGCTCTGGTTAATTCCTCCAGTGGGCATTCCTGTATTGTTCCTCACTTTGAATTGGGTACTTTTAAGAAGCATTTTTCAAATTTCCTAAAGCAACTTTTGATATATGATTTAAATATTTCAGTTTGCATATCCACTTAATAAGGAGTCAAATTGCAGTGCTATAATTTTTGTATGCGATGCTACCAAATGTCATTCTAATAGTAAATGACAGAAAGTAATATAAAAAATAAAATTAAAAAGTGGAATATTCCTGATTTAGAATTTTTTAAATACAGATTTTTATTTTTCTAGATTGTCTCGTAAGCTGACCTTCCGTGTGTTACTATATTTGCTTTAGTGTTCTGTTGACTGAGTGCCAGTCAATATCAGGGTGTTAACCAATAGCCCTTATAGGGAAAGTTACAAATTATGAGAGATTATTTACATGTGAGAGACATGAAATTTTTAATGAAGAATGAACTTTTACTATTATAGTGTATCTGATGTGCATCATTACTAATAGAAAACCTTTTTTTTTTTTTTTTTTTTAATATCAAATGGATTCCCAAAACCCTTTTAGGAAAAGATTCCTGTGGTTAAACATTAAATAATGTACAATGGAAGATGTCATTTTTAACTAAGAATTTTTAACTTTGAATCAACTTCCCTTGCTTTGAGCAGAATTTGTTCATTTTAATCCAGCACCCTTATTTTTAACTACTCATTTCTGTAGAGTGGTTCTACTTACATTATGCTATTTATAAATTAGGGTAGTATGTAGGCACTTAATAATGGGTATGTCATGGTTATTGTCTACTACTAAGTACAGAATACCTCTCTCCAAACAAACATGTGGATATTTTACTCAGTCCTTTAACACATTTGTAAAATATGCAAGTGGCACAAAGCTGTGCCTTTTGTGACTGGATTTGGTGTTTCAGTAATTTAGTGGTTCATTTCATTTCTGCCTTCTTGTACAGTTTAATTACCCTGTTGTCCTTATGGGTGGTGATATTTTATTTTGAATGTATTTAAATAACTTCAGTCAGCCTCAGCTCAGATATATTAATTCAAATTTTGGTGCTACAACTTTGTATTAAAATAACTGCACAAAATTAAGAATTCTTAAAGAGAAATATTGTTACTCTGTAGTGTAAATTCTGCTATTTATGAATTTCCTTCTTAACTGACTTTAGATTGTTTTTGGTAATCTGTTTCCTTGTATTATTCTTAAAGAGAAATTATACCCTTTGTCTCATAATAACCTAACAATTGTTCCTACAGCAGTTCTTTTGATCTTTAAGTTAGTTTCCTCTGTGTAGTGAATATAGTAATACCTACCTCACAGGGTGGTCATGAGGATTAAGCAGATCAGTGCATGTGGAGCACTTACATTAATGTGTGACACATGGAAAGTGCTCAAGAATGTAGTTATATTTGTTGCTGTTGCTTAATGTAAAGGTAGTAAACAAATTTAGTCATCATTGGGCACTTAGCCAGTTTTATCTTGGAAAGGCTTAGAGACTAGCTTTAGGAAAGATGATTTAAATGCATTTCGTATTAAATCAGTGGGGAGTATTTATCTTTTGAAAATAGTCTAATCTCACAATTTTTGCTGTGTGTATTAATTTGCATTTAAATGTATAATATAAAGTTAAGTCAACACCAGAATGCTTCTGGTCACAGAATTATGAACTCTGGAACAGTTAAAAAAATAAATATTAGACTTATGTCTTAATGTAGTAACTTGGCTTCTTCATAAACATTGTTTTTTTAGAAAGGATTTTAGGTTTTTAAAGTTTCTCTTAGAAACATTTAAGACATACTTGAGAATTCCTGGCCTATTTTAATGTCAGTGCAGTAGACATTGTGTTTTAGCAGTAGAGTACTAGTTTGGGAATTTGGTGACTTGGGTTCAAGTTCAGACTTTGCTGTTGACTTTGTACCTATGTCCTTGCTTAAATAACATAACCTCACTGTGTCTAAATTCTGATCTGTACTGTGGTATTTATAACCTGACTCACTTCACCAGTGTACCTTATTTAGTTGCTCAGAAAATCAGGTGAAGTAATCATGCTGATGCTCTTTAGAAAGTACGAAGGTCTGTTCAAAGAAAAGATGTGTTATCTTAGTTCCTAGCTTATTTTTGTTCACCCACATATTTTCAGAAAGCATAAGGTTGGTATCTTAGGAATTATTAGAAATTGAAATTATATCTCTGTTAATCATAGTTCTGTGACCAGAAGCATTCTGGTAATTTTTCCTTTGATTGCGAAGTGGCATACTACTTCATTAATTAAGTGTTTTAGGCATTCTCCAGACAGCCAGAAAAAACTTCCTGGGTAAGCTCTTTTTTTCAGGAAGTGTAACTGTAGCCCTAGATGTTCTTTTCAATCTCTATTCAGAACTGATCACTTCCGTTAAGCCTTTGATTAACTCTACCTGGTTTTAATTAATTTACATTTTACCTGCATTTATGCATGTACTTGGCAGTATATTAATTTATATTTGAGTGTTTTAAGTCATTTTATGTCTTTTACATGTGACCTGGTCTTATTTTCTCAGCTAGCTTGGACTTTCCTGAGGGGTAAAGACAATTGTCCTTTTCCTTTCTTCACAGTAGATTCATAGTAGAGGGTGCTCTGCATATAATGATTTTTTATTGGTTGTGATTGAGTAAAACTAGAACAAGTGGTATCAGTTGATCTAATTTTAAAAAGTATGCAAAAAATTTTCAGTTTTAGTGTATGCCTAGAGTGAAAGACAAAAAGGCATCAAAACAGTATACTGCTTGATTTTTAAAATATGGTTTTTAAGCTACCACGTATTTCAACTGACAATTTTTTTTTTTTCTTTTTTGGACAGTTTTGTTAATTGTGTTTAGTTGAAAGAAATCTAGTAAATTTTCATTAGATAATTTGAATTTCTGATACTATAATTTTAGAGGGATTGTGGTATTGTTAGTTACAGTTTTAAATGATTCTTAATAGAAAAGGAATTATGCCTTTTAAGAAAATCTTTTATAAAAGGCATAATTTTAAGAGTCCCAGTTCTGCTGTTTCCCACTCTTCCATTAAATTAATTTATTAAATTTTTGATGAATCTTACGATTGAAGTTTCTGATGTAAACCTTGATATGGAGGAGACTGTTGCAATAAGTTTGCTAATTTATTTGGAAATGATACTTTGCAAAAAGAAACTTTGTTATATTTGCTTTAATCAGAGATTTCTCTAAAGCAAAACAAGAGAAAATTATGTCCTTTATCTTTGCACTTAAAATTTGCTAAAGGTGATGTTTCTTCCAAATGAATGTTTGCATTTTATTTTGCAGATTTTTTTCTCTAAAACCAATTATTGCTCATTAAGAAACTATTTTTTATATCTTCTTCAGGAATGTCGTTGTCTGCTGGATCTTCCCCTCTTCATTCCCCCAAGATTACTCCACATACTTCTCCTGCTCCCAGAAGAAGAAGTCACACTCCAAATCCAGCAAGTTACATGGTGCCTTCTAGTGCCTCTACATCTGTTAGTAATCCTGTTTCTCAAACTCCATCTTCTGGTCAGGTGATCCAAAAGGAAACTGTCGGTGGGACGACTTACTTCTATACAGATACAACTCCAGCACCTTTGACTGGAATGGTATGTGTACATCAAAGAGGAAAAAGTACTTTTATAATAATTCCTTCTTATTAATGAGGAGTTTTACCCCCTCTTGCTCTTTTTATTGTGATGTGAAAAAGTGAGTATTTCATTTTCTAACTTAGGTGAGAATTCTAGTCTGTTCCTCTTATCTCTTCAAATTAATCTAGTTCTGCCTTACAAAAACCTCTAGTTTTGGAGAAATCTGGTTTTAATTAGAAATTAGATTATATTCATGCTCTATTTTAATACTTTATGGAGTGTTTTGCTTATGGGGTTACCTAGTACTTCTGCTAGCTAGAGTCGATGTTTGTTGGCATTTGTTTATAGGTATAGATAGTTTTACCTCTAGTAAAAAGTTATAGAAAGTAGATGGTATCTTATCAGTGGTTACTGAAAGCAAACCAATGATAAACTTACCGCAGATGAGGCAGTGATTTAACATCTAGATCTCTGGATCTAGCATGGCACATAGTGATAAGGGGCCTGCAATAAGGGTCATTGCCAGGGAAGGAGAAGATTCAGACCAAAGGAAACCGTGATTGCATACGAGGAAAGAGCTACCAAAGGACTGGTGATAGAAAGACTCTTGAAACAAATAGGAAAAGGTGGACCCAGAAAAAACATGAATACAAAGACCAAGAGAGGAAGGTCATGCCCAGAAAGAAAGACTTCTTACAGTGAATTAGTGATGTCATGAAAGAGAAAGAAGCAGCAGGAGCCAGAGATGGAGAGTGGGAGGGGGAGAGAAAGGAAGAAGTTGGGGAAGGGGAGGAAAGCATTGTCATCTTACATAAACTTTACCTTTTTAGCTTCATTATTTTGTTCACATTCAAGAATTATTTTATTTACTCTAGAAAAATAAGTAGTAGATGAATAGCTCATGAGTAAGAAAGCCAAATTCCATTAAAATAATGGAAGCTGACCTAAACCATAGACATATGACAATCAGAGATGATAGGATTATATGAAAAGTATTCATATATTTGGGATTTCAGTAAGCAGATTTGGATCCCCCAAGTTAAATTAACAATTTACTTTTAATTAAATTTAATATTTTACCAAACAATACTTTGAGTGAAAAGAAAACAGATTTGATTTTGTTTTATATTTTTAAGAGCCTAGTTCTACCATTGTTTTGAAAAGACTCCTTAATTTTTGTGCTTCTGGGACTGTTTCCCCATTTGTAAAATGAGGATAATAATAACTAACTATCTTCTGAGAAATAAATGTGAAGACATGTATAGAAGTAGTTGTAAGACATGTAAAATACTTTTTTAAAAATTAAAAAATAGCTAATAATTTTGTGAAGTTTTTTTTTTTTTTGAGCCGAAATCTGTGAAAAGTTATTATAGAACACTTTGCCAAACAGAAGGTCAAATAATTGAGGTAGGGACTTACCTTGGTTCTATCAAGTAAAGATTCCATCAGTGTTTTTCCCTTTGGGGAGGTTGATAACATTTTATAATTATTTGCATTTTTATTACATTTTATTTTATCATACTTTTAGAAAGAAGAAATTTGGTTTAATCTGTAGAGAAATTCTTTTGTCACAAACCTGTCTCAGCCATTTTTATAGAGATTAAATATGGCACATTTTAATAATGTTTTTACCCTTCAAACCACTCTTTAAAATATGCTTGTGGCAAACCTGAGATAGTTAAGCCAATCTGGAGTAAGGAAACCAAAGCAAGAAAAAGGAGGTAGTAGTCTTCCTGCAGATGCAGGCTAAAGGAAATCTTACAAGTAGTGCAAAACCACTTCCTAGTTGAAATGCAGAGCAGAATAATTGTGTAAGGGCAACAGAAATCAGCTGAATTCATTTTTATTTTTATTCATTTATTTTTGTTAGCTGGCCAACATGGAGATCTGAACCTTTGACCTTGGTATTATAACATCACACTCTAACCAATTGAACTAAATGGCCAGCCTGGATTCATTTTTAAAAGAGAGAATAAAAAGTTTTAGTTTTTAAAATGAAAGAATAAAAAATAGAAAAGCTATTTTTAAATGTGCTTTGATCTTGTATCATGGATCAGTGAAAGGAAGGAGAAGCAGAGGAAAAAGAGATAAGGAAAAAGAGAAGAAAGTAGGGTGGTGGCATGAGTCATGTTGGAATCATGAAAGATGGGAGGCTGGAAGCAGATTTAGTAACTTTGTTGTAGTTTGCTTGGAAGGTAAATGTATTATTGCGTCCTTCTGTTCACTTCAGCTGCTGACCTGGAGTAAGTTGTTTCTCCTTACTGTTGGAGTTTGAAGTATTTAACAAGTATATAGATAACACTTTGTTTAGGTTGGCCACAAAAAGCCAGTGAAGGAGGCAGTTCTTTAGGCAGCCAGGGCAGTGTTACTTCATTAGCTCACTATACCCAAACACCTTTAATTTTCGCTTTCTTCCTCTCTGCCAGTTGCTTTAAAAAATATAGCTATGAACTATGTGTATAGCATTTTTTCCAAAGAGCACTTTTGCCTTTTCATTGGAACTTAAATTATATCTAAAGAAACATTTTCTTCCTTAGATTTTTTAAATTCTACCATTCGTTATTTTTTAAATGAATTCATTCGGAAAGCATTCTGATAACAGTTATTCTCTGAGGTGTTTAATTCACTATCATTTAAAGATTAAAAATGTATCAAAACTTATCAGTCATATAAAGATCAGAATTTTATCAAAAAATTGAATTGATTAAGCTTATCAATGGAGAAAAATCAGTCATTACATTTCCCCCCTCCCTACCTTTTTAGGTATTTCCAAACTATCATATTTATCCTCCAACTGCACCTCATGTTGCTTATATGCAACCAAAAGCAAATGCACCTTCCTTCTTCATGGCTGATGAACTCCGACAGGTATGCATTCAGAATTCATAGTAAAAACATTTGATGACAATGTTCTTTACCAGAGAACAGAAGAAAAAACAGAGCTCTTTCAAATCACATTATTTAATCAAATATGTTGTACTAAAGCAGACAGAATTTAGAATATATGTTTCAATTGGTATGTGCAAACCTGTTTTTAAAGAGAATTTTAAATAAGTATGGGTTAGGATATAAAACATAGAATAGCTATTTAATTGAACCATCTTTCTGCACTTATGTCCTTTCTATTGAAAGGGTTCTTTGAAGTATATAAATAATTTAAATGTTTCCTAACCTGCAAACACCTTTTTGCTAATAGGTATATGTTGAGAGTAAGTAGTTGGCCCAGAAATGAATTTTGTTTTGAGAGAGCTCAATATTTTTTAAAAGTGGCCTTCATAAAATAATTTAGTTTTTTGTTTTGTTTATTTTTTTGATAAACAGCTAGGTATTATTTGATATATAGAATTTCATTTTACACTCAAATTCACAGAAATATTTTTGTGTCACAGAAGTAAGTTCTACCAGTATCATGTTTTTAGAATGAATTATTGACCATCTTACTAGTAAACCTTGAGTTTTCAGCCACAGTTAGTCATATGCCTTGGGTTATAGCACAGCTACTTAAACCCAACCTTAATTATGGACAGGTCTGTCTAGGACTGGAAATTAGACATTTTACCATCTTTAGAAATGTTATTTCATGATATTAATATTAAAAAGTAAATATACCAGAAATAATAATATTCAGTTATAATAGGAAATTCAGATTTGAGAAGCTGTGTTTAGAAATAAATATACTTGTTTCCTTTCCTTAGGAGCTGATCAACAGACATTTAATAACAATGGCCCAAATTGATCAAGCAGATATGCCAGGTAAAATGCAAGTTGATTCATCCTTTCTCTTAAAGGTTATTACAATTATTATCTAGTACTACATGTTTTTGTGCATTATTAAGAAGAGTACCAGAAGAGTTCTGATCATCTAGTTTATATAAATTAATTCTCCATGACAATATAAAAAAAAAATAGATTATTTTAGAATTCATGGTGATTTACTTCACTGTGCACTAGAATATTATTGTTTCCTGAAACTTAATGAAGAATAGGTTCTTAAGCAGAGGGGGAAGGTAATTATTATTATTTCTGAACTTCTGTATGCCACACAGTGTGTGTGCTAATTAAATGTTTTACATGTCTTACTTTATTTCTCACAAACATTCTGTGGCATATTATTATCGTCTCTATTTTACATATGAGGAAACTGAAGTCAATAGGTTAAGTATTTGCCTTTAGGACCAGTGGTTAGTAAAGGACTGGCTGAGTCAGGATTTAAATAAACCTAGGTTTTGTGGACTTTACCAGTGTTTCTCAGATAGCATTAAAATCTCTTTCTCTAGCTTACTATGTCTAAATCAAATATGGTATAATTTAGCAAAAATTTATAAAGGTGGCATATCACCTTTATATGAAACGAAGGCATTGGAAAAAGTGGTTTTATATATGGAAAAGATAAAATTGGATCGTTATCTCAAACCTCATTTAAAAAATCAACTCCAGATAGATTAAGAACTTACATGTCTAAAACAAAATTTTTAAACTCTTACTGTAAAATATAAATGAATAGATTTTACTTTTTAGTTGGGAAGGATTTCCTACACAGGACACAAAGATTGTTGTCTCTAAAAGAAAATACTGATAAATTATACTAAATTAAAATTTAAAACTATCCAAAGACACCTATAGTAAAAGTTTTAAAGAAAGCCCTGAAAGAAGATATTTACAATCTACACATTTGGCAAAGAATATAAAAAATTCTTAGATATAAGTAAGAGCACAAACAACTCAATAGAAAAATGGCTAAAAGAGAAAAATAGGCATTTTATGGAAGAAACCCATATGACCAAAAAATATACGAAGAGATGTTGGACATCAAAGTCTGGGCATTTAAAATTGTTAGGATAGGGATCCACAGGTTCTTGTATATATTGCTAATGATGGTATAGATTGGTGAGCCTTACCACTTTAGAAAGCTCCTTAAGCTGAATATCTATATATCTTTTTGTCTAGCAATTCTGTGTAGATAGAGACAAATTCTATACATTTCAACTGGAAAATGTACAAGATATTCATAAAATACTGCTCACAGCAACAGGAACCTTGAGTAATCCAAATGCCCATCTCAAGGACAATGGATTAATTAATTGTAATACTGTCACACAGTGGAGTGTTAAATAGCAGTTTAAATTAAGAAAGTGTACTGACATGCAACAATACAGATGAATCTTAGTAATATAGTAAGCAAAAAAGTGAATTGTGATAGACTACATACAGCATGATGCCTTTTTATAAAAGCTAACAAATTTATACGAGGGGTCTTCAAAAAGTTCATGGAAAGATTCATATTAGCTTTTAATCCTAATTTTCCATGAACTTTTTGAAGTACCCTCGTATGTATTTATGTATATATATATATACACACACTCATTTTCATGTATGTATATATGCATTTATACATATATAATACACTTTTGAGGAATACATACAGATGTAATAAACTATATAAAAAGGAAGGGAAAAGAAAGGAAGAACGAAGGCAGAGAGGTTGGTAGAGAGGACCATATGGTTAGGTATAGGTTAAAATAAAGGTCTGAGCTTTCATTTCAGGTGCCTAGTTTGCAGATGCTTATTACATTATTAAAGATAATTAACTAAATTAAAGCAGCCATGAATAGATGCGGACCAGTGATTTGAGTATCACAAACGAAAGGTTATAATAAATCCTGTGTGCCTGAGTTTAAACATGGTTTAATAAATAGTTCTTTGTGTCACTTCTCTAACTCTGATCTTTTCATTTCTCATGTCTGTTATTTTATCAACCTTCAAGTCTCAAGTTGACTTATTTATTAATCTTTGCTCTTGTGTCTTTTTTTTTTTTCCTCCCATTTTCTATTCCATACTTCATATTTCCATCAAATTAGTACTTCTTGCCTCTGAAATTACAATCTGTTTCCTGTAGATCAGTGGGTCTCAAGCAGGAATTATTTTACTCCCTCAGGAGACTTTTTACAATGTCCTAAACATTTATGGGTATCACCACTAGAAGCAGGGTGTAACTGGCATCTACTAATGGAAAGAGACCAGGGATGGTGCTAAACATTCCACAGTGTGTACAGAACCATTCCTCACAACAAAGAGTTATTCATCCCAAGATGATAATAGTGCCAAGGTTGGGAAACCTTGCCGTGGATTTACTGCAGTGAATCTCAGATATTCAGTATCTCTTATCTGTCCTATCATTGTATATGTTCTTTGAGGGGAAGTAGAGTTAAACAGGGTAAAGAAACTAAAATTTCCTTTTTTTAATCATTATTTTTAATATTATCTAATGGGACTGGGTCCCAGGCTAAAAGTTGAATGCAGCTCTGCCAGATGTAATCTTCCATGTTGATTTTCTTCTTGGCTATTACCTTTAGAATGCCCTCCTTACAGTAAACATTTTAATGCCCCACAGTGATAGAGACACCCCTATTTTCTTTATTCATGCTTAATTATGTGTATTTGTTAAACAGAACTGAAAACAAAGAACAGAACAACAATGAATATTTCTGTCTAATAGTGGAAACATTTAAGTTTTTAAGGTAAATATTAGGCCACATATAATTCTTTCAGGGTAGACTGGGAAATGTACTAAAAGATGATTTTCAGAAAAAGATAAAATCATGACATACAGATATAAAAATGAGTATGTATCAAAGATTTTATTTTATTTAACTCATGATGGAGCCAGTCACATGTCATAAGACATATTATGGATAAGGAATATTGAAATGAATGTGCAAACTGGTGTTTCCACAGGGGAGGAGGGAAGTCAATTGAACCTCCATTGGACAGGACAGAATATTCATGTGTAGACAAGAATTATTTTGCACTGCTATCAGTTATCTACAATTTATAGAGTTGAAAATATCTTCCATAGAATCAGAATCTGACAACTGAGAGGTATCCTTTAGGTAATACATAGTTTTCCACTGAAGCACAGATTTTTTTTCCCTATAATTTGTGGAATTCAGTATGACTTGCTTGAAAGTGGTCACAGGATAAAGGGGTTAAGAGCATAGGATTTTTAGTTGATTGTGTCCCTCATTCAATCTCTATGTCAGACTGGTGATATGAATACCACTGTTTGGCATAATAAATTTTCAAGTCTTTAGTATGGCATTTAAATTTCCCTATGATCTAATCCCAGCATACCTCTTTCAGCTTTATTTCTACTCTGTGATGTGCCCTGTGCTGTCACTGCATGTGAGGTCTCACCATTCCTGACTGCAGTGAACACATGCAGTGTTTGTTGTTCTGTTTACTCCTTCACCAGAAAGCACACTTTCTACCTGTTTTATTTAGCCTTTTCCTTCAGTTTGTAGTAAAAATGCTAATTCTTCTATGAGATCTTTCCTAATATCCTTGGGAACAGCTCCCTTTTCTGTATTTCCATAGTGCAGTGGTTCTCCAAGTGTGGTCCCTTGACCAGCAGCCTCATTTTCATTATTATTTAGGAACTTGTTACAATTGTAGATTCTTGGGCCTCACTTTGGACCTGCTGAATCAAAAACTAGAGGTGGGTCCCAGCAAGCCATGTTTTAACAAGCCTCTAGATGATTTTGATGCTTAAGTTTAAGAACCAGTGCCATGGTGAATTGTACTTTTCTTAATGACTATTTTGTCTTGAGTATGTTTTATATAAATCTGTGTCCTTAATTTTTCTCTAAGCTTCTTGAGGGTAAGAACCTAAGAACCCATATATCATTAAATATGGGTTCACTAATACATACTAAGTGCTCTGTACATTTTTACTGATGTGAAATTACTTCCTGTATTAAGCCCTCCTTATGAAATAGCTAGGAAACATAATTTATTCATCATCTGATTTCTTTACACTGATGATTCAAATCAAAAATAGTAAATGAGCAAAAGTAAAAGCTACAGCTATGAGTATTCATTTCTGTGTATACTTCTCTTTACTGCCTTTATTTCAGTAGAATATGCCACTTTACCTAGGTTTGAAAGTGACATCGAATCAACCTATGTGTGTTTTGTACTATGGCCAAAATGCTGTCTAGGAATTAAGAGCACAAGACTACAAGATCAAAGAGCCCTGGGTTTGCATCCCAACTGTCTCTCTAACATATGTAATCTGTATATTCCTTATTATGAAATAGGGAATCTACCTCATAGGATTGTTGTGAGAACTAAGAGATAATGAGTGTAAAGTATTTGGCAAAGGCAAAGGGATCATTTTGAACCTGTCTTCTGGAATTAGTGAAAGTTTTCTTAATAGGGTTTCTACATTTTAGTGTACAGCTTTCTAGTCCTATGAAACACCAAATTGGAACTAGAGATATATAGTTTCTGGAGCCTAACAGTATATCATGAGCATTTAATCTCTATGTACTGTACAGGTTGAGCATCTCTTTTCTGAAAATCCAAAGTCTGAAATGCTCTAAAATACAAAATTTTTTGAGCATAAGCGTGATGATCAAAGGAAATGCCCATTGGAGTATTTCAGATTTTGGATTTGGTAAGTATAATGCAAATATTACAAAATATGAAAAATCTGAAATTGGAAACAGTTCAACACTTCTGGTCCCAAGCATTTTGGGTAAGGGATACTCAAACAGTATATCCTTAAGCATAATTTGTCTTTGAGGAAGGCATGGTGGAAAAATTGTTTTGTTTTTTCTTTTATATTTTGCTAGGGATTAAAACTATGTTATCCCACTGAGTGGCTGTGCTAATACCTATTTATAACCAATTCCCCATTTTTATGCAGTTACACTAATATTTTCACTATTATTAAGCTGCAGTGAGCATTGCTATCAGCTGCCCATCTCTTAATTATTTTGAACTCAATTTCCTTGAGTTCTTATGTTTTTAAGAATTTTGATACAGATTGCCACATTTATAGGTACATACCTATATATACACACAAACATACACATACATGTCGCACAAACATTCATATGTGTACACACTAGTGCAATTTCATGTGATTTGTTTTGAATTTCTTTATGCTTTAAAAAATAAGAATTCATGTTAGACATCATTGCCTAAATACATTTTGTACAAAATAAAATGCTAAAGAAACAAGCCTATTTTGATTTTTATTCACCATCAGAATCTTAAATGTTATCTAAGCGATAACTCAAATTGTTTCTAATAATTGTTTCTGAGAAGTAAAAAATTTGTATTGTGCTATAAAAGAAGAAATATTATTGAGTGTATGAGCTTCAGGTGTTCTTCGGTCATTTTGTAATGCCTATTTTTATTGATACTGAAGCCACAGTGTTTTATAGAATTGTTATAAATGTTGACACTATACTATGATACAGAAGTGTATTGTGATACATGAGTGGTTTATAGTTTATTTGATGTCTTATTTATGAATATCTGTAATTTAAAGTTGTCTTCCTACGAATTACTCTAGCAGTCCCTACAGAAGTTGACAGCTACCATAGCCTGTTCCCTCTAGAACCACTGCCACCCCCCAACCGGATACAGAAATCAAGTAATTTTGGGTATATTACATCGTGCTACAAAGCTGTAAATAGCAAAGATGATCTGCCGTATTGCCTTCGGAGGATACACGGTAAGGAAGATAAATTATCCTCTTTTATAATCATATTATTGAGGCTAAGATTACTCAAACTTTCCTGAATATATTGATTTATTTAATATATGAACTTAAAGGACAATAAATTTATTTTGTCATTTGGAAGTTAGTACCTCATAAGCAGTGTACTTTTGTAATATTGCATTTTCTTCACATTTCTGATGAAATATGAGGGAGATGTCATTTACAGTTTACTGAAGTAGAAAAATTTTCTTTTTCAGGTTTTCGTCTTGTTAACACAAAGTGCATGGTGTTGGTCGATATGTGGAAAAAAATTCAGCACTCAAATATTGTAACCTTGCGTGAAGTATTTACCACTAAAGCATTTGCTGAGCCTTGTGAGTATGTTGCAATTGCTTTTCTGCTGGTGAACTTTATTATTTGAAGCCAGATTTCAATACTGAGTGTTTGTGTTTTATTTTAAGCTCTCGTGTTTGCATATGATTTCCATGCTGGAGGAGAAACTATGATGAGCAGACACTTTAATGACCCTAATGCTGATGCCTATTTCACAAAGAGAAAGTGGGGTAAGGAAAAGATACAAACAGACTGTCTTCACAAATGTTTTTGTTCTGTGAAAGAGTAATTTGTATTTTAAAATATTACTCATGTAAATTTATCCCTGTAATCATTCAGCTTAAAGGCCCTATTGTGTTTTAAAAAGAAATATCTTAAAGAAATGGTTTTCATTTGTAAGAAGTTAGGAGATAATGTATTATATGTGTTTACTAAGATTAAGACGGATTGTGGAAGGCTCACATGGATTATCTGAGGTTTGAAATAACTGAGAATATGTTAAAATTTTTTGATTTTTAAAAATGTTTTTCTTTTAAAAATATAATGCTTTCTAAGTAAAGATGATTTGGAAAAGTCAGTACATTAAAAAGAAAAATAATTTTTATCACTTCACCACCAAAGCACACCTTTATGAATCTTTTGGTATATTTCTTTCCAGTCTTATTTTGTTTTCGTCTCCCTTTGTATTGTTTATTTTTGTTTTTATCAGATGGTATCTTTCATTTATTACAAGTATTTTCCTTCTAATTTTTATATTCTCTGAATATAATTTAGTGATTCCCTTATAGTCCAATATGACTGTATCATCATTTGTGTAATTATTTCCCTAAACAAATACCTTTATTTAAAGGTAGGATTCCCTGTTACTTAGGGAATCAGTCCTCAAAATAGATATTTTAACTTTTACTTAAACATTGAAGTATTTTCCTTTTTTCCCTTTGTAATATTTTCTTAAAAGAATTATTTTATAATTCAAATTTTGCAAAGATCCAAAATATTTTAATTATATTCTAACAAATGTTTATTAAGGGGTAAATGATTTCAGAAGAAAAGTAAATCCATTTTGAGATGTCTGTTAATTTATGTATATGGGTATGGAGAAGGTCCATTTTCTGATTTGGGGGCAAGAAAGAAGCATCAAATTTTTTACTATGGTCTTTAATCTTTTTAAGATTTTTCTTGAATACATAACAGGTAGAAGTTAAAGAGGGGAGAGAAAGATTTGAGTTCACTTTAGAGTATCTTTCTGATTGTGACTCCTTTAAAGACTCTGTAGATAAAAATATATTACTTCTGTTTACTTGTGACGTTGCTTTATGCATTCTGACAGTTGGAAGAAGAAAGCTGTGGTTACATGGCTGTTTCACATTAAAAATCTGGTCATGTAGTGTGGTCATTTTTTTCCTTTTGCCGTGTCATTTGTAGACACATGCATAATTTTGTTGAAGAGGATGTGGTATAACTTTTCCTATAGATGAATGTAGTTGTTGTTCAAGTTTATTTTAGTAATAACACCTGTGAAATGACTGTTGGCTTTAATTTATAGCTGGGTTTCTCAACCTCAACACTATTGACATTTTGGGCTAGATAATTATTTTTGTGGGAGCTGTCCTGTGCATTGCAGAATGTTCAGCAGTGGCCTGACCTCTTCCTACTGAATGCCAGTAGCAACCCTCTCTGACTCAGTTGTAACACTAAAAATATCTCCAGACATTGCCAAATGGCGGGAGGTGGGGAGCAGCAAAACTGACCCCTGTTGAGAACCATTAGTTTATAGCATTCTTTTCCAGTTTCTTTTTTTAATCTTAATTATGTTTTTAGTGTTGTCTGATTATTTGATATATTAATGTTTACATTTTCAGAGGAATCAATCCTTTTTCTAGTATTTTAAAGTATTGTTTGAATGGTAATAACATCCCTAAACATACTATATGTGCATGGAAGTCAACTGTTATTTTGTACTATGTAATTTATTATCTTAGCATAAACTAAAAAAGACACATACAAGTATTGTAAGAACAGACTGTTTAGAAAATAGGAATAATACCATACCATGCAAGGGTTGATAAGAGGTTTAGAATGAGTTGATGTGGGTGAAACAGCTGAACAGAACTTGGCACATAGTAAGCACAATGTGTTTGCTATGTGTTCCTTTTTCTTATTACCACATTTATTAAATAGTTTTATTTAAACTCTTTATAGTCATCTTTGACATTGCCTTGGCATTTATCACTAGAGCCACTTTTTGATTCATCTAACACTTTTTTCCAGAGTATATTATGTTCAGATCTATCCTTATTGAGATATATATAGTTTTTGGATTTTGTATGCACTTCTTGTGTTTGTTTTGTTTTTGTTTTTGACGGCTGGCTGGTACAGGGATCTGAACCCGTGACCTTGATGTTTTAAGGCTGTGCTCTAAACAGCTGAGCCAACCAGCCTTCCCTGTATGTGCTTCTTATTAGAAATTCTTTTCTGTCCCAGGCCATAAGTACATGTTTGCTATTTCCTATCTCCGTAATTAATCATTTAGCTATGTTGCTTTTATACCTGAATCACAACAGGTTGTAACCCAATGAATATAAGGTCATATTTCCTGAAATAATTACAAAATCTGGATTTAATTTATATGCCTCTTTTTCTACTGATTAAAGTATTTTCAGTGACCCAAGAAATATCAAAAAGCACTTACAAAAGTTGATAGAATAAAAAGTATTACTTTTTATGGTAGATCAGATTATGTTGGTGTTTCATCATTACACAAAGTGTGACATTCAGTGTTTTACATTTATGTTTGTGTGAATTGAGTATTATCCTTTCTGTCAGGTCTGTAATAGAAAAGCTAAGCAGTATAGGAAAATACATGTTCAGTGTAAGTGATGGTAGAGACTTTTATTTCCCTTGAGCTACAGATTGAATAGCTCTCACATGCTGAACAATAAATATGGGCTAGGGCTGGCCATATGTTAAATAAAAAACAATCTCTACACTTTTTTTTTTTTTTTTTTTTGGTTAACAAATATGAACTCCACTTTAAGTAATTTTGTTTAATTATGTGGTCACAGACAAGAGCATTTCAGTGAGAGCTCTGCTGCTGCTGCTAACAATATAAAAGATATAATCTCAGACATAGGAAGCTTTGGGCTTGTCTCTTAAATTTTTACTAATAGACTAAAATTGTACACACACACACATCAATTAACATGTTGTGCCGTGAATATACATGAATTTTCTCTGTTAGTTTTGGTTTGAATGTTCTAGTCTCGTAGTTGATTACTTTAAATGAAGATGTCATCTTTTGATTTGTTTGCTTTATAGGTCAACACGATGGACCATTGCCCAGACAGCATGCTGGATTATTGCCAGAATCTCTTATTTGGGCGTATATTGTCCAACTGAGTTCTGCATTGCGAACCATTCATACAGCAGGTTTGGCATGTCGAGTTATGGATCCAACAAAGATTCTGATAACTGGCAAAACGAGGTACTAGCATTTTGAGTTTTGGCTTTTTTGAGCATCTAACCTACGACAGCTTAGTAAATAAAGCATGATGATTTGTTTTAATTCTACCTTTTTATATGTTCCATCCAGAAGAACTGCTATGACTTTGAGTTCATTTGTAATTTTTTTTTTTTTAAGTTAAATTCTTAATGAAATGCCTGGTTATTAACCAAAAATCTTGGTGAGGGTCCAAGAGGTTTATGTGTTTTGGGTTAGGGGAATATTGAAATAATATCAGTACAACTTTTCTATGTAGAACTGTGGTTCTCAAATTTTAGCATGAATCAGAATCACTTGGAGGGATTATTAAACACAGATTGCTGGGCTCTACCCCACAGTTTTTTATTCAGTCAGCCTACAGTGGTGCCTGAGAGTTTGCATTTTAACAAGTTCCTAGGTGGTTCTGTTGCTGCCGGTTAAGTACCATGCTTTGAGAACAACTGATGAAGAGTTAGGTAACACAGACCTCAACTTCACCCAGGTTTTGAGTTGCTGTAATTTTGAGAGTTGTCTTGGGCAACATAGCATAAAGAGCTGAAGACCTGGCACCAGGTGTTAGTTACTATCTATATGACCTTGAACAAGTTACTTAACTTCTCTGTTTCAATACCCTTGTTAGATACTATTTATTAACTCCATTTTCCTCATGTATATGGTACCTGTCTCATAATGTTATTGAGAGATTTGAATGAGTTAGTATGTGTAAAATGCTTAAAACAGTGCCTGACACATCTTTAGCAAGTGTTGGGAAACTGACTAGTTCTGTTTCATGAATAACTATTAAACAGCTTGGAGTGGTGAAAGGGACACTGACCTGTTAGTCAAAAGATGTTTTATATAGTCCTGGCTTTATAAGTTACTGACTTTTATAACCATAGGCATATCACTTGATGTCTGTGAGCCTTAATTTCCTCATCTCTAAAATGGTAGTTGGTGGAGGTTATAGGAGGGTGGGGATGGAAGTTAGACTAAATAATATCCTGAAATCCTTCCTAATATTATAGGAAGTGTTAAATTTCCATTCGTATATAATAAAAATTTTTATTTTAATCTTTAAATTCTCTGGTTTCTTAAAGGTTGCGAGTAAATTGCGTTGGAGTTTTTGATGTTTTAACATTTGATAACAGTCAAAATAATAATCCATTGGCATTAATGGCTCAGTACCAGGTAAGTAAGAATTAACATGGATACTTAATAACTTAAAGCTTAAAAAAAAAAAAGAAAAATTTTGTTTAATGTAGTATTTCAGAATTTTAAGTCTACATTTCACTTTATTCATGGGTGGTCTCTGTGCAAACTTTGAACATGTATTTTTTAGTTACTGTGATACACCTAGTGTAGAGCCCTTATAGGTTGGAATATACAGAATTAATGACAGTGTCGGAGACTCTAGCTATTCAAAATGAAAATGTGTTTATGTGACTAGGAAATATGTCCTCAGCATAAATGGATTAAAACAGATTGATTAGTCAGCTGAATGGATTATATTAAATGACACCTTACTTTTTTCACTCCTGTAATTTAATCACATCTAGTATTTTTACTTTTAGAACACTTGTCCCACTACCAATAATAAAATTTTAGAAATATTTTTGAAGGATTATTGTTGGATTGCCATTTTATAAGTGATTTTTTTTCTTTTGTTTAGTCACAGCCTGTCACTCATTTCTTATACATTATCAGAATTTGGTTATTGTCCAACTTCATTCTAGCAGTGTTGTTTTAGGGTCCCTGATGTTCTTAGGTGTTTTGCTACTACTTATTTCTTGATTAATATGATAAGGTATAGGAGAATAAGAACTTATTCCTGCAGGGAAGCATTAAGAATAGTTGCTTTTGTCTTGATTACTCTGTGCAAGTAATGTGCTTATTTAAAGACAGTATTTTATTTCATTCAGTTTGTATTGTGATGCTTCACATTAAGATATGCAGCTATCACTTTAAAACAATTTTAGTTCTTTGTATTGAAGAGGTTTTGGTTTTTTGGAACATTTATTAACCTGAAGAGGTTGGATATGAGGTAGAATCTCTCCTCACGGGGAGAAACACCTTCTCATTGTTCTTTTCTTTTCAACTTCTTTTATTTGAAGTTTTGAAAAAAGATTTTAGTTCACGCTCATATGAGACAAAATTTCATAACAAAGAGGAAAGAAGGGACAGAATGAGAAGTAGAGTCCAAGTACTGTTTAGTATTCTGATTCAAGCATAAATCTCTTTTGCTACTGGACCACAGACATGCAATCCTGAGACAGGCACTCATTGCCCTCAGTTGTATGCACTTTTCAGATCTTCCTTCCCACTCTGTCTCTGCCCACCTAACCTCAACAGCAGCCAAGCTGTCCTGGTTGATAGCAACATCCGGTGGACAGTACAGGGTAGAATCTGACTAGTTATTTTTTTCCCCCACAACAGCACCTTTCTTCTGCCTAGGAGATTTGCTCTCTCTTTCTTATTTAGGGTGATTATTTCTTAGGTATTTTCCTTCTTCTGTCTTATACCTAGTACCTAACTAATTGGCTCTGATCAATTTTTCTTCATAATCTTTGTGTTTCCAAAAGTGATTATTGACTGTTAAAATACTAGTGCTTTTCATATACCCAAGAAAATAATATTAAATTTTTAAGGGGAAATTAAACATTATTTAGAGCTAGTGCCATCAACTAGAATCCCTGTTCATGTTAAAAAAAAAAAAACCCAAAATACATGCTTTATGGTTATTGCTTCATTCTTTTCTGAATAGGGTTATTTTTAAATTGCTATTATACAATAAGACTAGTTTGATTTTGTTTTTCTGTGAGTGTCACAGCAGTATTTTTTTTTTCTTTTGCTTGCAAATGTACAATATTTTAGTTATGTTGTAGATTGTGTAGATAACTTTGAAAACTGAAACACTTCATAAGAAAAAATGATGCCTGAGTTTAAAATAACCAACTTTTAAGTAAGCATTTAGGGCAACTGATTTGTAAGTCAGGAACTACTTTTATTCGTAAATTTAGGCAACCTTCAACCAATTGTAACTTTCTGTTTATTTCTCAGCAGTATAGGATACATCAAGTTTTCTTTTGTTTATTTTTTATTTTTTATTTTTTTATATATTAATGTGTCAAAGATTTTTCATGTAGCTTATTATAGTAAGGTATAGGAGAGAATGAAAGGTAGTCCCACAAGGGGGAGTGTGATTTCACAGAGAAGAGGGAACGTAAGAAAGGAGTGCATTGTTTCTTGTAGTCTATTTTTCATAGTCTGTTTCAGACACGTGAATAGAGACTGACTTTCAGTAAAATGGACATAAGTAGAGCCATAGATAGAATCAGAGAAAGAAATCAAGAAATCAAGAATCAGGAAGAAACTGAAAATGAGTTGGGGGGAAAACCCACTGAATTCAACAAATGGGGGGAAAAACCAGATGGAGGTAAGAAGCAAAATAACAAATGGAAAATTATTTAGCTGGGAATAAGGAGAGGAGAGTTATTGAGTTTTTATGATGTTAAACTCTCTTAATTAAGCAAGACTTTATTAACCTCTTTTATTTAAAAAAATAAATTCTAATTTAATCTGAATTATGTCACATGTATACTTTATTTCTAAAAGTGGGTGTTCATAACTTGAGTCAGCTTTAGAGAGGTGGTGGAATGTATACAAAATCAGATGTTCTTATTTTTTAAACCCATCCAGTTCACCTGTTTTAGACCTTTGTTTTCCTCTCATAATAGGTAATATTGAAATGTTCTAGGTGGGAAGCTTAGTACATCATCAATCTAGGGTGGAGCAAAAATGAAAATTCTACTCTTTTAAGGATTGGGAGGCTGTTGGTACATGCTGCTCAAATACTTAGTAAATAGCAAATACTTTTAGCTTGCTTTAATGAATATATTGGATTGAGACACCGATAGAAATGTACAGTTAGAATTTACATGCACTGATTTCTCTTGACCAAGATTTTCTATGCTCTCATTAATATTACTTGGAATGTTTTACTTGACCTTAAGTGTGATTGAGGGGAATCTTTCTTGGAGTTCATAGCAGTGCCCTTCACAGAACAGAAACAATGGCAACAGTAACAGTGGTCATTCCCATGCCACCTTCCCTCCTGCCAGTCTGACTCTGTACCACCACTGAAGTTTTACGTCTCTCTGATAGGATCCTTGACATCTCTTCTCCTGATAAATTTAAAGTAGTTTGTTTATCAAATCAGGTTTTTCGACTGATGTAAGATCTTGTGTTCAAAGTGTGATTCACGAATACTAGTTTTGGATACATTCGTAAATTTAAACTTTTCAGTGTTATTTTAGTAATGTAGTTTGACTTCCTTTTATTTCTTATTATTTGGGCAGGACGTTGTTAAGGATAGCCATATAGTGCTAAAATTTCATTAGAGATTGCCTTAAAATACTTAGCTGGTTTCCCAAATATGCCAGTTACAAACGTTTTACTAAACCAGTAGTTCTCAACCCTGGCTGCATATCAGAATCTTTTGTGGAAGCTTTGAAAAATACTGATACCTGTATCTTATCCTGAACTAATAACACCAAAATTGGGATAAAGGGATGGTTGGTAGATTATTTTTTTTATTGTTTTTTGGTTTTGTTTTTGTTTTGTTTTTAAGCTCCTCAGGTGATTTTAATGTACAGCTGGGCCTGAAAACTCCTTATCTAATAAGCTAACACTTGGTAAATGAACATGTATCTAATAATTCAGATGACATCTCAGATTTTGAAGATTTAAAGAAACCTATAGAAATTACTTAAAATGATTTCATGTTAACTCTGAGCTACTCTATTGTCCTAGGCATGTTATTATTAATAGTTGCCTACCCCGTAGGGCCACCTAGGGGTGACCATTCTGTTTCCCGGTGTTACAATAGGTGATAAAGAGCTTACCTCAGTCCAGCCAGTCTTTTGAAAATCATTTTGGAAAGAAAGCCTCAGAATGGTAAATCTTAAAAAAAAAAAAAAAAAAAGGAAAGCAGGTGGTTCCAGAGCTCAAAGATCTATTATATTGTGAGTAGAAATCATCTATTTGGAAACAAAGACAGATGGGATGTCAGTGAGGTTTGTAGCATTCTCAGTGTTCTAGAGAACATGCTCTGAAATCAAATTAATGCTTATGTTTATAATGGGATAACTTTTCTTGAAATAATTCTTCATACTTCCACCATATTCTGGGAGTAATGGAAAATGAAAAAAGTGTATATCTTAACTTGTGGTTATTATAGTAAAGCAAGTATATAGTTACCTTATATTTGTTGTAAAAAAAGGATACCTATTTATTTAATAAAAACATTAAATAAAAACTTTTAAAAAACACAAAAAACTTTAAAAGGCAGCAGTTCTGTAGTTGGCATGTGAATTGCTTAGAGGAATGTTTCTTAAAATGTGACCCTAAAACTACCTTAGTCAGAATTACCTGGGTGCTTTAAAAATGTTGGTCCTGTTCCCAGGCCCATTGATTGAGAATCTGGTGGAGAGCCTCAGGAAATCTTATTTTTAATAAGCTCCCAGGTGATTCTGATGAGTGCCAGTATTTAAGAACCCTGTCCTAAGTTCTGCATCTTATTTATAACGATGCTTTTCCATTTAAGCAGTAGTGTCAGTGTATTAAATGTGTACCTATGAAGTAAAAATTAAGTTATATTTATTCTTTCATGTCAGCAAGCAGATCTGATATCATTAGGAAAAGTTGTGTTGGCTTTGGCTTGCAACTCTTTGGCAGGAATTCAGAGAGAGAATTTACAGAAAGCCATGGAACTGGTGACAATCAACTACTCCTCTGACCTGAAGAATCTGATTTTGTAAGTTTTAAAATACGATAAAACGTATGTATAATGATTATACCAGATAAGATGAAGCTTTTTTGTTTTAAGTTTGGGTATTGCTTATTTTCATAAGTACCCTTTTAACAGTGATTCTAACTGTTCTAGTTTACACTGTGTAAAATCAAGCAAAACACAAACAACTTTACTTTATTTCTAAGTATATATTTTTTAGAATAAATTCATAAACCAGTGTGTTTAGTTACTGATGTTTTAAACATTTGGTCAAAGGGCACCCTCTAGAGTTGTATTGGTATCTACTAGCTACGTATGACCCTTTAAATTGAAATTAATTGAAATTAAACATTGAGCTCTTCAGTTGCACTAGCCACATTACAAGCAGTCAGTGGCTGACATACCAAACAGCACAGACATAGAACATTTCCATCATCTCAGAGAGTTCTGATGGACAGTGCTGCTCCTAGAGAGTGTGAGAGCTGTTGTAAATAAACCCTAAGATGCAATCCACTTATGTACTCTATGGCCCAAACACTCATTCCAGAAAGCAAGTATGTAGAGGACCCCATGCTTATTTTCCGGTATCTTAAAACTCCAAAGAATCCTTAAGTATAGGTTTGAAATGAGTTTGGCTTAAGAGAAACCCACTGTGGACTACTGTCACCATAGAAGCATTTCTCCTTGTCTAAGATACATCTGATATTGGGAGATTCCAGAGGGTGGGAAACCACAACCTTTGTTAGAATTATGAGTTATTCTACAGAAGAGATGCCAGGAAGTGTCTCTTGAAATAATTCTTACTGATCCTAATCAACAGTCTGTTTTAGCTTCCAGCTGTCCTTGCTGATCTTTCTGTCTAGCCTTGGATAATCCAGTTTCTTTTTGGACGAACCCTGGGGTATGGAGTTGGAGGATGGAGGACGGGGTTACCCAACTTTTCTTTGTTACACTGGCGCATGTGTCCTGCTTGTGAAAGCGCTGGAAACCAGTGGTTTCCAAAATCCTACTAATAATCAAATAAGATGATCTATATTTTAAATGAAAGTATTTGTTTCATATATGATCACAGCAGTGATTCCTCGCCTTAGTTTATAACACCTAGGATGTCTCAAGTCTCAGGTTATAATCTCTGAATTTTTTTTGTTTAAAAAAGTGGGAGTAGAAGGCATAAATATAACAAATTGGCCATATGTTAATAATTATTGAAACTGAGTGATGATACATGGGGTTTCATTATACTATAATGTCTACTTCTGTGTTTGAAATTTTTTTAAATAAAAAGTGAATAAACAAAAAAGTCATATTTTGATAACAACGAACTCAAATTTATGCAGCAGTAAACTGTATCAGGCACATTCAAACTGCTTGATGTCAATAAATTCACTTAAGTCACCCAATAACCTTATAAGTTAGGTACCATTATTAGTCCCATTTTAGAGATGACAAAACTGAGACAGAGACAGGCAAAGTAACTTACCAAAGTTAAGCAGTGATTTAGCTCAACCACAGGGCTCAAGTGCTGGTCCCCACAGGAAGTCCCCCCATTTTAGAAGTAAGCAAAGGACAACAGATTAGTTCCAGTGCAGAGTTTAAGTGGTGGGAACAGCAAATAATCCAACACAGAACTGAAAGAAAAAGCAAAGTACCCACAGATCAGAGACAAAGTCTGATATTAACTAGTAACAGTCTCACTTCATCAAAGCACACCTATAACACCTAGAAGGACTGGAAGCCCCTGGGCTCCCAAGCCAGGGAGTGGGGAGGAGCTTGGGCCTCAGCCATGCCCCCGACATCCGCAACCAGCACAGCAAGGACCACCAGCCACCACAGGATGTGCTGCGGGTACCTGAGCCGGGGCGGTGGGGGGTTGAGGACCTCAGCCACACCTCCCTGACACCCGCAGCCAGCCCAGCGACAACCACCAAACCACCACAGGGAGCACCCCAGGCTCCTGAGCTCGGGCAGTGGGGGGATGAGAGCCTCAGCCATGCTCCCCCAACACCCGCAACCAGCCCAGTGACAACCACCAAGCTGCTGCAGGTAGCACCCTTGGCTCTTGAGCTGGAGCGCTAGGAGGCCTAGAGCCCCAGCTGTGCCCCCCAACATCTGCAGCCAGCCTACTAATGACCACTGAGCTGCATCCAGAAAAACCCTGGGTTCCTGAGCCAGGGATGGTGAGGGGCTGAGGGCTTCATCCACGCCCCCTGATATCTCTATCCAGCCCAGCAACAACTGAGCCACTGCTGGAAGCCTCCTGGTCTCCCCTGCAAGAATGAAGGCACCACAGGCCTCAACCAGGCCCCCCGTTCCTCTTCCTCCCACCCTTTTTCCTTCTCCCTCCCCCTGCCCCTCTCCCCAACTGCTCTGCAACATCTTAGAATTTTTTAAAAAATTAGTAAATAAGTAGACTTAAAAAATATGTATTAAAGCTTTAAAAATTAACTTTAGGGACTAGCCAAATAGCTCACTCTTTTAGAGCGTAGTGCTGATAACACCAAAGTCAGGGGTTCGGATCCCCCTACTGGCCAGCCACCAAAACAAAACAAAAAAGTACTTGCCTGAAAAAGTTATTTTCAGAATTGTGTACACTTAGCTTATGGCGACAGCAGTGTTTGTGGGTTATGTTGTTTCTTAAATTGCATGTTGGGCATTCAAGTGATTCCTCTTTATCTTGGTTAGGTATTTGTTGACTGACCAAAACAGGATGCGAAGTGTAAATGACATCATGCCCATGATTGGTGCTCGATTTTATACTCAGTTGGATGCTGCTCAAATGAGAAATGATGTCATAGAGGAAGACCTTGCAAAGGTAAAGAGTATGTTTAGGAGAGTGTGCACATACTTGCATCTGTGTGTATAAATAGGTATATAACACAGTAATCATTGTACTAAATACAGTGCCTAATTTGCTAAGATTGCAGATATTTTTGTTCACACTGAATGTTCAATATTTTAATTCCTATGACTTCTGGGCATTTTTTTCTTTTCATTCAAGGCTTTGCTACAGTCATGTGACAAAAATTTTGTTTTCTTTCATGTGTTACTTGAATAATTCCTAAAAATGGTTAATTGCATAATCTTCTTGAGTACTACTATTGAATGAAATGCACATGTTTTTGTGTTTAAAAGTATAACCAAAAGGTGGGGATGTTAAAATTTATTGTAAAGGTAATATTGGTGCAGGATACCAGTTTTCGTAAGCTTTGGCTTTTATATTCTTTTAGCTGGAACATTAACATTCTCTCTCTTTTTAAAATGTTTTATAGGAGGTTCAAAATGGAAGACTGTTTAGGCTTCTAGCAAAATTGGGAACAATCAATGAGAGGCCGGAGTAAGGATTTACAGTATTTTATAATCGATTTTCAATCAAGAGCACTATTTTGCATAATGAGAATAAGTATTCCCTACTGGCTTTATTAGGGAGAAGAAAAGTTTTATTTGAAGTGATCTTAAGATTTTGTTAGCCATTAGGGTGCTGTTTTTCAATCACAGCCTAAGTTTGGTTGTCCTTATGAATTTTACACACATGCACATATAGAAAATATACTGTGTTAGAAATCTCTACTGTGGTTTGCAAACAAGGGAACATTTTATGACTAATACTGCCTCTACTGTGTCTCCTTTTTGAAGCCTGGTCAAATCAGTTTACTTTAGTCTGTTTAGAGACTTCAGAAAGCTCTAATTGTTGCATGCCTCTTGTGTTCTGTTAAAGTGCATATTTTATAGCTGCCATATTGGTGATGTTGGAAAGGCATCATCACTTTACACTGTTTGTCATTTAGTTCTGCCTCCTTTGTAAGTTAAAGTTAATCATATTTTAAGCAGCATTGATGTTTGTACTACATGACTGTCAAAGACAGGTAGAACAGAATTGCAGCTATTGTGACTTTAGTATGTTACATTTCATGAATGTTTCATCTGTTAATAGAGATAGGTGATAAGTAAAAATCATTGCTTGATGGATATTTTTGACCATGAAATTCAGGTCTACTTGCCTTTCTTCAACGTCAATAGTATTTTCCCTATTAATTTTTCTAAATGAAGAGAACATAACAATATATGTTGAATCATTTTCTGAAAACTCTTTTAGCAGTTTCTTCTGTTATTTATCCCTTTACTTTAAAGTGTATGCTTATAGTGCTATTTCTTGATTTTTTTCCAATATTTAATTTAGCTAATGACTCATCCCCTTCCCTCAACACACACATGCATGCACACACACATTCTACCACTTAACCCATAAATTTTGAGTTAAATCTGTATTCAGTGTTGACATTATTATGAGTAGATAAATACTGCTCACAGCTGCACCACATAGTAAAGCATGGTTATATTTCCTTTCTTCTGTATAGTATTTTGGGTTTTGTTTTCCCGGAGTTAATAATTATATAGAAAATAAAGTAGATGAAAAATATTTACCACCAGTTCATTCCAAACTCTGTGCAAGAGTTATAAAACACTTTTCCATATGGTCAAAAATAGGTAACCTATCAGTTGCTTTTTTTCTCCCCCTTAGAGAAATCGCCCCTGGAGCCTCTGCCCTTCTGTTCCTATCTGGGCTGCTCGCACTTTAAGCCTGCACACACTCACACTTTAGCACTGGAGCCTCCCTTCACTATTATCCTGAGAATTCTCATTGTTTCTCTTTTTGTGTTGGATATCCTGTTTCTTGCTTTTTTTCCTTGGTTTATACTTTTGATTTATTGGAGCACATCTTCCTGTAGCTTCCTGAGAAAGGTGAGTTTTTTGCATCCTTGCAAGTCTGAAAATGTCTTTATTCTACTTTCGTACCTTATTGATAATATGACTACGTATAAAATTTTAGATTGCCCTCAGAAAATTTTTGCTATTAAATGTTTTGAATGGGTTATATATGAACACATTTTTTTTTATCAGCACCGCACTCTACCGAGTGAGCCACGGGCCGGCCCTGAACAAATTTTTTTTTAAAGTTGAAGTTTGCGGTGAAAAATATAAAGTCTGTCTCTCATACCTGACATCCTCAGTCTCCCCAGTTACCTCCACTGATGCTTAGTTTCTTGTAATACTCTTCTAGAGTTACAAATACAACTCCTTTTACAAATAAAAATTGTAAACATAGGAAGTGTTCTTATATTACTTTTTACTCATAACATATCTTAGGAATCTTTCTATTTAGATATGTTTTGTAAATGCCAAGCATTATTCTAAATACTTTACAAATATGACCTAACTTACTCCTCCTAACAACCCTGTTTAGAGGTAGTGTTGTTATTCCCGTTAAATAGAAATTAAGTCATAGAGAGGTTAAATAACTTGTCCAAGGTCATATAATTAGTAAGTATATGAGCCAGGATTCAAATCTAGACCAATGGGTCGAGTCTGTACTTTATGGCCAGGTAATAGTCCATTCTGTGGATATGCTATAATTTATTTCTTCGGTTCCCTATGGATGGGGCATTTGGGTTGTTCTTTAGTCTTTTGCTAGTGCAAACAATGCTGCAGGAACTAATTTATGCACACTTAATTTTGTGCGTGTGTAAATATAGGCCCAATTATGATTGCTACGTTAGTGTGTATTTCACTAGCTATTCCAGAAGAGTTTACCAATGTGTAATTCCTGAAAGTGCCTCACCAACAATACTTGTGTCAAACTTTCGGATTTTTGTCAACCTATTAGGTGAGAAATTGAATTTCAGTGCAGTTTTATTTTGTATTTGCTCTTAATGAGCATGTTTGAGTACCTTTTTTGGTTTTGGTCCGTTTCCTTTTCTCTCTGTTCATATTCTTTGCCCGATTTTATTTTCAGTTGGCTTACCTATCTTTTTATCAATGCATAAGAGCTAGAGAGATTCACTATTCTGTGATTTTTTTTTTGAGGTTGTCATTTTTCTGTTTGACTTTGCTCATTTTTTTCCCTATATAGACATTTATATATGTGTAGTGTAATTGATGAAACCTTTTTTATGATTCTGGATTTTGAGTCATAGTTAAAAAGGCCTACTCCAAGATTATGAAGGAATTATCTCATGGTTCTTCTGGAATGTGGTTTCATTCTTTTATATTAAAAGTTTCAGTATGTTTAAAAATTATACAGGGTGTGAGGTATGAATCCAGCTTTTTTTTTTTTCCTGACAGACTACCTATGTAGCCCAAAAGCTATTTATTGAATAGTCTAGCTTTTCTCCATTGGTTTGAAGCAGCACCTTTTCCACACTATTTTAATTATGAAGTTTTAAAATCTTTCTCATCTCCATTTCACTGTGTGTTGTTTTGTTATTTTCCTAAAGCTGTTTAATTTTTTGTATAGATTCTAGAATCAGCTTGTTTAGTTAAAAAAAATTAATGAGCCTAATGATAGTTTTATAGGGATGATAACATGTTATGTTTATCAATAAACTTAGGGAGCATTTGTGGTTTTAGATGTTGAGTCATCTTAACCAAGATGATGGTATGTCATTCTCTTTATTGATGTCTATTTTTATATTCTTCAGTAGTATTTAAATTGTTCTTCATATAGTTAGAGCATACTGAGTTTATTCTTAGGTATTTTGTCTTGTTGCTGTTATAAATGGGAAATTTTTTCCCCATTCTTTCTTTTTACAGCTTGTTATTGGTGTACATGAAAATTACTGATTTCTGTAAATTTTGTAATCTGATACCTTATTGTTTGGATAGTTTTTCAGCAGAGTCTCTTGAGTTTCCCAGGTACATAGTCATATCATCTGCAAATAATGATAGTTACATTTTCTCATTTCTAATATCTATACTTTTCATTTCTCTTGAGTGATTTTGTGAGCTAGTATTTTAAGTAATAGTAATGACAGTTTTGTTCAAAATTGAAAGCATTGTTCCGTTGTCTTCTAACTGCCAGACGGATTCAAAGCCGTCTTCTTTCTAAATTCTTCCCTTTCCCACAAGCTTAGATTTTTTTCTTTGTTACTGATACTCAGAAATTCAGTATGATGTGCTTTGGTGTGGATTTTTGATTCATAATGATGAGTAACAGGTGGGCCATTTTAAGTTTGGAGATTCTTATGTCCTTCAGTTCTGGAAAATGGTCTTCATTTTTTTTCAATAACTTTTTTTCCTTTTCTCTTTTTGGAATTCTCTTTGCTCAGATGTTAGACCTTTGCAGTAGGTTTTCTAATATCCTCTTCTCCTGTTTTCTGTCCTTATCTTTTTGTACTGCTTTCTGGGCAATTATCTCAACTTTATTTTGTCTAAAATTAAAGTTTTTTTCTAATCCTCCTTTGAACTTTTTTTTTTTTTTTTTTTTTGGTGACTGCCCAGTACAGGGATCAAACTCTAGATCTTGGTGTTATCAGCACCATGCTCTAACCAACTAAGCTAACCAGCCAGCCTCTTTGAATTTTTAAATTTCTGCTATCATATTTTTAATTTCCAGGAACTTTTCTGTTTTCTGAATATTTGTCTTACACCATCTAATTCTTGTTTCTCTGAGGCTATCAAATATAGTTTGTGTTTTCAAGTTTCAATTGTTTTCTGCAGTATCATAGGAAATAAGGGTTTGCTTTATTTTGTTTTGTTTCATTCTCTCTCTGAAAGATTTCTGATCTTAGCTGTTCTAGAGGTCCTAGAAAGCTATAGGAATCTCTGTATGGGGGCAGTGATTGCAGAACGTCGAGCTTTCCTGTGTGATAAACTAGTGTAGTAATACTGTTATGTATGATTTTTGTTTGTTTTTGGTAGACTCCCAAATGTCGCCATTTCTCATGAGCAGCTCACCATTCCCTGAAAAGAATCTTCCAACCTACTGTCTGTGGTATAAGCCTGACAGCCAAGGTTTGGGAGCCAAGCAGGGGGAAGGTATTTGTTGAATAGTGTCTCACCTGCCACTCCTCAGTTCCTCATCCTGCTTTGCCTGACATCCCTGAGGCTGGAGCTTCTCTGATTCATCCTTTCTAGAATGTAAACCTTCAGATTTCTGCCAGGCAGAGGTGGAGGTGGGGTTGAGAGATGAATTATCTGTTTGCTGTTTAAAGAACCTTTCCTCAGCTCTGCTGTTTTCAGCCTTAGTCCGTAGCTGCATCTTCAGTAGTCCCTGGTGGCTTCAGTTCCTGAGCCTCACAGTGTGGCTTGCTTCTTGTGGACTTCCCCTTCTTGCACCTCTTGTAGCATTAGGGTTCAGTTTGATTGGGTCTGCTAAGTCATACCATTCACCCATCTGCTTTCCACCTTCCAAATTGTTGTGACTATCTCTTGTCCGCTACTGTTGCTTCATCTGATCCCTTTGTCTTGTGTTTATACCCCTTTTTAGACATTTACTATTAATTTGGTGGGCTTTTGAAAGGGAGCAGAGATCAATGGGTATGTTTAATATGCATTTTAATTGGAAGTCTACAGAGTGACCTTTGCAAAACATATATATGACTGTATTAAAACTATGTGGTGGGCTTCCCTACTGGTTCTTAGAATAAAGACCCAGTTTTTTAACATGACCTAAGGCTACATAGTCTGATTCCTACCTACCTCTCATCCTTGCTTTAGATCTGCCTTTTTTTTCTTTCTTTAATTTTCTCCTCTCCCCTCTTGCCTTTTCTCTCTTTGTACTTGTCTTCTCTCTGTCTGCCTCCTTGACTTTACTCTCCCTCCTTCTCTCTGCTAGTATTTTCTCTTTTTCTTTTATTCTCTCTTCTCTCCCACCCCATCCAGACACACTGACCTTTCTTAAGTTATCTCAGTGCTTCATGCCATCCTTTACAAACACTGATCCCCCTGACTAAGGGGCATCCTTCCTCTGGGAAGAGCAGCCACTACTGGCTCCAGGAAACCTTCCTTGCCATCCCAGATGAATTCATGTTTCTGTTCTATACCATATCCCTTTCTTTTAATAGTGTTATATAAATATGTAATTATAATTTTCTTTGGTTATTTCAGTAACATCTGTTTCCTTAGACTATAAGTTCCTAAGGTTACTGAAAACTAACAGTGGTCATCTGGTTCTCCAGTTCTTTGCAGCTTGATATCAGATGGAATGGTAGGAAACCAGATTCTACCTCCTTTTTGTTTCTAAACATTTTTCTATTTTATGCTCATTGATGAAGTGAAAGACATATCTGACCATTTCTCTCTGTAATCTACAGGGTGGGTGGAGAAAAGAATATACTCTTGTAACCTTGGTCTAAAGATATCTAAGACATATTTTTCTTTTTTCCCCATCTTATCTAATGGTAGGGGCTGAAATGAGGAAGTGATATAGACCAGGTGTGCATAAGGGATGATTGCCCTGAGAATTGAGAAATGGAAACTGGAATTTATATACTTTCGTGTTCAGTGAGACTGTTTTTTAAAACACTACACAAAAAAGCCCTAATTTCTTATTTATTGGGAAAAAAAATTAAACTAGGGGGTTGAGTCTGAAAAATAAACGTATGGCCATGTGGTACACAGCTTGAGTTACTGAGGTGACATGTGACCTTCCCTCAGGTTTCAGAAAGATCCTGCTTGGTCAGAGACTGGAGACCGTTACCTTTTGAAACTGTTTAGGGATCATCTTTTCCATCAGGTGACAGAAGCAGGTGCTCCCTGGATCGACCTCAGTCATATCATCTCTTGTCTTAACAAGGTAATTTGTATCTGGATTTTTGAGATAATAATGCTACGTATAATTCGTAGAGTTTTATCATCTACAGATACCAGGAGCCTTAAGAAATCAGGATATGTTCTTTCCATAGTCTATAAGGCGTTTTATTAATAACATTTTCTGGAATAGGATTTTTAATACCTGTATGAATAATTCCAGAATTTTTTTATTGTGGATCTTTTTATTGTGATAAAATGTCACAAAAATGACTGTTTGTCGCTTTATACTGTGTTTTAGTGACATGTTATTTTGTTATATTAAGTAAAACTATGAGTGGGAAAAACAAAAATAATTTTGTGTTGAAATATCTTTTAAAAATTGAATCCCTTTGTTCTAAATCCTTGTGAGTCATTTTGAATGTTATCAGTTCACTACAGGTATTATAATCAAGTATTGTAACAATAAGAACACAATACTGGTAACATCAGTAGGCCCAGCTGTTATAAATGGTGAATTAGAAGATTAGATGAATTAAGTAGATAGAAATATATCGTAAACTTATTTGAGAGGTGAGCTTAAATGTTTTTGAAAGGGCTGGAAGAGGTACAATTTATGGAGGAAAGAAGGAACAGATTTTACTTATGAATTACTCGCAATTACAGAGTTTAGTGCTGTCTCCCGAAGTAAATTCTAATCTTTTTATAAGGTATGTTTAAACCAGGGGATGGAAAACTGTAGTCCATGGGCCAGATTGACTCCACAGCTTGTTTGTACAGCCTGCAAGCTAAGAAGAGTTTTACATTTTTAAACGGTTTTTTGTTTAAAAAAAAAATAGACAAAGAATATGTAACTGAGACTGTGTGTGTCCCCCCAAACCTAAAACATTTACTATCTGACCCTTTGTAGAAACATTTGCTGACCTTTGGTCTAAACTGTCCCTAAATCATAAGTAACAAAGAAAATAACTACTATAGCACATGATTTAGAACTGTTAATGCACAGTGTGGTAACTCTTCAGGGAAAATGTTGAAGTGTTTTGTTTTTAAGTGCTACTTTGCCATGTTTGAATTTCCTTAAAACTCTTTAGAGAGTATTGTCAGTAACGTACATTAAGACAGCACAAAACTATGTACCACTGAACTAAACCAGTATGATTTATGTATTCATTTTCCCTTTATTTCTCTTAAGGGGAAAATATTTTCTGGAGAGCAATGAGTGGAGAGTAATTCTACCATCTTTTAGAACGTAGTATTCATAGTATCACAGCACCAGAAATTAAAAGTACACAGAGCTAATATAAACACTGACGAGTAGATCCTATGGAATAAGCCACAGACTTAAGTGAAGATTAATGAATATTAGGATAATTGAAAATTTGAAGAAAATTCTATGTTATATCATAAAACATAGTAGTAAATAATATTTATCCCAACCCTGAAGTATGACAATTTTCGGAGTTTGATAAATTAAAAGGGAAGGATGGCCATATTGATTATATAAACATTAAGATTTTACATAAGCTCATTTTGGTAGAAATGACAATTTAACTGGTAAAATGATTTGAACATTCAAACCTTCAGTGAGTTTTAAACATATTTTAATGAATCAATTAATGAAATAAGCCAAGAAAAAACATACATTGAAAACTAACAAAAATAAAGTGAAAGCCATAACAAGACAAGTTATTTGATGGACTAAGGATTAGTATTTATACTTTATAAAAGACCTCACTAAAATATTACTGCCAAATCTTAATAGATTAGTGGGTAAAGATCACAAACTACCATTCATATAAGCAGAAATAACAAAAGTAAATGTATGAAAAAAGTTTGATGACAGTAGTTAATGAAAAATGTAAATGAAGCTTAGCACAGCACTCACTTGGTGTGGAGCTGCTTACAACTCAGTGGTGTCTGATTGATAGCCTTTGGAAAACAATTGGGCTGTACATCCTAAACTATAAAATCACTTATACTTTATGTTTTATTATTTATACTTTAAGGATTTCTCCTAAGGAAAAAAATTTAATACTTTGTACAGAGAAAAATTAAGTAGATAAATTTGTTCCTTGCATTGTATGTGATTTGTGGTACAGAAGAACTGGAAAATATTGGGGGAATAATTATATTTACCAAATGGATGGAGTGTAATGAAAACAAATGATAATTAGAGGCTGACTGGTTAGCTCAGTTGATTTAGAGCACAGAATTATAACACCAAGGTCAAGGTTTGGATCCCCATACTGGCCAGAAGCCAAAAAAAAAAAAAAAAAAATGTCAATTAAGTATGTAGAAACGTAGGGCAGTGCTTTTTTGAAAAACATCTGAGTTTGGGTGGGAGGGGGGAAAGAGGAATAGGTAAAGGGACGTGAAAATCAACTACATTGTATTGTATATTGATAAATTAAAATAAAAAATAAATTTTTAAAATAAAATAAAATTTAAAAAAGAAAAACATCTGAGTTGAAAGTTATGTGCATACTGATTAGTGATATAAAATATTTATGGATATCTGAAAGAGAATGACAAAATTTTTAAAAAATATTTCATTTTCTATTATTGCAAATATCATTCTAAAATAGATATAGTACTTTCTCTTCTGCATGGTATGAACTTCATATTTTGTGTATCTGTTTCAGCTAGATGCTGGTGTGCCAGAAAAAATAAGCCTGATTTCTAGAGATGAGAAGAGTGTACTTGTGGTGACTTACAGTGACTTAAAGCGCTGCTTTGAAAATACTTTTCAAGAACTGATTGCAGCTGCAAATGGTCAGTTGTAGTATTTGCTGAAAAAGCCTGCAGGACATGACTGAGGAACTTAACCAACAGCAAATTGCACTACAGCTGAACTGTTTTCATCATCTCATTTCACATTCGGGAAACAAACAGGAGATGAGCAAAGCTGCTTGCACTTCAGTCAGGTACACTGTTACTTGAAAAGAAGAATGTTTTACTTATCCAAGAGCTATGGCTGCCATTGGAGGCTATGTCTGTGAAGAATTTATTTTAGATTAAGGAGGATCATCAGGTGAATGATATTCCTGCTTTTGTTTTTTCCACTTGTATATGCACTAATTTTAATTTTTTAAAGACTTTTTTCTCATCTTTGAACTTTTGCCACATTGTATACTTATTAAGGGAAACTATTTGCAAGGACATTTTTGGGAAACAATGCTGGGCAGCATTTTTGCCTTTGAGGGTTGCAGAATTTGCTCTTTTTGGGATGGGTTGCCCTGAAGAACATAATGGACCAGGTAAATAATTTCAGAGAAGTACAGTATAGTGCATAATTCTTGTAAGAGTATCGTATGCAAGCTCTGTATGCCACCCACTGTTAGTTCAAATTGAGATTTTTTGTTTTGTTTTGTTTATAAGAACACACAAAGAGAAATATCAGTGAATTGTTGGATATGAATTCCCCTGTTGATTTAAATCTTTTCTGAATGAGGATTGGATATAGTATCTGAAGGAGCACATACAGCTTTTTGCTCCAGGTTCAACCAGAGCCCTTTTTTAAAAAAGATGTTTGCCTGCTAGTCAGATAAATTTACATTTATGCAATTTTTTTAATAGAAAAAAATTAAGAAATTGTGCTACAGGCCTAAAGTTCAGGAGTATATTTCTTTAGGTTCTTTCCAGTTTACTTTTTTTGTATAAAGTTCTATTCTTTGAACCACAGCTTTATTATGGTACTTTACACTGGATACAGACACAGAGACACTGTTCGGAAGATGAACTAAACAGCAGTGGTCTGGCAACAAGAGCTTTCTGGTGTTTTACAGCCTGAATCTGGAGGGATAACGATCTGCTGTGCCTTTGCAGTCACTGCTTAGCCCAAAGTAATAGTACTTTTGATAATAACTCACTCTGTGGGATATTCCTGAATAAGTCCATCTCAAAAGTTTGGAATTTTCCTCCTCTTAACTTTCTTAATATTTGGACATGTAGTTGTCGCCAAACTTGGGTATTCATGGAATTTCTAGTTAATGAAATACCTATACTTTGATACTGAAGACTGCCAAATACATAGGAATTTTTTTTTTCTTAAAAAACAGTAATGACTGTATCTCCTTTCCCAGCACTGAATGTTTTACTAGCACTGGGTGCTCACCATGCAACTATGAAGAAAATGTGGAAACTCAAAAAAGGTCAGGACAGACTCCCAAGCACTTGCAACTGATGTTACTGTCTTCAATTTTAATAATTATACATATTTGTACATTTCAGAGAAGTTTTTACTATTTCTCTGTCCACTTTTTATAAGCTTTAAAATGATTTTCTCTGCCTTGAGATTTGCATCGAAAAAAAGCACCTCTCTTCACCTGAAAGCTTTGAAGACTAGAGACACGCTTTATATGTTTTAACAAGTGTGTTTGAGTCCACGTTTGGTAGCATCAGTTGTTGAGTTAAAAAGAAAATCAATTATTGCATTTGATCTGGATGGATTTTAAAAGAACATAATGTTCAATATTCAATGGATAATTAACATTTGCCACCATAACGCTCTTTTTTATGTAAAAGGAACAAGAACTTGGAGACATTAACATGCAGAAGTCTTCTATCATTAGCTCATGTATTTGAGGAAGAGCAGCTGTCTTTTTATATGTTTTTTGACAAATCATATTGTAATTCTTTTGTACAAAAAAGAACTTGTATTCTAGAAGAAATATGAAATGCTTAATTTATAAGCGGGCTGGAGATTTTTTCCAATATTGTTTTCTTTGAAAATGAAAGGGGATCATCTATTTTAGTTTTGGGGTCTGGGAACTTTTTGAAAATTTAATTTGTGGACCAATGTTTTGTGAAAGCTAAGGAAGGATAGGGGTCAAATAGGGCTTGACTTTCTCATTCTGTATAGACCAGCAAACTTCCTTCTGCAAGGCAAGTTCACATCGCAAACCCAAGAATGTCTGCACCATAAATGCTAGTTTGCTTCAGCCCCTAGTAACCTCAGGACTTGGTTTGAATATAAAAGATAGACAGCTGATATGTTTTCATGAGTAAATATTGTCATCCAGAAAACAGTTGGTGTCAGGTAATGCATATTTTTTTAAGCTTTGTTTTATATTTATTTTTCATTAGTTTTTATTGGGAATGGTTTTCAAAAGAACTCTCAGTTCTGCTTAGGTGTTTTTTTGGGGGAGCCCTCTTTTCCATACTGTAATTTCATTTAAGAGGTTGTCTAAAAGTTAGTCTTTTTCATTCATAGGAAGATTTTTAATATCTGAGGAGAGTCAAATTAAGGATATAGGCTTCCCATACCTTCCTGTTATAACAAATAAAAGCACAGAAAAGACAACCCTTGAAATCATGTAACATTGGTCATTTCAGTTTTTTGTACCTATTTTGAATTCTGTGAGTGTATTTACTTCATTGTAAATATTTTTGAGGGTACCTTAATATTTTGCTTTTTAACCTTGGTTCTGTGATTTGGATGTCAACAACTTCCCTAAAAAGCACCAGTATGTTAAAATCTCATGTCATGATCCCAATGTGTTATTCATCTTTAATCCTGTTTTCAGTCTCTATGTGTACCGCAGTATTTTTAATAAAGAATTACAGATATAAATTTGTCTCTTTTTTTTCCCACCAGTTAATGTAACCAGATGATGGTTGTCTTATGCTTGGGTTTTAAAAGGTTGTATGTTACCTATGTATTTTGGAGGAATTTTCATCTTTGGATGAAATGATAGCAGGTGTATTCATTAATTTATTAAATATTTGTTAAATGCCAACCTACTGTGTCCTTGAATCTGTTCAAGGCACTAAGACTATAGACATGGGGACTTGGTATTTACAAAATATATAGTTATACCTAAACATTTAAATATAATACATGGCTAACTGTAGTTTAGGAGAGGCTATTTATGCGAAAGGATAGGGATACATAGCTAGTCTTTGATTCAGTACTTCATTTACCCTGTAGGTGATGGGTGTTCCTACACCCAAATTTTCCAGATATGTTATTCAGGGTATAAGGATAAAGAAAATATGGCAAAATATTAACACTTGTTGAACCTGGGTAGCGTGTATTTATTATGGGGTTTTTTTTCCCCCTGTATGTATGAAATTTCTGTACATATGAAATGAAAAGTTGAAAAAACTATAGTACAGAATAGAAGGTGGTAAGGGGTTTAAGGCACAGGCGAAGGGTAACTAGAGTAGAATGGAGAGATTATTTCCAACTGAAAGGCCAGTGCATTGCTTTCAGGAATTGAGAGAAGTGCAGGAGAGCTCTTGTGTGGAATACTGAGAGAAATCTATGGATTCCCTGGGAATCCAAATGACCTGTCTGAGTTCATGGGAAAAAAGGGAGACTAGTCTGCTTAGAATAGAAGGTGTGTTTGGAGAATCTTTTAGTTTAAATTTCTTAGGGGAAAACATTTGAAATACTGTTAAAGTTAGACCGATATTACATTTGATATGCTTGGTAAGTGGAGCTATAAAGGCTTTATCACTTTTATCTCCTGTGCTCTGAATGGTCTGAAAGAGTAGATTATTCTTCCACTTTTAAAGCACACGAAGGGACACCTCTGTAAAATCTCTCTGTATACACTGCAGGGGCAGAGGGAGGAAAGAGGATTTTGAAACCCATGTTTTTAAAAGTTATTGAAAACTATATGGCGTGGCGGTTAAGAATGGTTAACCTGGATGGAATAAGATTATCTGAGTTGGAATATTGGCTCCACCACTTAGAGCTCTGTGATCTTGACTAAACCACTTACCACTCAGTACCACAGTTGAATAAATTGGGATTCGCTCATTCATTAAATATTTATTAAATGCCTGTTATATGCCAAGCATTGTTCTAGGAACCAAGGGAAAATTTGTGACCACAACAGACCGTTTTCTGCTTTTAAGATCTTCCATTTCTAGTGGGGATAAGACAATTAAGTATATAGTATGTCGGAAGGTAATAATGGAGGAAAGCAAAGCAGGGTCAAGGATGTGGGTGGGGGTGCCAGATTTAGCAAGTTAAAAATAGAGAACACCCAGTTGAACCTGAATTTCAAATAAACGATAACTTTTTTTAGCATAAGTACGTCTCAAGTATTTTATGGGACATACATGCACTAAAAAATTATATGTCCCCAGTATTGCATGGGATATATTTATACTAAAAAATTCTCTGTTGTCTATCTGCAATTCACATTTACCTGGCCATCCTGTGTTTCATATTGCAATTCTAGATGTGGAAAGTGTGGTGGGTAGTGGTACAATTAATTCCACTTGGTGGTACAGTTAATTCCACATGAGGTCGCCCGGGAAGGAGGCCTCACTGTCAATGCAATATTTGAGCAAGGGTTCAAAGGAAGTGAAGGAGCCAGCCATCCGTGCGGATATCTAAGGGAAAAGCGTTCCAGGTGAGGGAATGTGCTAGGCACGTTTGAGGAACGGCATAGAGGTGCTTAGTGCAGAGTTAAGTAGGAGGTGACATCAGGAAGGTAATGGGGAAGGGGCTGTACTTGTAGGCCATTTTAAGGTTTTTTTTTTTTTTTTTTCATTTTAAGTATTTTGCCATTTACCTTCAGCGAAAGGGGATACTGTAGGAGGATTTTGAGCAGAAGAGTAACATGATAACATTTTAAAGGGATCACTGTGGCTACTGTGTTAAGAAACAGATGGGGAGGAGGTGAGTGGTGGGAGCAAGGAGGCTACTTAGGAAGCTCTTGGAATATGTCAAGTGAAAGGTGGGATTTGACTAGGTTGGTAGCAGTAGAGGTGGTGTGAAGCGGTTGGATTCTGAATACATTTTAAAGATAGAGCCAACAGAGATGTCCTGATCCATTGAATGTGGAGTAAGAAAGGAAGAAACAAATCAAGAACGACCCTTAAGGTTTGGCTTGCTGTTGACAGGATGGAAGACTGTTGAATTGAAAGAGACTTGTAGGAACAAGGAGTTTTGGGGGGCCAGGGCAGGGAGGATGGGGAAGTGGGGAAAGATGATAGAGAGATTGGTCTGGGGCAAGTAGTTTGAGATGTTTACTACACATTTGTTCTGGTTATTTATTGTTTTGTAACAAATGACTCCAAACTTGATAGCATAAAACAAGCATTTATTTGCCCAGTGATTCTGTGGGTCAGGAATTTGGGCAGGGCACAGTGGGGATGGCTTGTCTGTGCTCCATCGTGTTTGAGGCCTCAGCTGGGAAAATTCCAATGGCCGGAGACTGAAACAACTTGAAGGTCGGGCTCATCTGGGGACTGTCTATGGGAGCACTGACACATGGCCTCTCCATGTAGCGTAGGCTTCTCCAAGCATGACGATGGGCTTCATAGTGGGAACTTTTGGAGAGTAAGTGTGCCTAGAGACTGGTAGAAAGTGCATGATCTTTGACCTGGCCTTCAAGTCATGCAGTGTCACTTCTGCCACATTGTGATGGTTACAAGTGAGTCACAAAGCCAGCTCTGATTCTAGGGGAGGGGGATTTGATGGGAGAGTGGCAAGGGCACATTGCCAAAGGTCATGTGAGATGAAAGGTACTACTGCAGCTATCTTTGAAAAATTAGTCTGCCAGGGCTTCAAGAGCAGATGTCAGTTCCACTTACAGATCACTGTACCACTTGCATATATATGAGTTTGAGGTTGAGGGGAGAGATCTGGTCTGTACGTGAAGGTCATTGTATGGATACCATTTAAAGCCCTGAGATTGGTTGAGATCATGAAGGGAGTTAGTATAGAGAGGAGAAAAGCTCCAACAGCAGAGTCCTGAGCTAACTGGAGCAATGCTCTAAGGTCAGGGAAAAGAGGTAAAATCAGTGAAAAAAGATAGAAGTAGCCAGTGAGCTAGCAAGAAAACATGTCATGTTCTGGAATCAAAGTGAAGAAGGTGTTTTTAGGAGTAAGGGTCAAGCTGCTGATGTGTCAAGTAAGAATGGACTGAGAATTGGCCACTGGATTTAGCAATATGGAGGTCACTGATAACCTTGGCGATTTCAGTGAGTACGAGCATGAAAGCTAGAATTGAGCAGGTTTAAGAGTGACTGAGAGGAGAGCGGATGGAAGCAAGTAATAGAAGCAACTCCTGCAAGGAATTTTGCTCTAAAGGGGAATAGAGAAATAGGGTGGTAGCTGGAGGAGAAAGTAAGGATGAGAATTTTGTTTTGTAAAATGAGAGAAATAATAGCTTGTTTGTATGACCCAGTGGGAAAAGGGGAAAATCGGTGATGGTAAGAGGGTGATGAATTTTGGGAGCAGTGTCTGAGTTGTGAGAGGAAGGGGTCAAGTGCACCAGTGTGTGTTTGGGGTTGGCCATCTAGAAGGGAAGGCAGAGTATATGAGCGCAGATGCCGGCAGGTGGGGAGATGTGAGGGTGGGATACTGGACAAGTTCTTTTTGGTTAATTTTCCCATTGAAGAGAAGAGCATATTCAGTACCTATCATGTTGGATTGCTTTGGAAATTAAATGAGTTTATTCCTCTAAAAGCACTTGGAATTGTTGCTGGCGTATACTAAGCATTCAAATGCTAGCAATTACTAGCTATCAGTGGTTCACAAACACCAATCTGTGGAACAACATTTGTTTGTCAGTTCTTCCTAGTACAAATGAAAATGGAAAAGGATAATATAGGTTTGTTTCACATATATAGTTAATATATCTTAGTCTGAGGTTAAGTCCTTCTGCCTTTTTTTTTTTTTTTTTTTTTTTTTTTAATTTTATTTTGTTGATATACATTGTAGCTGATTAATGCTCCCCATCACCAAAACCTCCCTCCCTTCTCCCTCCCCCCCTCCCCCCCAACAATGTCCTTTCTGTTTGCTTGTTGTATCAACTTCAAATAATTGTGGTTGTTATATCTTCTTCCCCCCCCCCCCCCGGTTTGTGTGTGTATGTGTGTATGTGTGTGTGTGAATTTATATATTAATTTTTAGCTCCCACCAATAAGTGAGAACATGTGGTATTTCTCTTTCTGTGCCTGACTTGTTTCACTTAATATAATTCTCTCGAGGTCCATCCATGTTGTTGCAAATGGCAGTATTTCATTCGTTTTTATAGCTGAGTAGTATTCCATTGTGTAGATGTACCACATTTTCCGTATCCACTCATCTGATGATGGGCATTTGGGCTGGTTCCAACTCTTGGCTATTGTAAAGAGTGCTGCGATGAACATTGGGGAACAGGTATACCTTCGACTTGATGATTTCCATTCCTCTGGGTATATTCCCAACAGTGGGATGGCTGGGTCGTATGGTAGATCTATTTGCAATTGTTTAAGGAACCTCCATACCATTTTCCATAGAGGCTGCACCATTTTGCAGTCCCACCAACAATGTATGAGAGTTCCTTTTTCTCCGCAGCCTCGCCAGCATTTATCGTTCAGAGTCTTTTGGATTTTAGCCATCCTAACTGGGGTTAGATGGTATCTCAATGTGGTTTTGATTTGCATTTCGCGGATGCTGAGTGATGTTGAGCATTTTTTCATATGTCTGTTGGCCATTTGGATATCTTCCTTAGAGAAATGCCTACTTAGCTCTTTTGCCCATTTTTTAATTGGGTTGCTTGTTTTCTTCTTGTAAAGTTGTTTGAGTTCCTTATATATTCTGGATATTAATCCTTTGTCAGATGTATATTTTGCAAATATTTTCTCCCACTCTGTTGGTTGTCTTTTAACTCTTTTAATTGTTTCTTTTGCTGTGCAGAAGCTTCTGCCTTTTTAAAGTGGGTTTTTCTTCTATGAAAAGTTGTGGTAGTAGATGGTATTTTTCTCTTAATAATTTTGTATAGACTAGCATATGTACATACATACATATATATTTACAAATGTATAGGCCAGTGAATTATATCACAAAGTGAACACACCTGTGTACCACCACCCAGATCAAGAAATAGAACATTCGTAGCATCTAGCTGGATTTTTGGTTTCTTTTGTTTTTTTCTCCCTTAAATTGTCCTTAGTTCACAAAATAGAAGGCTGGCCATCCCTGCGTTGGGACCCAGGATATTTTTGAAATTTCCTGGCCTGTGAAACCCTGAAGTCTGGTAATGTGTTTAACACCGAAGAGTCCAATAAACCTTACTAGGCCGTCCTTAATGCTGGAGGAAAAGAAAAAAAATCAATTCCCAGATGTGCTATAAGTTTCTACAGTCATGAGAAAATTTCTAAACTATGACGGGACACTGATTCCTCAAACATTCTTCAAATCATTTGCCTAAATGAGTGACTTTACTCATCATGAAAACCAATGACAAGGATTTCAGATTCTTTAAGATAAAATGCCTCTTGCCCCCTGTGCTGATCCCTGTACCACCAGTGGCAAGGGGGAAAAAAGCCTCTGGCCCCCTTCAGTTAACCACAAGTTTACTGAGATTAGACATTTACCCTTTTTCTCGTCTTTGTCGCAAAGTAGGTAGGCTTAATTTTTCCCCTTATGGTGTCTCTCCAATCTAGTTTCTTTATGTTACTACACAGGTAATAGTATGACCACTTTCTAAGACAAGGTGTTGGCCATTTATCCTATGTCTAGTAATTATTACCTGAGTTGTTTCGGATGTAATCCACAAAACAACATTGAAGAATTCTTAGCTGATGTTCTTTTCTTAGGGAAGTTCCTGTGCTTTAGACTTTTGCCTGTTATTTTCTATGGTTTCCTCCACACAACCTCTAGTACGTACCCTGTAATTATGGTAATTGCTTATCAGCCGAAAAGGAGTGTTTGGAGAAGACTGCTCCTTTTTAATTGAGGGCATTTTCATCTGCAGCCGGCACTCTCTGGGTGTATGCTTTACTCATTATCGTGATCTTATTCGTTTTAGTGTTTAGTTTTCTGGGCAATGTGCCTGGTTTGATTTTGTTTTTTATTTACTGTTTGTAGAGTCCAAGTTGCTCAGAACATCCATTTTGTGGTACAGATAGAAAGGTCTTTGCCTTCTCTTTAGCAGTGTTTGCTTTATCTTTCTTGTGCTGTGTTTAATAATTGGTATTTAATGAGATCTCCCAGAACCAGTCCCCCAACCCCAGGGATACCTATGACCCCTTTTTTCACTTACAAGCAAATCAGGGAGAAAATATGTAGATGTTCTTAGAAGTTAATTTTATTGTATGAAGATAGTATACAAAATACATTCATCATGACTAGAAATGTAGGACCAAATCATGTCTTACTTATATCTGTTGTATATATTCTTGGTTTGTATAAAAGTAACTTTAAAATTCCAGTTTCCTTAAATAGTTATGCACAAAACACACACACATTCACACACATATACGTATAGTTACTGCTACTGTCAGTCAAAGATGTGCTCCTCCTTTAAGTCATTTTAAATGGGGTTGGCAAGTATCTGTTTCATGTTGGACATTCTTATGAGCAGGGAAACAAGGCATAACTCAGAGACCTAAGCAACATTTTTCAGATTTGAACAAATTTGTCCCAGGGGCTACAACTAATGTCTGAACATTTCTTGGACTAACTAAAGACTTGCACGTGGTTTCCGTCCCATTCCACCCACGCTGTTACATGTACATTATCTCACAAACCCTGAAAGGAAGTGCTTATTCTTTGTTAGCGCCAGTCATCTTTGTCATAAGTGGCAAATGGTTCTAACATCTAATTTTCAGGGCTGTTTTAATGAACAAGCACTTTGCAAATAGGTTTATCTTCATTATTACAAGCTTTTGTTTTTCTTTCTACGTTAAGACTCCAGATGGAACCATTTTTTGACTTACAGACTCATGTAGGCTACAAACCTGAGTCTGAAGAAGCTGAATAACAAAATTCTAACAGGTTTTTTTCTCTTTTGGAAAAAGGGCATTTACTTACCCTTTTGATTAATGACTGAGTGAGATAATTGAAATCAAGACATCATGTGAGTAGTTAAGGTTTTCTTTTTTATCAATAATTGCTCGGTCCTTATCTCATTTGAAAAAAGTAGAAAATTGATTTGGGTCTTTTATTTTCTTTACGTTGAGCCTCTTTCTAGTTATCTGATTTATAATTTGCCAGCAGTCACAGGTGGTTTTATGTATGTAAAGAAGAGGAAGAAGGAAGATTTCCCCTCTTCTGGCCTAGCCTGATTGTTTGGATTTAGTTCTTGGCAGAGGGAGAGGCCCCCCCGAGGGAGCCACCACAGGGCACCACTGTCTCACCTGGGAATGCGCTGACTCTTCCATTTCTTCATACAAAGAACCTTTAAACAAGAATGTGGCACACAGAGAAGGAAGCATACATTCTTCTGTTTCTTAGAGTTCAGGTTCTAGAGTTAAGTTACACACATAAAAGGAAGCATGCCCTTCTCTTCTGGAAGCAGCAACTCACTATTGCCCATCCAGCTTTAGACTGGCTCCAGAAGGTACATATGTCCTAAATACATAGACCATAACTTGCATAAATAGCATCAAACAGAACCAGCTGAGAGATCCAGGGCCCACTGATCTTTAGGCCCTGAAAAGTAGGCCACTCTTCTACCCTATTGCCATCGTCCTCAGACCCAAAGCAAGGCCCAGTGCAGATGAAAATAGGCTTTTCTCCTATTGATGGCTCATTAATATCCCGAATCCCAATTGTAGACATACCTTGCATAAATCACATACCACCTTTCTTCTCAAGGAGCATAAAGTGCTTAATAAACATTGGTTAATGTTCTTCTACATCCTGCCAGATCAGCATGAGACAGTGGACTCCCCATTAAATAAAAAAGATACATGATTGACTTCCTGTGCTTTGGGTCCCAACTGTTTTGGTGCATTGGTTTGGTTGGTATAGAGAAGGTGTTTTCACTCTGCCTTGTTTTCTTATTCCATCAGTCCTAGTTTGGAACAGAAAAAAACTCTCTACAAGACTACATATTCATTCTCCTCAGGTTCCTTTTATAACTAACTGTACAAAACAGGATGATATAGAAAATTCAGTTGTGTGTTAACTATACATTAATACTCAGAATAGAATCTGACATTATTTTTTTAAATGTGGCTTTAAGCCCAAGAGTAGATAATCATAACAGACCAAACTGATTCCACTTAGCTTCCCATGAGCAAACCTGGCTCTGGGTGAGTTTTCAGTGTATCTTGCTAGAGGGGTCAAGAGTATGGGCTCAGAGCTGGGCACCACCCTCAGTGCTATAAATCAAAACATGCCACGGAAGTGGGCATAGGACCAGTCCCACAGGTAAAGTTTAAGATTTGCTTTAGTTCTAAAAACTATGTTTGTCCTTTACTTGCCTCCTAGAAGCCAGAAAATGTCCCCTCCTCTCTGTCCTGTCTGCTCCTGGCTCGGCTCTCAAATGTGGAATGGGCAGGGTTGGGCAGCCACTGAGACCGCACTGCTGAGAGCCTCTCCTGCTCCTGCCTGTATGCTCCGTCTCAGATTCTTTCTTGCGCCCTCTCCTGTCTTCTCTCTTCTCTCCCTTCTTCCTCCCTTTTTTCCCCTCCTTACATGTCTTCTGCCTGCTAAAAGACTCTTGAGACATTGCTTAGGCCAGCTAGTGACCCCTAGAGCTACAGGGCCTGTTGCCCCCTGGTTCTAGGGCTACGGGCCTGGCCCAGTGCAGTCTGTGTTGTATCTCCTGAATCCTAGTCCTGCGTGCCCTGAGTCTCGGGGGGTGGAACAGGTAAGTCATTGGGCTTAGAAAAGATTTCTCTAGCACAGTGAGTAATATGAGGATTTAGCAGTGGTGGTCTTCACTTGTCACTATTGCTCTACTTATCTGGGGTTACATTCTTGTTAGTCAAAAAAAAAAAGCACTATTAAAAATCACAAAAAGCAGCTGGCTCCTGTGGGAAGATAAAGGTGTAAACTTATATGCATAATACTGGCAGAAGCTGGTATTCTGGGGTTATAAATACACATGTGCTTCTAGAAATAAGGCTGTGTGTCAAACTTTAGACAGGTGGAGTGGAGTAGAAGACCACTGAGTTGTAGTCTGGGGGAGGAGAGCAGCACGAAATCTTCTTCTCCAGCTCGGAGTTGTCGTATGTAAACCTGCGCTTGCCTTTGTTGACGTGCCCGCAGCTGGAGCGGCAGAAGCTGGGCCCGGTGAGCTCAGAAAGCCCTGACTCCTTACTTTTACTGGTTACTCTCAAACTAAAGAAAGAAAAGAAAAAAATCAAATGTACAAAATTGGTTTCTTGAAGACAAACACTAAAATCCACTCTTTCTTAGTGGGTCATTTCTTCATACTATCCTAGAGTTATTGGCTACTGAAACCCTTCTGAATCTTTGGTCAGATTTTCTTCTAAAGCTGCACACTGCCTCCCTAGTACCAGATTGGTGTCACTGGGCAGAAAAATGCATTCCAGTAGCTGGGGGTAGAATGTATGATTTGATCATGCAAATCCATAATTCCAGGTGCAAAATAACTCCAGGACTTTGAGACAGCCCTCTCCTACTCTTGGGTCAAATAGCTTCTGTAGTAGGCTGAAAAATGCCCCCTGCACCCCACCCCCGCAAAATCCATGTCAAATCCCTGGAACCTGTGAATATTGCCTTATATGGCAAAATATATGATTAAGCTAAGGATCTTGAGAGGAGGAACTTATCCTAAATTTTCTGGGTGGGCACAATCACATACATCCTCATGTAAGAGAGGCAGTGGGAGATTCATGACTGTACACAGAGAGGAGAAGGCCACGTGAAGATGGAGCAGAGAGATGCAGCCACAAGCAAAGGAATGCCTGAAGCCACCAAGAAGCTGGAAGAGGTTATAAATGGATTCTTTACCAGAACCTCTGGAGGAAATGTGTTCCTGCCCACACCTTGATTTTAAGACTTCTGGCCTCCATAACTGAGAATAAATTTCTTTTTAAGTCACCAAGTTTGTAGTAATTTGTTACAACAGTCTCAACAAACTAACCGAGCTTTACACACAAAGTACAGTTGTCTCCCTATCATGCTTGTGTTCTAGAAGAGAAAATTTTTTTTTACGTTACGGGATAGTATATCACTAGTAAGGCTCAAGGGTGGAGAAACTTGCTTCTGGGTCCTATATGTTACATCCAGCCTAAGACAGATATGTGATAAAAAAAAATCTTTATCCATATTTGTTTGAATTTTTGGTTTAACAGGAGCTGGGATGAGGGAGAGAACCTCATGAACCACATTAGTTTGGTCTAAACTAACACATCCATGTTTTATATTTTTAGTCTCAGAATAGAGGATACAATTTATGGTTTTCTTTTACAAAGATCTAGATAAAAGCAGACACCCATTTTCTGAAGTGTTCCAAAGTAGGAAGCAAAAGAGCATGTTATCCATCCTACTTTCTCCTTTTATCCATTTATTCCTCATCAGTGTCCTGTAATCTGCTATGACTCAACTCTGGTACCATCCTCTGCTCATGTTAAAAGGAAACAAACGTGCAGATGTTTGTATGGGAATGTCCCTGTCTTTTCAGTTCACTTCTGGTTGATGAATTGTGCTAAATGTATCATTTGGAGGCATCCATTGCCCTTCTTTGATTTAGATCAGGGTTCAACACACTACAGCCCATGGGCTGGCCACCTTGTTTGTTTTTTATAATGAGAGCTTCACTGAGATATACTTTACATACTATTTATTTAAATAATTCACCTATTTAAAGTTTTTAAGTCAGTGGTTTTTAGTATATACACAAATTGTGCTCACCACAATCAATTTCAGAACATTTTCATCACCCCCCAAACCCACCGCCAGTCTCCTCCTCCCTGTACACACCTAGGCAGCCACTTCACCTACTTTGTCCTTCTAGATTTGCCTATTCTGGAAATCTCATATAAAAGGAATCATGAATATATACTATTTTCTGACTGGTTTCTTTTACTTAGCATAATATTTTCAAGGTTCATTTATGTTATAGCATTTATCAGTAATTCATACTTTTTATTGACAAACGATATTCTATTTTATAGATATACCACATTTTCTTTATCCATTCATCAGTTAATAGACATTTGGGTTGTTTCTACTTTTGGCTATTATGAATAACCTGCTATCAACATTCATGTACAAGTTTTTGTGTGGACAGAAGTTTTTACTTCTCTTGGGTATATACCTAGGAGAGGAATTGCTGGGATGTTGGGTAACTGTTTAACCTTCTGAGCAACTGCTAACGTGTTTTCCAAAGTGATTGCACCGTTCCACCTTTCCATCAGCAATGTATAAGGGTTCCAATTTCTCCACATCCTTGCCTGCAGTGACATTTTTTATTCTAGCCATCCTCATGGGAGTGAAGTGGTATCTCATGGCGGTTTTGCTTTGCATTTCTCTGATGACTAATGATATTGAGCATCTTTTCACATGCTCATTGGCCATGCCCACCTGTTTCTGTAAATAAAGTTTATTGAAACAAGCCATGCCTACTTGCTTATATATTGTCTATGGCTGCTTTTATACTACAATGGCAGAATCAGCCAGTTGTTTACTATCTGGCCTTTTAAGAAAAGGTCTGCTGACCCCTAATTTAGATGAAAGAGGAGCAGGTTCAGCCTTTGAAATAGGGCAGGCATTAGAACCGGGAAAGGAAGGAACATCAGTCAGATAGGCCCAGCCTCTCCCAGTCCAGTGCTATTCCCAGTAGAGACTAGCACAGAGAAGCTGAAGTGACACACAGGGCCAGTGAAGTGAAGCCAGAGCCTAAGTACTTCTGACAATAGTGGCCACAGTATGGAGGGAGAAGCCAACTGACTGACCACGCTGAGGGTCGGTAGAGAAAAGCGTGCTAGGACCAAACAGGAAACAGAAAGTCCTTCATCTAGAAAGGTTGATTTCTCAGGGTGACATGTATAAGGCCTGGAAAACAGTATTGTGAATCTTGCAGAAACCCTGCCAGCCCAGGAACAATAAGGGCCATCATTCTCTCCTGCCCCCGGAAGCCTGTGTCCATCTGCACCACTCACAGATGGGCGTACCAGGCTCCTTTCCACCAGGCACTGTGCTTCGCATGTTTAGACTGCCTATCTCTGTAGGAATTTTCTGCATGTTTTTCCCTCTTAAACCCCCACCTTCCTTCCCAGAGCTTTGTTCTGGGATGTCTGATTTTATGCCCCTTTCTTTCACTTGGGGTGGGGTGGGGAATGCTATTCTGCAATGCTTGAACACTACAGTTCAAGAGGGCAAGAAGCCCTCAACTATCCCCCATTAAACCATCTTTCTGCACACTCCTCCAAACAGTTGATCAGAGAAAAGACACCCAGGTCCCTTACTCAAGCTTCAGTGAGGCCTTGGGTTTACTCTCAGTCCAGGTGAAGCGCTTCAGCAAGGGGGAGGCCAGCAGGCTGCAACTGTCCACCTGGTAATGCTGGCAGGGAAGAAGAAGAAGAAAGGTTACATTCCTGTCTGGGGGATGACACCGGGGTACACCTCTGTCACTCCAGGCTCTGCCCTCACCCTCCACAATCCCTGCCTATAGACACAAAGCATTTTCTCCATATTGGCAACTAAGTCTTGATCAGTTGCAAGAAATGCCCATTCCCAATGACTCTGAGGCTCTTCTTCCTGAAGGTGAAGTACATAAATATAAACAAAAGGGAAAACTGCAGGAAACAGGTCAGCATTTTCCATAGTAAACTTTTATGCAAATTATTGCATAAACATATTAAAAACAATTTTGGCAGATGACAACTGGATACAGATATGCTGTTATTTGGTGACTATGATATGTAACAATTCTGAGGAATTATAAAAACATGTTTCAGTTTTTTTCTTAAAGATTCTGTATAATTTTCAGGTCCCCCTTGGTCATAGTTTTCAGCAATTACATTTCCTCCTTGATTCATCTTTAGCTTTTAGTGTTATGCAGACTTTTTGTTACTCTGTTAATACAGCATGTTCCAGTAAGTATATTCCACACTTTGTTCTTGCCACCCAGGCTCTTACTGGGCTTTGTTCACATCCTTAATTATCAGTAAGCACTTAAGCAAAGAAGTTGTCATAATTCCCCACCGTATTAGGATGGGGAAGATTAAGGTTGAGAGAAATCTGTGTTTTGCTTGGTATTGTTTCCTTGGCCACCCTATAACATCAAGGTCAAGGGTTCAGATCCTTGTACTGGCCAGTTGCCAAAAAACAAACAAGTATTGTTTCCTTGGACTTGAAACCAATGTACCAAGCAGCAAAACAAAATTTCCCTCTACTTTACCTTTGTATTCTGCGGTATATTTGTAATGGTTTTAAAATTTTAAATCATTTTTCCCCTTTATCTGGTGTGTCTGAGAAGGTTTTTATATTTTTTAAGGGTAACTGTGATTGTCTGAAAGCCGCACTGATTGTGTGATCACCTTCACACTGTAGTTGGTCTTCCAGACCCTTTATGAGACATAGTCATCATCAGCGCCTCTCAAACTTTAATCCCTAGGGACCTTTAGGGATCTTGTGACAAGGCGAGGTCTGACTCAGTGGGTGTGGGTGGGTCCTGCATTTCCAGCCTGCTCCCAGTCATGGCAACGTGCTTGTCTGGAGACCACACTTTGAGCACCAGGATCTGCAATACCAGATGTGCGCTCCTGCCCATCCCGCCCCTCCTCCCCTTATTCACTCAATCCCACATCCCAGGGCTTTAAAGAGAACAGCTGCTTGAGGCCTCTTGTTTGCCAGGCTGTACCGGTTGCTTCTCCCAGTGTGGCTGGGTAGGAACATGGCTGTTGAACCTGCACAACCCCGGGGGACGGGGCATAAGGCTTAGGGGGACTTCTTTCAGACTTGAAGCTGCTCTTAAGAGACAGCTCTTTGTTACATCGCAAGGCTCAGCTGCTCACACAGTGAGAGTTCTATTACCCTGACAGCAAGGATGCAGCATTGATAACCAAGAAGCTTAGAAACACACTCTGAAGTTTTCTAAGGGACTAACTTTGTATCAGGCAAGGACTTGTACCCCAGAGTGAATTCTGGTTCATCTTCAAACCATGGAATTCTATGCTCAAATTAGCTCTGCATAGCTAAGTCTAGTTGTCAGTCCCTTTGCCATTGTCATTTCAGCCAGCACTAATTATTGACCCTCACTGACTGAGGGCCATGAGACTACTGGAGTTGGTGTTCAGATGGAGCCTGGCAAAGGGTCTGCTGGGGTGCACTGAGTAGCTTAACTTCATGACTTACATCAAGCATGGAGGTGGCATTTGGTGAAAGTTCTTCAAAGGTTTTGATTCTTTCCAAGCTGATGATTTTGAAGGCGTTTACATATCTAAAGAAGAGGCAGAAAGAATAATCAAGATAAGAAAATATATCCAGCTTTGATTAGTGAAGAGACCGTGGGCACTGTATCCCAGCTAAGATGAACCAAAATATCAGGAGGAATTGTCTAAGTCCTGAGGCTCAACTTTCCTGCCGTGTCCCTCTGGCAATCCTGATGGTAATGCCACTTTCTCCCACAGTTGTCAATTCACATTCCATAGTTTTGAGCAAAACCCCAGAGAGACTCACTCTGGTCTCTTGTGGAATCAGAAAATGCAGGGCCTAGAAGAGACCTGAGACATCATTTGTTTTGAGCGCCCTGTGATAGATACAAAGGAGAGAAACGATGCCCAGGGAAGTGATTTCACTTTATTTACCACTTACAACCGCCTACTTCCTAAAAGGATGTGAGGTCACAAATAAAATGAACTGTTAAGGTTACACAGTTGACTTAATGGCATAATTGAGTACGAGGGCTAGTCTTGTACATTCTGTTCTGTGCTTACATAGATTGTGAGAAATGGGTAGTATTTGTATGACTTTGCTATAACTACTGACTTTTGTGGATGACCTATTAGGAAAGACCATCCTGTATGACAGGAATAAGATGTACTTCATAGGATTGTTCTGAGCCTAAAAGTAATTGATAAAGTAATTGTGAAGAGCCTATCCCAGTGCCAGGTCACAGCATGTGTCTGTGTAACCATTAGCACCGAATGTGTTTAGTATGTGTGTAACTGTGAGTACCGAGTGCAGACCCCTGGCCAGTGGAGTCTCAATAAATACTTGTTCCCTTGCCCCTTCCTCAGTTTCCTTCACAGTAATGCAAGACACTATATTAGTTTATTAGGCAAGGGGCAAAAAGCCAGTTTTGTTTGTTTGCTTGTTTAGTTTTATCTAAGGTTTGGTCAAAAAAGGTCAATGTAATGGGGAAACAAAAGATGGGGGGATGGTTCTAAAATAAGATAAACTAAATAAACTCAAGAAAATGCAATGTGTTATGCTTTTTGTTTGTTTTTTCCCCCACAACTGGCCAGTATAGGGATCGAACCCTGGACCTTGGCGTTACTATTAGCACCATGCTCTAACCGACTGAGATTATCCGGCCAGCCCACAATGTGTTATTCTTGATTGGATCCTGCTTTTAAAAAAAAGTGTAAAAGACATTTGGGGGAAATTATGGAAATTTGAATATTAATGATATTGAGAAATTTCTTTGGTGTGATAATTTTGGTGTGGTTACACAGGAGAATGTCTCTTACAAGACATATACCAAAGTATTTAGGGGTAAAGTGTTGTCATGCCTCAAGTCCTCTTTAAAATGGTTTGGCAAAAAGAAAGATACACACATACAAACTTAAAGCGTGTATAGACAAAACAGGGCAAAATGTTAACCATAGTTGAATTTAGGAAGTGGGAATATGGGTAATTATACAATTCTTTTTTTTTTTTTTTGGTATGTTTGAAAATTTATAGTAGAAAGGTGGGGAAAAGAAGTCTTACCTGACGTCATCAGAGCTTCCTGAATTAAACTTCGGAGCTGAAATACCTTCCTTGAAGAAGTCCTCAGAGAAGGCAGGGGTTGAGCATGTAAATCCACTGTTTCCTGTCAGTATGGCATTGAGTGGGATATAGTCTTTACCATCCTAAAATACCAAGATAAAGCTCTAATTGGACACCTATCTACTTCAGCCAATTTTTGTGAAGCATTATGTCAACTTCAACTATGTCATTTGTCCAATCTCGGTTATATTTTGAGAAGATAGTTCTGTATACACACACACTTTTTTTTTAACTGATCTCAGCTATTCTATTAATAGGTCTTAAAACAACAAACAAACACCCCCTTGACTTACATTCAAATGCATATTTGGCCTTCTGATATTCCAGATAAATTTAGCTTTACCTGTTGCACATTTGCCTGAAGCAAATCGCCCAGTTTTTCCACAAGTTCTGCAAATCTTGGCCGTTCTTTCGGGTCTTTGTGCCAGCAGTCCAACATGATCTGATAGCTGGTGGGTAAAAGCACAGTAGAAATAGCTGCAGAGCACTAATAACTGTAAGGATTTCCCCGTATGTTGCAAAGTGATGGGTGTCATCCTGTATATAAAGATCATGCTTTTTTTAGTATGTGACACTGCTTCCTTTTTAGGACACATGAAAGACTGTTGGGGCTGGCAGTGGAAAACATATGCCTACCAAGGTAGACTAACCACCAGCCCTCAGAGCTCATCAAGACCTAAGTTCTTTGGAGCACCTGTGGAGCAAGCAGAGCTATTTGGACAGGGAGCACCACCACTGTTCACTGCAGTTTAATGTGAAGTGAATGCCTCCCCTCACTTCCAAAAGCAGAACAACGTCCTTAAAGTTAGAAAACTTAATCGAGCTACAAATTATCAATAAGCGAATAATTTGCGGAACTTTTTTCCACTCTCAGGTTGAAACAAATGTTGATTTGAGCTGGCTTCTTAGGAAGCATGTAGTATTTCCGAGTCCTCACAGACTGGTGGAGAGGCACTGTGTACATGACCCACGTCACTTCCAAAAGGGGAAGCCCACAAGAGTGGGAGTAGTTCCTTGGGCTCTGTGCAAGGTTCCTGTGTGTGGCTGATTATTTTCCCCCCAGCACTTCAAAGCTGCTCTTACAAACTGGCCTCCCACCACTCGAGGCAAAAAGTACAGGCTGAGCTTCTGGATATGAAAACACTTGTGTTAATATCACAGTGGCTAAATCTCATCCCGCGATTCCAATACCAGCAGGTTCCTCTGTGGCTCTTCTCTTACATTTTGGACATAAAGGTACAGGGCTTAGCTCTTGCTCATGTCTGCACGGAGTAGAGGTCTGTACCTCCCCTCTCTCTGCAAAACACATGCCAGAGGTACACACACACAGACACACTGGATTGAGGATTTATTCTCTTTGGGCTCTCTGCTCTCTTCAAGGATGTTTATCATAAGTTATCTCTTCTCTCAGAAGATCGTCTGGACCAGAGAGGACTCTGACTGAGTCAGATCAAAATCTGAACGGCCTAGACTTTGGAACTAGGTCAGAAACAGGCCATGAGCACTATGTGGGCAGGGACCTCATCTCCATACCCCTCAACCGGCCCAGGGCCTGGCATATAAGCATTCAGTAAATATCTGCTGAAGGAAGTCGGACGGGTCTCTGGGAAGAGACAGCTCTGCTCCTTCCATGAATTCTTCAGCCCTACTGCAGACATCATTTGTAGTGCTAGGAGCTGGGTGTTGCTGGGGGGAAAGCCTGAGAAGCTCCAGTACTCACCCTACCTCTGCCATGTCCTAGATGAGTGCCTTCAAGTTGCACCAACAGTTCCAGATATTTCTTAAGTATATCCCTATCTTGTTTCAAAGGATATGAGTTAGTCGACAAAGATGGTAATAATACACAAAGGTTAAAAAAAATACTAGTAGGAAGGTAAAATAAAGAAAATGGGTGAAGCTACAGGCAAAGTTAATATGTAAAATTTATATCATGATTCTGAATATTTTGACAGAGGCAGGCTCTAACATTCCAGGCAGCTGGTGAAAAGAGGGAATAATTATATCATGCACATAAGCCAGAAGTTAAAAAAACAAATGAACAACTGCTCAGAAGTAGTACAGCTATTCCTAGCCCTGAAATCTGAAAGGAGGTTCCCGTGGAACTCTCAGCATCACTATTACCCATCAGGCAATAATGACTTCAGGCGGCTGTTGTGCACAAATGCTTTTCAATGTCGGCCAAAGCCTTAACAGAAAAAAATACCATTCAGTAATAACAATTCGAAGAGGCAAAACAGTGGGTTCCAGGTGTGTGTGTCCTAAGGTTCTGGTTTAACCCAAGGACAAAACTCTAGGTGCCCAAGGGAACGGAGGCACCGTGTGGTCTGTAGACCCCTTCTGTGGGCACTGGTCTTCAAAAGAAAGCTTTCCTAAAGTTGGGTGGCAGAATTCAGGTTCTATTTTCTGACAGGTGCCTGGCAAGTAGATCTCCTAAGTCTTTGATTAAGGGGAAAAAAAAGATCATACAAAAATAGGAAAATCTGCGATTCAGATGTGGTGATCTTTACGTGCTCCTGTCCCTTAATCTTTGTCCAATGTACAATCCTGTGGATAAGACTCTTCTCAGAAGGCGATTCTGAGTTGCCTCTCACCCCTGTACTTCACACATGGTACCCATTACACCTGACTCCCGGGGGTGTGGTGGGAGTCAATGGGTTCCAGGAGCTGTGAGGGCCCTTTGCACAGTGTGATGTGTGGGCCAATGTCAGGCACCACTGCGCTGGGACTCAATTTACAGAAACTGAGGACATTGGGAGTGAGGAAGGGGACTCTAACTCTCTAACTCTGAGCTGTTGTCCCTGCTCTCTGGGAGACACAGGACATGTATCCACAGCACCCAAGGTCCCAACTGTCCCTGACCAGCAGCATCTTAGAGTGAGGGCTCTTGAGCACTTTTCCCTGAATGCTCCTGAATGCTCCCAGGACTGGCCATTCAGGCACCCTGGACAAGCCTGCTAGTGCCCAAGAGCAGAAGTAACATAAGACACACCATCTACACAATACTACAGGGACCTCATCATATGGTAAGTTTATACACTTTACTATTTATTGTGATAGGTACAAAACAATATACTACAGAGACAGTCACTAGACAAAAGTCTGGGGTCCTCAGCCCAAGGTGCACTGGCTGTGGCAGAGGCTGGCCTGCTTCCGCCTTACCACACTCAAGCCTAGACGTCCAAGCCTCCTTTATCTCCAGCAATGAACAGTTTCTTGGAAGCAGATGAAAGGACATTGAATATATACCTAGATAATCTATAAAAGGCAGCCAAAGCAAGGAAGGCTTGAGCCAGGCAGACAGAAAGGGGCCCTGAGAGCAGGGGTAGGGACCACCCCATCAAGCCAAGGCCTGGGCTTCTCTCCACCAGCATCGTCCTCTCACCAGCAGCAGGAGCAGGCAGCTGTCTGGGAGATGCACCACCACAAGTAGGACCCTCCCCGGTTTCTCTGCTGAAACTAGCAAAAGGGACCACCTATATAACTACTTGCCGTTTTTTATGTTTGATTCTCAGTTTCTGATTTCTAGTTTCCACTCCTCTTGCCTAAAATTCAATGTGAATCATCTCAGCAAATACCAAAGGAAAAGGAAAAAAACCCAAAACATTCATTACTATTCCCTCATTGAAAGACATCTGATTAAACAGGCTCTGGGCAAGGAACCAACGACGCAGCGTTGTACAACTTTACATCGCTAAGTAAGTAGGTCTAATAAAGTAAAGAGACATTATTTGCACCCAAGCCAGGGGTGAGGCACCTGTGGGAAGGCTTTCCTTTCCAAGCTATCCCCCAATTTCCCAAATGCACACCGCTTTAGGCCAAGTTCAGGTCACAGAATCCCATATCTGAGAGCTGCACTCTGTCCTCACCCAGACTTTCCTACTGGAGGAACAAACAAGAAGGAAATTAATCCATTAGCTTTTACATGTTTGAGAAAAGGGCTGAACATTTGGATTCTGGCCTTCTGAAGAAACATTTCACAAAACTGCTTCTTACTTTTTAAAATTTCTCCCTCCCCAGTAGTAAGGAATCATACCTCTTTCTCTACAGGCTGCTCAGGGCACAGGGGCAACCTGGGTGAGGTTTATGTAAAGACTTGAAGGTGTGATAAACTCCAAGGGAGCTTTTAGTCCAAAATTGATGTGACTTAGTACCTCTAGAGTTATTTTGCACCAGAAGCTGGATAAGAATTGGAAATATACCCAGTAGGTATGTAGGATGGTGTTGTGGACTCTGGACTCAGACTGAGTTTGCTAAACTTAGTAGCAATGTGGCCTTGGGCAAATCACTTAGGTGTTCTGTGCTTTGGTTTTCTCTGTAAAATATAAAATGGAGATAGTAATAGCAACTACTTTACAGGGTTGTTATGAGCATTAGGTAAATTACGTTAAAGGTGCTTAAAACAGTATCTGGCACTTAGCACTAAATAACTAGTTAATAATATCGAATATTGCTATTTATTAATAACTTCAATTATTATTACTGTTAGTAATGAGAACTTACTCTGAGATTATATGAAAGGTGGAAGGACTCACGCAATGAATTCAAAGCATGAGTGGGCATATCAGAGAACCATTTCTTCTGAGGACTGTGGGGTATGTTCCCAATTTCATAGCCCCTGGGGTCTAGAGAGATCAGTCCGGAGGACTGGGTTCTAAATCTGTCTCCTCTGCTACTTAGCTGGCAGAGGGCACAATGCTTCACCTCTCAGAGTCTTACTTTCAATTCCTGTCCAACTCAGATTATAATATCTGCCCTGCCTGCTCCTCAAGATTGTTGGGAACTTCAAACGAGACTGTGTGTGGGAAAACACTTAGAAAACCATAAATAGCAAAGTGATCTCATTTTAAACCATGTCTCCTGTTGTTTGCCCCTCGCCAAGTAAAAGGAATCAAGCAATTAAAAACTCTTAAGGCCTTCAACACCTTCCAGCCCAAATGTAGTCTGGGGATAATCTAGCTCCATCTCCAACTCTCACAAAGAGACCTTACTTCAATCTCCCTACACATTCCTGATGAGGACACCATGCAAGAGTGACTGGGATAGGTTTCTCCCTCTTCCCTGCACTCAGGTTGCTCCCCAGCCCTGCCTTTGCAGCCTGAGTCCTCTGCTCCCCGAGCCTTGTCCCAAGATGATGAAGGAAAGAGACAGTGACCTTGCCCTGGGCCAGGTCCACACTTCCTTCATTCCCTCTGACTCTTCCCCAAGAGCCTTCCAAGGGCTTCTGACAGGACCCCATTGTGTGGGTGGACTGGGGAGGGCCGCCTGCCAGTTCAGGAAAGGTGGTGCCACCTCAGGGAGGCCCAAGTCCTTGTCAGCAGCTCAATAAAACCACCAGTGTCATCACATTCCTGCTCAGGTCTCAAAGTGCAAAACATCCACAAAAGCGCAGGGAAAGTATCTGAGAGAGGCAAGCAAGTTCAGTGTGCACAATGGAGAAAGGCTTCACGTGGAGCCTGTCATCTTCCTAGTCACCAGAAGGCACTGGCCTGGTCCAGGCAGCTCCAGACAGCTGCCGAGCCTACTCCTAAAAAATCCTAAATAAGTTGTATTGCCCATGTAGCCTTCTGGAGCATAATTACAGCTTCAGTCAGGAAATTCTTTCCCTCTCCAGCCCCTCTTCCCCTGCAGAGCAAACCAACCCCTCATCGGTCTTCAATGTGGATGGAAAACTGGTCAGTAGCACCTTCTAGCCTTTCATCCCTGTGGCTGCTTAGCTTATTTGGCTCCCATTTTATGAGTGAGGCCCAGGTCCTGCATCCAGTTCTTAGGTGTTCTATTAGTCTTGCCTGAATTCATACCTAGAAACTGAATTTCTAACTTCAGTTCCCAGCTAAAAGTCTTGAAAAGTCATGTTAGTGGTCAGGAAAGGAAATAGGTAGGGATGGATCAAAGACAATGTGCCTCACTTCTGGAAAACACTCCTGAACAGCTGGACCCACAAGGGGATGAAGGGGGGCATCCCTAAAGAAAAGGGATACCCTTTGCATCTTCCAAGGCTGGGATTCTAAAAATCAACAGAACACTCCCTCTTAGAGATGCCCTGCTAGGAAGACAACTGTCAGATGGGGACTGGAGGAAGCCAAGGGCTCACATTTCAGGAGTGGCGCATTCAGGAGCCCTCATCCTCATGCCATCCTTCAGGCGACTGCAGAAGTCTTCATCCATTTGCACTCCTGGGTATGGAGACCCACCTGGAGGAGACAGTGTGGGAAAATGCAGAGTACATTATGGCTTGAGGGTAGAAAATATCATGGGAGGGCTATTCAGTGTTTCTTTCCTCCCTGGAAAGTGATGTTTTAGTAATAAATTCCCAGTGATTAGAACAGATTTCAATGTACAGTGCAACCACAGAGTGGAGCAGCAAATCTTTTTGCTGGTGACGCTTGCTTGGGTGGTGCTGGGTGTCTGATGCCCACAGGCCATTCGTTCCTATGGCTACTTGTCTGTTTGGTCAGGGAAAGGGGTGTCATCTGAAGGGTCTCCTTCCTCTACCCACATGGATCTCTAAAGAAATCCCATCATTAGAGATTAATTCCTTGGGTAATGAGCTTGTTTTTAAAAAGCCAATAGACTTAAGATAGGCTACTTATTGACCATTCATACCACAGTGAGGATGATTTTGATCCACTACTTATTTATTTATTTATTTTTGCAATGTAGTTGGTTTTTGTGGACCTTTACCAATTCCTCCCTTTCCCCCCTCCCTCTCCTCCCCTCCCACACCCATAAACATCATATCTGTTCACTTATTTTAACAAATTCAAGGAATTATTATTGTGATTATTGTGTCTTTTTTTCTCCCATTTATGTTTGTATATTTATTGATTTATTTTTATTAGCTCCCACATATAAGTGAGAAGATGTGATATTTCTCATTCTGTGCTTTGCTTATTTCACTTAACATAATTTTCTCTAAGTTCATCCATGTTGCTGTGAATGGCAGTATTTCATTCTTTTTTACAGCAAAGTAGTATTCTATTGTGTAGATATACCACATTTTCCTTATCCACTTATTTGATGATGGGCATTTAGGCTGGTTCCAACTCTTGGCTATTGCAAATAGCACTGCAATAAACATGGGAATACAGGTATCACTTCAACATGATGATTTCCATTCCTTTGGGTATATACCTGTTGCTTTGCCTCATACAGGGAAGCCCATTTCTTCTGAGCAGTGAGACACACTGAAGGGGTTAATTTCCTGGAATCCTCAAGAGAGAAGCATTCCTCCTTGGGAAATTAACTTTGAACTGGGGTTCTGTCTCAGTATTTATTCGCCAGGCCAGAAAGTTACAGAAAAGGAACGTAGGTAGAGTTATGGCTAAGTATAGTTTAAAAATAGAAACTGGTAACATCAGTGAAATAACAAAGTAACATTCCATAATGCAATTTGCAAAAGGTAAAGTTGATCCACCAACAAAAGCTTGTTCTTAGCAAATACTGTGTTTTCCTACAGTAGTTTCCTCAGTATTTTTACATAACAATAAAGCAACTTTCTTAACGTATCAATCAGTAGGTTAACCTGCTCCAAGGACATCTGTCCCTGAGAGCCAGCAATTTTGCTGTGTTACAATTCTTTATCTATAGCAGAGACTTTAGCCTGGGGAAAGTTTCCTGTCTTTTGCACGTTTAACATTTCTATATGTAATTTAAAAAGTTAGGCTAAACCTGAAACTGCAGGGCTTTGGAAACTAGGCCCTGTGAAATACATTTGCTTTATAAATGTTAGTATACTCCACATATAACCAGCCATTGGATAGCTCGGTCATGGCTGATCTGTAATTGTTTGAGGAACCTCCATACAATTTTCCATAATGAATGCACCATTTTGCAGCACCACCAACAGTGTAGGATGGTTCCCTTTTCTCTGCATCCTTGCCAGCATTTATCATTCTCAGTCTTTTGGATATTAGCCAGCCTAACTGGAGTGAGATGATATCTCAAAGTGATTTTGATTTGCATTTCTCAAATGCTGAGTGATGTTGAGTATTTTTTCATGTGTCTTTTGGCCATTCACATATCTTCCTTCGAGAAATGCCTATTCAACTCCTTTGCCCATTTTCAGATTGGGTTACTTTTTTTTTTTTTTTTTTCTGTTAAGCTGTTTGAGTTCTTTGTATATTCTGGATATTAATCTTTTGTCAGATGCATATTTTGCAAATATCTTCTCCCACTCTGTTGATTGTCTTTTCACTCTATTATTTCTTTCATTGTGCAGAAGCTTTTTAGTTTGATATGATCCCATTTGTTTATTTTTCCTGTGGTTGCCTGTGCTTTTGGGGTCATATTCATAAAATCTATGCTCAATCCTACTTCTTGAAGTGTTTCCTTTATGTTTTCTTTTAGGAGTTTTATTGTTTCAGGATGTATATTTAATGTTTTAATCCATTTTGAGTTGACTTTGGTATATGGAGTGAGGTATGGGTCTAGTTTCATTCTTCTACATATGGATGTCCAATTTTCCCAACACCATTTATTGAAGAGGCAGTCTCTTCCCTCGTGTGTAATCTTTGTGCCTTTGTCAAAGATCAGATGGTTGTAGGTGTATGGATTGATTTCTGGGTTCTCTATTCTGTTCCATTGGTCTTTGTGTCTGTTTTTATTTACCATGCTGTTTTGGTTACTATAGCTTTGTAGTATAGTTTAAAGTCAGGTAGTGTTACCTTCAGCTTTATTTTTTTTTTGCTCAGCATTGCTTTGGCTATTCATAGCCTTTTATTATTCCATATGAATGTTAGAATTGTTTTTTCCATTTCTGTGAAGAATGTCATTGGTATTTTGATGGGGATTGCATTGTGATCTGTAGATAACTTTGGGTAGTATGGACACAGCACTGAGAGACTAAAGTTGTGACTGGTCTGAGGGAAAGGGAACCTTGGGCTCCAAGATGAGGCTGAATGGTATGTGGTGGGGGCTGCCGATGGTCAGGAGTCTGCAGACCTGAGGGTGCCGGAGGGGCCTAGATTTTGCCTTTTGCCAGTTTTACTGTCTAAAATCTTGGCTGGGGTAGGGGTGGGCAAGGTCTCCCAATTCACTGTCTTCCAGCCTTCAAACCTAGTCTATCTCAACATTTGTTTGTCTGCACTTTCCAGTGATTATTGCTGGTAGGAAGCAGCTGGGAGACATGTAGTGCTGGTAATGTGTCACTACGGGGCCATTGTGGCCACCAAGCTGCTTTCAAAAACTGTAAGCAACAGGTGTCTGTTATCAAAAGCAGGAGAATGATTTTTACACATTACAGGAAACCAGGGATGTTACAGGGTGACTTTTATTTGCTGCAAAAGGCAAATTTTTGGCAAAGCCCAAACAACTCTTGGCTAGAACTTGAGTTTTGGAGGCCTCAGATCATCAGTGTGTGTCTGCAACCAGATGTGGGCTCTGTGTGTGTCTGCGTGCCTTCAACAAGGTTTCTAGTCACTCACAGTGGATGTTATTGCAAGCAGAATAAGTATAACCAGGGTTCTTTATTGTTCATCCTGCATAAACCTGGGTCCAGGGCTGTATCATGTGCTAATATCAGAGGCATTTAAAAGACCTCCTGTTTCTAACACCTTGACATTGGTTCAGCTGTGCTTGTAGTGCTTTTCCTAAGGAGAAATTTTGAGCAGGCAGGTGATTCAGGGAGGGAGTGTGTAAGGGCATTAGAGATCTAGGTGTGTGAGGAATTAGGAGAAGGGACAAAGGACAGAGAAAGATAAATCTGGCTTCCTATTTTACACTCGTCTGACCTTGTTCTTGATCATATAGACCATTTTTACAGTATGAGACACACATACACACACCATCACTCATCTGAGATTGTACACGGACCCATGCCTCCAAAATGGTTTTCGATTGTTTTACGTGCTGATCCAAAGGTTCTGTCTATCCTGACAACACTCAGCAGAGCATGCAGAAATTTACTCCTGGGCTATTTGATCTCGTTCTTCCCCCAAATTTACCTAAGGAGAAGATTTCCCACAGCAACACTCCATAAGACCACACGTCACTCTTGGTGCTGTAGATTTTGTCAAAGATAGATTCAGGAGCCATCCATTTCAGAGGAAGTCGAGTCTGGAAGAGGACAAGGGGGCCTTGAGCAGAAGGACATGAAAACAAAGCACATTCAACCTAACTGCCCATGGGTCGCCTCCCAGATAATACTTGACCCAAAAATCATTGCCTAGAGCAGCTATGGTTTCCTAATACCAGGAAAAGTCTTCCTGCATGCAGTGTTATGCTAAAAGAGGGAGCTGTGCTATTCTGAGCCCTGTGAAGGCAGTGCGTGTTTAGTGAGCCTCTCTGATGGGTCCAGCATGGCCTAACTCTGCAGCTCTGTAAGAAATCCTTCTCCCAAAGAAAGCCTGCGCTTCACAGGGACATTCAGGGCTTGGAAAAGAATGATCTGAATTAGAAGACATCTGAAAATTGGTTGGTGATTTGTAGGAATTTTTCATTTTGAAAGGCATTCCTATGCAAAAAGACAGGACTTTAAAAGTCACTGAATGGGAAGAGTGGGCAAAAAAGCATTGGGATGGAGGAAGGTGATGGACATGAGAGAACATGCTGCTGTTTTTCAAGTGTGCAGACAAATCTTCCTTCTCTTCCAAGTATCAGAAGTCCCAGTGAGTTAGCCTTGCCACTTTAGATGGATAGGGGCTGTTGAGAAGTGTGGGACAATGGAGAGACGAAGAGGAAAATGGGAGGGGGGAGAGGGGGGAGGGGCTAAAAGAGACACAGATGGCTAGAAGAGAGGGACAGACTGATAGGTAGATGCCATCTTTGCAGACCAGGGTTCCAAGGAAAGTCTGTTTTCTTCTCTTTTATGAAGAGACTGTGGAGCAGTGGTTCTCAAAGTATGATCCTGGGACCAGATGTGCCAGCATTACCCAGAAACTTGTTAGAAATGCAGATTCTCAGGTTCCACCCAAGACTTACTGAATCAAAAACTCTGGGGGTGGGGCCCAGCAACTGTAGTTTAACAAGCCTTCCGGGTGATTTGTACATTCACTGAAGCTGAGAACCACTACTGAAATGTAATCATCAGAGCCCTGACATAAGCTTAAGTCCTCAGGGTATAGGCTGGAGAAGGGAGGACACAGGAGGTCACCCACAAAAGTAAAAAATAGCACTGTGTTCAAAAACGAGTGGGAAGACAAGCCATGTGAGCCAGCAGGGAGATGTGAAGTATGGACGGCATGCATGGGAGGTAAACTATTTCCTCCCTAGGGAGATAATACTGATCGCCTCCCCCACCCTTTCCTAAGATACATACACCTGCTGAATCAATCATCCGGGTTTATTTGAGAGAAAATGTCCAAGCTGTTCTTTCTAGCAGTACAGGGAACTCCCACAGGAGTCAAGGGAGGGAATGACATGCTCTCACCAGGGCCCCACTAAACCGTAGTCAGGTTGGCAAGTCTCAGGCAGCACTGCCCAAAGGACAGGTACCAAGTCAGGGATTAGAGAAGAATAGAATCAGGAGACAGTGGCCTTTCTGAGCCCCACGCAGGGGCTCTCTGGTACACAGCTCATCTGGACCTCTTGCCTTCAGAGAAAGCACATGACGGTGTTCAGGGACTACTGCTGAGGAAGTGTAAAGATTCACCAAGGGCTTCAGTCTGTGGTTTAAAAACGACAGGGTATAAATGAGTCAAATAAACATCAAACCAACTCACATCTCCTTTTCTCACATAATCAGGGTTCTTATAAATATCCCGGGCAAGGCCAAAATCACAAATCTTCACCACATTGTTCTCAGATAAAAGAATGTTCCGTGCAGCCAAGTCCCGATGAATGCACTATAATAAAACAGTTGCATAATCAATGCATTTCCTTAATCTAACCAACAAATTTCCCGTGCCTTCCCTGTCATTCTGAATTCGAGGATCCATTTCAAATGCTGTGAAGGAAGTGACTCTCAGTGCACATGGAATTATCATAAACATGAAGCGCTTCATTACAAATAAAAGTCCCTAGAGGCCTCAAAGTCAAGAAATGCTCTCAATCCACTGGACTACTGTTTTGCAGACAGCATCCTGGTCAACAAAGTTGGCAATCTGAATTTTACCAGTGAGCAAAACTTCCCCACAGCCTTTCATCCTGAGCTGCTGAGATCAGATGTCTATCCAGCTGCCATTTGTGGGAGGATGTTTTAAGAGAATGGATGTATAAGAGAAGCTCTCCTGTGAACATATATTCTAAGATTCTGGCCAATTTTGAAAATATGCCAGAGGGCACAGTAGAGTGTGATTGCCAAATGCATCCTGCTTGAAACCTGGTGAGGTTTTCCCTTAGAATTAAGTTATACCCTTTGGTATCCAAGGCTCATCCTTCTCAAAATTCCTCATTCAGGGCAAATTAAGGCACGGTGGTGATGTTTGTTCTCCATTTAAGGACATAGGTATAAGCAAGTACTAGGAAAAATGGATTTATAGCAAAGGTATGTGTCCAGGCCTGGCAAAGAAGAAAAACAGAAGAGAGGCTGACCTTTCTGGAAGACAAAAACTCCATGCCTCTGGCCACTTGAAAACTGTAAGAAATCAAATCTTCCATAGTGATGGGCTGCTTGTAGAAATCATCAGAATCTGGAAAGCATTAGAACCATAACTGTTTGTGAAGGTTCCTGTTATTCCACGAAATCCCAGTTTATTGGAACAATGTTAACAAAACATAAAATAAACCAACAAGTAGATCAGAGTTCATTTTCAAGAACATTTGAGTTTCAACATGAACCTCAGATTTTTCCAGGCCTCCAGCCCATTTTACCCAAGCATGGGGGGAGGGGGATGATCTTTTAAGACAAAAAGGCCTGAGGGGAGACAATTATACAGTTCCCTGTCAAAATTAGTAACTCTGTAAATAATCTTAATTCAAATCTTATCTCCTCAGGATATTACCCTCAGAGTCTCCCACGGATGTTTATTAGGGTGATAAAAAAGACAAAAATTTCAGAGATGCACATTATGCTGTAAAAATATCTCAGACTGTAGGACAGGAAGGAATTAATACCTACCCTCCTCTTCCTCAACATCACTCAGACTTTTATCTTCCTGAAACCCGGAGCTCGCAGAGCTCTCACTGCTGGTGACACTATCTAGTCTTGGTTTCTTGCCATGCTCCAGGTCTGGCTCCATTTTCTCTTTCTTAGGCTCCACATGTAATGCTGCATCCTTTGAACAGACCAAGAAGGACACGGATGAAAGCGTGCTCCAGCAGTGGGGAATCTGGCTCCTCACGTGGGCAACTGCCTGAGTTGGCAGAGCGTAGTTCCACACAATGGATAGTGAATTAGCGTTGAGGATCTTATGGTGGCCAGGCGCCTGGCCACCTCTGTGGTTGTAAAGTCTGTCTTCCTCTTGACTGGGCTTCTAGAAAGCATCTCGGTTCAGATAAAAGAACATTAATAGCAGCTGGTATTTACTGAATGCTTATTCTGTGAGAGCCACTATATTAAAAGCTTAGGTATGTTTTCTCATTTAATCTTTCCAACAATTTTATGAAGAGTTCTTACTTATACATGGAGAAAGAGGTTCAGAGAAGTAATCCAAAGTCATACACAGCTAGTATATGGCAAAGCTTGAACCCAGCTGTGGCCTCCCAAGAGTGCCATTAACCACTTTTCCGTACCACATGCCATCTTGTGAAAGATGAGATGAATGGCAGAAAAGGACCCCGCTGTGCACTTGGGGCTTCACTTGGTAATCCTTACAAAAAGTTATAAGAGGAGGCTGTAGTTACCAAGTTCTCTGGTTTCCTTGGGGAAGGGGGGAACATGAACATTTTTCCCCCTTCCATTCAAAACAAAGATACAGTTCGATTCTAACAAGGGTAGAAAGGCCTTTCAATCTGGACTGGGCATCCATGCCCTGGTTTGTAATCTGGCTCCATTCATCATGTGATCTTGGGCAAGTCACCTTACTTTCCAGGGTTTCATTTTCTGCATCTGAAAAGCTCTATCACCCCATTATTTTATGACTCTTAGGAAAGGAGTTGTTGGTTCTGGGTGTTCATATGGAACCAGAAAAGATTTTTATTGTCTTTAGTAGTTCATCCAGTAACTATAACACTAGAAACTTAGCACGTCCAGTAGCTTCATGACTGAACCATGTACCTAGCCTCGATTCTTCTAAATGGCAATACTGAGACAGAGGCTCAGTGTTCCTTGATCCACCTGCACGGTGTGGCAGTATTAGGATTAGCCAGCATCCTCACCCTTCCTTGGCTAATCTAGAAATGTCACAAGGCAGGAGTGATCCCTCCACTAGAGGGCACAGTGGGAGCAAGCAGAGGACAGGAGGACGCTTCAGGAGAGACAGCCCTAACACATTCTGAAAGTGTAAAAGGGATCGAGGTTCCTGCCCCCTGAAAAGAGACTCTCCCATGCTGCAGAGGGAGGCAGGCCTCAGAGTGAACACCCACTGCCACTTCAGGCAACCCACCTGAGGGCAGGTAAAGAATATCACTATTTGTTATTGTATCTCTGTGGGGGAGGTAGGTTTGATTCTGCTCAGTTGGGAACTGGAATTTTCTTTTTCACAAGACCCGTCCCAGGGCGGACGGCAGCAGGGAAAGTGCTGGCAATGCAGTGGGGAGAAAAGTACTCCAAGGGCTCAGTCAGGGCTCAGCCCCATGAAAACCCTCTCTGGACAGCCTTCTTCCTCAGGTCTCCCAGGAGTCACAGCCCAGGGCATGTCCCTAAGGACAAAAACTCAAGCTCCCTCACCCCTGGATCAATGGTATATTCAGCCTTCTTTATTGGTAAGCATCTCTGCTAAATAAAGGTTAATTTACCGAACTCTTGGGACTCTGGCAGAATACAGTGAATTTATTACAAATAATATGGAAGGATCCTGGTGAGTTTATTTGAAAAATGAATTATCCCATTTCAATTTAGCCTTTTTGTTTTGTTTTTCCTTCACCTTTTCTTTATCTTATTTTAGGTTCCAAATATGAAAGATAGCTGTGGGTTTTCCATGAAAACACTAAGCTCCACCGAGTTGCACAGGGAGGCAAATCATTAAATATAGCCAGAGAAGGAAGCAAACTCTTCAAAACAAAGGACGCACAAACCCAAACGTTCCATCCTGCCCAGGTCCCTAGGGCATTCTGCTGGCGTGGCTCTTCCTTAAGACAGGCCAGCATTTCAGGACTGAAGGGAATTAGCACTTCTTTCAGCTCAGGGTACCACTTCTCAGTGTTTCTTATTTTTCTTTTTTCACCTTATCCATTATGGTGTACAGAACAAGCACTGGAAGGGGAGTGAAGAGAGCTGGAGTTTTTCTCCCCCTGACTTTACCTAATGGCAGGTGTGTGTCTTTAAGCCAATCACTTGACTTCACTGGGCACATCTGTAATCTGAGAGTGTGAACTATTTGATCACAAAGATCCCTTTCAGCTTCAAGATTCTATATATGAGAGGGTCTGGCTTAAAACTGGGGAAAATATGTTCTTGCATACTTATTGCCAGGTTGGTAGAACACCTGTGTTTTGGTTAGATCAAAATTTGGGGGATGAAAGAACAGGCCAGCTGTTCAGTGGTTCTTTGCACTTGTGTGACAGAGATGGGCAACATAATTAGATATCTGACACTTTATCCACCATATAGATCCGTGTTTTAAGTTGGACTCAACCAATCTTTCTATGTTAGTGGGTCAGTGATGATGATGATGGTAATGATTAACATTTATTAAGTGCTCAACTAAGAAGATTTTGATTCTCCCAACAATCCCAACAGTTGGGCTCTATTATTAACTACATGAAATATATTAGGAAACTGAAACTTAGACTGAGTAACTTGCCCAAGGACCCAGATTTCATGAGAGGTAGAGACAGGATTTAAATCTAGGAAGTCTGACTCTGGAGTCTGAGTGTGTAACCACTGTATTATACAGATTTGTCACTAATGTTGCTAATTACTGGTGACTAATGTTCAAACATTGTTCCCTGGACTTTTCCAGCCCTGAGATGGACACAGCAGTTGTAGTAAATTATTTCTTCTCCGTTCAATAATCTCATTTAAGCCTTGGTTGCTCTCAGGTCTTGGACCCAGGTTTTCCCTTTATTACACAGCTTTCTGGTTCAGAGTGTGTATGGGGATGACTAGGTGTGAAGGTGTGAGGAAGTGGGAGAAAGGGCAGTAGGAAGGGAAGAAAATGATTTCAATCTCTGGCCCCATCACTGTATTGCTCACTGTATAAGTCATTCAGTTGATGGTGTCCTTAATTCCTCTAATCTAATAAGTGGAGGCAATTATATTTGTTATCATCTTTCTTCAAAAAACAAGTGACTTGTGCGTGTGTGTGTTATATATGGAGGAAGATAAAGAGAAATATATTTAAAGATGACCAGTAAATTTAACTCCCCAATCATTGCTGCATACACTGGAATCGAATGATTCCTTGTGCTATACACAAAAGATTGTAACAGATTAGCATGGAACGAAAACACAAAAAAAGGAGAAAGAGCAGAGATTGAGTTTTAAGCCTAATCATTAATAGAACAATATAGGTTTCTCTTGCTTTATGCTGCTACTGCCTAAATGGAAACGCATTGCTCTCTTTTAAAAATGCCAATCTTTAAAATCCTTACCTTGTTAAGAAAGAATAAGTCACGTTTGCTCTTGAGGTAGTTGGACAGATTTCCATATTTGCAGTATTCAACAATCACCATTAGAGGCCCTGCAAGCAAAACAGCATGTGCTCAGCCACCCCAAACCAGTCACCATTTGCCTTCAGCCTGCCTGAAAAACCTCAAACAAACCTGTCTTTATTTCAGGGAGACCTAGGGATGCAACTTAGAGATGAGAGACCCATGGATGCTGTGACTTTTACCCATTTAACCTGAGAAGGGGGTTAAAAAATACAAAAGAAATAGTAGAAAATGGAGGCTGGGTTGGTGACAGGGAAGCAGTAGTAGGAGAGAAATAACTTTGAGGAGGAGAGAGGCAAAAGCCAGGGCTCATAACTAGCTATCAGCCACCCTCCCTCTCTGTCTTTTAGCCAGACTCTGGCAAGTAGAGGGGCTTCTGGTCACTGTTACACCAGCCCCAGCACTGTTAATTAGCTCCCTCCCTCCCAGGGCAGAGAACAGGCTACCTGGCCTGTCTCTCCCCAGCAGCACAATGCCTGGTGGTGTCTGCACATGGTTTGCCTGGGGCTTATGAGAGACTCTAGAGCAGGAGTCTTTTGTAAAGGACCAGACAGGAAATATTTTAGGCTTTGCAGACAAGTATTCAGTTCTGCCTTTGTAGCGTGAAAACAGCCATAAATAATACAACCAAATGAGTATGACTGTGCTCCAATAAAACTTTATAAACACAGAAATTTGAATTTCACATAATTTCACATGTCACAAAACACTATTCTTTTGATCTATCCGAACCCCATTTTAAAAACTGACACTACTCTGAGCTCATAGGCTGGCTGTCGTTTGCCAAACCCTGGTCTAAAAGCAGCAGAAGGGTTGGGAAATGAGTCCAGCTGCACTGAGTTCCATGCGGTGCCCTGCAGGGCTCCCGCGCCCTGCCCTGCTTTCCCACCACATGCCCCGGCTAGGCGTGAGGCCCACAGTGCAAGGACCACTTCCAGGTCAAAGCAGAAGTGATCCCCCACTGTGACCCCGTGACCCCGGAGCTGCTGCCCCGGGGCTTGCCGGGAGCCGGCGGCTGCGCTTGTACCCTGCAGGGAGGGGCCGGGCGCCCAGCTGCTCTTCGAGGCTCATGGGCCCGGCCTGGTGGGGTGGTTTTCCGTTACTTTGGGGACTTCGCTGGCTTTTAAATGCATGTTAGAAATCCTAACAGCACCTCCTCTTCCGTCAGAGTTCCAGAGCGGAAGTCGCGCCCTAGAGTTTGCAGTCTCCACACCGACGAGGAGGAAGGGACAGATCTCGGGGCCTGTCTGGGGCCCAGCAACCCTCCCGCTCGGGAGGTCCTTCCATCCTGCCGTCGGTTTCACGGAGCTCAGAGGTGGGTTGTCTCGTCATCCGTGGTGAATTTTACAGATGCGAAGTTGAGGCACACAGGGCGAGGTTGCCACGGCACAGAACTTAAGCAAAGCTTATCAAGGGATAATGGAGAAGCAGGCAGGGCGGTGTCTAGGTCCCTAAGGCTCTGTTTCTGGCCTCCCCGGTCCTTAGCTCCTAGCTCTCCCGCTGCTGCTCCTAGCAGGCAGGTATTCCCCAGCTACACTTCATCCTTACTCACTTTGATGGGAGCTTGTGAAACATTTGGATGCACAGCTGCTTTGCACCTTTCTTTCTAGACCAAGCAACGGTCACACATCTACACCCAAGCACTAACTTTGCTATATAAGAGAAGAAAGAAAGGTCTGCGAGATCATGCTGGAGCCCTTAATTATAAGGCACGGCCCTGTCCCTGCCACTTGCCCCAGTTGGGGAGGCCTGTCTGCATGATGGATCTGAAGGGAAGGACCCTTCTGGTTGTCCCCCACATCACCTCCTCCTGGGATCCTATCAGTAGTGATTCATTCATTCCTTTAGGTGAAGCCTCAAGGAATGTTCAACCTTCTACTCTTTTACCTTAACTCTGGTCGCACTCCCTCAAAGTCATCTTGAAAGCAAAATGCTCTCCACTTGGCCTAGAGGCTGTGGAAGGAGATCTGAAAGGGAGTCCTGCTCAGAGTATTTAACTTAACTGGACAGGGAAGGCATTTCTAGGATGGCAGCACCCTTCTATAAATGGACAAACTGTTTCCTCTGGAGCTACTGAGAGGCCATTTTCCTGGAGGTGAGGAAGAACAGGGGTGGGGAGAAGGTGCTGTATGTCAGAGAACTCTTCTCTGAGTGTGTGCATGGGGAGATGGAGCAGGCCCTCCCCTTCTCCTTTACCTCCTTGCTTGGTGCAGGCTCCCAGCAGGTTAACCACGTTCAGATGGTGGCCAATGTGGGTCAAGATCTTGAGCTCAGTCATCAGAGCTTTGTACTCACTGGCTGTGGCCCCCTCTGTGTGAGAAGCAAGGAAGAGTCAGGGCAACAGGACAATGGGGTTCCTTCCGCCGGAGGCGGCATTCCTGCCCTCCTTGTTTGTCAGTGCTCAGCCGGTTGCTTCATTAACTTCCCCACATTCTGCAGAAAGGCCAAGTCTCCAGACTGTTTTCATTTCTCCCATCCTCCTGAGCCAACATCCTTTTGATTACAGTAAGGCCCAGTGCAGTGTGGGGTTAGTCACTGGACATTTCCTCTTGGTGGACTTAGTTCTGCTCAGCAATGCGCTGACTCAGAGCTGGGCACCCTGCTTAAGTGCCTTCAGAAGGCTTCTCTTATGTCAGAACCAGCTGCAGCAGGAACAGTTCAGGCAGGGGTGTGCCCGCCCCTCCCTCTTTTTTTTCTCACTCTCCTCCTTTGGGGAGTCACAAGAAGCAGCACAAGGAGCCTACAAGGGCAGAATGGCCACTTCTGTAAACATTTTTGCAATGTGTTATCTTCTCCCTATAACCTTTTCCTCCCTGGAGTTCACAGGGTTATCAGTGGTTGTGAGGATCCATAGCGTCTGACTTCAACTTCATTCTCAGAGATAAGCCATATCGGTCCAAGAATTAGTGGAGTTTAAAGCCTCAATTGAGTGTGTTCTGCCTGTTCTTATTGGTTAATTTCTAAGGCATTTACAAATTCTAAATTATTTTTAGAAATATAAAAGTCATCTTGTAAAATATTCTAACAGTATGAGTTGGAGTAAAAAGATATGGAGTAAAAGGATCTAGAATAAAAAGTGAAAGCTACTCCAACCCACTTACCTGCCTGGAAGGAGCCATTGTTAATAGTTTGGGGTTCAGACCTTTTTCTATGATTTATAAATACATATACCCAAGCAAAGGCTTTTTTGTTTTGTTTTTTTAAGGGTTTACACAAGTGGGATCATATATATTACATATGTATGTATTTTTAAAATTTGTTTTCCCCCTTTTTCAATGTGTCAGAGACTTTTTCTGTTCTTTTTAATTGATTAATTGTATTTCTTACATTTAGACTGTCCACAGTTTGGGTTTTTATTGCTATTACAAATAATGCTATAAGAGACAGCATGTGTATAATCTTTGTGCACTCGTGCAAGTATTTCTGTAGGACAGAGCCCTGGAAGTGGGTCAAAGGTATGTGCATTTAACATTGTGGTAGGTACCAACATAGTCTTAAATAAGCGCAAATCATTTTTTAGTAATAACCACATAAACTTCTGAAGCCTCCCATTGGAGTTGGGGCTTGCTCACAGTAGGTGCTCAACTGTTTTTGGATAAATAAACATCATGAGTACTCTCCTTATTTCAGACATAGGTGTAAGGTCCAAAAAGGTTAAAGTTTTTGCTCAGGGGCACTTTGAAAGAGTTTTCGACTCATGGCCTTTGTTTGACATTCTGCCTTTTCTACTTTTCCTAGAAACGATGGCCAATCAATTTAAGCAAGAAAGCTGAATGAAAATGGTTTTATAGGAATTTTATAGAGTGGGTAATTTGGCAGTCTTTTTCAATCAGTGGTGATGGCTAAAAAAAAAAAAAGATATGCATTTATAAAGATATTACATACACGATTTCCATATTATATAAAAGAGAGAATTTCTCTGGGTCTTTAAAAAAACATCTCAAGTCAGAATCTCCTTTCAAACTCATCAGTCCCTCTAAGCATTTATGCCCCTTTGGCACAGAGGAACAAAACAGGCTCTGATGCTCAGACTGTTCCATTTATAGGCAGGGCCACAGGTGTTATCTTGGACCCACAACAGACTAGCATGGACATCAGACTTGTGTCTCTTGGAGATGGTGTGCGGCAGTGAGCAGGGAAATGAGACTAGCTGAGGAAACAGATGCCTCCAGATTTGGTTTTGACTTATGTCTAGGTTGGATACTGGATTCTCTCCATAAAGCAGGCCAGGATCATTTACAGAATTTTGGAGCAACAGGCCAATTCCAGGAGGCCACATCTCTGCAGCCCCTCTTTTGTGACACTGTGGTATGGGGGAAAGAGCACTGTACTGAAAGCTGGAAGACTTGCACACAAACCCTTACTTTTGCATTGTGCAGCTGTGTGGCCTCACAGATTCTATCAGAGAACTTTAAAGTTCTTAATCTTCCAGCCCTGACTCCATTATTTCAGAGGCCCGTGGAAGGATATTTTCCATCTCAAAAGGCTATCCTCATCAACGAAAGAATGATAAAAGTTGACAAAGAACCTGCCAGTTCTCCGAAAGTAGCCTGGGAAGGAGTTTTGCATCTGCAAGGCTAACCTTTCTGAGTCCTTTTTCCTCTGCAAGTTGGGGATAACAATAACAATATCTACCTCACAAGGCTGTTGAGAGAAAATTAGAAAAATGGCAGTTTTGTGTGGTTCAAGCTAATATATTGAGTCTCTAATCTGGTGCTTTCTCACATAGAAGACACATTGATGTCTCTTCTCTTTAGAATCTGGGTTAGGGTGTCAGCATGCAGATATTCTTACAGAAATGCCTGCCATCATCTGGGTAGTCCACCTGTAACCAAAGTCCTGACTTAAGGATGCAAAACTCCTTCCCAGGCTACTTTCAGAGTAGAACTGGCATGTTCTTTGTTGAGTTTTATCAGTCTTTCCTTGATGAGGACAGCCCTTTGAGATGGAAAATATCTTTACACAGGCCTTTGAAATAATGGAGTCAGTGCTGGAAGATTAGGAACTTTGAAGTCTCCCAAAGCAAATGGCTCTTTCTCCTGGAGCCTGTGCTGTGTACCTGCTTAGTTGGGTGCACAGCTTCCCAGGCCTCAAAATACTTAGGAGCTAATAACTGCCCTTTGAGCTTTCAGCCTGTTTCTTTTTGGTTTTGGAACCTTAAAGTGAATTGAAGTAAATGAAAATTCCATCACAAATGAGGAAATGAAGTATTTTCTACACTTCGAAGGACATCTGAATCTTTGAAACATTTGGTTTACACAGTTTTCACTGATTTTCATTTTTCAGTCTGTCTTACGGTGATGTTCATAAATCACTGTGTGGTTTAGCTTTACCTCCCAGTGCTTCATAGAGTGGTAGTATCTTTCAACACTAGAAAGATAATTTTTTAAAAAAAATTTCTAAAGAGGAAATGGTTTATGGTTGTGGCTCAACAGTATAAAATAGTTTAGAGTTATGATCAACTAAGCTGTTGTAGCTTCATAGTTTCACTTTATCATTAGGTCAAGCCCAAGCTAAGCCTTGGGGATTTATGATGTGCAGCCAAGTTTCCATTACAGAGTCATAGTGGAGCATGCCAAAATTTGAACTTGTGGTTGTAATAGGCTTAAGTCCCTGATAGTCTAGAGTCTGGGATGTAAGAGGAGAAAGACCTTTGAGGTGACAGAGATTGTTTTCCCATGGACCATGCTGGATTGTTCCATTCAGAAGATTTATTCTGAGTTTGTGCTGGCCTAACCTAAAACTCCTGGAGCAAAGGGGCTCCTAGCAGTAGAAGAAAGTTATGAGACCAGAGCAGAAATAGCTTGTGTCTCTTTCTAGGCAATATCCAACTTGCACCAACATTTAGGAAACACAAGAAGGTGACGGGTCAGTTGAAAGCCAAACTATAGCATACATACCTTTTAGCATTTTCACAGCCACAGTCCGGCATGTGGGTGATTTCTTAATGCCAAATGCAGATGCTTGAACCACTTTTCCAAAAGCCCCTCTTCCAAGTGATTTTCCTGCAATGAAAAGAAGACATTGGTTTGTTTGCCAAGCCAGCAGGGTGAGTTTAAGTCTTTTTCAGGAAGGAAATGCCTTTTCCTATGTGTGTATTTGAGGCATGTAGTTTGAATGGAATCTCCAATGAACTGACCCAAAAAAAGAGACAAAGTAAGGGACATGTTTTTGGGGTCTCATCCTTCCAACTTTTAACTCTGCTTCTGAGGCCCCCACATTCTTCAGAGCTAGGGTAGGTCCCTGGAAGGCATCCAGTGAAGGCAGATGGCCAGTTTCCTTTTCATAGGGTCCTCCTGGAGGAGAGGTACTACCAATTCCTGGATGGTCTCTTCCATTGTTTAATAACATTATTACCAAGAAGTCTTCCCCATGTTTAACCTAAGCCCCTTTTCTTGCCACCTAAGGTCATTTCTTCTGATCTGTTTTCAGCACAAAGGGAGAAATAGAGAATAGTGGTTACTGCTATGGGTTATAATAATGCTCCATAACTTAATAATAATCAGTAAGTCATTTCTCAGACTTCCTTGGCAGTCAGAATATTCCCAGTCTTTTTACTATGTCTTTATATGATGGTTACAAATCCTCATGGTTCACATGAGCCTGTCAACCACTGGTAGAAATTTGTTTCAACCACAGAGAGGTAGCTGCTAAATGTAGTAATAAAGCAAGATTTCTTTCATGGTACCCATTATGTTCTGCTATAATGACTGTTAACATGTTTCTTTCCCCACCTTTGCATGAGCCAACTTGATTCAGAGGGACATGGACTATGTCTGAATCTTCCCGGTATCTAGTGCCCACTGCCTGGTGCATAGAAAGTCCCCTGTATATTTGTGCAGAATGGAGAGTACCATTTGAGAGTTTGTGGGATGCCCAAAGCAAGTCTCATACAGTCATAGGCAACTAGAGGGACCCATGGGATGGAGACATTGAGATTGATGTCCATTGGGGAAGGCACTCCCTGGAATTTCTTACTACCTTTTATATATGGGGACCTCTTTTTGCACCATCAGAAAACAGCTAAATAGAACTTAGAGAAACAGTACCTCCAGCATGATATGCCAAAAGAAGAGTGAGCCCAAGAAACCATTCTTTTCTGGCTCTTCTGGGGGGAAAAAAATAAACAACAACAAAATGCCACTGGTCAAAAGGAAATCCTGGCAATTAGAGTGTTAATTTAATACAACCCCTCCTTTCTCAACCAAATCCTCTTTCTCAGACTGTCCTGATAACATCCCTTCAGTTAATTAACCTTCCTTGCTCTCTTCCTTCCAATCTCTTCCCTCACGGATATTTTTTTAAAGTTTCTTGTAAAGTTTGTAATGAAGCTTTCGTGCTTCCTCATCATATTATAGCCTTTACACTTTTATGCACAACTACTCAGTGACAAAAATATCTGTACCTTGCCTCTGCTTAATATCTTCTACTTCCCACCACCCCAGGCGTCCAGTTAGGACATGGGTAAGTTTCAGTTACCAGTGTAATCATTAGGGCCCCTGTGTGGCTGTCCCTCTGCATCTATCTCATAGGGATGCAATCTGCATTAGGAGGGGAGCATATTTTCCTCTGGTCATACATGCACCTGTGGTGACTACTAAATGTTGTCCTCCCAGAGCATGCAACATGGGCAGAGATACAGTCTCTGCTTCTTTCTTCATGTAAAATTGTCCAAGGAATAGGCCAGAATGGGGCCTCTTGAGTGAAAATAAAAATGCCTCCAGTGAACCCTGAAAGTGCCGCATGTGGAAACCTGGTATGGGAAGAGCGCTGGCAGAAGCCGTCTTCAGCCTGGTAGAAACTGGTGCATTTTGGTTGGAGGTTTATTCCTTGCTTTATTTAGGGTGAAAGAACAATGTTTTTCTTCTTCAGTGCCTCCTACCGTCTAATATGAAAAGGGTCCTGAATCTGAGAAAGATCAGACTAATCTCTCCTGATACTCCTAAGACTCTTGCTTGTTTGGGGCAGGTGGAATCCTTTCGTTTTCCACAACTTCAGCCCATATGAATTACCTTCTGAGACATCACAACACACTTTGTTTTAATGAGAGTTTGGGCACTTTTCTTCTATCAGTGAGAATAGACTGGTTCTCACTTGGTTTCCCTCCATCTTTTCACTTACTCTCTCGGAAGCTGACAGCCGCCTCATAAAACAGAATGAAGCTATTATGGGCTCTTTAATCATCTGTTGCATTGAATCCTTCTGCAGACCCATGGTTACAGAGAGCACTGTTGCACTGGACTTGAACTTGCCTGATCCCTCTTTTCCCTTAAAATTCTCTGTGGTTTTGCCTGGAATGCCACTAACTTGCTTGGAAATGTGTAAGGTAACTGTCATAGAATACTGGAATCTCCTCCAAGAATGTCCTGGACTGGCCAGGGTTCATAGACACTCTGGGGACAGTATATGGCAGCATGGGCTGGGGCCCTCTCTGGCATTCAGGGCTGGTCTTACAAGAGACAGCACCAGCTCATGGCACCAGCCACTTGCCAAATTCCAGACTCCCTGTGTTGTTTCTGGTATGAGGTAACTCTAACTTTAAATCATTTTCTGATAGAAAGATGCAATATCAGACATTATCCTAACTTCTGTGATAAATTTATAGGAGCTGAATTCTCTCCCAAGGTTAGTGAGGAATCATGAAAAAAAAGGGGGAGAGAGATTTTTTTGATCCTGAATTGCAGGAATTTTGGTGGTAGCAACACCTCAATCCCAAATTCCAATTGTATCCATCTATCAGATACTATAAATTCCTATTTCCCTCACTAGGGCTGCTAATAGTAACCAACAGAGTAAAGACAGCTGAAATCAGACACAACTTTGTGTGTTTCTCTACATTTATAACCCCAGCAAGTCTGCCGATCAAACCAGCTTCTTCTCTCCATTGGTCTGGACATACTGTTGGTTACTTTCACTTGCCAGGCATTATTTCACATTACTTTCTGTCATTTATTTGGCTTAAAAAAACAAATGAGTCTTGGGCTTCCTTGCTCCCATGTTAATTGGAAGAGCATTCCTCCAGGCCTTACAGCCACATACTGCATTGAAAGACAAAGTTAGTAGACTTGATACACTTTCTCTCACCCATCAAAGACACTCAAATGGACATCAGCCAAATCATAGCATGTGGCAACAATGGAAAGGAGAAGAACAAAAAGAAAGATCTCCAACAAAGGGCATCTCCTGAAATGGTGTTATGTCAACCCACAGAGCCCCAGAGGAATTCTAGAAGAAGGATTAGCAATCTGAGATGGGACAGAAAGCTCATGAGTCCTATACTGGATGAAGCATGTTTGATTGTGACTAATAACTCTGGAAAGCAACATGGCCTGAGAATGGCTCATGATTGTGGGAAAACTATCCCATGTTCCCTGCCAAGGTCACTGAGGGACTGGGCTAGCTGCCGTATAATTTAGACTTGTAGAAGGAACTCATCCAGTGTGCCACCTGCCCTAAACTACTCTAAATTTAGTTGATTTCTTTTCTTCTTCTTTTTTTTTTTTTTCCTGTCAGCAGCCATCGCTGGCTTTCTCTTGTCTCTAGCTTTTAACTGATTTCCCAGTTGCTTCCCCAGGCCAAAAAGAACATACTCCTGGAGCTGGTTTTTTCTCAGTGTAAGCAGAGTTATTTCAAGGCCCAAGAGAAAAGCAAGAAAAGGCATTTTCCCTCTGCCCGCCTCAGACCCCTCACTCCAATATATAATTTGCATGGGGGGAGGGAGCAATGCTCTTGAGTTTGAAACAGCAGGCTCTTCACACTGAGAGTGATAAGCTCCAGGAACACTGGATCCACAGTCTGTTTTCCTAGTTCCAACTACTAATGACTCTGGCACACACAGGAATGAGTGGAAAACTTTCAGAAGCCACAATCCAAACATTTTGGGTAGGAGTAATAATTGAGTCTCCAATTGTTTTGTAGCACCACAGGCTGGAGATTAATTTGTATTGTGACGTCTGAGCTGGAGGAACTGGGGGGGGTAAGCTGAGGGAATACACATGCGCCTGCTATTTATAGCATCTGCACTACCTGGAAAACAGGCTTTGCTATTCAAAAATGAAACTTAAATGACCCCCTTACACTTTCTTCTCTGTCTGGACATTCCCAACACCCTGGGAAATTCAAAATTTATATTTTGTGGCTTTGCACAGAGGGGTTTTTTGATTGAAGTCACCAACTCTTTCACCAAATGTTTGATTTCATTTTTCCTTGCTGTCTTGAATTATGTTCTGGATCACAAATTTCTAACTCCTCCACAGTTTTCATGATTTAAGAGTGCCTGTACTTGTATGCCTCCTGTTGGAACCACTCTCTCCCCTTACCCTTCACTTGTCTACTTTTGCATGTATCCAGATGGAACTTTTTGATGGAAGAAACTCAGACACCTTTGTGATCCCTAGGGCTTAGATGAGTGTCTGCTGCTCAGAGAAGGTGCCTACTAATAGTTGAAGGGACAAACAGGTACTCCCTTGTCACCTCATACTGTTGTCCCAGCACTCCTTTAGAATGATTTACCTCTGTGTCCAACTCTCTTGCTACTTTATCAGCAGCTGTAGGGTAGAATCCTGGGTCTAGTTTACTTTTGCGTGTAGTAGGTGCTCAGTATAGGTTTTGAGTCTGTTTAACAAATACATTACCCAGTTTAAGTCTCTCCCGGGCAAACTCCCACTTGCTGGCATCATAAGGGAGCCGCTCACACTGTTCATCCAGGGGAACTTCATCTGGGTCCATTATAATCGATAGGTAGTCAGTTTTTATTTCAGAAGAAGACTGAGAAATAAAGAGATCTCAAAGTCACAAAGACGGAAACAATTTTTTTTTTTTAAAACCCAAACATCCAGTTTAAAACAATATTTTCTGCTACTTTGGGTCATTTGGTTGAAACTGTGTGGTCAGGTACAGAAAGTACCCCTCCACTTACACGTGCACATATCACATACGTGTATGCACTCTCTATTAAACAACTCCTTACTGTTCCCACAGTACCTTTCTGTAGTACTAGCTCGAACATCATATCATGGATAAAATGCACTCAAATTCTTCAGTGACCTTATGTGTTGTGTTTATTCTTAAACAATTATATGATGATCTTTCTAAAAAATGCAAAGCATTTTTATAAAGTCATTCCAAACAGTGACTAAAAATAACTTTCCATGGTCATTCTGTACAAATAGGAGTATACATTATAGATGGGTCAGCAGTAAGAGTGCATTGTGGCTTTTCTATACTTACAAGAAAGGCCAGAGTGGCAAAGTAAACTCAAGATCCCTGAGGTAATTAATGAAAGTTACATTTCTTATGAAGTGTTTAAACACTCAGAAGGACTAACCTCTTAGTTGCTTCAGCTACCTGAAGAGACTATAGGGTCTATTAGTGAGATTAGAGTAAGCTTTATCCTCAGTAAGAAATAGAAATTGATTATTTCAAAGGCCAAGAAGTAAATATGGTGTAAGACTTATACACAACCATATTTTGAGTTCATTTAGCTATTGGTAGAATGTCAAATGAGTAAGGCAGGCATCTGCCTCGAAGTGCTTGTTTTATCTTGGTAATGTAAATCAAGCCCAGAAAATACCCTTCATTTCAGATCATAAATAACCAGATTTACATTTAATGTGTTAGATTCATATCAATGGGTACATTTCCTGTTAATGGGCAAATTTCCAGAATTGATGAGTGCATTTCTGTGGGCAGACTCTTGGACAGGACAGAAAAGAAGCATGCTTTCCATATAACTCTTGCCTAAAAGCTATGTAAACTTCATTTAAATGAGTTTTGGGGTGGTGCTTTTCCCTACACAGGATCAGAGTTGGAAATGGGAAGACAACCTCTCTATACACACCATTTCACACCCACCCACATTCTTCAGCCCTTACTGACCCTGTTCTGGGCTGTCAGAGCTCACCTCATCCATCACTTGCAATCACTTTCCTTCTCACAGAAATTATCACTAAAATGTGTGACAAATAGCTCAAGCCAGAAAGATTTGCCTGGCCTCCATAAGGAGAGGAAACAAAGATATGAAGCACATTTGTCACAAGCCGCATTTACCACTGGTGTTAGAGTATAAGGGACCAGCCTGTCAGACACTCATATGAGTCTGTAAGACTGTAGAAGAGTAAACATTTCTATACCAAGTTGCTTTCTGGGTGTTCATTAGAGAAGCTGCTGGAGTAGATTCTACTACTAAACTTTTCAATGTCCATATAGCCAAGGCCATGAGAAACAATCTCCAGTCCTCAAAGAGCATAGGACAGCTGAAACCTAGCAAGGGACATCTTGGGTTTGTGCAGGATGTGTGGGAGGTCAGCAGTAGTGCTGATAGAGGCAGGGAAGTAGGCAACGGTAGACAGTCTTCCCATGTGGCACCTATGGAATTTTATGGTTTATCTCAATAAGGCAGATGAGAGGAACACCAAACAAACCTTAAGTAAGGGCTTTGAGGAGAGTGTGATAGTAGAGTGTTAGCTGCCAAATATTTCTTCTTTCAATTGACATTAACACTGAGCAGCTACTAGGTGCTTGGCATGGAAGGTGAGTAGCCAAGTGCTTCAAAGCCCAGGCATTGAGGCTGACTGCCTGACTTGAATCATAGTTCAACTTCTGACCAGCCACGTACACTCAGGCAAGTTGCTTAACCTCTCTAAGCCTAATTTCCTTATCTGTAAAATAGTGATAATAATGATACTTATCTCATAGGGTTGTTGTGAATGTAAAATGAAACAATTCATGTAAAGCTGTTAGAACAAGAGCTGGTATATAATAAGTATTAATAAATTTTAGCTATAATTATAACACTGGCCTGGGCAAGGTGAGGCTAAAAAGATAAAATGCAGTCTTTATCAATGAGGAATGTACACTGTGGTTAGAGAAACCACATAGAAATAGTTTTTGATGTCTTTTTCCTCTTTGCCCCACCACAACCAATCCCTTTTCAAATTTTATAGGCATTCTGGTTTTGAAATAATAATCTCTTGCTCTCATCCATTTGTATTTGCATCAAGATTTCACAGAATTGTAGAAATAGAAGGGACCTCTCCAATTTAGTCTCAACTTATCTTTCTAGTTTTATCTTCACTATGCTCCTATATGCCAAGTAACTAGATTACTTCTCCAGTCTGGGGAGTAGGAAAGGATAGGGTGGGCTGTGTTTTTCTGCTTCTTTCCTTCCAGCTACAGCCTTCAAAGTCTGTCTCAAGCATTGCTTTCTGTGAAGTTTTTTCTCCCCCTCTCCTCCTTTGAACTCCTATAGCCTTTGTACCTCCCTTACGGATTTGGCAAGTTTTGCTTTTGTTAGATGTATTTCCCCACATGATGTGTCTCCCCTTTCAAAACTATTGTGTGACCTTTGTTTCCTTCTAAAGCAGTGGCCTTAATTGTCATGTCTCAAAACCAGTCACTCATATGGCAAAAGCCTGTTGTTACCATATTTACCATAGAGGATATCTGCCAGCTGTGCTTCTCATATCAACACTTTATAGTACACTTTGTTGGTTATGAATATCAAGTCTAAGGTAAACAGCCTGGGTTCAAAACTAAGATCCAACTATAGTGACTTTGGACCAGTTACTTTCCCTCTCTGAGCCCGTTTCCCTCTCTGTAAAACAGGAAGACTACTATACCTACCTCTTTGTGGTTTTGGAAGGATTAACTGAGATTAACAGGATTAACTACATAAAGAGCTACCAGGTGCCTCTCTATTCATTCTTGCCCCCTCTGGTCCATTCCAACAGCAGCCAAAATAATCTTTTCAGACACATATCTGTGACATTTACCATCCCCCACCTTTTCTTAACATCTCTCCTCTGTCAAGGCTTCCCAATCCTTCTAGAATACAGACTAAATTCCTCACCATGGCCTACAAGGCCCTGCCTGGCCAGGCTTTGCAGCCTTGCCTTTCCTTTTCTTTCCTTGGCAGCCTCACCTCTTACCTTGTTCCACTGCAGCCCTATGGGCCTTCTGTCAGTCTCTCATTCTCACAGTGCTCCCCTCCCCAGCCCCAGCCTCATATGTGCTGCTTCCTCTGCCTACCACCCTTTTCCCTTTCTTCTTTGCCTGACCACCTCTTTTACACATTGTTTAGTCAGTCAACTCTCTCAGCTAACTCAGAGTTGCAGTTTGACCTTTATCTGTGTAGTTGATTAGTTAGTCTCCTCCCTAGACTGCACACTCCAGCATTTGCCCTCTGCTGTCACCAGAGGGCCTTGCACAGGGTCTGGCACTCTACAGTGAGCAGGTGAGCAGTAAATATTTGAAGCATGAATAAATGAATGAACGAATGAATGTTAGCTATTTCCAACTGAATTCTAAGAAGCAGGTTGCATTGTAGGTGTAATTATAGAAACCTGATGTCCTAAATTCAAACCTGGACCTCATACCCTAAAGAACTTAATTTTATGGTAGAACTCAGAGTATGGAACAACAGTGCACTTGTTTGCATTTCCATAATGCTGTGAGAGAGAAGTCAGAGGTGGGTCTTTATTTTGCCTTTCCTTTTTATTTCTTAGCAGAGAGTGATGTTAAAAAAATGAATACTTCATAGGTCCCATGCTAAATTTAAAGACTCTCTTACATATTTTTTTTTTTTAATTTTATTTTGTCGATATACATTGTAGCTGATTTATGCTCCCCATCACCAAAACCTCCCTCCCTTCTCCCTCCCCCCCTCCCCCCCAACAATGTCCTTTCTGTTTGCTTGTTGTATCAACTTCAAATAATTGTGGTTGTTATATCTTCTTCCCTCCCCCCCCCCGGTTTGTGTGTGTGTGTGTGTATGTGTGTGTGTGAATTTATATATTAATGTTTAGCTCCCTCCAATAAGTGAGAACATGTGGTATTTCTCTTTCTGTGCCTGACTTGTTTCACTTACATATTTTTTATATCAAAAATATCCCTTCTGTTCCTGAGAAATATTCATCCACTCATTTGTTCTGGCTTTTCTTTTGAATACCCTGCTTTGTGGTTAAAGACATTTCAATGATTTATTTTTCACATTCACTAGGTCAGAGATAGGAATGAGACGAAAGGGAAAGAAGAATGTTTAGTACCTGCTCTAGACTTCAGACCAGGCACTTTAGAATATTATGTAAAAAGGAACATAGGATTTCATCTGTATTCTTACCCTTTTCAGTTTTCGGATAAAGAGGGTTAATAGGAGCCAGAAGAGGGTTGCAGCCACACAGGTACATGTCAGAGTGATCAGCTCCAGATTAGATTTGTCTGAGGTTCCTGGAGAAAGAAAATCACCAAGATGGTGTTAAAAACAAACTCTAAAACTTAGGGACTTTGTGGTTTTATGAAAGAAGGCCAGTGCCCCTAAATGGTTCATCATAGTGAGAACAATCTGCTAGTGCAAAATTAGCCTCTGAGACAGATCCTGTCTAACCTTCTGAGTCAGGCAGGGTACACAATATTAGCGTAATGAACTCTCACATATATTAAAAGACTTTCCAGAAATTTTGCTGTTGAGTTTGCAAACTTTGTAATCCCAGAGATAGCTAATTAAAAATCAGAGAGAAATTAAACATGAGAAAAAATTAAGGCAGGAACAAAAGCCCATTCAAGTACTAAATCTGGAATATGTTAAATCTCCCTAATGGATTTTAGAGGAAATTCTAAAGAAAAAGAAGAAAAAAAAAAAAAATACAGAAAAGGGTTCCTTTGGGACTCACAAAATCCTTCAACGTAGATTTTAAAAATAAAAATAAAACTCAAGGACTGTCACAGTTGTCAGCTTGCTCCTTTTTGAAAAGCCAGGCCAAACTACCTACATCCCACTCCCTGAATCTGGGGCTCTGTTTCTAACCACTGTGGCAGCCAGCTTGCAGGGCTGAGGTGAGAGGAGGTAACTGCTGGAAATGGATCCTTCCCAGTCATCTCATTTCTCAGAAACACAGATATCAAAATGTGAGCACTATTCCCCCAAGACCAAAAAGAAAAGATCCAGAGTATTCATGTGATGCCTTTAGAGAGGGAACTCTTTGGAATTTGTAAAAGAATGCCCCAGTGGAACAGAAGAGAGGTTCCCTAAGTATTGATTCCAGTGGACAATTTCCCAGGAATTCTAAAGTAATGCCCTTATCCTTTAACTTCACTGAAATGAGACAGAGGTCTTATATTATTAAGGTAGGCAAAGAACAAGTGAGAGCCAAGCACTTAAAACCACCCTACGAAGTAGATGGCAGTAATATCCCAGTTTCGTAGATGAGTACTTCATCTTATGGGCTCTTTGTTTCAATTCAGCAAATATATATTGAGACCACTACAGACAAGGTTAGAGGCTGGAGGAGATAACATGGTAAGGGAGAGTTGCCACTCTCAAGGAGCCCATTCAAACCTGACCAAGAGACTTAAAGAAGAAGAAAAAAAAAGGTTTTTGGAAGAGGCAACATTTGAAATGGATTTTGATCTGCAGAGATGAAGACAGGGGAGGATATTACAGGCAGAGGGAATAGTACGAGTAGAGACCCAGACCTGGGAAATGACAGGGCACCGATGGCAGCGTGATGCAAGATATAGGACAGGACCAGACCATAGAGGATTCTTAGTTATATGCATGACGGGTTTGAACTAAATGGTGCAGGTAGTTGGAACCAGTGAAGTTTCCCTGCCCTGAATCACAGCAAATACACAAGCTGGAAACCTGAGAATCACAACAACAGTAATACTCACTGGCACTTATTGAGGGCTTTCTATTCTAAGGACTTTCCTAAGGTCTGACATGTATTAATTCACCCAAGACTAACAACAACCCTGTGAGCTAGATTATTTTCATTTTATGAATGAAGAAATTGAGACATGGAGAGATTAAGCCTCTTGCCCAATGTCACAATCTGCGAGTGGTGCAGCTGTGATTTTAATGCAGATAATCTGACTCCACATGCTTATTGCTAATCTTCCAAGCGTATGCCACTTCTTCCTTCTCTCTTGTCCTTTCAGCCTTTTGAAGTGCATATTAATCACTTCCTATAGGTCATAGTCCCTGCCACAAATTATTTTTTAGTCTGGAGTGAAAACTGACATTTTCTCTCCATCTTGTCTCTCACAAAGTTCTGCGCATTCTGCTTCCGTGGCTCATGAAATTGTCACCTCTTCTCTACCCCACTGTCACTGCCTAAAGTAAGGCCTCGTCAGTTCCCACCTAGACCACTGCATTAGCCTCCTACCCAGCCTTGACTCACTCCAGTCTCTCCTCCACCTCTGCAGCCAGAGTGACCTTGTCAAATCACAGATTTAATCCTATTACTCCTCTGTCTAAATTCCATCGTTTTCTCCCTATCACCATTGGGATAAAAGTCCAAATCCTTAGTCCTTTATGCCCAACCTTTCCTGTCTCTTCAGCTTCATCTCATACTGTCCTCCTCCTTGTTCCAGTCACATCGAAATTCTTACAGTTTCTTAAATACACCAGCTATTCTGCACCTCCATTCTCTGGCTTTTGTTATTTCTCTACCAAAATGTGATCTTCCTGGGGCAGAGGCCACATCTTATTTATCCCACTTATCAGATTAGGTGAATGAATGTATAAATTATGTTTTGATTTACCTGTCTCCAAGAGTTTCATGAGGATTTCAAAGAGTTCAGGGTCAAATCCCTGTTCCTGTGTATTATCCAACAAACATGGACCATCTCCTACATCTCAGATCTGTTCTAGGTGCTGGTATACAGTGGTAAGAGAAAGGGCATGGTTAGAGCTCACAGTCTGATATTCAGATCTGAGGTGATAACTGTGTTAAAAATTCTGAGTGAAGCAGCAGAATGTAGCATTATGGTTCTCTTGTTCACTGCTACATCCCTAGTGTTTAGAAGAGTGCCTGGCACATAGTAGAAATGGTGGATGAATGAATGAATTTATTTGGCTTTATTTGCTGCTGTGTCAGCTTGTGGTTAAGCTTCCTTGAACCTCATGAGATTGATTGAGAACAACCTCCTTAAAGAAGTTCAAAGTACGATAGGCTTTTCTCTCAGTACACATCCTCGCAATGGGAATATTGCAAGCTCAAACTCATGAGTTGGGATTTCTTCCCCCAGTGTGAGGTCTAATGCTGCCTTGCTGTGTACACACACACACACACACACACACACACACACACACACACACACACACACACACACTCGCTTACATTTCTTCCCCCAGTGTGAGATCTAATGCTGCCTTGCTGTGTACACACACACACACACACACACACACACACACACACACTCTTGCTTACACAGCAAATACATTTTGTGGAATTTGATTGGGACCTGCTCAGGGCACAATGGCCTTTAGCTGTCGGAGATGCTTCTCGAGACATAATATTACTGTCTGCATAAAACCTCTGCAGTTGCTTCCCACATGGGAGAGGTCCCTCTTTCCCACTGCATTCCGTGGGGCAGGAAGCTGACCCACAAAGTCTAATTCCATAGTCCTTACTCAAGCAAAATTCCTTTCAGTGGAACCAAATGTGTTTATGTGCAAACACTAACACATTGAAGGAATTAATTCATTAAAAAAATCTTTAAGATGAACATTTATTAGGAAGGAAAGACCTATTTAATATTAATATTCTGTACTGCTTACTGAAAAACAAAATTAGAACTCGATAGTATATGATATAATATCTATATTCTATTTGATAGCTCAATCTCTATTTGAAATACAACTGTTAGGACAGTCTTATGCTGGATAGACTGATTTAAGCAATCCCTGAGGTGTTTTCTCAGTGGTCAAACATCCACACACTAGCCGGACTAGACCCAGCTTCAACTTGCTGGTGACAGCTGGTAAGCTCAGTGCATGAAATAGCCCAGCTGCACATGGCAGGGGGAAGGATGCCAGCAGAAGTGTGAGTGGGATTTGACAATAAGTAGGAGGTAGCATTGGTTCTCAGGGATGTCACTCCCATATGATGTTTGTGAAATGCCAGCATCAGTACAAGGTTATTGTTATTTGGGATACTGACAAGACAAGAATGTGGCCAATTTGAAGAGTGTATGGTAATTATACTTTTATTACAGAATGCTGACCCTGTTGCATGGAGCATTCCATGTCAATTACTCTCCCAGGCTTCATACCATCCCTCTTGGAATAGTAAGGGCAGGTGCCACACAGGGGATGGTCTGCATTCTGAAGGGTGATGTGCCTTGTCTAGAGTCTCTGCAGCTGCACAGTGTCCTGAGTCTTTCTGATGGCAATGGCCGCTCTCTATGCACACAATCTGGGCTACATGGTCTAGCAGCCTCACCCTGACACGTGGCACCGTGTGGCATCAGACTGCTTGAATTGACAGGTGGCAGAGCCAGTCAGTTCAGCTCATGCAGTATAGCCAGATAGAGTTTCCCAAGAGCTAAGGAAGCACCCCAAGCAAAAAGCTGGGGCACCTCCTGGCCCAGGGTCTGCTTGACTTTTGAGTACAAGTTTCATCAAGAAAGGGCAAGAAGCCTTTATGGGATCTATGAGCAACTGTGCTGTAGACCAAGGACTCTGCCCCACTTTCCTCATCCTTAAAAAGTGGAGACGATAACAGCCCCTATTTCATAAGTGAAATGTGTAAGCCTAGTGTTGGCTATTATTTTGAAGGCTTCCTTTCTTTCTCTCTTTTCATTTGCCCTCCCTCCTGACTACCCCCCCCCGCCTTTCTTTTCTTTTTTATTTTTTTCCTTATCACTTTTTGGACTTTTTTTTTTCATCCATGTACCCATTATTTTCTGCAGACAGTTGAGCTACCACCTTCCCTGAGAAGTTTGCCTGACATTGCAGCGTGGTTTAGATGTTATTCTGGTTGTATGGTTATTTTAATTTAAGGTAACTATTTATGTGGGTTTATTGCCCACTAAACTTTTAGGATCTCAAGAGAATATATTTCTTGTTTATCTTGCGTCTCCAACACTGGCCCAGAGGAGGTCTCAATAAAGATTTATGTATGGATGAAAAGAAAATTAAATCAGATCGACCTAGACCTAAACTCTCCACATTCCTGACCAATATGAGGTAATGAAACAGGGCTACCTCCTTCTAGCTAAAACCCAGTAACCAGTAATCCAATTAACCGTATTATGAGGTTTCTCTAAAGCCTACTGAAGTATCAAAATTGGCCTGCAGAACTTCATTACTATTTATGAAACTTTTAGGAATCTATATACACCAATTTGAAACTACTCTTAAGGATAGTGATGTATGGAAATACTGTATTCAGCTTAAATTTGAAGTACATTTTCAAGAGTCATTTTGAGTAAAGATATTTAAAATTGCTATTATGTGACATTAGTTCTGTAACACATTTTTATAACAAGTTAATTCCTAAAGTCAAACAGGAATTCTGTGGTTTGGAACACCTTTTGGGTGACTGCTTATCCAGGAAAAGTATAATACAGAAAGTTTTGTTGAAATGGAATTTGGTATATCATATTAACAAAAGGTAATGTTAGCTAATACTTACAAAGTTTTTATTATATGCCAGAGACTGTTTTAAATGTGTTAATCCTTACAACAACCCTATAAGGATTGGTAAACCATTAACATCTTCACTTTTCACTGAAGCACCAGGAAGGTAAGTAACTTGCCAAACATTATTAACAAGCTGGTGAGCAGTGAGATGGCTTCAGAGTGGGTCCTCTTAATCATCACATTCTGCTGCTTTAGAATTGACACACAATAGAGCAGAATGGTAAACATAGTTCTAATTCTCAGCGCTGCCAATTCCTAGCTGTGTAGGACAAATCATTTATTTAACCTTTCTGTGCATATATTCTCACTTTTAAATAACTGCACTTCCTCATAGGATTGCTGCAAAAATTAAGTAGGATAATGCATATTTGGTAAGATATAATTACATAGTCCCAGGTCTTCACAGAACCCAGCACCAAGTTCATTAAGCCTAACACCACTTCTATGATACCCTATGCAGTTTCATGCCAGCCTAGTTTCCCCAGGCGGAATTAAGATGAATTTTTTTTTACTTTGAATTATTTTGTCTCAAGAATTATCTACAAAGATCTTACATCACCCTAACTGAATTCCATTACCATTATATGAATTCTGATCAAGGACAGATTTATGTCATGTCAAAAGGCATGTATATCCCCATCCCCCATCCCTCCTGTGTGGAACTGGTGAACAGCCAATTCGTCTCTCCATTTTGAGCACTGTTCTCTCCTTGGGAAACCCTTCTAAATAGCCAACACCCATGAGAGGAGTCACATCAGTCCCCAACATATTCCATGTGAATTAGTTTATCACATCCTTCCTCAGTGCCAGGTTAGTCACGGGCATAAATTTGGGGACAGGATTCAGGAAGAGGAGCTAAAGTGGAGGGCAGTCAGGGATCAAAGGAGTGTCAAAAAGAACTGAAAACTGAAAGCTGGCTAAGGGTGATAAAAAGAAGTGGCTGGGGACCCAAGTTTTGAGCTTTTTCTATTCTTGACTCTTGGAATTTAATTACTAGAGAACATAGTGTATACTTTCTACTGTACATATGAGTCCTTTCTCAAATAATTGTAATGTGCAATTATTGTGGCATAAACTTTGCAAATCACATCTATAATGCTATGTTGAATATTTAGACTCCACGACTCTGAGGCATTCTTTTTGAGCCTTCCCTGACTTTTGTATTCATCAGTCATCTTCAAAAAATGTTTAATATGGTAGTTGTTCTTCAAGTTGTTTTCTCCTGTGTAATTATAAATGCTATTGAACTGTAGTGAGGTCTAAATCTATTACAAGGATGTTCTTATATATATTGTGGTTATTAATTGCAATAATAATTATGAAGTATTGCTTATCTTAAGTCCTTGGATGAAAATGTGCCACACTTTCATTGTAACAGGTCCTGTGAGTTCCATGGGTTATTGAGTGGCATGTTAATTTCAGGAATGATTTTGGTTACTAACAGTTTTGTCGTTGGTTTTGATATTGGAACTTCCCCTTTGAGAGCTCCATGTGTGTTTGTGCTCATGCTCTGTCCAAACCAAACAAGACCTGTGATTATTTAAAGAAGCTACTTTGACTCCCCAGTCCATTCATCCTTTTCAGATACAAAAATAACACATTGTTTTATCTATGAGTATAAGAATCCTTTTTCAAAGGAAATAAAAAAAGCAGACAGTTTCCTTCCTGGCTAATTCATGAGCCTCTTTAAACCTGTTAAACATAGCCACAGACACAACTCGTTTGCCTGGTTTCATTTCCTAAACTTGATTTGACAAGATAGGTCAGTGTGAAGAGTCCATATACATCTATAACAGGAAATCAAGTCTAAATCTAGGGAATGTTTCACAGCCACCAGGGTGATAAGAATAATGACTTAGGCTCTAGAGCAAGAATCTAATTTCAGTTATGAAATTACTGAGCAGACACTGCATTCAACTGTTCTGAATGGCATCCAAGGATCAAATTTTTATTCAGTGAGCCCACAGTACTTCAGTTCAAGAAACTCCATCTAACTCACACGTGCAGGCTTTCCTAAGATCTACATAATGTCATGCCAGGGCTTCTCCCAACCATTGCTGACCTGTGTTCCCAGTACAGAAGAGTGGGAGCAGATACATGGCGAGAAAAGGCAGCCATGTGGTAGGCTGAGGTGAGTTCACAAAGAGTCCAGTTTTCACCTCAGGTCTGCCATTACCTGACTGTATGATTTAGGTTAATCATTTCAGACCTCTCTGGAGGTTCATAATAGTTGTTCTGTGTATCTTAAGAGGTTGTTGAGAGGATATGGGGGAAAATACCATCTGCTCTGAGAACTGGGGAGGCCTCTGCTTTCTGCTCTCCCTGGCCTACTCCCTGAGGGCTACATCTTGGAGTCCTTGCTAAGAGACAAATTAGCAACCATTTGAGGAAGGAGGTGTTAGAAATGCACACTCCATAAACTGTTTTCTCCATGTGTGAGCAGAAGAGTCAAGAATATTTTAAAACAGGGATTATTTGGGAGACAAACAGGACCATTACTAAAGGTATTCAGTGAATGCTACCCTTTCACTTTTTCTGCAAGTATAAGTTTGTGGTAGAGTAGTTTCAGATTTTCAGGAGACTCTAAAATCACCTCCTTGTGAAAGCCTGAAGATGATGTTCTATTTTAAAGGAGTCTGAATTCTCAGAGTTACAATCTTTAAGTAATGTAAGTTCCCAGGACAAGAGAACTGAAGTACATCGACTTCTTCCTAGTTCCTCACCCAGAAATACTTGCATATGCTGAAGTCTGCTGGTGAGCATTTGGAAATAGGCTACTGAACAAGTTCTGTCTTTCCATGTAAAATCTCAATATGCTGTAGATATTTACATGTAAGAGGTGCCTATTTGATAGCTATGATGCTGTAAACTTAATGTTTTGGATGATTCTTCGTATTAGAGAATTGAAATTGAGGTCTAAACTATTTTTTAAATGGAAGCCACATGGCCATAGCCAGAGCAGGATTAGGCCTCTTTGTACTTTGCTGCTCAACAAGCTTTCTGAGGCATGTAAAGAGGAAGCACTTGGAATATTTTTCTTAAAGTGGTCGTTTATAATATGTTGCTTCTCTCTGATAATATTTTGCAGCCTACTTCATTTTAAAAACCAGCTTATGAAAACATTTGGAATAGCAGCATATAGTCTAACTACTGGGAATTGGAAAAGGAAAACAAATGAACAATGTCAGTGTGTGGGTTCCCCCCACACACCCCTTTCTTCCTTCTCAGACTTATTTCTCACAGGTATGGACCACTCCGGCCATTCTCTGTGGGTCAATGTAATCACACTGTCAGCAGCTGGGTTTCCTTTCTTCCGGGAACTACTCCCCCTGTGGAGACTGTGTTCAGATCGCAGGCTCTCAGGGACAGCCAGCCAGTGTTTTCACCTTCTTCCTTCCCAGACAGAACAAGACAGTCCCTCCCAGGAGGGTGGGGAGAGGGGAGAAGGAGGTCAGGAAAGGAACAGACTGGAGCAGGCAGCAGGAGACTGGAAGGTGGGAAGTTAAACAAACAGGGAAATAGATGTCTGAACAGTTTCTTGTTGCTTTCTTCAGTAGCTGTTTACCTTGCACAGTGAGGTATGCTGAACTTTCCACAGAGCCCTTCTGGTTGGTGGCTTTGCAGTGATAAATGCCTTCATCCTCTTCTGTGACTCTTTCAATAAACAGCGTGCTGCTTCCTGGTCCTAAAATAATTCCTGGGGAGTGAGAGATGTTTAGATTAGTGGGCCTGGATAACAAACAAAAACAACTACTTCTGCAACACAACCTTCTTCCTATCACTGTGCATTCAGACAAGGAAATCCGAGCTCTGGATAACCTGGGGCAGGGCTGCTTATTTGTTTTCTCTCAGTCCACGCTTTCTGATAGTACCGTCAGTACCCAGCAGATCCCCAGCTTTGGAGATGCAGATTCACTCATGGCATAGGAAGAAAGGAGAGAGAGCTGCCATACCCAACTTTAAAGTTGCAGATATCAAGAAGGTAGCATATCTAATAGTAACAAGTACCATTTACTTAATGCCCACTACATGCTAGGCAGTATGCAGCACATCATTCATACCTTAACATTTACAACCATCCTGTAAGGTGTTATTGTCTCCTTTTTGCGAATGAGGAAACTGAGATTCATAAGATTAAATAACTTGACCAAGAGCATGCAGTTTGACCGAAAGCAAATTTATGGCATGTCGATAGAGGGAAATCATGTTTCAGTTGTCATGTAGCCTGATGAGGCCGTATAGCACAACGGTAAAGAGCTTGGGTTGTGTTTTAATCCATGCCTTAGCACTTCAAGTTTTGTCACTTTAGGCAAGTTACTTAACTTTGCTAAGTTTCAGTTTCTTCAGTGTTAAGATAAAAATGAAAGCAGTTCTTACTCTATTCATGAGAAAATGAATGGCAAGTATAGGCATATAGTTTAAGTGTTCAGCAAAAATAAGCTTCAGTATTACTACAGAGCATGGTGTAATGGAAGGAGCACCATGAATTTTCAGACCCTGAAAACTTCAAGACCTGCTAGCTTCAACACCTAGTACTATTATCAAGTATTTATTGAGTGTTTATTCTGCTGTCAGTCTGTGTAAGATACTTTGTGGTTCAGACTAAGACGTAGTATCTGCTGAAGAAGAAAAATTAATTTATACCAAACACACAGGTATAAATTCTCTCTCTCTGTATGTCACACTCACACACACACATAAACCAACAAACAGAACATGTTTAATGAATGAGAATGAAGAAATGTAGCATAATATAACCAATTAAGTGCAAAGTCTGGCAGAGGGAGGGAGATAGTAAGGAAGGGCGTCCTCAGGGAAGGCTGCATGGAAGAGATGGCCCTTGAGCTGGGGTTTGAAGGATTATCAGAGGTAAGTGAGAAAGGAAAGTAAAAAAATGAAATGAGTGTGTTGAGTACATGTTCTGAAGTAGTGATAGAATGGGCCTGACCAGACTATAGGCTATATTTTCTTAGTTTAAACTGATTATAAAAGATATACTCAATATAGAAAATTTGAGAAATAACTAAAAACATTAAAAAAAATTTTAAAAAACACAAAAACCCCAAACACCTGTAGTCTCATCTCCCAGATGTTCCTTTAGTCTGTTTTAAGTAAACTTTTTTTAAAAAAAAACAGTTTGTTCATTCATATAACAAATCTTTTTGAGCTCCTACTATGTTCTAGACATTATACTAGATGCTGGTAATACCGTAATAAGCAAGGCAAATAAAATCCTTGCCTACAAGGATTTTAAATCCTTGCTTATATACTAGTTTTGGAGAATTGCAAATAAATAATGTAATTTCAAGTAGCAATAAAGTCTGTAAAGAAAATAAATCAAGTTAAGAGGATCATGAGTTAAGGAGGGTGAGGAGGCTATTTTAGATTGGGTGTTTAGGGAAGACTCTGTGAGGAGAACCTTTGAGCAGAGACATGAAAGATGGGAAGAAATAAGCCATTTGAAGATCTGGGGCCTTTTAAGTATAGGAAATAACAAATATAAAGTTTCTGGGGAAGGAATGAGCTTATTTAAGAAACAGCAATAAGACCATTGTGGCTAGAACACTGTAAACAAGCAGAAGAGATGAGAGCTAGGGAGGGCCCAGATCATTTGTGACCCCATAGGCCATGGTAGGGATTTAGGGTTCTGTTCTAAGTGCAGTGGGAAGCCACTGGAGGGTTATAAGACTATATGAGAACAAGGGTGGAAATAGGGAGAGCAGGTGGCTGGCAAGTGAAGTTGCTCAGGAAAAGATATGGTAGCTTGGACTGGAGTGACTATGTTGGAAATGGTAATAATTGGTGGCTTTGGGGATTTTTTGGAAGGCAGAACCAATCGGCGTGCTTATGGGTTAGCCTGCGATATGTGAGAAGAGTAAAAGGTTGACTTCAATGTTAATGGTTTGAATAAGTGGGAGAATGGTGGTACCTTTCCTGAGGTGGAGAAGATTGTGGGAGAGCATGTTTGAGGGAGAAAAATCAAGCATCCTGCTCTGTTTTGCACACAGTAAGTTTGAGGTGCCTATTGCACATCCACAGGGAGCGTTCATCAGAAGCTCACGGAGGAGGTCAGGACCAGAGAAACCACGTGCAGTCAGCAGATAGAAGGCGTAGAAAGCCATGGGCATGGAAACAAACCTCATGGGCACTGAGTCCAGAGAGAAGAGTGGAAGTCTAAAGGCTGAGCCATGGGAACTTGGAGTAAGAGGAGGAAGCAGCCACAGAGTCAGAGGAGGAGTGGCCAAGGAGGTGGTAAGAAAACCAAGAGAGTATGGTTCCTAGCACCCAAGGAAGGAGTTTCACGAAGGAGAGAACAATCAGCTTTGATCAGTGCTGCTGAGAGACTAAGATGAAGGGAGATAACTGACCACTGGGTTTGACAATGAGCCATTTCAGGAAGTGTGGGAGCAAAATCTGATTAATGTCACAGAAAGAGAGAACAAGAGGTGAACAAGTGGAGATGGTGAGGATGTTTCCTTTCAAGGAGGTAGCTGTCTGTAGACTAGCATGAGGTGGAGAAAGGAATTCTTTCTCAAAATGTGAAATTTTACAGCATGAGTCTGTGCTGATAGAAAAATTCAGGGAGGGAGAGGTAGAAAGGGAGGGAAGCAGAAGGGAGAGAGACTGATGGTACAGGGGCCAGAAGGAATAATGCCAAAATCAGAGTTCCTGAAGCAGTGAGGGGGACCGAATCCAGTGGCCAAGTTGGCCTTGAGTAGGAGCAGAGGCGTTTTAACAGGAAGGACAACAGTATAAAGGGATGGGTAGATTAGACAATTTGGCGATACATTTTCTGAATAAATAGGAGGTGATTATCTGTTTAAATTGAGGAAGAGGACGGAATTTTGGAAGTTTGAAGAGAGAAAAAAAGGTGTTAGTGTTAGTTGAAGAGAGGAAAAAAGGGAAGTATTGTTTTGGGAGAGAAGGAAAACAAAATTACTAGTGTACAGTTTCTTTCTAATGATCATACAACTTTAAATACCGCCTCCCCCCCAATAGCACAACATAAATATTCTCCCATGTTCTTATATACTTTTAATATAATTGCCCATTATATATGTATCATAATTTAACTATTCACCTATTGATTGGCATTAGTTATATGTAATTGTTCATAACTATAAATAACAATGCAATTAACAACTTTAGGCATAAAGATTTTTCTGTATTAGAGATTGATTTTTTAGGACAGATTCCCAGAAACAGAGTTGTTAGGTCAAAAGCTCTTGATTCATATAACCAAAATTGCATTCCAAGTTCAGATTAAGGAAAGCTTTGGAATCTTGGTTGTGGAGTTTTGACTCAATGCAGGAGCAAAGAGAGAGTCACAAGGCTTTCTGACCAGGGAAACAACATAATGAAAGCAATGTTTAAGGAAGTTTATGTCTAGAAAGAGAATGCAGGGTGAACGGAATGAGAAAAAGTGGCATCTGAGTCCAGTTGTAATTCAGGCAAGGAATGATGAGGCCTCAAACCCAGATGGTGGGAAAGGAAGTAGAGAGGAAGAAATGGAAACAGACATTTTGTAGAAACAACCTACAGGAATTGGTACTTTATTGTATCCAGGAATAGAGAGAGATGAATCCAAGGTGATTCTAATATTTTAAGCCCAGATAACAGGAAGAAAGAGTTCTCCCCTATAACCTTGGCTAAGTCATTTCATCTCTTTGGGGCTGTTTCCCCATCTGTAAAATGAGAATAATACCTGCTCTGCCTATTTCATGGTATTGCTAGGATGATCAATTGAGATAATTTAAGTATATGCTTTTGAAGCTTTGAAAAGTATAAACTATGGTATACGTGGCAATCACAGAAAATTCAAGTATGGCTGCATAGTGATTGGTCAGGGTCAATGAACATTTATAACAGCAGCTCTCTTGCTACCTACAGTCATCTCTTTTGCAGCAGATCTGAACTTCAGTCAATTTTCTATGTCTCATATGCCAATTTAAGGCTAATACCATGAACAAATAAAAGTCAAAGGACTTGGATTTCTCCCAAGGAAACGTGCAGTTAGGGAAGGTGAAAGGATAGTACCACAGATGCTGATGAGTGAACCTCATCTGGCACAGATTCCGCTTTCCATGCGTGGAGGAGAGGAGATGGGGTGAAAGGATGTCCAAATTCAGTGGGCAAAGCTCTTCTTTCTGACTTGCCCTCACATTGCACTGCAACCAATGGCATGGAGACATTGAGGTGTCACCATCAGACAGGCCACTCAGAACCCTCCCCAGGCCCTTTCTCATTCTCTACTCTTGCTACTTATTTCCCTTCTCACAAAAATGGGCAGGTTACTCTCTTTTTATTTTTTCCCATTCCTCAAAATCTTCCGTCCATACTTAATTCATAGTTGTCTCCCCTAGTTTCTCTAATGCCTTAACTTGATGATGCTCATTTGGTGTGACCCAATCTCTATAATAATAGGCTCTGTTCTGTTGATGAATGCATCTTTTTAAAAAGGTTCTGTTTTTGGTTTAATTTTAATTTTTCACTGTCAAAAATTTAGAAAGTGCAGAAAAAACATAACCCTTATACCCACCATTAAGATTATCAGATGTCAACATTTTGCCATATTTGCTTTAGATCCCTTTGTCTCTCCCTTTTATGTGAAATAAAATCTATAGATGCTTTGTCCTTCCTTTACCCTCTCTCTTCAGAGATACCACTGTCCTGTAGTTGGTACATATCATTCTTGTGTATGTTTCTGTACTTTCTCTAAATAGGTATGTATCTCTTTACAATATATAACATTTTATATGTTTAAAAATTCTAAATGAATGGTATTATACAGATTTTATCCTCTTCAACTTGTTTTTTTTCATTCAACAATGTTTTTATATTTATCCTTGTCATGTATATCCTTTTTCTACCCTGATATCATAAAGCATTCCCCTTATATACTTTCTTCATGAAATCTGTTTAAAAGATTTAGAGTTTTGCTTTTTTTTATTTAAGTTTTTAATCTGTCTGCACTTTCTTTCAGGGAAGGGTATGGTATGGTGTGAAGTAAGTATCTAATTTTTACCATATAAATAGCCAATTATCCCAGCATCATTTATTGAATAATTTATTCTGTTCCCACTGAGTTGTGGTGCCTGCTCTACCAGATACTAAGTTTCCATATTTTATGGTTCTGTTTCTAGGCTTTCTATTTGTTCACAGTGACCTAATAATCTATCCGTGTAGCACATCATTTAAATTATGATTACTTGATAATACATCTTGATATTTTGTATAACTTAACCCCTTCTTCCTCAAAATGGTCTTGACTATTCTTGGCCCTTTATACTTCAATATGAATTTCAGGTTTAACTTGTCAAATTCTGTGAAAAGCACTGTTGGGATGTTGATTGAAATTCCGCTGAATTTGTATAATAATGTGGGGGAAATTGTCATATTTACTTTAAGTTGAAGCATATGAAACTGCCAAGAAAAATTTTGACCTACAGAAATGGCAGTATGGTTCCACCTAATAATAAATGTTCCCATCCAAGAAAAGCAAGTATCTTTGAGTTATTTAGGTCTTCTTACATGTTATTTAATCGTTTTATGATTTTCTTTTTAAATATATTGTTTTTCTTTAGTTATATTTATTTCTAAATATGTTGTAATTTTTGTTGTTATGCAAAATGGTATTGGGTTCTTTGAAGGGTTACTCCATATGAATTTTTTCTTTCCTTTTTGGGTGTGTTAGTCATTAGAACTAACATGTAAAACTCAATTATAAACATGATGCACCACATTGTGTTGCTGAGATAACTTAATTGTAGGCCTCCTTGCTTCTAGAGGGATAGCCTAAGTCATTTCCATGTGCTTGTTTATGTATTTCCATGGCTTCTGACACTGAATACAGATTCTTCAGCCACCGAAGATGTAACAATTCCCATGGAAACTGATTATTTATTTTACTATAAGAAGCTGTATCAGAGTGGACCAACAGGATGTACAGCAGAACTTGCAAATGTAGATACCTTCAGGGGCCAGGCATGTAACATGAATGAGTTGGGGATGAGATAATGGGAGGGGACTGTCTATGGAGCACAGAAGGCCTAATAGCAGAAGCCTCTACCAACCTTCAACCAATTGGAAATTTGGGAACTTGAGTTTAGTGTTGTCGACTGAGTTTTAAAGAGAAGGCAGAAATCTGAATGTTTTATGTTAAAGCTCATGTTTTTTAAATGTTGGCAGCCAAGTCGACATATAAATTTACTGCAAAGGCCAATAGAAACACGTATGCTGGATAGATTAGACACAACTTTGAATTAGACAATGTACCTGGGGATAAGCTTTTATATTTTTATTAAGCAAGGACCTTCATGATTTGGCCCTTGCCTATCTTCCATGCTCCTCTGCCTGTTATATCTGTAAATCTGTCCTTGGTATGAGCCATACTAATCTGTATACAGTTCATGATAAGCCTTGGTGACTTTGTATATGTTGTTTCCTTGACCCTTGGTTAACATTTGCTTGTTTTTTAATATTCAGTTTAAGCATTAGCTGCTCTGGAAAGCATCTTCTGATGCTCTTAGGCCCCTTCTCTGTTACTCCTGTATCTCTCTGTGCATGCCCCTACTCTGGCACTTAACATTTTGTAGTAATGGCTGACTTGCTTATCTGCCCATTCCACTGTGGGTTCCTGGAGAATGGTAACTCTGCCATATTCATTACTGAATCCTCAGCACCTAGTGCTGAGGTGACAGACAGTTGGCTTTCAGTAACTGAGGAAATGACCAAATAAGATAATGGAAAATGGAATGTAGGGAGTGAAGAATGAGAGTGAGCTCTGCAATCTTTGCTGAATATTATGAAGCTAAGCTCATATCAGTGCTAACTCCCTGTGTGGTAGTATTGACTGATGACCTGCAGCGTGCCCAGTTCTCACAATCTGTAAATTGTATGTTGATTAATTTTGTCATTTTATGATTCAAAATGCCCCAGTTCCTGGAGTTTAAAAATGCAAACTCGGGTGGTTTCATAGGTTTGCTTAAAACATTAGCTCCAAAGGGACAATTAAAACATAATACTGGGTTGTTCTCACAGGAGCCTGTAATGTACTCCATCCAAGGTGTCTAATGATGACATTCAGTGTAAGAACTTGAATGACCTATTGCGTTGGTTGCTAATGGGAATTATGGATCAGTTTTAAACCATGCTGGTCTATATATTTATCCATGGAGTGCAGCCTAAATTTTAAATATGCCCAACCCTTTTAGTATTTAGTATTTTCAAGGGACTTTGGCAATAATTTTATTTCTTCCCATTATACCTTAAGGTGAATGACAATCTTGGCATTTTATATATGAGCAGCATATTGCCCAGGGAAGAGCATGGAATAGAATTTTTATTCAATTCACCACTGGGTGAATAAATCTGTAGAGATTTTGGATTCACCTATTGATTAGATAAATGCACATCACGTGTTTACCTCCTATTCCTTACACACACACACAAAACGACCTGTCATGTTCCTAAATTGGTCTACCAGTCTGACCAGTGACTCCTATTTTGTTGCTCTATTGATGATTTGTACTTCTGACTTAGAGAACATCATTTCCATCTAGTTTGGCCAAACTAATCTTCATCATCAAAACTCTCTTCTTTATCCATCAAAGTCCAATTCAAATGACATCTTCTCCATGAAACCTCCCTGAACACCCCAGTGAGAAGTGCTAATTTGTATCTGGTGGAATCTTATACAACTCACATTACACATTTATTAATTGACTTTGCACCTATTATGTGTAAGTTTTTCTTTTTCTTTTTTTTTCTTTTTAGTGACCGGCACTCAGCCAGTGAGTGCACCGGCCATTCCTACATAGGATCCGAACCCGCGGCCGCTGGGAGCGTCGCTGCGCTCCCAGCGCCGCCGCGCTCCCAGCGCCGCACCCTCCCGAGTGCGCCACAGGCTCGGCCCATGTGTAAGTTTTTCAAAGGTAAGGACTAAGTGTTGCTCATTTTCATTTTCTCTAGAATATAATAAAGTATCTGGCTCATGGTGTATGTAATTAATAAATGTTTGTCAAGTTTAATAAAGCAAAAAGTGAATTTTGTTTGTTATTGTTGTGATAGTCTTGGCTCTCCAACTAAATGATAAGTTCCTTAAAGCTGGCACATAATAAGTTTTCAATAAATGATAGCCATGATAATGATGATGATGATGATGATGTTCTAGGTATACAGTAAATAATCATATCTTTAGATTGATAGCTTTTAAAGGAATTGATTAGCTAAGAGTTATGTATGAACTAAGGACCAGAAGAGACAAAATATAGATTCAAGATGGCAAAAGGGGACCTAAGAAAACTAGAAACAGCATGTCTGATTGACTTCCCGCATAGGAGATTTTATGTATCTAGTCAAACTTTGGAGGTTTGGAAAACTATGGAGAAGAGAAATCCAAGTTTAGTAAAATAACAAAGGTTGAAAAAAATTGAGAAATGATGAATAATGGATCCATTAAGTGGCACTAGAAAGATGAATGATTTGAATGTTCCCAAATGGTCACCACGTAGCTACTTCTTTATTGAGATTTTACCCTAAGATCCATCCTCATGGCAAATCCCTTGCAAATATAAGGAGACAAAAATGTTGGTAAAATGTGGAATAATATGAGACACAGTGTGTTAAGCTGGAAGAGAATTATGAGGATGTTGCAAAACACGTGGTCTAAAGGAGATTTGATGGGCCATATGATCCCTATGAGACAGACTATTTTCTCTTTAGCCATGAAAAAACAAAAAAACAAAAACAAAAACAAACAAACAAAAAAACCAGAAAAAGGAGAGGAACTCTTAGAAAAGAATAAGATTGAGGACAGAGATGAAAAAAGTTGTATATTTTTTCTCTCCATGTAACTACCAAATAAGGGAAGAGCCATAAACGAAGGTCCTTTCATTTGGGATAATGTCTATTGCTTCACTAGTTTAACGTAAAAAATTGAGTTATGATACTAGAATAGTTCCCAAAAGCTTTCAGGAAATCATAAACTGGTTCACTTGAAGGGGTTATGGTTGAAGTGAACTCCTTGAAACTGTGCTGGAAACACACATATCTGAACATTTAAAAATGAAAGCACTTTTTGTAAACTTTGCTGTTGTTCTAACAAAGTATTTCAGGATACTTCAGTCACTTAAAAAAATGTGTCAAGTGGTGCTGACTTATGGTTATTGGGTATAAAACCTTTGTTGTCAACTATGTATATCTATAAATTGTAAACACACATGTCTGTAAATTGACACACATGCACATGCCCCCACCCCTTTCCCAGGAAATTCTTGTGGTATGTTCAGATTTGCTATCACATGTCCATAAGGTTGGATCCATTTATACTGCAGTATATAGCCATCTACCTACAGTGGCCTTTCTTTGTATAATGAAGTAGCATTTCTAATGACCATTTTAAGACAGAGAAATACTATAGCATTGCATAAGAAGTTAAAGTCAAGAAAGTGTTTTTCTATCAATAGAGGAATGGCTAAATAAATTATGGGAATACATACTATTTTACAGTGTATGGCTGCTAATATGAGGTAGAACAATACGTATTGACATAGAAAGACCTCCAAGATATGTTAAATGATAAAAACAAGTCATAAAACAATACATATAGTATGATCTTAATTCAAATTCATCTTAGATAGAGTTGCTGGCTTTCCCATATAACCGCACCACCAGTCACACAATATAATCTATTATTTTATTTTCATCATAGCAGTTACTATTATTTGACCTATGCTATAAGCTTATGGTTTTGTTTGTTAAATTTATTGCCTGTTTTTTTTTTTCTATTAGAATGTAAGTTCAAAGTCCTTGTTTTTTTCCCAGCATCTAGGATGTACTTGACAAAGAGTTGGCTCTCAGTGACTATCTGTTGGATGAATGAATAATAAAATCCCATTTATATATTTAAAAAAGCCTCCCATTAGTATATATGCACACATATGTGTAAAAATGGAAAAATAATTGACAAGATACGTAACGGACAGTTAATGTGTTAATTCTCCATAAGGGAATTTTTTATTGTTTATTCTATTTCTGTACTAAGTGAATCTTTTACAATGAAAAAATATTTATGTATTACTTATTTAATTAAATAAAATAATGGTAGTTTTAAAAATGAAATTATAGGCCACTTTACCATCAGCAAAGAGCCATTGAATGAAAGTTTAAAAGCTCTATAGATCCAAATACTTAAACATTTGCAAAACTTTGTAATATTGACTATGTATAGAATGATCAAATGTTTTTGAAGCAAGAAAAGTAGATTTATGATTTACAACAATTTATAGTTTTGGATAAAAGCAATAAAAGGACAAACCAAAACCCATTTCATGAAAATACTGTCCTCCAGGGAAGGGTCAGCGTTGGGGGCTAGGAGCCGGGTGGGCGATAGAGTATGTTTTCTGTGTTTTGTTTTGTTTTTCAGTGATGGTCAGTTTAATTATGACCAAGGTGAATGAGATGGCTGCTTAAACTAATATACAATCTTGATTGTTTAAAGCTCCTTTGTAGCAGGATATTATGTAAAAATCAAGTTTATCATTTGAATGTGACATGGGTGGGATGAACTTTCTTGATTTGACTTTTTCAGCAGCAGTTTAGGGTCATGTGAATGATGGCTGAATTCACTGACTACGTTATCTGTTTGCATATTTTTCTTAATTGAATTGGGGACAGTGGTGACCCCACTTGCAGTGTTCCGTATGTGTCACTTTAGTTCCTGGTTAAAGTGTTTCAGGTTTGTGCTTGGGAGGAAGAAGGATTTCGATGCACATTCTGGACATGTGAAATAAAAAAAAACTCATCTAAATTATTTTGGTAAAGAGGGGGGAGAAACCATATCTTGGGTATGAGTTTTCCTTCCTTAGTCATCCAGTCTTCCGTGTGAAGAGGAATTTGCAGATTGGAGATTGAAACTCCTTCCACTTTAAGAGCCCACACAGTGGCTCTTAGTTTTGGGGTTAGTCTTTAGGCAGGTTTCAGTCTCTGACAGTTCCCTGGGATGACTGCTGGGAGCATATACCACTTCCACCATTATATCCCCATATTTCTTTATTTCTCTTCTCTTTGCTTTTCTTCTTCCCCGATCCTTTTTCTTAGCTATAGGTACCTCAAGCATAACTGCTCTTCAGACAAAATAACCTGCTGACGTTGGCCACGCTCAGAGAACAGTTCCGTGTGTTGCAAGAGGTTACAGAAAGAATCAAAAAAGGAGGTTAATTCATAGTCAAAAAGGAGGAGCTTTAATGGGTATGGGATTTACATTTGGGGTTTTGAAAAAGTTCTGGAACTAGATAGTGGTGGTAGTTGCAAAACATTGTGAATGATCTTAGTGCCACTGAATTGTATACTTCAGAATGGTTAAAATGAAAATGTATGTTACATGTATTCTATGCCACGATTTTTAAAAAAGGGGAGAGACTTTTTCTAAAGTGATGGTGACATTTGCAAGTTCTCTCCTATTTCTTACATTCTAGATTTTTCATTTGAAAATTCAAGAGGACTTAAAACACACACACACAACCAAACTTAAACAACTAGCAGGGGCCCTACTATTCGTATGAATATGTTTGTGCTGCCTAATATGTCATCATCCCTCAGTTGGGTCTTGCTGTGGCCAGCAGCTTTTAGGAGGCTTTTCTGGGCTGAATGGAAATGAGGATTATGCTGTAAATTTCATTCAAGAAATTTTCTTTGAGCAAAGTATTGGGATATGATAGGATGCTATGTATATATGTATGTATATAGGTGCAATACCTAAATAAGCTGGAACTTGCCAGCAAAGAGATATGTTTGGGGCCTTAGATTGATTCTCCATAGATAGCTTCTATTGATTTCCAATTCAAAATGGGACTTTACTCCTGGGTTACTTTACTTTTCTGGATGTAAACCATAGAATTCTATGGCTATACTTTTCAGTCCCATTAAACTCACCAAACATTAACAAAATCGCAAAATTGCAGGAAGTGCATAAAGTAACATTTTCCATTTTTTCACCATGTTAGGGCTATGGTTAAAGTCAGGGTCCCTCTGCTGGCTGAGGTTGTAGCTCTGAACTTTGGTAGTGCCAACAGATTATGTGTTTTCTGTGCTGTTACCCTATCTCACTCCTTACTTAATTCCACTCCTTTCTCCTCACCTTCTAAAAGGAAGTTTTATTCCTGGAAAAGAACCAAGCCTTGAATCTGCAACAGTTCAGAGTGTTGCACATATTTATATTGTCAGAGGTGCAAATAAACCTTATAGATATGTTTGGAGGTCCTGGCAGGGGAGAAGAGCTATTTGTATATCCAGTAGTGAAGCTTGGTTCTTGTTGGTTTGGATACAGAGACCCCCTGACCTTAATGACACATACCGAAGAGAAAGGACTACTGAGAACAGGTGCTTAGCTGATCACATCAGCACACTCTGGCTTCAGTGGGGATGATAAATAGAGCAGCCTCTCACCTTCACATGCAGTGCCCTATGTGTTGTGTGCCTGGGAATCTTGCACGCATATCTACAATAATAGTTCTTCATTGTGTACGATAAGGGTCAATTTCATGAGGAAGAAGAGGCAATTACTATTCATGTTTTGCAAAAGATAATTGGCATTTCTGAGTTTCATTATTACTAAGAAATCAAAGAGGTAGTAAAGACACTCAGTCACAGGCTCTCCAGGTAGCTTCATACCATTGTTCCAAGTCTGGGTGCAAACCTTTAAAATTTTTAATCCAACAGGAATAAATGCTTCTTAAAGGAGTTTTGCTGTATATTTATTCCTAGGAATCAAGCTATAAAGCAGCCACTGTCAAGTAGAATTCATCTTCAACCTAGAATACTTGTGTGGTGCTTTCTTGGTACTGGTCTTTTCAAACTACATCTTTCTCTCTCATCTCTGGTTCTTTATATTATACTCACTTTAGCTTGTCCACTCTCTTTCCACCTGTCTCTTCAAAGCAAATATGTTTTAAATTCATCTTTCAACAGTTTGTACCCTATCAGTCCCTCCTAATGGTTCTCAGTTGCTTCTTAACTCAGTTCTAATTTGTAGACTATACTACCTTTATTACTTCCCATGTCTTTTCTCTTATTTCCTCATCTCTCTTCCATTCTGTATATTCAACTAATAATTAACGATTGAGAACCTACCGTATGCTCAGCATTAAAGTAAGAAAATTAAAGCACAAAGGATATTTTTTTCAATTATCTAATATATTAAGTATATTTTAATCCTGTGATTGAGCCATAGTATTTTCTACTTGCCTCATTTATTAATCCACCATATTTCATCATTAGACCAATTAACATGACAATAGTAAATAAGACAGGACACACTTGGCCTACCCACACATGGTTGCTGCTTGAAGAAGCTGTATTTTAATTAGACACATACATAAATTAATTACTTTAGATTTTTGGTTAGTCAGACTTTAGTTTTCTTGTTCACTGCTATTTTTGCAGAGCCTAGCACAGCATCAGATACAAAGTAGTGAATAAATATACATTTGTTGAATAAGTAAATAAGTGAGTGTTAGGCTAATACGGCATGAATTCTGGACTTTTTAAAACTTAAAAGTGGGGCTGGCAGTTAGCTCACTTAGTTATAAGGGTGGTGCTGATAACATCAAGGTCAAGGGTTTGGATCCTCATATCAGCCAGCTGCCAAAAATAAATAAATAAATAAATAATAAATAAAACTAGAGTTGGGTTCAAAATAATTTTTAACTTTATACATGGCATGTTGAGTTTTTAAAAATGCTTCATATAGCTCTCTTTAAAAAACGCTTCATGGGCCAACCCCGTGGCTCACTCAGGAGAGTGCAGTGCTGGGAGCACAGTGGCACTCCCACCACAGGTTCGGATCCTATATAGGGATGGCTGGTGCGCTCACTGGCTGAGTGCGGTGCAGGCGACACCAAGCCAAGGGTTGCGATCCCCTTACCGGTCACACACAAAAAAAGAAAAAAAAAAACCGCTTCATACTTCATATATTTTAAAATGTACTTTAAAAATGTTTAAAAATATGCTTTAAATGAACTCAAGTCTTAAAGAGACTTAATCTTTAAGTGTTAGGAATGACAAGATATTCATTGTTTTAAATACATGTTCGTTGATGCCTACTAGGTCATGTAAAGCTAATGCTTGCTTGTTCTCTTGTGAGTGATGTGTGTGAACTAATGCTTAGTTCCACAGGCTCAATGTATAGTGTGGTTTACGGGGCCCCTTCTCTTCCCACTTGGGTTGCCCTGGCAGAGAAATTGCCTCTCGCATTCCCTGTGCACATGCTTTCTGAGCCTGCACATTTAAGATCCCTTTTGTTCCTGCTTGATGCCCTTTGGCCCAAGAGCTTACTATTCAGGTTTTATAACACTTTCTTGAAATTGCGTTTCTTCTGGAGAATGGTTGTGCCCCACTGAAAGGTTTTTCCTGAAAGGAAATGAGAAGGGAAGGAAAAGCTCCAACTAGCCTAAGTTCTTTCAGCAGGCATTTTATGGCCACTTGTCCAGAGTGTGAGCTCTCATGTGTGCCCTGCTTCCCCTCTTGTATTTTCTTTGGAATGAGAGCAAGTTATCATTTAACAAATAACAATGATAATGCACTGGATCCTATCAGTGATCCAAGGTCACTAAAATTCTCTTGGAGTATAAATCCTTTTTGAGCTGCCAGGCTTTGTATAAAAGATGCATCTCAAGTCTCCAAAGGATATATACTTTATTTCCAAGGTTTTAAAACTCATTCTAGCTTGCCAAGGGCTTAGTTAGTAATGAACTAATTTTCAGTCTTTTTAGGCCATGATTTTAATGTTCTTTCATTTCAGCTTTGGAACCATTGAGTCAAGGAGTATTACTTTGGTTATGTGTCATCTTTATTCATAGGTTTATAAACAGAAATAACCATAAAAGAGTTGGCACTTTTAAAGATATCTGTATGTACAAACATAATAGTCATAGTCATGGAGCATATTGCATGGAACCTGCGTTTGCTGCCTCAGATGGGAATATTCCATATGAAACTTTATAGAAACTATATACAAATAAAATATTATCTCCAGAGAACTAAGAAATTCCTCTCCAAAAGACTATAGTAGTTTTAAGGAATGAATAAAGGGAAATGAAAGATAAAATTGATCACTTAGCATAGTTGAGCTTAATAAATCCTAATATGTAGTAGCATACTAAAATGATATCTATAAAAGATTTTATATAAGAATTTATATGACTCATTTTGGTTATTCCTCGTTTGCTCAGAAGATCAAAGGAACATTGGGGGAGGAGGGAAGACATCTTTAATATACTGTTTTTGAGTTGTTTGACATTTGAGCTAACTTATTAATTAACTCTTGATGCCTTCCCGTGAATTCTGACAACTGACTGCACAATTTCTGTATAAATGAGGTGGTTTGGAAGGTAGTATTTACTGAGCCATGAATATGGGCTAGCTTAGTCATGTTAACTCATTTAAACCTCACCACGTTCCTGTGTGGTTAGTATTATCTCAATTTTATAAATAAGGAAATAGGGGCTCAGAGAGTAAGGACAAGAATTGTCCAAATTCTTACACGACCCATGAGGATGGAGCTGGGACGCAGACCCTGGTCTCCCTAGCACTGTATATTTCCATTTGTAGTAACTAATCCCATAATGGTCATGAGCTTTCAAAGTTGATTTAACTCTGATTTCTTAACCCACATACAAAGTATGGAAACTGAACTTATGTCAAATTAACTTATTTCAAGGAGCCATTCAACATCTTACATGATTTCTTAAATTGTATTTTGTAATCAAGTAAGTTTGAGAAATACAGAACTCAGTTTACCAGGTTTCCTCTTTGGCTCTTTGATATGCTCATGTGAACTCTGAATCTCTAAGGGGAGGGTACTGCATCCTTTCACAAGCTATTTATTTATTCATGTATTAATTCATCCTTTTGTTCTGGTAGAACACCTCAAGGGATTTGTTTTTCATTAAACTACCCATCTTTACTGTGTCATCTTGGGCAAATCACTTTAGCATTTTGGGCCTAAATTTTCTATTCTACGTATTAGATTAAAGATATTCCAAAGGTCCCTTCAGCTTTAAAAATTCTGTGATATAGGCTGCACCCCCAATGTTATCAAATGAACTGGCTAAGGATAGAATAAGATTTTCTGAAAACCATTCATTCATTCATTCATGGAACATTTATTGATTGCCAAGCACTATGTCAGGGTCTAAGGATATAAAGACAAGATACAAATAAGACAAAAAGATATGTTCTCTGCCCTTCTAAGGGAAAACACATATCAGCTGTTAGTTAGAAAACGATATAGTAAGAGAGCAGTAGAAATATGCATAGATAATACAGACACATATGAACTGATGATTTTTTTAAAAAACTCTGTAAGAGAAGTAGAAACATTGATAAGTTATAATAAAGTCTCATGGAGGAGCTGCCTCTTCTTTGTGGGAGTTGAGTAAACCTTCTGGAGGGAGAACACCCAGTTTGAGTCCTAAGGGATGGGTAGGCATTAGAGGAAAGGAATGTACTCCAGGCAGAGGGGACAAGAGAACAAAAAAGTAATAGGGATTGAAGAAGCTTAATGTATACAGTGATCTATAAGACTTTGACATTGCTAGAATATAAAGTTCAAGGCACAGGAGGCAGAGCATAAAGTTGTAGAAGTAGGCAGGGGCCAGTTACTGAAGGCCTTTCTCAGTCAGATGCTTGAACTCTATCAAACTGTGTGATGGGGAGTCAGTGGAAGACTTGAAGCAGGGAAGTGACATGTTCAGAGCTGTTATTTTATACAGCTATGTGAAAAATAGATGAAAAGAGAGGTAGGGAGATGAGTTAGGAGACTAGTGCATATGTTCAGAGGATAGATAATGAGTGTCTGAACCAAGAGAACAACAGGTGAACAGAAGAAGGCATGGATTTGAGAAACATTTGGTAGTTAGTAGATGTAACCTGCTCAGTCTAGTGACTGATTGGACAGGATGGTGGAGAAGAGGTCCACCTTCTAGTTTGGATGATTAAGTACATGATGTCAGCATAAGACAAAGTGCTACTTCATGAAGAGAAACGATGTGATGTGACTGGTTTTGGACCTGCTGAGTGTAAGGCCTTTCTAAGACATTTGCAGATATCTTAAAATTTGGAGTTGTTATTATACAACCCCATTCTGTGTATCAAACTCAAATGGAGGTTTCATTTTGAGGAGAGGACTCACATTTAAGGACCACTCCATATTGTCACTTACTTGATTTAGGTTGTTGGCAAATAAATGGCAATTTTATTTTTAATGTAATTATCAATCAAAATTTTAAATAAGTTCAATTTAATCTTATTTAACCATAGAATTAGGACGCAGGCAATCGGTAGGGTTTATACTTATTAGTTTAAGTCTACTTTTTGATAGAATATTTATTATTGAATAAATGAATAACCACTAGTGTAGATTTTTTTCACCAGTATGATAAAATATCATTTTAAATAGGCTTTTCTTACCAAATCATTAGAATCGCTGTAGGTGAATTGAAAAGATTATAAATATACTTCTCTGAACTTCATATATGTTAAGTGTTCAAAGCTCTTGTTCAAGCCAAGAAACTCACTTTCCCAGCTGTCAAGATGAACTGAACCATTTTCTAAGTGGCTCTTCTCATTTCTTTCTGAATGCACTATTAAAAGCATTCCAGCTGAATAGATTCTGTAAGGATCTTTCTATATGGTTAGGAATATGGTCTGCATAGGAACTGGCCCAAATATTCCTCATTTGAAATGATATACACATGAACCAGAGCCCAATTTTTGCAGCTCTGTCAGCAACTGGTTGTAGATATACTGGAAACAGGTGATAGGAATGTTAGGGGGAAAAGGGGTGATGAAGGATGAGGAGTAAAGCAAGGAAAAAATCTCTTACCGGGTTCTTGTTGTATTTTGTGGTTGTTTTTAAACCAAGTTATCTGAGGCTCTGGGACACCGTTAGCATGACAATCTAAAGTGGTGGAGCTGCTGATAGCCACTGTGTGATCACTGAGGTTTCTTAGGAGGTACGGTGCTTCCTGATCTAGTGAAGAAAGAAAGGGAGTTGTGGTTACTTGTCAGTTTTATTCTTTTATTGTATATGCATATCAACATTTAAAATATATATAGAAAAAGCAAAACTCTGCTATAGGGTTTCATTTGCGTTTTGTTTCCTAACTTTCTCCTCAAGAGTTAACTTACTGCTCCCTCTTTAATAAGATGCTACAATAAATTGAAATCTGTTAAACACAGTAAAATCAAGGACTAGATTCTGTACTTTTAGATTTCAATGCAAAGGTTTTTGCCTGGTAAACTGGTTTTCTTCCTTTTTTTTTTTTGAGAGAAATCTAAAACCCAAAAATTTTGTATAAAATTTCAGGAGCTATAAATGAAAAACATGATTTTGAATATAGGCTTGTAATGAATTTTTGCATAACTATATAGTGTTGTAGTGATGGGCTGATATAACTTCATATGTATTTTTATTGACATGTTTGTGAGGGCATGTTTGTATTATTCATCTGTCAGTAAGCTAAATCGTAAGGCAGCAGACCAAACAGGAGAATTTCTTGAACTTTGAAATCTTTATTAATTATTTCCTTCCTCCATTCCCTTCCCAAATGCAAGTGACCAAAGGATTAATTCAAGAGGCAGAGGCACAGATTTGTAGTTTTTGCACTATATAATAGTACAAATATTATATTTTATATTATTTTCTCTTAAAACATACAAATATGATACATTTTATTTTAATAAAATGCCAACCAATATAGTACAACAAAATGAATTTAATACATTAAGATGCAATACATTACAACATTAAAATCCCACATAGAAACAACAGTACCCACAAGGCCCCCAATGTCTCTATTTAATGAAGTAATCAGTCAGTCCCGCTGATGTGTATACATTCTAGTTAGGTGGGTACTGGATTGGTAGCTCATGCTTCCAAGGTAAAAGAATAAAAACAACTCCTAAGGTCGTCCCTGCCCTCCCAAATCATCCCTTTCCCCTCTTGTTGCAAATCCTGAAACAGAAATCAAAAGAATTTTGGCATAACTTACACATTCTGCGTCACTGGTTTCAATTATACAGTATGAGCTTTCTCTGACCATTTTTGATTTCCTCATCTTAGTGTATTAAAACTGTGAATGCAGCTTAGGAGTGATTACAATGTTATAAAAGATGATACATTGCAATGGCTTTTATTCCATGTCCCTGCAGGATTCTGCTGAGTCCCCAAACCTTTCTCTTTTTATTCCTGCAGGGAAACTCTCAGGATTAGCATTCGTTAAAGCAATTTAGAAATCCCAGGTTAAAGAATATATTATCATATAACTTTTATAACATGTTGAAGTAGTATAATATGGCAGGGTTACTATCTGTTAGGAGAAACAGATTTCTCAATAAATCTTGATTTCCATAGCTTATCATTAGTCTTCTCGTTTCATACAAGATGAAGTCTGAAGGCAAAAAAGAGTATTGAAAGAAGTGCTGTCATTTACAAAACCTTCTTCAAACATAGTGTGGAATGAATGAAGCAATGATCCTTTGGCCTCTCTCATTGTATCTTTCCTATCCTATGTTGCCCTTCTAGACAGAACCATTACAATATTTCTGTGTTTGCATTCTGTGTAATCTGTCAAACAGCTTTTCCTAGTTGAAAATGCAGGCCTATATAACAAAACCTTCAATTTATGACAATTTGTACATGCTTTCTTATTACAATTTTGACCTTTTTACACAGTTAAGACCCCAAACGTATCAGTGAAACATGACAAGATAATAAAGAATGGTATCATATTACTATATAGTATCTTTTACAGTGGCAAGCCAACTTTTACATATCTCATTTAAAACTCAGACCCAGTTCACTGAGCTGTACTTTTAATAGCTTTCTCTAGTAATTTACTATTTCCCATGCATTAAATATGGTAAAAATAACCTATCATTTCCCATAGGCCTTATAAAATGTAAGTCTGAGTATAGGCACACGATACCCAAATTACTTTCACAGCTATGAACTATAACATCATCAACACAGACAGGATTTGGACTTCCCTGACAGGTGTATTAGAAAACAGTGCTTATATAGAAGAGAACATTTTATTTTAACATAAATGTCATGAAAAACTCTCAAATGCCCTATTTGTACTACACAAACTTCAGACAATAGAAGCAGCACAAAGGCTGCAGAATAAACATGGGACTCTCAGTTAAGTACAAAGTTCACATAAACATTCTGAAACATACAGTATTGTGAGTTTTTTCTTTGTACCCATTTCTGAAAAATGTTCTTCCTATGTTAAAAGTCTCATTTTTGGCTAGTTTCTAAATGACCAATCAACCCAGGAATTATATTTTGTCAATTCCTACTTTATACATTATAATAATCCATTTTGACATTTCAAATAAGAAAGGGTACATTGAATCCATATTTTAAAACCTAAGTTATTTGATAGAAGTAGGTAGCTGCTTATCAGAATTTAACAAATGTAGCTGATTCCTTCAACCTGAGAAAATTAGAATTGACGTAATATTTCTGCTGGTTATCAGTAGCCAAGGATAGCTCCCCACCAGGTTCTTCTTTTACTTTCAGTGTTATGGCCCCAGAGATCTGCCAGGTCCCATAAATACATAGTTTCTATTCTTCATTCGAAATGGGGACTGAGGAACCAGCCTCACTGCCCCCTCCTTCATCTCAATTGTTCTCCATATAATGCTCTTTTTTCTTTCTTTTTCCCTGTTATCCTCACCTCACTTAATATCCCAAAGAGTAACTAATAAAAAACAAAACCCACCCAACAGTTTATTTTTTAAATAAAATCTCAGGAAGGATTAATTATACAGTGAACACTTAATTACTCTATGGAATTCTTAAAATCATCTTTTGGAAGTACTAAAAATCACCTTCTGTAAATACTAACATCCTCACCTGCACACAAAAATTGTAATAAGGGGAAGGAAATGGTAGATTCTGCATGTCCAATTCAGCATTTTTTCATAAGCAATCCCTAAATCATTCCATTTGCTTTTCAAGCTTTAGTAAAAATTGAGGTCCCCAAGTTCTGTGGTACTAAAGCATTGTTTCCTGAAGGAACACACTGACTTATAATGAACAAAGACGCCAGGCCAAAGAGCCATAGGTAAAATTTCAAGATACAATTGATTATTCTTTCCTTTGAGCTGACAACTTCCAGGTTACTAATTGTTTTCAGAGCATTTGGGGCTCCATAAAACTGGCATTCTGGGGAAATGCTATTGTTTACTCTTTCACACTTGACAAAAGCAATTCCCACGTGAAAGACAAGTTTAGCCGTGGGACAGAGTCTGTTACCTAAAGGAGGAAACAGTCTGGTGAGTTCCCAAGCTTGAAAAGTTGTCATATTGTCACCTCCTATTGAACAGCCCAGCCACTGTGTTTCTCAGCCATGGCTATTTTGGTCATTATAGTTTTTTTTCCCCCTATAGTTCATGCAAGTCACATATAATGATCAATCATAAATGAAAACAACAGAACAATGCATATTAAATTAGTGAAAAAGTCAGTTTTCACTCAAATGGAAACTTAAAACAAGAGATCACAATCTCTCTTGATTTAAAAATGGCGTGTATTTTTAAATGACTTCAAATTTTGCTTCCATAATTTTTTCATTTTTTAATCCCCATGAAAAATTCTGTTAACATTTGCATAAGGTGAAAGTGGACTTTTAAAAATTTTAGAAGAATGTATTATACCTCCAGTCACAATAGCCTTTATTCCTTTCATAAACTGATTGTGATACACCTTTGAATGCCATGATTTAAACATGATAAAGTTCATTAAAAGAATAAGCAGGGGACAAGGCATGATCCACTTTTTTCAGGTGCTATAAATAGTGTATAGTTCAGTCAGAGGCAGTGAGGAGGAAACCCTTTGCTAGACTAGTTTACTATGAAACCCATTTAGCACATCTATAAAATAAGAATGAAGAACTTAAATTCATAGAAAAATCAGGGTCTCATAATGAGCATCAGAATATAAAAGGATGAGAATTTATCTTTTTACTTTAGGGAAACCTATCAAACACAGCACCTAAAAACCAGTTAAGTACTAATTGCATAATGACCTGGAATTGCGTGAGAGGAGGAGGGAGGTGGGGTTAATTTGGGTGGACTTTCATAATTTACACTGTGATAAAACTTGACTGTCTCTGAATTACACCAACATCTTGCACCCCTGGGGCCCATTTTAGAAACTCCAGTTTAAGATCAATGCGCTTAATGTAAAAAAAAAAAAAAAGCATTTTCAAATAAATAAGCATTACAACTTGCTATCCAGGTGCTATTTACAAATCATGAACAGATGAAATAGTACAAAATAAAACCAGGCAGAAGTCCGACAGTCTCAAATTCAGCTATACTCATTCTGAACTTATTCGTGTCCATCTTTGGCAGAAACCAGCATTTGTTTAAATTATTCAGTTTGTGCAGCTTCAAAACTTAAAAATTAAAAGAGGTTGGCATCAAAGTGGAAGGAAAAGATCAGTCCCAAGTTGTTGTTTATCAGGCAGGAGAAAACAGCAAGAGCAAAAACACAGAGAATGCAGTGCAGGGATCCTCCAAATCCAAACGTGCACCAAGTCCACCCCAGAGAGCAGACCCCTTGGCCTGAACGAGGAGCCCAGAGCTGGGACCTGGGGTCTCATTATTACTGCTATCATCTCCGAACTCATTTTGGGAGGAGCATCTCCTCTGAGCCTGAAAGTTAGCAACAGTGACAATAAATCAAGATGATATGAGACAACTGTTACTTTTTAATGAGTCCTTTAATGTTTTACATTACTTTTTGTGGTACAATCATTCCTTGTGCTTTTAAATTTGGAGATCCGAGAGAAAACAGCCTTTTTGTTGCAGTGCTCACCTCTAATTGTAACTTCTTTCTTTTGAAGGACTTCTTCCCCTGTGTATATGTTCCTGGCTCTGCAGGCATAGGTGCCTGAATCTTCCAGGGAAACGTTCTTGATGATGAGATTAAGAGTAATGGAGTACTCTTTAGTGACGGCCATTTTTTGCTTGCTAATACTGTGGTGCATTGTTCTGTTATTAACTGTCCGCAGCAAAATCCAAGTAATGTCCCTGTATAAGAACTTGTTAACTGTGCAAGACAGTTTCAGGTCCTCTCCTTCTGTAGGCATTTTTTCCAAGTTGACATGAAACCCATTTGGCACATCTGTAAAATAAGAATAAAGAACTTAAATTCACAGAAAAACCAGGGTCTCATAATGAGCATCAGCATTAAAAAGGATGCGAATTTATCTTTTTATTTTAGGGAAACCTAACAAACATAGCACGTAAAAACCAATTAAGTTTATTTCATCCCAAGTAAGATAGAAAATGCAAAACAGGACAGTTATTAGAATGGTTCTTTTTCCTTATTTGCCCACAGTTGCTCTTCAAAGTTGGGATGATGACCTTGTTTCCCATTTCTTTGTCATGTATAGTACTCCTACTGGCAAGTGGACATTTGAAGTGGACAATATAGTGAAGTAACATAAAAGCAATTTGTACTAAAAACCAAAGATACGTTTATGGTCAAACTTATCCAAATTATCTTTGGGAACAAGTGAGAATAGGAAGTCCTAGGTACGTGCCAATCAACACCACTTTCGTCTTCAACTTTTCCAGTGAAAAGCAACTGTTAATTGGTACCCTCCTCCTCCTACTGTTCCAAATTACTTTTCCTGATCTCTGCTGGCACAGTGGGCCAGAGAAGAGCAGGTTACTTGCTCAGGACCCCTTTTCTGGTGATGGTTCTCTCAAACATAAAGGAGCAAAGATTTCTTCTGAAAATGCAGACAACTAATCTGGAAGAGTTGCCAAGTTCTGAAGTGGGGGCAATGGGGGGAAGAGAATAATTTTAAAGATCAATTTTCATTTTCTCCAGTGTTGATTCCCAGCTAACCTTTACCTCTATCTCCTAAGTGCCTCTAGCAACACCCCATGAGCTCTCTCCTCTTTAGCTTTCCTACACTGGACCATCATTTAGGTTTTGGACTGAGAGTGTCATTTTGGACCATTTCACCAAAAGATTTTTAAAAATCATTGGTTATTGGCCCTGAACTGACATGCTCTCAAAACCCTCCCATTGCTTGTTACTCGTAGTGTATCTATATTTGAGTAAAGAATTTGGGCCAACATTTTACAAAGTGCTTTGAAGATGAAAAGCACTATGTTATGCTATTATTATTATTATCCTTTGCACACAAAGCTATAAAGAAACCTTTAAACCTTAAGGGGACAATAGTCCAAAATTAGTTAATAATAACTCTTTCCTAAAACTCACTTTGCTTGTTTTTCTGATTTTTCTGGGCTTTGGCTTTATTATAAAGTGTCACGTCTGAAGAAATGCCAAAATATTCATTTGAAACCTGGGAGCAGGGGGTAATAGTGGCTTATGAAGCTGTCAGTGATTGAGGAAAGAGGAGACCAGTGGAAGTTTTCCTGCTTTTAAAATAAAAATCTAAGAATGTGCCAGAAGATTCAGGAGCAGCTGACAGTCATTTTTAACATAACAATAAAGTGTCCGAAATAGCCACTCTAATTCAGCATCTTTTTTATATTTGGGACATTTTCCAAGCATAAGGAGCAAAACATCAGCCATCAGCTTTTACACAGAGACTAGAGCAGAGGTATTGTGTACTAGTTGCTATCGAATCATTTCTTAAAAGACCACAGACTTTCCATTTATGAGGTCTCATCCTGGTAGTTGGAACCCAAACGAGCTGAAGTAACACCATTGAGATCATGTAGAGAGTTTCTATTTACTTTAGTGATTTGAAACTTCCTGTGGAAATAGCTCACAGGTTTCCTGATGGAAGATTTTGTTTATCTTTGCCAAGCACCACCAGGAATCTCAAAATAAAATGCATTTAGTGACATTGGGAAACCAGGGAGATAAGGCAGTGCTGTTCCTGTTTCACCCTCAGTAATTGCTAACACACCCATAGTCATGCTGAGTGCCAGCAAAACAGCAAAAGCATACTCATAAGAAAAGAACCAAATCCGTTGGAGGCCTGTTTCTTATATAGAGACATGGTTACTGAAGCTAATTTGGTTCATGTTATCAGACTGCCTCTTAGAAATGATTATCTATTTCTCATATTCTAATCCTTTTGGTATTCTCTTTTGATCATGGAAGATGATAAATAAGATGTCCTCAACTATTTAATGAATCCAGAGGGATTTTCCCCTTAATTCATGTTGATTTTTTTTTTAGCTTGAGTACAAAAACAGACTCAAGAAAGAATAGCCTTCTAACCCTCAAAGTGAAAACAAAAAATCTTCTCACACTTGAGTATCTGTTGCAGATTCAGCACAATCATCATCATCACGAAATATGACTCATCCATCTAACATATTCATGTCCATGGCATCTTGTGAGGTGTCATGGAGAAGAATCAACCCTTGCTCAGGGGTTAGGTGAAAGAGTAATCTATTTTTATGGGTGAATATTTGGGGTTGACATTTTTACTCAATTGGATCAGACATGTGGTGTTAATACATGAAAGAGACAAGCATAGAAATTTAAAAGGATGAAAGGGATCTCATTTGTCAGGTGGAAATAAAGAAGGCTTTACTTCCACTGAAGAATGGAAATAACATTCTCTTAAAAAGTGAGTGATTACTAGAAAGTTTTGCTTATTTCAAGTAGATGCTATGTACAAATGAGTGCCAAAGTTTGGAGTCAAAGCAGTCAAGGATTCTAACGGCCACGGTTTTCATCAATTTAGAAGGCAATTCTAAGTTATCATTGTATTTTAAGGCGCAATGTAATTGAAATGAAGATCAATAAAGACCCAAATCTAGATCTTTAGAGAATTAAAATTTTAGATGGCCCTTTTAAAAAGCATGATGCATTACTGAGTCAAGTATAAACACTGAACAAATATACATTCATTCTTTCAGAAAATAGACGTGTCCAAGGTGTAACATTCCTGAGTATGTAGTCTCATTTCTAGTGAGAAAAAAAATCTCATGACAAAGATTTGAGTAAGAAAAAGATAATAGTTAGTTAAAAATAAATAATGAATGTAGGCAAATTAATCTACTGTCGCCAATCAAAACTAGAACTTTTCAGGACTGGTAGAAAAGAATTCAGAGAAAGCATATTCTAGGCAATGGGGGCTTGATTGGCTGAACTTTGGTTAAGTTTTAAGATTAAAGCTCTTGAATTTCTGCTAGAGGAAAAGTATTGTGAGCTTCAAGTAGATATGTTCAAATTAAATTCTCATCATGAAAAGGTTTTAGCAACTCCATGGTTACAAAATTGTATAATGTGGTGAGAGGTGGGAGGGAATTTCTGCCTTAATCCAGCAGGTGGTCAACTTTACCATCTGGGTCCCTTTCAGCAACAATACCATGCATAGAAATACGATGCAGCAATGGAAAATCTCAGTGGGATAGGCCAGATGTTGGTGCAGTAATTAATGCTGAGCATCATTAACCTTTCTTGGGGACTGTAAACAACAAGGAAGTGAAAATGATGTTTCCGTCCACTCTTAGCACATCTTCCAGGATTGCCCTCAGACCCAGGCAAGGAGGGTCCCTGTCCTGGACCTTGAAATGGCTTTGTTCTGGCTGTACCCCTCCACACAAAGTGAAGAGTCTGTGGAGCCAAGAGGGCATGCCCACACAGAATCTGTGTCACTTCTTTCCTACATCGTGCTTGGAGTCCCTGGGACCCCAGAATTCCCTATAAAGATGATCCTAAGTCTGCTCCCAGCTTGCCTCAGGCCTCTTTCCTCTTCCCTAGGTCTGGCCTCCCAAGATCAGACTGCTGATCAGTATGCGCACCTCTAGGTCCATCCAAGAAGTGGCTGTGGGGATACTATTTGGGAGGGGCATGGGCAGATTCTGGATGTGTGTGGCCAGAGAGACCACACACATGGGTGCAGGGCCCTTCATAGTGTGGGACAAGAGTGAGGGGTGGGAAGAGGAGATAGGTGAGTCTACGAGCCGCTGCCACAGTCTGCTCTGGAACTCTGAGCAGTCCCCAAATTCTAAATTTATCCTGACCTTTCAGGCCATCATGAAGGTATATTTGTCCATATGAGACAGAAACATGTTTAAGGACCTGTTTGCTTGCTTTAGAATATGTCAGTGGTTAGATTATGGTTTGCAGGACTCCACTGGTACTCTTGTCTTGGCTCTGAAAATGTCAGGGCAAGCCTGTCCTCTCTAGCTGTTCAAATTCTATACCCCCTTTTCCCCAGGACCTCTTCAAGTCTGGCTTCCATGGGTGGCTTTGGGCACTTGAAATGTGGCTAGTGTGACTGAAGAACAAATTTTATTCAATTGATTTTATTTAAATTGATTTCAATTTAAAAGCTGAAGCAGTGTAATATTTTTTTAAATGTTGTTTACATGTTGAAATTATAATATTTTGTATATATTGGGTTAAATAAAAATAATTTCACTTTTTTTAACTTTTTAAAAATGTGATTACTACTAGAAACTTAAAAATTTCAAATATAATATATGTGGCTTATATTATATCTCTATTGGATAGTGATGGCTTTAGAGAGTAAATTCATCTGTCACATTACTTTTGCACATACATTTTGATACTAGGATATATGAGGGTACTTCAAAAAGTTTGTGGAAAAATAGAATTGAAAGATACTATGAATCTTTCCATGAACTTTTTGAAGTTCTCTCATATATAATTTAACATTTCTTTGTTTCCTGGGTGTTAGAACTGCCTTCCTTGAAGGACAGGGCCCTGTGTTTCAAGTGCTCAGAACAGAGTTGAACTGTCCTGTTTAACATAGTTAGTGGTCATTAAACTGTTGCAAACTTGTTGAATGTTCAGAACAGAACAGAAATTGCTCAATCTTTTGCATTCTAAATCAGACATATAAGTACAGTGACTACGGATTTGGACAGTAACTTGTTTCCAACCAAATATAAAGAACAGTGCAAACCTTTGTATTTAATTAGTCCAAATCATTTGAGGTTTATTAGAGAACCAATCTGTGTGAAATTTCTATCTGCATCCTTCTCTAAATAAAGGCCTTTTCTTACTTGGAATAGACGCAAAGATGATTTCCCTTTCCCTTCTCTAAAATGAGAGACAGGGACTGAATTGGTCTAGAGCTGCTCTGCCTAGAGATACCTCTTCATTTCTCCAAATTCCATTTCCTCATCTGGAAAATGCGGGAACTGTAATACTGAATTCTCCAGTTCCTTCCAGCTCTAACGTTCTGTGAGAATCTACTCAAGGATATATCCCATGGCACGGCTTCTCTGGGGCTTGGCTAACTTGCCAGAAGTCTCCTGTGATCTGACAACCCATACATCTCACGGAACTGGACCTGCCTATTTCTTTCTGGAGGCCTCTAGGCAATTTTTGCAGCTTGCCCCATGCAGTGCGAAGTTTCCAAAGTGTTGGCAGACTGCCCAGGTTTCCTCAGAAATTGGGGGAGTGTGGAGCCAGACAATTGTTTTTATACTTTGAGCTACTTACTTGCTTCCTGTACTCATGGAGGGACATAGGGAGTGCCATTTGTGTTCCTTGGAGGTTTTAAGATTTGCAGAGACCATCATATTTAAGGCTAAAAATTCTTAAATGCTACCAAAAAGTAACCCATTAATTACTGTTAACAAAGCTCAGTTTCACATCTCTATAGGCAATCCTCATTCCCCCCAAAATCTAGATTACTTAAATTGTGAAACAATTAGCTTCTTGGTTAACAAGAAAACCATGTCATCATATGTTTTATAATTAGTTTCCTCTATTGTTGTTGAACAACCACTGTGTGCCAGACCCTGTGCTAAATACTGAGGGAATTTGAAAAATGAACATGTAACATCCAAAATTCATAATCCAGTCTGGGAGGTAGACATGCACAAATAACTCTAAAAGAAAATTAGGAGAAATAATAGAGGAGATCCAATGATGTTGTAGAATTCTATTCCTGAGAGCAAGGACGAAGGTATTCAAAGTTTGACAATTCTATGGAACTTATTTTTTTTTAAATCACTCAAGCTATAAGTGCACTAAAAGCAAACAAGACTGAAGAGAGACTGAGGTCACCAGGCTGTCTTTATGGGTATAAGATGTGTTGCTTACCTGTGATATAAAAGCTTATGTTTCTTTCCACAGTCCCTACTTTATTGGAAGCCATGCAACTGTAGATTCCAGAAATTATAGAGTTGGCCACAACCAAGGTGCTAGCCGTCTGTAAAAGAAAAGGACATTTTAGCTAGGAATAGGATAAAAAACTATTTGAACATCCCTAAGGTATTTCTGAGGGTTGAAATGATTCAGCTATTCCATTCATTCAGCAAAGATAGTGTTGCATGGGTGGTGGTTACCAGAAAGCTCTCCCCTTGCCGAGCCCCAACAAGAATGGAAAAATAACAGGAAAGCAGGTCCTCAGGAGACCGGGGCCTATGACATCCGACTCATATGAGGGTTTCAGGCTTATTTATCTCGTGCTGCTGGCGTAACAATTACAGACCTGAAGCCGAGCTGTGGGACTGCACGTCCTACCCTAAGAGGTGGTCAGTTCCACGTCAATGAGAGGAACAGGTGAGGCAGAGGCCTTCCCTTTTGTTTGGGTGACCTGGGAGCATGGATGCCATTTAGTTACAGGAGCCTTCTCTGCTGTTTAGTTCTATAAATTGGCATGTTAGGTGAGCAAGGACAGACAAGAAAGTTTGGCTGAACCATTTCTTTCATGTACTCAAAGAATGTGGCATGCATCCCTGAACAGTTCTGAAGAAGACACTAGGCCAGAAAGTTCACTAAGATTGGGGTGTGTGTGTGTATTTGTAAATTATTTAATTTCTCAGTTTTGTCAATTCCTCATCTAAAAAAGGAAGATACAAGTTATGAATTAATACAACAATACTATTTCACTAGATTTTAGTGCTACTATTTGACAGCTTAGCCCCTAAAGAAACAGTCAAGTTTATGTGAACATGAAAGCACTTTTCGAACTGTGATGTCTAAAAATTAATGACACAAAGTAATGAAACAAAAATTTAGACAACTTAAAGACTTGCGTTGTTTTCTTTTAAAGAAAAAGATTAATGATATCAAATTGTTGAGCATTCTTAAATTTAACCCAACCCTGCATTAAAAAGTAATGTTTATCTGTGTGAAAAAAATGAAAAAGCTAGTTTTTCATACTTAAAATTACAAAAAAAAAAAAAAGTTCATCTAGTTACTTATAAATTTTTGCAGCCTTTCTGGTAGAACACAAATAACTAGTCATGGGCTTTGAAACTGTAGAGGTGTCATAGCTGAAGTATTAATGATCAAATGACTTACAAGCTAAAGTAATGCACAGGCTGAAATGTGACAGTGAACTTTCCAAGGTGGTGAACATACTGTATAAGTGGTTTGGTCATTGGGAAGGCTCCTAACTAACGTTTTCTGAGTTGCTAAGTAATATACTAGGCACTTTACTTGTGTCCTTTTATCCCACCTAATAAATTAAGGTTCTATTGTCTTTAACTTACAGATCAGGAAGACTAAAACACATGCTCCTAATTTTTTTAGCCAGCAAATTCATTGCTCCAATTTCTCCATAATTTGCACTATGGTATAGTGAATATCACATAGTGCCTTCTTTTCCATTTGTTGGGAGGATCTGCTTAATTGCATCTACCCATATATTTTCTGTGTATTATTGAAATTATTGGTAATGAGAGTGTCAGCAATATGTGGCATTTTTAATTCAATTTTGCCAACATTTATTGAGTGATTATTAAGGCATTGCCCAGATGTTATATAGGAGACAAGAAATGAATATGATATAATTCCTAATCTTAACAACCTTTAAGGTGATAGAGAAGAATTTTCCTACTTTGAAGATCAAATATATATTATTCTCTCTTTTGCAAGGAAACACTCCTTAGAAGACAAATAATTAGTGGAAAGAGAGCTCAGGTATCTCTTTCCTTGTTTTGATTATTAATTTTTATAAGAAGTGGGAAATAAAAAATTCCGAATAGCCATCTCCTCTTAATTATTTTACCTACCACTTAAAGAGTCATGGAAGAAAATGAAGTAGTTAGAAGAGAAGCTTGTAGATGTCAAGATGAAAAACTGTTAGCTGGTAGCAGCTGGAAGGAGAGTAAAAATCATCAAATAAGATTCTGACCCCCTTATGTTATCTCAGGAGTCTCAGGCACAGATGCTTCAAAGCAGTTTGCAACAGGTTCAGAAACAAGGAGCTCAGATGAAGCCTTCTCATGCTCGCCTGTCAGCTCAAGCACTGTTCTTCTTATGAAGTTAGTTCTCATGTGTTTATCCTTAATGGGCCTAAATAGAAACTTTGATTCTCAGATTTATTTTTGCTCAATAAATAAGTGAAAAACCCATTTCTGTTGGCTTAAGAATTTAAAAAATTACAGACAGCAATTACCTGCATCTATAAGTTGTGTTTGGGTTTCTATTAAAATGATTTTGATTTCACTGAACTCAAAGCAACTGAGAACAAGAACTGGGTTTCATGGCAACAAAAAGTCAGTTTAGATGTACACATTTGCCATGTTAAGAACCCATGCAGGTAATCTGGGAATGGCTGCAGCCATTTTACAAGTCTCCAACAAATAGTTGGATAGGTCAGAATTTTTATATAATCAAAGAAAAAAATTGAAGTACCCAGAAGTGAAATGAATCTGGGTCACATGATGAACAATGGAAATAGAAATGCATTTGAATCTTCCTTCTTTTGTCTGAATAATGCCTTCCAAAACAGATACTTATAGTCAGACCTGCCCCAGAACTCACTTCTCCAAAGTTGGTGCTAAAATAGAAGTAGAAAATGACTTTGATGGAAGTGTACGTTACTCCTTTGTTTCTGGGTACCTTTAAGTAGCTCTTACTATGCACCAGACAGTATGCAAGGCAGTTTACACATTATCTCATTTGATCCTCCCTATAGTCCTATGAGATGGGTGTGTTACCCTGTTCTACAGATGAGGCAACTGAGGTTTTGTAGAAGTTAAGTGGTTCACCCAGATATATACACTGGACTACAGACAGGCCTGCACAGAATTTATGATTCCGGTGCCTGTGCTCTTCATCTCTACGTTGTACTGCTTCTGCCTTAAACCTCTTTAAACTGAATAACGCAGGTCTATTGGTAAATTTCTGTCTACTCTTTAGATTGAGTATTTCCTTGAGAATACCTCCTTTAATCAGCAGAGATGAATCACATGGCTAAATGCTACTATGTAAAGAAATGCTAGTTTCCATCTTTGACAGCATTTTGCTGTAAGCTACAAGCTGTTTTTTTCCAGCTGATATGATGTTGTGTGGTTTGAAAATATGTTTGATGAATGAAAAGGTTATAATTAAAGAAGAACATTTAAAAATCAGGTTAAACTTATAGCCTACGATCAACTTTTTTAAAAATGATCTCTAAAGTACTCTAAAACATTTTTCTTCTTCCAGAGGATATATTTTTAAGTTATAAATTAAAATATATTTTCATAAAAAATAAAAGATATTTGACAGTTAAAATTTAAACTTTATAAGGTCAGAGAAAAGAGAAAGTGAGTTGTAGGTCAGCGTAGTTTGGTTGAACTAGAAGGCAGCTTCTCATAGGACAGTGAATTTTAATGCATGAGTCTTCTGAATTAAACTTAGGGACAAATCTGTTCCCCAGTGCTCATAACCAAATACTGATATTTCAAGGAAAAACAAAAACAAAAATAGTGTAACAGTTGCAGCACCAAGTATCAGCTTAATACTTTAAAAGAGAACGTGACGAATTTGAGTTGTAACATATGTTTCAAATTGTAATCATTTATTTTATAAGGTACACCAAAATAAATTCTCAAGGATATCTGCTTGTATTAGTTCTGTAATTAGTTTTCATTTTGCACAATTGAGAATAAGTGAAAGAGGACTGAGGAAGAAAGAGAAAGAAAGCAGAAATGCTAAAATAAAATCAGAATATAAACATCCATATCAGTCAGAAGATAAGTAGTAACAATCCTTTCACATCAACCTACAACATTAAAAAAATTCAATTTCTGTTGTTGATTTAATAATTTGGGACAAGCATCCTTTTAGCGAGGTTTCCAGTCCAGTGTACTCCTCATTTTTACACCTTTTATTTTGAAGGTGCTTCGAGTTTGCGGGTGTGTTCACTTGCCCTGCCAGGACCTCGCGGATTAAGATATTAGAAACAGACCTTTCAGGTTCATTCTCTGGGCTCTTTTGTGTGACCCAGGAATGCTCATGAAACTATCGTCAAGTACTATAAGTTTGGAGTTTCTTCATGTTCCTTCCTTCCTTCCCTTTCACTAAGCATTAGTAATCCACCACTACAATGTTCTATGAGCCTCACGGAACAGAATGGAGGGGTGATGTGTCATTCAGCCTAATTTCTAGCACTAGTTTTTAAAAAATCTATGTATGGAACAATGATTTTAATTTCGAGATGTTTCTAATACAGCTTCCTTTCTAGTGTTTCAGAGAGAAGAAATAAAAGTAGATGTGTAAAGGTCAGAAGAGAATCTAAAATTTACATAGGGTGGCACATTTGAGCCAATTGAAAATAGAATGTGAGAATCAGAAAAAATTGGCTGTGTGTGGGAACTGAAACACAAGCTGTAATTCTGTGATTAGTATTATTGCTTCTGTCATGTATTTGTCACACACTTCTCAATGTGCAGTCAAAACGACTTCAATGGAAATGTTGCTAAAACATTGCAATTGTCACTATTCTCCAGGCTTACAGAATTAATGCTGTAACATGTATTTCCTGTGTGTTTTTTCTAACACGGAGTTCCTTCTACTTCCTACTCCATATCCACAAACCCAATTAGTCTGGCAACCCAATTTAGACAATACGAAAACTCCACATTTGCTGTTAGCAAAAAAAACTCCAATTGATGACTCACTTTTTACAAATCTGGGTCAAAACTTGCCAATGAGGAAACTGAATTTTATTGTCCTCTATAACCCTTCCTTGAGTTAAACAGGAAAAAAAAAAAAAAGACAAAGAAAGAAGAAAAAGTCTCTGAAATCCACAGGTACTCCAGTGTGAGCGCTGTCCCAGTGATCTGTGGAAATAGTATTGCTGGGCAGGCTAACTGTATGACTGTGGATAAAAGGAACATCACAGACTAAGTTGGCACTTTAATTTACTTTTTAAAAATGCACAGAAAGTAAGAACAGTTTTAATTATAAAGGAAAGAGTACTGTATATAATTCAGAAATAGCAAAACTTCCATGTCTCATTATTATATAAAAGATACATTATTTTCACACACACAAAAAGATATATTAGTAGATGCTGAAAGTAAAAGTAGTAAATTCTCCTAAATTCAGGACATGAAATCAATAATTTGCTTAAGTCTAACGTGTTGCAGTTACAGCTGCTAATAGAATAGGCGCCTTATATATATGTCAGCTTTGTTTAGAAAGAGTATTAAATGTTTTTTCAGTGCAAACAACTGTTTAACAGATAGTATTTATTGTATATGATCACAATGAATTTGGGAAATTGCATTAGGGCATATATGGCAATTAGTTTATTAAAGTAGTATTTGTAGAGGGCTTTCTCATGATGTTATTTCATTTCATCTTTATAACAGGAAGTTAGGTAGGGCAAATATCATTAGCTCTGGGTTTTTTTTTTGGAGGAGAGAACTCAGGTTGAGAGAGGTGAAATGATTTGCATGTGGTTGTACAGTTAGAAAGTGGCAGGGTTTGACCCAGGGGTTCCTGACTGCAGGTTGGGTGGCACAAGTGCCAACTTTGTGCAGTGGTCTATATTTAAAATCTTCTGCATAACTACACAGTTACAAGACAATAAATTCGTTTCCAGCCTGCACGGAGAAAATCAGGGAAGTTCTTTTATCTCAGCCAGGTTTTGCTACTCCACTCCCACTGTTGTTCACAGGTATAATATATGGCATCAGATTGCAACTTCATGGTTCAGGCTAATCCGAAACCCTACCTAGCTTTCTCATTTTCCATTTTATTCCATACTGTGTATTTGTATGAATATTATACCAAAATAGATCTAGAATTTACCACTGAAATTAATCTCATAAATTCCTGTTTTAATATCCAGAAGTTAATAGTACATCCACCTGATATGGTCAGGAAGAGGCAAAATGAATTGACACAACCAATGGCATTTTGAAAATTTTCTAGTTCTTTGTGACAGCTAACTTGCTGTGTATCTCTAACAAACTGAGGCAATTTCCTTTTTTTAAAAAATGTATCACCCAAATTAACCTTCAAATTTATAGAATTTCCTCTTTTCTAAGCATTTCACTGAACTGCTCTCTGTTATCAATAGCTATACATACTGCTTATTTGTGTTAGAGAGAAGGAATTGTGAACCACTTACAGCCACTGCTGTAGTTATAAAAACTATCCCTAAATCCTTGACAAGTGACTATTGATGTTATCATATGAGTATAAGCCATCCCCACTTCATCTAATTTCTGTGTTGACTTAGATGGCTGTGAGAGCACTGGGTTTTGGAATAAGAAGACTGGTTTGAATTTCTCATTTACACTTTTAAGCTGAGGGGCTTTAGGTTAATCATCTTATTACGCCCCCACCCCACCCCACCTTTTTTTATCTTTAAAATGGAGATAACCACTCTGGCTTGCCAGAGGAAGATGTTGACATTAGCGCATGTCAAAAAGTTTTACATAATGAAAAATAGAGTTGTTATTTGTTGTTATTGTTAAATCCTACCTGGAGAACAATGCCTTCTACTCTGTCATCTTCAAATGCAAATACAGCTGAATGAATAGATAATAGAAGCATAACCACACTCAAGCAGACAATGGCATCTGTATTGGCAGTCTCTACCCCAAATCAAGATATGCATATATGAATAGACATTTCAGCAAAGGGTTATTTGATATTTTTTCTTTTTTAATGCATAACTATCCTTGTGTCTGACAATAGCAGATTTTTAAGTGTGTTCTTCACTAACTCAGTAGGAAAAAAGCCACTAGGTCTAAGATCCACTGAGACTTGCCTGGTTTACAGGTTGTCAGCTATTGCCAAGGCTGAGTGGGGGGTCAGAAAATGAATGGTGCAAGAGCAAAAGAAAAAAAAGCCCACTAAACTCTGATTATGTCAAGGAATCTTCATCGACTGTTGCTCTTGCAAAGACGGGAAAAACATGATATTTTGTGAAATGGAAACATTCAATTTTAGCCTTAAGTCTTGCACTAGCTTTTGCTTATTGGGATACATCTTTATGTACGTCAGTGATTCTCAGTCCTGATTACATAGGACAATCACCTGGGGTCTACCTCAGAGATTTGGATGTAATAATAATTGGCAGAGCATTCTAATATGCAGCCAGGTTGGGAACCACTGATGTGGACCAGTTTGATGTTCAAGAGGACAGCTTCACCTCTTCCATTAGCAACGAGTACTCATCCTCTTGGAACTGGTGGTTAGTTAGAAATACAGCAGCGTGAGTAGTCTCAGTGTATCTCTTCATGAAGAGATATCACAGATATAGTCTTTCTACTCTGTGAATTTTTTTTTTTTTTTTTGGAGCACTTAAATTACTTCTAGTTTCAATAAACCTAGAACTGGGAGCTGAGCATATATTTTTAGAATAAATATCCCAATGCTCATTTTTACAAACAATACCTTATTCTTTCCTTCTATTATTGCCATGCGCTGAGTGATGCTCTCAATTCTGTTTCCTATGTTGCTGTCAGGATCCAGGATAAAAGGCTCTTCGTTATTGGAACAAAAGTCATACCTATTTAAAAAAAAAGTAAGTCTTGACAATGTTGCTTTATGGCGTGGTCCAGCCAATGGTGACTGATGAAATGAAAATCATTAGAAAAGTCCTCAGATAACAATGTTCTTTTTCTTAGATTTTTTCCCCTAATATTCGTCCTCAGAACTTAAAAATAGCAACATATTTCCCTGATATTTAAAAAACCCCATACCAGTTTGCTACCATATATCCTTTCTGTTCTAAATGTTAAATTTTAAAAAAATGCATAAATTGGAAAATTTAATATCTAGATTTTAATTAGTTCCTAGTAGAAGTAACATGGCAAACACAAGGAGAAAAAATGAAGTTATGTTAATGAATGGAAACCTCGAGGAAATAATAGCATTTTATATCTTTAAATGGCAGGCTTTTAATCAGAATATTCAGTTGTACAGTTAATTTTTTCCAGGGCTAATTAAGTGCATATGGAAACAAATATCATGGAGCATTATTAAATTCAGTCTATTTCTTTTCAAGTTTGGGGTATCATGGCAAGCTCTTTAATTTCTCAAGCCTCAAGTGTTTAATTATAAAGTAAGGATGTTGCTGTTGTTTATCTTCAAAGTCCATGAAATCTCTCCTCTCTCTTTTTTTATTTTAAACATTTCATCATTTTTTATTCTTACCTTTTAGACTAGAATTTTTGGTGAGCAGAAAGCTGGTCTCTAATTTGTACATATCTTGGGAAGATTCTGGAAGTTTTCAAACCAGGAGGAATTTTAAAGCCCAATTTCCAGAAGGAATGAGTGGTTGATCTTAAGTAGCCAAGAGCAGTAATGAGTTATGTGAGAAAGTGAGAGGATAAAGTAAGTGAGAAAAAAGGTGAGATAGAAGGGATTGTGATGATTAGAAAAAGTTCTGCTATTATTCCTCCCTGGTCCTCGAGCTAAGAAAGACTGCAGAAGGGCCGAGCCCGTGGCGCACTTGGTAGAGTGCTGCGCTGGCAGCGCGGCGACGCTCCCGCCACGGGTTCGGATCCTATATAGGACTGACCGGTGCACTCACTGGCTGAGTGCCGGTCACGAAAAAAAAAAAAAAAAGACAAAATAAAAAAAAAAAAGAAAGACTGCAGAATGCTAAACTATCAAGTCGGCTGGGTTAGGCTCCCCTCCTTACATTACATGCGCTGTAATGTCCTCCTGCAGAGCACTCACCACCTTCTAAGTGTCAACTTAATGCTTCAATGCCCCAGTAGGCGACAGCTACATGGGGACAGGGACCAAGTCTATTTATTCGCGTTGTTCCCAGAGTTAAGCAAGGGCCTAGTGTGTAATCAGCACTCCACAAATGTTTGAAAACATACCGACAGGCATGAAGTACTGAATGTGCTGTTTCTAGTAGAGTTTTCATTTGTTTTAATTGTTTATCATTTTCAAACATACTGATAAGGAGAGAGCATAGTGATATGCTCCATATACCCATCACCCGGATTTCACAATTATCAAGATTTTGCCACATTTGTTTCATCTATCCCTTATTTCTTTTTTTCTTTTGTGAAGTATTTTAAAGCAAATCCCAGACATCACATCATTTTAGCCCTACATACTTCACTGGGTATCTCTAAAAAATATGCACATTTTCTAATATAATGACAATGCTACTTTCATACCTAACAGAATTACCAATAATTCCATGGTAATGTTTGTACCTAGACCATATATCAGATTTCCCCAAATATTTTTAAATGTCTGTTTTGACAGTTAGATTGTAAGATTTGAAATAAAAAAGAATTAATAAGGGCTGATCATTCCTTTAGGAATTTCTGTGATTTCTACTAGCTATTCCTTACAATCATTAAGTAAAATAAGTGAACATTTTAACCTTTATTGATTAATAGAGTATACTGAACCAAAGAGAAATTATATACTTTCTCCTTTATTGGAAACGTTTTAACGATAAACTTTTAAAATCATTACATACAGGTCACTTTTTCTATTTTTCATTATCAGTATTCTCCCTTTGCTAGACTATAACATCTACACCTTGAACTATTATTTGACTTCCCGTCTTTCTCGCACTCAGCATGTATATGAATACATATAATATATATGTATACACATGTGTACACCTATATTAATGTGTACTTGGGATTATGTGCACTTGGGATTATGACATCAAAGAGCTGAAGTTCTCTTGTATCTGGAAGAGAAGTCTTTAGATTTTATTCCTTTTTTCCCCAAAGCAATTAAAAGATAAGGGAGGACTTAGTCAAAGATCTTAATTTCATACTCTTGGTCTTCAGGAAATGCAAGGAAACATGTTAGAGTAAGGTAAGTCTAGGCATATCCCAAGGGAAATACAGTCTGCTGTCTGAGTTCACTTGGGGCTGTCAACCTCTGACACTCCCACCTCCCCCGACTCCCCCATCCCCCACCCATGACTCAAAGGGCAGCTACTAACAGTACAAGCCCTAGTATGGAAACTATAGGCCAGACTTACTGCCAGATCTTCCATATGAAAAGGACAAATTCTGTGACTATTTTCTAATTTAGGGGCTGTTATTTTTCCCTCTTTGTAATTGAAACCATAAAAATAGAATGTCATTTAGGAGCCTAACTATATATCAGCACTTAAAAAAAGATTTAGGGGGAAGGGAATTTGCCTGAGCCTTAAGAATACATCAAGCTCTTAAGGAAGTAGATTGTGCCATGTTTGAAGATGCAAAGATAATCACTGTGCTGGGAACCGTCTTGAGGGGGGAGGAAGCCGAACAACAAGAGGAAAGCAGCGTTAGCTCCTGATTTCGCACAGGAAGTCCACAGCACCTCCTGCCAAAGCGAGATAAGAAAGCTCCCATGCACTATTCTGGACAAGGCCACTGTTATCAACTTCGGCTCGGCGCTGTCCTCTCTGTGCTCCAAGCCTCTATCCCTTTCCTAATGAGCTTTAGGACTTCTACCTCTATTTGCATACGGCATGCCAAATACAATAGCATAGAGGTATTTATAACCAGAGAAAGGAAAAAAATTTGGGGGGTAAGAGTGTACTCCTTGTCTTCTCTGTTGGTGCTCTGGAGTTGAAACAACTCAATTTCAGATTAGAGATATAAATAAATTAAAAGAAAGCAGCCAAGTATGTATCTAACACATGGAGCTGGGACCCTCCCTGTAACATGTCAGTCTGTTTAACTCCAAGTGGGAGCCATCTGTGGAGCTCTCCCCTCTGGTCAAAGTTACTAGTCTTCTCTTCTTGTCACATTATGGGAAACCACCACCCTCCATGTTATGCAGGTGACACCACTGACCTGCGTGCTTAGGTTGATTAGTGGTGATGGATTTGTCTTGTTCCCTCCACACACATAAATATTGGCTTCTCTATGACCAAAGACAGATGAAGACAGTTTGGGGCCACAGAAAAAGGCAAAGCCAACACAGGGGTCAAACCTACAATCTCGACAATATTGACTGCTGCCTGAATTTGTATTCAGTTCTGGCTCATTTCAGAATCTGTGCACTTAACCCTTACACCATGTGTAACATGACATCCGTATATGATCATAATCATATAACAAATTATTACACTCCAGTACTTCTTTGTATATAGGAGGAAAAGCCTTCTCAATGATTCACTACACTGACACCATTACTGCTCTGGGGGAATTAATATCTTTTTTAGCTCTTTTTGTATAACATGGTCAACTTATTTCAAAAAATTTTTAAACATCTCTCATCTTACACACCAAAATATATTGAACACCCAGTATGTGCACAATCTGCACTAACAGTTTATATTAGAGCTCACTTTGTTACCTGAACACAATTCCTGAACTCAACTCAGTTCCTTTACAAATGCAACACTCACAAAATACAATTCACAGTGTGCCCGCAAAGGGACTCCTGCAAGTTTAATAACCACTCCAATTCTAGAAGATCTACTCTTCAGACTGAGTTTCAGATAAAGAGATCTTTGGTTTTCTTTTAGGATCTTCTTTCACCCTATGATAAATGATATGAAGCTGACTTTTGTTTCAAAATGTGTTTTGCTAACATCTGACTCTTGGCTGGATGAAGGGAAACCAGTTGTTACTGAGCTGCTACTGTGTGACAGACTTGGGCTAGAAGCTATACATATTTAGCCTCAACTAATTCTCATAGTCACCTAATGAAGTAGGTATGATGATTCTCATTTCACAAATCCTGTGACTCTGAAAGAACAAATGCCTTGCTCCAGTTCACAGAGAAAGGAGCAGAGCTGGGATTAGAACCCAGACCTTCCTAACACTTTCCACCTCACTAGCACTGGGTATGTCAAACAGAGTGACTTGTTTCTAAGGAACATCCCCAAACCTTTCCTGCTATGCTTCCCAAGGGGAAATCTGACTCAGAGTCTCTGGTTACACAGGAAAACTCTGGGGGTCCTCTGAATTCAAACTGGCATAAAGTCAGACACCAAGAGAAATTAAATTTTTGTTTTCAAGAGAGAGAAGAGGGATACCTAGTCCTTTGGAGGAGCAGGGGAGAGGGAAGGGGCAGAGGAATACTTTAAAATTATATTTTTGACATAAAATTCTGGTTAGTTTTGGTCATAAAAATGCCTTGATGCTAAAATTATAGGAATTCTTCACCTTCTACTTGATGATGACTTTTATTATTATTTTTAAAAATCTTGCCACAAAATAAATCATCCAATTTTTATCACAATCTTTTTCTTTCCCTGGTAACTTACTTTTGCCCACATGATCGGTTGGCATGTTCTGGGATGAAGCTGGCCTGTTTTATTACAGACTCCAATACTTTAAGGAGTGCCTCTGGGGTAAGAAAAGAGGTGGGCAGTGGGGAGTAAGTACCCCAACACCCAATGGCTGCCTATTTGAGCCTGAGCCATTTCCTAGGAATGAATATACATATTAAAGCACATTTAATTAGGAGAAAATGAGGCTCTAGAAAGTTCTACAAAGTTCCAAGGCAGAGAATAATCTCCCTTTCTCTTTTTTTTGGATGAAATCTGAGCACTTGTGTGAACTCTGCTTATCTGTTCAATGGGATTTTACTCCACATGCTAACCATAATTAGAATCTGTTTGTAAAGAATATTGAATCATTTCAAGTTAGGAAACAAAAGGGTAGAGGAGTAATAAAGAGCAAATTGAGGCTGTAAAATGTCTTTAAAAAAATAGAAAAGAAAAAAAGACCACCTGGAACCCTGCCAGAGGGCATGACCAGGGCTGGCTCCCCATTATGGTACACCATCCTGTAGAAGGGCCTGATGTAAACATTCCTCTGCTACTGTGAGTGTTGTGTCAGAACATTAGTGATAGTGTGTCTGAGCCATCAGATTAATAGAATCTGCAAACACTATCTTTTCCTCTCCTCTCACGTTGTCTTAAAACAAATAAAACAATATAGGGGAGAGGACACTGACAAAAAAAGGCGTAGAGTTGGAAGGCATGTTTAGACAGAATGGTTCCTGCTCCTTTGCTCCAGGAAAAGGGCCTGTGACTTCAGGGTGGTCACAGGGTCAGGCAGAGGGGATTCTGGAGGAGCGCCTTGTGTAGTAAGAGACCTTGTGACGCCTTGGAGCCCATACTGAAAATTACTTCTTGTCTCAATGGAGAGGGGGGAGTGGAGAAGAGTTTCAGGGATTGTAGGCTTTGGGTTAGCTCCTTGGACAATGGTGGAGGGGATCCAGCATCGTGGGCCACCTCTGTTTAGATAAGAGCTTTTCCGTGAGTGACTTGGCTTGCGCTGCTTCCTACTCTTGAGGGCCTCGTGGTCCATTCACACTCAGAACAAGGCCTGTCTTCCCAGCCTCTGCTTTCCTTCCTCCTCTCTCTCCTTCTGCTTGCTTCTAGCATGAGCTCCAACAATCTCCCCTCCCCCTAGCCAGACATTTACTCTTGCCTTCCCCCACTTCCGCCTTCTCCTTCACAGAATCTGAGCCTGAGCCAAGGGATCCTACAACCTCACACCTAGGAACTAGGAGGCTAGAAGGGTGGGTACTTACTTGGTTACACCCAGATATGAGCTCAAAGAGAACACCTATTTTGTTCATTTGTTTTTCTTCTCAGTGAGGGACTGGTCAGCTGAAGGAAGGTGATTTGTTTGATAAATAAGAACTCTTCAAGGAAGTATTAGGTGTGGCTACAAATAATATCCTTTAACATATTCAAGAAGGAGGCTTAAGATAATAGCTCCAGTCACTCAATGTAGCATATTTCAAGCTATCATCATGTTTTGTTCTCATAAAAGGAAGAGAACAGCAGTCAATACTGAAATGTTCAAAAATCTTCCAGGGGTTGGGATGGGGAATAACAGTTTAGCATAAGGAGCAAAGATTTTAGAGCTAGCCAGACCTGAGTTCAAATCATAGTTTTATAAGTTCCTAGTTATGTATCCCTGGATAGCAAAAGCCCAATTATGAGAATCATAGTCCTAGAAAATTGTTCAGAGGACTTGCAGTCTTTTTGATTTCTTGAATAATTCTGAAATTTTGTCCTTGGATTACACCAGGCCACAAAATCACTCTTGATAAATTCCTCTTTGGTGTTATGCCATTGGTCAACAATGAGGGTTGTTAGAATTACCAGTGTTATGACACTCACTGTAGTAGAAATGTGTTTGAGGAGTTTGTCTACTATATCACATAGGGTACAAGAGAAGGAATCATTTCTCTCAGACCTCAGTTCCCTGAAAGGCTGTACTTCTCTTGGTTTGTTTTTATCTTATGGGCCTCTTAATCTTGCAAACGTTTGCTTCCTTTTTCTTTGTCTCTCTTGACAACTTAGAAAGAAAAGCATGTGGGACACATCTCTGTCCTGGACTTACCCCATTTTCTCACCTCATCTAGAGGTGAGGTTATTTATTGTACTTTTTGTGAACCACGTCAAATTCTTTGGGAATGGAAGTGTTCTTAGCATTGCCAACTCAAAAGAAGTAACCCCATGCTGCCGTGTCTTACTAGTTTTATTGTAGGCATTAAAAAACAAACAGAAGGGAAATAATTTAAATAAAGAATTTAAAGAAGATCCCTTTGACATCAGCAAATATTAGGGTGATACCAAATGAGTTAATTTATGTAACATGCTTAGCAAAGTACCTGGCATACAGTAAACAGATTTTTAATGTTAGTTGTCATTTTATTATCTGACAACTTTGAGAGCTACTTAAGAGCAGGGACTACGCCTTATTCATCATTACTGACTCAGTGTCTAGCCCAATCACCCGGTAAACAGTGGATGAGCAACACATGTCTATTGCTCAGTTAACTGCCTGATGAGAAGAGAGAATCTTGAGAGTGGTCTGATTAGATGGGGACCCAACCTCATGTGAGTTATCAACCCTGAATGCATCACTTATCGCAAATGTGCTGAAAAAAATGGGCACTAGTGACTGTTGGATGACCTCACACACACACACTAAACTGAGCACTATGTCACCACCAGCAGTGCCTCTCCATTCACAATGATAAATATTAATGAAGACAGGGGATCTGATGGGGACCTGGATAAACTCAGCACAGCAGTATCAGTGCCTAGCGAACTGGTAATAATGGACAATTTCAACTTAGGCGATGATGCTGACATGTGGAGAGGTATCTTCTGGCACAATAGAAAATAGAAAACTGATCAATAGTGATCTTCTTTCTTCAAGGGTAGGCAAAAATCCTAGCTCATAATTACTAGCACTACTTTACTCAAAAAATAATCTGTTCGCTCACATTCCATTTAAGATGTAAAATCATGTCCCTTGAAAGAAGTACAAGATTTAGTTCCCTCTGTTATTAAGGAACATGTATGTTTATTGAAGAGACAAGTCATATTCATGGAAAAATATCAGAATGCAATTGAGCACAAGCAAGTAAGATGACAAGAACCCATATTGCACTGTATTAGCACCACGTTTTAACCAACCAAGCTTATATTCTACTATAGGCTGAACAAGACTTGGGTCAATGAGTGTTTGAATAGCCAAGGTAGAATTCATGAATGAAAGTAGGTCCAGGATATTATAACTCCTCTAATTTCCTAAATAACCTGAGATGTCTCACATTTCTGGTCCCATTCTGATATCATATCCTTGGAACAAGTCACCATAGTCAGAAGTCCTGTCCAAAAAATCAAGCATGTTTCCTAGAAGAACATTAATTAACCTAACTGCATGGATCATCTGGTCAGATTATTTTCAGCTTTTGCAAGATGTTAATGTATATATGATGCCACTTTAAAGGGGAGTGACTTTGCAGTGGGCAGCCCCACTAAAAGTACCTAAAAGTACTGGACAACTTTCAGCAAACAAATTTAGCACCTGCAGTGTGGGCTAAGTACTTCAGATGTATTATCTCATTTAATTCCCCCCCAGACAAACTTATGATGTCAGTGTTGTTATCTCCATTGTATAGATGAGGAAATCCAGACTCAGAGAGGTGGTTTATTTTGCCCAGAATCACACAGCTGGTAGGTGGTAGCAGGTGGCAGAGCCAGGACTCAAACTCCAGAGCCCATGTCCATAAACTCTAGACTATATTGCCTTTCTGCATCCTAACACCTTTTAAAGTTGGGTCTTGATGTTATAGCACATGTCTTCCTTCTGTATCATGAACTTTTGACCAGAAATTACTCATTTTAATGTTTAAGTAGTTGTCAGTGAACCAATCCTGGCAGTGATAAATGAAGTGCTTCCAGTGACCTAGTTGATGATGTGCTGGTGAAGGCCACTCACTCATTCATAGTCTCTGACATGTCAACCAGGATTGGTTTCCTAACAAGGTACTTGAACTCTCTGCACTGATCTGGAAAATAGTAGTAATTATAGTATCTGTCTCAGAGAACTTTTGAAATAATTAAATGAGATAATATATGTAAAGCACATATTAAGCACTTAACATCCCGTAGGTAAGTGCTTAAAAACTTTTAGCTATAAAGAAAATAAAAATATAAATTCTAGGCCATACAGTCTTCTACCAGCCATATCTCCTATTTGGCTCTGGATAGTTTCTAAATACCCTTTTTTGTTTTCCTTACCTTAGGCATTCAAGGACTTTTTCATACTGATAAGGGAGATTTGTCAATAAGGTAGCAATCAGTCATCTTATGTAATTTTCAATGATGACGACAAGGCATATGGATCATTAAAGACCTAACAAAATGGAATAATATACACCCATGTGATTTTTTTTTTAAAGCCTGAGTGAAAAATCCAAGGCCTTGATTTTCAAACATGGAAGGCAGAATTTCAGGGATACAGTGTACGTAATACATGCTGAAGAAGTACCACAGGAATAAGACCACTAATAACAAGTCTGTAAAAGTCCATCAATCTGTGAGAAGTGACAAGGTGAGCTTCTGGTTAATAGATAGCAGAACACCCAGGCACTGGCTAAGGAACGGGAGCTGAAGTAGAATGAATGTCCAGCCTCCATTTGTGAAATTCCACATCAGGTCCAAACTTACCTTTCCAATTTTGGCTTTTATTTCTTTCTCAACCCAAAGCCAATAAGTCAACCAAATTAGTCTTCTGGCAGGTCCTCTTGAGCTCCTCTTTTTATCCATTCCTACCCCCGTATTACTCTGTCACACTTTGAACCTCTCCCTTTCCACTTGATTTTCTAGGACCTCCCCCATCATCTTTAGGGCTCAGATCCCACCATCTCCCTGGTGCTTCCTCTACACTGGAGCACTTAACATCTACACCCAGTGTTGACCCATTTTGTTCAACCGTATCATAAGCACCTCTCATGGAGACTTAATACAGTGTCGTGGAGGAAATGATAATGAACAGTAAATCAGAGACATGGTCTAGTCCTGAGCTTGCCATTAACTAGCTGTGAGGTGAGAGATAATTATTTTTCTTTAAGCCAGCTTCTCATCTTTAAAACAAGCTCTTTAAAAAAAAATCTCTAACATTCCTTAATTCTAAGTAAGTTAATCATCTGAAGTGACTGGATCAAGGCATGCTGAAATTTGCAGTCTCCATGTCCTCATTTCATTCACTCAGTTATAAGCCATTATGTTTTCTCCTTCATATTCTTTTGACTACTCTTTTTTCATCTCCTGTAATTACTCTCCTGTGTCTTCTTTGCCTAAATCTCACAAGCTTTCTGGGGCCACTGAGGGCTGAGTACTTGCTGAATCCTAATCCAGAACGTTAATCTAATCCCAAACAGTAAATGAGAAAATGGGACTTTCCTTCTAGAGATCAAATACCCCTGGCAAGGTAGGTAAGTCACAGAGAGGGACATAACTATTATGGGAAAGTGCCGTAATAAATGGGCCCATTCATTAAGTGTTTGACTTGCTACCCTCCTGAGGTGAGTCTTATTTAGACCTGCTCATCCCATTGGGGTTTATACCCCTCAAAGGATCTACTCCCACCTGTAGGTTTGGGGCCCAAACTAGCTGCAGGTCATCACTGGTTCCCAAAGATATTGTAAAATTTGAGCCAATTTCTCCTAATTGCTGCTAACCTTTTTCTCCTTTTCTCTCCCACTCTTACCTCAACTCTAATTCAACAGATGGGCTCAACTCTTACTCACTGCTGACAAGAGCAAAGTTAATAGGTTAGGCCAGTGCTCTCCCAAACCGATCCCCATGAGGACTTCCACTCCTTCCTCTGGGAATCCACAAGGAGCCACTCTGAGCAGTCATATGGGACACCAGTGAAAAGTAATCTTCTGAAATGCTAACCTATGTAGCCCCTTTTTTTTATTCCATAATCCGAAAACACCTGAGAAATAACTCTCTGAGTTTCAGTTTTCTTATGGGAAAATAGGGGAAATTATGACCATTACATAGAATTGTTATAGAGATTAGAGATAATGTGTGTAAAGGGATGAACACAGCTTTTGACACCAGAAAGGGCTCATTGATTAAATCTATAATAGCTATTATAATTAAGCAGACCATTGCACTCATGGTGACGAAACATCCTATGAGGCTTCCCGAGAAAGTATGAAGAAACTAGGACTAGTGACAAGAAGCTAATTATAAGTTACTGCCCAGGCCATAGTCTATATCCATCGTGCACTTTTCATCTTCTCAATCCACCAGGTTCTGCTTTTTCACTTAAAAGTGCAAATTACATTAAAACCACAGACTAGACTCCATATTTCAAGAAAGTCTCCATATATCAAGACTTATATATCAAGTCAGTGGAGATATATCTAAAATGTAGATTTCCAAGCATAGATGTATGATTTGTAAATGATTTGTCCTATTTTATCTATTACCTAAGGCTCTTGTGTCAGGATATTAGTTTCTAGATTCAATGATGAAAATTCCCATTCAACTTTTTAAAATCCGTAAATATAACCAAAGAAAATTTGAGAGGTTCTGCCAGTCTTCTTAAGGAATCTTTCCAAACTGCATGTCACTATGTCTGGTATTCCTGATCCTGGGCAGCTACAGTGAATCTTGCTGAAAAGATCTATCCAGCATAGGCTTCCTATGACTCAGACTTTTGGTTTAATTTAAAACACATAATGAGGGGCCGGCCTGTGGCTCACTCGGGAGAGTGCGGTGCTGATAACACCAAGGCCACAGGTTCGGATCCTATATAGGGATGGCTGGTTTGCTCACTGGGTGAGCGTGGTGCTGACAACACCAAGTCAAGGGTTAAGATCCCCTTACCGGTCATCTTTAAAAAAAAAAAAAAAAAAAAAAACATAATGAAATGTTTGATAGCAATTACAGGAGACAGTTCATTAGAAATAATTCATCAAATTCACTGTATTACTATGAAGAGTGGGAAAAAGAGGGAAATTTCACAAGGCATAGAAAAGTGGCAAAGAGGAATTTGGCAAATGAACTCACGCTCTGTTCTCAGGACTTTGTATGAAATATTAATAAGGGCTGTTGTCTGAACATTCACATTGGGCAGTGTGCACTTCCTCATCCAGTAATTATATAACAGAATGCAAGAAGTTTCTCATTAGTCAGTGAACATTCACTTTTGGCTTGTGATGAAAGCCTCTTGTATAAGATGGCCAGTTTTATTTGCCTGTTAGTTCAAGCTCAAAGTTCTCCTAAAGTGGTCTTTGGTCAAGTGGTCTTCTTTAAAGTCCTCATTTTGATTCGAGGTTTTGTTTGTGGCAAATCAGAATCCTCTGTAGCATGCCTGATTTGAGTCTGCATACTCATACCCACACTGCACAGGATATATGTTAAGAGACACATGGATACAAATTATAGGTATACTTAAGAGGAATGTGATAAATATTAAAACATGAAGTAAGTGATCATATTTCCCAAAGAAGAGGTCTTTGTAAAATTACAGTTTCCCTCAGACATCTGACCTACATTTTGTCCCCAGGAAATGTTGACTTTTTCAATTTTTAAATTGTTAAAATTTTCATTTCGCAGATAGAAAATAGAATATGGGACATAAAACTGTTACAGCATAAAAATAATAGACATTCATGCTGGCAATCAATTAAATTTGGGTCCTTGAGTACATTTCTAATTAACTACCATTAACAATTGTTTTGTTTTTGTCCTGTTAATTTTACATACCCCAGTGATGTGCAAAACTGTTTACCCCAAATGGTCTAACCCTAACACATCCCTAATGATCCAGGCCTTTCTTTCTTTGCCAATTTGCTGACGTAAACAATAGAAAAATGCAATTAGGCAAGCCCCTCTCAGAGCTCGTAGATGCCTCTGCCTTTCCATGATTTTGTAGGCCACCCCCTCCTCCCATCCCCCAAGGGAAAACAGCAAACCACACTTAGTCCTGAAGTGGTCAGCTTTCTCTAGACCCCCCATAGTAGTACTCTACTGCCAGGTGCTGAAGAAAAGTGTTTCAGAAATGGGGCATCAAATTGTCATTGAGAATGGCAGGGAATATTATTTTCTATTTAATTTCTAAAGCATGTAATTGTTAGACTCCAGATCTGATCTACTTTAGAGTTTCAGAAGTGGTTCCTTGAGAGTCCATGTATGTCTATTAGGTTTTTCTTGGAAAACCCAACATTTTAACTTATAAAGTAGTAAAGAATATTGTACTCCCTCACCTTTTTGTGGGTTGAGAATGCAACAACATTTTTTCACATCTTAAAGGGGCCCATTGGCAAAAGACCAAATAAAGCCAGCAAGGTTTTAGAGCTAACAGGGCAGAGAATTATAATGGCTTCTTTTGTAAGGGCTGGACAAAGGCTGGCAAAGGTGACCCAGGTTGGCACTGAAGAAAACATGGGTTGACACCAATGGTGGAGAAGCTGCTGCATTTTTTTTTTCTTGCTGGGTAATTGTTAACATTATAATTACTGAGTCAGTTCTGTATCACAGATTATATTCTTACATGTGAGGCTTTTCTTACAACCATTCTAACTTTCCTTAGCTGAGATTTTCTGTCAATTTGGCATTGATCCTCAGAGTTAATGGTCACATTGCTTTATAAATTATAAGAAGCAGAAGGAAATATCAGTTTGCAACAACTGGGACATTATTTTGAGCTTTTTTGAAAAAAGAAAATATTATTTGAAGTGATTTTCTAATTTAATTCATTCATCGTTGTGTGTTATAGGAAAGGGGAAGCACGGAGGTTGCCGTTTACAGAAGGGGAAGTGGAAGCACAGATTAAATAACTGGCCAAGGTCGCACAGAAGTCAAGGAATGTGCCAAGAATAGAACCCATTTCCTTGATTCCCAGATCTCTATCCCTGAGACTTTGTAAGGGATATTCTGCAGGTACATGTATATGTATATTCAATGAGCAGTCACGAAATAAGTTAGGTCTTACATCATTAAAATATAAGTGCTAAAGACAAATGGTATTTATGTTTTTACACAGGGTTGGTGCCTAATAGATATTTGTGTGATAAGCACATGGTTGACAGTATATTTAGACTGAATACTGATGATGTGCAAAATTGGTTTGTAAGATGTGAGCAATATTAATGCAACATACGTAGACGTTTCTCTCTACATGTTTTGACTGGTCGTCACAGACAGCTGATAAAGAAATTGAGTTCACAAAGAACTCAATGTTATACAATTTTTTTTTTTCCATTTTAGGGGTATAACATAGATGTGTTGCAACTATTCCTGTTATAATTGGTCAGTCTTACTTATTACTTTGAAATTATGATTTGTGATAGTTAGATGGGGAATGAGAATTAAAGTGGGCTGTGACCTAAAGAATGTGGGATCTCAAAACAAAACTTCAATAATCAGAGGTTGCAGGCCTTGAACATCCTTATAATAAAGACCCAAACACATTCAACATTTTAAAAACAGGCCTTTCTTTAAAAAAAGAAGAATAGATAACCTCAGAAACAACCAAGTAGACTCTGGGCACTAATGGGAGGTGATCTGGGCTAATGGAGAGTGCCAGGAAGGATGATCCAGCAGAAGGCCACTCACCACTTCGTGGTTGTGGGGAAATAGATGAAAATAGATGAAAGTTCAAAGACTGCTCTGGCATAAAAGTCTCCATTCAGCTACCTGAGAGTCTCCTTTGTATTCAAGCATGCATAAATAAAAGTAGTCTTCCAACGTCTTAGATTCTTCCTGAGAAAATATAACTGGTGATCTGGAATGTAGACCAAGTATGCCAAAAGTGTCCTTTCCCCATCCTCTCCTGGGTTCCTCAGATCTACCCTTTCCATTCCCCAGAGAGGGGCCCCTTCACTCTAGCCCTGTATTTTTACTTGTTCCTTTAGAGACCAACCTCCTTGCCATGGGCAATCTTATCTAAACAAGATTTCCTGTGAGAGTATACCAGTACTGTAGCAAAGCTCATCAAGGTCTGTGAAATCAAGAGTAGCTCATTGTTCAGGAGGTTTAGTAGTCCTACATAGTTCTTCAAAATGCAGGGGGGATATGAAGTCCTGGAGATCGAATGTGGAGGCCTAGTAGGAGTCAGCTCTGCCACCTGCCACTCTGCCCCACCCCAGCCTTAGTCCTCCCGTGATGAGAAACAAATGAGTGGGGCAGGCCACACAAACTGGGAGCATTACTTCATTCACCCATTATATTCTTCTATTTATTCTTCCTTTTAAATCTGCCTGACTCTTTTATAGTTCCTTAATTTTCCTTCTGAAAAGTCGTAAATTATATTTTCCTCAATTCTACAGCATTTCCCCCCCACTACTAAATTTCTATTTTTAAAGCACAGCAAAATTGTATTTTACTTTCCATAATTTGTGTTCATTTCTCAGAAATGTCCAGTAAAATTTCTCACTGTTGTGAAACTAGCCCTATAGTAGACAGAAATTTCCTATCAAGTTCCTCAAAAGTTCTTGGGTCTTATTTAGAGAAATGTACCCCAATGCTAGCAATAATTACAACCCTGCATTTCCATGGCACTCTGTACCTTTTCCCCAATACAATAGCTCATTCGATCCTCATATTCTCTCTGTGAACTGTGTATAGTTATCTTTATTTTATATGAACAGTAGCTACAGACATGTGAAAGGTACAGTAAGCTTAACTCCCTTATGGTTGCTCCCTAGGTTTATGCCCAGGCTAACATGGAGCAGGTTTGGGAATATCTATTCAGAAGTCTCTACCAGTTGCTAAGGATGAAAACAATCCAAAAATTTTACCTGATTCAGTGTGGATAATGTATTTTAATGTTATTAAACAGTCTCAAGAAATATCCTACTTCTCTGTCCACTTTGCCACCCCAAAATGCAGAAAAGTAAAAGAGAGAAAGATTCTGCTTTATTTCTTCTTGGCTCATTGGTTATATGAGTTGAAAACTAACCATCCTTTCCCCCTTCTCTTTTATTTCTCACGTTTTATAAGAACCAATTCTAGGCAAAACAAAAACTACAACATTGTTCAGTTAAAACATAGCTCACTTGCATAAAACATTTTACCACATTTTTTTTAAAGTTGAACAGTAGTTCTGATAGTTTAAAAATATATTTACATATTTATTGGACTCCAAGAAACAATATATTTGAGTGAAGTCTGAACTTCTTTCTATATTAACTAATATACATCAACTAGCTGGCCATATTAAACCAATTAATAACTTTGAGCTTCTTAGAATAAACAAACACATTCTAGCCTCAAAACTAAGCTAATGGTTTGGCTGTAGTCATATATTGATGTGCTCTTTACCTAGACCCTAAAATTTAAATACCAAGAATTGCTCAATTTTTGTAAGAGTAATGTGTATATATTAGTAATTCAGTCTCTTCTGATGATAATGTATAAATACCACTAAGCAAATATGTTACTACATAACTCAAAATAAGTGAAGTAGAACATCCCTTATTCATGTGTCACCAACTAAAATTTCTGTCTACAGCTGAATCTAAGTTAATCTAAGTGTATAAAAATATGTTTACATAAAGAAAAGACATATTTGAAAAATTTTAGTAATTAAAGAGGGCTTCATTTGTCTATACATTTTGACTTTTATCTCCCTGTTAGGGAGAAATAGAGTTTCTAACTATTTCCTAACTATTTGTTTCCTAGTATTCAAAGGTCCCATTTATATTTCTGAAATACTTCTAAGTCAATGTACTGAGTTAGCCACCAAGCACCAAATCTGGGTCTGACTCAGGTAGGCTCTTCAATCAGTACCTTCTAACTAAAAGAATGACACCTTGTTATGGATATGCACATTTTGGGCAGATAATTTCAAGCAACAGCATAGTAAAGAAATGAAGCGGCATGGAGACAGTTAAAGCTTTCATTTCTGATGTCTTGTGAGTAGTAAAAAAACGAATGCCTTTAACAGAGATAACTCAAATTGTCACTGTTAAGGCAGTGGTCTGAGTCTTGAGAGAATTCCAGAAGGAATAAGACATCTTCCTGGGCCTTGGAGAGCTTAGTCTATATAACACAGCAGAAAGAGTCCACATACCACAAAGAAATAGGAAAGAGAGCTAATGTTTACAAAGTTTCACTTCTCTGGCCTTACTCCCAAACCATATTTTATAAGCATCTCTCAAGCTCAAATATATAATATTATGTTCTATCACTCACAATTGTTATTTTCTAACACAGCTACTAGCTCTAATCCTAAATAGAATTGAAATTTTAAATTTGATATTGTCAAATCAAAATTTAAAAGTATTTATAAAAGTCTATGTTATTCCATAAAAGTTCAACTCTACACTTTTATTCAAATCTAATAGCTTCAATTATTTAGTTATTTTTAATTTACTTGCATGGTAGGTTAGCACACACATCAAGACCTTAAAGGGATGGGTCCATAAATATGGGTGCCTATCCCAAATTGGCAAAATAATACAAAATCTCAGTAGATCTCATTGTCTTTTGGGTTAAATATCCACAGTGGTAAAGAAGGGAGGCAAGATTTGTAAATTCTCTATATTTCTATTCTTAGAAAATGACACTGAGATGAGAAATCAGACATGTGTGGCAATAGCTACTTCTCAGGAATTCTATAACACACCAGTAACTTTCCACTATCAGAGTAATACGCCCTAAACAGAAGAGTAAAACTAATGAGATGAAGAGTTGGAATTGTAGGAAGAATCTAGAAAATGTAATAGTCAGTTCTATCTGTTTATGCTAGAATTATGCCTTGTTTACTTTTTATCAAGATAGTTTTGTTTTTGTTTTTGTTTTTTGTTTTTTCTTTTGAATAGCAATCCTCCCAAACACTCTGCAAGTGAAGTTAAAAGCAATAAAGACAATTTTTTGGCATAATGATAATCCTTGGGTAGTTTCAATATCGTGTTGTACCTATCAATTCTATTTCTGTTCTTCAAATTAGCTCCCATGAACTATCATTAGTATCATCCCTCTAGACTAAACAAAAAGGGGAAAAAGCAAACAGGGCTCAGTCACCAACAGGATGCAAGGAAATGCTTCACAATCAACAGAGGGTAGGGCTGTATTCTTTCAGCAAATACACACTGAGCATCTACTGTGTGCTAAACACTGTGCCCTGAAGACACAGAGGTGCTCTCAAGTAGCTCATATCTTAGACAGGGACAAATGTATGCACATCAAGTGGCCTAACAATGGTGTGAACAAAGTGCTGTTCACACTGAGTGAGAAATGAGTTTGAATGAGGCAGTCAGGAGGGTTCACAGAGAAGGTGACATAAGAGCTAAGCCTTGGGGTTTGATAAAGAAGTGCTTCGCATAAGGCATACAGTCAATGGGAGTGCATTACAGACAGATGGAAGAGCATGAGCAAAGCCCAAAAGTAGGAAACCGTGATCATCAGGGTCAGGAAATCTTGGGTCATATCCAATGAATATGAAATGAAAAATGGGAAGACCAGTGAAACTGACATAGTGGTGTAGCCCAAGTCGGGGATCCTCAATTGGGAAACAAAAGACTGGAGTTCTAACCTGAGCTCAAATAACAGGCGCACAGGGCGACCTTAATTCTGTTCCTGTGCTCCTAAAACTAAACTAGGGAGAAAAAATATGAAATTGTTAACCAATGGTAGGGTATATTCAGTAAGAATTCAGTAAGAAGTTAGCTGTTGCCTACCTTTTTCCAAAGCAGGAAAAGCCTTTGCCCCAAATATACTGCACATTCTTTCTGCAAATTCGCATCTATGTCTATTAAAGAATCTTAATTCCAGGTGTCAAAAAATATTTGAAAGGTAGTCAAGAAACTAACTGTCCCTACCTTGCGTTGGAATGATTATGGTTACATGGGTGCCACAACCACTTGATTGTAGGTTGAGGGATACCATAAACAGTACAAGTCAGGATTTGTCTGCTGCCCAGTTGGTAGAGAGTTGGGTCTGGAAATGATGACACGGCCTTTTCATAAATCTGGGGTTTCACTGGAAAGGAGATGAAGAACAGGACAGAAGTCAAGAGCTATTCTAATGACTTTCTCCTGAGCCACATATAAAGGACCACATTCTCACTGGTTTTGATGTCTGGGAAACAAACACAGAAACCAAAAACTAGTAAACCCTCACATTTGTCTAGAAAATGCCAACTTTAAAATATAGTAGAAGTGTTTTGAGAACATTAATATTTTGACTCCACGGTATGTACACTATGATTACAATTATAAAAAATCATATTGCCTATGGAAGATAACAAGCAAACATGAAATAGTTATGATGAGAACAGAAGTGGTTTTTATTTTTTTATCTTTTATTTTATTTTTTTTTTAGTTTTTTAATTTTTTTGGTGGCTGGCCAGTGCAGGGATCCGAACCCTTAACCTTGGTGTTATAACACTGTGCTCTAACCAACTAACCTAACTGGCCAGACCAGAAGTAGTTCCTTAAAATAAATATTTAAAATTTTGTTTTCTTTGATGTTGTTATATTGACTTTTGAATTTACAAATTTTCCTTAATTGTCCCCCTACTGAAACCGTAAGAAAGTATGAACAGTAAACTTACCATTTACAATTAGAGTGGCAGTGAGGTTTTTAAACACATTTAACTGCTTTATGGCCAGCAAGATTGTATAATCCCCTGCGTCCTCTGCAGTTACATCTTTGATGATTAATGAATTGCCATGAGCCAAATAGCGAGCAGATTTCTCAGTCACGGGTAACCCATCTTTTAACCTGTGTTTAAAAGGATGATCAGTAAGTCATTTCACACTGCCTCTCAGATATCACTTTGATAACATGACCATTTAAGTTTGTGAGCTGATGTTTATCAGTTTTGAGTCCTTGATCATCAATGTGGTTTTAAAAATTTAGATACTAACTTTTTGGTAACACTTCATATTTACTGGCAAAGAGGAAGAAGTAAACTGAGGGAAGAAAGAAATGTGGTGGCTTTGTAGCCACAGAGATGCTGGAGGCCATTGTGACTTAAGTATTAACCCAGAGGTACCAGCTCTGATTCCACCCAACATGTTTTTCAGAGTTTTCCAGGAGGCTCCATCAGCAGTGCAAGGGCCATTGTAAGTCACATCAATTAGATCAGTTCTCCAGATAAAAATAAAAATAGATTTTCCTATTGTGGTCTCATGTGGAGTTCTTATTAGTTACATAAATGGTCACACCAGTTGTCCCTTTCATAAACTATCGTGAAATCAAGATTAGCAAGATTTTTTCCCCTGAGGAAGAATAGTTAAGGCACAAAACAAATGGAAAGTAAAACCTTAAAGAAAATTTAAAAACATTTTAAATATAGATCAATGCCCTGGTATCATTCACTTGCATACTGAACTGAGAGTCAGGGGCCTGGATACTTAACCTGGCTCTACCACCAACTGTGTGTTGCCACACATGCAACTAACCAGTGTGAGCCTTTTTCTAGAGGTTCTCAAAAATCCCTTTTAATTCTGAAATTCTATGATTTCATTAAAGTGCACAGTTCTTTAAATGGGCATTTTTAATCTGTTAAGTGTTTGTTGTATTCTGTATAAAGGTATAATATTGGAAATGGTATTAGTTCAAAATCCTGCATGTATTGCACAGTCCTGCAAATTCCCGTTACTGGTGGGTCTTAGTTCCAAAGCAGTTAAAATCACTATGCTATGTTTTGTGATTACAAATATCATCACACTATTACCTTAAACTATTTCCTATTAACAAGTTGGCATTTTCAAAGGTGGGTTGAATTTTTTTAGGCCCTTGCTACTTGGTACTAAAGAAATCAGCACTAACAGACAAAGGTACTCTCAGGCACTAAAAGAGTGAATGTGCCTTCTAGAGTCATTAAATTACTATTAAATGTACTATTAAACTTAAAAAGTTATTAATAAATTTTTTACATATTATGAAACAAAAAAACCATCCCTTTTCTACTGTCATGGCTTGAAGCCATAGCACAAGGTTTAGTTTTTCTCTTTAATTCCCTATTAAATATTTGAGGAAACTGAAGACGAACACTATGCTCATGTGACATTGAAAGCCAAATAAGCTCTGGTTGAAGAGATTCTAAAATGGCACCATTTTTATACTGTATGGATAGTTTTACTAATCAGTTTTGTACTATACCCTTTGTTTCAAATGTATTGACGTGAGCCAAAGATATTGGCATTTAAAAGTAATTTAGCAAAATGATTTCAGATTATAAACAGATAACATTGTTTTACATCAGGTGTTGTAGTAGTATTAAAAAAAAATAGAACTGCTTAATGAGTTTCTGAATATGCTGCAAAAAAAACTTAATTACTTTAAGTAGGTCCATCCATTTGTCTAGCCCTGCAAATGAATAAGTCTTGTCTCTGTCAATGTTTGTTTAATTTTAAAACAAGACTGGAACTTTCACGCCAGCTGTATATAAAAGAACTATTTTCAGCATCCTCATTACAGGAGCCCAGTTCTTCAGGGTTAATAGAGCATGTTACATATTCAAGATGCTTCCTAGTCATTGCCAACAGGTTCCCATTCAGAGAATGCTGACATCATAGGAAGGTTTAGAGATGCAGAATTCAGTCACAGTAAGGGACTGACTAGGCTGAAACAAGCACTCAAAAAAGCCTCATCTCTGGCTTCCTCCTGTCCCATTATTTCCCTTCCCCTCCAACCCTCCTCACATTCACTGTCTAGAAATCAATACAGGTTTAGCTCCTGTGCTGTCGGGGGAACTTCTCTTGATATTTTGTCAGGAATTCAAGTCACTGGGCTCTTGCATCTTCCTATTTACAAAGTGTTTCTTAAACTGATATGAAAATAATTATGGTCCTACCATACAACTTCTGGTGAGGGAAATGCCTTCACTTTCATAGACAGCCGATAAGACCGCTTGCCTGCTACAGTTTCAAGCACCTGCCGTTTTCGATGTTTCACAGTGATGAATGCTTTTTCTTTGAAAGGAGAAATGATAAATACATTAGAAATGAATATATCTATGTAAACAAACTCTCACTGCCTCATTAAGGGAGAGTGTAATCAATGAAGAGATAAACAGCTGAATTATGATTGAGCCTATCAATGAGCCCAAATGTTCATCAATGAATAACATACTATAAAAGCACTCTAACTGGTGAAGCACTTTCAGATCAAATGGTAGCAACTCCTAGGCACATAAAACAGTGGCAGAGCAACAGAAAGTGAAACATCTTAAATATCTATATCACAATAACAAAAAAGTGGCCAACTCAAAATCTACCTGACCGATATAAGTAAGATGGAAGAAAGCTGCGCTGGCAACTTATTTGATATCAAAAATCAGCTGGAGAAAGCCAAAAGGAAATAAAAGGCTATTGATACAATTGTTCTACAGTTTCTGCCTTTTTACACTGTTTTTCTTCTCAACAATGGAAATAAATAAGGTTTTAAAGCATTTTCTTTACAGGATTTGTGTGTTGGAATTAGGTAATATTAGGATTGCATGATAGTAAAACCAGGGATAAAATAGCATTAATTCTAAATAATTTATCACACCTACAAATATTTTTGTTTCTCTAATTCATGGTAGTACCTGGGAAAATTTTCTCAGATAATAAAGGTAAAACTGTCCATTTTTTCTGTTTTGTTTATATGGAACACTAAATAATTTCATAAATATCATATGATCTAACTGAATAATTAACCATCATAAACTTATAGAGAAAAGACTCTCTGTCCTACTCAAAAGTATTAAATTTAAGGAGCACTTAATATGATTTGCCTTTTGGCAGAGGGGAGTAGGGGACCATGGCAAAGTATTCATTCATGATAATATAACTCTTAGCCAAAAGAAAATCTACTTGCTTATGGAATCCAAGAATCTGCAATGCTTAGAAAGCACAACATGAGCTGGCAGTGCTGAACTACTGTTTACCATATATATGCACTGAGGTGTTAACAGATCTGAGCGATGGTCCACTCTTCACATGACAAGTATAAAGTCCTTTATCTTTGTTCTGCACTTTGTCAATAGTAAGAACACTGTGGAATACATTGATTTGGGAATTGCTTTGGTCAATTCGTCGCCTTATAGAAGCTCTCTTCTTTGTCTAGAAAGAAAATGCGTAACAAATACAGAAGTTGTAATTGTTCACGGTCAAAATTAAAGGTTTTTAACATTTCTCAGATCATTATTTTTGACAATAGGTTCTTTTTTTATCCTAAGACACACATCAAACCCACCTATAGCAAGATGTTCAGAAACAGTGGCTTTGTCTAGATGTGCTTCAAATATGTGGCACAGTAGCATTTATTTAGCACTCTATTTTTTCAAATGGACTTTCATGTACATTATCTCGATTGTCTTTTACAACAACCTAGTGAGATTGGTAGGATTGTTGCTTGTTTATCAACAGAGAAACTGAAGCAACAGAGACACTGGCCAAAGTCGGCCAGGAGCTCGGGACTTTTGAGTACACGTCCATTGCCTTTCCTCGAGCATACACACCTCTCTACATGGTAACTTGTTCTCTAGGCACAGACATCACGTACTAGCATGGGCAATAATTAGCTTTAGTATCTGACTTAATAACAGTGTTTCTCTTAATAAATTACCATGTGAGTTTCCTTTTGCTTTCTTACTAGAAATGAATGAAAAGATGAGTATTGGTTATACCTACTAAGGTGAAATAGTCCTAGTTTCCTTATTTCACGATTTGAGCAGTGCTTGCCAATTTCTGCTAACTCATAGTAAATAGATCCAGGAACATGCAAAGCTATTGACAAATTTAGCCAACACTTGGAGGGTGTTGTCCCATGTTTTACTGAGGGAAAACCAAGAGAAGGCCTTGAGGTTCAGCAGTCTGAACTGGCTACAGTGACCTGCTCCCTCTTTAGAGAAGATGAGATCACATTGCCTTATCCTTTAATTGTTCCCTCTCCTTCTTTTTTTTTAAGCATTATGTTTTATAAAACATAATGTTATTTTCTCCTCTCAGTTCTTCCCATGAGGTTGGGGGGTAGGGGTGGAAAGGGGCGTGGGAGAAGAGCAGGGAAAAAAGACTTAGGCTGTCCAGAACTGATCTTTGGGTCTTGAACTTAGCTCTCCTCTGTAGCAGGTTTAATAAACTTCTACCCACCTGTCCTTTTATTTCCCTGTTGGAACAGACACATATTTATGTAATTTTCTTCATTCTCAGTAATAACCAGAGGGGAAAGTCAGTAACTACCATCAAAAGTTAGAGAATCATTCCTCTGAAATAACAGACTGAGGAGACGTTTTGCAACTCTATTTATATAGGTATTACTTTTCCCTTTGAGAACTCTTTCCTTCCCAAGTTTGAGTAACACTGGTTTTGTTTGTGACTTGGAAAACAACCCATCCTGTGTTTTAGAATTGCTTTGTCCTGTGCTGCAGCCACCAGCCACAGGTGGCTGTTTAAATTAAAATTAAACAAAATTAAAAATCCAATTCCTCAGTCACACTAGCTACATTTCAAGTGCGCATCAGCCATAGGTGACTAGTGGTTACTGTATTGGATGGCAGAGATATAGAACATTTCCATCACGTAAAGTTCTACCAGACAGTGCTGTTTAAGAAGATTATTGGCATTCAATAGATGTATTATCAATACTTTTATTTACAGTAGCAATAGCAACAGGATAAATGTTTCTTTCCTCTTGGCATTTATTGAGAATATTTTATTTGTATCAAAAACCCCAGAAAATATTGCTACAAGTCATAGCATTTTTATTTAAATGAAATAATACCACTTTCTAGAAAATAGTTTATGACTGATGAGTCCTTAATGTTTCCCTGCAGGGCATTTGTTACTTCTTTTTGTTGCTAAGTTATTCTAGTTCCATGGCAAGAAATGTTGAATTAAAAACAACAATACCTTGGGGTTGATGCATTAATCTTTCATACATAATTTAATCATAAATTAACTTTGTGATTGGGCATTTTGGATGACATAACAAATTACTATACTCGGGATATGCCATATAAATCATATTGACACAAGAAATAGGGGCTGGAACTACTGTTAAAATTTTCTTAACAGTTTATCATAGTTTCCCCTTCTATATATTTTCTAAATAGTTATTGTTTGCAAGGATATTCAATTTGAATAAGGGAACATGACTCAGTCTTCATTCTTCTCATTTTTGTAAAAGACAGAATTGTTCCTTTGACATTTAAATGGAATATTGGATGGCTAGGTTGTAATATCCTTTCCAAACATGCTCCAATCAGTTGCCTGACTGTCTGCTAGTATCTTAAGTGAAAGTGCTGACAAAGACAGTTATTGTTGTTGTTGTTATTGTAAAAGACAGTCCCTGCCTGGCATTAGTGATAAATTTCTCTCTCATCTCTCTCATCTCTAAATCCTAGAGAATAGTTTCCAAGGATGAAACAATCCCTTTTTCCACCCAGAATCATGCAATAGAAATACCAGTCTATACACTTCAAAACAAAACCCCCAGACATCAAAAGACACTATCTATGCATATCACGGACCTGAAATGCCAGGCAAAGGAAGCACCCAAACCAAACCCACAGCTCCTAGTTGACTAGCACTGCCATAAAGTCAGAATTTTCTGGTTTTTCCCATCTCAAAATCCCAGTGGGATTTCACTTGCTAAAAACAAATACTGTCCTACAGAAGAAATAGAAAGATGGGTCACTCACTTCACCAGGGTAACTCCAGGTCATTTGAACTCTCGTGTTCAAGGGAGTGGTAGCAGTACAGTTGAGGATGAGAGGATGATTTCTAAGTAATTTGACTGGGCTTGGTGTGCTTATTACATCTATAATTTTATAGCCTGCAAGTATATGAAAAATTTTTTTAAAAAATCGAGGTTTCATTAAGCAGATAAACCATAGAGCATTTGGCTCACATTCATGCTTTTGAGCAGCACTTACTTTGTTGATATGTGAGATAGTGTGTCTTATACAAATGTCCGTTGACTGTTGCCTCACAAGTCAGAAGCCCTATTTCTTTGTATGTTGCTTTTGATATTATGAAGCCCTTCCTACTGTCCCAGGTTATTCTTTTTCCATCAGGGATCAGAGTACCAAGTGGAAACTGAAAAAGAAGAAACATGTTATAACAGAATTCTGTTAGCACTGTGGCAATACTGTTTTACTAGTAGTTTGTGAAAACATTATTTTCATCTAAAATGAAAATAGTACAGGTAAAAACTCTAGTTTGTTGTAGCTGATTCTTTAGTTTTCTTTGCGCATAGCAAGATATATTTGTATTATAATAAATTATAGTAATTATGATCATTATTATTGGTCTTGGCAGTAAGTGACACCTACCCAGGGCAGACCTAATTGTCATGTCAGACTTCCAGTGGGAGCCCATAATTCTTTGGCCTCTGGGAATCTTCATAATAAACTGGTCTGATACTCAATAGAGAAACCAATTAGCATTTTTCCACTGGGGCTGCCACTTTATCCTTATGTGTCTTCATCATATGGAGCTTTTGACAAACTATAACTTGTCCTCCCATTTTGCATGGTTTACTAAAGAGGTGTCTTAAAATGACTATAAGTAATTCCAGGTCCTCCAAGATTCATAGCATTAACTTGGCACTCACTGGGGTTATCATTCTGAGAATTCTGCTGCATCACAAGTAAGGCATCACCTGTGCCTTTGGGAGGGAAACCCCCAGAAGCTGAAGCCTTGGAAGCCAGAGGCACAATTATGAAGTGTTCTTAAAATCTTTGGAATATTCCCAAACATAGTGAGTCCAAATAGAAGAAAAGAATCCATGATTTGATTCTCTCCTTATGCTTTCTTCTGACATTAAAGACTTAATTTTTAAAGACGGCAATATAAACCCTCTACCTTGGGATTAAACCTTATAAAGGTCACTGCTGCGTAGAGTGGCCCAGCAAAATTCCCCTGACGCCAGGTTACCAGCCCAATTTCAGAGGTGGTAGACTCTAACTACCACTGTTACTTATCCCCAGTTGCAGAAGGAAAAATAAAAATCAGATTACTTTCCCCTAAAGTTTATAAAGCAAATGCTAAACAGCCATAAGGAAGTTTGAAACCTTTCTATCTCCTTTTAAAAAGTACACCTGACATCTCTCCCTCTCTATCCAGTTATCATTTATTGATACTGCTTGTTAAAGGTGTTAATCTGCATTTATGATCCTATGGCAGAAATTTCTAGTCCAGAAGTCACTAGTGCATCTCTCCCAGTGAGCATGTCTATATGGTGTGTGTTACAGGGTTTGAAATTCATTATATCCTGCTTAGAAAGTACTGAAAGCAAACTAAGGTTTCATTTCATGTTTTAATAAATCAAGATTCTACCTGTAAACTTACAAATGCTCTGCATTCAGTGGGAAAAAGAACCTTCTCTTCTAATTTAGTGCAAATAATTAAGGGAAAACTCAGAAAAATTTAAATCAGGGATTAAAATCTATGATACTTTTAAAATAAATAAAAATAAGAATGTGCCAAATCTAAAAGAAGGGTTTGCTGGCAGACTTCTTGAGCACAACTTAAAAATATGTTAAAATTTCCTTTAAAATATTTCTCTTACTCTAATATATCCATTCCTGCCACTAATAATATTCCATTGCCAGAATAACTTTAGTTTTAGCTGGCAAGAACGAAAACAGTGATAGACTGTGTGGCTGTCAGCTGTGGCCATCACTGCATGTGTCACAAAGATGCAAACAGATGGGCAGGGTGATATCGGGCTTAAAAGTGCTGGGCTGAGTGGGGACGCCTGTCTCCAGCTGAGGACAGCTCCACCAATGCAGGCATGGGGAAGAGAGAGGGAGGGGATAGCAAATTAGAAGAAAAGGGACAATAAGAGAAATGGAATGGAAAGATATTGTTTTATGCCAACATAAATATGTAATAGGTTAGAATATTTCCAATATTTATGTGCCAAACCAAAGTCCCTGTTAGAATTTTATGCTTTTCTCTCTCTCTCTCTCTTTTTCTAATTGTGCATTGTAGATCTTTGGTAGAAAAACAGAGCCAATAAACTAGCCCCTGCCCCAGATTTTTATATGTGGGGTTTTTGAATGTTCCTTACGACAGAAACCCATCTGCATTAGGGCTTGGATGAAAGAGGGAGGTTCCCTATCCCCATGGTTTTTTCCATATTAATCATATAGCAATTATTATCTCAGACTAAGAGGAGTAGTGCCATGCTATTGAAAACATGACTTGAAAATAAATAAAGTACTGGGTATTAAACTGTTAAATAAATAATACTAATAACTAACCCTTGAATAGGGCTTATTTTGTGCCAGACACTGTTCTAATTGCTTTCTGTATAGTGCCTCATTTAGCCTTCCTAACAACCATGTGACACCTCAGAACTCAGGGTCAATAGGTGATATTGAAAATCACTCTTACTATAAAGGGATGGCCGGTTAGCTCACTTCGGAGAGCGTGGTGCTGACAACACCAAGTCAAGGGTCAAGATCCCCTTACCGGTCGTCTTTTAAAAAAAAAAAAAAGAAAGAAAATCACTCTTAAAACTTTTCCAACGTGACTACCACCACTATCACTACCAAACACTTCCTGTGTACCTACTATTTGATGGATGTGCTAGGCTGCCTTGGGGCAGCCTTAACTTTTTGTCTTAAAGCTCTAAGCTCTCAGAATTTAGCACAGTTTTCCATTTTGAGAGTTTTATCCAATTCTTAGCCCTCGTATAGTCCTAACTCTTACTGCTGATTAATAAGCTAGACTGTCACATTTTAGTTTTTGTCTTTGTTAGATTCTACCGTAAATCTTTTTCCTTTTTCACATGTGCAGTTTACAACATAATATGAAAAAAATTCTCATATATGGCTCTTTCCCTTTTTTTTTCCCTAAGAGGCTAAGTTTGGGTGCCCAGCAGGAGGTAAGCTTTTTGTCACCAGGAACTTAACTCACACAGAAGGTGGTGGCTCCATATGAATGAAACAAGAGCATGTCAATACCTGGAGAATCAGGCACTCTACTGACAGCTCTGTCTTTAGCAATAATTTGGATGAACCACTCTCTGCCAAATTAGTAATTTGTGTAAGCACTGTAGAATTAGTTTTTCTCACATTTGTGGACATTTGGATTTGAGGCAGTACATAAAAATTTTCACGATTTTAGTTCTTTCATTATCACATAGATTTATGCTTAAGATATTATCATTTTATTCTATTTAAATACATGCATGAGTATAACTTCTAGCACTTATACTTTATAGTAAAAGGATGTTAGAGAAAAGTCCACTGAGAAGCTCAAATGTCTGCAAGAAAATTATTCCAGACAAATAAAATAATTAAAACTTCATTATGCTAATTTGTAGTAAAAATATTCTGAGAGCAGCAGTGCTCAGTTTTACCTTTTTTAAAGTAACAGTGATGTTAGGTGATGTAACCCGGCAGGGAATGATGACCTCCCTTCCTTCAGTCATATGTATAATTTCTGGTATTTCAGTGTACATCTCTACAAAAGGTTTACCAGTATCTGAAAGAGAAAAAATGAAAGAAGAAAAAAAAGTAAACAAATGCAAACATCTAGATTCTGTGGCCGGTGAGGTAATATGGGCACTGCCACAGTTACATAGTTCTCCCCTTCATGTAATTCATAAATTCACATTCTTTGTCTCTGAATTTCGCCCTCTGTGTTTCTGCCCAGAAAAAGAAAGGTTCTCTGATAAACCTAATTTCTTATTCAGTTCGTGGCCTTCAATCAGATTGCCCTGATACCCTAATGTCCATTGTGATATGGGGTGACCACTATGGGAAAAAGCCATACAAGCGCAATGAGAGAGAATGGAGAATATTTTGCATAACCTTCTTACCATGGCCATGCTAAGTGCCTCAGGAAGCACCCTCCAGAGCCTTTGTAAGAACTCAAAGCGTGTAGATGGAGTGGCCAAAGTCAACTCTCCTTGGAGCATTAGAGGTGATGCAGAAGTGTAGCAAGTTGGGGAAAAGATTATCATTTGAATGACAGAAGCATGACTTAAAGTCTTCTAGACCTTTCCTGGCAGACTAATAATAATGAATGAGAAGGTCTGAGCTGCCTAGGGGCAAGGGGAGAGGCAGGAGAAGCAGCGTTGAATACTGCATTTATTTCATATGCATATTATGTCTGTTTCTTTAGTATGCACTGCGTATCTGCTAATAGCAAAGTACCTGCAAGTGCCAGCAAAGAGGTCTGGAAAAGGCTTTAAATAATCACCAAAATACCTCCTTTAAAAGTGTGGCATTTGGCCAGTCTCAGAGTCAAGGAGGATTCAAACCACCCGTTCAGCTTCTCTGCAATTTCTCTGGGGAACCAGAACAAGCATCAGATGCTTTTAGAAACATTCTCACAGTCTACCATTCCCTTGCCCTCAGGAATCCACTGACATCCTCAGGTAGCTTACTCTGCAGGAGTCATTGTGTTCTGAACATCCCCTCTTGGCTCCACCCTTATAAACTCAAATGGAAAGAAGTCTTGTGTCAACTCTCTCCATCTCCATCTGGCCCTGAAAGAAGCAACTAGGCTCCCACCTGCTTGCTGGTCTCTCAGATCTTTTAGGTTAGGAAGCTCATTCTGGATGCTGATTGGAGAATGAATAGGAGAGAAACAAGAGCAGTAAGCAGGCAGTACTTGACTAGAATAGGTGGTGGCTACAGTGATTGTTACAGATTGAATTGTGCCCCCAATATATGTTGAAGTCCTAACCCCCATGCCCCAGTACTTCTGAACGTGATCTCATTTGAAAATAGGGTTGTTGCAATGTAATTACTTAAGTAGAGTGAGACTCTAATCCAATACAACTGGCATCCTTATAACAGCCATGTGAAAACAGACATACAGGGCATACAGACACATAGCACGTGAAGACAAAGGGAGAGATGGGTGTGATGCAATTACAAGTCAAGGAATGCCAAGGATTACAGGCAACCACCAGAAGGTAGGAAGAGGCAAAGAAGGATTCCCTATATGTTTCAGAGAGGACTTGGCCCTGCCGACACCTTGATTTCACACTTGTAGTTTCTACAACTGTAAGACAATGAATTTCTGTAGTTTTAAGTCCCTTCCCCCTAAAGTGTGGCACTGCTGTAGCCTGCTGAAGATGGGATAGTTTGACATACAGTGGTGTGGAATGTAGGCACAGATGTGATCAGAGAGGGCCCTAGCGACCCTTTCCTCACCGTCCATCTTGCACACTCCTAGGCATTTATATAATTCCTACTGGTCCTCTATGAAGACTTGACAGGCCTCTTCCTTCCTGCACCCTCCTCCACCCATGCCCACCTTGGGGACTCTCCCAACATCCCCAGTGATTCTGTTACAACAGTCACAACAGCACACACTGAATTAGTAGTTTTTTTCTTTGGGTACATCTTGGATGAGGAATTCATAGTAGAGAGGGAATGGATCCTATTCTTCTCTGTCTAATATGTACTGAATGAATGAATGGGTGAATAGCCATCCAACCCTGTCATCTTACAGATGAGAAAAGAGGTGCAAACAGGTGAAGTGAGTGTCTAGATGAGCAGAGCCAGGCCTGGAGGGCAGTTTCTCCTGCCTCTAATCCCGGGCTCCTTCCCCTGTACTACTCTGAGGGCTGAACTTCTGTCTTCCTTCTCTTGAGGCAGAACTCCCCGTAGGAAAGGCTGCAGATGGCAGTGGTTTTTCAAAGATGGAAGCTGCTTTTCCCACGTTCAGTAGGGGAAAGTAAGTGCCATGACATGCTATATAGAGTTAGAGAAATTCTGAGAAGGGGACGATCACCAAGGAATGGGGTTGTGAGGGCAGACTTTGGGTCAGGGGTAGAGTCAGAGGGAAGCAGCAGATCACGGTGGTTAAGAGCACACACTTCACAGCCTGTGTTTGAATCCTGGCTCTGGTCCTTTCTAGCTGTGAAACCTTGGGCAAATCATTTTACCCTCTGTGCCTCATCTGTAAAATCTATTTCAAAGGGTTATGATGAGGATTACATGAATTAATATATATAAAGCACTTAAAATGGCACCTGGCAGATAGTACTGCATATGGGTTAGCTGTTAATTTTCTTTGTATTATTATAACGAGGGATTCGACCCTATGGAGAGAGGAGGGTAGGTAGATATGAAAACCACAAATTATACTGAGCATCTTAACTATAAAAGGTATAAATATGTATCAATATAGTGATGTAGAGAAAAGACTGTAAACAAATACATTAAAATGTGAACAATGATTATCTTTGGGTGATGGCTTTATGAGTTGTTGCTTTCTTATTTACCTTATGTATTTGTCACTCTTTTTAGAATGATCATGCATTATTTTAAAATAATATTTGTAATTATTAAAGTTGAAACTCAAATTATAAGGCACCATCCATTTTTACTTGAGGAAAACTATTAATTTCACATTTGATTTACTTTAGTTTTGTCCTCTATAATGGAACGACACATTAACTGTCATAGTTTATAAAGTTATATGTTTATTAGAAAATCTCAATGGATGTAGAAACATATGCAGAAGAAAAGCTAATTATACAGAGAAAAGGATTCCTTATCAGCATTAAATTCCTCCTCTAAATAAAGTTGCTGAGCTAGACATTCAGGGAAGGACTATGGGGATTTGATCATTCCTTTCCTTCCTCCTGTGAGCCTATATTTTTGTCTCTTTTGTGAGTCCCAAGGTAAACCCAAACACCAGGAAATGGTTTAATTCATTTAACTAAACTGTAATTCCTTCATATTTAATTTACTGTCTCCTTAAGCAAACATTTTCAACAAAGGATACTGACATAAAAAGTTCCTTCAGGAAATAGTAAACATCAGGGTAATTATTTCTAGGCAAATGAATACCAATCCCAAATGAAAATAGAAGAGACTAATTCAGTATGCCTTTGAATTTCTTCTTTCCCTTTGTCATTTAGGATCTCCAAAACACTTAAATTTTACTACAGATATTGGCTCTTAAAAGCCAATAGTAACTTCAGCACTGTGTCCACTGTAATTCTATTCAACGATGTCAGAACTTCAAGGATTTGTGTCTATTCAAACACAATTCAATGTACATCATTTGTATGACAGTCCATAGTGACATTATAAATCCACTGTGTTTGCAAATGAGCTTATGATTGTATTTACATACACAAACACACACACAATACTCTCTGGGCTTATTAATAGTATATTTCCTCTGCAGTGTGCTTCAAGGAAGGGCTGAGAATGAACTTGCCTGACATATTATAATACAAACATATTTTGTTTTGAAGGACCACAGATACAAGAAGAGGTCACGGTTCCATTAATATCACCAGTAAACCCACTTACTACTCCCATAGGACACATTTGTCTTTGTCACAAAATTAAAAATGACTTCTCAGCCCAGCCAGCACTGCAGAGTGATTTCCTGAGACCAAATTGGCTGGTTGTTGAAATGGTGAGGAAGAGCTGCTCCAAAGACTGCCGGTGTACTGGCAGCTCAGACATACTGTCACCAGGGACTCATGCCAACACACAGCTAGGCATAGGTCATGCTGCCCTCACCTCTCTGAACTCTTAAGAGCTCAAAGCAGTGACAGGAAACTGGCAAAAAATATGAAGTTTTTTCACCTTATGGGAGTATCTGGGCTATAACTTATCCTTCAGGACAACAAATGGCCTCAGACACAGGGAAAGATCAAACAGAGACCCTTGCTCAGAATAGAATTATGTCTATTTTTTAAATGTTTTTTCCTCTTGAAATCTGTAATCATGCTGGCACATTAAGATGCACAGACATAGAGGCCTCAGTATGCCATCCTCATTCTACTCCATTTCTGACTGGCATCACTTAGAAATGCTTCTACTGGGTGCATAGCAAGTGAATGACCTCCAAAATTTAGGGAGCTTTTCTGACTTAAAGAGGGGCTCGAGTAAACATCTTGTTTTGTAGACATGTACATTTTAATGATTTTTAAATAAACTTAGTCTTGATTTCCTTTCCCTTTAATTTCACTTTCCTTACCTCTAAATCGGTCATGTGGACTCCTAGTTATTTTAAAGGCAGATGTGATTTTCATTTATTAAGGATGTAGTGGAGAGGATAAGAAACTAATTAACCAGTCCCATGAAGATGGTCTCAATCTAGACACAAGAATTTTTACATCATGCAGGTCTTCATGTTGTGGACCATACCTAATATTCAAGGAAAGTTTTTGATTGAGGAAATATTTCAGTGGAAATATGAGCAAAAAGACGAAAAGAGAAAGTTTTTCATTTCCTGTAAGTTTTTGACTTACACTGTCCACTAAAGCCTTTGACAATTCAAAACAAAGCTTTAGAGCAACCGCAATAAAGCTGGAGTGGCTATACATCAGACAAAATAGGCAAAAATAAAGAGGGACATTTAACAGTAATAATAATAAGAGAGTCAATCCATCGGGAAGATATAACAATTATAAACATATAAGCACCTAACAATAGAGCACCAAAACATATGAAGCAAAAACTGACAGAATTGAATGGAGAAATATTTCAACAATAATAGATGAAGATTTCAGTACCTCACCTTCAATATGGATAGAACAACTAGACAGAAGATCAAAAAGGGAATAGAACACTAGAACAACACTATTAACCAACTATACCTAACAGACATCTATTGAATACACCACCCATCATAGCAGGATAAATATTTTTATCAAGTGCACATGGAATATTCTCCAGGATAGACCATACACTAGGCCATAAAACAAACCTCAATAAATTTAAGAGGATAGAAATAATACAAAGTATGTTGTCTGACTATGGTGGAATGAAATTAGAAATCAAATAACTGAAAAGAAATTTAGGAAATTAAAAAATATGTGGTAATTAAACAACACACTCATAAATAGCCAGTGGGTCAAAGAAGAAATCAAAGGCGAAATTAGAAAATACTTTGAGATGAATGCAAATGAAGGCACAACATTCCAAAACTTATGGGATGAAGCTAACACAGTGTTTAGAGGGAAATTTACAGCTATAAATGCCTATATTGAAAAAGAAGAAACATCTTAAATCAATAACATAACCTTAGACCTTAGGACACTGGGTAAAGAACAGCAAACTAAACTAAAGCAAGCAGAAGGGAGGAAATAATAAAGATGAGAGTGGAGATTAATGAGAGAATTGAAAAAAAAAATTGAGAAAATTTGTGAAACCAAAAGCTGGTTCTTTGAAAATATGAACACAACTGAAAAACCTTTAGCCAGACAAACCAAGAAAAAAAGAGAAAAGACCCAAGTTACTAAAATCAGAAATGAAACAGTAGACATTATTACTAAAATAAAAAGCATTATAAAGGAAGACTGCATGCCAGTTAATTAGATAACAGATGAAATGGACAAACCCTAGAAAGATACAAACTACTGAAACTAACTCAACAAGAAATAGACAACTGAAGCAGACCTATAACAAGAGATTGAATTAGTAATCTCACAAGGAAAAGCCAAGGCCCAGATGGCAAGTGGATTCTACCAGACTTAAAGAACTTTTCCAAAATATAGGAGAGAAGGGAAAACTTCTCAACTTATTCTATGAGGCAGTGTTACTATCATACCAAAATCAAAGACATCACAAGAAAACTACAGACCAGTATCTCATATGAATATGGAAGCAAAAACTTTACAAAATACTAGCAAACTGAATCCAGGAACATATAAAAAGAATTATATACAATTGCCAAGTGGGATTTGTTCCAGAAATGTAAGATTGGTTTGACATCAAAAAAAGAATGTAATTAATATACCATATCAATAGAACAAACCTCATGATCATCTCAGAAGATGCACAAAAAGTATTTGACAAAAATCCAAACCCCTTTTATGATAAAAACACTCAGCAAACTAAGAATAGAATGGAAATTCCGTAAACTGATAAATGGCATCTATTAAAAATCCCCACAAATGAGGCTGGCCCATGGCCCCCTCAGGAGAGTGTGGTGCTGATAACACCAAGGCCGCGGGTTTGGATCCCTATATAGGGATGGCTGGTTAGCTCACTGGCTGAGCATGGTGCTGACAACACCAAGTCAAGGGTTGAGATCCCCTTACCGGTCATCTTTGAAAAAAAAAAAAAAAACCCACAAGCTAATATCATCCTTAATGGTGAAATAGTGAATGTTTTCCCCCTAAGAGTAGGAAAAAGACAGGGTTGTCAAGTGTTGCCACTCTGTTCAACAATGTACTAGAGGTTCTAGACAGAGCAATTAGGCAAGAAAAAGAAATAAAAGGCATCCAGATTGGAATGATCAAAATGGTGCAGCTACTTTGGAATAGTATGTGTATCTTCAGATGACATAATCTTGTATAGAGAAAATCCTAAGGAATCCACTAAAAAACTATTAGAACTAATGAATGAGTTCAGCAAGATTGAAGAATACAAGATCAATGTATAAAAATGAATTATACTTTTATGTACTTGCAATAGACAATTTGAAAATGAAATTAAGAAAACAATTTCATTTATAACAGCATCAAAAAGAATAAAGTGCTTAGGAATATGCTTAATAAAGAAGTGCAGAACTTATTCTTTGGAAACTATAAAACATCACGGAAAGTAAAGAATATCTAAATAAGTGGGAAAACATCCCATGTTCATGGATTGGAAGACTTAATATTGTTAAGATGTCAATGCTCCCCAAACTGACCTACAGATCCAATGCAATCCATATCAGAATCCCAGCTGACTTCTTTGTAGAAATTGACAAGGTGATTCTAAAATTCATATGGAATTGCAAGAGACCCAGAATAGCCAAAACAATCTTAAAAAAAAACAAAGTTGGAGGACTCAACACTTCTCCATTTCAGAAGTAAACCTACAAACAAAAATGATCACGACTGTGTGGTACAGGTCTAAAGACAGACATACAGACCAATGGAATAGAATTGATAGTCCAGAAGTATGCCTATGTGTCTATTCAATAGGGAAAGAATAATATTTTCAATAAATATTGCTTGAACAACTCCACATGTAAAAGAATGGAGTTGGACCCTTACATCACACAATATACAAACATTAACCAAAAGTAGATCAAAGACCTAGATGTAAGAGCTAACTATGAAACTCTTAGAAGAAACCAGAGGTAAATCTTCATGATCTCAGATTTGGCATTGGATTCTTATATATGATACCAAAAACACAAGAAATAAAAGAAAAAATAGGCAAACTGGACTTCATCAAAATTAAAAGACTTTCATGCTTCAAAGAATATTATCCAGAAAGTGAAAAGATAATCCACAGAATGGGAGAAAATATTTGCAAATTATGTATCTAATAAGGCACTTGTATCTAGAATGTACAAAATATATTTATATGCATCTAGAATATATTTTTAAAATCTAGGTGTATATATATATAGTTTTAAAGAATATTTTAAAAATCTAGATATGTATCTATATATTATACATAATATATTATATCTAGAATATATAAGTATATAATATAACTATACAAAATAATAGTTTAAAAATTGAAGAACTCTTACAACTCAATAATAAAGGCAAATAACCCAACTGAATACTAGAAAGAGGATCTGGATGGACATTTCTCCATGGTTGATAAGTACCTGAAAAGATACTCAAACGTCATGAACCATTAGGGAAATGCAAATTAAAACCACAATGAGATACTACTTCACACCCTCTAAGATGTCGATAATACAAAGGACACAATAACAAGTGCTGCAAGGATGTGGAGAAATCGGAACCCTCATCCATTGCTTGTGGGAATGTAAAATGTGCAGCTACTTTGGAAAACAGTCTGGCAGTTCCTAAAATGGTTAAATATAGAGTTACCATATGATTCAGCAATTCTACCCCAGGTGTCTACCCAAGAGAATGAAAACTTGTGTTCACACAAAAGCTTGTACACAAATATTTATTGCAGCATTATTCATAATAGTCAAAAGGTGGAAACAACTCAGATGTCTATCATTGGATAAATAGACTGCTAAAATGTTGTATATCCTTACAATGGAATATTATTTGGCAACACAAAGAAATGAAGTGCTGATGCATGATATAAAGTGGATGAACCTAAAAAACATTATGCTGAGTGAGAGGAGTCAGTCACAAAAGACCACATATTATATGATTCTACTTTTATGAAATATCCAGAAGAGGCACGTATAGGGACAGAAAGTAGATTAGTGATTGCTTGAGGCTGGGGAGGTATGGGTGTATGTGTGTGTGTGTATGGAGTGGGGGAGTGATAGCTGAAAAGTATGGGGCATCTTTTTGACAGAACAAAATGTTCTAAAATTGACTGTGATGATTATGGTTGCATATATCTGTCAGTATGCTAAAAACCATTGTCTTATATGCTTAAATGATGAATTGTATGGTATATGAATTATATCTCAATAAAACTTATTTAGAAAGAGAACAGAGTTTTGTGCTCTTTCTTAAAAATGGTGATCCACTGTTTTCTCAGCTGGAATGATTTCTGTAGATCATCCAGGGCAAACTCCTCACTTTATGAATCCTTCCAACCTTTCTTTCCCATTCCCTTATCATGTCCAGGCAGGGCCACACACACAAAATGGAATTTTCCCCTGTTACAATGTTATCATGATTATTTCAGTTCTCCCTTGGCAGCCCCAGGTCAGTGGAGAGCATAAGGAAACATCTCTGCCTTCATCTAGATGGAAAGTCACTTGCCTGATGTGTCTGAGTATCATAGTCCACACAGAATGTGCAATTTAGTATTTCCTAGTGAGTTGTCCTGAGTATTCAAATGAATATCATAAAAACCTCAGCTATAATTTATAAAAATATAATGGCTGTCACCACTATTAGTAGACCAGTATCCAGATTCAAAACTGATTTTAAAAATCTCACTGAGGCTGACCTAGGAATATCAGTTGCCAGCTTCTGCCATCCAGACAGATACTTATACCTTATAAGTATTTCTATTACAGCAAGGTAAACAGAGAAGGGGCACTGTGTTTCAGACTCAAGATGCCATCCTAAAATAAAAAATTTTTAAATGTATTATTTGTGTGATACAAAATAAGAAGAGCCTCTTCCTAAGAAAGTTTTTCTCTCCTATCTGCCTGTCTTCAGAAGAAAGAAGTGGTTTTGCCTTGTCCTTTGAAACCTCATTGCCTTGCTCGCACAGCAGACTGAACAGCAGGAAAAGAGAAAAGGAGAAGAGTTAGAACAGGGTTGATGGTTCAGCCTCTCTCCTTCCTCCTGCATTGTCTATAAATTTGCTCCTTGGAATGTGGGTGTCTAGCAACAGGGGATCAGGATAAGCAATCATCTTAACCCAGCAGAATCTGGGCACATGGTACACAGTCCGCAAATGTTTATGGAGAAGATACCAGATGGAGCAAGAAAAAAAGGTGAAATTGGGACGTATTATGTACCCAGCACAGTCCCTGGACTTAGGGTCATTATGGTCTAGCTGCACGGACATCTCACACACAGGAACATTCATGCTGATTAGAGAACAAAGTAAGTACTAAATTCTGTCTTGAAGGGGAGTGGGGACATCATTTTTTAAAATTTGCAGCTAAGATCTAAATAAGTTAGTAGAAGATCTCCATAAGAGTAGAATGCCAGATAGATGGTAAGCATGATTGACCATAAGATCAAGAAGGCCTCAGGCTTTCTGTGCTTCCTGCATATGCAAATAAAGCTGGCCAGCTGATTTCTGTGTTGTCATCACCAGATGACTGACCTTGGTTACATCATGGTCAGTTGAGGTATCTCAAAAGAAAAGGAAAGAAGAAAAGGAGGAAAGAAGGAAGGAGGGAGGGAGGAAGGGAGACAGAGAAGGAAGGAGGAGGAAGGAAGGGAGGGAGGGAGAGGAGGAAGAAAAATAAAACAAATGAAGGAGAAAGGACAGGAATGAACAAGGAGCTCTAGTAGATTACTAGAACTCTTTTACTGCCAAGATTTTTGGCTACGTCCCAAGTTCTATTATTCCTCAGCTCTGCCTATGAATCATAAAATTATAAAATTGTCAAGGGACTTTTAAGATACCCTAATACTGCCTCTCATGTTATAGATGAGGAAACTGAGGCCTAGAGAGAAGAGACCTTTCCCACACAAGGAAATTGCTGAGCAAAATAATATTAATTGCTGAGCAAAAACTGAATTCAGGTTTCCTGATCCTAGACCAATCTCTCGCCACTACAACAAAAATCTGGCCCTTGCACTCCTGAATGACTCAAGTGACAGTTTCACCTTCAAATATCCACATCCAGTGGGAGAAATGATGGCCCAGAGATAGGGGTAATGGAATTCAGCAATATGAAACAGCAGACTGATAAGTAAGTCTCACTATTTGAACCAAGGTGAGCATTGGACCCTCTGCTTAGCTCTCTGTGCTATGAACTCTTTGGGATACTCTGTGATGACCACCTCAGAACCAACAGCCAAACCAGAGCAAGCTGTGTTTTATGGAGACTCAGGAGGAAATTCCTTAAGTGCAGGGGGTGCTTATTCAAACTCCTCTCCAGCTCCCCTAGAGAGACCCTCAATGCATTCCATCTGGAGAGTATTCCCTTCATAGTCATGTGTAGGGGGAGTCAAGAGCCAGGGGCTGCAATGATGACCTGTGCCAACTGGGGACTCTTTGGGGCTCAACTTCCGTATCTAGAACATGGGACAGGCACCTTCCTATTACCAAACTCATGACTTGTTATGCATTCATTTAAAATGTTCACACTAGGTGTAGCACACCGACATTCCTCTGGGGGCCAGAAAAGCAAGGCAAGTGAACAGAGGAACTAGATGTGAGACAGTAGGAGTGGCGGTAGTTGAAAATGTGGGAGTCATGTCTGAAAGGGGCAGCCTCTGCTTGCTGCAGCCAATTGTTGATAGTGTGGCTAAGATAAGTAGGAAATCAGATTTTTATATGAACTCTTCCAATTATTAAGTATTGGCAGCGAAATGCACTGTGCCTGCCAATCAGAACATGTGTGCCAGCTGAATCTGGCCTGCACACTTCAGTTTGGAACCCTGAACTGCACCCCTGCTACACTCCCCCCTCCCATTTTACACAGCACACAAAGGTCTGGGGTGGAAGCCCAGTCAAGGACATATTGGGAAGACCAGGGGCTACAAAGTCAACCAAACCTGGGTCCAAAGCTTGATCTGATAATTTGTGAAGGGTACACAATGAACATGGTATTGAAGTTCTCCAACTTATCTGTAAAGTGAGACTGGTAATAGAATTTATCTCATTGGCTTGTTGTGAGGATGAAATGAGATGATATATGTAAGAAGCCTGAGCCAAGTATTAATAAATGATAGTGACATACACCAGGAGCTTAATGAATCTCAACAGTGGAAAGGTCCTAAGGCATCATCTCATCCAGCCCCACCAAGTGAGCACCTGTCCTGCGCTTGAATATCTAGACACATAGGAAACTCACCATCTTCCAAGATAGTTCATTCTACTTTTAGATAGCTTTAGATATTACAAAGTGTTTCCCTATGTCAAGCCTGTCTGCCTGTCTTGACTTTTTTCATCCTTAGATAGTTTTTCTGCCATCCAGAATTATAAAAAGGAAGCATAATCTCTTTTTCACATAAGAAAACTTTGAAGGAGATTATCACACTCATGTCTCCTATTTTCCCACCCAGTTCTCTACTTTGTGAGGTTAAACATTTCAGCTTCCTCAATTGTTCCTTGCCAATGAAAATAATAAAATCATCAAATTATTTAATGCTCATAACCCTATGAGGCAGGTACCCATTTTACAGATGATAAAAATGAAATTTAGAGGGATTAAATAATTTGCTTGAAATTTCTGTTTTCAGTGCCCCTCTAGAAGGGTAAACTAAACAGTAAGACTGGCAGACTTTTATTCTGGACACTGTATTTATTAATGCAGCCCCAAATTGGATTCATTCTCTTGGAGAATGTGCATGGAGTTAAGCCTGAAGTCTTTCTTATGTGTACTGTCTCAGCCATGACTTCCCACATACAATATTAGGGTAGATGGTGGGTTTTGCAAACCAAACACAGGTCTTTACATATATTCCTCTCAAATCTCATTTTGCTAATCCCAGTTCACTATTCTAGTCTGTTGGAAATTTTTTAGATCATGATTCAGTCACATAACGTGAGTTTTGGCCAATTTGACTCATGTGCTCAGTATGCCCTCAATTTTCTCTTCAAAGTCAAGGAAGCCAGCTAAGACTAACATAAATTTAAAATCCCATGTTTCTTTAATTTATCCAACACTTATTGAGCACCTTCTATGTACCAGACCCTGTGCTGGGTCCTGGGGCTATCATGGTAAGCAAGATAGATTCAGTCCTGATCTTCACAGAGCTTATGAGAGGTGAGTCCTACATAAAAAGAGGTCAATAGAAGCACCACCCCTATTTGGGGGAAGGCTTGTAGGCTTCCCAGAAGGGGTGATGTTTAACTTGAGACCTGAAAAATGAGTAAGAATAAACTGGTACAGAAGAGCTAGGGGGAGGAGTGGGAAAGGGTGAGGAGTGTCCCAGGCAGAGAATCCCTAGTCTATACCTCTTTTACTGCTCTTTTCCAATAGTGTCCTGCTATGTGGTTAACTGAAACCTATTTTATTTGAACTACCAAACTGTAGGCCCCTTGAGAGTTGAGGGTATCATCTTTATACTTCCTGCCATGCCTGATGCAGTGCCTCTCACACAGAAATTACTACTGATTAGTTCTCCTAAGTGGTAGGCTACATATATTATCTCATTTAGTCTCTTAACAACCCCAGGAAATAATACTGTTTTCATTTTACAGAAGAGGAAACCAAGGCTCAAAGGATAATTATAACAATAGTAGTAGTAATAATAAACACTTTTATGGTGAATACAAACACCAAACATTGTTATAAATGTTTTAAATATATGAACTCCTGACTATGAGAGGTGATTTAGGGCAAGAACTTTGTTGCCTTCTCTGCCATGTACTAGTTATATGACCTTGGGTGAGTTACTTAAACTTTCTGTAAAATGGAGATGAATGATAATGTTTCCCACTAAGATCAGGAACAAGCAAGGATGTCACCTCTCACTACTTCTTTCCAACATCATACTGAAAAAACTAGCCAATGCAATAAGACAAGAAAAGGAAATAAAAGGTACACAGATTGGAAAGGAAAAAAAAAACTGACTTTGTTCTCAGATGACATGATTATCTATAGAAAATCCAAAGGAATCAATAAAAAAACCTCCTGGAATTAAGTGATTATAGTAAGATTGCAGGATACAAAATTAATATACTAAAGTCAATCACTATCCTATACACCAGCAATCAACAAGTAGAATTTGAAATTAAAAATACAATACTATTTGCATTAGCACCCCCAAAAATCAAACACTCAGGTACAAATCTAACAAAATAGGTACAAAAATCTATTTATATGAGGAAAACTACAAAACTATGATGAACAAAACCAAAGAACTAAATAAATGGAAGGATATCCCAAGTTAATGGATAGGAAGACTCAGTATTGTCAAAATATCAGTTCCTCACAACTTGATCTATAGACTCAATGCACTCTCAGTCAAAATACCAGAAGTTATTTTGTGGATATTGACAAAATGATTCTAAAGTTTACATGGAGAAGCAAAAGACCCAGAATAGCCAACACATTATTGAAGAAGAACATAGTTGAAGGGCTGACACTACCCAACTTTGAGACTTACTATAAAACTACAGTAATTAGGGCTGTGGTACTGGCAAAAGAACAGACAAATAGATCAGTGGAACAGAATAGAGAGCCCAGTAAAAGACCCACATACATACAGTCAACTGATTTTTAACAAAAGAGCAAGCAATACACTGGAGCAAAGATAGTCTTTTCAACAAATATGCTGTAACACATTGCTGTAACAGCTGGACATCCATGTCCAAAAAAAAAAAATGAATCTAGATACAGACCTAACACTCTTCACAAAAATTAACTCAAAATGGGTAATAGACCTAAATGTAAAATACAAAATTATAAAACTCCTAGAATATAACCTAGGAGAGAACCTAGATAATCTTTGGCATGGCAATGATTTTTTAGATACAATACCAAAGGTACAATCCACAAAAGAAAGAATTGATAAGCTGGACTTCATTAAAATTAAAAACTTCTGTTCTGCAAATGACAAGAAGAAGAGACCAAGAAGACAAGCCAAAGACTGGGAAAAAATATTTGCAAAAGACACAGATGACAAAGACTGTTATCCAAACTATAACAAAGAACTCTTAGTTCAATGATAAGAAAACAAACAACCCTATCCCTGTACTGGCCCACAAAAAAAAAATTAAAAAAAGAGGAAAGAAAAGGAAAAAAAAACAACTATCCTATTAAAAAATGGGCCAAAAGCCCATTGTTGAGATATTAAGACATCTCACCGAAGAAGACATACAGATGATAAATAAGCATATGAAAAGATGCCCCACATCATATGTCATCGGAGAAATGCAAAATAAAACAATGATACCACTATACACCTATCAGAAAACACAGAAAACTGACAACACCAAATGCTGTTGAGGACGTGGAGCAATAGAAGCTGTCACTCACTGCTGGTGGGAATGCTAATTGTTCCAGCCACTTTGGAAGACGTTTAGCAGTTTCTTATAAAACTAAATATACTCTTATCATACAATCCAACAGTCATGCTCTTGGTATTTACCCAAAGGAGTTAAAAACTCGAGTCCACACAAAAACCTGCACATGGATGTTTACAGCAGCTTTATTCATAAGTGTCAAAACCCAGAAGCAACTGATATGCCTTTCAGTAGGTGAATGTGTAAACAAACTGTGGTATACCCATACCACAGGATACTATTCTGCACTTAAAAGAAATGAATTATTAAGCTATGAAAAGACATGGAGGAATCTTAAATGCATATTAGTAAATGAAAGAAGCCAACCTGAAAAGGCCACATACTATATGATTCCAACCATATGAATTCTAGAGAAGGCAAAACTATGGAGACAGTAAAACAAGAAAAGATCAGTGGTTGCCAGGGGTTAAGATTGGGGGGAAGCGATGAGTAGGCAAAGCACAGAGGACTTTCAGGGCAGTGAAAATACTGTGTAGGATTCTGTAAAGATAGATACATGTCATTACCCATTTGTCCATACCCATAGAATGTACAACACCAAGAATGAACCCTAATGTAAACTATGGACTTTGGGTGATTATAATGTCTTAATGTAGGTTCATCAATTGAAACAAATCTACCACTCTGGTGGAATGTTGATAATGGGGTAAGGCTATGCATGTGGGGGAAAGGGGGCATATGGGAAATCTCTGTACTTTCCTCTCAATATTGCTGTGAGCCTGAAACTTCTCTGAGAAAAAATAGTCTTTAAAATATATTAATACACACACACACACATATACAACATTTAAATAAGTGATAGCACTACTTCATAGAGTTGTTGTGAGGATGAAATCTGTTAACATACACAAAGTGCTTAGGATGGTGCCCAGTAGAGAATAAGACCTACCTAAATGTTAACCTTTATTCTTAATAAGCAATTTGTCCAAAGTCAAAGACCTAGCAAGTATCAGAACAGGGATTTGAAACCAGTCTGAAGTCCAGATCATGTTGTTTTAACTATAGCTTATTAACTGATATTTGATAAACGGAGGGAGGGAGGGAGGGGCGTTTACTGCTTTAGTAAGCCACCAATTTTGAATAGTATAACCAGGTAGCCAAGGTAACTGCCAAAGTCACTCAGCAAAAATGCATCAAATGACAAAAGAACAAATGTTCTAAACAATTAAAGGAAAAGTAGAGTATCAGAACTCCAAAGACCATAAAGATCAAAACAGATTACCTCCTCATCTCCAGGCAGAGCAGGCATTTCATTATCATTGTTAACATTATAAAATGTCAGAAACTTAAAGCCTTTTCAGCTTAAGGGGATTTCTTCTGAAAAAGTCCCTTACTCATTTTTCTTAAAAGATTACTTGAAGGAGATTTTTAAAAAATTCTTAAAACCATAAAGTTTTGATCCACTATTTTTTTGTAGGGGTGGAAATGAGAGGATATGGTCAATTTTGTTGCCTTTGGACCTCACTGCCATCTTGAGATTTCATAATTCCACCCCAGTCATCAACTTTTCAAAGTCTTAGATTGTGTCCAAGTGGCTTGCTCAAGACTATGTCCATTCTGATTATTTTTGAGTATTTATGTAGTTCTACTAAATGTGGCTCTAGAGAGCTGGCATGCCAAAATTTTCTGGTATGGATCCTAGGGAGCACCAGGAATTGTTCTGTCTCTGAGGGAACAGCCTGAACATTTGACAGGTACCATCAAGTACTAAGGATGAAATTCCTGGGAACATAACTAGGTGAACATAAGGTCTGGGGCAGGGGCCAAGGAAAGAAGATGTGATGTTCCTGACTGCCAACAAATCCACTAACATGAGTGGTAGCAGTCCCAATCACATGTAAGTGTTTCCTACAGTCAAGGTCCCTTGGTGTTTAATGACAAAAATGTTTCTGGAAGGGAAATGTGAAATGGCAGGGCTTAAATATATCAAGAATGTCTTCCATCAAATTTTCATATAGCTGGAAAGGAAAATTGTTAAGACTTAAGTTACTCTTCTCTAAACTCTTGCCATGTGGTCCTAATCAGCTGCCCCCCAGTGATGGATAGACTGGATAATCTCCTTCATGCTTCAGCCCTAGAGGGAGTACATAGCCAGGATATAGAGGGATCTGTTTCTCAAGGAAAAATTCCAAACAACAATGTCATTATTGTGTATTTTCAGCCCTAGAAATATTTGTTTCTCCTCCTTCACAACTTCGTCAAAATGAAAAAAAAAAAAAATACAGCAAAACCTGATTTTTTTATTAGATTTTTGATAAAGCTATACACAGGCCAGAAAATTCCTAGAAATTTGGTGCAGAAGATCATTTGAAGGAGAATTCTGCAAATGCAAATCAGCCTCAGATTGCTGCCATTTTAGGAAACACACCTGGGTTTCCAGATGTGCAGCCCAGAGGCTGAGAGTCCAAACTTTGTTCACCCCAGCATGTTCATCTGTCTCCTGAGCAGATACACCAGGAAAGGATATGACAAGAAGAACATGATTCATCACCCATCCTGTCTGCAGTTGCTGCTTTCTTGTGATGCAAAAGCTCAAGTGACTCTACGGTAGGAATCACAGGCAGTCCCTGAGACCAGAACTTTGGAAACCAATTCTTACTGGAAGATATGTGCTAGAAGAAACATGAGTTTCAGAAAATAAGTGGAAGGAGCCATGCATTAGGGATAGAGGTACAATGAATAAGGAGGGCTAGAAAGAAGCTCTTTGGATAGGCAGGGGAAGAGGAAGATGAGTGCATGTTGAAACTGAAATTTAAAACCAGAGAAGACTCAAGATATTAACCAAGCAATAATAGATAATGTCATAGATTTCCTAAGAAATTCAGACCTAAAGAAAGAATTCAGCCAACTAATGTGGATAAGAGGATTTTGTTTTGTTTTGTTTTTGTTTTTCCGGCTGGTTTCTTAATTGTTTTCTTCATACAAAATTAAAATGTAAGCTGTTTTAGCCTCTTTTCCCTTAGAGGAAAATTTTGATGAACAGAAACAATTTTTTCTCTTTAAAGTTTCTCTCACAAAATTGTGACAATGATTCCACTGAAATATTTAAGAAGCTTTGACAATCTGTTCAGCCATGCGATGTTCTCTGCATATCACGGTTCTGACCTGCACTGAAAGCATCAACACCTCCTTTCAGTTGAGGATGAAGGCCTCACATCCTTTGTGCACTCCCACCCTACGAGTGTCATTCTGATCACCACAATGGGGAAACGTGAAAGCTGCAAGGCTCTGTGAGTAAACCTGTAGACTGCTATTCTTCTTATTGATGTCCCTGCTTGTTATATTGGCCATGTTTGTTGGACTTGCCATACCAGCATGGCAAATTGGGCAAACACCAACTGCTCAACCATCATCTAGCCGAGCGGTGTTGACAGAGCATTCTTGTGTGTGTGCCAAATTGTGTCAGATCTGGGAAGGAATCTAAAGGAAGGCAGTGTTGGGACAGAACATCATGCTTCATAGAACACTGATGGGGTCCTCATTAAGGACAATTAAAGGAGTCATCTTTGCTCTTTAGAGAGACTCACTTTTGAACAGTAGTTATTCCTTTAAAAATTAAACCTGTGCTTTTAAAAATACTTATAAATCTATTGTGAGTCATGGTCCTAGAAAGAATTGGGAAACACCAAAATTATAGGGTTTCATAACAATGCTCTTTGTACCTCCCACAGAGCAAACAACTGGGCCTTGCATGTAGCAGGTATGTAATCAACACCTGCAGACCAACTCCTTTTGCTGATGAAAACTCCTGGGTGAAATCTACTTGTGGGAAAACCCATTTCAGGAGTGAGATGAGTGCATTGTGCAGAACTATACAACAGCAGTGCACCCACATCAACTAAAGGAGAGGGGTTATTTCCACTACCAAGTTCTCTCCAGGCCTCTGTTTCAGTAGTGGTGTGCAAAAAACACAATGGTGCTTACAGTTAGCACTGTTTTCCTAAATAAAAAGTAGATACTGTCTACCCTGATAACTTTTAAACTTATTATACCAAGTTTCACAATAAGAGATAAATTTTACATCAGACCCATGAAACACACACACACACACACACACACACACACGTATTATATATATATATATATGGGTATAATATGTGTGCATGTTATAAAACAGAAACAAATAATACTTACCCTTACTATTTGCAATATACTTGGATTTTTTTAATTGCTGGATTTAAAAAAAAATTTTAATTGCACCCCACCTAATTTGATTCCACAGCCCAATAATGGGCTGGGATGCACATTTTTAAAAACACTGTCCGTGTTGTGTGAGCTGGAATGCAGCAGTGAAACAGTATGCATGTAGAAAGCATCAGAACAAGGCTCTGTCCCCAATAGGTGACGACACAAAGCTCTTTAGGATCAAGGTTTATTTCTCTAAGGTCTGTCACTCAGAAAAACAGTCTGAAAACAGCTTAACCTATCATTCCTCAAAAGAAATAGAAAGAAATTGAATTTGAGATTTAAGATTTAAAAATGCTTAATAACTATATAATCTATATTCTTAAGGATGAAAACAACAACCACTAGTTCATAGTTTGAAGTCAAGAGCTGAAACTCCAGTGTAGGGGAAACAGCTGTAAACTAGAGATCCAACCTGGATCCCCATTTTGACTTTCTTGTCAGCAGGTCACTGAGGTTGTTTTCTCATATTTAAAGTGGAAGAAGTACCAAGTCAGTTTCTCTCAGAGATAACTATGTAAAAACTCTTAAGAAAATCTGAAGTGCTATACAAATAACTGCATTGAATTCCTCTCAGAATTTCTATGCTGTAAGGATTTTTATTTGCTCAAAGTCTCAAGGGTATATGCAGAGGATGATGACAATAATGTCTTTGCATCAATGTAGTTTAGTGGGACAAAGCTCCACCCGGCTATGGGACCTGGAGCAAGTTGCCTAATTACCCCTTCCAGAATTCTGAGTGTCACTTTGGCTCCTCCCTTTCTGCTCACCAAAGCCAACTGAATCCCTCGAATCCATCAACTCTCTTCTTCCCCACCACTATTTCAGTGAACTTGGACAGCTATCTCTTCTGCTTTGATGCACACGGCAGCCCCCATCTGATCTCCCTGCCTCAGTCTTGCCCCTTCCCACCTCCTCCTGTCACTGAGATTCAGAAGGGAAAATCTGACCACCTTATTCTGCTGCTAACACTTTTCCGTCCCTCCCCACAGAGCCTTGATGCGAAGTGGATCCCTCACTTGTAAAATGAAGAGAATAACACGTCACCGCATTATTATATGAAGGTTAAATGGCATAATGCAAACCAAATCATTTGTTTAAGTGAAAAGAAACATACAGATGTAACAGGTTATTACATCAGTGGAAAATTGAATTTCCAGACAATTCAGTAATTAAGTAAAGTAGTTAAATATATTACTTGAGTAATTAAATTGACTTAATACATTATGTCAGAGGTTTGGCAGATGTATTCAAGCTGTAATGATGAAGTGGTGATAATGATTTTTCTGTACATTACATGTAAGATGTTAAATCCCCCCCAAAAAAGAAATCAGTGCTCAACTGGGAAGAGTGCCTGTTACAATCAATAATGTTTAAATAATAGTTTGTTCATAATTCGCGTACTGGATTTGGTATGTAGACAAAGCTATATACTCCTGATTGTTTTCTTAAAACCTTATCAAACTACAAATCTGCCTTTTCAAAAGATGTGTCTAAACAGGGTTTCTCATCTTTATAGAACACTAAAATGAAATGCCAACACAACTGCAGATGTTTATCGGGGCAGAAATCCTCCAAACAGATAACGTGTTCTAAAGTAAATATTCAACAATAATAAGTAAGTGACAGCCAGTTACTATCTAGTGAATAATCACAGCTGTGTATTAGGGGATGATGGGAATTATATTAATCCCAGAGACAATCCTCTGAATCATCAGAGACAAGTTTGGTGTCCCTGAACTAAAATAAGCCTGTAGTAGAAGTGTTCAATAAAAATGGAAACAAAACAAAATTTTCTTAGAAAGAGAATTAACAAAATAATGAAAACAGAAATATATAAAATGTTAGGCTATTTGGAAAAGTTATAATTATTTAATGGGTTATATCACAGCTAACTTGGACTTTATTTAATAAGGAGTGATTATAAGACCAGTATCACTCTCCCAGAAAACAGACAACAGAATAGGTGTTATTGTTCATAGTAGTACAGTTAGAGGCACATAGCAGTGTGCCTAAATAAATATTTGCTGCTCAAGTTAATTAGCAAACAAATAAGATTCAGGGAGGCTCTTCTATTGCTACCATTATTGATTCAAACAACTTTTAGTGTTAGTGCTCTTTAAAAATAATCAGTACCATTACAAATCTTAATAATTTTTTCAGTGAGCTTAGATAATATTCATAGCATATATATGTGTGTGTGTTATTCCATTATAATAACCCATGAAACACAATGCATTTCACAGTCCTTCCTCATCCAAGAACAATCTTTGAAATAGACAATTTCCTAATGTCCAACAAATTGCATAGGAGTTTTGAGATATTGGAACTTGTAACTTTATGCTAATGTTTGTGGATAGGAGAGCAGTTATGATAAATATATGACACAATGGCCACTACTCTCCCCAATTTCATAACAGAATCACTTTCCCACCAAGCCTGGAATTTATCCTCAACGTTAATTTTAACATACTATTCCACATAGTACCTGTTAATAAATTCATTTATTCACTCAACAAATATTGAATTCTTACTATGTGCCAGGCACTATACTGGGGAGGCATCCTGCAGATAAAAGTAACCAAGACAGACATGGACCTTGCCCTCATGAGGCTGAAGTTAACAATTGACTTGACACCCACATAATGGTTATTTGCCAGATCTGCTCTGTTGTATAGGTAAAATGGAAATAATTCTAAATAGCTGAGTTTCTCTTCTGTCATGAAAGGGGATTCAAATGGATGGGCTCTGCTCTCCTTACCTGCTGGCTGCATGAACCCATGATGCCTATTGGATAGTGCAGGAGTTAAATGTTAACATAGCTGAATATTGTTCTTTACTAAACAAGAGATGGTCTTTTATTCATTTATGAGTTTGATTTGCAAGTCAGACTCCAATAAACCCATAGGAGAGAATTTTATGAGAGTTTTAGTGCGAATGATTTTCTTCCACTCCCCCAGAGAGATAGAGGAATCTCTATGACCCACTGCAAAGTGCCTTCTTTTCTCCACAAGTGCCGGAAAGAACATAATATGCCATGTAGAACTAAGAAAAGAGAACAGATAGCTGAGTATATGTCTTTTTCTACCACTCTCAAGCATCATTGTGTCTTCTTTTCCCTGAGCTGCACAATATCTCTCTGAAAGGCTCTGTTCTTAATTCTTCCCCTTCTCCACCCTGCCTCCTTTCCTGCCTGCCATCCTTTCTACCCTCCTATGGAAGTGGGCTGACTTGCCCAAGCGAAGTTCCCCAGCCTGCATCCTACTCTTATGTTTAAGTGAGCTGATTATGTCCTATGATGGCAAACTATGTAGTCCCCTACAGTTATCTACCCCATGGAAAATGCAAAGTGTTAGAACATGTCAGAAAATGATTCAGTCAAAATTGGGCTGGTAGTAGCTAAAAAGAGATTACTGTCAATAACATGCAACTATTCCACTGTCTCCTAAGACTACACTGAATCTGGACAATTACATATTATGCTCAGGTAAAACACTGTCTAGTTGTCTTATTTCAAAAATTAAAAAAGAATCTCACCAAAACATTAATTCTATTGTACTGCCTCAAATGGAGAAACCCCCTTTAACTCACCAAGAGGTGGACTCACAATATATACTTAGCTATTGAAGCTGATGATTAGTTGTTCTGTTTTTTGTTTGTTTGTTTGTTTGTTTTAAAGATGACCGGTAAGGGGATCTTAACCCTTGACTTGGTGTTGTCAGCACCACGGTCTCCCAAGTGAGCTAACCAGCCATCCCTATATAGGGATCCGAACCTGTGGCCCTGGTGCCATCAGCACCACACTCTCCCGAGTGAGCCATGGGCCGGCCCTCTGTTTTGTTTTTAAGTTGATTTTGTGCCTGAGGTACCTACTAATGTCGCTCTATGTTCTCTAGAGCCTGGTTTTTTGTTTTTGTTTTTGTTTTAATCCCCCTCTCAACAAGTTTTGGAATTTGGCTGAAACTAAACAAGGAAGAACAAAATGACAGGCCAATTTTCTTATTCTTCCTCAGGGACTCATTTCTATTGTCAATTTATACTCTTTAAGGATTTTGCATTTCTTCCCTTTGAATATTTCTTCATTTGTTCATTCTCTAAGGAAGGAAAAACAGTACCATAAAAATCATAACCCAAAATGACTCATTTTTACCTTTTGTCCTTTCCACTATACAATGGTATGTACCAGCTCTTATATACTTATAATACTTGCTTAATGAACATGAAATAATACATTATCAACTGGAACGAATTTTGTAACACTCAAAAGACAAAGCAACATTACATACACTAATCGAGTAGAAAAAAACATTAATTTACAATCCCAACATATAAGAGATTGAAGGTGTGGTAAAGGACAAAAATCTTATATTCTGTTTTGGACTTCTCAATAATTAAGAAATAGAACTAAAATTCTGTCATTCACCTATTCATCCTGTTATGTGCCAGACACTGTTCTAGGTGCTGCTGATACAGTGGTGAACTAAATAGAGAAAAGTCTCTCCTTTCATGGAGCATGCAAGTGACTGACTGGGCCTTGAGAATTCTGGTGGAAACTGATACTCAAGAAATACATTAAGAAATGCATTCCATGAGTTTCTACAACTAGGATGGAATCTCTTTCCTGGCCTATTTCTTTCATATTCACTAGGAAAGCCACCTTTCCAATTGATCAGGGTAGATTTATGACCCACTGCAAAGCAATAGAAAACAATGCAGAAAATGCAGGTCTTACCATTAATAAATATATAGATTGTGGATTCTGCTTCCTTCTTTGAAGTAGGTATAGGTAGATATTTGCAGCTGTAGAGGCCGGTGTGGTTTGCCTGAGCCATGTTCAAGGTCAAAGTACTGCAGAATTGTTTGCCGTTCCTTCCACAGGCAGATTTAGTTATATTCAGCCTTTTGCTTTCCTTACTCACCGTTTCAGGCAAAGACCATGAATGGGCTGCTTCCCCCCTGCAATCACCGATAAGAAAACAAAACACAATTAAGCTGGAGCCAGGGCTCAACATCAGTTACTAAGCATTCATTTTATTAGGAAGCACTGTTTTGAGGTCATCTCTTAAGTATAGTCATCTCCCTCTTTATAGAAAAGCAACACATTCAGAATAAAGATGCAAAATGTTCTGAGCGCCCCTTCCCTGTTTCCCCGAGTGAGTAATGCTCTCTCTTCCATGTAATCACCTGTGTGAAGCTGGATACATGTGGTTTGTGCTTTGCAGTTAACAGTAGACCACTGAGACCCCTCTACCTTTCTACTCTGCCAGGGAATGATTTTGCCTTGGGAAAGGCAACTAGATTATTTCCGAACCAACACAGTCACTTACCTGCATTTAAGAGACAGTGTCTGGCCTGCTTGCATGATGTGCTGGGTGCCTTTTAAATTCAGTTCGGGAACTCTTAATTCTGAACCTGAACTAGATCCTGGAAAACAAATGTTTAAAATGTATTATTTACAAATTGCCTTCTCATCTTTTTTTAAAAGTTATCTTTCCATAAATGTGAGTTATCATCTTTAATTTACTTACATATGCAAAAGGATACATCTAATACAAATTTCTCTCAATTCACTAATTTTTTCTAGTCCAAGCCTTATCACAAATATATATATGTATATCTGTCCTTTCATACCAAATGACCTAAATAATATCCAAAAACCCATTTACTTAGAATGCATGTTAATAGAGTCATATATGGTTCAAAATGCAACCATATTAAGCACATATAACAACTTATTAAAAATTCTCAATATTAAATGTCGGTGCCATCCAAAGTATATTTATAATACTGAACTTCTGCCAGTGTGAGTCTTCTAGTCATACGGGCCTGTCTGATCTTTTTTCTGAATAAAAAGTATACAAATTTTCCTGGGTTCTAGACATAGCGATCATGAGTTGAGCAATGACAGTCTGAGCCAATCATTTCCCTTTCTAAACAAGTTTCCTCATTTGGAAAACTAATTTTAGAATTAAAATCAGTCTTAGAAACCATATGGTTTGTCTTACATAATCTATGAGTCCCCTCTGTAATGGTACAGTAAAAAGGGAACTATTCACTCTTTCATGACATTTGGCAAGTGTATCTCTCAGAGGATTGTTGTGAGACAATGAAATAAGGTATGTGAAAATGCTTTAAAATGTATACATCTCTGTGTAATGCAATAATGATATCCATCCTAGCAGCTAGCTGCGTGACATTGGACAAGTCACCTCTCTCTCCAGAGCTCAGTTCTCTTATCTACAAAACAAGAGGTTGGATAGATGGCGCTGGATCTCTGACCTTCCATTTTGAACCATCCCCGTCGCACGGTTCTTTGGGCCATAGGATGCTATAGATTCAAGCCTCCCTTGAAGCTCTCCTTGACCAATGAGAATAGTAACCATAGGATCTCTCTCTCCTCCTCCTTCCCTTCATCCCTCCCCTCTCTGCTCCTTCCCCTTCTTCGTCTCCCTCCTCCTCCTCTTCCTGCTGAGGCAAGCTGCAATGCCTGGTAAAAGCAGGAGATAGGGGGCCAAGGATTAGCACTCCTTAGGCCAGATAAGGGAAGGGAGGAAAGATATTCTTTGGAGTAAAGTTAAGTATTTGGCACCAATCTTAGCGAATATCGTTACTTAAAAAAAATATTTTAAGGTTAAGGGTTTATACAGTGGAAGTCAAGGTAGAACTTGAAGTGAATGGTCCTCTAGGGTTTAATGTTAAGTGACAAATCTGTGAGATGAGATACACATATCAGATCCCAGGTTATACCCAGCAGTGCTCTCTAGTGTTTCTCTCGGGTTCTAATATCTCAAAGAAAACTGGGCTTAGTTAAAAGATCATCATTCGAAGCTTAGTTTTTCCACTTACTAAGCGCATGGCCTTAGCATTACATAATCTGCTTCTCCATAGCATCCTGAGTAAAACTAGAAAACCCACAATCTCCCTCACAGGCAGGGTGTGTGGATTCAGTGCTGTGTCATGTAAGTGGTTGGCTTGCTGCCTGGAACATGGCAGATACCCACTGTCACTACCGACATCTAGTCGCCTTTCTCCTCTCTGCCGCCCATCCCCACCCCTGCTTCTGTCAGAAAATATTTTGCTAGGTATGTAACTAAAAGATATTAATGTTATTTATATGCTTTTCTGGTGTTGCTGATGATATAAATTAATATTTCAAAAGTAATTTTATAGGCAATAGGACTTGGTATCAAATTACTACTGGATAAAATGGCTCAATATTAGCTAATTTAAATTAAAATCACTATTTTATATGGATTCAGTTGGTCTATAAAATAAACCTCATAGAAAAAGTCAACCCATTTGGATACCTAGGGACACATTTTGTACTTTACTCATCTGCATGAGTTTCCTGAGGTAATATGAAGCTCAAAGTGGTCCATGGGAACACAGAGTTTCCTAAAACCACAGCCAGCAATTGATAACACCTACTCTGAAAAATTTCCAGGCCAGAATAGTTTCTACCCTTCTTTATGGCATGGAACTCTGGGGATTTGATTGAGCAATTGTTCATGTGCTGGAAAAGATCCAGCAAAGCTTCCTGTGGAAAATTCTGGCATTACCTGTAGTTATCTCTGTGGTCTGTGTGGAGGTGAAGAGCTTTCCCATCCAGGAGAGGCAATGAGGAAGAAGACTCCCTTTGCATGATATGAGGTGAATCCCACTGCCCGATATTTTAGTTTCTAAATTGAATGAATCTTTCTTTATCAGCAACCCAGTACACCAGTACTCCTGACCCTCGTCAGAGAGGACCTCCGACCTCAGAGAACCACCTGAAGCCCAGCTGATAGAAGTGCTGCACACAGAAGATCTCTTACAGAATTTGCCCTCTGCACATTCCTCTCTGCACTCCCATGCTGTCCCCCCACAAAAAGAAGACAGCATAGCTGAGTAGTTATACGACCCTGAAACAAATAGGGTTACTGGAAAGTTAAGGGAAAAAAATGCCAGGAAAAATATGATGCTCTATAATTTGTCTCCACTAACATCAATAAATTTTGCACTTGGAATGAGGAAACTAGATAAAAGTAGTTAATTAAAACAAAGGAAAAGAAAACTATAAGGAAATCACATCTCCAAGTGACTGGTGACTGAGTACATCACTCTCCTTCAGTTGTTAGGAAGTTAGACTCTCATACAGATTAATGGAGATGTGAAGACTACAATTGAACAGGAAGACTAATAAGGAAAAAGCAAAATGAAATATTTATTTCTCAGATGCTTTGAAATCACATTATTAGGCCTTAAAACATTTCTTTGAGGCAGTTTAATGTTCATACCTAAGTAACGCAGATTCAACTACCATTTTTGAGCACCTACTATATGTCAGATACTTTTCCCATCTCAATACCGATATATATGAAGATATAAATATGTACATATCCATAAACATGTACATCTTCACACCATGGGAAACTCAGTTAGCTCTTCTCAGCAGCTCAGAGTCATGCCACCCAATTATATGATAAATCCACAGGATACTTCATCTTCAAGGGTGGGGTGTTATAATTTAACAATGCCTGCTTCCCCCATTGTGAAGCTAGTTGGGTTTTTTGTGTTTTTGTTTTGGCAGCTGGCCGGAATGGGGATCTGAACACTTGATCTTGGTGTTAGCAACACCACACTCTAACCAACTTAGCAACCAGCCAGCCCCTCCATTGCAAAGCTAGGACAGGGATCAAAATGTTTGACTGTTTGCCATGGTGGACTAGAAATCTGATTTAAAGGATTGATTTTGTCCCCTCAGTGAATGATTTTGTCCCTTCTGCAAACTACTGTTTTGTTCAAAGCCAATTATAATATCATAAAGGGCATACAGATCTCCTTATATCAGAAAAATTATTATTTAAATAAAACAAAACAAAAAACTCAATGCAGACCATGAAAATGGGCTTCATCACATGCTGCTTTGCTCAAAAAAACTATTTAAAGTCAAGCAGTAAGGTCTAATAGCATTAAAAAACCAACATGAGAATGTGGACTTATTTGAAAACTGACTCTTTCTGTTGATCTGAATATTTTCTTTGTTGTTTTTTCTGTTCTGTATTATCTAGCAGGTAGAATAAAATTTTATGACTGTTTGACAAAAATCTCTTCTCTTCTTTCCCACATGCCAAACCTAGGGAGGAAACCTGGTACACAGACTGTTCTAAAATGCTACCCGCAATTTCCCACCTTAATTACATTAGGCAAAATGGAATGCTTTCTCTGACTTCGATGGGAAGGGTGAGTAAATTTCCAAGTAAAATATGGCTTTATTTTGCAACAAAATCCAAAGCCCAAATGGTCGAGGCTCTTTCTTCAAAAGTTCTTCAAAGCTACCATGATGGATACTAAAAGAGCAATCTCCCATTAGAGGTCATTATGAACCAGGCAGCCTTGCTGTCACTGTTAAGGCTCAAAGAAGATTCTTATGTAAAGTGTGACTAAATGTATCTTTATAAAACTTCTATTTTTATTGATCTAAATAAAAAGTGTTCTTGCTAGTCAAATACAACTTTAAGACAAGTTTGCTATGCTATGCCCCTATTGTATTGAAATCAAAGCGTTATTCTCTGTAAGGAGCTTTATTCAAATATAAATAATAAAATATCTATGTTTTTCCATTTTTGATTAAGACATTCATCTCCCCAGCTCTGCTACTAACTAGTTCTGTTATGGCAATGAGCAAGCCACTTTAAGCCTCAGATTTTTCATCTGTCAACAAAGGAGGTTAGACTTCCAATTTTTTAAATCCCTTCCAACCTAAAAATTCTATGATTCAGAGATCACAGTAATTGATAACAATGTACAAGTTAGAAATCTCATTTTAGAGGACTGGCCTGTTCGCTCAGTTGACTAGAGTGTTGCTAACACCAAGGTCAAGAGTTTGGATCCCTGTACCAGCCAGTTCCAAAAAGAAAAAAAAAAAAAAAATCACATTTCAAAGATATTTATGGCTAATAAAAAGGTAAATAGCCCACTTTTTAAAATTGGCAAAGGATCTGAATAGACATTTTCCCAGAGAAGATATACAAATGACCAATAAGCACATGAAAAGATGAAGGACATCATTAGTCATCAGGAAAATGCAAATCAAAAACACGAGATACCACTTCATGACTACTAGAATAGCTTCAATAAAAAAGAGAGAAATAAGTGTTTGTGAGGATATACAAAGATTGGAACCTGTACATTACTGGTAGCATGTTAAATTGATGTAGCTACTTTGGAAAACAATGTAGCAGTTCCTCAGATGGTTAAACACAGAGTTAATCATAGATTAAACATAGGACTTAGCAACTACATTCCTAGATATCAACCCAAGAGAACTGAAAACATAAGTCCACATAAAAAATGGTACACAAATGTCCACAGCAGTATTGCATTTAATAGCCAAAAAAGTGGAAACAACCAAATGTCCATCAACTGACTAATGGAAAAACAAAATGTGTTATATCCATACAATGGAATATTATCTGGCAATAAAAGGAATGAAGTACTGGTACATGCTACAACGTAGACAAACTTTGGAAACTTGCTGGTGCACACAGAGAGAAGGCCATGTGAGGACACAGTGAGAAAGTGGCCATCAGTGAGCCACAGGGAGAGGCCTCTGGAGAAACCAAACCTTCCAGTACCTTGATCTCAAACTTTCAACTTCCAAAACTATGAGAAAGTAAATTTCGCTTGTTTAAAAAACAAAAACATTATGCTAAGCAAAAGAAGCCAGTCACAAAAGGCCACATATTGTATGATTCTGTTCATATGCAATGTCCAGAAAAGGCAAATCCACAAAGACAGAAAGTAAAGATTAGTGTTTGCCAGGGGGTGGGGGGAGGGGGAATGGAGAATGACTGATAATGGCCAAGGGGTTTCTTTTTCAGGTGATGAAAATGTTCTAAAATTAGTGTGCAATAGTTGCACAACTCTTCGTATACTAAAAAAATCACTGAATACTTTAATATTTATAAATATTAAATATTTATATTTATATTATTTAATATTAATGTTTATAAATATTAAATATTTATAAATAAAATACTTTAATATTCTGGTCTCGTACAGTCATATTTTGGGGTGTCCTGGGTTCCTATAGTATGTGAATTTTATCTCATTAAAATTGTAATTTAAAAAACTCTTACAATTTATAACCAAAGTAGTCACAGTTTCATTAAAGGCCCAGAATATCGTGCGATTTTGAAATTTGTTGCCACATATGTTCTCATCAGTGCTAGGTTTTACTATAGTTGTTTTTCCAGCTTAAAGCTTTAGAAGGCTGATTTTAGAAATAATTTTCCTTCACATTCAGTAACATCACTATGTAGTAGAAATTTTACAAACATATTGCAAAAAACTTACTGTTCCCTCATTACAATCTTTTAAATTTAATTTAGTGTTAATTTAAAATCAATTCTAATTGCATATTTTGAATTTAAACTATTTAAATTGGAATTTTAACAAACTGAGTCATATTGAAAACTATGTTGCTAGGACTCTGAAGAAATCTGGTATTTCCTTTTATATTAAAATTATTGATTTCTAATTTATTTGTTTTTAGCCCAAAGCTTTTTGTATTAGATTTTATTTCAAATGAGATGCATCTGTCTTTGATTTTGCATACTATGTTTTCAGTTGTACATAATCCTGCATGATAAACGGCCTCTATCTACGTAGAAATCCCTAAGTATTGTGTTTCCAAAATTTGAATTTAAGATCATGAGCCTTTTACAAAGGTTGTGGAAGGTTAATTAAACATAATTCATAATAAAAGAAAAGATTCTTTCCTTAAGATGTAGCTTATTAAAAGCTTAAGTCTCACAGACTGCATCTCATAGAATCTTTTTGGTTGGTGGCAAGGGTGGGAGAATGCAATTGCAAATTTCCAGAAGCTTCCAAAATTTTTGTTTGAGATGTTAATTCCTACAGGGCTCTAGTAACTTAGTAAAAACTTAAATCCTGGTCCTAATCTCTGTATTGTGCCTCTGTTCAAGTACTTATCAGATAATATGAAGTGGACATTATATCTGAATACACTGGTTAGAATTACACTGCTAGCTAAGCTGATAGGTACCACCCGTTGATGAAGAGCACTATAATGTGCATTTTTTTCTCTCACTTGCAAGATGATGGAGAACAGCTGGAGGGTACATGCTCCATCTACCAGCAGACTAAATAGAAGCCATGGGAATTTGTATGGCAGCAGCTTAACTTCAATCCCACAATTAGCCGTGATCGTAATTAAAAAAATTTTTTTCTTCCAAAACAACTGGACTTAAGTCAAAGAAGAACCTAAAGAAATGAAAGGATGTGAACATAAATATATACACACATACATACCTGCCTACACATATGCATATGCTTTTCTCTCTAAAATCTTCAAGTTTGTGGCTGGCCTGTTTGCTCTGTTGGTTAGAGCGTGGTGTTGTAACACTGAGGTCAAGGGTTCAGGTCCCTATAACGGCCAGCCACCAAAAACAAACAAACAAACAAAACCCTTGAAGTTGGTTTTAATCCTGGTGGGGAGGTTGCTGTACAAATGGGAGAGGTTTTTGGTATGTTTTAATTGCATTCTCCATTCAGTTTAGGCATAGGGAAAGCTCCTTCTAGGCTGGGATTTAGAAATTGACTTGTATAGGGCAATAGCATGAAGCTGTGATTCACTGCTGACTAATCCCTTATGTAGATAAGATTATCTGTGACTTTTAGATGGGCAACATCTAAAATATAGATTTTACAAATTTTACAAATTCAACATTACAAATATAGAATATTTTAGATTAGGGTAATTAATTGTGTTATTGATCTTCGGGGTCCACAAAAGAACTGAATGTTTAGGTAGCTGCTATCCAGCAACAATATATTTAATTTGTAGAAAGTTTCTAATTCCAGGGACCTGCTATTTTCCTTTAAATCGTTAAGTATATTAAATTCACTATTTTCCTGCACAGAAAGAATTCACTGGTTTCTTGCTTTAGAGTTTTTTAATTCATTAGATTCAAAAGTCTCTAATCTCAATGCCTTAATAGAAATTCAAAATAGTCATTTATATAGTGTTTATGTCTTGAATCCAAGTATTAAAAAATAAGTAAAGAAATTATTTAAATATTTAATGGCACTTTTCCACAAGTTTGTTCATTTCAATAAATCTGCTCTGATTTGTTTGTTTTAAAGCTGTCTTAAAACTCATATTTTAATTGTCTGTCAATAAAACCCATAAATAAGTTCTGCAGCTTATGGCACAAAGGACATCATACTATTAGCCACTGAAGTGGCGAATGCCTAAAATAATCAGAGCTCGGACAGTCTTCATTCTATCCATACATGGTTCACTGACTTTACTCATTTTTCCTTAAACTTCATAAAAGTTATTTAAAAGAAAAAAACTGCATGGTTTGAAATGTTTACCAGGAGAAAAGTCCTCTAATAAGACCAACATTCCTACTGTCAGTGTTTAGGAGGGGAGCATGTCTTCAGTGTGCCTCTCAGCTTTTTACTTTACACTGGCTTCTCGGAGGGTCACGGTTTAACAGGGTACATTCATTGATCATTAGGCCTGTCACCAGGCTACCATCAGGAGCCTACCCTTCCAATGACCTATAGCCATGCGCAACTCCTTTTCATGTGACATCAGAGTTAATTAAGGTTGGTCAGGGAGAAGTCTCCTGCTGACCAAGAGTTACCTTTTCCCAAAAAATGTTCTATTCCCACACGGCTGTTCTTTTATAAATGAGTTCAGAAACCACCTCCAAAGAGCTGTCTAACAGCTTGTCATTTCAGTTTACCATACAATGTCATGGAAGTTATCTGAGCTGCCTGGAGCAAAGGTCAAGATCTGGGTGACCAGGCACGAGACATAGCTCATAAAGTACTTGGTAGAGAAGTCTGGTTATGCAAAGGGTGATGAACAGAACAGATGCTCTTTACGCCCTCAAAATGCAGAGAGGAAGGTTTTCTCTGTTAGGACTTGGACACATCTCCATTTTCTCTATCAATAGCAGGAAATTCAGAAACTCTTTTCATCTGAAGCATGTTCCCCATAGGCTGGGCCTAAGTTCTTGTCCAATGTCACTGTTCAGAGGACTGTGGGGAAACTGGGCCCTGATGTCATGTCTTATAGAATGGATCATAATCACCAGAAGGGTTATGCTATTGTTCAAGCCGAAATTTACAAGTTATTTAAAGTCAGATTATGAACACCTGAAAAAGTCAAAATAACTGATTGCTCAGCAGAGGTGCAATTTCAATAAACACACACTTGATATATGCAAGATTAAATATACAACAGTTAGCTTAATGGGGCAAGTGGTTTTTTATGCAGTTATTAATCTTTTATCAATTTGTGCATCCTCTTTAGCATTCATAGTGCCATATAACAATACAGTATCAAAACCATGACAGAATGCTTATAGCTGAAAGAGCATTTGGATAGAGTTAAATTATTATGAGTAATAATAAGATTAATAATATGTTTGAACTGCCATAACATTAGCCTTCTAACCTCTAAATTATTTAGGATTACAAGTTTCAATTCTGTCAAAACATCCTCCATATCCTCTTTAAGTAAACAATTATCAGTCTGGAAGCATAGCATGGTATGTATGCGACCCACAATTTAAAATAAAAAGTTTTCTCTAGTCTACGTAGCATTAGGATTACAGTTTGGTCTGTGACCAAATATTTTACTAAATGCTTTGCTTCCATTACTGGTCACTGTCAAAGTTCCAGTCATCTATGGAGACAATGACAACAGGTCTCTGAATTTCATGAGCACGTGGAGCCTTGTGAGTTCCCTTAGAAGGAAAGCATCCCACAGAAGATCTGGGAAATATTTTATCAATTCAGTTTAGGAGCTTGCCATGTAATGGTTAAAGCATAGGAGTGGGAATTGAACCTTTTAGTGGATTCAGCTGCTGCTTATAACCTGTTATGTGATATAGATAATCTTTAGATTCATGCACAGTTCTTTCCTGGAAAAAAACAAACTGAATATGTCATGGAGCTGTTATGTTGTGATGCTATTAAGTAACCATAATAATGTATCTTGTTAGGGCCAGCCCGAGGCTCACATGGGAGAGTGTGGTGCTGATAAAACCAAGGCCACAGACTCAATTCCCTATATAGTGATGGCTGGTTAGCTCACTTGGGAGAGCGTGGTGCTGACAACACCAAGTCAAGGGTTAAGATCCCCTTACTGGTCATCTTTAAAAAAAAAAAAAAAATTGCATCTTGTTCATGTTTTAATTTTGAATCCAAAACAATGCCTTAATATTTTTGTATAATGACATAAAGAAGAAAAAGGCTGGCAAGCAGGCAGGAAGGTAGAGGAGCATGCATGTTAACACTGCAAGAAAAGCCAAAAAATGTTATTATAGCCAACACAAAGTTTCATCTGTTCTTTTCATCTACTCTTCAATATTTTCACCTTTATAATCTATTATGAGAGAATACCATTTGCTTTGCATATAAACTATAGGGAGAAATAAAATGAGACTGGAAGTCTCAGTGTGGTGAAGTTCTTATGTTAATTTTCAGCTTACTTAGATATAGCTTATGAAGTCCATACTACATACAAAACATTCTTCGGGAGTTCTTTAGATTGTCTATAAAGGGGATGTTTTAAATTCATTCACTAACAGGAAAGTGAAGATCTCTGTCTTTGCACCCAATAATATATACAAACCCTCTGACCTTTGAGATTTAAATAGCCAAGAGTGTGCAATAAAGTTATTCATCATAGGGGAAGTGAGTTTTTGAAAGCTACATTAGCATGGTTTCTACAGCTTGTTAAACACTATTCTTGACCATTGTGTTTTCTATTGTCAAAATCAGTTTCCTTCTAAATTAAACAATTTGAAATACAATTGCTTTTCATTACACATAATTTAGAAACTAATCCTGCTTAGACAATGGGGTGCATGTTAACTAAATTGTTCTTTTTTATCCTGGGCTCTTTTAGGATTCACTTAATTTACATGTTAAATATTTGTAATAGCTGTGCCTTCCTAAGATTTTACAAACTTTTTCTTTCTTTAAAACCTTATCTCAGATGGAATTAAATGTTATATAAGTTTTGGTGAGAGTCAAGGGTCTGGAAGGTAAAGTAACCCATTAAAAGTAGTATAGAAGTATCTCAATTTTTAAAAGAAAGGAGAAACATTTTACCAAATGTTTTTCATTCATTTCAGTGTGTGATACTAAGGCCTTCCTTACAAATAACCGCAGAAGACTTTAGAGTCATCTGTACCCAAAACCTGAGACATGTGGGTTTTAATTCTCAGGTACTTTTACTCACATACCTTCATGACACTGTCTAGAATTATATTTCTACAAATTAGAATTTTTGATGTCATCCAAGATATTACACTTCTGATAGAAGAAAACAATAACAACAATAATTTCTGTTATCAATTGGCTACCACTGTAACAGCTTTGAAATAACAGATGAATCAGCTCATTCTGGAGGACAAGGTTAAAACCAATAAGTAGAAGTCACATAAAACCGGAAGGAAGAATTCTGTGGAGAGGTAGCAGGTCCCCAATACTGGAGCTGTTCCCATGGAATTAAGCCACCACCTCCCCAGGATGAGACTGATGAACGGGGTTAAGGGTTGGACTCCTATGCACAGTTCTAGAGGCCTGGGAACTCATTTCCCTCACTCACCTATTCTTCCTGTCTGTCTTTTACTGCCAGCCAACCCTGGTTTTTTTCCCACCACATTCCCTGCATGACCTCTTCCTCTTACCCTTATTACCTTGTTGATTTCTCCAGTCTTTACCCTTAAGCATTTATTCTTTCACTGAATATCTGAACATATACTAAGAGAGGAATACAATAATGAACAAGACAAACAAGACTGCTTTCTTTAAGGTGTTTATAATTTAGCATGGACAACAGATAAATAAGTGTATATAGATGCATGTAATTTTGTACATAATTACTTTTTCATGTAAATATAAAATTACATTATATTTGTTATCATGGGGAAGTATCAGATGTGGGGGTGCTTCGCCCAGCTCAGAGGGTGAGGGACGTTCTCTCGTAAGGATGAAGTTGAAGGTAAGACCTGAAGATTGAGCATGTGTTTGCTAAGGAAACACCAGGGTTTCTTTCTCTCTCCTTCAAAGACTTCCAAATCTTCAAACCCTTTAAAGCTTCATCTTTACTTTTAAACAGTTGTTTTCTTTTAACAATGTCCCTTAAATTCTCTTGCTTCTTACGACTCTGCTTTCCTTGGCCTGTTGGCTGAAAGGAGAAAGTTCTATTGTCTTCTTCCAATACTCTGGTTCATTTTTTTTAGTCTAGGGTCTACCTGACTTCACTTGCCACTGGAAAAAAAGCCATGAGTAACATTCTTTAGAAGATATACCATGTCACATCATGCTTTTTGAAATGAGCATCATGAAAGAGGACTGGGATGGAGATTCAGCAATGAGGGGAATAAAAGAAAACTATCAGATGTGACACATTAGCTAGGACTTAACTTTTCCTCCTTTTCTCTATTCATTGAGCCTATACCATGATGGTCCAGAGCCAAGAGGAAATAGTTTTTGACCAAAATGTTCTTATCCAAGGTGGTGAAAACAATGGCAGCAACAGTAACATTACCTAATCTCAGGCTATGTTGATGTACCTAAAAATTAAAGGTTCCCAACCAACTGTCTCTCTTTGTTTGAGAACTTTGACCAGCTGTAAGTATCCCAGCAGGGGGGTTCATCTCAAGGACAGTATCTCTTGGGATCCAGGTCTCTAGTGGCTGGGCAGCTTAGATCCCCATTCTCAATCTTGAGTCTATTCAGGAGAACATGCCCAGCTCAGCCAAGGACAAGAAAATGCTCACTGGACCCAGAGGGATGGCCCAAATAGAAGGAACGGAACATTATGTATGGATTGGGAGAATTACTGCCAGCTCTTGGGCATATATCTATTGATCTCCTCCACTTATACACACACGTACACACAGGTTCTTAGAAGGTGAGCTGATGTGCAAGTATGACTCCTAAAAGGGCCTCTGAGACCCAGAGGAATGGCTTAGGATACAGTTTTAGTCATTTCAATCAGCACTTATTGAATGACTACTATGTGTCAGGTACTGTACTGAATTCACCACTGCAAAGACGAATGAGAAATAGCCCTTCCTCTTGAAGGGCTTTCAGCCCAAAACTGGCCTCTTTAGGAGATGTCATTTAGAAGAATAGGTGAATACCAAGAAATATGGAAGATAATCTAAGTCTGAAATAGAGATCTCCTCCAAACTTTGTACACTTTGTTTTTAAGGGACACATTTTTTTTATTATAGGGAGTCACAAATTCTTTACTAATATAAGATATTAATTTTAGTAAAATTTACAGTTAAATTCACAAAATAAGAGCACTTTTTCAATGGTAAACATGTAGCATAATGAATATGACCATATTTATACCTCAAAATAAAATCAATGTGTTACTTGATGATAATCACTTGAGTACCTTTTAAGTGAATGTGTTAAAATGTTTCAACATAAAGCAGTCTTCTATGCATGCCTGAATTCAAGTTGGAAAGTGGACATAAGTCTAGGATGATGACTGACTATGAAGTTATCATAAGGAGAAATAAATTTGATATGATCCATGTTTTTCCTCCTGAAATCATGGGAGAAAATACTGCATTCCAAATCACTGTAAGAAAATATATTTCTAAAATCCCCCCACCCAAGTTTGTATTTAACATTCTCCCCAAATGGTGAATGAATTACTCCATCAAGGAAATCCCATGTCCATCTGTTTGGACTATAAAGCACAGTTTAAAAATAATGACAAGAAAACTATTTCAACATTTCAGAATTTTATTGCCCCTTAGAAAAGATATGTCTGGATATAGAATCACTAAGTTTAATGTCAGTCCAAAAAGGCTAAAGTGAAATAGAAATTCCTGAAAATTAGCATTCCTGTTAGTTTCCTGAGTTCTCCATGTGCCTTCTAAGTGACTTTGTGTAGCAAATGCTTTTCAAAGAGTATTTTTCATTTATCGGTTTTGAGGACAGAGGATTGAATGAGAGCATGAGGGGTTGAACCACTTTTAATTTGTACATCAACAATGTGTGTCAAATATTCTCTAAACCTCAAGAAGTTATAAGTACTCAAAGTCCATTTTAGGGCAATACAGTCACTCAGTTTCCATGTATTTTTTTTTTTTTTCTCTAGTTCTAGCAGAATTCCCTGTGGAGAAGATTCTAAAGCTATAAAAATTTTCAAAGAACAAAAGGGAACAAAAATCTGATCCTGCAGAAAACATTAAGTGAAAAAGAGAGTTAAATAATGTTTCCCAAAAAGAAAATATCATTAATCATAGATGAAATGCTGTAGCAAGAGTTTGTGTTGCCTTTTAAAACTGTTTGCAATCCTCTCTGACATATCCCTGCCTTTCCACCTTGTATTAGGTCAGGGTTCTCCAAGTGCAAGTCCAAAGGCCTCAAAACCAGGGAAGCTGATGGTATCCATGGTGTAAGTCCTGGAACCCAAAAGCTGAAGAGTCTCGAGCTCTGATGTCCATGGACAGGAGAGCAGAGTATATCCCAGCTCCAGTGGCTATAGAGAGAGCTTCACTTTTCTCCTCTGTCTTTTGTTCTCTCCAGACCCCCAGTGGACTGGATGGTTCCCACCCACATTGAGGGTGGGTCTTTCCCACCCAGGCCACTCAGACTCTACCTATCTCTGTTGGAAACACCCTCACAGACACACCTAAAAAGTAGGTTTACCAGGTTTCTCAGCATTCCTTCATCTAACTAAGTTGATACCTAGAATTAACCTTTGCACACCTATTCACATATATTCTCTAATGCCAACTTAGAAGAACTAAACAATTATAAAAATCAAACATAGAATTTCCATATAAAGCATATATCCACTTGACCACACTTTCAAGCTGTTTCCTTGGAGTGAAAGATAAAACTCCTCAATGAGTGGCAGAATAGGATTTTTCTCAGATTCTGATAAACATTACCGTATCCTGGTATGGAAAAGTGTCTCTCTCCAAGTAATAGATCAAGGAAGAAGCAAGACACAATTATCTCTTTCTTGACTCATTGCAGAGCTGAGTATCTGAAAGGAATGATCTGAGAAGGAGGAAGAGACACAAGGAATGACAACGCTTAAAGTAGTGCTTCTGGGTCTGCTAGCTGTACAAGGACTGCCAATCAAACAGGGAAATCAAAGCCTGTGGCATGGCCACCCCAGACTGACAAAGGAACTCTCCCTAGAAGGAGGCTCTTGGACAGTTGTCTTTTCTCACAGATATAATAGCTATTTATTCTAAACCCTAAAATGAAACTCTTGCCTTTTCTTTAATGCTTATATCTTATCATTGAAGATATTTTGGGTAAATGTTAATGGAAAGATCACAGAAGGTGATTTCAAAATCAGATTTCAAAACGAGAAAGACCTAGGTTTAAATCTTGGCATTCTGGTCACTCCATAAGTGTGTGACCTCAGCAAATCATCAGATTTTCCTCAGCCTAGGATTTCAACCCATAAAACAAAGTTAAAAGTGCACACGTTGGATGGTTAGAAGAGGCTTACTGGAGCTGACATAGAAAACGCCCTGTGCCGATGTGCTCACATTCCGTCCCCTTCCCTCAGGGACAGAGCTGTTGGCCTCCCTCCCTCCAATTCATGTAGCATCTGCCTTCAGGCTCAAACACAATTCCAAGTGCTTTCCTCAGGTACTCCAGTTTCTTTCAGCAAAAGCTCCAAGTCTTTGAGGTTGCTGGGATCTAACAGATACACAAAGGAGTAGACATTTGACTCCGGGAAACTATGTCAGGGAGCAGCAGGATCAGCTTTTCAGGGGACCTGCCTGGAAAATCAAAGTGCTGGCCTCATCTGTCCTTTGCAATCTGAACTAGTTTAAAGCCACATATAGGGGAGCAGTTTGGGAGCCCACATAAAATCATGTTCTTAATAGCTTTGGGAATCCTTTTCTGACAATTTTTTTGAAAAGTCCTTGAATGCCTATAATAAGAAAACCCACATGATTACAATTCTGTCTTACTGCAGACTTTGACGATGTCTGCCACACGAAGCCGTGGAATCTCCCAAGGCCACTTTAAGCTGGAGTAGCAGTGGCTTCTCACATTCTTTGGAGATGGCAAAAGTCCAAGGATAGAATGGTTTTGAAAGAAGGGAAAGGCTAGCACGCTCCCATCGATGCTCTGTTCCTTCTCTTTTCAGTTAGGCTGTGAGGCATAGTAAGAGGAGGGAGATTTGGAGTCTTACAGAATCAGATTCAAATAATTCCAGCTTTACTTACCACTTCTATGATCTTAGGGAAAGTATTTAATATACTCAAGTGTCAGTTTCCTCCTAGTTAAAAGTATCACATCTACCTCTTGGGACTGAGTAAAATAATACATGTAAATCAGGGTTAGTTTCCTCCTTTCTTCCTCCCCCAAAGCATATCTCTTCCTACAGTCTCCACATTCTTCAAAAGAAGGTGCTAAATCAGGGACTTTATGATACAAGCCACAAGAAGTTGCAGAGCCACCTGCACTCAGAATCTGGGATCATCTGTCCTCCCTTGCTAGAGTCATGGTGGTCTTAAGAGGCCAGCTGCACCAGCATGGCATGCCAGGTTAACCAAGGCCCACGTACCCTAAACAAAAGACTTACAAATAGGCCAGTCTCATTTCCAGATACTGTTTAGAAGGGCCAGGGCATTATTTAGTATTTATTATTATTTACTACTTAATGCAATAAGTTATTTACAATTATTTTCTTGGCCAAACTGCAGCCTAATATCCAGACTGAAAAGAAAGGGTGTAATGTTAAACAGTGGTGTAGTAGATTGAAAAACATTGCCACAATATTGTGCAGCACCTCCCATCAAGAGAGGAGTTTGCTTCCCCACCCACTGAATTCAGCTAGGATAGAACAGAATGTGGCACAGTAATGTTCTAAGGCCTCAAAACGCCTTGCAGCTTCCACAGTCACACTCTTAGAATGCCTCTGCCTACATACAAGCCCCAGCTAGACTACTGAATGAGGAAAGACCCTGTGCAGAGGGAGGCCCTGCACCAAGGAACCCGTGGAAATGCCAGAGACTACAGCTGCAGGGGTGACCCAAGTGAGAGCTAAAGGGAAACCACCTAGCTGAGCACTGCCCAAATATCTAACCCACAGAATCAGGAGACATAATGAATTGTTGTGTTAAGCTACTAAGTTTTGGTACAGCTTGTTACGTAGTTGTGACTCAGCCTTGCAGAAGCAGTAATTGAGTGGTAAAGGGTATGTTTTTTCTGTATGTGAAAGTAAAAGTGTCAAAGAGGAACACACACAGTATTAGGTATCAAATACCCTATAGGTATCCCTAGATGCTGTCAGGGAAGGGGAAGCCACTTGGATTCTTGGTGTTTCACCAAAAGCATCCCAGCATCATGGTTACACATGACAGGAGCCAGCTGTCTCCAACTGGCAGCAACTTTTCTCAACAATGGGGGCAGAAACACACTTGAAAGTAAGCAGAACCACAGTGCTCCAACAGGTAGAATTCGCCACCCAAATAGGGGATGCTGGTTCCAGCAAAGGAAATACTGACACAGAGGCTCAGTTGGAGAGGCAAAGCATTGTGAGGCTTCAGACAGCATTTTACAGGCACAATGGAGGGAAGCAGGGCTGTCCTGAGGCATGTGGGTACCAAAGACAGGCTGATAGTGTGACATCTGCCAGTGTTTATGTGGAGGAGAGTCTGAGTACTATGCAGTGTAAAGCAAAGAAGGGGGACTATTAGCAACTTAACATATCCCATTCGGCAAAACAGACCCCCTCCCCTCAGGAGGCAGGTTCATTTAGCCTTACTGGTTACGCACCCCTAGCTCTTGATCTAAGTATTCCTTTTGCCACACTCCACTAACACGTAGTCTTCCAGGCAGGAATTCTCATAAATACAATCCCCTCCACTTTGTCAAATGTGTAGTGATGATTTAGTGCCTTTACAGACTGGCACCTGGGCAGGTGCCTCCCACGTGGCCAGGCCTCTCAAACTAGCCCTAGGGCATTTGTTCCCAAAGTGTGGTCTCTGGACCAGGTACAACAGCATCACCTGAGAACTTGTTAGAGAAGCACATTCTTGGCCCCACTCCAGACCTACTGAATCAGAAACTCTGAGGAGGGGCCCAAGCAATCTGTAGATTAGCAAGCCCACCAGGTGATTCTGATGTATGACAAAATTTGATGTTCTTAACCTCAGCTTCCCACTAGAATTGCCTGGGAGCTTTAAAATTACTCATGCCCAGGCCGCACTCAAGAGATTGTGATTAAATTGGTCAGGGGAGCAGCCAGGGCATGAGAAATTTTAAAAGCTTCCCAGATGATTTTAATGTAGGATCCAGGCTGGGAACCATAGCCCTAGAAAGAGGCAAAGGGTTTCACAGAAATCAACTGGCAGACTAATTACTAATCAGGGTTTTGCTAAATGTGGCCTTGAGTTTAAGTGGTTTTAGATTTGTATATAATAATAGCCAAGGCTTTTCATTTATACAAGGTTCACTTCAGGCCTCTTTTAACAAAAGAATCTGATCATTGTTGTAGCTTTGTGTCTGTAGACCACATGAGTGGGTCTGTAGCTTTAAAGGAAATCCATTTACACTCCACCTGTTAAATAGAAGGATGGAAGACCAGGCTGAGAAAAAGTGCCTGCAGGCACTGGTAATCTGTGAAGACAAAAGCATTTGCCTAGATTTTCAATAATGAGACAAGGAAGAATGCAAGTGCAAAACATGTTAAATTTTAAGCCAGTAAGCGGCATGTGAGATCTACCAGCTAGCTGCAGCACAACACAGTGAGACAGCGATGCCTCCTTGACAACCAAAGATTCTGGATTACCACCTCTGGTTTTTACCACCAAGTAATTGTGTTTTGGAAGCAAATACCTTGCCGAACTTTTATTTATGGTTAAAACCTATCTATTTAATGCCATTTTTACTATTTTCCACCAAGTCCATATTTTCTAAAATTTTAATCTTGCCCCCCATGATTTGGTTAACCACAGTGTTCTTCAAGACCAAAACCTCTGTTTACTTTGATTAAGGGTCCAAGCTAAGTCTAAGAATTTGTAAAAAGAGTTTTGAAATAGGATACAGGTGACCCAGCAGAAGACAGGACACAAGACCAATGTGGGAGCCAGAAGAGGCTCTTGGCTGGCCCAGTTCTAGTCCCTTAGTTACACAGGCCAAAGGTCATCACTAGGATGTTAGTGAGGAGAAATTCTGACACCAGAACTTACTATGAACACTTTATTAAAGTCAATGCTTCCCAATTTTTAATGTGCAAACAAAACACCTGGAGATTTTATTAAAATACAGGCTCTGACTAATTAAGTTCTCAGGGGACGCTGATGCTGCTGGACCATGGACCACACTTTGAGAAGTATGTTTGGGAATGTATTGTGGGCATGTGCAGTGTAGGGGTGGGGATGGGGGTAGGAAGGCACCAGCTTGAGCCCAAACTGTGGGATTCAGATTTTTAAGAACACACCTCACACCTAGTAGGGTAGTCCTGCCAGGAACCCATTTACATGAAGTGTTGAGGATAACACATCTTAAAGAGAGAGGGAGCTAGGCAGACCAGCCTGGTCCCCAAAACAAAGGCTTCTGTTGAAACAAAGTTGATTGACTGTGGCCAGATTTCTGTCACTCGGGTTTGCATCCCAGCCCAGCACCCAGGACTCAGGCTTGAGTCTATGAGAGGGCAAATAAGTCAAACCATAAAATCTGAGAGCTCTCTTGTCTCTAAAAATTGTATGAGACACTGCGGGATAAAGCCCTGCTTAACCCCCCACCAGCAGAGGCTAAAACAACTTCTGCAGAGACCAAATCCTGGCTTTGTTGGCTCAGAGGCCCCAGTGAAGCATCATGCCAAAACAGGAGGGGATTATATAAGACAGCTTCCTCAGAGAGTTGAAGATCATAGCTGATTTTCTACATCTTAGTCACTCACTGAAGAGGACAAATATTATCTATTGAGAACAGTCATTCCAAGTAATCCCATTGTAACTGAGGCCAAATGGACAGGCAGGAACATATTAATATACTGGAATAAATTCATATCTGGCCCTGACGGATTTCCTCTTTGAAATGATAGTGTGGCTACATATTCATTCATTCATTCATCCTAACACTTACTGAGGGCAGAGCAGGCATTACATTAGGTGCCAGGGATCTAAGGTCAGCTAAGAGGGAGGACACAGACACGTAAAATACTAAAAAGGCAAGTTGAGAAGTATTGGAGGAAGGAAACCTACAGAGGCTACAGGGGGGCAGAAAAAAACCACTAGTTCTGTCTGGGACTACAAGGTGGAGCTTTTGGAGATCGTGATTGCTGAGATGAATTTCATAGGCAGGGGAGAAAGAGATACAGAAGGAGGAAGAAAAAGAGTCGTGTAATCAGATGGGCAACATGAATGCAGTGACAAAAGTGAAGGCCCATCTGAAGAAGGCTGAGTGACTGGACTGGGATAGAGTTTGCAGAGCTGGAGCACAGAGAGTGTGGAGGGAAGGGGTGGAAGAAGGAGCTAGCACCATAGCCACAACTGTGAGCCACGGGCCATTCGCGAAAAGGATTCCAAGTGCTCACAAGGAAAATCAACCTCACCAAATCTCTTGGTGTGCTACTAAGCAGCCACCATTTTGATTCTTAATTTAAATCCCTTATAGGCTTTAAGAAAATAGAAGAAATTTTCATATTAAAAAATGCTGTCGTTTAGAAAGAAATTTTAGCACTGTAATAATGTTATTCAACAAATATTTGAACACCTCTACTCTGTCAGGGGAAGAGGAAATATACAAATGAAGAAGAAATGTTGTTCATCAGATTCTGTTCCTGGGTCTGTCACTAGCCAGCTGTTGACCTTGAAAAAAAAAAATCACTGAACTTCTCTGGGCTGGTTTTCTCATCTTTGAAATAAGTAGATTGGATCAATGAGGTTCCACTTAGCTCTCACAATGTATGTGTCTGTAAGACAAGATCAAGTCTCTCAAGGAGCTCAAAATGAAGGAAAAGAGTAGCAATCAGAAATGGCTTTTAAGCATGCAGGTTTACCAAGACTGATGGGAAATCCCCAGGAATTCTTGACATCTCCCCACATCCGCCCCAGCAGCAATGCAGGAAATCTAGTCCGCTATCTTCAGCAGACTCAATGGAACCGTTTCCTTAATGAAACCCCCCTGCAGACCCGAGTGCTAAGCCAGAGGCTTTTCTTTCAAGTCCTCTCTAAAATATCCCATTCCTCCCATTTCCTTCCCCTCCCTCAATCTGGAATAAAATTCAGCAACTTAATCAGCAGCATGTAATTTCCAAGGCACCCAAGTGTGGGGGATCAACAATGATCCTGGAAAGCATCTAGCAGGAGATTTTGTCATTCCTTACAAGTCTCTCCAGTAGACTAAGGCCAGTGGAGCAGAATGGACTGTTCTGTCAAATTGTTTAAGCCAAATGCAACAAGTGGTTTTATGCTTTTAACAACTCATAGTAACACAATTTTATTTCAAAAAGGAAAAAAAAAAAAAAAAAGCCTGATAGGATTTCAAATGCCCCCCTCCCCTATCCACAATGACAAATACACTGAAAAAGAAGATATTTACTTGATATCCAATATACCCCCAACTGAATCAAGAACCTAACATGGCTGGTCTCTTCCAACACCAGAGGGTTTTGCATTTACCACTGAGTGTCAAGACAGCTTCTCTCACTTTCTCTCCATTCTTATGCTCACTCACATACACACCTCAATTTAAAGCACTACAGAAGCTACTTACTCTGTTATTTGTTCTTGCATTGCTGAACCACCCAAGCCAGAGAAAACACCAGCCATAACTTTGCTGTGTAGATGGCAATAGGTTGCATAATCTTCCTCAAGGATGTCACATTTTTTTGGCCAATATAAAACCATTTTTTGCAACATATTTCAACTTCTATATTACATACATTCAAAGCATATTTAGAAATGTCTCGATAGTTTTTGGAAAGAACAAAGTAATTATTTGGTTTGTTTCTTAAAAGTCAAAAAAATAGGTTCAATTTTAAATAAGGGGTTGAGTATTCCTGTTGAAACCTGGCACTCTTTTAGAATAAAGCCATTTTTATTATTAAGTAAGTGTTAATTTAAAACAACAACAAGAAGTGCAGAGGGGTTTAAAGTGATTGGTATCCTTAGAAGAGTTAATGCAACTAGAGTTATGAAGGGTAGTCTGCTTCACAGAGTTCCACATTCTGCTAGTGAAAAAGCCCAAGATAATGATTACCGCTGGCTCAGGTATCCTCTACCATCTCTTGCAAAACATAGCCCGTTAAAGTCCAAGTTAACTATTTGGTTAGGTACATTCTACTAGAGAAGAATAAAGTATGATGTGATTAGTGATAGCAGGGGAAACCCATTTCATCCTTTACAGCCCCAGTGTCATATGGTTTATCATCCATTCTGTATGCCAATATAAATAAGGTGGGAGGAGAGAAAAGAGAGACAGACACTGTATTTAGCCTATTTATTGAAATCATTCATTGAATTTTAGAGTTGGAAAAGGGCCTTAGAGATTAACCATCTATTCTAACTTCTGCATTTTACTTATTAAAATAAAAAACCCACTGGATGATCATTAAAAATGAAACTAGACAGTCCATTATAAAATTTTCAACATAGAAAGAAAAAAAGGAACAAAATGCTAAAAAAAAAAAAAAAAAGGTAAAAATATTTGAGAAACCAGAGGAGGTGGTTACCTACAGTTCATCTGAAACATGATCCATCAGCTGGAAAACTATGTGGACTGCTAAAAGTCCTAAATAATTAACATTTCAAATATCCAATTTGGAAAAAAAAAAAGTGTAGCTTTACAAACCTTGGAGAAAACAAAAATTGTTATGTAAAATTAACATTATTATGAAAGATTTATTACATTCAACTTGGAAATAGGTATTATTTTCATAAATATTTTGATTTATTATTAATGTGGACTTCCCTCACAAAATTTACAATTTAAGTATTCCCAATTGTTTATAGTAAATTGTAAATGTCGGCTGCTTAAGAACTCAAGAGAAATGGGGGCAGGAAAAAAGGATCTGTGGCTCTAACCAAGGGTGCCTTAAAAGTAAGAAAATTAAACTTAGAGGACTGGTATCCTTTATAGATAGAGAGTGCAATACAGAGGGCTTGAAAGTATCTGAATTGTTGGCATCTTTTTATTTCCCAGGATATTTGGAAGAAGGTAAATATATTCATTAGGGGGAAATGCATTATCTTTTTGTATTAGGGAATATCTGGTTATTTGACACCGCAATGTGTGCACAGCCATGTTAATAAAGCGCTGACCCGGGCCCATGATGAGTGAAAGCGCACTCCTGATAAATCCACAGAAACGGGGCCTCTTTCTGGACACCACTTCCCAGAGATGCAGCCCCTCGTCTAGTGTGAAAGCCCTGATGAGGTTTAGAGTGGGTGGCTAATTGTTTTACTGTAAGATGTCTGCTAACCAGCCCAGAAGCCTGCGGTTTTCAAAGGCACGCTTTGCCATGACAAACCCGCACCGCTGACAGATTTCTTAAACCGTCAGGTAAAAGGGGTTCTCACCTTGCCAGTGTTTGTCCCACTTTCTTCCTACAGCACACGCAATTTTTTCAAAAATCGCAAAGAGTATCAAGATTTCTGCCCCATTTAAGTAGATTATAACATAAAAGAAATCACGAGAATCTCAGTCATTTCTGCAAAATTCCCACCAAAGATGCTCCTAATCACAAATAAAACTATGCTTCACTAAAGCCAACCACGTTTTTGTAACAAAATAAAGATATGTGTCTAAAGCAGAAAATCCATGAAAGCATGTACTTTTCCCAACGTATTTCTGGATTCACAGTAATTTACCTAGATTTACCGTTACATAATACTCATACACGGGTGAACTATTTTAATTCTCTAAGCAATTATATTCTAATTTAAGCGACTTTTCCAAACCAAAAGAAATGTATTTGTGACACAGAAAATACAACATCTCCTTTAACATAGTTATTTAGCACCTTTCCCAACCGATAGCGAGTTCTCTGACACTATGACCTCGTCCTGCCTCCCAGTTCAGTGATTTCACCAATCTGGTCGGGACTATTGTTATTTAGAAACTGACGGTCGAATTAGTCTTCCCACTGGCAATGAATATTTACTTGTTACTGCCATTTGGTTTTAACAAGCGTTTTTGTTTTGTTTGTTTGTTAATGTGCTCAACCTTACTGGCTTCCCTTTCCTTGAGTCATTGCAATGACTTCTTTTATTTCATATTTTACCTTTTCTCCACGATGCTTAAAGGAAGATGCTCCCAGCGAGACGGAGCCAGAGGGCTCGGCCACTCGGCCCCAATGAGCAGAGTCGGCTAGTCCGAGCCCCTGAGCTCCCTCGGGCTTTGACCCCTCAATGGGTGCAGTCTCCGCGCGAACTGCTGGTAAAACCTCCTGGCCCCGGCCGTCCCACCTCCTGTTTCCCAAACGCCCGGCGAAGGCTGACTCAGGTGGCGCGGCGGACCTTACCGATTCCTCAAACCGCATCTTTTGGTCCAAATCGTCCGCCCTTTCTTCGCCCGGAATTTGAAGGCGAGACTCACACTTCCCAAACTTAACGGTATGTGGGTCCTCGGCTGCCCTCGTCGGTCAGGGTCACTCACGTCGTCGAACTGGGCTAAGCGCACCCCGCCTGTCCCCGCAGATGCCCCACCCGGGGAGCTGCGCCGAGCGCGCCCGGGCCCCGTGGTCGGCACGCGGCGCGGAGGAGCGGGCGCTCGCCGAACGTTCCCGGGGACGGTCCGGCTCAGGGGCCCGAAGCGGGTCCAGGGATACCAACACCGGCCGTCTCCTGGGATCCTTCCGCTCCCCGCACGCATGCGACCCCCTCCAAACTGGCTCGCTTTCTTCCCTCTCGTGGCGAGATGTAGTGGCCAGTGCCCCATATCGCCAACGCCCCGGCCTCAGCCCAGCCCTGGGTAGCCTCGGGCCATTCAGGAGCTGCTGCTCCCGGCTCCGGAGGACCCTGCGGACCCGCGCCGGGCTGCCGGGGAGCAGGCTCCGGGTGCCAGGAGAGCCCGGGTGCGCGGCGCTTCCCGCGCCCGGATCCCTGCCGGGATGACCCCACCCGGGAGCCGGGCAGGGGACCAGCGACTCCTACCGCAAAGGGTCAGCCCCAGCAGGGACCGGGTCTGAGCGGTGATGCCCGCGGGCCCCGGCCAGGACTCTCCGAGGCGCGCACTCAGAAAAAGGACGCCGCGGCCCCAGGCGTGTCCGCTGCACCTAATGTCCCAGCTTCCCGCCGAGGCTCGTTTCTCGCGGCTGCAGTCTCGCCTCCCCGCGTGCACCCGGCTCTGCCCCCACCCCTGACCGCCCCATCCCAGTCCTGCTCGGGCCCCGGCCGCGCCTCACCTGGGAGAAGCAGAAAGCCGAGCAGCGCGCACAGCAGGACCCCGGTGTCCCAGCAGCTGACCATGGTGAGCGCGACACGGCCTGCTCGCCCTGCACCCGCGCTCCCCGCGGCCAACGACCCGGCCGCCCGAGCCCGTGCTCTCGCGCTCCGCCGCCGCCGGACCTGCGCCTCGGGAGCCCCTCTCCGCGGCTCCAGCCAGGAGAAACCCACTTCCCAGGTAATCCTCGCCGCCCGGCGCCCGCTGGCCGCTGCGCTCGAGCCCTGGAGCCCGCTCCGAGCCGCCGCCGTTGCTGCCGGGGGGAAGCCGCGAGGCGTGTCCACCGTCCGCGCCCAGAGCCTCCCGCGGACCTCGACTGAAAGGAGCCGAGGGCTGGGGCGATTTATAACCTTTCCCCAGCCCACTTCCTACCCCGGCACCTCCTTCCAGTGACGTCAAGGGGTCCCCCACCCCTCATCCGCCTCCCCACCTACACTCTTCTTCCTCCCGGGCTCGCTTCCCTACGGCCGTGGAGAGGGGCGGGGGCGGCCGAGGGTGGGCGGCCCGGGCCGAGCGGCGTGCGGAGGCGCTGGCGACGCGGGCCCGGGAGCGCGGCCCGGCAGGTTCAGGGGCCTTGCTCCGTGCACTCCTGCCCCCGCCCCGCCTCCCATCGCGCTCAGGAAATCCTTGCAGGCTCCCTCCACCCGGCTTACTCAGCTCTGGGGGCCGCCCGAAACTGGGGAGGGCACAGGGCTAGAGCTCCAGCCCCCGGCCCCTGGAGCGGAAAGTCCGGGCCAAGGGAAGCCGGCTGCGCCTCCCCGACGATGTCCTTGTCAGGGAAGAGTGAAGCGCAGTCGGGCTCTCTCCCATTGCTGGCTCTTTCTGCGCTGTCCCGCCGCCCGTGACCCCGCAAGTCTGTGCCGAAACGTCTAGGAAGGCGCCAGAGACCCTCTGCACGAGGCACTGGACCAGGAGCGCCCGAGGGGACACGAGGGGACGCTTGCCTGGCACCTTCGGGGAGACTGCGAACCGGCTCAGGTCCCAGGGGAGCGCGTCTGTGTCTTTTTCGGACGCATTGATGCACCCGCCCAAGTCATTTCCTCAACCCTCTGCTTCCTAGAAGCAAAACAAGGAATAACATCATGATACCTTTTAAAAGCTGAGGCGTGAAACTGCTCCTGCAACGTGTAAGGGCCGTGCACTTGAACTTTAATTCCTAAATACTCACAAAAGAAATCTTTCTGGTGGCAGCTTGCTACGCAAGATGAGAGACTCTGGTGCTCTTCGAACAAAACCCAGTGAAATTAACTTGAGGCACTAAATCATTTGTGATGACACTAATTCCACGTTGCTCCTCAGTTATGTCTACATTACCTCAAAGGCTGAAATCGTCCCGGACACCACGGAACAGCTCAGTCTTTTCACTGTAAATATCTCAGGTTTGAAAAATAGTTCTATTGGAAACTGCCAGACGGTAATGATAGAAGGGACTGTGATGGCTCCTAAACGGGGCCAGCGACTCTTCCTGAAGGACTGGACTCCCTCCCCGCCTGGGAAGGTTGGGCAACCCGAAGTTGCCACATCTCTGAGCACGCAGCAAAGAGGCCCCGGCCGCGGGCCGCCCCACACACGAAACGCGCGTCCGGGCACCTGGAGCGGCGGCAGCTGAGCCGCGATCCCTGGGTCCCTCGGGGTTCCGAAGCAGGGAAGCTCAGAGCGTGGTGTCGCTCGCCTGCCCCTTCGCCAGCCCTGGCTTTCCAGAGCTCCTCGCCACTCTCCCAGGCTTCTTTTCTCTGCCTTACTCACACCTCCAAAATCACAAAATCATTTCGCGAAACAGCTGGAAAGCTAACAGCTGATCCTTTTCCCAGCTGGTCCTCAGCTCAGGACACAGTCTGGGAACGCTCGCAGAGCCGAAGCGTCCCTCTGCCGCACCTCTGGTGCTTGTCAAGCTGTGAGCATTGCCCTTCCGCAGCACCCAACAGGGGCCAGGCAGCGTGTTAGGGCAAAAGCACTCCCAGCCCTTCTAAGGGGCTTAGAGCCTGGTGAGGAGGCTGACGCATAAAGAGGCCGTGGCAGTGCAGTACCGGATCGGATCACAGATCACCGGGGCGCAGAGAACAGGTGCAACCCTCTGCAGGAAACACTTGAGTGCTTCTCAGGAGAGACACTTGGCTGACTCTGGGGAAAAGTGGCCCATAGTACAACGTACAAAAGTTTAATTTCATATATTTTTTCAAGTGCTGTTTTGATTTTTTAAACACAGAGAGACAATGCTTCCCAAACCTGCTGCCAGAAATGAATCTACATAGTCTGTGAAGCCAGAACAAGGTTAACAGAGTCATGGTTGAATCTGACTTAGATTTATGTGAAAACGATGCTGCAGTAAGGGTGGTCCTCCACAAATTCCCCAATTATTGTTTTGAAAAGTTGCAAGCTTTTAATCATAGTTAGCAATTTCTTTACTACTACTTCTTTTGTTAGTTGCATTAGCCTTCTCACAAAGAACTCAAAAATACTACAGATTGTCACAAGGGCTTGTTCATTTCATTTTAGCTTAGATATGAGGGATAAAGGTATAACTCTCAACCCTCTGCCTGAAAGAGATAATACCTTTGAATGAGAATGGGCTACAGCACTCTTCTTACTAAATCACCAATGAAAGAGGTTTTATAGATAATACGATGGAAAAGATCAAATTCAACATGCCTGGAAGGTATAAAAAGCTATTGAAGTAGACTATCTGCTTGCTTCCTGCTCACATACAAAAGAACATTTCATCTGTTTGGTTAGCAAAACCAGACACTCTCTCTTGTTATCAGCTACGAACATTCTCTTGAGGTTTCTTTCTCACCCGTGTTCCGAAGCACGCTGTTGGTAAAGAAAGCCCTCCGCTTTAATATTCAAGACCAAACAAGCGTGTTGGAACCTCAGTGTGAGAGACAGGAGGGAACCCAGGGCCTCATCTTATTACAAAGGACCAAACTTGGAGCTACTCAGCTTGCAGTCTCTGAGGCTGTCAGGAATTTCTTCCCCCATGGGTCAGGTAGCCTGATACAAAAGGAAAAGTAGACTCTTTGGAGTATACTCCAATTGTGGAGCTCAAATATATATGTTTGGTTACAAGAACAAAACGATCTTACAAAACTCTTTTGTGTTATATGAAAAACACCCTCATACTGCATATTCTCTGGACAGTTTAGGCTCCTTGGTGTAAGAAGCACACACTCTCAAATCTCTTAGAGAAAGTTCTGCTGAGTTCACCAGGCAGGGACATTTATGTTTTAGTTGTCAGATGCTGATAAGTCCGTTGGCTGAAAAGTCTTGCTGTGGCGACCTACTACTGTGCCTGAAAATTCCCCCATTTTCAAGAACTTAAAACCTTTAAAACTGGTTTTAAAAGCCCTTTGACCCATCTACCAAGCTAATTCATGGATTTCCTTTATAACATCTTACATGCTCCAGTATCTCCATGTGAAAATTTATTGAACACTGAAACATCTCCTATGCCCTGGGTATCTTTCTCTCCAGGCTTAACATTCTGTCCCTGTGGAAATTCTTCAAATGACGTGCTCTAGAAATTCCTTCCATAACTCCCCTTAGAAGGTTCCAGTTTATCAGCATCCCTGCAGGTGAGATACTCAGGATTGAAAATGCAGCACAACTATTATTTCACTCCTGCTAGAAACAGTTTGTCTTCCAGGCAGAGAGAAAAGCCTGTGGGAAGGCCCAGAGGTGAGCGAGAAAGGCAAACAGTTCAGATGGGAAGAGCAGCGAGGGGGAAGGACAGGGTGGTGCCACAGAGCACGCAGGGGCCACAGGCCATGCACATCCTCGCTCCTCCTGTTCTTGCTGAACATGCTTTAGTCTGTCGCTGACTCCTTTCTCCCTTGGATAGGTTGGTGCAGCTGCCATATGTACAATCTCCTTTTGATTTATTTGGGGTTCTGGCTGATTTTGGAGACTGCATATCCCAGCTCTGGACTCCTAGTTTGCCCTGCTCCTCCTTCTACTCCCAGGGGCTGTGACAGAGATACTTTACTTCTGTTACTGCAACCTGAGATCACAAGAGCATTTCTGTTGGCAGCTTCATACCTTAGACTCTTAGGGAACCTGCTGTTGGTTAAAAACCCTGAGGCTTGCTCACAGGGGCTGGTGTCTGGCTTTACTTGCCCAGCCACAGCTTTTGATGACTCATGTCACAGAACCTTCTGCACTCTTTTATTGCACTTCTCATTTGAGTTTGTCTGTCTGTTTGGCCTGTTGAAATCTTTTTGGTCTCTGATTCTTCTGTTCAGTGGATTTTCTATATCTCCTACTTCAAGTTATCCACAAAAATGATAAATGTGCCTTCTGGATCACCATCAAAATTATTGCTTAGGACAGAGCTGAATGAATGAATGGAGGTAGAAATCTGTAGGGCTGAGTAAACCAAGGAATGACTCAGATTATTCCTTTGTTTCACTTTCTCTAGATGTATGTTCACCAAAGGAGGCTGCAAATGAACTCATTAACATTTTCACTCATGATTTAGGAATAATTGATGGTCCTAGCAAGGAAAATAAGACAGGTAGGTTTTAGTCAAGGCATTAAGTTAAAAAAAAGTTTTTAAAAAGACCCAATTAAACAATCAGGAGGAAGCAGTTCATGGAATGGTGCATGATCCAAGAAATGTATTTTTTCATTCATTAAATATTTTTTGAGCACATACCCTGTAGACAATGCTGTGTTAGTCCGATTGAAAATAGTAACATATAGGATATAATTATTGCCCTAGAAGTCCCTGCGATACATTTGAGAAAGCCAGACTCACACGAAACATTAGGAAACAATTCTAAGACGATCAAAAGTGAGAATAATGTATGGTTATGAGTGCTAAAAAGAATTACTAATTACTAAATTGGGAAATGGTTTTGAAGGTAATAACAGATTTATATCAGCAGAGAGGAGAAGGCATTCTGGAAAGCAGAAAAGGGGAATAAAACCAGTCAACTATGGGAGGAAAAGGGTGGGGGCAGTTGAAGGTGGTGGGTGCCAGAGAACAGGGAGGTGGGGCTTGATGGAAGGTTGAGGGGCCTCGAATATTTGGGAGGTACATTTAATGTGTTTCATCCTGTCACTACCAGGAAGGGATGGCTTTAGGATGACTAGACTGGCAAATAGTGAATTAAATGGGAATGAGGCTGAAATAAGCGAAACGAACTAAGAAATAAACTTACGAAAAAACAAGCTATTAAGAGGTGATAGGCTGGGACTGGCCCCATGATGGGCAGGAGAGAGTGCAGGGCAGCTCCTTCAGTAGTTAAGAGAAGGGATGGCTAAAGATAATTACCTTTGGGATCAAGGTGAGGGACAGAGAAGAGCCTGAGAGAACTCCAGGTTTCCAAGAGGACTCTAAGAAAGCTGAGCATTGCCTGATGGGACGTCTTGTCAGGGGAGGACTTGGTTTCAGTCACGTGGGGAGAGTGAACAGTTGCAAGCAACCTGTTTTACTTTCCTGCTTCAGCCATGACAGAGTTTAAAGGGGTTGCATGACTCAGGTCCAAACATTTTAAGGAACTAGAAACTCAACAGATACTGCTATATCCCAACTCTAAGCAAACAAACAAACAAAACTGTATGTATATGGGATAGTTGATAGATAGATGGATAAATAGATAGACAGGCAGACTGAGTTCTGCAGAGTGGCTAGGCTCTGACTAGGAAGTTTATTAAAAGGCATGAATTGAATTTCCACCTCTGAGTCAGGAGGGTTGACTAGCAGTGTCCTCCATCTTCAGCCTGCCTTCTTCGAAAGTTCCCCTAACTCCAGACACACCCTCAGGGCAGGTCAGCTGGTGACTTCAGTGGAAGACCAGCCCTTTCCTTCCTGCGCCTCTTCCAGGCTCCTCCTCGATGCACTTTTGCACTTTTCATGACTAGCAGAAGCAGCAGCAGTCCTAGAGACGCCCGGACACACTGTGCCCCTAGATCATGGCCCATCTGAGCCAGACGTGCACAGACATGGCCCTGGAGCTCTCTAGAGCAGTTTTGCAAACCTGGCATTTGTAAGAAAGTTAGATCCCCAAGCTCACCTAACCCTACTGTGGAGGGAAGCATGAATGTAAGTAGCTTTAGATTTTTCTGTTAAAAAAATAATAGTCCATAAAATTAAGTTCTAGCTAAACTGAGAATGTTGCTTCCAATTACTACCTGAAAGTCACAACCTCATAGGCTGCTTTCCACTAATTTTAGACTGCTAAATAACTTTGTTTTTAGAATTTCTGTAATAAAAATTTCCTCAGAACACCTATATAAAATATGGGATCACATTTTCTGTAGTTTTTAGTACAACTCCAGTTTATCCACATAAGAGGGAAAAAGTTAATCTCAAAATATGACAAACAAATCTGTTTTTAAACATAAAACACATCAATGTCAAAGCATCAAGTCAAATATTAGTGTGGTTTTTCTTGCTAAAATTTAAAACCTAGCCAAATAATAGTTTATTATTTAAATAAAATTCCTTTTCTTCATATACTGAAGTCATCAAAGATGAAGTGATAAAACATCTGAGATCTGTTTTAAAATTATCTAAGAGGAGTAAAGATGAAACAAGACAGCCATATATTGATAATGTTGAAGCTGGGTCATGGGTATACAACTCATGTATACTTCTTTTTTCTTATGCATACATAAAGTTTTTTCTTAATAAGACACATTTTTCTTTCTCAGTCTGAAACTGAAAATGCAAAGTATCAGCCTAAAGTCAATTTTGGGATCTGAGGCAGAGGCTACAGAGAAAAAGAGGGACAAAGAACATTCACTGGGAGCCAGAGCTTTGGTTTCACTGATACTAGAAGACACATGTCTGTCCCATGAGTTTCAAGCACAGCCAGTGTTTGATGAAGAGTTATAAAACAATCACAAGGGGAAATAACTCATCGTTATTGTTACAATAACATTCATGTTACAAATGATCTTGATGTGAAAAGCACTGCTGTGTAAAGAGCAGCACAGATAAGTAGAAACTAGACCAAGAATACAGAAGAGGAGAATGGGAGAATTCTTTACGAGGAAAATATGCTGTCTTTGCAATGGACAGGAAGGAAATGCGTAAGCTTTTAAAGTCCTTATGTTTCTCCATTATATTTATTTTAAAATTATGAATGGAAGAGCATGGTGCTGATAACACCAAGGTCCAGAGTTTGATCCCTGTACCAGCCAGCTGTGAAAAAAAAGAAAGAAAAAGAAAAGAAATATAAGAAAAATTATGGATGGAAATCATGAAGTAGAGAAAATGAAATGTAGAGTAAGAAGATAGGAACTCATGTTCTACCATCTAACGACGTTATTTAAAAGGGCTTTAGGGCTGCCCAGTTAGCTGAGTTGGTTAGAGCACAGCCTTATAAAACCAAGGTCATGGGTTCAGATCCCCATACGGCCAGCTGCCCCCCAAAAAAGGACTTTAAAAACTATATTTCTTACAAACAAAACTAACAGAATTTGCAAGCATCCTAGGCAATTTTAGGAACAGGAAGACAATATTGCAAGACAATTGGCTATTTTTTTTAGAACTTATGAAGAAAAGAAGGCCCAATGATCGGAAAAGAAAAGAAATTCAGAAGACAGACTGATGGAGATGAAACATAGAATTAGAAAATATTAGTGTGTGTGTGTGGTCTAGTAGAGGTCTAGTCCAACCACCTGATCTTAGTTTAAAGAAATGGTTTTGAAGTGATGGGCTTGGCCCAAAGTCACACTTAAATCACAATACATAGGTCACTCTTGACCTGCTCAGGCTTATGGCTCCACCCCAGCATCCCTAGCCCTTCTGGTCTCTTCACAGGAGGACAGAGCTGGTTCCTGAAGACCCCTTGCTCCATCCACTGGATCTGTGTGAGACGATCTCATCAATCAGTGAAAGGAAGGCAGGATCTGCCTGCAGCGGATCAGTTCAGATCTCATTCAAGTAAAGATCATCTACTCTGGGCTCAGGGTCACCTGACAAGAGTGAAAATGCAGACTGGAATTCAGGTCCTCTAAGGTATCCAAAGGAGCTGTCATCATTTGCTTATGCTGGGACATTCCACCCACACCTGGAACACTCTGACAATTTTTGTCTGCCTATTCAACTCTCGCCCATGGTGTGAGTGCTGACCCAAGTGCCATGTGCACCCTCAAGACTTTTCTGAGCACTCTGGTCAACCAGACCCCCCATTCCTCTAGAATGTACACGTCTGAATTTTTATCCTTTACTTTCTTGTTTAGAAATTGTAGGGAACTGCAAGGAGATGTTTTTAGTCCTTTAAGTGCTTGTTTAAACAGCAAATATAATGGTGAATGTACAAGTTAGGAATGCTTTTGTTTGCAAGGAACAGCATACCCAACTGCATTAGCTTGTTTCTGCTGCTTATAACAGAAATACCTGGAACTGGGTAATTTGTAAAGAAACAATATTTATTGCTTATAGTTTCAGAGGCCGGAAAGTCCAAAGTCCAGGGAACACACCTGGTGAGGGCCTTCTTTGGTTGTGACTTCAGCAACGCAGGGTCTCACACTGCAAGAAAGACAGAAGCAAGAGAGAGCTAATCTCCTCACTGGCTTTCCTTTTAAAGCCCTCAGAACTACACCCCTGACCACCAGTTATAATCCATTCACTAGGCATGGTTTTTAGACTCTAATCACCTCTTCAAGGCTCCATCTCTCAATTACCATAATAGGATTTCCCACCCTCTTAACATTGTCACAGTGGGGATCAAGCTTCAATGAGTCTGGGGGGACATCCAATCCATTTCATACCCCCCGTGGCCCCCCGAAACTCATATCCTTTTCATATACAAATACATTTATTTCATCCCCAAACTCTTATTTCAGCTCAAAAGTGCAAAGTCCAAAGTCCCATCTGTGAAATCAAAACAAGTTATCTACTGCCAAGATACAATGGTGGGGCAAGCATAGGGTACATGTTCCCATCCAAAAAGGGAGAAACGGGCCAAAAGAAAGGTGTAATAGGTCCTAAACAAGTCCAAAACCCAGCAGGGCGGGCATCAGATCTCAAAGCTGGTGAATCACGTATCTTGACTCCATGTTTGATGTCCTCTGCACACTGGTGTGGGGTTTGGGTCTCCAAGTCCTTGGGCAGCTCTGCTCCTAGGGCTTTCCTGGTCTCCAGTCATGCTTCAACTCTCCCAGGTTGGTGTTGCATGCTGGTTACTCTACAGATCTGGAGTCTCCATGGCAGTGGTCCTGCTCCCACAGCTCCACTAGGTATGGCACTGGTGGGGTTTCCTGCTGCAATTCTGACCCCACATTGCCACTGGGCATTACTCTAGCAAAGGCTGTATGCGGTGACTCTGCCTCTGTGACAGATCTCTTTGGGCCCCCAGACTTTTCCACACACCCTCTGAAACGGGCCAATTTAGCCACAGCTGGAGCAACTGGAGCAGCTAGGGTGTGGGGAGAAGCATCCCATGGTGGCCCTGGACAGTGAGCCCAGGGAGGATGCCTCAGGTCTGTTCTCAGAGACCATTCTCTCTCACTAGGCCTCTGGGCCTATGATGGGAGGGGCAGCCTCGAAGATCTCTGAAATGTCATCAAAGTTTTTTTTTTTTTTTTCCATTTTCTTGATAATCCCTTTCTTTCTGTAAAATCTCCTTAGCAAAGGGTTGCTGAGCTACACCATTGGTTTCCTCTGTTGAACTGACTTTCTCATTCTTTATGTGGCCAGGCTGGGAGTTTTCCAATTTTTTGCCCTCAGCTTGCTTTTTAATGATAGATTCTGCCCTTACTTCATGCCTTTTCTGCCATTACTCAGAAAAACCATTACAAGTATCCATGCAGCCTCCTTAGAAATTTCTTCCACCAAATACTCTGGGTCAGCACCTTGAAATTCCACATTCCATAAAACTTTGGGGCATGGACAGAATGCAGCCACATTCCTTGCAAGTTCATAGCAAGGGCAATCTTTGCCCCAGTTTCCAATAAGCTCCTTTTCATTTCTATCTGAGACCTCCTTAAAATGGTTTTTACAGTCCATATTTCTATAAGCATTCTGGTCACCACCATGTAACCAGTCTTTAACGCGTTCCAAATCTTCCCTGGTTTTCTTATCTTCTAAACTCCCACAAGCAGCTAGGCTTTTTCTAGCACGCTCCTCCAAATTCTTCCAGCCTCTGCCCAATACCCAGTTCCAAAGCCACTTCCACATTTTCAAGTATTTGTTATAAGCGACATCTCACTTCTCCAGTACCAGTTTTCTGTATTAATCTGTTTTTGTGTTGCTATAACAGAATACCTGAGACTGGGTAATTTATAAAGAAAAGAGTTTTATTTGGCTCATGATTCTGGACCAGCTGCTTCTGGCATGGGCCTCAGACTGCTTCTATTCATGGCAGAAAATAGCAGAGCAACCAGTGGGTGCAAGAAGATCACATGGCAAGAGGAAGCAAGAGAGAGGGAGGGGAGGTGCCAGAATCCTTTAAACAACCAGCTCTTATGGGAACTAACAGTGTGAGAATTTGCTCACACACACACACACTGTATTAGTCCATTGCTGTTGCTTATAACAAAAATATTTGGAACTGGGTGTTTTATAAGATAACAAAATTTACTGCTTATGGTTTCTGAGGCTGGGAAGTCCAAAGTCCATCTAGTGTTGGTGACAGTGACCTACAGGTTTCACATTGCAAGATGGTAGAAGCAGAGAGAGCAGAGAGACACTCTCTTCTCTCTTCTTTTAAAGCTCTCAGAATCACACCCCTGACCACCATTTTTAATCTGTTCACTATGGCATGGTCTTACAATCTAATCACCTCTTCAAGGCTCCACCTTTCAGTTACCATAATAGGATTTCCCATGCTCTTAACAGTCACAGTGGGGGCCAAGTTTCTAATACATAAAACTTGGGGAACACAATTCAAGTTTCAGTGAGTTTTGGGGGGACATAATTCAATCCACCACACACACACACACACACACACACACACACACACACACAGCACTACCACCAATAGCATTAATCTATTCATGAGATATCCATCCCCATGACCCGAGTACCTCCTAACACTGCTACACTGGAGATCGAACTTCAACATGAGCTTTGGGTGGGCAAAGGTTGGAGGGACAAAAATATCCAAACTATATCACCAACTAACAGTAACTTAGGCAATAAAGACAAAATGTAACAATCTCACATAGTCATGAGTCTGCAAAACACATTTCCAGATTGGATGTGGCAATTTCACAATGTGATGTAGTACCCAGGCAGGTCTTCTCTGTCTTTCTGCCCTGCCATCTCTGATGTTGCTTTATGGTCATGAAGCAGCTCATACAACTACATTTAAGGCAGGAAGTGAGGCAAAGTGGTCTTCTCCTTGCTGAGCCCTATCTATTTATTAAGTAAGAAAAACTCTCCCATCTCATTGGCCAGAACTGGGTCACATGTCAACACTTAGAACAATCACTGGCTAAGGGGAATGGAACATGACTGGCTTAGGCCAATCGGGGTCCCGCCTGTCCCCCCCCCCCTGCACCTGTACATCCTGGGCACAGCTGGACACTCCCTCACCTGAAACAAAGGCTCTCTTTTCCCCTCCTCCCAACCTGAGCAAGATCGGGGGTCTGTTAGAAGCCAAGAGGGAGATAAATTATCTTTTGTGTGAACAAAATCAGTGTCAGTCACAGTGAGTTTATGGGTAGCCATTGATCAGTGACACATAAGAGCCATAAAAATTGGCCTTCCTAAAACACAATTTACATGGTGTCACTTCCCAACTGAAAACTATAGAGTATCCACATTCTGCCTATTAAAATAGAAAAAGCAGTGACCTTAACTTGGAATCAGAAGAACTGATGAAAATTTTTTCAGTCCAAATTGGACTGAAGAGATATCTAGGTAAAAGTGACAGATAAGATTTATATCAAAGCATTTCCCTCCCTTAATATGTAAAGAGAAAAATCATAAAAACCTGCCCCCAAATATTCATTAACAGCAAGCAGGCAAGGATGAAATTACACCGTAATGAAATACGCTTCAAATATTAGTAGCCAAGGAACTTCTGCAGCCGAGTTAAGAAGCAAAGCGAGGCTAGGCTTCTAATCCTATCCCTACACCTCAACTCAAACTAGCGAGTACATAAATTCTAAGAATCTTCATTAATACCTCCCACTAATACCTACTGGAGAGGAGCAAGCTATGTGGGTGTCCTCGTCTTTTCCCCCTTCTGTCTGATGAATAGCAGCAATAGAAAAATAAGTGGACATCACAAGAAACAGTCCCAACCTGAAAATATCCTTTCCATGGGCAGAAGAGAGAGAAGAATCACATATTCTAACAAATACTACTATGCACCACAGATAAACTCTTTCTTTTTGACGATTCCCTCTTCCTTATTTTTTTAAAAAAAAGGTATATATATATATATATATATATATATGAGTGTATATATATATGAGGTACTCAAAAAATTCACGGAAAGATTTGTTTTGTCTCTTAATCCTATTTTCCACATATGAAGTACCCTTGTATATATATGTAACATTCAACCCACAAACTGTGAGTTGAAGGAGAAAAACTGTTTTTAGATATAGTGGAAAAGGAGTTAAAAAAAAAAAAAGTCATCCATATTATATCAGAGAAAATAGAAGGTCTGTAGAGAATTGTTCAAGAGGAAAAAAACAGCATGTTACCTATATAAGTATAAAGGTACTTCAAGAAGTTCATGGAAAAATAGAATTAAGATCATGTGAATCTTTCCATGAACTTTTTGAATACACCTTGTATACTACAAGAGAGGGAATGAAGGAAGGGGGAAAGAGAAAAAAATGAAGGGAAGAGAAAAGAACGGAAAGAAAGAAAAGAAGGGAAGAGACAAAGAAAGAAAGAAAAGCAGACAGTCTGACAAGTGCAAGACTGGCAAAGAGCTTACTTTAGAGGAAAACTTAATTCAAATAAAAGAAGAAAACTCTTCCCAATCTTTTTATACTAGAGAATAATTTTTTTAAAAAACCATGAATTCAAGAAAACAAGACCTCACAGATAATATGATATGGTAAATGTGACAGAGATATGCTATGTGTTCTCCAAATCTTGTGTCATTTTCTTTTTCCTGGGGACACAGGTATTTTGCATTCCCTTGGTGATACAACCATCTGACTAGTTCTGGCCAAATAGTGTACATTCTAGCAATAAATATAAGTGTGACATGAAAAGTCCAGGCCAATTCAAAACAATACCAGGCTAGCAGGTGAGCGTTCTTTATACTGTCATTTCTCCCACCCCCGGCAACTTAGAAGCCCTAGGTGCCATGCAACATACCTTCAAGATGCGGGTATTCTGGACTGTGAGTTATCTCTCGGAAAGGAACTGCTCAGGAATGCTGTCAGCCCTCAGTTAACTTCACATGAGAGTGAAACCTTGGTTTGATAAGGCACTGAAAAGTTGTTAGATTTGTTAGTGTAGCATAACCTACCTTATCCTGACTAATATGAAAAAACAAAATGAAATAAGAGTTTGGAGATAAAAGGACACCAATTTGATACTCAAACAACATCATTACATAATAGATATAAATAATTGGTATAATTTCTTCCTTAAGTGGTAAAATTGACTAGTATACTTATCTGAGCCTGGTGCTTTCTGTTTTGAAAACATTAATTTTTTTCTTATAATAGGATATATTTTTAAAAATTTTTATTGAATCATAGTTGATTATACATATTTTGGGGGTTCAACATTGACATATGTTGATCAAATCAATATTACTAGCATATATATTGTTACAAATTGTACTTATTCTTTATGCCCCTTGTTCAATCTCTCCATCCCCCTTTCCTTCCCCCCTCTCCCCTCTAATTACCTGAGATTTCTTCTCTCCTTCTGAAAGACTAATGGTTGTTCTGTTGATTTGTTGCCTAGATGATCTGTCCAATGCTGAGAGGTATGTTCAGGTCTCCCAATATTATTGTATAGCAGATGCTTCTTCTGTCACTCTGGAATGGGCTTTGTAGAGAGAGACATCCTCTTCTTTTCTTTGGCCTCTGCTGGTGACTCTCCTTGTGTCAATGCACTCCAGTGGCTGGCAGACCATCTACGTGGTAGTTGTGGTGTCTAGTTGCTTTCATGGCAGCCATGGGTATTGTGGCTGTGGGGGTCGCCCACATGGAGGTGATGTTTTTGGCATGCTCCTTGGTGCTGGCAGTGTGCCTGGTTTTGGGAGGGGGATTCAGTCCTTGGATCCATGTCTCAGGACCCTGGGTGGGCCCCAAGGTGCTGGCAGTGTGCCTGGGCAGGAACTAATTTTTTGTCCTTTCCTTACTTCTGAAATGGGGAACTTCTGGTGTGGACCAGTACTTCAGCCGTGTGGTTTAGCTAAATTGCTGCTTTACTGCTGATTCACTATGGAAAGCTTTTTCTGCAGCTCAGGTTTAATGGTTGACCTTATAGGTACTTCCAGCTCTCCAGAGACCCGGTGTACCTGGGTTGTGTAAAGACTGTTCTAGGCCTGAGTCTTTTCATCAAACTGCTCCCCCATGAAATTCTATATTCCTGACCAGTCTCCTCTGAGTGGTCCTTCCCTGATTGGGATGCCAGTCAGCTGTCCTTGCTGTGCCCCTGTTTCCCCCACTGCCCATGCTACAAACACTCCCCATGGGACGGGCCATGTGGCAGTCCCTTGCAACAACTCACCAGCCTCTGAATGGCTCCTTTTTTTTTCAGTTGTTGTGGCTCCTTGCTCATATGTTGGTCCACAGGAACCCTATTAGTGGTCTTGCTGGCCTGGGAGCCACCAAGACCCTCTTCTCCCCTGCTGCCTCCAAGCAACTTCATCCAAAAGGCACAGCTGCGGCTTTTGCTGGCTCCTAATCTGTGCACTCAGCAGCTCCAGCCTGGAAGCGGCCATGACACGAAATGGTTGGAGTCATTTTTTCTTTCTCTCATCGTGGCTTCTTCCACCTTCATGAACTCCGTAGGTCTCTCCTCTTCTTCCCCTGAGCTCTAGCAGCCCCAGCTTGGCTGTTGTTGCTTTTTTATAGTTGTAAATTGGTTGATTTGTGAGAGAGAATGACGCTGCAGACTATCTATTCCACCAACTCGACCGGAAGTCAGCTTATTAATTATCGATTCAATTTTTTTAATAGCTATAGGCCCATTCAGATTGTTTATTTCTTCTGTGACTTTCAGCAAACTATGCCTTTCAGGAATTAGTCTATTTCATTTAGGTTATCAAATTTGTGGGCATAGAATTGTTCATAGCCTTCCTTTACTATTGTTTTAATGTCCATGGGATCTGTACAGATGTCCCCTCTTTCATTTCTATTATTATAATAATTTGTGTCTTCTCTTTTTTTTCTCAGTTAGCTTGGCTAGAGACTTATCAATTTTGTTGATCTTTCAATAAAGTTAATGGATTAATCCATTAATGGGTTAGTTAATTAATGGGTTATCATGGGTGTAGAGTGGTGGTTTTATAAAGAAAACACATGAAAGCACTCTTGCCATTCTCACTATGTGATCCTGTGTTACCACAGGACCCTGTAAGAGTCCCCACCAAGAAGGCTCTCACCAGATGTACCCTTTGGTCTTGGACTTCCCAGCCTCCAAAACTGTAAGAAATACATTTTGTTTCTTCATCATACCCAGTTGCAGGTATCCTGTTATGAGCAACACAAAACAGATGAATACACCATACATTTACTTTTAATCTGTATGTGCCTTTATACTTAAAGTGGGTCTCTTGTTTTTTGATCCACTCTGACAGTCTCTGTCTTTTAAGAGTCAGCATTTAGACCATTGATGTTCAAAGGGATTATTGATGTAGTTGGATAAATATCTACCATATTTGTTACTGTTTTCTATTTGTTGCCCTTGTTCTTTGTTTCTATTTTTGTCTTTCACTCTTTTCAGCCTATTGTGGTTCCAATTGACCATTTAAAATAATTCCATTTTCTCTTCTTTCTTAGCATATCAGTTATACTTTTTTAAAAAAAAACTTGTTTTTAGTGGTTGTCCCAGAGTTTGCGTTATATAACTATGACTAGTCCAAGCCCACTTGTGAATAACATTATATACCACTTCCCAGGTAATGTGAATACTTTATAAAAATAAGATAATCCAAATTCTTCCCTCCTGTCCCTTGTGTTATTCCTGTCATTTCATTTGACTTATATATAAAGATTCAAACCCCTGACCTTGGTGTTATAACACCACATTCTAACCCACTGAGATAACTGGCCAGCCCCATATGATCTTTTAATTCCATTAACTTTTTGAAATACCCTCATGTGAACGTATACACACACACACACATACATACACATACATATGTATATATAAAAAATCACCAGCTAGAATTCATATGTGAATCAACACTGCCACATTGGGGATCAATCTTTCACTTGAGCTTTGGAGGGAACAAACATTCAAGTCATGTCAAATGGAGAAAGATATACCATGCTAGCACTAATCAAAAGAAAGCAGGAGTAGTTATATTAATTTTATTCATTATACACACACACACACACACATATATGAATTCTAGGTTAGTGGGTTTTTTTCTCTTAACACTTTAGGTATTTCACTACACAGTCTTCTCGTCATCTTGCTTGCAGAAAGTTTCTGGGAAGTCAGATGTAATCTTTGCTTTTTTGTGGGCAAGGTGTTTTTTCCGTCTGACTTCTTTGAGAGTTTTTTTCTTTATCTTTGATTTTCTGTAGTTTGAAAATATGTCTAGGTATAGTTTTTTGACATTCATCCTGCTTGGTATTTTCTGAGCTTTCTGAACCTGTAGTTTGATGTCTAACATTAATTTGGGGAAATTCACAGTCGTTATTGTTTTGAATATTTCTTTTGTTCCTTTCTCTCTTCTCTTCTGATATTCCCATTATGCGTATGTTACATTTTTTGGTGTAGCACACAGTTCTTGGATATTCTGTTCTGGTTTTTTTTTTTTTTTTTTTTTTCAGTCTTTGTTCTCTTTTGGAAGATTCTACTGATATGTCCATAGCACAGAGATTCTTTCCTCAACTGCATCTTGTCTACTAGTAAGCCCATCAAAGGCATTCATTTCCGTAACAGTGTTTTTTGATCTCTAACATTTCTTTTTAGCTCTTTCTTAGGATTTCCATCCCTCTACTTACACTGTCCATCTGTTCTTGCATGCTGCCTACTTCATCTATTCAAGCCTTTAGCAAATTAATCATAGTTGTTTTAAATTCCTTGTCTGATAATTTCAACATCCCTGCCATGCCTGGTTCAAATGCTTGCTGTCTTTTCAAACTGTGTTTTTTGCCTTTTAGTATGCCTTGTAACTTTTTGCTGAAAGCTTGATATACTAATATACTTGATAAAAGGATTTGTTGTAAATTGCTTAATAATGTGGTGATGAGGTGTGGGGGGAGAGGAAGTGTTCTATAGTCCCATGATTAGGTCTCAGTTTTTTAGAGAGCTTATGCCATGAACTTCACAAGTGCTTCATTTATTTTTAATTAAAAAATGTTACCAACTAAAACTTTTTGACAAAAAAATAGGAAAGGATATTGGATCCAAGTAGATCAATATCCTTTAAAGAGACTAAATTAATGTTAAAAAAAATCATCTCCTTCCTACCCACTGCTCCTCCCCCAAAATATGTTTCCTCACATAGTTTCCCAGGTATATTTTAATCTCTGTCTCACAAAACTGATCTAGATAAGAGGAGTGAACATTACCCAATTTGTTTTGCAGGGTTGCTATGTTCGTGCATTTCTGTTGCTCATAACAAAATATACAGAACTTGGTAATTTGTAAGAAAATGAAATTTGTTACTTACAGGAGGCTGGAAAGTCCAAAGTCCAGGGAACATATCTTATGAGGATCTTCTTTCGTGGCTTTACAGCAAAGCAGGGGTCTCACATGACAGAAAGTGGTGGAGCAGAGAGAGAGACTCTCACATGCTCCCTTTTTAAAGCCCTCAGAACAACGTCCCTGACCACCATTATTAATCCATTCACTATGGCATAGTCCTATAATCTAATCATCTCTTCAAGGCCCCACCTTTCAATTACCATAACAGTATTTCCCACCCTCAACAGTTACAATGGGAATTAAGCTTCTAATATATGAACTTTTGGGGATACAACTCAATCGATCCACAGCATTCTGGCCCTGGCCCCCAAAATTTATGTCCTCACAGGTTCACTCCTTCCACAAAGTCTTTACTTATTTCAACTCAAAAGATACAAAGTCCCATCTGTGAAATCAAAACAAGTTATCTACTGCCAAGATACAATGGTGAGACAAGCATAGGTTATATATTCTCTAAAGTAAGGCAAATCACAACTAAAGCCAAAATGTTTCATTATTTTAGTTATTATTTTAGTTACACTAAGGTTACATTTATATTGTCAGAGCTAGGGCTCAGACCCTTCAAACCCATTGTACAGAATGGGTCCCCAGACCCCTCACACGCAGGTCCATGCTATGTAATTGGGAAAGATTCCAGGAGCTGTTGGCAGATGACAGGAGCTCAGTCTTCAGCTTCCTCAGTGGCAGCAGCTTATAGGTCCAGCAGTGGCGGTGACCTTGTGGAGGGGTCCCAGGGGCACTACAGCAGCAGCAGCCTCTAGAAGTAGTAGTGGCCACCCCATGGCCCCCTGGGGGGCATCCTGGGGGTAGGAGGCACCGTGGATCAGAGCCACTTATCCTTTATACTTAAATCCATAACCCAGGCCACCTGGGTGCACACGCACAATCACACTAGATGATATCCAAGGAACTCCTGAGCACACGTGCCTATTTACATCAAATACTTGGCAAGATTTTGAACATCTGAGGAGCCCTGACCATTTTCCTATATTTTCTCAAGATATTCCTATTCAAAAAGGGAGAAATAGGCCAAAAGAAAGGGGTAAGAGGTCCCAAACAAGTCCAAAACCTAGCAGGGCAGGCATTAAATCTTAAAGCTGGAGAATCATGTACCTTGACTCCAGCTTTGATGCCCTCTGCATGCTGGTGCAGGGGTTGGGTCCCCAAGTCCTTGGGCAGCTCTGCTCCTATGGTTTTCCTGGTCTCGGGCTATACTTCAGCTCTCCCAGGCTGGTGTTCCACTCTGGTAGCTCCACAGGTCTTGGGTCTCCATGGCAGTCCTACTCTTATGGCTCCACTAGGCATGACACTATTGGGGTTTTTCTGCTGCAGCTCTGACTCCATGTTTCCACTTGGCATTGCTCTCGTGAAGGCTGCCTGTGGTGAGTCCACCCCTGCGACAGATCTTTTCCTGGGCCCCCAGCCTTTTCCATACATCCTTTGAAATCAGAGTGGAGGCTCCTAAGCCTTCAGAGCTCTGGGATTCTATGAGCCTGCAGACCTAACACCACGTGGATGCTGCCAAGGCGTCTGGCTTGTATTTTCCAAAGCTGTGGGCCCAGCCACACCTGGGGTCAATTTAGCCACAGCTGGAGCAGCCAAAACAGCCAGGGTGCTGGTGTGGGGAGAAGCATCCCAAGGTGGTCCTGGGCAGTGATCCCATGGAGGGTGTCTCAGGCCTGCTTCCTGAGCCCATTCTGTACCCCTAGGCCTCTGGGCTTATGATGGAAGGGCTGGCCCCAGAGGCTTCTGCAATGCCTTCAGGGCTTTTTCCGCCTTTTGTTGATAATCTCTTTTTTTTGAACTAATCCTAGCACCATTATATTTTTCTCCTGAATATGCTCTCTGCTTCTCTAACCCATGGCCAGGCTGCAAATTTTCCAAATCTTTACACTCTGCTTCTCTTTTAAGTTTTGGCTTTATGTTATGCCTTTGCTACCATAACTCAGTGTAGGCTGTTACAAGTAGCCATGCAGCTTCCTTAATGATTTACTGCTTAGAAATTTCTTTCACAAAGTACCCTGGGTTGGGACCTTGAAGTTCCACATTCCATAAAGCTTTTGGGCATGAACAGAATGCAGCCAAATTCCTTGCCAGTTCATAGCAAGGGTGAACTTTGCCCCAGTTTCCAATAAGTCCCTTCACACTTTTATTTTAGATCTCCTCAGTATAGCCTTTACTGTCCATATTTCTATCAGAATTCTGCTCACCACCAGTCTCTAAAACATTCCAAACTTTCCCTGGTTTTCTTGTCTTCTAAACTTTCACCAGCATATTAGCTTTTTCTGTCTTGTTCCTCCAAATTCTTCCAGCCTCTCCTCAAAACCCAATACCAAAGCTGCTTCCACATTTTCAGGTATTTGTTATAAGCAGCACCCCACTTCTCTGGTACCAGTTTTCTCTATTAGTTTGTTTCTGTTGCTTATAACAAAATATATGGAACTGGGTAATTTTTAAGAAAATGAAATGTATTGCTTACAGCTTCTGAGGTTGAGAAGTCCAAAGTCCAGGGAACACATCTGGTGAGGGTCTTCTTGATGGCAGCTTTACAGAAATTAAGGGGTCTTACATGGCAAAAAATGGTAGAGCAGAGAGAGACTAACCTGTCATGTGCTCTTCTTTTAAAGCCCTCAGATAGGGGAAACACTTCAGGACTCGGCAAAGACTTTATGAGCAAGGCCCCAAAAGCAGACAACAAAAGGAAAAATAAACCAATAGGATTATATCAAAATACAAAGCTTCTGCACAGCAAAATAATCAGTTAGCAGAGAGAAAAGACAACCTACAAAACTGAGGAAAATATTTGCAAACTATGCATCCAATGAAAGATTTATATCCAGAATATATAAGGAACTCAACTTAAAGGTAAAAAGTCAAGTAACCTGATTAAAAACTGGGCAAAGGAGCTGAATAAGCATTTCTCAAAGGAAGACATACAGATGGCCAACAGACACATGAAAAAATGGTCAACATCACTCAGCATCAGGGAAATGCGAATCAAAACCACACTGAGATATCATCTCACCCCAGTTAGACTGGCCAGCATCACAAAGACAGAGAATAACAAATGCTGGCAAGGATGTGGGGAAACCATCCTACACTGTTGGTGGGACTGTAAATTAGTACATCCACTACGGAAAACAGTATGGAGTTTCCTCAAACAACTGCAGCTATGCCCCAGCAATCCCACTGCTGGGTATATACCCAAAGGAATGGAAATCAGCATGTTGAAGGGATACCTGCACTCCCATGTTGATCACAGCTCTATTTACAATGGCTAAGAGTTGGAACCAACCTAAATGTCCATCGATAGGCAACTGGATAAGGAAAATGTATTATACTTATACAGTGGAATAGTTCTCTACCATAAAAAGGAATGAAATTATTCTGCCATTCACAGCAACATGCACGAACCTAGAGGAAAATTATGTTAAGTGAAATAAGCCAAGCACAGAAAGAGAAATACTGCCTGTCCTCATTCATAAGTGGGAGCTGGAAAAAAAGAAGGAAGAAAGAAAGAAAAGGAAGAGAGAGAGAGAGAGAGAAGGAAGGAAGGAAGGAAGGAAGGAAGGAAGGAAGGAAGGAAAGAAACAACAATTGTAATAATCCCTTGAACTCTCAAAAGGAGAGAACAGAACTGAGGCCACCAGAGGTGGGAAAGGGGGAGAGGGAGGACGGGTTAGGGAGAAACTGGTAAAGGGCTACAAAAAATGTTTACATTGTGTAATGATAAAATAAAAACAAAAGAAAATAAAGCCCTCAGAAGGACACCCCTGACCACCATTATCAGTCCATTCACTATGGCATGGTCCTACAATCTAATCACCTCTTCAAGGCCCCACCTTTCAATTACTGCAATAGGATTTCGCACCCTCAACAGTTAACAGTGAGAATTAAGCTTCTAACACATGAACTTTTGGGGACACAATTCAATCAACCCAAAGCAGTTACCATAAGCTTGATTCTAAAACCGATTAGAAAAATGGAATAATTAAAGCCATTAACATATTTTACTTATGAACATTGCTTGCAGATAAATGCTAAATGAAATATTAGCAAATTAAATCTTACTTATTTCACTTATGAACATTAGATGAAGAACTTCTAAATAAAATATCAGATCAAGGAAATAAAAATAATAAATTTTGAAAAATTTTTATTTATTAGTTGTAAATTGACAAATGATAGTTGTATATATTTGTGGGATACAAAATGATGTTATGATTTATGAATACAATGTGGAATAATTAAATCAAGCTAATCAACATATCCATCATCTCAAACATTTATATTTTTGTTGTGAGAACATTTGAAATTTACTTTTAGTGACTTTGAAATGTACAATACATTATTATTTACTATATTCACCACACTGTGCAATGCATTGTAAAGGAAAAAAAAGCACTTACTCCTCTTGTCTAATTGAGGCCCTGTACCCTTTGACCTTCATCTCCCCATCCCCCTCCACACCTCAGCATCCAGTAACCACCATTCTACTCTCTGCTTTTCTGAGTTCAATTGTTTTAGATTCCACACACAAATGAGAACGTGCAGCACAGTATTTGGCTTTCTGTGCTTGGTTTATTTCATTTAGGATAATGTTCTCCAGTTCCAAACATATTGTCACAAATGACACAATTTCTTTCATTCTTAAGACTGAATAGTATTCCATTGTGTATATACACCCCATTTTCTTCTGGTGATCCATTCTTTTGTTGATGGACACTTAGATTGATTCCATATCTTGGCTTCTGTGAATAGCACTGAAATGTACATGGGAGGGCAAGCATCCTTCTACATGCTGGTTCAGATCTGGGGGGTAAATACACAGAACTGAGATTGCTGGATCATATGGTAATTCTAGTATTAGTTTTTTGAGGAACCTCCATACAGTTTTCCATAATGGCTGTACTAATTTACATCTCCACTAACAGTGTGCAAGGGGTCCCTTTTCTTTGCATCTTCGCCAACATGTTAACTTTCATCTTTTTTGACAATAGCAGTTCCAACAGGTATAAGGTGATATCTCATTGGGGTTTTAATTCGCTTTTCCTTAATGATTTGTGAGGTTGAGCATTTTTTGATATATCTGTTGGCTATTTGTATGTCTTCTCTGAGAAATGTTATTTAGGTCCCTTGTCCTTCTCTTAATCAAAATATTTGTTTTCTTTCTGTAGAGGTGTTTGAGTTCCTTACGTATTTTGGATATCAACCCCTTATCAGAAGTATGGCTTGCAAACATTTTCTCCCAATCCACAGGTTGTCTCTTCAGTCTGTTAATTGTTTCCTTTATGGTGGAAAAATCACAAATTTTGACGTTGCAGTCGTATTGAATGACTGATTCTACTGTCTTGGATCCTTGTCAGGCTTTGTGATATATCTAAATATAGTGTCTAATTTTGGTATTCATATTTTTTTAAAGGATACAGAGTAATGAGATAATTTAGGAAATATTCCTCTGTACAATGATGAAGAGAATAGAAAAATATGTATTCTGATTTCAAATAAAAGAAATAGCAATTGATTGGCTCAGAAAGACAAAATACCAGAAAACATATTTGAATTTAAAAAAAAAAAAAAGCATGAGCTTATCATTGTAAAAAACATGACATCTTTACTTGAAAGATCGTCATCAATAATTCCCTTAAGTCCCCGTGAAATGCATACGCATGATGGAAAATCCATAGGAACAGGGCCAGCCTCAGGGGCGTGCTACCGTTCAGTCGCACAGGGCCCCATACTTGGTTTCATGTTCTGCTGTTGCCATCTTGAAATTCTTAATACCTTTTTTTCAAACGGGGTTCCACATTTTCATTTTGCAGTAGGCCCTGCAAATCATGTGGCTGGTCCTGCATAGAAGGGTAATTGAAATAGTCGACCACTAGCTCTATGCTGAGACAGTGGGATTCCTCAGGCTGGAAAGAAAGTGATATGGGCATGTTTCAAATCCACAAGGCGGTGAAGACTGTAGTTGGTCTGAACAAAGAGTTTTTCCCATCATGTCTCCACCATGAAACTTGAAAGTGGAAATTTTAAGATGAAAGCTGGTCTGGCAGGCTAGAAGCTGGAGTATATGCCACTGAGCAACTCAGAAACGATTCCAATTCTCAACATTTTAACCCCAAATCAAGCTACAAAAGCTATGAAGCATTATCGTGAAAGGGAAAATAAGTTCTAAAAGTGGACCAAGGGATTGGGGGAGGAGGGAGAAAGGTATGCCCAAATAACAGTGTATGTCCCCAGGATGCCAACAGCCGCCACTCCAAAACTCCTCTGACCTGGTCCCCAATGCTGAGAAAAGAGGCAGAGGGAGCCAAGCTCAACACAGTCCATCCCATGAATAGCTCTGTCAAGTAATAAATCAATGCTCTGTATTGATCCAGGAATCAGAACCTTGCTCTAAAAGGTTATGTAGACATATTTTCAAAAATATTTTGATACCAAGGTATATTAGGAATAACAATGAGATCATTTATGTCTTTAACACCAAATCACGAACTCTATACACACAATTTAGCAAATAAAGAAAACTGAGTCAGAGAAGTTAAGCGGTTTGCACAAGATCGCACACAGGTAAGCTGCAGAGCCGAAACTCAAGTCCCAGTTCTTTGCCCTCTGCTGCACTGCGGCTGGGCCCACGGCCCAGGCACGTTTCCATGTCCTGAAGTCAACACCACGGGAGTGATTGCTGTGCGCTCTCCAAACCATCCCTTGGCCCCCGACGTTCATCAGACTTTGAGCCAGGCAGATCAAGGGTCAGATACTATACGGCATTTTTATTGTCATATGTTGTAAGCAGTAGCATCTTAGAAAATTATTGCCCAAAGAGATACTGTCCAGAGGTAGACATGACAGTCAGTGAGGACATAAAAATGACTTCCTGATTAGGCAGATTTTTCCTTCAGCAAATATATAAATTCCTACTGTGAGTCATTTTTCCTCCACAATCTTCTTAAGAACCAAGTAGGAAGCCTTTTCTCTTAAATAGTTTAGGTCAAAAGTTCATAAACTATATTTCCGTGAAACTCTGGTGCCCAAGGAATTAGACCAAGGTTTTGAGCAGAATTTTTCAGAAAATACTAAATTAATGGAATCTTTTTCTCTATTTAAAATTTTATATCAAATATTTCTTATAATTTTGAAACCTGCTCTTCATCTCTCTGTACAAAAATCTAGTGTGTGATAGCATAAAATTTTAGCATAAAATTATGTGTCGTGATCTTTGGGCTGGACTCAGCTATTGCTTTGCCATCTCCTAGCTGAATGGTCTTGGCCAGAGGACAATTACAAGGAGGTCTAAGCTTCTGGCCCCTAACTCAAGGCCTTGTACCCAATTCGTTTCGTGCCTTTTCTTAAAGCTTCTTAAATTTCCTTTCCTGTAAAATTGCTCATGTGTCTGGCCCCACAAAAGCTGGATCTGCCTCTGCTTGCTGCAAAGTATTTAACCTCTCTGTACTTCAGTTTACCCCTGAAAAATGAGCATAATCATAGTATAATAGTATTACCTCATTGTGAGAATTAAATGAGATAATCTATGCAAAGTGAGTAACGCAAAGAGTGACGTGTAATAAGTACTCAGTAAATGTTAACTATTATTTAAATGTTAATGACCACTATCATCAATGTCAATTTATTGTTCTATTTTAACATGTTATTCATTGTACTCCCCCAAGAACTCCATGAAAGTCAGGAGCTCCTCTCTCTCTACCTATCTGAGAACCACTGTTTGGAGGGTCTGGCTCCTTGGAGAAAGAGGTTCTGGACCCGTTGGCAGCTTTATGATTTGGCTGAATTATGAAGTTGTAAGAAAACCTGGGATAATGACCATTAGTTATAGTGGTGAATTACTTTGCATCTTTGAGTGGAGATCTAAGAAAATAAAAATTTGATAGTAGTTTTCCTTTGGGTATTAATACCACACTGGTACAAAAGTAAATTTTGGTTTTCTCTTTTAAACAAGATTTTCGTGTTGTATTGATGAAAGATAGTAAAAGATCTGTGTTTGTATTCACCTTTTGAGTAAACTACAGAAAAAAAATAGGGGAGATGATGAGAAACGGATTCTGCATCTTTATTTGGTCTTTTGATTACTTAAAAAAAATGAGTTGAAGACTTAAGGTTTCTTTCAAAAATACGACATATGTCACTTTATATTTATATAGATATGTTATTAACATACGTTCCAACAGAACTGTGGTTACTAGAAGTGGGAGAGGAGGAAGAAGAGGGGGTTTAGCGAGAAATTGGTTCGGGGTCATGTATTAGTCTGTTTGTGTTGCTATAACAGAATATCTGAGACTGGGTAATTTATAAAGAACAGAGGTTTATTTGGCTTAATAATTCTGGGACAGCTGCATCTGGCACGAGCCTCAGGCTGCTTCTACTCATGGCAGAAAGCAGCAGGCAGCCAGGGGGTACAATCAGATCATATGGTGAGAGGAAGCAAGAGAGACAGGGGAGGTGCCAGGGTCTTTTTAAAACAACCAGCTCTCACGGGAACTAATAGAGTGAGAACTCACTCACTACTCCGACCCCTCAAGGAGAGCATTAATCCCTTCATGAGAGATCTGCCCCCATGACTCAAGCAGCTCCCAACACTGTCACATTGGGGATCAGATTTCCACATGAGATTTGGGAGGACAAAAACATCCAAACTCTATCAGGTCACAATGATTACATTTTATAGTGATGAATATACCGATTATCCTGATTTGGTCATCACATATTGTACACAGGTATTGATATTCAACTCTGTACCCCACAAATATGTATAATCAATTATGTTTCAATAAAAAATAATAATCTATGTTCCATAATTGTATGAAATTCTTAAAATTCTGATATGTCTTGGTGTATGTTATCAGTCATAATTATGACTATTGTGTAAAATTGTTGTAGGCCATAGAAATAACCAAATTTCTTTATCAATTGCATCTTAATTGTCCACAGTAAACTGCTTTATTTTGGTGCTTTTCTTTCTAAAAGCTCTTTGCAAATCCTAAATTGCTGTGTCTTCAAGGAGGTTCATGGAAATGATGAAAATACTTTAACAGGTATTCTGAAACACAGTCCTTTGCTGATCACATTGAGATTATTCAGTTGAACTGGAAAACAAAAACAAACAAAAAAAGACACTCCCAAACTCTAATCAAAAACTGGATTCATGAGTTTCAAGATGGCGGTGGCTGCGGCGGCTGGCGCGGAGTAGCTGAGGTGGAAAAGGTGGCCACTGGGCCTTAGGCAGCCGGGAAACTTGTGGACCTTCCTCTGGCCATCTCTTAAGGGAGGACTGCTGCTGCTGGCCGGTCGTGGGGGCTCAACGCCACTTTGCCCCCGGCAGGAGAGGCTGCCTCATTTACAGGCAACAGCTTTGAAGTGTGGAGCAGGAAAAGAACTGATTCTTAGCTGCAAAAGCGAGTCTTGAAACAGGGAACACGGCGCCAGGGCTTCTGTGGATGCAGCCAGGACCCCGGAGGCTGGGGCCGCACTGAAGGCGGCCAGCTGCCCTATCCAGGATTCGAGGTTTCAGGCCGGCATCAAAGAAGACTCCTGGGAGCGCCCGAGCAGCGCCGCGACTGAACAGCCCGAGGCGGCAGCGCCGAGAACACGGAAGGCAACAAACCAGAGACAGAGCGAGCGCCCGACCTGGCACAGCACTGTGAGTGATCCCTGGCACAGCTCTGTTCGGGGGGTGGATGCCCACGCGGCTCCCCGCCTGCACCACCAGGCCACTAACTGCCCCGGTGCTGCCTCCATTTTCCCAGGTGCGGGCAGCTCCGCCCTGCTTGGCCATCACTGAGCCCATTTGCTTGGCCTGGCGCGGGGCTTTCCGGAGCCTGCGGGCCGGCCTCCTCTCCCACTCCCTCCGCGGTTCTCTGGCGGGGCTGGGGGTGTGGGGCGTCCCGACCAGTTTTGGGAGGGCTAGGAAGTACCGGCGGGCCGACTGTCACTCCACCACACCCTGGACTCCGGCCCCGGTAAACTTCCTGTTACTGGGAGGCAGATACCATCTCTGCGACCACCAGTTTGGAAAAAAGCCTAACGAATTTCTGGTTGGGAATAGTGTGGTAGGAGAGTTCCCAGGTCCGCTTGAACCTGCCGGAGAGCAGGCTGCAGGCGGGCACTAGACTCGGTTTATACCGGGGGGATACAAAGGTGAACAAGACCCGAGAAAGATCTACACAGTGCTACAAAGGCACCCAGAGAGACCGGTCATCTGTGCCTAGCAGAAACCTGGTAGACTTCCTGGGCGAGGCGGTGCTGAGCAGGGTCTTGAAGGCCCAGCTGATAGACGAGGGGTGCAGAAGACACGCCCCAACCCAGCACAGTGTGCACAGAGGGGGGAGTCGTGCGGCCAGGGAGGCGGAGACTCGACAGAAACCACACACCCGGTGGGGTCGCCACTGCACGATCTAACAGCCTGGGCCAGAGCACACGGAAAGGGGAGAAGTCCTGTACAGAAAGTGAAAGCTCAACAGAGATCACACACCCTGTGGTACGTGATCCACCAGCCCAGCAGAGTACAAGCTGACCAGAAAGGTGGATCCCCGGAGAAGCCCAAGACCCGAGGCAACCACACACACAAGACACTAGAGGCCAACTGAGCAGTCACAGCGGGAGCCATACCAAATTGGCAACCACAGCAACATCCTAGTTAGTCATTAGTCTTAAACCGGTGGACTGTGAAACCCCCTGCCACAATGAATAAACACCAAAAAAAAGACACCAGAAATACAAAAAATCAAGAAAGTACACCACCAAAAGTTAATAAATCTCATACTCTAGATCCTATAGAACAAGAAGCCCTTGAAATAACTGACAAGGAATTTCGAGTGATAATTCTAAGGAAACTGAATGAGATACAAGAAAACTCAGCTAGACATCATGATGAAATGAGGAAAAGTATACAGGATCTGAAAGAGGAAATATACAAGGAAATCAATGTCCTGAAAAAAAATGTAGCAGAACTTGCTGAACTGAAGAAGTTATTCAGCGAAATAAAAAACACAACGGAGAGTTTAACCAGCAGGCTTGTCGAAGTTGAAGAGAGAACCTCTGAACTTGAAGATGGGCTGTTTGAAATAACACAAGCAGACAAAAAGAAAGAAAAAAGAATCAAGGACATGGAAGAAAATCTGAGAGAGATATCAGACAACCTCAAGCGCTCAAATATCCGAGTCATGGGTATTCCAGAAGGGGAGGAAAATGGAGATTCCATTGAAAACATATTCAACAAAATAGTGGCAGAAAACTTCCCAGGTATAGGAAAAATCACAGATCTTCAGATCCAGGAAGCTCAACGATCTCCAAATGTATTCAACCCAAAAAGGCCTTCTCCAAGACATGTCATAGTCAAATTGGCAAAACTCAGAGACAAAGAGAGAATCTTAAAAGCTGCAAGAGAGAAGCGTCAAATCACCTATAAGGGAGCCCCAATCAGGTTAACATCAGACTTTTCATCACAAACCCTAAAAGCTAGAAAGGAATGGGGTGATATTTTCAAAATACTAAAAGACAAAGATTGCCAGCCAAGAATACTCTACCCTGCAAGGCTATCCTTCCGAAATGAGGGGCAAATAGTATATTTCTCAGACAAACAAAAACTGCGGGAGTTCACTACCACAAGACCACCCTTACAAGAAATCCTCAAGGGAGTACTGGGTTTGGTTCCTGAAAAATAACTACCACTGCCATAAAAACCTAAGAAAAATCTAAACCCGCTAGTACAATAAAAATGGCATTCATGAAGAGAAAACAAGCTAACAAAAACACTATCTACAACCTAAGGAACCAACAAACAAAGAAACCAAACAGTAAATCAGAAAGTAAGGAACAAAAGACACCTAAGACAACCAAACAACCAATAAAATGCTAGGAATAAATCAACACCTTTCAATAACAACTCTTAATGTTAAAGGCTTAAATTCCCCAATTAAAAGACACAGACTGGCTGACTGGATCAAAAAGCAGGACCCAACTATATGCTGCCTACAAGAGACCCACCTCACCCATAAAGATTCACACAGACTAAGAGTGAAAGGATGGAAAAAGATTTACCATGCAAACAGAAAAGAAAAACGAGCTGGAGTGGCTATTCTTATATCTGACAAAATAGACTTTAAACTAAAAACCATAAAAAGAGACAATGAGGGACACTACTTAATGATAAAAGGACTGATCCATCAAGAAGACATAACAATCATAAATATGTACGCACCCAATGTTGGAGCAGCCAGATTTATAAAACAAACTCTATTAGACCTAAAGAAGGAAATAGACACTAATACCATAATAGCAGGGGACCTGAACACTCCACTGTCAATATTAGACAGATCATCTAGGCAAAGAATCAGTAGAGAAACACAAGATCTAAACAAGACTCTAGACCAATTGGAATTGGCAGATATCTACAGAACATTCCACCCAACAACCTCAGAATATTCATTCTTCTCATCAGCACATGGATCATTCTCCAAGATAGATCACATATTAGGTCACAAATCAAGTCTCAATAAATTCAAAAAAATTGGAATTATCCCATGTATCTTCTCAGACCACAGTGGATTAAAACTAGAAATTAATAACAAACAAAACTCTGGAAACTATACAAACACATGGAAATTAAACAGCATTCTACTTAATGACATATGGGTCCAAGAAGAAATCAAGCAGGAAATCAAAAAGTTTATTGAAACTAATGAAAACAATGATACATCATACCAAAACCTGTGGGATACTGCAAAAGCAGTATTGAGGGGAAAATTTATTGCATTAAATGCTCACTTCAGAAGAATGGAAAGATGGCAAGTGAACAATCTAACACTTCACCTTAAAGAACTAGAAAAACAAGAACAATCCAATCCTAAAGTTAGCAGACGGAAAGAAATCATTAAGATCAGAGCAGAACTGAATGAAATTGAAAACCAAAAAACAATTCAAAAGATCAACGAATCAAAAAGTTGGTTTTTTGAAAAGATAAATAAAATTGACAAACCATTAGCATGGCTAACAAAAAAAAGAAGAGAGAAGACTCAAATAACAAAAATTAGAAATGAAAAAGGCGATATTACAACTGATTCATCTGAAATACAAGGAATCATTCGAGACTACTATAAACAACTATACGCCAACAAATTTGAAAATCTGGAGGAAATGGATAAATTTCTGGACACACACAAGCTCCCAAAACTGAACCGTGAAGACGTAGAAAATTTGAACAGACCAATAACAATAAAGGAGATTGAAGCTGTTATCAGAAGGCTCCCAACAAAGAAAAGCCCAGGACCAGATGGATTCACAGCAGAATTTTACCAAACATTCGAAGAGGAATTGACACCGATTCTTTACAAACTATTCCAAACGATTGAAACGGACGCAAATCTCCCAAACTCATTCTATGAAGCAAACATCATCCTGATACCAAAACCAGGTAAAGATATAACCAAAAAAGAAAACTACAGGCCGATATCCTTGATGAATATAGATGCAAAAATCCTCACTAAAATACTAGCAAACAGAATACAGCAACACATACGAAAAATTATTCATCACGATCAAGTGGGATTCATCCCAGGGATGCAAGGTTGGTTCAACATATGCAAATCAATAAATGTGATACACCATATTAATAAACTCAAACACAAGGACCATATGATCATCTCTATAGATGCTGAAAAAGCATTTGATAAAGTTCAGCACTCATTCATGACAAAGACCCTCTATAAGTTAGGTATAGAGGGAAAGTATCTCAACATAATTAAAGCCATATATGACAAACCCACTGCCAATATCATCCTGAATGGGGAAAAGCTGAAAGCTTTTCCTTTAAGAACAGGCACTAGACAAGGATGCCCACTCTCACCACTCCTATTCAACGTAGTGTTGGAAGTACTAGCCAGAGCAATCAGAGAAGAGAAGGAAATAAAGGGCATCCAGATTGGAAAAGATGAAGTCAAACTGTCCCTGTTTGCAGATGACATGATCCTATATATCGAACAGCCTAAAACCTCTACAAAAAAACTGTTGGAATTGATAAATGATTTCAGCACAGTAGCAGGATACAAAATCAACACACAAAAATCAGTAGCATTTCTTTTCTCCAATAGTGAACATGCAGAAGGAGAAATCAAGAAAGCCTGCCCATTTACAATAGCCACCAAAAAAATAAAATACTTAGGAATTGAGTTAACCAAGGAGGTGAAAAATCTCTATAATGAGAACTACAAACCACTGCTGAGAGAAATTAGAGAGGATACAAGAAGATGGAAAGATATTCCATGCTCTTGGATTGGAAGAATCAACATAGTGAAAATGTCCATACTACCCAAAGTGATATACAAATTCAATGCAATCCCCATCAAAATTCCAAAGACATTTTTCTCAGAAATGGAAAAAACTATTCAGACATTTATATGGAACAATAAAAGACCACGAATAGCCAAAGCAATGCTCAGCAAAAAAAATAAAGCTGGAGGCATAACACTACCTGACTTTAAGCTATACTACAAAGCTATAATAACCAAAACAGTATGGTACTGGCATAAAAACAGACACACTGACCAATGGAATAGAATAGAGAATCCAGAAATCAACCCACACACTTACTGCCATCTGATCTTTGACAAAGGCACCATGCCTATTCACTGGGGAAGGGACTGCCTCTTCAGCAAGTGGTGCTGGGATAACTGGATATCGATATGCAGGAGAATGAAACTAGATCCATACCTCTCACCGTATACTAAAATCAACTCAAAATGGATTAAGGATTTAAATATACACCCTGAGACAATAAAACTTCTTAAAGAAAACATAGGGGAAACACTTCAGGAAATAGGACTGGGCACAGACTTCATGAATACGACCCCAAAAGCACGGGCAACCAAAGGAAAAATAAACAAATGGGATTATATCAAACTAAAAAGCTTCTGCACAGCAAAAGAAACAATTAAAAGAGTTAAAAGACAACCAACAGAGTGGGAGAAAATATTTGCAAAATATACATCTGACAAAGGATTAATATCCAGAATATATAAGGAAATCAAACAACTTTACAAGAAGAAAACAAGCAACCCAATTAAAAAATGGGCAAAAGAGCTAAGTAGGCATTTCTCTAAGGAAGATATCCAAATGGCCAACAGACATATGAAAAAATGCTCAACATCACTCAGCATCCGGGAAATGCAAATCAAAACCACATTGAGATACCATCTAACCCCAGTTAGGATGGCTAAAATCCAAAAGACTATGAACGATAAATGCTGGCGAGGCTGCGGAGAAAAAGGAACTCTCATACATTGTTGGTGGGACTGCAAAATGGTGCAGCCTCTATGGAAAATGGTATGGAGGTTCCTTAAACAATTGCAAATAGATCTACCATACAACCCAGCCATCCCACTGTTGGGAATATACCCAGAGGAATGGAAGTCATCAAGTCGAAGGTATACCTGTTCCCCAATGTTCATCGCAGCACTCTTTACAATAGCCAAGAGTTGGAACCAGCCCAAATGCCCATCATCAGATGAGTGGATACGGAAAATGTGGTACATCTACACAATGGAATACTACTCAGCTATAAAAACGAATGAAATACTGCCATTTGCAACAACATGGATGGACCTCGAGAGAATTATATTAAGTGAAACAAGTCAGGCAGAGAAAGAGAAATACCACATGTTCTCACTTATTGGTGGGAGCTAAAAATTAATATATAAATTCACACACACACATACACACATACACACACAAACCGGGGGGGGGGGGGAAGAAGATATAACAACCACAATTATTTGAAGTTGACAACAACAAACAAACAGAAAGGACATGGTTGGGGGGGAGGGGGGGAGGGAGAAGGGAGGGAGGTTTTGGTGATGGGGAGCATTAATCAGCTACAATGTATATCGACAAAATAAAATTTAAAAAAAATATATATATATATATATATAAATGCGAAAAAAAAAAAAAAAAGAAAATGCAAAGAACATTAAATACAACCTTTAAATGTCTGCTTCTTGATTAACCTCTGTCTGACTTCCCCAGTGACTTTAGGTCGGTGTGATGGAATATTTATCAGAGCTTTTAAAGACAGAATTGAGTTCAAATTCTGTCTCTGTTACTTATTTGCTATGAAATAGTGAACATGTAACTTCTTTTCTTTGGGCCTTTATCTTAAGATGGGAATATTAATACCTAATTTGTAAAGCTGTCAAGAAAATAAAGATAAAAAGAGGTTAAAAAAAAAAAAAAAAAACTGGATTCATGAAATTGCTAATCTAACATAAAAAAGAACAAGAATTAATTACATGGGACTGAACTAAAGAAAGACTAAAATAATTTTTTGGACTATTTGTTTGAAACACTGCTGATGGTTTTCATGTTTCGTTTTCTAGATTTAAGACTTTTTTTCCTTTTTGGTCTATTTACAGCTTTACAACAACTTGGTAAAGTATATTTTTGTGAGCAAACTTGAAATGTTTACTTTTCTCTCTACTTGATCCCTCCAGGATTTTGAAACTATTTGTGCATATTCTTATTTTTTGCATGAATTCAATAAGAATCTGTTCTTATAACAGGACACAATTGGAAACACTGGTTATTTCACTAAGGCTTTGATTGGAATGTCATATTTCCAGATATGACCAGACTGCTTTAAGGAATTGAGGTTGACTTTTTATGGAGCCAGTAAAAGCCCCTTGAAAAGACTGACCTGATACCTTGCCTACACAATTACAGGGTTCCCGACCTTGCAGTAAGTAAAGAATATCCCTTATTGACAGTCCCAAGAGCCAAGATATTTTGGGGACCTCCAGAAAAGAGGAATTCCTAATTCGTACAGGTAATAGTCTGAGCCTTGGTTTGGCTTCCTAAACCTTGAGAGGCTTTTAAGAGTCTACTCTGAGATTCCTTATAAAAGTCCCAGCAAGACAATTTAAAGAGTCTATATAACATACCACTATTCTTGCTGCACTTTGTGCAAATAATTTCGCCAGAAACGAAACCTACTTTGCAAATAAATTAGTCTTGTTATAAATATCTTTGGAAAAAACGGAGAACTAGAGAGGGAAAAAAATTATGTTTCAGGAATAACTATTCTAGCCCTGTCCATTGTTTTTGAGTTTTTATTATCTGGCCTGAATAGTGAATTTTTACTTTCATGTAAACAACCTTTGTGCCTGTTACTTTATGGACTATTCAGAAAGTCCACTGGGACACCTGATACACACTACAAACCAGGAAAATGTCAGATTCCCACTGCCTACTCATGTTCCATCTGACGCTACTTCAAGCCTGACACCTAAAAACTTCTTGACTGGCTGCCCTCTGGACTCAGAACTGAGTTTATAGTTTGTTCTGACCATGAACATTTGTTTTCTTTTGTTTCCGTCGAAGCGCCTCTTATCGGACTGCTCACACCGTGCCGAGGCCGGCCTCTGATGGAAGCCCATCACAGCACCACTGCCTGGAACGGGATGCATCCCTCAACTGCTGAACTGGACTGGCTTTTCATGGAGCTGAGAGACTGATCCACTGGCTTATGAAACAATTCACCACCCTGATTTCTGGATTGTGAAACTTCTTGGAGAAGTTTCAGAGCAGGGAGTATTGGGGCCCAGAAAGTGATACCCCAAAGTGAAGGCCTCAGAAGCAGCCTCAAAAACAAAGTTTTCCTCTGACCTCCTGCCCTCTTGTCTCTCAGCCTCATTCTCCCTGAGGCCAGCCATAGAAATCAGGATCCTTCTGCTCCCAGGCAGGTCACAGATATACTCTAATCTCCCCCCTGCCTCTCTGTAAAGAAATTCTCTGCCCTACCTTGTCTGCTTGTAGGTCATAAGACCCCCTTCCAGAAAGGGTCCTGCCTCCTATCCAGGAAGAAGGAATGCTGCACAGAGAGGCCAAGAAGAGTCTGAACAGACATGCATTGCTGGGTTTCCCCTCTCAGTCTGTTAGCTTTAGATCATTATTTTCTTGTCCAATCACATTTCTACATGGCTGTGCCTGCTTCATAGAACCTAAGCATAAATATGGACAATTTCCCCTATATTATGGGGTCTTCATTCTGTAGGTTCCCATGTCATGTAAAACTATGATCAAATATAATGTTATGCCTTTTCTTCTTCTTAATCTGTTTATCAGGTGATTTCTCAGAGAGCCTCCAGGGGGTTAAAGGGGATATCTTCTCCCCTACAATAGCATTAATAAAATGCTTTCTAACAAAATGAATCTAGAGAGCCTAGGCAGTGTTTTTTAACACAGGCTCTACTTGCATGGTAGGTGGAACTAACTGGTTTTGCAGGGTATTTAGCATTCCTAAATTGCATAGAGCCTGCTATCCCCTGGCTCCCAGGCATACATTCCAAATGTCCCCCCCTCCCTCCCCCCCCCCCCCCCCCCCGTGGGGCCATGTCACTCTTTGTTGGTAAGTGCTACGGTTTGAATGTTTGTATCCTCTCCAAATTCATATGTTGAAATCTTCACCCCCAAGGTGAGAGTATCAGGAAGTGGGGCTTTTAGGGTGTGATTAGGTCATGGGGGCAGAGCCCTTATACCTGGGGTAAGTGCCCTTAAATAAGAGACTGGAGAGAGATTCCTCACCCTTTCCACTATGTGAGGACACAGTGAGAAGTCACTATCTACGATCCAAAAAGTGAACTGTCTATGAGTCAGAAAATGGGCATTCATCCCACACTGAATCTGCCAGCGCCTCGATCTTGGACTTTCAGCCTCCAGAACTGTGAGAAATAAATATCTGTTTTTTAATAGCTATGCAGTTTATGGAGTTTTGTTATAGCAGCCTGAATAGACTAAGACAGTAAGTGAAAGTATGAGTGTGTTTTGATTAGGAATGTCCCACTGTATTTCATATAATTACAGAGAAAAGCTGTGCCATTTCAATGTGCTTGAGGTAACGTCTGTGGGTCTCCAAGGGACATTAAGAGAGAAGTGGGTATGTGTGTCTAGCTGTCAGAGGCAGGAGAAAGCAATCAGAACAAGCCTTTAGTGGCAAAGTACAAAGGCAGGACCTTGATATCAGGAAACTCCATTGCTGGCTTAAAAAGTTAGCCTGTACTAAGCAAAAGAAGCCAATCTGGAAGGCCACATACTGTATGATTCCAACTCTGACATTCTGGAAAAGGCAAAACTACAGAGACAGTAAAAAGATCCCTGGTTGCCAGGGGCTGGGATTGGAAGGGGTGAATAGTGAGAGACAGAGGATTTTTAGGACAGTGAAAACACTCTGTGTGACCCTCTACTGGTGGATACATGTCAGCGTACCTTTGTACAAATGCACACAATGCACAACACCAAGAGTGAGTCCTAATGTCAACCATGGACTTCGGGTGACAATGACGTTTCAGTGGAGGCTCGTCAGTTGTAAGGAATGTACCCCTCGGGTGCAGGATGTTGATAGTGGAGGAGGCTGTGCCTGTGTCGGGAAAGGGGCATGTGGAGACTCTGTACCTTCCTCTTAATTTTGCTGTGAACTAAAACTGCTCTAAAAAATAAATCTAGTTAAAAAAAATTTTGTAAACCTGTTTTTTTTTTTAAGAAGTCAACCTTCAGTTTCTTGATTCACTATTTTGAGGGTATTATAAACTTGACTTTTCACTATTTTTAGGATTCACAGAAATCTAAGGCCTAATTTTGTTTAGTATTTCCCAGTACCCGTGAAAGAGCTAAGAGTAGATATTACTACCCTAAATTAAATAGTTACAAAATGTCATTATGTATTAAAAAAAATTAGCATGTGTGGGAAGTCACCCAAATGAAAAGAGGAAGACATAAACCTAAAAGTGGTGAGTAATCTAGCAATTTAAGGAGAACTACACCATAAAGTTTCACTATTTATAGACTGCACTTACTGTAACACTCAAGTCAGGGATTCATAGTCTTTTTCACACCAATTTCAATAAATTCCATTCAGTCAGCAACAGTTACCTTCTCAATCATTTTGGGAATTTTCTTTTTTGGTATTTTTTTAATTGACAAAAATTGTATCTATTTATCATGCAACAGTTGTTTTCAAATATGCGTGAATTGTGGAACAGCTAGATCGAGCTAATTAATATATGCATTACCTCACATACTTATTTTTTTCCATGGTGAGAACACTTAAAATGTACTCTGTTAGTAACTTTCAAGAATACAATACAGTGTTACTAACTATAGTCTTCATGTTGTATAACAGATCTCTTGAACTTATTCCTCCTATCTAACTTCTTGGGAGTTTTCTTTCCAGAGCCTTCTTCATTTTATAAAATCCTTTCCTGAATTTGTTTTCATCTTTTCATCTAGAAAGCTAGGAGAACGTAAATTAATTTTTAGTTCCTGAGACTCTACCATAGCTCTAAAGAGTTCTGACAACTGGAGACGAAAACAACCAGGTCAGGGAAAAAGGTGGCAGAGGAAGTGGGGGTGTTTGGAATTTAGATCTTTTGGGATCCAAAAAAAGCTGCATACCCAGCCTCAGAAGGGGAGCCTGGGAGAGTATTTCAGGGTATTCCCTCTCTTGATGCCAGGAAGAGAGAAAGCTTTGGGTCCCACCTCTGTCCCTGACCAGCTGTGTGATCCGGACAAGGGACATAACTGCTCTGAGCCTCAGTTTCCTCATTTGTAAAACAGGGATAAAAACAGTGCATCCTTCATAGGGCTGTAATAAGGAAAGGCATGGAGGTGCTCACTGTGACCAGCAAGTTGTAGATGATGATACCTGTGGCTGTAAAGGCTTTCCCATTAACATGCCACATTTGTCAATCATTCTGGCTGAATCTCTTCATGTTTTAAATCTTCAAGAGATTCAATGTTTTCTCAGTCAAGCCTGGGTGGGGCGACGTGTGTGTGTGTGTATGTGTGTGTGTTGTGTGTACATGTTGTATGTATGCATGTACACACTCAGAGGGGTACGCCAGCTTATCTGATGTCCAGACATAAACTCTAGCTTCAAATGGCAAAGAGCGTAATAGAAAAAGGTGGCCAAAATGTAAAATCTTCTGGTTGGTAAGAAGACAGCTGTGGTACCCATGGTGTTGGCCTGCGTGTGCCATTTCACCTTCTCTCCTTCTTTGTTCAGGGCCCTTGGGAGGCGCAATGGACTGAATGTTCATGTCTCGCCTCAGGACCAGAGTTCTAAAAAGGGACCTGGCAACAGTCCTAGAAGGAGATTACTAAGCAGGAAACCAGTATCGAATCCGAGGCCCAGGAATAGAGGAAGGAAATGGGCAGGGAGCAAGGGATAGTTTGTTGTTAAGTCCCTGGATTGATTAATTTCATGTAGACTTCTATTTACTGCAGAGAAGAACAGCTTTAGTGGTAGTTGCAGCAATGCATGAAGAAAACAAAAGTTTCATCTCTACAGTAGTTACCTACACAAGCTAAGCCAGCATGAACAGCCCATTGGAAGGCAAGCTGAAATGCAACCATTTGGCTTTTTCCAGCTGCTAAGGAGCCCCCAAAGCCTCTGAGCTGAAGGTTATCAAAGAAGCCTCACAACTCAATAAACCCTGACTTGTTTAGTGTATTCTGGCTAATCCTTTTGTGAGCAGACTGTGAGGAACAACCTGCCTCTCTGCTGGCAGCTATAAAGTGAGGCAGGAATGCTAACAGCTGGTGTGGATGGACAGAGACTAAGGAATCTGGAGCTGCTAAGTACAGACAGCAATTTCTATTGACAAGGACAAAGGATTTAAACCTTCTCTCCCCCCCAGCTCTGAGCATTTCTTTTCTGAAAAGTTTTCTTTTCCCTCTAGTTCATACAGTATAGAGCATGTTCAGAAAAAAAAAATGTTAAGGGTTGATGACGGGGAACTTAGAGTCCTGAATAACCCCCACCCCCATGAATAGGTTTGGGATAGTGACCTGCCGTTGCCTGTTGCTGTCACTATTCTAAGACAGATGTTTGCAAAGCAGCAGGAACTCAAACATAAAATCATTCCAGTAGAAGTCTCTTCTCCACTGCACCCGTGGAGCACACCTATGGAATGCCATTGGAAAACTGCCACTGGACATCATTTAATTCACTCCATGATGACTTTTGACCTCTGAATTCATTTCACATGGGTCACCAGATTATTCCCGTTATCACCATCAGACATTCATTGACCAATGCTAGGCATGCAGATACAAGGTGATCCTTTAAAGGGTTCACAATCTAGTTGGAACATATATATAAAGAGATAAATAACTACAATAGGTTTAAATTAGAGTAGCACACTGAAAAGAACATATAGAAAACCTGAACAGACCAATAACAAGCAAAGAGATTGAAGCAGTAATCAGCAGTCTTCCACAAAAAAAAAGCCCAAGACTGGATGGCATTACTGCTAAATTCTACCAAACCTATAAAGAGGAATTAATACCAATTCTCTTCAAACTGTTTCAAAAAATTGAAATGAAAGCCATTCTCTCAAACTCATTCTGTGAGACCAGCATCACCCTGATACCAAAACTAGACAAAAATGCGCCAAAAAAAGAAAACTGCAGGACAGTATCTCTGATAAACACAGATGCAAAAATCCTCAACAAAATATTAGCAATCAGAATATAGTAACACATCAAAAAAATTAAATACCATGATCAAGTGGGATTCATCCCAGAGATGCAAGGATGGTTCAACATATGCAAGTCAATAAATGTGATATACCACATCAACAAAATCAAGAACAAAAACTATATGATTATCTCAATAGATGAAGAAAAAGCATATGACAAAATTCAACATCCTTTCATGATAAAGATTCTCAGCAAATTAAGTTTCAAAAGAAAGTATCTCAACATAATAAAAGCCATATATGACAAAACTGTGGCCAATATCATCCTGAATGGGGAAAATGAACAAGACAAAGATGCCCACTCACCACTTCTATTTAGCATAGTATTGGAAGTTCTAGCCAGAGCAATCAGGCAAGAAAAAGAAATAAAGGGCATCCAGATTGGAAAAGATGAAGTCAAACTGTCCCTGTCTGCAGATGACATGATCCTATATATAGAAAACCTAAAGACTCTACAGAAAAACTCTCAGAGCTGATAAACAGTTTCAGTAAAGTTGCAAGATACAAAATGAACATGCAAAACTCAGTAGCATTTTTATACTCCAATAACAAACTAGCAGAAAAAGAAGAGAGCAAGCCCATTTACAATAGCCTTAAAAAAACAAAAACAAACAAACAAAAACCCCCTAAGAATCAATTTAACCAAGGAGATAAAAGATCTCTGCAGTGAGAACTACAAATCACAAAGAAATTAAAGAGGACACAAAAAGATGGAAAGACATTCTGTGCTCTTGGATTAGAAGAATTAACATTGTGAAAATGACCATACCACCCAAAGGGCTCTACAAATTAAATGCAATCCCCATCAAAATACCAATGACATTGTTCACAGAAATAGAAAAAACAATCCTAACATTCATATGGAACAAGAAAAGACCATGAATAGCCAAAGCAATTCTGAGCAAAAATAATAATAATAGTAATAATAATAATAATAAAGCCAGAGACATAACATTACCCACTTCAAATTATACTACAAAGCTATAGTAACCAAAACAGCATGGTTCTAGCAGAAAAACAGAATCCAAACCAATGGAACAGAATAAAGAACCCAGAAATCAACCTATATACTTACAGCCAACTGATCTTTGACAAAGGCACCAAGAACATACATTGGGGAAAAGACTGCCTCTTCAATAAATGGTGCTGGGAAAACTGAACATCCATATGTAGAAGAATGAAACTAGACCTATACCTCATGCCATATACCAAAATCAACTCAAAATGGATTAAAGATTTATCTATAAGACCTGAAACTATAAAACTAAAAGAAAACATAAGTGAAACACTTCAGAAAATAGGACTGAGTAAAGGCTTTATGAACAAGGCCCCAAAAGCACAGCAAACAAAAGAAAAAATAAAAAAATGAAATTATATATCAAATTAAAAATCTTCTGCACAGCAAAAGAAACGGTTACCACAGTGAAAAGACAACATACAGAATGGGAGAATATATTTTCAAACTATGCATCCAACAAGGGATTAATATCCAGAATAAACAAGGAACTCAAACAACAGTAAAAAACAAGTAACCCTTTTTAAAACTTGGCAAAGAAGCTGAATAAGCATTTCTCAAAGCAAGACATACAGATGGCCAACAGACACATGAAAAAATGGTCAACATCACTCAGCATCAGGGAAACACAAATCAAAATCACACTGAGATATCATCTCACCCCAGTTAGACTGGCTATTATCAAAAAGCCAGAGAATAACAAATGCCGATGAGGATGTAGAGAAAGGGGAACACTCCTACACTATGGGTGGGACTGTAAATTAGTGCAGCCATTATGGAAAACAGTGTGGAGGTCCCTCAGACACCTACAGATGGAACTGCCATATGATCCAGCAAACCCACTGCAGGGTATATACCCACAGGAATGGAAATCATCATGTTGAAGGGATACCTGCACTCCCATGTTGATCACAGCTCTATTTACAATAGCTAAGAGTTGGAACCAACCTAAATGTCCACCTATGGACAAATGGATAAGGAAAATGTGGTATTTATACTCAATGGAATACTACTCTACCATAAAGAAGAATGATATTCTGCCATTTGCAGCAACATGGATGAACTTGAGAGAAAGTTATGTCTAGTGAAATAAGCTAGTCACAGAAAGACTGCATGTTCTCACTCATAAGTGGGAGTTTAAAAATAAATAAACAAAAATTTAAAAAGAAAGATACAACAATCACAAAAATATGTTGAACTTTCAAAAGGAGAGAACAAAACTAAGGTTACCAGAGGTGGCAAAGTGGGAGAAGGGGGATTTAGCAAGAAATTGGTAAAGGGTCACAAAAAATGATTATATTGTGTAACGGTGAATATACTAATTATCCTGATTTGAGCATCACATATCGCACACAGGTGTTGATATTCAAGCTGAACCCCACAGATACATACAATCAATTATTCTTCAAACAAACAAACAAACAAAAAGCCATAGCAACATGGCTCTCAAGGATGGCAAGTATTTTGCAAAAGCAACTAAGAACCCTAGGAAGAAGGTGAACTCACAGTAGCACAGGATTTGCTTCATCTTGGCCAACCATAGGAGTGAACCACCTTTTTCACTATTAAAAAGCATTTATGGATCGGTTAGAATGCACCCAATTTATACCTCTTAGGGATTGCTCCACCTAGTTTTCCCCAAATCTATTCCTACAGATCACAAGCTATCACCTTTTTTCTAAGCTTATAAGTAAAATAACATGTCAACGAAAAAGGAGAGAATATGATTATTCATTCACTCAAACATTCAGCAGCCTTGGATTTTACTCCTGGCTCCATGCAGCTCAGCTGGGCAGAGAACAGGGCAACTGGAAGCAAAGCAATTAGAGAATGATTTTCACATTACAAAGAGTCCCAGGGGTTCCTTTCAGTGCTTCCTAGAGGATTTAAATATTTCAGTATAGTTTTGCAGACCATTAACTCTTGCAGGTGTGGGAGAAGGGAGGGATAGACATGAATAGTCAGGAAAGAAGCAAAGATTTAAACCCGAAGTACTAGAAACCACTGCTAAAAACAGAAAAACAATTCCAATAATTGTTTATATGCTACTACTTACATACGATAGAAAGTCCTCAAGGTGCTTTCTCAATTTTCTCTATTTTGATCTTAACGCCAAGTAGGCATGATAAACTCAAAAATCGAAGATCTCAAATTTGATGGGAAATAACATTTTCAAAAATTGAATTTACACAAAATGTTTGAAGAGTTTGTCTCCGGCAAAAAGAGATTAATGAGAAAGGGGTCACCTCTATAATCAATTTCAAACGCGGTTTCCGTTTTCTTTCCCTTCAGATCCCCCTCGTGGGGGGCAGGGTGGAGGGCAGCAGGATGGTGTGGGATTGCAGGTACTAAACACACAGTTTGGTATGGGTGTGTGTCCACACGTGTGGTACCTATAGAACCATGAGCATGTCATACATGCAAGTGTCTGCGTATGCTCAACAGTCAGATGGCTATTCCCAGCACACAAGTGCGAACAGCGAGAGATGGTGGGGTAGCTAGGGGAGGCAAGAAGGTCTACATTTTAAACATACATTTAGAGTGATAAAGCGCCTACGACGCGGGAAGCCCAGGCTAGGCCTGAGAGAAATGCAGAGACAAAGAGGGCCCCTCCCCGACTCTGAGGCGACAGCAGGAACGCTAAGTAACCCAGGGCGGAGTGAGGCGAACGGCAGCGGAGGAGCACTGGGTGGTGTAGGAGAACGTTAACTGCTAGTTTTGGGGGCCTGACAATTGCTCACGTTTGTAGGTTTGGGACCCGCTGGGCAGCTCAGCCCTTCGCCCGGGCCGGGACTGCTGGGCGCGGACAGCGGGCAGCCGCGGCGGCGGGGTTTCTGTGAGTGGCACCCCCTTCGGCCGAGTTCCCCAGCTAGACGGGGCCGCACGCGGCTGGAGGCTGGGCACGGTCGGTCCTGACAGCCGCGCTGGGAGGGTCACGGTCGAGACACAGCCCCACCTCATTGTTCAAGGCCGGGGCTTCCTCTTGCGGCAGAGGCGGGGAGCCGGGAGCCGGCCGGGAAGGGGACGGACGGGGCAGGAGCTGTGGGATGTCCATCGCGGCCGCTCCTTCCCCTCTCCGGGAGCTTGAGTTTCCCGGGGTGTGTGCGGATCCTCAATAAAAAGGGAAAAGCACGATCCAAGTGGATTTTCCAGCGCCCAGAGGAAATGCTGTTTCCTGCATCGTACAAGACTGGTGCCAACAAGACTGACACAGGAGCCCATTGTCCTGCTAACAATGTGGTGGTGGGGAGGACGCCTGAGAAAACAGACCTCCGGGCCGCCGCGAGCGTTTGATCCTTGGGGTGTGTCGTGTGTCTGTGTGGGGTGTGTGTGCGTGTGTCTGTGTGGGGTGTGTGTGCGTGCGTCTGTGTGGGGTGTGTGCGTGCGTCTGTGTGGGGTGGGTGTGCGTGTGTCTGTGTGGGGTGTGTGCGTGCGTCTGTGTGGGGTGGGTGTGCGTGCGTCTGTGTGGGGTGTGTGCGCGTGTGTCTGTGTGGGGTGTGTGCGTGTGTGTCTGTGTGGGGTGGGTGTGCGTGTGTCTGTGTGGAGTGGGTGTGCGTGTCTGTGTGGGGTGTGTGTGCGTGTGTCTGTGTGGGGTGGGTGTGCGTGTGTCTGTGTGGAGTGGGTGTGCGTGTCTGTGTGGGGTGTGTGTGCGTGTGTCTGTGTGGAGTGTGTGTGCGTGTGTCTGTGTGGGGTGTGTGGGAGCGTGTCTGGCTGTGGGCGTGTCTGTGTGGGGTGTGGGAGCGTGTCTGGCTGTGGGTGTGTGTGTTTGGGGTGTGCGCGTGTGTGTGTGCGTGTGTGGGGTGTGTGTGCGTGTGTGTGGGGTGTGTGTGTAAAGACGGGCTGAGAGAGGCAGATCGCTGCCCCTTTCCATCTTGCCTTTGCTCCCCCGGAGGGCTCCAAAGTGGTTAAAAAAACCCAAAAAAACCCAAAGACCCTAAACCTCTAAATCTTCCAAAAGAAAAAAAGAACAGAAAGGATGCAAAAGGAAAGAAGAGAAAATAAAAACAAAAGAGGTGGGAAAAGAAAAGAGTAAAACTGCCCTAAAAGTAGCGCCGGGGCTCGTCTGGCGGCCGCAGCGGGCCCGGGTCAAACGCCGACTCGGAAGTCCCCGCGCCTCGCGGCCGCCCCGCGCCCCAGCAGACCGAGGGACGGCGGCTGCGCGCGCCGCGGGCCGGGGCGGGCGGGCCGAGGGCGGCCGCGCACGTGGGAGCCTCCCCGGAGCGCCCCCTCCCCCGGCAGCCGCACCAGCGGGCGACTCGGGACCCCCGTGCGCCCCGATCCGTGCCCGGCTGGTGGTGGGCGCTGCGCGCGTGGCGGCGGCGGCGGCGACGGTCGGAGCTGGTGGCGCTGGAGGTGACTTCAGTGGGGCAGGCGGGGGCGCGCAGCGTGGGGTTCACGACCCCGGGGCGCGTTGGGGTCAGGGCCCGGCGCCCCCGCCTTCCCTCCCCGCCCTGCGCCCGCTCACGTAGTCCCGGGTTTCGGGACGTGAGGTGCCGGCGCGGTGGCCGCGCACAGGATACACAACGCCCCGACTGTCACAGTCCCTCGCAGGAAAAGATAAATAACATCTGAGGCGCTGCGGCGCGGCTTCCCCGGCCGAACGACAGCAGAACCGAAGCGGGCGGGCGCGGGGCGCACACGCGTCAGACGCTGTCCTTTTAAACGGCTGGCAGTTGTCACGCTCCGGGTGAGAAGCGTGTCCCCTGGCCGCTGTAGGACACCTTTCTGGAGTGGGCGTTGAGATGAGGCGGATCCTGCGGACGAGGGGCTGAGGAATTTCCCGAGGGTGGACTCTGGAGCAAAGGTTTCCTCCCCGGGAACATACAGGCCGCGGCCGAGACGTCTGTGGCACCATCTTGGCTTCTGTATGAAAGGAAATCTCCATCGCCCGTTTAAACCGGGCCGGGGGCACCAGAATCCAAACCAGAGAACGCAAGTGCTCGTGCGTACACAATGCGTACTCGAAGGGTCTACCTGGTGGCCCTTGCTCTGTGCCACCCGGAGTGTGAGTGCCCAGAGCCGTCCCCGGCCTTCTGTGAGCGGCTGGACGGCCGGGCACTGCCGGGCCCCCTCTCTCTTCCTGCGAAGCCTGGGCTAGCAGTTTTCTTGGACACTCTGGGGGAGTTTTGTTTGTTTGTTTTTATAAGCATATTATTATTACAAATCGTGATTTTTCTTTATGTCCTTTACCCAACCTGTCCCTCCCCAAGCTCCTCCGTCCCCCACCCCCAACACTTCTTAACCTGTTCGTGTAGGCTGGGCCACTCCAGGAGCTCATCGCCTACTTTATACTTTCTGTCTGCTCCGCGCGAGTGACTTTATGTAATATTTTCTGATTAGGGGAAGGGGGTTAAGGACAAAGGGGATGTGGTGAGAGCGTGGGGTGGCCGCTTCCTGAGTGCAGTGCCTGTCAGGCTGATTTCCTCTTTCCTCTTGGCCGCTCTGACCCCCAGCTCAGCAGGGACGCACGGACCCAGTGTATCGAGATTTCTACATGTTCTTGAAGCTGTCTCATGCCAGCCACGTGGGCAAAATGGAGACATCTGGTTTGGATGTAGGCACAGTAGGTGGGTTAGTGACCGGTTGGAAGGCAGAACCCACGGTTCTCTGATGACGACCCTGATGGAATCCTATGGGAAGCTTCCATTTGTGGCAAACAACTCAGTCATCTACAGACTGTGATCTCCTTTAGGAAAAGTGGCCCTGATTCATCTTTTTATTCCCAGGGCCTGAATACGTTCACGAATACTGCAGGTTTGAAACAAATAAGTTGGTGAGATTTGCATAAAGCTTTGACGGCTGGTGAGAATACAGAACAACCGGAACTGCAGAAAGGTACAGCCATTTTAGAAAACAGTTTGACGGTTTCTTATAAGTTTAAACTTAAACTCTCCAAATGACCCAGTGGCCCCACTCCTAGATACTTATCCAAGAGAAATAAGAACTTATGTCCACGCAAAGACCCATATGCAAATGTCTGTAGCAGTTTTATTCATAATGCTGAAAATAGGAAATAATTCAAATGTTCATCAGCTGGTGAATAGATAAATAAGCTGTGGTCCATCCACATAATCGATACAAAGGAATGAATTAGAGATGCATGCAATGATACGGTGAATCTCAAAACATTGGGCTAAGTGAAAAAAGCCAGACACAAAAGCTACATACTATATGATTTCATTTATTTGACATTTGGAAAAGACAGAACTATAGGTACAAAAATGAGTTACCGAGGACAGAGGTGCGGGGACGGCTTGGCTGCAAAGTGACGTGGGAGAACTAAAATTTCTGGTAATGACAATATTCTATATCTTGATTGTGGTGGTGGTTACATGACATTATTCATCTGACAAACTCATAGAACCGTACACCCAGAGGGGTGAATTTTACTGTATTCTATACCTCCATAAAACAGACTTCTAAAAGAAAAAAGCTGTCCTCATTTTTAATAGTTGTCATCTGGTGACTTGCATAAAGTTGGTATTCAATAAATGTTGAATGAATAAATTAATCCATATGGAAGTTTTGCTTCATTTTAAAGTTAAATTGCACAGAAATGAAATTGGAAGAGAGTCAGCACCCTGTTCCTCTCCAAGGTGCTCTGCTCTCTGAGGAGCTCGCTGGTCCCTGATCCCTCACTTGTGGAGGCAGCGTGGGGGGCGTGCTCATGCCAGGAGCAAGCAGCACCTCCAGAATCAAGTTGGCTTTCTGAGAAAATCTTATTCATCCTGGAACTGGGAGCTTCATTCAGGAAACTCCTTGCAGCCTACCCAATATTAAAAAATTCACAGGCTAGCAGTTAGCTCAGTTGGTTAGAGTGTGGTGTTATAGCACCAAGGTCAAGGGTTCAGATCCCTGTACCAGCCACCAAAAAAAAAAAAATAATAATAATATAAACAATGTCGGGAGGCTCTTCATGGCAAGGCTGGCAACACCACATGAAGGAGAAGCCCCCATCTCAGGCGGCAGAGGACTAAAATGGAAGTGCCACCCCCAAGGATCCATATTTCCTTCTGATTTTCTAATTCACCAGCTGTCTTTTTTAGTTGGTTATAGAACAAATAGATAATAAAAACAACCCCCCAAATTTAAATAATTTTCTACCACTGCTTTCTAGAAGAGTGTAGCTGGCTTTAGGCAAATATGAAAATATGACCATTTGTATTTATAGAGCAGTTACTTTACTTTTATTTTGTCAAATGACTTTTTTTCTCTACAGATTTATCACTGGATTCCTTTTTTTAAAATCATCTTACCCATTTTTAGGTTTACAGTTTAGTAGTGTTAAATATATTCACATTGTTGTGCAACCTGTCTCTGGAACTTTTTCATCTTGCAAAACTGAAACTCTGCACCCATTAAACATGAACTCCTCAGTCCTCCCCTGGTAATCACTATTCCACTTTCTGTCTCTGAATTTGACTGCTCTAGATACCTATGAGTGGAAACATACAGTATTTATCTTTCTGTGACTGGTTATTTCACTCAACGTAATGTCCTCAAGGTTCATCCATGTTGTAGCATGTGTCAGAATTTCCTTCACTTTTAAGGCTGAATAATATTCCATTGCAAATATATACTACATTTTGTTTTTTCATTCCTCTATCAATAGATACTTAGATTGTTTATGCCTTTTGGCTATTGTGAATAGTGCTGCTATAAACATGGGTGTGCAAATATCTCTTTGAGACCCCGCTTTTAATTCTCTTAGGTATATACCCACAAGTGGAATTGTTGGATCCTATGGTAATTCTGTTTTTAATTACCTGAGGAATCTCAATCCTGTTTTCCATATCGGCTGCACTATTTTACATTCCCACACATAGTGCACAGGGATTCCAATTTCTCCACATCCTTGTCAATGTTTGTTTCTTTCTTTCTTCTCTCTTTCTCTGATAGCAGCCATCCTTATGGGGTGAAGAGGTATCTCATTGTGGTTCTGGTTTGCATTTCCCTAGTGATTAGTGGTGCTGAGCATCTTACACGTGCTTGTTGGCCATTTGTGTACCTTCTTTGGAGAAGTGTCTTTTCAAGTTCTTTGCCCATTTTTAAATTGGGTTGCTTGTTTGCTTTTTGTTGTTGTTGAGTTGTAGGAGTTCTTTATATATTCTAGATAGTAACCCTTTATCAGATAATGATTTGCAAACGTTTCCCCCCATTCCATCAGCTGTATGATGAGATTATAAGCAGTAATGGCCTCTAGTACAGGAGCCTATACTTTAACAAGCTCCCTGGGTGATTCTGATGCTGGGCTTGTGCATCACTGTTCTGATGCACAGTAGGATTGAGCTTTCATTAACATTTTTATGTAATAATGTTAGTAATAACTCATGAAACCCTAGCATCCCCAGGAAGTGCAGTCTAGTGATAGGACAAGGAATTGTAACTTCCTTTTTAGATCAAAAGTTTCTCCTGCCTGTTTCCGTGATTTATGGCTCCACTATCCCCTGGTTCTACTCCTACCTTTTTGGTTTCACCATGTTAGTTCCCTTTGGGCTGTCTCATGCGCCTTCTGTCACCTAAATGTGAAAGTTCCTACAGCTCTTTTCTCAGCCCTTTTCTTTCTCTCCAGGTACCTTCCCTAGTCAAGTGTAGCTGTGCCCTCAATGTTGATAATGTTGACTCCCAGACTGAGCCTGCAGCCTCCTAGCTCAGACCTAGGCACATTTGTGCTTTCCAGACATGTCCATGGAGGAGACCACAGCACCTCAAACTCAACCAAATCTCACCTGGACCTCCTCCAGACTTTCACTCTTTGTCACTGTCTTGGCATTTGTCAAAGCCAGAAACCTGACAGTCTGTCTCTCCCTTAACTCCCACATTCACTCAGTCATTTAGTTCCCTTAATTCAATTTGTTAAATAGCTATCAGATTCATTGATCTCCTTTTGGCTTGACCCAGTCTGAGTTTAGCAAATTATATTCAGAGAAGCTTGAAACTTCTCACTAACACATGTGCACACACATACATAATGTGTATGTGGGATGCTGCACTCCGGTGAGCAGGCACTGTAATTGCTGAGAGCTCCAGACACAGGTTGGACACCATAGAACAATGGGGTGGGGAGAGGAAAGGGCAATTTCGCACACCAGAGGACATTTACCAATGTCTCAAGATTAGGGTGGTGGTGTGGTATGTTACTGGCATCTAGTGGGTAGAGGATGCTGCCAAACATCCTACAACACATAGGGCAACCCCCCCACAACAAAGAATTATCCAGTCTAATAAGTTCCAAGGTTAGAAATCCTACCCCAAGATGATCCTGAGCTTTTGATTCCCTACCCAGATCCTGCTTATTGGAGGTTGCACCAAACCCAGCTGCCAACAGCTCACAACTACATCCTGTGCAGAGGAGCCACCTTAATGTCTGTGAGGTTACCTGTTCTTCCTCTCCAGCCCCACTGAGGCACCCTCAGTCAATGACTGACTGATGCAGGGATACAAAAGTCCAGACCCTTGGCTTCAGCAGCTCTGGTTCCATTCATGTTCCAGGGCATCTGTTGGATGGAGCCGAGGCTGGACTTCAGCTGAAACCACAGGCAATTGACTGAATATTTGTGTCCTCCCACCCCACCCCCAAATTCATATATTGAAACCCAAATCCCAATTTAATGGCATTTGGAGGTGGGGCCCCTGGGAGGTAATTAGGTAATAAGGGTGGAGCCCCTATGAATGGAATTAGTGCCCTTAGAAGAAGAGGGAGAGAACAAGCTCACTCTCTTTTTGCTATGTGAGGACACAGCAAGAAGACAGCCATCTGCAAGCAGGAAGAGAGCCCTCACCAGAACCTGACTAGGCTGGCACCCTGATCTCAGACTTCAAGCCTCCAGAACTGTGAGAAATAAATGTTTGTTGATTAAGCCACTCAGTCTGTGGTAATTTGTTACAACAACCTAGACTGACTAAGATAGTACATCTTTTCTTAGGTGCTGTCCCTTCTCTTTCCTGCTTCTCTCCCCTCCTTCAGATCCTTCCTGAGAGCATGCCTCCAAAATACCCCTTGTGCAAGAATCCCCATCTCAGTTCTGCTTGTAGGGAACCTGTCTTAAGACACAGGGCATGACCAACATTCATCAGTGGGCAGATAGCAGCATGGAAGCATCAACTAAACACTGCCAAGCTGTTGGCAGCTGAAATCCATGAGAGCTTCTCTGCCAATGACCACTGGCCCCCCAGGGTGCTCAGCCAAGTGCTGACCAACGCAATGCCCAGGAGGGCAGCTTCCCATGGAAGCTGATTTAATAATACAACGTGTGATGAGTTAACCTGGTGGAAGAGCATTAAATCCTTCTAGTAAATGTCAGAGTTAGCCGAGGATGGGTTGTAGCTTTTAATTTTAGACACTGACCGAAGATTAACCAGTGGAGATAGCCCTAATTGGTCTCTCTCTCCTTCGGTTCACTGTCTCCTGCCTCTTGTCTTCCAGATTTCCATTGCTGCCCCAGCAATCTATAAAATGTAAGTCAGATCAGAGCCTTACCTTGCATGCATTCTTTAAGGCTCCCCAGCATCTACAGAGTCGAAGTCACTGTCCATTGCATGACTGAGGCCTTTATGATTTGGCCTTACCTACCTTTTCAGCACATCTCTTACCATCCTCCTATTATATTTAAAACTCTTGAAAACAAAGACCTACTTATAATTCCCACCTTTGAACATGCTGGTCCCCTTGCCTTTCCCCTTGTCCTCTCCCTATTGGCAACTGACAGTCTCACACTCACCCTTCAGATCTGAGATTTACAGGCCACTTCCCTCACAGGCTGACTTCGTGATCCTTTCTCTTGGTTCTAACTGTACCTTGTTTACCTAACACTAGATCAGTTATTCTACTGTAATAGATCATTTGCACTGTCTTCCCTGTTATTTAAACTCTTCGAGCTCAGGGACAGTTTCTTTTTATTTTATGTCCCTAGTATCTAATAAGAACTTGGGGTGCACTGAACCCCCTTTAAAGCTTAAGAAAAATAGATTCTGAAGAGGGACTGCCTACATTCCCGGCTCTGTCACTTGCTACCCTGGGATGTTGGACCAGGCACTTACCTTTCTATGATTTTGTTTCATTGTCTACAAATGAATAATGATGTTACTTCTTCCCAAGTTATTGTGAGGATTAACAAGCTCACCCAGGTAAATGCAGAGCACCTGAACAGGGAGGTAAAGCTGTATCATAAAGCACAATTTCAGGCACACAGTAATGAGAAAGTCGATGAAATCACATTCTGTCAGACCCAGACAAAATACACTGGGAAAGGCATGAAGGAGGAGGCCTCGTGATTCTTTGTCTGAGATAAGAACTGGACTTTCTAAACCTTTCTAGAAATCCTTTCACATTCTTCACGTCCCTCATGTACCTCCTGCTTTGCACGTACATATGTGTTTCTGTGAAGAGGTTTATCACTAGACATTCTTTAGAACTGCAGTAATTCAGATAAGATGCTCTGAGAGAAAACTGCCCAGTAGGGAACTGACAACAAATCTGATTTTGAACCTCTGTAACCAATGAATTCTTGTTTCCAAGCAGCTTAACGTGAACCTCGCTGTCTTTGTCAATAAAAACTCTCTCTTACCCTTCCTTCACCAAATGAATTCGTGGCTTGCCATGGTATGCATTCTGGATTATAATCCTATTTTCTGTTCCCAAATAAACTCAACATATTTGGCAATATTTTTCTCTAATGTGTTTTTTCAAAGTTAATAGTAAGCACTTGATAAATGTTAAAATTGTTATAAATGCTCACAGCATGTTTTTATAATGACTGATAATCCTTGCTCTCAAGGATTTGATGAATAAACATCAAATTCAAAGAAATTGTTCCATGCCAACCAGGCAGGACATTTAAGATATTTATTTACTTACTGTAAAGAGAGAGGATGTGCTGTTTACCCAATTTGCCTATCATTGCTTTACCAGGCCCTCTGCTTACTAGGCTACTCTCAAAGATGGTATTTGAGATAAGCCCTGAAAGGAGAGATAAAGTCAGCAGAAAGTGGAAGGGAATGTGTCCCTGGACAGAGGGAGGAGCTTGTGCAAAGGCCCTGAGGCAAAAACAAAAATGAAATAAAAACCCCTGCCATCTCCACTAACCTTACCACTCACCAGAAAAATACGGAGTGTTCCAGGGACCAAGAGGAAGCTGGTATGTCTGACACTTGAGAAGTGAGAGGGAAAGGAGGAAGAGAGAGAATTTGGAGAGAAAAGACCAGACACAGGGTCTTGTAGGAAGTGTTTGAATCCTATCAAATGTGTAATGGGAAGGTTTCAGGCAGTGTGATGGGATGATTTGTTTTCTGTTCTAAAAAAGATTGTCTGACTCTAGAGCCTTTTGTGTTAATAGGTAAATATCTGTAAATTCAAAAGAAAAGTTATTGACAATTCTAAGGGTAAAAGAATAACTTTTCCATGTGTCTTTGAAATTCTTAAAGGTCATTTTAATTTCCAGGAATGTATAGGAAGTGTTAAGAGGGGTAGCTGATTTATTTTAAAAAGTAAATTTACAAAAATCCAGAGGTAGATGAAACTTTTGTAAGATTTTTATTTTCTTTTTATACCATAACAAAGGATGAACATTAGTTGGGTAATTTTTTTATTTGATAAGATAATTTCAGGCAAATCTTATATTCAGTTTTATTTTGATAGCGACTATGTAAAAGACTTCGGTGGTCATTTTTGAAGATTTTGTTAAGTCTTGAATTGTAAAAGTCTGTTGTAGAGAACACGGAAAGATAGAAAGACATTTCATGTTCTTGGATTGGAAGAATTAACATTGCAAAAATGTCCATACTGCCCAAACTGATCTACAGATTCAAAGCAATCCTCATCAAAATACCAATAACATTCTTGACAGAAACAGAAAAAACAATGTTAACATTCATATAGAACAACAAAAGACCCCAAGTAGCCAAAACAATCTTAAGCAAAAACAAAAACAAAAACAAAAACAAAAAAAACCCAAAGCTGGAGGCATAGCACTACCTATTTCAAATTATACTACAAATCTATAGTAAGCAAAACAGCATGGTACTGGCATAAAAAAAGACACTAGGACCAATGGAACAGAATAGAAAACTCAGAAATCAACCCACATGTTTATAGCCAACTGATCTTTGACAAGGGCAAAGGAGCATACACTGGGGAAAAGACTGACTTCAATAAATGGTGCTGGAAAAACTGTTCATCTGTATGTGGACAAATGAAACTAGACCTGTGCCTCTTGCCATATACCAAAATCAACTCAAAATGGATTAAAGACTTATATATAAGACCTAAAACTATAAAATTCCTAAAATAAAACATAGGGGAAACACTTCAGGAAGTAAAAATGGGCAAAGACTTTATGAATAAGATCCCAAAAGCACAGGCAACAAAAGAGAAAATAAATGAGATTATATCAAACTAAAAAGTTTCTGCACAGCAAAAGAAACACAGCAAAAAGACAACCTACAGAATGGGAGAAAATATTCACAAACTATGCATCTGATAAATGATTAATATCCAGGATATATAAGGAACTCAAATAACTTAATAGTAAAAAAACAAGTAACCTGGTTAAAAATGGGCAAAGGAGCTGAATAGGCATTTCTCAAAGGAAGGTATATGAATGGACAACAGACACATGAAAAAATGCTCGACATCACTCAGCATCTGAGAAATTCAAATTAAAACCACTTGAGATATCATCTTACCCAAAAGTTAGACTGGCCATTATCAAAAAGACAAAGAATAACAAATGCTGTCGAGGATGTGGAGAAAAGGGAACCCTCCTATATTGTTGGTGGGACTGTTGGTACAGCCATTATGGAAAACAGTATGGAGGTTCCTCAAACAGCAGATAGAACTGCCATGTGATCCAGCAACCCCAGGGCTGGGTATATACCCAAAGGAATGGAAATCATCATGTTGAAGACTTACCTGTACCCCCATGTTGATTGCAGCTCTATTTACAATAGCTAAGAGTTGGAACCAACCTAAATGTCCATCAGTGGATGACTAGATAAGGAAACTGTGGTATACATACACAATAGATACTACTCTGACAGAAAAAGGAATGAAATTCTGCCATTTGCAGCAATGTGCATTAACCTAGAGAAAACTATGTTAAGTGAAATAAGCCAGGCACAGGAAGAAATACCACATATTCTCACTCGTAAGTGGGAGCTAAAAAAATAAATAAACAAATAAACAAAAAAAAAAAAAAGAAAGAAAGAAAGATACGACAATCACAATAATACATTGAACTTTCAAAAGGAGAGAACAGAACTGAGGTTACCACAGGTGGGAAAAAGGGAGGGGGGTTAGTGTGAAATTGGTAAATAACCACAAAAAATGATTACATTGTGTAATGATAGATACAGTAACTATCCTGATTTGAGGATCACATATTGCACACAGGTATTGATATTCAATGCTGTACCCCATAGATATGTACAATCAATTATGTTTCCATCATAAATAAATAAATAAAATAAAATAAAATAAAAATTTCACCAAGGGAAAAATAAAATAAATTTCTATTTGTAGATATTGCTATTTTTTAAAAGGACAGCTACTATTTCAAAGTTCAAGTTAATGTAATGGAAATCATTTACTTAAATGAAAAGGGATAAAATGGTGCTTATGAAAATTCCATAATTTAAAAGATGAATAATTTCTATCAAACAGGTACTGTTTTTCTGTTATACTTTCTCACTTGAAATCTTATATAAACTTGCTCATTTCTATGTAATTTTAAAAACTTTTATTTGTAGTTTGTTTATATACATTCTTGCAATTGGCAACTTTCAGTAGTGAGATAATTACTTTTCGGTGTGTCCTTAGTTGTTAAAAGCTATTTGAATTTCCAGTATTTTCTTTTTTAAAAGTTTATTCTGGCTGTTTTGTGGAGACTGTGTTAAGTAGAGGCAGCAGCGGGGCTGAGCCCAGTAAGGAAGGAGGCCACTGTGCGGGTCCAGGTGAGAGCAGAGGGCGCGTGGATGATCGTGTGTGGCCCCAGGGAGCAGGGACTGAGATGTCTGCACACCTAGCAGGTTAGAAACAGCAGGCCCTGCTGACGTGTTGGGTGTGGGGGGACAGGATGAGGGGGAATCATGGATGGGGTCCACATTTCCAGCTTGAGCAAACGGCTGAATGGTGCACCAGTTACTGCAACGGGGGAGCTGGGGAGAGGAGCTGATCTGTTGGGTAGTGACAGATCAAGAGTTCCACCTGGATGTGTCACATGTAAAGCAATGCATGCATCCATGCAGAGTTGTCAAACAGGCATTAGATGGAGCAGTCAGAGCTTGGAGAGGTTTGGGCCATCCTTTTGGGAATCCTTAGCACATAAAGGGCATGAAGATCCGGAGATAAGATGAGGTCACCCAGAGGAGAGTGAAGAGGAGAGGGACTAGAGAGGGGCTAGAGCTGAGCTATGAAGCCAACATTTAGAAGTTGTGTCCACGCATGAGGGATGCAGAGAAGTCTTCAGCAGATCCTGAAAAAACAGCAAGAGAGGTAGGAGGCAAACAGGAGAATCCCAGGAGCTGGGAGAAGAACGTGTTTAAGATGAGGAATTAGGTAAATTGAATGCAAAGTTCAAGTAAGATAGAAACAGAAATAACGTTGTTTGGATTTGTGACATGGAGGTGTTAAGTGGCTGGGACAAGAGTAGTTTGGGAGAGCCTGAGGACAGACGCCAGAGTGGAGTGGGTTTGAGGAGGAGTGGGTGGGAGGAAGCCAGCACTGCTGGCAGCTCCTTAGCAGCTGAGTTCAGGGGTGCGGGGGTAGCAGATAGAAGCGTGGGCAGCAGCAGGATGAGGGGTGAGGTGGGGGGGGCAGCGGTAGGTGCCGAGCAAACCACACTCCTTAAAACCAAAGCCTTTGTGTGCAGTAGTATGAATACTCTCCCCATGGCCAATTTTGAGTTGCCACTGTGATGTCAAACAGCTTGCAAATTCCCCAAAATTTAACAGCTGGCTGTTGGGAGCCAGTGGAACCCAGCTCCAGCACACCAGTGGGTCGGGGGAAGGCTGCTTCTCGTAGTGGCAGATGCCAAGTACGTGGGCATGCGCTGGAAATGGTCTTGAGTAGGAGCAGAGAGCTCTGTTCAGGAGGGCACGTGCACAGACAGGAAGGCGAGGCAGAGGGAACGAGGGCCGGCTGCTGCAGGTCTGTCGGTTTGGGGGTGGGGGGAGGAGGGAGGCCTTCCTGTGTCTCTTCTCTGTGCAAAAGAGTGGGTGGTGAGTGGAATCTGGTCTTTTTTAAAAATTGAATCATAATTGATTATGCATATTTTGGGGGTTCAATGTTGACATCTGTTGATCGAATCAATATTATTAGGATATACACTATTACAAATAGTACTTATTCTTTATGCCCCTTGTCCAATCTCCCCCCATCCCTTTCTCCCTCCTCCCTCCCACTCTGATGACCCTAGATTTCTTCTCTCCCTCTGAAAGAGTAATGGTTGCTCTGTTGATTTGTTGCCTAGATGATCTGTCCATTGCTGAGAGATGTGTTCAGGTCCCCACTATTATCATAGAGCAAATGCTTCTTCTATCACTCTAGAGTGTGCTTTGTGGAGAGAGACATTCTCTTCTTTTCTTTGGTCTCTGCTGGTGACTCTCCTTGTGTCAATGCACTCGAGTGATTGGCAGGCCATCTGCGCCATGGCTGTGGCATCTAGCTGCTTTTGGGGCAGCTATGGCTATTGTGGTGGCTGTCGTGAGCCACCCACAAGGAAGTGGTGTTTTTGACATGCTTCTTGCCTGTTTGCCAGGGGAGGGGTTGGTCCCTGGCTCCATACCTCAGGACCTGGGGAGGCCCAGTGGCAGCAGCGACATGCCTGGTTGTGGGAAGGGGTGGAATCTGGTCTTGATGGCACCGGGATCTGCCACGCTAGAGGTGTGCACACAGGAGCAGTGGGAAGGATAGGAGGGTGTGCTGGGTGGGGTGGGGGTGGGAGTTGAGACTGGAAGGAATGTTATGACACAGCCCAGGGTGTGGCCACCTGTGCATAGCTGCTGTTGAGACTGCTGAGTAGTAGACAGCCTGAGGAGCCAGCATGGCGCACATGTCATCTGCCTGTACATTGAAGGGGCCCAAAATACTGCAGGAGTTTGGGTGGAAAGGATAGGCAGCCAGGAGTGAAAGCCTTCAGTATTAGAAGGGTGTGTGTGTGTGTGTGTGTGTGTGTGTGTGTGTGTGCGCGCGTCGCGCGCTGGGGGGAATTCTGGAAGTCCATGCATGACAGTTAGTAGGAGGAGATGGAGGTGGCATGGGAGCGGTGTGAGTGGTCTTCGCAATGGGAAAGGAGAGACATGTCTGCAAGCTGCGATGGTGACCCGGGAACACACAACTTTTGTTTCTGGTCCTGGGACCCAAGGGGTGTGAGAGAGAGAAACAGCCCCCAATTGCTTGGACTTCGGTGGGATGTTCTCAGGGTCAGCCAGGTTCTCATAAAGGAAGGAGGTGGAGCTGGAGGGATTTTCTGATCACTGAGCTGAGGCTCCACGGGGGTGCAGCGGAGGGTTGCAGGGGAGGTCGGGCTGGGCTTGGGTCCCACTGGAGATGAACAGAGCCATCTGGGTGTGACCAGAGAGGCCTGGATTTCTGGCAGTGGTTGTGGTGAGGATGGATCTGGAGCATGTAACCTTGTTTGCATATAACACATTCCACACAAATATGCCTCAACATTATCAACAATATGTCAGACTTGAGCTCCTGTGAGACATTACCTGATTTAACCTCGAAGTGGCAGACTGAAAATCTATCAGGCATCAGTCACTGAGCCCTTAATTCCTTCAGTTAGGATCGCCTGAGTTCTAGTTCAGATTTCTGGCATCCAATTTATGTTTCTTGGCCTATGATACTCCTGCCTTACAGAGTTTTTCTCTCTGAGATTTAATTTCACATTTCTTTTGTGTGTCCCCTTTTGTTTTCTTCTCCTAGCTGTCTATTTGTGATGTGTAAAACCGTTCTTTTTATTGGATTTGTATTCCCTTAGTTGTCAGGTTGTCAACTCAAAACATATTACTTCCAAGGGTATTTTCTTTGCTTACTCGAACTTCTCTCCTGAACAAAACAAAAATCTTAAAAATTAACCACAGACCAATTTGATTTCTTTGATTCATGCAGTAATAGTAGTAGTAATAGATCTAGTAGTATTCCTACCTCCTTCTATATGTCCTTTTATAAAGTACTGAGGAAATATTTGTACATTGACCACAAATATTTTTCTGCAGAACTTAGAAGATTCTTAGTTGTCAACCAAATAGGATAATGTGATCTGTTCTGTTGCATTAATAAAATTGGTAGAGAGCTGCCAACCCCTGTTTCAGAGGATAAACACCACATTATGCTGAAGACACAGGACTCAAATGCTTAACTTTATAACTTGGAATTTTCCATCCTTAGAACCAGCCTCTGGAAAGAAGAGAAACAGTATCTTGGGTTTCTGTTTTTCAGGGTGGTGACCTTCAGTGTAGTAATAGCACAAATGAGAAATTCAACAAGGGTGCAGGAACTGCTGATTGGAAGTGTGAGTCAGAGTTAATTTGGTGTGCATGTCATTAGCATTAACTTCTAGTTCTATATTCCCTAAACAAAGCAGGTCCTCTTCATGTACTTAGAATAAAAAACAAAAACAAAAAAGCAAAAGAACACCAGGCCCCCAACTATTCTGTGAACGTGTCAAATAATTGGAGCATAATAATAATTTTAAATAACATGTGTCCATTAGTATAGCTACTGCCCAATCCCACTAATTGTATTCAGAAACCTGTAAGAGCCTACAAGATAAGGTATTTCTCTACAGCAAAGATTCCCTTGTTTTGATATTGATCATGATCCATAGTCTAAGCCTGTTTTGATGATCCATTTATTCTATTCATATCTACTGAGTGCCTGACATATGCAAAGCACCGTCAAGTTTTTTGGGGAAGCATTAATTCATGTAAATAAGTAGCAATAATGCCAAGCACATGTGATAAGAGATAAAGGAAGCCCCAAACGCTCTGGGAGTTTAAAGAAAGGAGCATTATTTCTTGCCAGGGAACGAGAGAAGGAATCGTAGAGGGAGTGGAATTTCAGTGGTGGGTCATAGGAGCAGTGAGAGTGCAACAGGAGGAAGAGGTGATGCAAACAGGGAAGGCCGGGAATCGGTGAGAGCAAAGTGTTCTGCGTGTTTTGGAAATGCCAACGAGCCTGGTTTGAGGGTGGCACAGGACACACAAAAAATAGAAAATTCATTTGTGTTCAGACTTGTGTGAATACCAGGGGAAGAAATATGGTCTCCATGTGAGAGGCCATAGGGAGCCATTGAAAGCCGAGAGCGTTGCTCTCAGCAGTTTAATCTCCCAGCACATGTAGGATGGTTTGGAGACGGGGAGATGGGTGCAGATGGAGTCAGCTTAGACACTATGCATCCCATGTTTAAAGTCTTTCACCATTGTGATTTTACTATTATTACTATTATCTCTCACAGATATATATGAGGTGCCTACCACATGCCAGGCACTAGTCTAGGCTTGGGGATACACAAGTGATCAAGACACAATGTAATGGAAGGTACATTCTCATTGAAGGAGTCAGATAATAAACAAGAGTGAGGGGGAAATTTTCAGGTTGAATAAGTTTTATCAAGAAAATAAAATGGAGAACACTTCCCTTTCCAGGAATGAGTATGATAGGTTATTTGGAACAGCCCTCCCACTGAAAACAACTCAAAGTGCTGGGTAAAATACATTTTAGAAAAACCTTCTCCAAAGCTCGGATACAATAGTAAGGAATTTACTAGGTTGGAATCTGTAGGAAAGGGGAACTGAGGATTGAATCAGTCCTGAAACTGCTTTTGCCCTGAGGACAGATCTAATCCAGGAGAATGTGAATTTGGGATTTGCTGGCCTGGAGGGGTAGGAGGGAGAATCTTAGCTCCTCATCTTGGGGAACTGGTAATATGTTACCCCCATTACATCAAGTTGGAACTAAAAAGGGGCTGCCCTGGCAGTGTTAGACTCAACCCAAAGTGAACCTCCCCACCCTCATGACTAGAGATCTCATCTCATTATCAATCACACAATTAACTTTTTCTAGAAAGTTCTTCTGAACCATGAAGATCACTGAGACTATCTGAAATGATCTGCCAAAGTTTCAGTTATTCGAATTCTCACATCTGTTCAGGGTGTTTTGTGAGTAGACAGAAGAAAAACAAATTGGATAGTTCATCTTCCTTGGCATGAAGAGGAGAATCAAGGACACTGACCCCTTCTCTGCCCATTAAAGTTTACAGCCGTCACGGAATTAGGTAGCTGGAGATGAGCACATGATATTTACGCCCACGAGAGGCACCCTAGCACATCGTGTGACCCAGAGCCACGCAGCTTTGCTGTCTGAAATGCACGTACTTGGCATTAGATAATACAGTCCTCTAAAGGGTGGGCCCCGTCTTGACCTGGACGTCGCTCCCTTCTCCTCAGCATGAAGAGCTACATGCGGTGTGACGACACAGCATCAGGAAAGGTGACCAGACTGGGGTCAGGGGCCTTCACTCTGGTCACAGGACAAGCTCCTCCACCCGTTGTTAGTGCCAGAACACCACCACACCTCCAGCATGAGAAGAGGACCAGGGGTCTTGAAGGATAATTTCCCACAAGCTGGCTGCTAATTACTTACTCAAACAGGGGAAAAAGATAGAACAAATTAAAATTTTCTTTTATATTACTACAAGTATTTACCCTATTTTCCTAATTTAGTCTTGCAATTTATAACTAGATCAAAGAATTTTTTTTTATAAAAACCTGACTCTTAAGCAACGGTAAATGGGTTGGCACTTGTTAGACATTTTACATTTTCTAAGCTTTACAAAAAAGTCCTGCAAGGTGAATATCACTGTGAGCACTGTATAGAAGAGACAGGCTCACTGAGCAAAAGTGAGCTCGGTGAGACCCTCGTGTAACACCTGTCCTCCTCGTAGTACCCTCAGCGTTCTCTCTTTTTTAAAAATTTTTGTATTTAAAAAAATTTTTTATTGCAATATAGTTGATTGTACATATCTATGGGGTACAGCATTGAATATCAGTACCTGTGTGCAATACGTGATGCTCAAATCAGGATAATTAGTATATTCAACATTACACAGTGTGATCATATTCTGTGGCCCTTTACCAACTTCTGGCTATGCCCCCCTTTCCTCCTTCCCACCTGAATGGGCTCAGTCCCATTCTCTTCTTTTGAAAGTTCAACAAATTATTGTGAATGTTTATCTTCCTTTTTTTGTTTTTACATTTATTTGCGTATTTTTTAGCTTCCACTTATGAGTGAGGACGTGTGGTATTTCTCTTTCTGTGCCTGGCTATTTCACTTAACATAATTTTCTCTAAGTTCATCCATGTTGCTGCGAATGGCAGAATTTCATTCTTTTTTATGGCTGAGTAGAATTCCATTCTCAGCATTTTTTATTGTAATCACTTGTTCAAGGTTTTCTCCCCTCCTGGCTGGCAGCTCTATGTGGCCAGAAACTACATTAGACTTGTTCTCACCTGCATATGCAGAGCCAAGCAAGGTGCATACATGAGATGCTCAGAAAACTTTGGTCAAACGAAAGAAAGAAAAACCGATGAAGAAAACCGACTCCAAGGAAACAAGTTTGTTTGTGGCAGACATATATTTTGGTAAAGATTTTATTTGGGGGAAAATTGGCCCAGCACCATCTCTACCATCCTTAAATTAGCATCTTTAGGAAGCTGTACGTGGTTGATAGTGAAGGCATTATCTCAAATCTGCTCAGAGCAGCTGGTGACACGAACTCATAATTTCATAAAACCAAATTTGCTTTCAGATTGAAAACGTCCTGCATGAGGTAGGAAAGATGTGTTCTGGCTGCTTTAATCGGTGTCATGCCCTCCCACATCTGTAAAAGTGCTATACTGTTCAGTGGTTCGTGTTTTAAATAAAACATGTATTTAGAGTATTGCTGTATTTTCTGTTGTTTCCCCGCTAGACAAGGAGAGTGGTAAAGTTTTCTGGTTTGTCCCCCCACTCTACCTTCTACCACCCCTTCAAATGTAAAAGGGGAATGAGGTTTTTATTCAGTAACCAAGTACAGTGGGGTTGGGTTCCCAAACGAGCATGAAAGGCTAAACTGCCAAGTAGTCAAATTACATGAGAAAATCTTTTAAGTTACCTGTAATTCTTTCTCTTAGTCTAATATCCATCTTTGCCTCTAGGGTTGGAGGGGGTCACTGTGTCTCCAGGTGACACCAGATGAAGGAGCTGCCTTGCATTTGGGGTCCCCAGTGTAGAATCAGGTTCAAGAAAAGCACAGCATGGGAGGGCCACAGCTGACGAGAATCAGCAGCTTCTGTGTCTCATCTCACTCACCCCAGGGGTCACTCAGGAGAGGCAGAATCACCAGGACTCCATGGGTTCTCTCTCTCTCTCTCACTCTCACTCTCTTTTACTCTCTTTCCCTCTCACTCTCCCTCCCTGAGCAAATATACATTGTGACTCTACTTGCATCAAGCCTCTCCAGGAGCCTACCAGAACATTGTCCTCACCCTTGAAGGGGCCACAGCCTAGTGAGGTTCACAGCCATGAACCAAAAACTCCATTACAAGGAGGTGAGTCTCAGAGAGATGTGTCCAAATGCTGTGGGTACGTGGAGGTGGCACCAGCTGGCTGAGTAGGAAGCTGGGAAGGCTGCCCGGAAGAAGTGACATTTGCCCTGGGTCTCAAGGGTTGACCATGAGCTCACTAGGCCCAGAGAGGAAGAGAACCTGCAGAGGGAGGCTCGTCCCAGTGACAGCAACAGGTGGAGGGAAAGAGGGAACAAGAAGATGCCGTTGGGCCCAGTGTTTCCTTCCTACTGGCATGTTCAATGAGAAAAGCAGTGCGAGACAAACATTTCATCCCACTCCATAAACAGCCAGAGGGCAAGCCTCCTGTACCCTTCCTCTGCAGGAGGCTCCCAGGGGGAGAGGAAAGAGACCAAGCTAGAGGTGTCTTCTCTAGACCTGCCTCCCCAGGAAGCCACCTTTGGGCAGGTTAACTGTCCAGACAGAAGTCAGTCTCAAGACCCCTCCTGTGCCTTTTGCTTGATCACTTCTTTTCAGTGACAGTGGTTGGGGATAAGAAACACAGCAGTGGTCTTGAGCTTTGAAAATGCAGCAAGCCTCCATTTCTATGATCCTACCTTAGGATCCACCCCCAGACCCCTGCAATTGCCCCAGTGCAGAGTGAAAAGCTCATGGTCAAAATGTGTAAGACTTAAACTCAGCTAGGCTAATATATGATCTCAAACTAGTAGTGATTTGGCATGATCCCAGGAGGAAAAGAAAATTTGTGTTGTAAGTTAAGGCTAATTGTTCCCATATTATTTTGCACTTCCCTATTACATGAGCAGTAAGCATGCTTCAGGCAAGATACGGCATGAGTTAAAGCCAATGTTACAACAAAGCAGGATTGTTCCTTTACAAGAACAGTGAAAGCCAAGGTTTGACAAAGAAAAGGGAGTAATCAGCCAGAAAGCTATTTTCTAATTCTAAGTATGTTACAGAAAACTTGAGAAATAGCACCTCCCGCAAAGCTAACCCTTCACTTTTCTTAATACTCACAGCTGAGCCTGTGAAAGGCCAGTTGATGTAAACAATTTTCTGCTAGAGGTAGATTTATGAATTCCCAGGAGAAGTATTTGAGAATGTGAACTCTGGGAAATATACAGAAAGAGTCAGCCCATTGCCACCCACTCCTCATCGTTTTTAAACCAGACTCAGGAAGAGGTTTCGAAGTCAAGTGTTCAACACATCTGGTTTTTATTTGAAATATAATTAGAAATGTATCTTAATATATAAGGAATTTTGAACCCAAGAGGAAGTACATTTCTGGGTGACCAAATGTTGTGGGTGACATCATAGCCATGGCACGAAGAGGAATACCAAAGACTCTTCGGCAATATTTTGAGAGATTTTCTCCTCATGTTGTTTTATTGTTCCTATGAAAAGTTATTTACAAATGAAATAAGAAGAAAAGAATGAGATTTTCTTAAACATAATTAGGAATCAAGGGGTTCCTAAACCTAAATGATGTAAAGAGAAAAGGTGGTTGCTAAGACATGGTTTCAAAATGCTAATCAATTGAAAAATGAAGTTTTTTGCTATTTTTTCCGTTCTCCGCCCTTTCCCACTTCTGTTTGTTTTTCTTCTGTGCATTTTCCACTCTGGAGTAATAGAGAAAGAGGAATATGTATTTGATTAGAGAATCGGAAAAAGTAAATACATGGCCGCTGTCTGGCCTCTGCCCCAGCTCATGCACCTGTCTCTCCTAGGCCAGCTTTTAAAATCCTGACACCCAGACCTATGACATTAGAATCCCAGGGCCACGAGTGGGGGGAGAGGGGAAGGCATCCGTTTTTTGAAAACGCAGCAGGTGATGCTGGTGTGCAGCCAAGGTGGAGATTCACTGTCCTATACAGCATCATGCCTGAGAGGTTCCCTGGTGACCTCCAGGCCAACAACCAAGTGTTTCCCAGGCCCTTGTAGTCACAGACCAGAAACATTTCAAAAAGCTCTCGGGGGACCAATATAATGTTTTGGTTTGTCAAGACATTAAAAAGAACAATTACCAACTACTATCATGATTATTTCATAAAATAAAGGACAATTTAATATCGAAACAGCAGAAAGAACATAATCTCAGAGTATTAAAAATATCATTATATTTATGCATGTATGTATACATAGATGCACATACACACATACCCTTGCATGTGTCTGTGTGTATATGTATGTGTGTGTCTGCATATCTATACATATAGGGGTGTGTATATACATATATATTTTGTTTTTTAAAAAATTGTGGTAAAATATGTGTACCATAAAATTTACCATTTTGATCATTTTAAGTTCAATAAGTACATTCACATTATTCAAGCTTCACCACGATCCATCTTCACAACTTTTCAGCTTCCCAAACTGAAACTCTGCACCCATGAAACAATAACTTCCCGTCCCTCTCCCCCCGCCCCCACCATTGCACTTTCTGTCTCTATGAATACGGCTCCTCCAGGTACCTCTTATCAGTGGAATCACACAATATTCGCCCTTTTGTGTCTGGCTTATTTCACTTAGCATAAAGTTTTCAAGGTTTATCCATGTTGTAGCTTGTGTCAGAATTTTCTTCCTTTTTGTAGACGAATGACATTCCATTGTATAGATATACCACATTTTCTTTATCCATTAATCTATTGTGAAGCGGTATCTTTGATTTGCATTTTGATTTTTTGGCTTTGATTAGTGATGTCCAGCATGTTTTCGTGTGCTTTTTGGCCGTTTGTACATCTTCTCTGAAGAGACGTCTACTGATGTCCTTTGTGCATTTTTTAACTGGTTGTTTGCTTTTTGTTTTTGAGTCGTATAAAGTACAGATTCTTGGCTATCAAACCAGGTAACTGCGTATTCAATCACCAGCAAACAGGTCTGCCTACTCATCCCTCATTTCAAGTCCAAGGTTTTCAGTATCATTTACATCGATTTGTCTGGAATATTCTATAATCTCACTTCATCACCTTGATGTTCACACAAGCGTTTCTGTCCAAAGACATCCAGGCAATTGTGCAGCACCTGTTTAGAAAGAGGGACTCCAGTGAGCAGAGAGAGTAAAAATCTGGCAGCTGGTCTCAGTTTGAATCTCTAAAGTCGATTTGGACACAAGGCCTGAAATGGGGAACCCAACCCAAGATTTCCATCTTCTAATTGTCTTCCGATCCCTGCTGGGCAAAGCCCCACTTAGCTTACCTGCTCCCAAGGCCCTACTATCTTGAGGGAAAATAAGGAGGCTGTCTGCATAAAATCCCATGGAATATAAAAACAAAGCAGCTCTGCCTTACCCAGAGGAACTCCAGCTTCCCTCAAGCACCCCTCAAGTTCTTCCAGATGGTTTGGAGAATCCCAAGAAGGGCTACACTCTGCTCTAGGCGCCCATTCTCTTGGAGGTGGGTGGCTCAGCCATGGTGCTCTCCCAGTCTCACTCCTGGAGCAGTACGTCTTCTGGGGAGTGCCTACTGAGGCTCTCCCACAGGAGCTGATACCCACCAGGGCCTGTGACATGGCCGTGGAAACCTGCCACAAACACACCGTGTTCCTGTGCTGTCTGGGGCGTTGGCTTTCAAGCTTGCAGGCACCTTGTACTACACCTGTCTCCTCTTCTCGCTGGTACTTGCTCTTCTCTGGCAGCCCCCTTGCCACAGATCAGGCCGGAGCCCTGGGCACAGTGCCTACGGGTTGTCGGACCGACGGCCTGGGCTGTAGCCTCCCCTCCCCACCCAGGCAAGACTATCGCTCTCTGGCCAAACTTGCATAAAGAAACTCACTCACTTTAGGGCCAGTTGTCCCCTGCTTGGATACTCATATCTCTCCCTTATTAAAATACATTCTGTTGTTACAATGTATTCCTAAATTAAAACTTCACACCTATGGAATTTAATTGAGTTTAGGTATTCCTGGAATAACTAAAAGAACAGCCACTCAAGATTGTGTGGTGCATTTATTATTCTGCTAGGGTCCTGTACATGTATATTTAATCGTATTTCTTTTTTCCCTTTTACAAAAAACAAGTCCTTCTTGAACCGCCCAGCTTTGGGAGCAACTTGGATTCTATCTGTCATGCTCCTTCCAAGAAGCTGACACTAATTGAGGACCAACTATGTGCCAAGCACTTGTCTGACCAGTTTACATATATTCAATCATTTAATTCTCACAACCCTAAAAAATAGATAGTTATTATAGTTGTTTTTCAGATAAATTAGAGACAGATCACAGGAAGGCTAAGCAGTTTGCTCCAGGTCACACAGTAAGGGAGGAGCCTGACTCTGAGCCCAGCTTGTCCGATTTCAGAACCCCCCACATTCTAACCATTTTACTTACAATAGCTGGATGTTCACGCATTCTATTATTCTATTATTCAGCAAGCACTTATTAAGCAATTGCTACGTGCGAGGCACTGTGAGGAACTCTGAGGATACGGAGATGAAGGGAGAAAAATCCTGGGTCCTGGGTGCTGGGGTGGGACACACACTTACTTCCCATTCCTGGTATTCCCACCTAAGAGAGGGACTATCCCCAGGAAGGAAGTGAAGGAAGAGCCAGCCCATCCAGCTTCTCTGTGTCCCCTGCTCACTACTGGGAAGCAGTGGCTTTCGATGGCTGGCGGGATGATGGGTGGTTTGGGAGAGGAAACCCAGCAGGCCCGGCAGGGAGTTTCCTGGGCCAGCCTCTTCCCCTGGGGAAGGGGTGGTCTGCCTGGTCTGAGGCTGCCCAGGACCCTGGGAGAAGTCTGACTAATTTACTTATATCCTGGAAGCCCTATTGGTCACCAGCTACTGAGTAGCCTAACCAAATATCAGTGCATGCCACGGCTGTGCTTGTTGTCACTGGCAATGACACCTGGGAATGAGAAAGAATTTGTCTCCCTTTGAAAAATGGTCGGCAGTTGGAACTTAAGTTTCTTCAGGGATGGTCTGCACTGAAAACAGGATTGGGGAAAGCAGGGCATCTGGGCCACATTCTTACCCCCACGAGGGCATCCAATGCCAGGTTCTGTGCACAATGTGTAATGTCCATGAGGGTGAACCAGGAGGATAGGAAGCCCAGGGGAGGACTGTTCCCACCCCCAGATTAGGGGGTGAGGGTGGGCAGTGACTTTTCCCTGAGAAAATGGCGTATGAACTGAGTCCTGGAGGACCACAGGCATTTGGGACTCTGGAAGGGACATGGGTGGGAAGACACACCAGGCAGGGGTGCGAACAAATGCAGAGCAGGAGAGGACAGGGCTGCATGGATGTCTGGGTGACCTGCATGCCCCTCAGAGTGACCCGAGCACAGAGCTTCTGCAGCAGGGGGGCAAGGAGGGGGCTGGGAGACAGGCAGAGATGGGCCATGAAAAGCCTTGAATGCGCCAAGGCCTTGTATATTTTACCCTGAAAGCAATGAGGAGCCCCTGAAGGATTTTAAGCAGGAAGTGACATGATCAAGTTTGCATTTTGGCAAGTTTCCTGAGCAAGAGTATTGAAAATGGAGGACGGGAGGACCTGCTGGGAGGCTGGAGCAGTGGCCAGGCGGTAGCTGATGAGGCCTTGAGATAAGAGAAAGCAGCTGTGGGTTGTGGAGGAGGGAGAGGTTAAAGGCAGGCCAGGGGGTCACGGTGACTGATCAGCTCTGGGCACCAGGGGAAAAGCAGTCTGATTTCTGGCTTAGTGACTGAATATATGTTGGTGCTGTTCCCAAGAGAGGGAATACAGGGAGGACAGGGAGAGGGTGGCAGTTGAGCCATGGCCAGGTGCATCTTGAGGTGCCACGATGGGGACTCTTGCCGTGCGCTGTGCTCAGCCCCTCCCATGGCCCCTGAACTGGACATCCATTCTGCTGGCATGCCACAAGACCTCCGATGATTGCCAGCACACCCATGAGGTTGGAGTGGCCGCCCCGTGTCCTGTGTCATGGCCTCAGATCTGTTTCGTGTCTCCCCCGGCTCTGGGTGCCGGCAGGGCATCTGCTGAGGCTCTAAGGCGTGTTCTGCGTCTTCCCCCATAACCACCGGGCTGCGCCTGGCTCATTCTCCTCCTAAGTCACTCCTGCGGCCTCCACGTGTACCAGTTTCATAAGTTTCTCTGACCATTCTTCTCCCTGCCAGTTTAAAGCTTTCTTGATCAACTCAGCTAGTCTCCAGGCAAACACCTTCCTCCCCTCGCTCCTGCCAGCTCCCTGTCCCAGCCAAGGAGCCACTCTCCCACGGTCCTCCATCCCGCTCCCCACCGGGTTATGTGTCTCCTGTGGACCTACTTGGGGTCAGTTCTGCCTAGGGCTGGCAGATTTAGCTTTAACATCCCAGTGCATCCACTCTCTTCTGAGGTCTGGCCTGCCAGAAGGCCTGCTCTAGTCTCTTCACAGGAGTTGAAGGTGACTAGGGCCGGCCTGGGGCCAACAGAAGGGCTTGTGGCTACACCAGCATGGAGCTGGAGCAAGCCCCACACTGCCCCGTGCCCTACCGCAGACCCAAGTTTGGCCACGAAAGAGTCTTCTGCAGCCTCCCTGTATCCGTCTCCTCTCTCTGCCCTCAGAAACTGGGCCCGGCTTGAGAGAAGATGCCTGGATTCTGGGCAAATCTGAAGATCCCAGAAGCAGTTAATTTTAGTAGACAATCAGAGAACCTAAGTTTAGGACTGAATGAGATCTCGAATTTCCTCCTGCACTCTGCAGCTCCGAGGACTTGCCCAGCAAACATGGTTGATTGGTGTTGGCCAGGGCCAGCCTGGAGGAGCTTGGCAGCCCCAGGACTGCCTTCTGGCTGCCCAGCTCTGGCCGTTCGTCTATAACATTCATGCTTTCCCAGCCAGGAGGCTTCATTTTGACATGAATTGGAGTTCAGACACGGCTGGTTGTAGACTGAGCTCTGCTAATGAAAAGGCATCACTAAATAAAAGCTGTCACACTGCAGCCAAAATACAAAAATATCACTCTGTCGACATTGCCTCTGATGGGGCCGGCCAGCCAAATAACGCCAGTGTACAAACTTCAACCCCAGCCGCATTTTCTCCTGCCCCTCTCCGGTTCCGTGATGCCGTGGGAAGAGCTCCAGACTGGAGCCCGGGGAATCTCAGCTCCCGTTTTTATTCTGTCCCTTACCGGCGGGATCACTCAGGCAGGTCACTTAACTTTTTTGCATTTCAGTTTTCTCGTCTAAAACATCAGATTTAAAAAGAGAGTGGAGCTGGCCTTTTAGCTCAATTGGGAGAATGTGGTGCTGATAACACCAAAGTCAAGCATTCGGATCCCTGCCTAAATAAATAAATACATACATAAAAAGAGAGTAAAGGACATTAAATGAGAAAACGTATATGGCAACTCTTGCATTCAGTACAGGAACAGTAAAATTAGAATTTTTTAAAAAGTCTGCTTCAAAGCATTACTGACCTTTTGTATGCTAATTTAAATGTCTTCATTTTGATTAACATTTTCAGTATATTCATTCAGCAAGCAGTTATCAACATAATAATAATAATGTGGAGGTATAATCTTATTAAACAGCTTTGCCTGTGTTTCTCTCTCTGGTATTTTCGGCCACCCCCAATGCAATCAGACAGAAGGGCCTCTGTTTTTATTGTCTTCAAGGTTGAGAACTAGCTTAAAGCAGAAATACAGAACAAAATTAAGCCACACTCAAGTTAGATTTCAAAATAGACTTTGAGTCTCACAGCAGAGATAGGAGTTTAAATGGAAAAGTTTTCAGTCTCAAAAAAACAAGGCTTTGAAGGACTTAGGGCATAGAGTTTGTGCCATAAACAACACAATTGGGAGAATGAATGATCAGATGAGAATGAATTTTTGCTCTCCAAAGGAGTAATCCAGACTGTGGGAAGGCAAGAGAGAAGACTTGATGGGGAGGTAGAGCCCCTAGGTAGGGTGTGGGATGCAGAGAAGAGCCGTGCTTCTCTTGGGGAGCCTTGGTGGCAAGGCTCTCTCACGTGGTGGAGCAGAGCAGCAATGAGGTCAGCGTGGCAGCCTGGCCCATCCAGACAGGGAAGGTTGGAGACAGCCCAAGTTCCTGTGTGCCCAGTGTGGAGCATCCAAAAGCTCATCACCTCTCCCTGAGAGGAACAAGGAGATTAATGAGAGAGGGTCAGGCACCCTGCACAGGAGGGCTTAGTGGACCCCACATGGATCCACTGCCAGAGACCAGAAGAAATGCAGCCATATCAGCCAATGCCACGGCGGTGGGCAGGGGGTGGGGAGATGAAAATGACCCCAGGGGAGAGGGAACATCTTGGCAGATGCCAGCCTAGGTAGATGATGACAACCAGAGACCTGATCTCTTGAACACGTGGCACTATGTTAGCACCTGAGAACTTAAACAGAGCCCCAGGGACATGGTCAGGGAAAGAAAAGCCTGAATCAACCAAGAAAATTTTAACTAGATTTACTCTGAAGTGACTACATTTTTACCGGCGGTAGAACAGAGGCTCAAGAAAAAATGAAATTCAGTTTTTTAAAAAATAAAGTTATAGTTTTTGCATCTCTGAGATTTGTGGATGAGGGTTTGTAACCAGTAAAATATGTTTCATCACCTGTTGATGGGTCAAAGCACTTTCCCATGTCATTTAATTCAGGGCTGATATTTGGCTGGCATATTTGGGGGTGGCCACCTCTGTGCCTGATGATTGTATCACACAGGTTATTAGATATTTTGAAGTCACCCCTGAAACTGAATGCCTGTTATGCACATCTCCACTGTGTTTGGCTCAGTGTGTCTTATTTCAATTATAAACATCTTCATTCATTTATTAGTTCAGTAAATATTTAAGTTCTAGGAACTGTGCTAGCAACTTAATGGTGAAAAGAAAAGAAAAATCAGTTTTTGTGTCATGGGCTTTATGGTCTAGTGGTAGAGACAGAACTTAACAAAAATAAATGTTAAATTACAACTGTTGCTATGAGAGTCCACTGGAGCCAGGGAGGTCACTGGAGGAGGTGATGACTGGGTTGAGTCTGAAGAAAGACAAGGAGTTAACCAGGTGAAGATAGAAGTGGGAGGGCAGGTGGGGAACAGGGCATTTCAGGCAATGGGCTAGCACGTACGAAGGTCCTGTGGCCAGAGGCAGCAAGGTATATTTGAAGGACCAAGAGAGGCCAGGATGGCTAGAGTGCAGCAGGACCTGGGAAGCTACCATAAGAATTTGGATCTTTATCCTCAGTGGGGAAAAAGGGATTTAAGCAGGAAAGTGGACTGTAAGGGGTTATGACCCCTTGAGTTGATTTTTAGTGCAGGTACACAGATCATTCTGAAGAGTTTATGGCTTTGTAATAGAATGGACCCAAAGAAGGCTCTTCGGAATTTGGTCTCTGATTCCTTTCATCACCAACTTCCTCCCAAACAGAGACGCCCCCCTTTCCCTTTGTCTCTCCTGGAGAGTTGTGGGTTCACAATGGGTCATCCACACAGCCTGGATTTAGCCCGTGAGTATACGAAGCTGCTTCTCTGTGTGGAGACTCCAGTGCCTCCTAATGTGATGAAGCTAGTTAAGGCCCCAGAGCATTCCTGGAGCTTTCAGGAACCAGTTACTTTGTATCCAGCTAAGTGGAGCTGGCTTCTCTTACAGGAGACCCAGGAGTCCTGGGTAACATGCCCGTTGTTTGGGCCTTGCTGACATGACGGTCATCCTTCTGCCCTCACTACTGCCCCACCTTCACCCAGTGATTCCCCCCTCCCCAAACACCTCCCCCCACCTGCCCCAGGCTGAATCTTGCTTTTACTCAAGACCAAACTAGAGCCTTCTCTCAGGTCCTCTGATCTCCGAGGAAGCAAACTTCTTTCGGTCTTGCTCCCTCATCCCCTCACCTGGCCACTCCCTCCTCTTCCAGCATAAAGTGCAGCCCACCCGAGAGCCATTCCTCAGCTCTCCCACCAGGAACCGAGCACAGGAAAGTCCGTCCGCAGCGGCCGCCTTCTCCACTCTCCAGCCATAATTGTATTCTGCCTGCTTCTCTCCCCCGACAGGGGCAGTTCCCGGCTGCTGTCTCGCCTCCCTGCTCTGCGTGGAGTCTCTTCTCCTTTTCACCTCCCATCACCTTAAGCTCCTCCAAGTTCTCAGCTCCATCTTGTCCACATTTTAAGCCACAGGTCTCTCTCAGTGTCTTCAATATATCTCCCAAGTATTGTCACTGTCTTCACAATCAGGGCTCTCAAAAGCTCACATTACCTGGTAAGGTCCTTGCCCTCTCCTTTTGGTTGACAACAGAACTTGCTGCACGTGCCACTGAAAATGAGACGCGTCCGCAGAGCTGGAAGTGGTGGTAGGCCGCACGTAGCCCGCCCTCTCACTTTGTAGGCAAGAAAACTGGAGGCCAGAGAGGTCTCCAGATTACACAGATGGCCACTTGACAGTTGGTTAGTTCTTCAAACAGTTGAGGGGGATGAATCACCCGGCTGCTCTTGTCTGGCATTATTGGAATATTGAAACCCACGGTGCCTATTCGTGAAGCAACCAAAAAGCGAAGGACTGGCTCCCACTGGTTGACTTGGTTGTCCCATGTGGGCTTACTGGGAATGCAGTAACTATTTTAGATTTCAGAAATGAGAGAGAGTGATGGAAACCTTGAGGATGTGAGATTAAGTTGAAAGAATACTCTGATCAGTGGAAGGGACAGAAGCCCTTATTTGCTGCTGGATACATCTCTGTGATGCATTTCTGCTACATCTGTACACAACTCCCCCCAGCAAATTGCAACCCCCATTCAATGGCCACTTGATGTCCCTAAGAAAACAAAAGCTTAGAGCCCTAGGCTGATGTTGAGGTTACCACGGGTAGGTCCCATGGCCAAGGCACAAAGCCAGAATTCGGGCTTAGATTTCCAAAACTTCCCTCTTTCCCCCTCCCCATCCCCACCCTCAAATACATTCTCAACCTCCTTGTTCTGTCCCGGGTGAAGAATCTAAACAGAAACAAACACAAGAGGTCCATGAAGTGGGGGAAAGTAGAGGAGATGAGGAGACAGCGGAGAAAGGGACAGAAATGGAGACACGAAGAAAAAAAAGTGGAGGGACGCATTCAGCCTCTACCCAGATCCTGCTATGAATGACTTTATTGTAGCTATTACCTTTCATTGAGGGAAAGTCTTTCCTCCCTCGGTGAAAAAGGATGAAAATATAAAATAACAATAAAAATGGCAGCTGCCTCATTTGAATAATAATTCTGTGCTCAGCACTGTGCCTATATAAATAGGTTCAAGAGAAATGTAGATAACTGTGTGGATTAGAAAATTGTATAAAGATTTTTAATGTTTTAAGAGACAGTGTCAAGGGTGGAGTAAAGAGGTGTTTCCTCTTAGGCACATGCACACACACACATACACGCACAACGTGCATATATGTTGTATTGTGTATTAAAGGGAATTATTTGTTTCAATAATTGTAAAGTAAATACTCCCTGAGGAAATATGCAAAATCTAAGTTGGGGATGAGGGGAAATTTGGAACCATTTCTCTTTAGCTATTTAGTGCAACCTTTGGAACAATTAAATTGTATTGCTTTTTAATGATAGTCACAGTCAGGGGATGTCTTTCTCAATAGACTAGCGTCCTCAGATTCAGCTCTCCTTCAGTGGTCGCCTTTCTGTGTGCCTGTGTCTTCACCCTCAGCTGAATGCTAGCTCCTAGAATGTGTCTCTGTGCGCTTCAAAGGCCCTGCTCTGGGGACTGTGTGTGCAGCTCAGTAAATCCTGCATGGTTGTGAATTGCCAGCTGGGCTGGCCAATTTTCTTCAAAACCAAGAGGATGACTTGACTTGGCAGCTTGTTCCTTGAACTTAATAAACGACAAGCCGAAGATGGATTTAAAACACAGATCCGGCTGTCCAAACATACTAAGGGGGAGCCAAGTGTGCTGAGCCTGGCCCAAGAGAGCCCAGCACTGTGGTCTGACGGCCACAAGTACCTGTCTGGCCTTGACTCATCCAGGCCTGGCCATGTACCCCTTGGAAAAGAGAAAGCAGAGCCCCACGCAGGGCTTGAGATTCAGACATGACTTTTCAATTTGATCAGTCACCTCAGTTTCCTGTATTGCTTCTCTGTATGTGTGTCTTTCTCTTATCTGGGACGTGTAAAAGGAGAAAAAGGTATGGCAGGTCCTATGAGAACGCCCTGCCCCCGCACCTTGACAGCACTTCTTTTTTTTTTTTTTTTTTTTTTTTTAGTGAAAAACTTTTTTTTTTTTTTTAATTTTATTTTGTCGATATACATTGTAGCTGATTAATGCTCCCCATCACCAAAACCTCCCTCCCTTCTCCCTCCCCCCCTCCCCCCAACAATGTCCTTTCTGTTTGTTTGTTGTATCAACTTCAAATAATTGTGGTTGTTATATCTTCTTCCTCCCCGCCCCCCGGTTTGTGTGTGTATGTGTGTATGTGTGTGTGTGAATTTATATATTAATTTTTAGCTCCCTCCAATAAGTGAGAACATGTGGTATTTCTCTTTCTGTGCCTGACTTGTTTCACTTAATATAATTCTCTCAAGGTCCATCCATGTTGTTGCAAATGGCAGTATTTCATTCGTTTTTATAGCTGAGTAGTATTCCATTGTGTAGATGTACCACATTTTCCGTATCCACTCATCTGATGATGGGCATTTGGGCTGGCTCCAACTCTTGGCTATTGTAAAGAGTGCTGCGATGAACATTGGGGAACAGGTATACCTTCGACTTGATGATTTCCATTCCTCTGGGTATATTCCCAACAGTGGGATGGCTGGGTCGTATGGTAGATCTATTTGCAATTGTTTAAGGAACCTCCATACCATTTTCCATAGAGGCTGCACCATTTTGCAGTCCCACCAACAATGTATGAGAGTTCCTTTTTCTCCGCAGCCTCGCCAGCATTTATCGTTCATAGTCTTTTGGATTTTAGCCATCCTAACTGGGGTTAGATGGTATCTCAATGTGGTTTTGATTTGCATTTCCCGGATGCTGAGTGATGTTGAGCATTTTTTCATATGTCTGTTGGCCATTTGTATATCTTCCTTAGAGAAATGCCTACTTAGCTCTTTTGCCCATTTTTTAATTGGGTTGCTTGTTTTCTTCTTGTAAAGTTGTTTGAGTTCCTTATATATTCTGGATATTAATCCTTTGTCAGATGTATATTTTGCAAATATTTTCTCCCACTCTGTTGGTTGTCTTTTAACTCTTTTAATTGTTTCTTTTGCTGTGCAGAAGCTTTTTAGTTTGATATAATCCCATTTGTTTATTTTTCCTTTGGTTGCCCGTGCTTTTGGGGTCGTATTCATGAAGTCTGTGCCCAGTCCTATTTCCTGAAGTGTTTCCCCTATGTTTTCTTTAAGAAGTTTTATTGTCTCAGGGTGTATATTTAAATCCTTAATCCATTTTGAGTTGATTTTAGTATACGGTGAGAGGTATGGATCTAGTTTCATTCTCCTGCATATCGATATCCAGTTATCCCAGCACCACTTGCTGAAGAGGCAGTCCCTTCCCCAGTGAATAGGTTTGGTGCCTTTGTCAAAGATCAGATGGCAGTAAGTGTGTGGGTTGATTTCTGGATTCTCTATTCTATTCCATTGGTCAGTGTGTCTGTTTTTATGCCAGTACCATACTGTTTTGGTTATTATAGCTTTGTAGTATAGCTTAAAGTCAGGTAGTGTTATGCCTCCAGCTTTATTTTTTTTGCTGAGCATTGCTTTGGCTATTCGTGGTCTTTTATTGTTCCATATAAATGTCTGAATAGTTTTTTCCATTTCTGAGAAAAATGTCTTTGGAATTTTGATGGGGATTGCATTGAATTTGTATATCACTTTGGGTAGTATGGACATTTTCACTATGTTGATTCTTCCAATCCAAGAGCATGGAATATCTTTCCATCTTCTTGTATCCTCTCTAATTTCTCTCAGCAGTGGTTTGTAGTTCTCATTATAGAGATTTTTCACCTCCTTGGTTAACTCAATTCCTAAGTATTTTATTTTTTTGGTGGCTATTGTAAATGGGCAGGCTTTCTTGATTTCTCCTTCTGCATGTTCACTAGTGGAGAAAATAAATGCTACTGATTTTTGTGTGTTGATTTTGTATCCTGCTACTGTGCTGAAATCATTTATCAATTCCAACAGTTTTTTTGTAGAGGTTTTAGGCTGTTCGATATATAGGATCATGTCATCTGCAAACAGGGACAGTTTGACTTCATCTTTTCCAATCTGGATGCCCTTTATTTCCTTCTCTTCTCTGATTGCTCTGGCTAGTACTTCCAACACTATGTTGAATAGGAGTGGTGAGAGTGGGCATCCTTGTCTAGTGCCTGTTCTTAAAGGAAAAGCTTTCAGCTTTTCCCCATTCAGGATGATATTGGCAGTGGGTTTGTCATATATGGCTTTAATTATGTTGAGATACTTTCCCTCTATACCTAACTTATAGAGGGTCTTTGTCATGAATGAGTGCTGAACTTTATCAAATGCTTTTTCAGCATCTATAGAGATGATCATATGGTCCTTGTGTTTGAGTTTATTAATATGGTGTATCACATTTATTGATTTGCGTATGTTGAACCAACCTTGCATCCCTGGGATGAATCCCACTTGATCGTGATGAATAATTTTTCGTATGTGTTGCTGTATTCTGTTTGCTAGTATTTTAGTGAGGATTTTTGCATCTATATTCATCAAGGATATCGGCCTGTAGTTTTCTTTTTTGGTTATATCTTTACCTGGTTTTGGTATCAGGATGATGTTTGCTTCATAGAATGAGTTTGGGAGATTTGCGTCTGTTTCAATCTTTTGGAATAGTTTGTAAAGAATCGGTGTCAATTCCTCTTTGAATGTTTGGTAAAATTCTGCTGTGAATCCATCTGGTCCTGGGCTTTTCTTTGTTGGGAGCCTTCTGATAACAGCTTCAATCTCCTTTATTGTTATTGGTCTGTTCAGATTTTCTACGTCTTCACGGTTCAGTTTTGGGAGCTTGTGTGTGTCCAGAAATTTATCCATTTCCTCCAGATTTTCAAATTTGTTGGCGTACAGTTGTTTATAGTAGTCTCGAATGATTCCTTGTATTTCAGATGAATCAGTTGTAATATCGCCTTTTTCATTTCTAATTTTTGTTATTTGAGTCTTCTCTCTTCTTTTTTTTGTTAGCCATGCTAATGGTTTGTCAATTTTATTTATCTTTTCAAAAAACCAACTTTTTGATTCGTTGATCTTTTGAATTGTTTTTTGGTTTTCAATTTCATTCAGTTCTGCTCTGATCTTAATGATTTCTTTCCGTCTGCTAACTTTAGGATTGGATTGTTCTTGTTTTTCTAGTTCTTTAAGGTGAAGTGTTAGGTTGTTCACTTGCCATCTTTCCATTCTTCTGAAGTGAGCATTTAATGCAATACACACTTCTTAATTGTAACCCACTCCTTTCTCCTCTGTTAAAATACAATTATTCTTCAGGGAGCTCATTCAAAAAATGATAGCAGCCGTTTATACTTTAGCATGAGTGAGTTTACCAAACACTCTGCTTTTCCTTTTTCTCTTTTTTTTTTTACTTTTGAAAAAGAAATTATTTATTGAAAATGCAATCATCTAAAATCACCTGTATATGCAGTGGCACTGAGGCTGGCAGATGTGTTAGAAAGTGTTATAAGGGGCCCAGTTTTTGGCCTCGGCCAAGCGTTGCCCCAACTAATTTTTATGCATGGCTATTGATTAGCAAGTAAAGTACACACCAGGATTTCATGTGGCATAGAGCGCAGAACACAATAAAATGAAGTGAAGCCAAACATTAATTATATATGTGTGTTTAGTTAGCTATGGTTATAGCATGGGTATATATTAGATCAGAGAGGATTCATTCCTTAAAACGGATTTCTGTCCCTCCTACTTTATTTTTTTCTGTATGACGTTGAGTCACTTAAGGTCTTTACAGTGCAGTGTTTTCATCTAAAATGGAAAGACAAGTTGAGACTTCCTGTTCAGACGACAGAAGAGTTTCCTCCTTTTAATTCATTACGTTCCTCAATTGTATACTGTGTGGCTCCGTCATGGTCACTTAAGACCTCTGTTTCCCCAGTTTCCTCACAGATGTGCTGAAATCAAAATTCCAAATAAGTTCATCAAAGCCAAAATTCATCTGCTTTTCTCTCCTTTGCTAGTGCCTCAACCTGCCTTCAGCCGCCCGTTCCACAATCCATCCTGCTTTTCTTATTTCACTAGAAAAGAAATAGATGAAAAGCACGAGCTTTGGGGAAAGAAGGACTAGAAAGAGATGTGACTTTCAGGGAGGGGAGTTGCAGAAAAAAATAAAGCAAAGAGGTGAAGCTGAAGATACCAAAGAGAACATTTCCATCTTTATTATTTTTCCCAGTGTCTACCCTGTCCATCTCTCTCTCTGGTCTCACTTCCCTTCTTTGTGTGGACGTGTAGGGCATTGCTACATATGCCCATAGGCACACCAGTATTATTTCAACAATGCAGAGTATTAACTGATCCTTTAAAATCACTTCAACACTTGGCATTGAAATCATGAAAAATCTACTACGTTTCCAGTCAAGTATCTTTCACTTATCATTCAACAGATATTGATTTAACACTGTGCTAGGCACCTGAGGATACAGAAATGAATGAAACAGATAAATTGTTTTTATCTGCATAGTGAAAACAATTCTGCCCTTTGTCTGAATAGATGGACTGTGTTTTGGAAGAGAAAAGAAATATACCTGTTTAGCTTAGGATAATGGGACTGTGTGTGTGTGTACCATTAAAGGCACAAGGAAATTCGTGAGTCTTTTGGGGTTTTGCTATATCTATTCCTAATTATTTCAAAAATTCAAGTTACCCTGCATGAATGCTGTAATTGCTCATGTTGCAATTCAAGCCATTATCTCCTTTTTTCATATGGTCATAATGTTATAAATAGAAGATGAATTCCTGGAAAGCCATTTGATACCATAAAAACACCAAAAATTAATGACAGAAGAAAAATAGAGAACAAACATATGCTTTTATATGTAATTTATTAAGTATATAAAACCAAACACTTTAAGGTAATCTTTGGGGGATTTTTTTTGCAAAGGATGTACTGAGAATTTTTTAAATGAGCCCATTAAAATCCAGGCTGATGGTGGCTTCTACCACCAGCCCCCACTGCAGCAGGCCCTTGACGTTATAGAAAACCGAAGTGGCATCCTTGTCCAGCATCTTTCTTGCTGACTGAATGTGTATGAGTTGAAATTCCTTGAATGGAGGCGGCTGAAGAATTCTTCTTTCCTTGCTCATGAGGCAAATGGGAGTCAATGTACCATGAGTCAAGCACTGTTTGTTCTGGTACGTGCAGATAAAATCCTAAATGCCCCCACCCAGGAAATGGCTGCGTTATTTGCGAGACTCAGTTCAAAATGAGGATGACAGGACTCTGTTAAAAAATAATTGAGAATTTCACGAAGGCAATAGCAGAGCCCTGAGCCACACACAGGCTCTTCTGAGCACAGGGCTCTGGGTGCATGAGATCTGCCTGCCCACGATGCCGGCCCCGTGCCCACCTGCACAGACAGACAGCTTGCAGAGACATCAGCCGCATTCACCTCCTTACCCCACACCCTGGGCTCTACAGCACTTCTGCTCTGCTTTTGGGCTCCGGCTCAGTCTTCCTGGTCCCAGTGTATTCTTCTCCTGTCTTGAGCAAGCTCTCTCTCTTTCTCTCTCAGCTTCCCTTTCTTCCTAACTCCAGCATCTTGACACTTCGAGATATGGCCCATCCAATCTCTGGATTCAAATCCACAGCCTGTTCCAAGATCAGTTCTAATCTCACATACGTAAATGTCTTTCAAAATTTCCCTGTTATCTCCAGGCATTACTCTTCTTGGTGCCAAAATGGATCATAATGACCAAGTCCTCATCCTGCAGGTGTGACGAATGGGCACGTGGAAGGTGGCTGTGCGGGAATAACCTGGGCCCACTCACAGGGCTAAGAAGAGTCAAAAAGGAAACGATGTCCCCAACCCTCCCCTCGGTTCCACCTCTTTGCTACTGTCCCTTTTATTCTTTTGTTCTTTATCTCAATTCCCCACATTTCCAACCTCACATTGTTTCTCCAGTCTCGTTCTTCCAAGTGTCTGCAGAAGCTCTTGCTGGGGCTATCTTGGACCCACACCTAGGCCAGGAATCCAGGGATGGAGAGGCACCATTGGGCCGGAAGTGAATGTTTCCCTGCAGCGCCACGTGCGAGGGCCGCGACTCCCTGCAGCACGCTCCTGAAGGAAGAGGAGACATGAGTCACATCTCTGATTGCCCTGGGTGAACTGCTTTCAGATGGTTCTCGTCCCGCAGCGGAACCTGATGACTCACGAAAGTTTTCAGTCATGGACTCTTTCTTCAGAGATCAGTTGAAATGACTCACACCTCTATTTACCAGATTTTGCTGGGAATGTTAGGTGAAGTCCTTTCCTCTGGGAACAGGCAGTTTTCGATGTTTCTAGGCAGAGGAGGCGGCCGTGGGAGCAGCACACGCTGATGGGCCGCTCTGTTGTCAGGCGCGCTCAGCTAGCGCCAGCGGGGCCCTTCTGCAGGAGGCGAGTCAGCGTTGACAAGGCACATTCGACATCGGTACTGTTTTACTAATCCTAGTCCCCGGAAGGGGAGGCTGAACAAATGTTTCAAGTTGTGAATATTTAGAAGAGAGACTGAGAGGAAGAAAGTATTATGGGGGCATTGGTAAGAGGCTCAATACCTGAGTCTTGGGAACTGCAATCACTGATTGTTCCCGATGAGGCTACTAAGGTTATCTGCAGTCGATGGGAAAGGAGCGGAAGGTGAGTCAACCAGGCACTGCCACGACTTCAGGCTCAGGCAAGCGGGGCAAGCACCCAGCAGGCAGTGAGGGACTTTGCACCAGAGGCTGGCAGGTGCCACTGGCACTAGTACCTGCCAGAGTTCAGGAGCCTTCTCTTCCTCCTCCGCCGCAGGACAAACGTCTCCCCCAAATGTCAGATGCCATCTCAGGGAAAGATGCAAAGTTAGTCAAGAGACTGAGCAATTGTAGAAGAGAAGAAAAGCACTACCTGAAGAAGCTATTGAAATTAGCAGGTGGACTAAGCTTTAACCCAGATCAGACTTTTCAGTAAAATGTTCCCAGTAGCCATTGGGTAGGGGCATGGGAAAATGATCAGGTTATTTATAGACCAAAATCATTTCATTTTTGTCTACACATCAAATGGTGCCATGCATGACATAGAAATCCTGCTACACAGTTGGTTATTTAGTACTTGTTATGTGCCAGGTACCATACTAGATGTGGGGGGAAAAGTCTAGTTCGAGAGAGGCAGCTAGATAAAACAATTACTGTAGCACTGTTGGGTTGTGCTTTAAATGTGTCCCCCAAACTTCATGTGTTGACTGAAGCTGGGGTCTTTGGGAGGTAATTAGGATTAACTAAGGTCGTCAGGGTGGGGCCCCCATGATGGGACTGGCGACTTTATAAGAAGAGGAAGAGAGGCCAGATCTTGCCCTTTTGCCATGTGATGTCCTGCCCCACCTCAGGACTCTGCAGAGTCCCCACCGGCAAGAAGGCCCTCAAACACGGCCCTCAGCCTTGGCCTTCCTAGCCTCCAGAACTGTAGGAAATAAATTAATTTTCTTTATAAATTAACCAGTCTCAGGTATTCATGCATAGCAACAGAAAATGGACCGAGACAGTTGGTATGATGGGGGATCACCTCAGATGCCCAGGGGCCCGGAGGAGGGACATTTAATGCAGAATAAAGACTCAGAGAAGGCGTCCTAGGAGTTGAGACTTGCTGAATTTGGAAGGGCAAGTAGGTGTTAACTAGCATTGAGGTTCTAGATGAAGAAAAGGGGGAAGCTCTTTCCAGGCCAGAAGGGTAGTGGAGAGACGCAGAGGTGAGAAAGGCCACGACTGGGTCCGAGGAGGGAGAGGACTCTGTAGCTGGGTGTGAGCAGGGCAAGCCCTGGAGGGCCAGGGCTGCAGAGGTACGAGGGGCCTGTCGGGGAGGGGCCTGGGAGCTGAGCCAAGGCATTCGAATTTTGTCCTGAAAGCTATAAAGAATCCCTGAAAGATTCTAACTAAAGATAGGATGGAATCAGTGTCTCGTTGGAAGAAGCTAATCTAGGTGGCAGGGTGGAGGATGGGAGGGGAGGGCGGGGACGGAGGGAGACAGCCCAGGGCAGTGGCGATGACCGTAGCCGGGTGAGAAATGATGGGGCCCGAACCAAGCTGGTGGCTTTGCCAGGGAAGAGGGGGATTCAGATTTGAGTCGCATTTGCCAGACAGAATCTAAAGGATTTTATAACCAATTATATGAGGGAGGCGAAGCAGAGGGACTTGCAGAGTTCTGCCTGGATTGTGGTGCTGGAGTGGGCGCCTTGTCTTAAGGGGGCTGCGAGGCCGACAGCGTTTGGGGGAAAGGAAGGTGATGAGGTGGGTTTGGGACATGATGGATGATGTGGCGCCTCAGATCCAGTATTTCGGAATGTCTCTGAAAAGGAAAACCAGGGCTTGGGCTTGTCGCTTTGGCAGGTACTGGTCATCTTAGTAAGAACAGGTTCAGCGTGGTGCGGGGGATAAAATCCAATCCTCTTTGCAAAAAATTTAATTTAATTTAATCATTTTTATTTTTATTTATTTTATTTTTAAAAATTTTTATTGAATCATAATTGATTATACATATTTTGGGGGTTCAACGTTGACATGTTGATCGAATCAATATTACAAGTATATATATTGTTACAAATTGTACTTATAATTTATGCCCCTTGTCCAATCTCTCCCTATCCCCACCCCCGCACTGATAACCCTAGATTCCTTCTCTCCTTCTGAAAGACTAATGGTTACTCTGTTGATTTGTTGCCTAGATGATCTGTCCAATGCTGAGAGGCATGATCAGGTCCCCCAGTATTATCATAGAGCAGCTGCTTCATCTGTCTCTCTGGAATGGGCTTTGTGGAGAGAGACATCCTCTTCCTTTCCTTGGTCTCTGCTGGTGGCTCTCCTTGTGTCAGTGCACTTCAGTGGCTGGTGGGCCATCTGCGTGGTGGTTGTGGCACCTAGCCACTTTTGCAGCAGTGGTAGTTATTGTGGTGGCTGTGGTGGGCCACCCACACGGAGGTGACGTTTTTGGCATGCTCCTTGGTGCTGGCGGTGTGCCTGGTTTTTGGAGGCAGGTCTGGTCCCCAGTTCGATTCCTCAGGTCCCCAGGCAGGCCCCGAGGTATTGGTGGTGTGCCTGGGCTGGAACTAATTTTTTGTCCTTTGCTTACTTATAAAATGGGGGAACTTCCTGTGGGGACCAGCACTTGAGCCCTGTGGTTGAGCTAAATTGCTGCTTTGCTGCTGATTCCCTGGGGAAGACTTTTTGTGCAGCTCAGGGTTTAATGGTTGATCTTATAGGTACTTCCGGCTCTCCAGAGACCCCATGCACATGGGTTGTGTAAAAACTCTGATCTGGGCCTGAGTCTTTTCATCAAACTGCACCCCAAACAGTTCTATATTCCTGACCGGTCTCCTCTGAGTGGTCCTTCACTGATTGGGGGCAGATCAGCTGTCCCTGCTGTGTCCCAGTGTTCCCCTGGTGGGCCTGTCTCCCCCACCACCCATGCTGCAAACACTTCCCATGGGACAGGCTGTGCTCCAGTCCTTTGCAATGACTCACTGGCTTCTGAGTGACTCCTTTTTTTGTTGTTGTGGCTCCTTAGTCCTATGTGGGTCCATGGGATCCCTATTAGTGGTCTTGCTGGCCCAGGAGCCACCAAGGCCCTCTTCTCCCCTGCCACCTCCAAGCAACTTCATCCAAAGGGCACAGCTGCAGCTTTTGCTGGCTCCTGCTCCATGCACTCAGCAGCTCCAGCTTTAAAGCAGTCATGGCCCAAAACGCTCCAAGCAGTTCTTTCTTTCTTTCATCTTGGCTTCTCCCACCTTCATGCACTCCGTAGGTCTCTCCTCCTCTTCCCCTGAGCTCTAGTGGCCCCATCTTGGCTGTTGTTGCCTTTTTATAGTTGTAAATTGGTTGATTTGTGGGAGAGAGTCATGCTGGGGACCATCTATTCCGCCATCTTGACTGGAAGCCTAAAATCCAATTTTCAGTGAATAAGAAAGTGAAGCTATTTTTTTCTGGTGAACGCTATTCCTCCTGGTGCATGCTTGTCTTGGTGAAAGTCCATTTGGAAACTGGTGGACACCACTGACTCCTGCCTCTTTTTCATACCATGCATTTGGCCAGTTCCTGAATCCTGTTGATTCTATTCCCTTAAGATCTCTTGACTCTGTTTCCTTTTCTCCATACAGCCTCCCACTTGAATCCAGTCTTTCCAAGATTTGCTGCCTCAACTTGAACAGAACTGAAAAAATCCTTTAAAAACACAGATCAAATCAGTAGATGGCCCTGTATAACCTTCAGGATAGAGTTTGGACTCCTCGGTATGACATATAAAGTCCTTTGTGACTGGATCCCTAAGTTCCTCTCTAGCCTCCACCCCTCCATGCCCCCAGCCCACTGCTCCCCAAAACCTCTCTGCTTTGCTCTGATCAAGACCATGTGGCTCCCTCTCTCACTCCAGCTCTCTCTTAGCACCCTGGGCTTGTCTCTAGTTAACACTTACCTCTCAATCATTGCCGTCACCTGCTAGTCTTCTTTCTCCCCACCCACCCCCCAGCCCCTTGACAATAGGAACCACGTCACATCCATCTTTTGTACCCATGGCAGCCAGTAGAGTAGCTGACGTAAGTGTACAAACTCAATGAATGTATGTTGAATAAATGGATGAAAAAGGTATTGATTCTCCAAGAGCTCACTTGTGAAAGGGTGTATGATTTGAAGCAGTGTCGAAGGGGTGGGAGCTGGGAGGCACAGGAGGCAGGAGACCTGGGGGGGAGGGAACAGTTCCAGTGAGCCAACCAGGGAGGAGACAAAATGGGCTGAGAAGCAGAAAAGTCCCTAGACACTCAAAACAAAAGGAGCAGGGGTTTTGCACCTAACAGCCTTCATCTGCTCAGTGAGGAGGAGATGAGGTCTGAGAGTGAGTGGGGATGGGCCAGGGCAGGGGTGAGAGGAGACCAGATAACGTTTGGAGGAACCATGAGGAAGGCTGGGCTAGGTCATGCTGTGGTAGCAATCAAGCCCAAACCCCAGGCACAGCACAACACATGATGATTTCTCACTCTGAATGTACAAGTCCAATGCGGGTGGGCATCAACAATCTCGTTGACAATCTCAAATTTGATAATTCCTCAAAGAACCAGGCAGGCTTCATAATTTTCAGGTCCGGTGTGAAATGAAAAGGCAGGGCTCCAGCCTGGGCTGGGATGCCAATTTCCCTTTCCCACGGGTTCCAATGTCCCCGCCACAGCTGATGGCTGGCCCCCGAGGGGTGGGAGCCTCCACCCTGGGATGCACTTAGTACCCAGATCAGGGTGAGCAAGAGGCCCCCTCTGAGTTGCCCACCAAGTGTGCAGGGGGCTGACAGCCACTGCCTCGCTCTGCCCTGAGATGCTGCAAGGCACGTGTCCAACAGCTATGGTTTAAATGTTTTTGTCCCCTCCAAAGTTTAAGTGTTGGAAACTTAATCCCCATTGTAATGGTGTTGGGAGGTGGGGCCTTTTGGGGAAGTGTTTAGGTCATGAGGCTCTGCCCTCATAAATGAATTAATGCCACCATAAAAAAGGCTTGTAGGAGTGAGTTTGCTCTCTCTTCCACCTTCTGCCACATGAGGACACAGAAAGAAGGCCCATGCCAGATGATGGTACCTTGATCTTGGACTTCCCAGTCTCCAGAACTGTGAGAGAACAAATTACTGTCCTTTATAAATTACCCAGTCTCAGGTATTTTTTCAGGAGTGGAGGGCGATGGTGGAAGATGGGCTTCCCCCTTCACTGTGACCTAGTCACCTCCCCAGATGGAAGGCAGGAGCCATAGTAGGGCAGGGGCAGGGAGGGGGAATTGGGCAGGGCCAGAGGCCAGGGGACAGGAACCAGTGGCCAAGCACATGTCCTGGGATTCAGGGAGACAGCAAGAGGCAGGGCTACACATGAGCAGAGACTCCAAGTCCCCAGCTGTTTTAGTCCGTTTTGCATTGCTATAACAGAAATACCTGAAACTGGGTAATTTATAAAGAAAAGAAAGGATTATTTGGCTTATGATTCTGGGACAGCTGCATCTGGCGCAAGCCTCAGGCTGCTTCTACTCATAGCAGAAAAGTGGCAGGCAGCTGGTGGGTACAAGCAGATCACATGGCAAGAGGAAGCGAGCGAGCGAGTGAGAGAGAGAGAGAGAGAGAGGAGGTGCCAGTGTCTTTTAAACAATCAGCTCTCGCAGGAACTAATAGAGCGAGAACTCACTCACTACCCCCCCTCCCCCAGGGAGAGCATTAATCCATTCATGATGGATCCGCCCCCATGACTCAATCAGTTTCCAACACTGCCACATTGGAGATCAAATTTCCACATGAGTTTCGGAGGGGAAAACACATCCAAACTCCATCACCAGCATGCTCCATTGTCCCATTACACTGCACTTACAGAACACAGGTTTGAAAATAAAATCCTTAAGAATTTCGAGGCAGTGACTCCAGAGCCTTAAATCCTGACCTCCTGAGTACACATCCTGTGCAACTGCACCGGCCCCACATGGCATGATGCCAGCTCTGTGCCTTCCCTCCATCCTTAAAATCCTGGAATGGCTCACATTCTATTTTGTTTTGGTTGGGTTTGGTTTTTGTTTTGATTTTTTTAGGAATAAAAATCCAAATGCTCTAACCTGGCTTTCACCTTTGGGCCTTCTGTCGTACTGTTCTCATTGCTTGGACATGCTTAAGCCCTCCCCCACGGCCCTCAGCCTCCGTCTTGTTCATCACTGAGGTCTCGATTTCAATGCCACTTTCTTAGGGAAACAGTCCACGACCCCACAGCGTGACGATCAAATGCAGAAGGAACTTCCCGTGGACAGGCGGATCACACACATCAGAAAAGAGGATTGAAATAAGCACACAGCTTGACTACAGCCTTTCCACAAGAACGGCTGGGGTTGCCCCTGAGACATGATAGGACCTGGGGTAGAAGCCTGTGTGATCAAGCTGTTATTAGCATGTTCCTCTCCCTGTGACTGCACTTACCACGTGGGGTAGTAATGCCTGTGGTCTGCATCTGTTTACTCGCCCTACAGAGGCTGAGATTTCATCCTCATTACCTAGGTACGTGCTAAGTGCTCAGTGAATATTTGTTGGCTAAATCAATGAATGAAAGTTTTGTAGTTGTATGCTCATGTTACTGTAGCAGCCTAAGACTGCATCCGAATACCAGAGTTTCCTCAAATAATAAAACTATTCTCTAAAGCAGAGGATGCTCACTGGAGCTCCCCAGGGACTCCTAGGGATTGCATGGATTGGCTTGGGGTGGAAGGACTATAAATCCCAGAGACTGAATGCAAAATTTTGTGAGTACATGAAGTTTGGAGAGGTAGATGATCAATAGTTTTTAATATTCTCAAAGGTATCTCGATCCACCAAAGCTAATGAATCTTTGCTCTGAAACAGTGGTTCTTAAAGTGTGTCCCCAGAGGATTAGCATCAGCATCATTAGGAGACTTTATTAGAAATCCAAATTCTCAGGCCCTACTTCAGCCCTGCTAAATGAGAATCTCTGGATGGGGGCCCAGCAGTCTGTGAAGAAGTCTCCCAGTCTTCTGTTGTTGTACATTCCAGTCCGAGGACCACTGGAGAATTAGGAGACATGTGAGGTGTGGGCCCCTGGCATGATGGATGACGTGTCTGACAACAATCAGAAGAAATAGACTTATGTTTTCAAATCCATAGAGGTAAAAAGTGGGGATAAACTATAAAAGGCACAGAAAGAGAGATAGAGAGAGAAGGCAAGACAAAGCATGGCAAATAGCAAACAAAAATACAGTAGTAGAAATAAGTCCAAATATGTGAGTAACTGAAATATACTAACACACTAAAGTCACCAATTAGACGAGAGAGAGGCCTGGGTTGGTTAAAAAAATGGGCCCAAACCTCACGTTATACATGGTAAATATATTATTTTTATTTGTCAATTATACCTCAACCAAGCTGGGGGGAAAGAAAGAAAATTAACGAAACACAATAGGCAGATCGAGGAAGTTACTAAGCGCTCTCATGACATCATCTTGTAGCTTGCAGAGTTTTACAGCCCTGCAGGTGGCAGCCAGTGGGGAGCAGAGCGGGAGGAGGCGGTTCTTCAAGCGTGTTCTCTCCCTTCAGTGATGAGCACGTTCACCAAACCTGCAACTGGTCGTGGTTGTGACGCGTGTGCACGATCATCTGTTATCCTTAGGCCAGCACGTTAGTACTTACTGTGCCATAAAATGAATTCTCTTTTTAATGTATGATTACGTATGATTATCAGAGGCATTTGGTTTACCCTAGTAGAATTTTATATGGTGCCAAGTTTAGTAAGTCTTTTTTTTCTCTTTCTTCCTTCCCTCCATTTCTTTCTTTCTTCTCTCTTTCCTTCCTTCCTTTCTTTCTCCCTTCCTTCCTTCCTTCCTTCCTTCCTTCCTTCCTTCCTTCCTTCCTTCCTTCCTTCCTTCCTTCCTTCCTTCCTTCCTTCCTTCCTTCCTTCCTTCCTTCCTTCCTTCCTTCCTTCCTTCCTTCCATCTGTCCTTCCTTCCTCTCCCTTTCTTGCTTTCTGATAGCTTCAGCCTCAAGAAGCAAAGGGATTGGGCAAAGGTCAAGAGGCCACTTGCTGAGGAGCACAAGACCTGCAGCAGGATCTGCACAGTGAGAGTGGGTGGGGAGAGCCCCCCAGGGGGTCCAGGGGAAGTCAGCGAAGGTGCGAGCTGTCTGCAGAAGGGAAGAGAGTGGTCAGGTAGGGCTGGAAGGAGGGACTCAGCAGGTAGAGACTGCAGCGACAAGGAAAAGAAAATCATGTGTTTGACCTAAGAGCAGAGGAGGGAACATCCCCAAGAGACTTTGAGGTTCCATCTCTTCACTGAGCTGAAACAAGCTGGGGTTTCTTTAGCAGCTCCCATGACATGGGGACAATGGGAGATCCGACACATGGGGAGGGCCTCGCTTAAAGGTTAAAATGAGGAGGAGCTGCTCGGTGGAGAGGCCCAGCTCTTTGAAGTCTGACGTCAGAGTTCACTTTGGAGTGACACTGGGCAATTGATTTCCTTGAGATTCTATTCCCTTGTCTTTGAAATAAGGATTAACAGCACTGTTAGGAAGATGACATAACGAAGCACAGGAAAAGCCCACAGTGCAGTAGACACTCCATCAGCATTAGTTCCCTTGGCTCTGTTGGGTCCCTCTTTTCCCCAATGTACAGCAATATGGATTCAAATTCATTGTGTGCTTCTAGCTCTCCAGCAAGTGTTCTTAGTGCAGCACTAACTATTAAATTTTGCTAGAAAATAATGCATCTCCTTACCTTGCAGCTGTCTAGATAACCTACTTAACCGCATCTAAATCTAGAAATTCAGAAATGTTTGAATGTGTCTCTCCCTCTGTAACATCCTGGGATGTCCCCACTCTGTTTTCTCACCCACTTTCCTTTCAGTGGTTCAGATAGTCTCTCAATATTTGTGTTTGCAAAAACCTGTCCCTAAGCCTGAAATTTCTTCCAAGTTCTAGTGGCACAGATCCAAGCAGCCTGAGGACTGCATCCTCTTGCAGGGCCCACCCTTACCTCACACAATGCTCCTACTCAGTGAATATGTAGGCAAGGCCACAAGATGCCACATCCTGAGTGGGGACCCACGGTCTTCAGCTAAGTCAGAAACAGTTCAGCCCTCAAGGGACTCTCCATCCAAGGGGCCAGGCAGATTACGCAATGTCCCTCTGGTACGGGATGTGCCTGAGACGGGGACTGGGAGGTGGGGCGGGCCGGCAGCTGCTCAGACCTAAAAGAAAAGCAACAGAGGAACAAGACAAAATGCCACCCCAACCGTCGAGGTCCCCAGCCACATCAGAGGGCTGCTGGGCACTGTGGAGTCGCAAGTCCACCAGGAATTCCCAGCCAGCACTGTCTGCCCTGCAGGCAGAAAGCAAAGCCACCATAGGCACCGCAGCAGCAAGGCTGAGCTGGAGAGGGAGCCGTCCCACCAGGGCAGGGCTGCACCTCCAGGACCTGGCCCTCATGAAATGCGGTAATACTTGCTGGGGGATACTGTTCCCACATACTTGCTTGGGAACAGAAAGACCTGGACCGAGGGGAAGAATCTGTGGGCTGACATTCTCCAGGAATTCCACATCCATATGGACGTGGTGATGCCAGCACTGAGGGTTAAGTAAACGTCATGATCTGGCTCTGGGGTGGGAAAAGCTGTCCCACGTGTGGGTGTGCCCCGCAGGCTGCCTGGAGGACAGGGCGACCCAGCAAGATTGCAGAAGCCGAACTACTGAGGAGAACGAATACACCTTTGAACGATCATGTGGAACACCTCTGCAGTTTTCACAAACCGACGCCTCTTTCTTTCTGCATCTGCTTGGAAATCACCGTTCTCGTGGCCATTGGACAACATGATGCGGCAAAGAAAACATGACCTTGGGGTCAGACACACTCAGGTTCAGTCCCAGGCCTGAAGCACGTAGTAGCTGGTGACGGGCGAGTCACTTATCCTCCCTGGCCTCAATGTCCTAATCTGTAAACTGGGGCAGAGGGTCATGGTGGAGACTGGATTAGAACTAATGTATGAAAAGTGAGGTGTCTGGTATGTGTTAAATATTCAACAAATGGTCATGGCGGTGGCTGTGGCTGCCCCTGAGCGAGGGATGCCCTCTCCCTCTTCTCACGCTGTGTCGGGCCACTAGACCATCCTTTGTAACCCCTCTTCTCTCTGCTCCTCTCCCTTCCTTTCTTATCAGGCCCATCCTCATGAGTGACAAAGTACAGCAGAGGCAGCTGTGGGTGTCCCCACTCCAGTCCTCTTGCCCAACGAAGACGCCTCCTTCTTAGCAAAGCTGGCCCTTCTCACACCAGCTGAACGGGGCCTCTTCCACTCCTGGACTCCTACCACATATGGTTTACCCATTCCTCCATGACACTTGCCACGTTTTGCCTGGCATGGTGGTGACCGAGTGCCTGTCACTGACTGAGCTGAATCAGGAGCCAGGATGTGCACAGACCAGGCCATTCCGACCTGGGCTCCCACTCAGCACCCAGCAGGTTGCCCTGTGTGTGTATGTGCTCATTACATATTGAATATGAAGAAATTTAGGAAATGCCACCCAAAAAATGCTGCTTTGGTATGCTGATTTCATCGAACCTAGGACACTTGGAGAATAGCAAACGTGGGGAGGAGCTTCTTCTGAACTCCCCTTATCTGCCTAAAGACAGTTCCTCCAAAAGGATCTCAGTTGTCATGAATCCCTCCCTGGGAATCGCATCAACCAGGGAAGATGAATTCACATCATGGGAGAGGAGACTGGAGGTCCCCTCCACACCCAGACAGATCTGTCACAGGCCGTCACCTGATCTTCTGAGGACTCATCCATTTTTACCAAAACCTATTTACTCACCTCTAAGTTGCCTGCATATCCCCTCCCCCTCCCCTATGAGGAGGCTATACACACTTCTAGGACTCACTGAGGTTTTGTTTGTTTGCTGCTTGGCGGCTGGGATTGAAGAGATTGGCAGGGATTGAAGGTGTTATCAGCACCACGCTCTAACCAATTGAGCTGACTGGCCAGCCCTCGCTGGGTTTTTGAATGCTCACTTTTCTTGATGCCCGTGATGCCCCCATGCACATAATAAGTGTGTATATCTGCCCGTGGCCAGTTTATTTCATAGACTCAGTCATCAAACAGAGGGCAGAGGGAACGTTTTCCCTCTCCTACAAGTGTAATTACAAGAATAGTCAGCACATACTGAATGTGTTAACAAATGCATGAAAGCACTTTCTCCCTGCACATACTAACCCACCAAGAGGTGGGTGAATAAAGGTTATCTGAGCCAATTTCATATGGACTGTATCCTCAGACAGCACCAATTGTCCCAGTCGCTCTTCTAAGCCGGAACCAAAACCATATATTGTGATCTTTAGTTTTCTGGGATTTGCAATATAAAAAGGAACCTGATGCCACATTCCAGAGCTATTACAAGTCAAATTCCAATACTACAAACTCTAAAAGATCATAAAATACATCATGGCAAAGATTACTTCCAATAAGAGTCTGGCTGGCTAGGGTTTTAAATCTCTTGGCTTGTCAGATGCTGTTATAATCTGACTTCACTTGTGGCATTGCTAGCAAACTTTGAAAATCCTAAGCATGCTGTTGGCAGGGGAGATGGATGGAATTGTTGGGAAAGCCATAAGGTGGAAAACATTAATTAGAGATTAAGAAAAAAAGTACAAAGGAAATGAGGAAAGGATAGGCAAGTGGGGAACTCGGTGAGGTTTTGGTGGAATGGTGCTTTATCCTGTGCCTGAGATCTTCCTCCTCCTGGCGTCTTTCTCTACAGAGGCCTTGACAGACCCTAAAGGTGACAGAGTGATCTGAGAAACCTAGGAAGTGGGCAGGCTGGTTGGAGAAATATCTGTGTGCTACCCCCTTTTGACGTTATTCTAAAGAACTTCTAAAGAAAAGTTCTAAAGAAAGATTAACAGCAGAGAAGAGTTTTCCTTTCCTCCCAGTCTCTACTAATCCCAATCTCTACTGATCTCAATCTCTATTAATGATTCCCTTCCTCCCAATCTCAACCGATTGGCACATAGTAGTTGCTCAATAAAATACTTTCAACCTGATTAAAGTGTATGATTGTGGCTTCAGTGCAATTCTTGCCACATTAATTTGTGTTTCATACATTTGAAAGTAAGATGAGTTTTACTTTCAAGATTGTGACGTGACATAATGCAAGGGTCAGCACTGTAGGATCAGAAGTGATTATGTCAGTGACCGGATAAACAGCTTTATAATGGAGGAGTTCTGACAGGTCACTGTGGGTCTCTTTGAGATGTTCTGCTTTGTGTCTGCTAAAAGAGAAATATGAGCAGACAAAACATTGCTCATTTTGCCTAAAAAAAGAAAAGAAAAGTAAAAGGCCATCATGCCCCAGGGTACAAGTAACAGACAATAAAATAGCAAATACCAGTGAATTGTTGGGAATTGGGTTTTTGCTAGGGCATGATGGAAAACACATTTACACCTAAGAAACAGGAACAGATGGGCTAGATTCCATGGGAAATGGCAAGCAAGAGGATAAAATAGACCATAGACAGTGAATCACTTTCATGATTAAGAAAATGTAGATTAATTATAAAGGCTTTCTTTCTGAAGCTCACTTAAAGCTTTATAGGCACACACAGAGAAAAATCCTACAGCATGCCTAACCAGGGGTTATGTGCTAGCTATGTTAACTGAATAGTTAGGGTGGGGGATTTAGGTGGGAATATATGGTACATATTAAACTTCAGCCTCTAACAAAACGCATACTCATTAAAAATTTTCATATTGAGTACTTATGCTACAGCATGTTTATGAAACTCCAGCAACTTTTGTTAAATGCTTCGTGAAGGGGACCTTATTCAGCAAAAGATGCTGCCCTTGTGGTGTTTTTGTACAGCTGAAAAATTCCAGGGTTCCTTGGCATACAAGGTTCTATCATGCTGAGGCTTTTGAAGCCACCAGGTTTTTTGCTACAGAAAAACCACTGCTGAGCACCTGGGGAGTCCCTGGGACATCAGTTAAGAGTCCCAGGGGACAGTAGAAAATCAGAATCTGACCCAGTGTGATAATCACTCTGGGGGCCTTTGCTGTTTATTTTCTCACATTCCTCCTGCCTGCCACCTCATAACTCATCTTTGTCCCCTTCTCTGACACTCTTGATGCAAAGCAGAACCAGCAGAAATGAATAGAAGGTTACAAATGAGCCAGCTTGAGTGGTTTGGGAATCAGCCCTCGGCTGGGCTGAAAGGTCAAAGCAGCAGCAGCCTATATTTAGCCAAGAGGTGCAACAGCTGAGAGGGATCTGATCACAGTCCTAAGAGCTCAAAGCAGGCAGGGGAGCAGTTGGTCACAGGCAAGGGAATGAGAGGTGTGGCTTTACATGCCAAGAGCACTTAGACTGGACCAAGGAAAGGCTCTCCAATCTTCTAGAAGTCTTTGACAAAAGATGGGTGACAGGTTCTGGTAATCATGCTACACTGAGAGCCAGCCTCACCTGTGTGAGGACATCCAAATGGGCACCTGGAAAGAGAAGGCACATGATATGCTGCCCTCCCCCTGACACACACACACATGTGAGCACACACAATTACTCACTGCCAACCTCTCTCCACAGGTCTCGGTGTCACTGCTGCATATTGGTTTTATGAGAAGGCAGGAGAACACTGCCATTGGGGGGGAAGTGAATAAAATAATTCAAATAAAAAAAATTCCTAATGCCTGTTATTTCACCATTATAACTTCATTCCTTTGGATCTTCAAAAGTTTCTATTTAAAATTTAAATACCTTTGTGTCAGAGGTAGGGCTCACTGGTAAGAAAAAATGGCATCTGGTTGTCCTAGGAATCTTTAGTTCTGGGTTATTTTGACATCTCAAACACTGTAGCCTGGCTGTATGTTGTCTGGGGTCCCAGGCCTGCTGAGCTGGGACTTAGATTTCACAGAGGTGAACTTTCCCTGCTGGCTGGCTTAGTCTCCAAGGACAAGAACCTAGCTAGGGATTTATATTGCCCCAGGTCCAAAAACAAAATTAAGAGGCAATTAACATATTGAAAACATATTTGTAACTTGTGACAAAGGTAAATTGCTTTAATATAAAAAGAGCTCTTGTAAATCAATATAAGATGAATACCATATAAAAAATCAACTGCAACAACACAAACCCCTACAAAAAATGAAGAGATAATTTGCATGGGAAGAAATACAACATGATAAAAAGGCAAATGAAGAAAAACAGTTCAAACTTACAAATAATTAAAGAAATGTGACATAAAGCAGCAATGAGACCCTCTTTTACTCCTCAAATTAGCAAACATTTTGTTTTATTTCATTAATGATAAAATTCAGTATTGGCAGGGTTCAGAATGGGTCTCTTTTCCACTGGTGGTAGAAGTATACATTGGCATAGCCTTTCTGAGGGGAAGATTGGGATATTTATCAGTGACCAAGCATTTCTCATTATGTGCACCACAGGGAACTGGTTAAGTAAACTGTGGTACATCCATATGTTACCACTAAAAATGGGGTTGTGGAAGAAACATTCAGTGACATTGAAAAAACATTAGGCTACTAAATAGCACATTCACTATAATTTTTGCTTAAACAATATATAGAAGGTTGAAAAACCAGATTCTTTCAACTTAAATTATTAAGTGTGAAATTTATTTTTCTTCCATGAGTGAGCCTACTTTAAAATCAACAGAATTTTCCAGTGCACGCAGAGCAGGGAGATGTCCAGCAGGTGAGGTGGAAGCTCCTCAGAGATCACACGCCCTGCGGTGCTGCTGTGCAATACAGCAGGTAGGCCTCACCGCCACCACCCGTCACCATCCCCAGCCCAGCCCAGTGTGCACGGAGCACAGAGACGTCCAGCAGGGGAGGCGGAAGCTCTGCAGAGACCACACGCCCTGTGGTGCTGCTGCGTGACCCAGCAGCCCGGCCGAGTGCATACTGACCAGAAAGTCGGCACCCCAGAGAGGCCCAAGACCCAAGGCAACCACACACACAAGGCACTAGTGGCCAACTGAGCAGACACGGAGGTAGCCATACCAAATTGGCAACACCAGGAACATCCTAGCCAGACAATCATGTTAAACCAGTGGACTGTGAAACCCCTTGCCACAATGACTAAACATCAAAGAAAGATACCAGAAATATGAAAAATCAAGAAAGTACACCACCAAAGGGTAATAATGCTCAAGCTCTAGATCCTATAGAACAAGAAGCCCTTGAAATGTCTGACAAGAAATTTTGAGTGATAATTCTAAGGAAACTAAATGAGATACAAGAAAACTCAGCTAGACAACATGATGAAATGAGGAAAAGTATACAGGACCTGAAAGAAGAAATGTATAAGGAAATCAATGCCCTGAAAAAGAATGTAGCAGAGCTTGCCAAGCTGAAGAATTCTTTCAATGAAATAAAAAACACAATAGAGAGTTTAACCAGCAGGCTTGCAGAAGTAGAAGAGAGAACTTCTGACCTTGAGGATGGGCTGTTTGAAATAACACAGGCAGACAAAAAAAAAAAAAAAAAAAGAATTAAAGGCATTGAAGAAAATCTGAGAGAGATATCAGACAACCTTAAGTGCTCAAATATCTGAGTCATGGGTATTCCAGAAGGGGAGGAAAAAGGAGATTGCATTGAAAACATATTCAACAAAATAGTGGCAGAAAACGTCCCAGTTATTGGAAAAGACACAGATCTTCAGATTCAGGAAGCTCAAAGATCCCCAAATGTATTCAACCCGAAAAGGTTTTCTCCAAGACATGTTATAGTCAAATTGGCAAAACTCAAAGACAAAGAGGGAATCTTAAAAGCTACAAGAGAGAAGCATCAAATCACCTATAAAGGAGCCCCAATCAGACTAACATCAGACTTTTCATCACAAACCCTAAAAGCCAGAAAGGAATGGGATGATATATTCAAAATACTAAAAGACAGAGATTGCCAGCCAAGAATACTTTACCCTGCAAGGCTATCCTTCCAAAATGAAGGGCAAATAGTATATTTCTCAGACAAACAAAAACTGTGGGAGTTCACCACCACACGACCACCCTTACAAGAAATTCTCAAGGGAGTACTGGGTTTGGTTCCTGAAAAATAACTACCACTGCCATAAAAACCCAAGAAAAATCAAAACCCACTAGTATAATAAAAATGGCATTCATGAAGAGAAAACAAACAAACAAAAAGGCTATCTACAACCCAAGGAACCAACAAAAACATAAAACAAACAGTAAATCAGAAAGAAAGGAACAATGACACCTGAGACATCCAAACAATAATCAATAAAATGCTAGGATTAAATCAACACTTTTCAATAACAACTCTTAATGTAAAGGGCTTAAATTTCCCAATCAAAAGACACTGACTGGATTAAAAAGGAGGACCCAACTATATGCTGCCTTCAAGAGACCCACCTCACCCATAAAGACTCACATAGACTAAGAGTGAAAGGATGGAAAAAGATTTACCATGCAAACAGAAAAGAAAAATGAGCTGAAGTAGCTATTCTCATATCTGATAAAATAGACTTTAAGCCAAAAACCATAAAAAGAGACAATGAGGGACACTACTTAATGATAAAAGGACTGATGCATCAAGAAGACATAACAATCATAAATATGTACACACCCAATGTTGGAGCAGTCAGATTTATAAAACAAACTCTATTAAACCTAAAGAAGGAAATGGACACTAATACCATAATAGCAGGGGACCTGAACACCCCACTGTCAATATTGGACAGATCATCTAGGCAAAGAATCAGCAGAGAAACACAAGATCTAAACAATACTCTAGACCAATTGGACTTGACAGATATCTACAGAACATTCCATCCAACAACCTCAGAATATTCATTCTCATCAGCACAGGGATCATTCTCCAGGATAGATCACATATTAGGTCACAAATAAAATCTCAACAAATTCAAAAAAATTGGAATTATCCCATGTATTTTTTCAGACCACAATGGATTAAAATTAGAAATCAATAACAAACAAAATTCTGGAAACTATACAAACACATGGAAATTAAACAGCATTCTACTTAATGACATATGGGTCCAGGAAGAAATCAAACAGGAAATCAAAAAATTTATTGAAAATAATGAAAATAATGATACATCATACCAAAACCTGTGGGATACTGCAAAAGCAGTACTAAGGGGGAAATTTATTGCATTAAATGCTTACTTCAGAAAAATGGAAAGACGGCAAGTGAACAACCTAATACTTCACCTTAAAGAACTAGAAAACAAGAACAATCCAAACCCAAAGTTAGCAGACGGAAAGAAATCATTAAGATCAGAGCAGAACTTAATGAAATTGAAACCCAGAAAACAATACAAAAGATCAATGAATCAAAAAGTTGGTTTTTTGAAAAGATAAATAAAATTGACAAACCATTAGCATGGCTAACTAAGAAAAGAAGAGAGAAGATCCAAATAACACAAATTAGAAATGAAAAAGGCGATATTACAACTGCTACATCTGAAATACAAGGAATCATTCAAGACTACTATAAACAACTATACGCCAACAAATTTGAAAATCTGGAGGAAATGGATAAATTTCTGGACACACACAAGTTACCAAAACTGATCCAAGAAGATGTAGAAAATCTGAACAAACCAATAACAACAAAGGAGATTGAAGCTGTTATCAGAAGGCTCCCAACAAAGAAAAGCCCAGGACCAGATGGATTCACAGCAGAATTTTACCAAACATTCAAAGAGGAATTGACACCAATTCTTTACAAACTATTGCAAAAGATTGAAACAGATGCCAATCTCCCAAACTCGTTGTATGAAGCAAACGTTATCTTGATACCAAAACCAGGTAAAGATACAACTAAAAAAGAAAACTACAGGCCAATATCCTTGATGAATATAGAAGCAAAAATCCTCAATAAAATACTAGCAAACAGAATACAGCAACACATATGCAAAATTATACACCATGATCAAGTGGGATTCATCCCAGGGATGCAAGGTTGGTTCAACATATGCAAATCAATAAATGTGACACATCATATTAATAAAATCAAACACAAGGACCATATGATCATCTCTATAAATGCTAAAAAAGCATTTGATAAAATTCAACACTCATTCATGACAAAGGCCCTCTATAAGTTAGGTATAGATGGATACTATCTCAACATAATTAAAGCCATATATGATAAACCCACTGCCAATATCATCCCGAATGGGGAAAAGCTGAAAGCTTTTCCTTTAAGAACAGGAACTAGACAAGGATGCCCACTCTCACCACTCCTATTCAACACAGTGTTGGAAGTACTAGCCAGAGCAATCAGAGAAGAGAAGGAAATAAAGGGCATCCAGATTGGAAAAGATGAAGTCAAACTGTCCCTGTTTGCAGATGATATGATCCTATATATCAAACAGCCTAAAGCCTCTACAAAAAAACTCTTGGAGTTGATAAATGATTTCAGCAATGTAGCAGGATACAAAATCAACACACACAAATCAGTAGCATTTCTATTCTCCAATAGTGAACATGTAGAATGAGAAATCAAGAAAGCCTGCCCATTTACAATAGCCACCAAAAAAATAAAATACTTAGGAATTGAGTTAACCAAGGATGTGAAAAATCTCTATAATGAGAACTACAAACCACTGCTGAGAGAAATTAGAGAGGATACAAGAAGATGGAAAGATATCCCATGCTCTTGGATTGGAAGAATCAACATAGTGAAAATGTCCATACTACCCAGGGTGATATACAAATTCAATGCAATCCCCATCAAAATTCCAATGACATTTTTATCAGAAATGGAAAAAAACTATCCAGACATTTATATGGAATAACAAAAGACCACGCATAGCCAAAGCAACGCTGAGCAAAAAAACTAAAGCTGGAGGCATAACACTAGCTGATTTTAAACTATACTACAAAGCTATAATAACCAAAACAGCATGGTACTGGCATAAAAACAGACACACCGATCAATGGAATAGAATAGAGAATCCAGACATCAACCCACACACCTACACCCATCTGATCTTTTACAAAGGCACCAAGCCTATGCACTGGGGAAGAGACTGCCTCTTCAGCAAATGGTGCTGGGAGAACTGGATGTCAATATGCAAAAGAATGAAACTAGACCCATACCTCTCAGCATATACCAAAATCAACTCAATATGGATTAAAGAATTAAATATATACCCTGAAACAATAAAACTTCTTAAAGAAAACATAGGAGAAACACTTCAGGAAATCGGACTGGACACATACTTCATGAATACAACCCCAAAAGCACAGGCAACCAAAGGAAAAATAAACAAATGGGATTATATGAAACTAAAAAGCTTCTGCACAGCAAAAGAAACAATTAACAGAGTTAAAAGACAACCAACAGAGTGGGAGAAAATATTTGCAAAATATACTTATGACAAATAATTAATATCCAGAATATACAAGGAACTGAAACAACTCTACAAGAAAAAAACAAGTAACCCAATTAAAAAATGAGCAAAAGAGCTAAGTAGGCATTTCTCAAAGGAAGACATACGAATGGCCAACAGACATATGAAAAAATGCTCAACATCACTCAGCATTTGGGAAATGCAAATCAAAACCACACTGAGATACCATCTAACTCCAGTTAGGATGGCTAATATCCAAAAGACTGTGAATGACAAATGCTGGTGAGGTTGCAGAGGAAAAGGAACTCTCATACATTGTTGGTGGGGCTGCAAAATGGTGCAGCCTCTATGGAAAATGGTATGAAGGTTCCTCAAACAATTGCAGATAGATCTACCATACGACCCAGCTATCCCACTGCTGGGAATATACCCAGAGGAATGGGAATCATCAAGTCGAAGGTATACCTGTTCCCCAATGTTCATCGCAGCACTCTTTACAGTAGCTAAGAGTTAGAACCAGCCCAAATGTCCATCATCAGATGTGTGGATACGGAAAATGTAATATATCTACACAGTGAAATACTACTCTGCTATAAAAAAGAATGAAATACTGCCATTTGCAATGACATGGGTGGACCTAGAGAGAATTATATTAAGTGAAACAAGTCAGGCGCAGAAAGAGAAATACCACATGTTCTCACTTATTGGTGGGCGCTAAAAATAAATAAATAAATACACAAAAAAACTGGGCGTGGGGGACGGAAGAAGACATAACAATTACAATTCCTTGAAGTTGATACAAGTGAGGTTGTTGGGGGGGGAGGGGGGGAGGGAGGTTTCGGTAATTGGCCAGAAAATCAACCACATTGTATATTGACAAAATAAAATAAAATTTGGAAGAAAAAAAAAATCAACAGAATTTCCCTAGTAGTAATTCATTTGTTCTATAAATATTTATTAAACTCTGCCTGTGAACCAGGCAGTATTCTTGGTGAGAGGTACAGAAGTGAATAAGACAAAATTCTAGCTTTCATGTACTTTTTAGTAGGGAAACAAGATAATGCATAAGTAAAACATACATAAACAAGAGGATGATAATTTCATGAAGAAAACAAAAGAGATTACTGGGATAGAGACTGTCAACAGGTTGGGGGACAACAGTAGATATGATGACTGAGCCGATGAAATTACATTTAAGTTGAGACAAGAGAGGAGAAGGACTGAGGCACATGAGGAGCGTTCCAGGCAGGAGAGAGAGCAGGTGCAAAAGCCCTGAGCGGGGAACAGCATCGAAATGCTTATGGAACAAATATAAGTCCAGTGTGGCGAGAGTCTGCATGTGAAAGAGAGCGAGAGGGTAGGAAGAAATGAGGTCAGAGTTAGACAGGAGCCAAATCACATATACTCTTAGGTCAAGGTATGGAGATTGAATTTTATTCTAGGGGCAATGGGAAGCCGTTGGAGAATTTTACCAATAATCTGTGAAATCCATTTTTAAGGAGAAAAAAAGTCTAAACTCTGGGTAATAATTTGGTCAATAAATTAGCTTCACATATATAATTTCATTTAATAAAACAATTCTGCAGCATAGTTATTGTTTATGCCCCTCACAGATCTGCTACAAAGGCTTAGAGAGGTTGAGTGACTTGGCCATGGTCACACAGCTGATAGATGGCAGGATTGGGATGAGAGCCCAGGGCTCCTGCACCCCAGGTAAGTTACTAGGAATGAAAATAAAGACCAGGCGGCAACACTGAATGTTAGTCAGTTACAGGGTGGCTAAAATTCATACATTAGCATTACCATGTGAGTAAATTGAATGAAATGAATCTTCCTGTCACCGTCCCCCAGTACCGGCTTTCAAGGAAGTAACTGAGGGACTGTTTGGGTTGCCCCAGGTTATTGCACCAGGACAGGAGAATCTGAGACTCTGATTGCAACATTTGGTATCTTCAATTCAGATTGTCTTTAAGCCTTTTGAAAGACGAGCCTAAGTGTGCTGGATGCAGGCTCTCTTTTGAAAGGACTACACCATCCCATCTCCTTGGGTGCATTCCTGTAGGAGAACTGAGCGCTTATTCCAAAACAGAAAGGCTGCTTCAAGTTGTCCGATCAGGCCCCAGCCATGCCCGGCTTCATGTCAGGATGGTAGAAACATCTGTTTTAGAGTTCAACCTTCTCTTTCATCCTTTGGCCTTTGTTGCAAAGGAGAAGCTGATCAGACTGAGCCATCCCAGCTGAGCCTTTTCCAGCTGCTGCAGAAGCCACCTTGCCTGTCTCTGCTTCCTAACGGGGTCACAACAGCCATTACCTGGTGCTTCTTTCTCTCCACGTGGGGCACTGAATCTTACTCCTTTTCCAGTCCCTCCTCAGCTCTTCTGGGCTCATCACTCAGGCAGCTGCCAGCTGGGCAGCATCTTGTGCCCTCAGTGCTCTGTGTTGTCTCTGGGTTCCCAAAATGCTGCTCTTGGTTAGCCAGACCTTCCCTAGTCGGGGCCCTGCCAGCCTATGCTTACGTCTTCTCTGGGTAGCCCAACTGTTCTTCTGTAGGGTCCTTCACAGACATAGCTCTTTGGAATTCAAGTTCAGCCTTCTTAAATAAGCTGGTAACTTATACGAGGTACCTAGAGTGATCAAATGCATAGAAACAAAAAGAACAGGATTGCCAGGGGCTGAGAGGGGGGGCAAAGGGGAGTTAATGTGTAACAGGCACAGAGTTTCAATTTTGCAAGATGAAAAAGTTCTAGAGATCTGTTACACAATAATGTATACTTAATACCACTGAACTGCAGACTTAGAAATGATTAAGATAGTAAATTTTGTTATATGTTTTTTAGCACAATTTTTTAAAAAGCAAATGAGTGGCGAGTCTGGTCTGCCCAGAGTATGCTGTCCCCTTCTCCACCAGGCCACCACTTGAATGCGTGGAGCTCTGCTTCCTTCCGTGTAGGTCAAGCCGTGGGTAATGAGACCCTCTGACTTGTCACTTGGTGTTCTGGGATAACTGAGAACCCACTGCCCTGCAGTCTCCATGAGTACACAGTCCATCTCCTCAACCCGTTTCACGATGCCACCCTCCCACCAATCCTCAGTAACCCTTCTTGTCAAAGTCACAAATGGCCTCCACTTTGCCAAAGGCAATGGTCACTCTTCTGTCTTCTCTCTCTCAACTTCTCTCTTTGACACTTTTGACCTCCTTCTTGAAATGCACTCTTCTCTTGGTTTCAAGCCCACCTCAATGTCCTGGTTTCCTTCTAACTCACTAAACCTTTTGATCCCTTTGCTGGCTTCACCTCTTCTCAGCAGGTAAATGTCAGTGTAGCCCAGGGCTCTGTCCTTGGCCTTCTCTTTTCTCTCACTATTTCCTTCCTGGGTCATCTAGTCCACCCCTTAGATTTACCCACAAGTCAACAGGATAACCCCAGAGCTGTACTTTCAGCCTGGACCTTCCCACTAAGCTCCAAAATTATGCCTCCACTGCCTCCTTGACCTCTCCTCTTAGATGTCTGTGTCAATGTATTGAGAATTTTCAACTCATTGTGGGTATAAATGTGAAATCTTTTCTTTTTTTATATAACTTGCCTGATTATGCTGTTCTCAATAATCAAGAATCTTGGGATAGTTCAGTCCAATTCCACAATGTTCAGATTATTAAAGCCATCTTATAAGATTTTTAAATCTTAATATTGTTCATATTTAAATATTATCTCAATAGATGATTTTCTGTCTGGGACAGCAAATGTGTGAAATAGGCCTATAACATTGTGGAACACCAGAAAGCAGGGAATGGGTCAAAGAATCCTATGGCCATGCCAAAAGAATTCAGGAGCCAAGTGAAAGAGTCTGCCTCTATCTAAAGAGGGAAACATTTGAACAACAATAAAAGCAATAACTGCAGTGGATTAAACACATCAAAATTATTAAATCTGTGAGTTCATAATGGAATTTTTAAAAATCTTTCAATTTATTCGTCGTATTTTGAGAATATTAGGGAACCAACACATTATTTTGACAACTTGTAAATAAAGCTTTGGGATAACCAAGTAGTTGATGAAGGAAAGTTCTCCTCATAGAAGCATTCCACCTAATAGATGAAGCGGGACTGGATGAGAATATCACAATTTTTGGAATTTCTGCTGAAATAACTGTTCTTGGAAAGGATCGTAAATAATGGCTTAAAAGGACAACTGTAGAAGAAAACATGGGGGGAAGTCTCATGCCATTGGATTTGGCAAGGATTTCCTGGGAATGACACCAAAAGAACAGGAAACAGAAGTAAAAATAGGCAACTGAGACAACATTAAAATTCAAAAGTTCTGCACATCAAAGGAGTCAATCAACAGAGTGAAAAGATAACATACAGAATGGGAGAACATATTTGCAATTCATATATTTGATAAGTGGTTAATATCTAGGATATGTAAAGAACTCCTGCAGCTCAACAACAACAACAAAAAAACAACCAGATTTAAAAATGGGCATAGAACTTGGATAGATATTTCTCCAAAGATGATATGTAAATGGCCAACAAGCACATGAAAAGATGCTTGACGTGACGAATCATGAGGGAAATGCAAATCAAAACCATGAGGAGAAATCACCTTACACCCATGAGGATGGTGTATTAGTCTGTTTCTGTTGCTTATCACAAAATACACAGAATTGGGTGATTTATAAGAAAACAAAATTTATTGCTTTTAGTTTCTGAGGCTGGAAGTCCAAAGTCCAGGGAACACAGAGGTCTTGGTGGTGGTGACAGTAATGGCAGGGTATCACTTTGTGAAAATGGTGGAGCAGTGAGAGCAGAGACTAACCTCCTCATTCACTCTCCTTTTAAAGGCCTCAGAACCAGGCCTCTGGCCTCCATTTTTAATCCATTCACTACAGCAAGGTCCTACAATCACCTCTTCAAGGCCCCACCTTTCAACGACCTTAATAGGATTTCCCACTCTCAGCAGTTACAGTGGGGATTAGTTTTGGGGGGACATTCAACCCAAGGCAGATGGCTACCATCAAAAAACAGAAAATAATTGTTGGCAAGGATGTGGAACAATTGGAACCCTTGCACCCTGTTGGTGGGAATGTAAAATGGTGCAGCTGCTGTGGAAAACAGCATGGAGATTCCTCAAAAAATTAAGAATAGAATTACCATATGGTCCAGCAATTCCACTTTTGGATATATAACCAAATTATTGAATGCAAATCTTGAAGAGACGTTTGTACACCCATGTTCAAAGCAGCATTATTCACAATAGCCAAAAGGTGGAAACAACCCAAATGTCCATGGATGGATGAATGGATAAACAAATTTGGTCTATACATACAATGTGATATTATTCAGCCTTATCAAGGGAGGAAATTCTGACACAAGCTACAACATGCGTGGACCTTGAGGACATTATACTAAGTGAAATAAGCCAGCCACCAAAAAGCAAATATTGTATGATTTTATTTTAAGAAGTACCTAGAGTAGTCATATTCACAGAGACAGACGACAGTAGAATGGTGGTTACCAGGGGCTGGGGGGTGGGGGAAATGCAGAGCTGTTGTTTAGTGTGTGCAGCATTTCAGTTTTGCAAGATGTAAAAGTTCTGGAGATAGACAGTGGTAATGGTTGCACGACAATGTGAACATATTTAATGCCAATGAACTATGCACTTAAAAATGGTTAATAGGGTATAAAGTTTCTGTATGTGGTTTTATTTTATACCACAATAAAAGAGAGAGAGAGAGGCAACTGGACATTATATTCCTCATGAGGAAGAAATATGAAATAGCCTTGTCAAAAAATTAAACCATTTTAAATCTGATCAAGCCTCCGGATCTAAATACTACAGAATGTGCAGGACAGAGGAACACGGTAAACAAGGTCACATGGAAGCAATCAGCAAAATCCGGACTGTGGGAAACTCTACAGGAAAAACAATTGAATTTCTTCAATAAATAAATTGCATGGGAAAAATAAAAAGTAGAGGGAGGAGAAAACCATAGATACCAATTGCAATGTACAGAACTTAATTGGGTCCTTAATTGAACAAACCATAAAAAAAAAAAAAAACACGATCAGAGAATATTTGATAATATTCAGGAATCTAATGGTTTTTTAAAAGTCCTTATCTTTTGGAGATGTATATACTAAATTATTTATGGGTGAAATAGTATGATAGCTGAGACTTGCTCCAAAATGATTTGGGGTGGAGAAGTTGGCAGGTATGGATGAAATATGCTTGGCTATGGGTTGGTTATTATCGAAGCTGGTGATGGGAGTCACTAGTACACTATCCTGTCTTTATGTGTGAAAATTTCTATAATAGAAAGTTTTCTTTTTTAAGTATTAACCTGGTATTCTACTCGAAGACCTCCTCATCTTCCCCCAGCAGCTCAGCACAGGGCACAGGGCCTGGGCTGCAGCACTTTCCCCTCCCATCCCCTGTGCCCGTCCTGCTGGTCAGGGCAGGAGGTGGCACAGAGTGCACAGGGACAGCTCCTTGCTGGGCTGTCCAGGGCGAGGAGGCAGTCTCCTCTTTTCATATAGCTGCAGCCTCTTTGCGCAGTCTGACCACGTGTGTGGCGGGATCTGCATGGCGCATCTCTCCTGGGACACATCTATGGGTTTTCTAGACGAGCCTTCATGTGCCTTTCCCTGCGGCACAGACCCCTGGCCTGAAGATCTGGCTCTGGCTTACTTTAGAGCTTCCTCCCTCCGATAGCCCCACCACAGCTCCTAGGGTTGCCCCTGTCTGAAGGACAGCAGCCTTGGGTGGGGTGCCTGAAGGCAGCTTAAGTCCAGCCACTTTCTGAGCTGTCTGCAAAACTCACAGGAAATCCATGTGTCATTTCTATGTCAAGTGGAGGAAATGCAGGATGCCCAAGTGGCACACCCTCTCCTGGCCGTCTCTCCATCTTTCTCCACATCCGGGCAGCATCAGACCATGTCTGCACAACTTTTAGATAAAAGTCGATTAGAACCGGGGATCAGTTGGGGTTGGGTTTGGTACCCCCACTCTTTGCAATTAATTATCTTGGAGCCTCTCTCTCCATTATTGAATGAATGAATAAATGATTTAACAACAACAACAAACACACCTCTGTGTAAAATACTGCCAGACTGAGCTTACAACTTAAGTTCTACTAGCCCAAGTATTCCAAATAGGGAGAGTCTGGATTTCACGTGATATTTTGAGTTGGCAACTGGAATAAGCTTGTTTCTTGTTTTATTTTTTTAATTACCCCAGGTTTTATGAAAGAATCTCTAACGATTAATATTTCAACTTCTTTTGGGTTTTTCTTATTGATAGAGCTGTAATGGTGTCCAGAAGCATAAAGTTAATATGAGATCATGAGTGTAATACTTTAATAAATTTTTCCACTGTGAAAGTATGTTTCTTAGCACAAAACAAATGCACAGTACGGGAGACTCAAGAAACACAATGCCTAGTGCAGCAAAGATAATAGCAGATATGACTTATTGGCATAGGTCTGATGTTAAGTACTTTCTATTTGTTACCTCATATAATCCCCCAACAACTCCACATGGTATGCATTATTTTTCCATTTAGAGATGAGGCAACCAAAGCTCAGAGAAATTATTTTAGTAAATGATGAAGCCAGGATTCGACTCCAGCTCCGTCTGACTCTAAAAGTTGAGTTCTTAGCCTTTATATAATTCTTATCATAAAACATTAAAAACACAATACTTACCTGGTTAGGAGATAGTTAGATAGAGATATGGATATTCAAGTTAAAATCTGTTGCCCTTTTGAGTAAGGTATAGGAAATTGTGAAAAACTTAGTGTATATAATGATCAAATCCTTACATATTTAACAGTTCTTCTAACGTATCATAAGAATTATTTCCCAAGAAAATGTTATGATCCCAGCTGGACCGGGTAATGTGGCAGAGCTGTTCATACAAGTTACCACATTATAAGTCTACTAGAGATCCAAAGAAATTTGCCTTCTGGAATTTGAAACAAAAGAACAAGCAGCAAAAGCTATCGAGGTAGGTCTAGAAGACCTGAAAGAAAAGAAAGTATCCAGCGTTGTAAACAGTAACCAACTTTTTTGAAACCGCTTCAGTTTCTTAACAATCCCCGAGAAGAATCACCAAGAAAATGTGGTATATTATCAACACAGTCAAAAAGAAGCCATCCGTGCCTAGGGAGCAGCTGGTGAGGTATTTACCTAATATTTAAACACATGTAGTTGAAGTAAAATGAAACCAATGATAACGTTGTTAAAGAAAAACAGAAAGAAGACGACTAACGCCCAAGGAGGAAGGAAGATAACATCCAGGCCACAGAAACAAATGTGGACACAGGCAACAAGAGCGTCTGTGACATGAAAAGACCCAGAACCACATCTGAGGGCTGCAAAGTAGAAATTACTGAACCCCAAAGGTGCCCTCAAAGAAAAAGAAAAAACTGGGAAGAGTTGAAGTGTGCAATTTCCTGAAGTCAGACCAGGGGAAAGAAAGAGAAATAGCTCTGAAGATGCAGACTGCCCAGCTCCCAGACCAAAGCAAAGAAAGCGGCTAAGGAAGACAACATTAACAAGGTGCTCCAGAAGTTTCCAAAGAAAGTAAATCTAAAATGACTTGAAGGTTAGGACTAGATAAATATGGTTACATTTCATCCATTTCATAACCACAAGTATCATAGCTGGACTTTTAATTTCTCAAGATTTGGAAGTCTTTACCGAAGAAGAAAAGGATATTGGAGATAAAAAAGATCCCTTTAAAAAGCAAAAAGGAAGCATAACAAAACAAACAAACAAAAAAACATAAAGAGAGACAAAATGAGAGAAGAGGTTATACGACTAGGAGCACCATCAAAGTGAGTCTGTGGTATGAAATCTGTTGTTAGCAAATGACATGCACTGCAGGGTTAGGATGTATTTTAACAGCTATGACAATACTTAAAAGGAAAAGTTAAGAGGAGTTACATCTTGTAGGTAAAGAAGATGAAGCAGTATGGTTTCGGGTATTTGCAAGTCTAAGGTGTAACTCATAGGGGTGGATTTTGTAATTCTGCAGACCATTTAGGTTTGGACATGCATTTCTTGACACTGTAAAGAAGGTGGAGGGAAAAGCAGCGCAATGCCATGTTGCCTAAATCTTGAGTGACTCAACGATGTTTAATAACATCATGTATCAAGCAGTAAAGTAGGGCTTAGGGGAATTCCCAGGGGAATCTCCACAAGCCGTTTTTATATCTAGGATTGATCTGAAGAAAATCTAGAAGTTCCCATGGACATGCTGTTCAGCTAAATTCCTTACCTTCCTATATCTTAAAATATTTTAGAATACAACTCTTTTGCATAACAAACCAAAGTAAAGTTTTGTTACTTTAGTGTGCTGGAGGGAACTATACATTTGACAATGCTGGATATGTTTGACATGAAATATAAAATTTCATTATTCACTTATTTAAATATTCTTTATATAAAAGGAAAAATCTATTTCTCATTTAGGGAAAAAAATTCAGATTTGGTATCTAAGACAAATAAATTTAATTTTTCTAAGTAATCAAAATATTACAGAAATTAATTTGGACTTTCTATCTCTTTCATAAGTAAAGCTAGTATGTAATTGTATTAGTTAGTACTGCTGCATAACAAATTATTCCAAAACTTTGTGACCTAAAACAATAAAAACCTTCTTTTTTTTCCTTTTAATCACATACTTACTGTGGTTCAGGAATTTGGAAATAGCTTAGCTAGTGGTTCTGGCTCAGGGTCTCTGGGGGTTGCAGTCATCTGAAGGCTGGACCAGGGCTGGAGAATCTTCTTCCTGTGGCTGGCAAGGCAGTATTGGTAGGAGGCCTCAAATCCTCATCATGTGGACTTCTCTATACAGCTGATTGAGTGTCCTGTGGCTGACTTTCTCAAAGCAAGTGATCCAAGTAAGTAAGGCAGAAGCTGCAAGTGCTTTTATGACCTAAACTCTGAAGTCACACACTGTTATTTTCACCATATCCTATTAGCTACACAGGTCACCTTATTCACTGTGGAAATGGATTGCACAAGGCTGTGGAAACCAGGTGGCAAGAATCATTGGGGACCATCTTAGAGGCTTGCTATCACAGTAGTCAAGGCACACTTAAGGAACACATACTTCTAAAATAAAAAGTTGGTCACATGGGGAGCTTGAAACACACTGTAACATATATTCTATAAAATATGGTATGTGAAAAAAAAAATAAATAAAATAAAATATGGTATGGGAGATTGCTACGGTAATTGCTCCTAATATACCACATCTCCTTGAACCCGTGACCTCACATGGTTCGCACTCACATTGATTCTGGCTTTGGTCACATGACTTGATTTGGCCAATGGGATAATGGGAAGTGTGATGCAAGCAGAGGCTTGAAAAGCAAATGTGCATTTGGACTTGATCTCTCCTGCTGCTGGGGATTCTTCCTTCACCATGTGAACAAGCCCAAGCTAGCGTCCTAGAGGGCAGGACAACATATGGAGAGAGACCCGGCCAGTCCAGCTGCCTTAGTGAGCACTGCCAAGACCACCTGAAGTGCAGATGCCATCCCAGCTGAACACAGCCCGCGTGACTAACCCACACATTAGTGGGCGAATAAAATACTTGTTTCAAGCCACTAAGTTTTGAGGTAGTTTATTATGCAGCAATGTATAACTGATACATTTGGAATGCAACGGCCTTTCTAGTTTGGGCTTGGGAGAAATCACAGAAGAAGTCATGGAGTCACAGAAGAAATAATTCTTCAGATCTGTGCTGGTCAATACAGTAGCTATTGAGAGCTTGAAATATGGCTAATCCCAATAAAGGTATGCTGTAAATGTAAAACACACACTGGATTTTCGAGAACTTCATATTATTAAAAAAAGGGAATGTAAAATATCTCAATTTTAAAAAATTGATTACATGTTGAGATGATATTTTAGATACAGTGGGTTAAATAAAATGTATTAAAATTATTTTTACCTGTTTCTTTTTGCTTTTTAAAAATGTGACTCTTAGAAAACTTAAAATTGTGTAAGTGGCTCATGTTTATGACTCACATCATATCTCTGTTAGACAGGGCTGCTCCAGATCCTTCCTAGTTACCAGGAGAACTCTTAACCACTGTCAAAGTTCTGTGCCAAAGCATGTTCCCAAGAGGCAGGGGGAGCTGAAGCTCCAGACCTCAAGACTACTTTGTAAGTCCCACCTCTGCCACCTCCACTCTCCCACCACCATACACACCTTATATAGCCTCATCCCTGGCCACAGTCCTTCTGTTTTCCTATCAAAACATGCTACCAAGAAAAGGTCTAAATTTATCCACACTGCATATAAAATTTAATGGCAGCTTAAGTGTTATATATATATCATTTTTATTTTAAAACAAAAGGTAGATTTTTTTTAAATTCAAAAATCCAAAGGTGAAATAATTAGGGGTAGGTAAAAGGAGTTATGATTACTGTTTCCCCTCCAAGAGTTCCCTACTCTCTCCCCCCAGGTAGTGATTGAGAGGGAGAAGGATCTCGAAGGAGACCTGACAGATGACAGAAATGGCCTCATCAGGAATCAACTGCACTTCATCTGCAGGTCCCGATTGTGCTCTTGGTTGCTAATAATCAGAAATCCAAGAGCCTTTCACTGTGGCCTTAATGAAATCTTCCCTAAAACCCTTACCACACACCTGTACACTACCGGAGTCACTTCTATAGGGCACAGAACTTTATAAGCCCAGCAATGTGCAGAGAAAGGGACCTTTTAAAGGTTTTTTGGTCCATATAGAGTAGCCTGTTATCTTCCCCAAAGCAGTCCATTCTTACTATCATATAGGAAAGAATTGGTTCCCAAATTTGTTCTTATGACCCATATGGCTTTTCTCTATGAAAACACTGCTCAAATCCACATGGTGGGAAAAATGGAATGCCTGTACGCATTCCCTGGTACTTGTTGTCCTTCTTGTACCTAAATGAAACCATCATCAGTAGGGTATATGTGTTGAGCTGATTGTCTAACAGAAGAGATGCATCTGAGAAAGCTCTGAGGCTCTTTATTCTAAACAAGTACAGTGAATAATAACACCTGCCACACCTGCTTTAGGCGGCCACAAGGAACAGAAAAGTGCATGCATGGATTTGCATATTGGTTCCAGAACTTAGGGTTTGATTTGGGGAGAGCTTCTGAACCTCTCCAAGCCTCATCTAGAAAATGAGAACAATGCTACATGCCTCACTGGGATCGGGTGAGAATTCCTAAGGCACTATGTTTAAAACAGAGCACGTGATAACGGGTCTTAATCAACGCTGGTCTCACTCAGCTTCCTTCCCTTCCCTTCCCTTCCCTTTAGATAACACATGTGCTGTGGGAGCTAAAGGCATCACTTCAGTTCTGGTGTTTCATGTGACCGTAGAACAGAAGACCAGAAGACAAAACATTATTATTGGTGTCTGTAGTCAAGGATGAAAGGATCCCTTCTTTTGAAAGTTTCCAGTGTGAGATGGAACGCACTGATTCAGACTACCAGCTACGACTAGGCAAACCAGCCCGAGACAAAAAACAAATGTGTTAATTAGTGACTGGAACGCATAAAGGAATGGCGCAAGAGCTTTCGGTGTGGCTGTGTGATGACCTGCGTGTGGCAAGTCCAGACAGGATGGGTTTGGGGGGTAGGGGTGGGGGTGGGGAATCACCATCCTGGTCCAGCTTGTTGAGAAAGGCTCTGTGAGAAAAGAGTGATTTCAGACTTATTTGAATATTTGTAGGAGGGGGGGGTTGAGCTAGGAGTGAAGGGGGTGTTCTGGGTACAGGGTGTGGCATGAGAGAGAGGTTCAAGGGACAGAGTAGTGAGGAGGAGACGCAAAGCCACACGTGACATTATTCAAAATCAGTTAGGGAAAGAGCAAATCACCACTGAGATCAGGGGTGAAGAAGCTTCTGAAAAGCTGGCAAGGTGAGTCCTTCAGAACTGCATAAATACATTTTCTCTAATCTTGATATCAATTTAGTTTAGGGCCCAGAATTAGAGTGAGGTATGGGGGACCCTTCCAAAGAGGACTCACAGTTGAGGCCCCCATGAAGAAAAGCCAAAGGGACTGGACTCTTAACTGGGACGGCAGACAGTCTGGAGAGACCTGATGCCCTTCCTTTTTTAAAGCCTGCTCTGGGAGCAGTGTGGCTGCTGCTTCTCCACTCCCATGAATGGCAACGTGGAAGAAAGGATTTCAGTTTCAGCAGAAGAATATAGGAAAGGCAAGGAAAGATCAGTGATTCCTGTGACTATGAGACAGAAGAACAGTTTGATCAGAGGGCTGTAAAATTTAATTCCTAGGAGTTCTTTCTGGAGAGGAGAAACCTGTCTCCATGCTGCATTTGTTCATGACCCCTCAGTTTAGGACATTCAATAAGTGAATGTTTGTGAGATCCAAATTCATAATGCAGACTACAACCTTAGCATACCCAATCCCAAGGATTTGCCATTATATAGTTTTCAGGTCCCCTTGAGCTTAAGTTTCAGGAAACCAGCTCCCTCCCCCTGGAATTGCATGTCCTACTGCATTTCCCATCTACGCTACTCACACAGACCTTTGTCTTTCTTCAAACCAGCAACTTCCTTCCATAGGGGCTCAGAAACTGAGCCTGAACCACCAGAGAGGAGAGATGTTGCACTGCCACAGAGTGTGGGAAAGGAGGTTGGAGGTGGAGGGTCTGTGCAGGAGCTAGGAGCAAACACACACACACACACACACAATTACAGGTGGCATAGAGGGTATGGCATAACTGCTGTGTATTTACCAAATTCTGTCTCCTTTTCCTCCCAGCAAATAGAGTCAGCATTCCTTGGTTTCTCTTGCAGCCAGTTGGGGCCATGTGACTGGGGAATCGAAAGTGGGCAGGAGTGATGTGTGCTACTTCCAGGCCTGGACCCTAAAAAAAACAAAGACAACACCCACAAGATCCTCCGTGTCCTCTCTCTTTCTTTCCTTGACTGCTGGCCAGATCCAGAGCATCCAGTGAAGGACTAGGGGACAGCAGAGCCTCGGGGTAGAAGAAGCCTGAGTCCCGAGTGACTGCATGGAAATCTCCTTACCCCGCCAACTCACGTTGGACTACAATGGGAGAGAAATAAACCTTTACGGTGTTGGGCCACTGAGATGTAGGGGGTTGTTTGTTACAGTATTTGGTCTATCCTGACTAATGCACATGGAGATCAGAGAGAAGCTTCTGTTGGATTATAGAAATGCCAGAGCGTGTATTAACATGGGTGCCCTATTGGAAGGCCTGGCCCTGCAGCCTGAGCAGGGGGGCCCAAAATGATGAAAGAAAATAAACTGATGTTTAAAGAAATTGGGGGTGGTATCAGGTCAAAATGTAAGATAACATTTATTTATTTTTATTTATTTATTTATTTATTTTTTAAATTTTATTTTGTCGATATACATTGTAGCTGATTAATGCTCCCCATCACCAAAACCTCCCTCCTTTCTCCCTCCCCCCCTCCCCCCCAACCATGTCCTTTCTGTTTGTTTGTTGTATCAACTTCAAATAATTGTGGTTGTTATATCTTCTTCCCCCCCCCGTTTGTGTGTGTGTGTGTGTGTGTGTATGTGTGTGTGAATTTATATATTAATTTTTAGCTCCCTCCAATAAGTGAGAACATGTGGTATTTCTCTTTCTGTGCCTGACTTGTTTCACTTAATATAATTCTCTCGAGGTCCATCCATGTTGTTGCAAATGGCAGTATTTCATTCGTTTTTATAGCTGAGTAGTATTCCATTGTGTAGATGTACCACATTTTCCGTATCCACTCATCTGATGATGGGCATTTGGGCTGGTTCCAACTCTTGGCTATTGTAAAGAGTGCTGCGATGAACATTGGGGAACAGGTATACCTTCGACTTGATGATTTCCATTCCTCTGGGTATATTCCCAACAGTGGGATGGCTGGGTCGTATGGTAGATCTATTTGCAATTGTTTAAGGAACCTCCATACCATTTTCCATAGAGGCTGCACCATTTTGCAGTCCCACCAACAATGTATGAGAGTTCCTTTTTCTCCGCAGCCTCGCCAGCATTTATCGTTCATAGTCTTTTGGATTTTAGCCATCCTAACTGGGGTTAGATGGTATCTCAATGTGGTTTTGATTTGCATTTCCCGGATGCTGAGTGATGTTGAGCATTTTTTCATATGTCTGTTGGCCATTTGGATATCTTCCTTAGAGAAATGCCTACTTAGCTCTTTTGCCCATTTTTTAATTGGGTTGCTTGTTTTCTTGTAAAGTTGTTTGAGTTCCTTATATATTCTGGATATTAATCCTTTGTCAGATGTATATTTTGCAAATATTTTCTCCCACTCTGTTGGTTGTCTTTTAACTCTTTTAATTGTTTCTTTTGCTGTGCAGAAGCTTTTTAGTTTGATATAATCCCATTTGTTTATTTGTCCTTTGGTTGCCCGTGCTTTTGGGGTCGTATTCATGAAGTCTGTGCCCAGTCCTATTTCCTGAAGTGTTTCCCTTATGTTTTCTTTAAGAAGTTTTATTGTCTCAGGGTGTATATTTAAATCCTTAATCCATTTTGAGTTGATTTTAGTATACGGTGAGAGGTATGGATCTAGTTTCATTCTCCTGCATATCGATATCCAGTTATCCCAGCACCACTTGCTGAAGAGGCAGTCCCTTCCCCAGTGAATAGGCTTGGTGCCTTTGTCAAAGATCAGATGGCAGTAAGTGTGTGGGTTGATTTCTGGATTCTCTATTCTATTCCATTGGTCAGTGTGTCTGTTTTTATGCCAGTACCATACTGTTTTGGTTATTATAGCTTTGTGGTATAGCTTAAAGTCAGGTAGTGTTATGCCTCCAGCTTTATTTTTTTTGCTGAGCATTGCTTTGGCTATCCGTGGTCTTTTATTGTTCCATATAAATGTCTGAATAGTTTTTTCCATTTCTGAGAAAAATGTCTTTGGAATTCTGATGGGGATTGCATTGAATTTGTATATCACTTTGGGTAGTATGGACATTTTCACTATGTTGATTCTTCGTAAGATAACATTTAACAACTCTATTTCATGCTAAGAAAATTCAATATGGAAAAAGAATATTCTTTCCATACTGAATTTTCTTTTCAACAAATGGTGCTGGGACAACTGGATATCCATATGCAAAAGAATGAAGCTGGACTTCTTTATACTGTGCACAAAAATTAACTTCAAATATATCATAGACCTAAATGTAAGAGCTAAAACTATAAAACTCTTAGAAGACCATATAGGAGTAAGTAAGTCTTCATGGTCTTGGATTAGGCAAGACCTTCTTAGATTTGATATTAAAAACACAACACCAAAATAAAAAATAAATAAATTGGACTTCATCAAAATTAAAAACTTTTGTGATACAAAGTACACCATCAAGGAAATGAAGACAAGCCACACAATGTGTGAAAATAATTGCAAATTATATACCTCTTAAGGGACTTGTATACAGAACTAGGACAACTCAATAACAAAAAGACAAATAACTTGATTTAAAATGGGCAAATGATCTGAATAGAAACTTCTCCAGAGATGATATTCAAATAGCCAATAAGCACATAAAAAGATGCTCTATAACATTAGTCATTAGGAAATGCAAATCAAAACCGCAATGAGAAACTATTTTACACCCACTAGGATGGCTAAAATAAAAGAGCCAGACCATAAAGAGTGCTGACGAGGACGTGGAGAGGTAAGAATCCTCATATATTGCTGGTGGGAATGTAAAATGGTGTAGCCTCTTTGCAAAACACTTTGCAGTTCTTCAAATTGTTAAACATAGTTATCATATTACCCAGGAATTTTACTCCTAGGTACGTGTATATCCAAGAGAAATGAAAATTTATGTCCACCCAAAAGTTGTACATGAATGCTCACGGCAGTGTTACTTGCAATAGCCAAAACGTAGAAACAATCCCAATATCCATCAAGTGATGAAAGAATAAACAAATAAAGTATATCCGCATAATGGAGTATTATTTGGCAATAGAAAGGAATGAAGAATGGATATATACTGCCACATGGATGAACCTTGAAAACATTATATTATGTGGAAGAAAAGGAAGAAATAGGCACAAAAGGCCACCTACTGTATGATGACATTTGTGTAAAATGTCCACAGACAGAAAGTAGATGACTGCTTAGTGCTTAGAGGGGAAAAGAAGAACTGGGAGGAAATGGGAACTGACTGGGAACCGGCACAGGGTTTCTTCTTGGGGTGAGGAACACGTTCTAAATTTCATTGTGGTGATGACTGCACAACTCTGTGAATACACTAAGAATCGTCGAATAGTATGCTTTAAATGAGTAAATTGTATGGTATGTGAATTACATCTCAATAAAGCTGTTAAAAATCTATTCTGGATTCTTTTCTATTTGATCAATGACATATTTCCAATTACAGAATGACATAATGGCCCAGTACACAATTGGGTTACAAATGATAGGTCCAATATTATAGTCCCACAAACATTGCTCAGGATAATTGTCCTCAGAGATTACTAAACTGAACTGCCCATGGCACCCCAAGGCCAGTGGAAACTTAAGCAAGTCTATTTCTATGAAACTTCAGAGGGTACTTTGCAGTAATGTGCTAGTAAATGTTTAATAACTGGCTCTCTGGTGGTGGCGGTGGGGGGTTTGGGGGGTTCCCTGATTTGTAGCACTTACTGATTTCCCTGGTGTAAACACTCCCACTATGGCCAATTTCAAGCTATCAACATAAGGCCACTACACATAGAGTTTGGAGGACACGGGTAATAGGATTCCATCTATAATATTTCCACCATATAGACATAATAGATGTAAATAACCTCAAAAGCATCACAAATAGTAAAATGTAAAATAATTAGGAATTTATGAGTTTTGGGCATCTAATACCTTTTTAAAAATATAATATTTTTAATCATAACTTTGCATAATTAATTTTTTTAAAAATGGATGTGTTTATCAGCCAATTTGCAAAATTCCTGAAAATTTTCCAATGGGCTTTCATGAGCTGGTACAAGCTGACTCCAGCAACCACTAGTCCTTTAGTTTATTTCAGTCTGTGGCTGGTCAGAGGAAGAGAAAAGACAAATAGGCAAAGTTTCTCTCCCCTCTTACCATTCGCATGCCCACCTACCCTTGCCCTTAACTAAACAGAACTCCCCTGATTCCCTAATCCAGAATCAGGCAATTCTTGGAAGACTGTAAATTGATTGGGAGTTTTCTTTTTCTTCCTATTTAAATAAAATTCCTGGCTTTGTGGTTCTATTCACCAGATTCATCTGTATCCCTTAATATTCTGCCCCATTCCAAACCCATGTCCAAGGAAAAATAGCAAGGGAACAAGAAAGTGTCAGGCAGAGATGGCAGCTGATTTAATACCTTCCATACGTTCTTCAGAAAGGTAACACTCGGGTCCCTTCAGTTCACAATGAAAGAATTTCAAAGTTATAAGAAATTTGCCTTGAAGCTGTCCTGGAGTCAAGTGAATCATGAAAGTGGTATTTCCATAGAGAAAGTCTGCAGACATTTTCAGGCTGTTAGCCCTAACAGCTTGAGCTAATATGTTTAGAACAGAATCCAGGCTTGTTTTGTTTGTCTCTTTTGTTTGTTCGCCTAAAAAACTGAACATTTAAAGGTAGAGTGTGGCTGCCTGTGGACCTCCTGGGAAGGCAAGGGCGCAGATGCCTTCTCCTTTCTTCTCCTAGTGAGCTGGTTCATACCGGACCCCCAGGAAGGATTAAGCAGCCCCTCCTCTGTGCTCCCACAACTATGCTTATTTTTCTATTGCTACACGCAATCCTGAAATGTTTGCTGAGCACACTGTATGTGCTAGGTAATTGGATGTACTGTCATGAAATGACCGATCCAGTCTCTGTCCTCCAGAACCTTAGAAGTCTATTGGGAGAACTCATCACCTTGTGTTCCGGCTCCTCAAGTATGTCCGCTGCACAAGGAGCCTGTATTGCACATCAAAAAGGGTTTTCAGAACACTAGGTACTCAAGAAAGTGTGACAAATGAATGAAAAAGGTCTATAGCTATTCCATGGGCCCAAGTCTTTGAAAGCTCCTAATGAAAGATCTACCCTAAAGGCACCTGGAACTCTTTAACCTCTGAGAATCCAGACACAAATATCCCAACTCCCCATGACTGATTTACATATTCTTAAGTCACAAATTGACTTAATAACCACAAATCAGTGGATGAATACATGAATCAGGAGTTTAAGAGTAGCTTAAATTTCTGGGTCAGAGATACTCTGAAGAGAAAGGAAAAAAATTGTTCGAATGATGTTTCCAGCTTCCTGGAGCCCGCAGTTTATGACTTCTGTGAGGGGACTATGTTCAAGTAGACACTGCATAAGGATTTAAGAAAAGGAGAACCAAGGAACGGATGGGAATTTTCCAAACCCTTTCAGGCATGCCCATATGTCATCTGCATCACTGTAAATATACGGGACAAAAACCCAAAACACCCCTGAAGAGATGCGTAAACACTAGAACACGTGCTCACACATGTGCAAACAGTCGCCAGTGACCAAGAGGACCACTGGGGTCTTCTGACTTTAACAAATGAGCACTTGAAAAGAGAAAAGTATTTCATAAGTTACACTAAATAACAATTTTACAGACATAACTAGTATAAACTCACTGGACTTTTGTTAATTAGGTGCATTCTCCTGTAATATTTTAAATGATCTCCTTGATGTCTGATTTTACACAAATCAAATGGGACCTCCCTGTTTTGTACCATAGTTTATCTGATGTGGTGAATGCCTCCTTTTATCTATAGAGAAATATTTTGGAAAAGTCAAATGTTTATGTCCTTTCTCAAATAGCTTTAACTCCAACAGGAAGAACAATTAGAAAACATGAGAATCCATCCATATAACGCGTCACACAATTCTACAAACTATCAGAGAGTCTACAGCAACAGTGACGGCTTCACCTGTGAAGGAAGTACAATCTTCATGATCACTTAAAGGATGGGGCTTTAGATTCTACAGCCCAGCGTCCACGGGATGACGGAACGAACTAGAAGGTGCCGTACGGATCTTCCTCATTTTATAGGTGAGGAAACTGAGGCCTGCAAAGTTGTGACACTAATACAAGGTCTATCAACACCCTTAATTAAGTTAAGCATGCTGTCTGCCTTTTTAGATCTACTCTCACACTTTCTTCTGCTCTTTGTTCTGGGAGGCTGATTTGTGTGGGATACAGCAGTGGTTCTCAAAGTGTGGTCCCCATACCACCTAGGAACTTATTAAAAATGCAGATTTTTAGGCCCCACTTTAACCTACTGAATCAGAAACTTTGGGGCAGGGTCCAGCAATCTGTGTGTTACCAAGTCTCCCTGAGGTTGCTAATATATGCTAACATTAGAGAGAGAACCACTGAGCGATATCAGACAGTCTCCTTAACCTCTGACTTCCAGCTGGTCCTTGGCCAATGGGAAACATGAGCAGAAGATTCCAGACAGAAAGAGTGAGTTCAGGGTTGTTGTTTTTTTTCCCCTAAGTTTCTCTTCCTGCAGGATTATCTAGGACTGGCTGGATCAGGGCACCAGAGGTCATTGTACTTCTCAGGACACCCGGAGCCATGGCCCATTTCCTCCTCTCATCCTATAGGTCCAGAGATGGTACCAGTCCCTGCTACTCACTCCAGAGCACTGCCCTATCCCTCGTGGCTCCCCTATACCCCATCACATCTTTGGAAAGGGTCCCTTTATTCAGCCCTCCCCTAACTATCCTAATTTAGATATGCCACCTGGGATGCTCACCCAACGCACTTCTGGGTAGAAAGCTGCTTGCCTGGGTGATGGGGAGGAGCACAGCATGGCACTGTGAGATTTTTCTCACATGGGATAAGAATTCATCTGCCTCTCTCCAACCCCAATAGCACAGACGACACTGGGATATTTCCAAGTACTATATTTACAGCAAAAGAACAGAAAATTTTTTGACACCAAACATAACCATGATGTTTATTGTGTAATTTTTGAGACAAAATGTATTTCTTTCCATAGATGGTCTACCTTGAATTTCTTTTTTTCCATCCTCTCCCCTTTCACTGGCACGTAGCATGTGGCAAAAGGTTTGGCCTGGCCTGGCTCAAGTTCCTTTCAAATAACCTTGACCTGCCTTTTTCTCCTAAACCCTTTGCTCGTGGACACATGTCTCTTAAATCCACTCTGACTCTTATCTTTTTTATTATTTTGGTAAAATATACATACTATAAAATTTACCATCTTAACCATTTTCAAGTACCATTTGGGAGCATTAAGTGCATTCCTGTTGTGCAGCCATCACCCCATCCATCCATAGAATGCTTTTATCTTGCAAATTTGAAACTGTGGACATTAAACAACTCTGCATTTCCCCCTCCCCGCAGCCCCTGGCAACTGCTGTTCTACTCTCTGTCTCTATGAATTTGACTGTTCTAGATACCTCACATGAGTGGAATCATATCGTACTTGTCTTTTGGCGAATGGCCTATTTCAGGTAGGGTAATGTCCTCAAGTTTCATCCACATTGTGGCAGGTGTCAGAATTTCCCTCTTTTAAGGCTGAATAAACTCCATTGTATGTATATACAGCATTTTGTTATCCATTCATCCATCAATGGACACTCGGGTTGCTTCCATGTTTTGGTTATTGTGAAAAATACTGCTATAAACATGGGTGTACAACTATCTCTTCAAGATCCTGCTTTCAATTCTTTTGGGTATAACCCAGAAGTGGAATCACTGGATTATATGATAATTCTATTTTTAATTTTCTGAGGAGCCACCATACCATTTTCCATAGTGGCTGCACCATTTTACACGTTTTAAAGGGCTCCCTCTCCTCTGAGGATTTGGCGTTCATGTATCCTTCCTTCCTGATAAAGATATCAGTGTTCTCACAGAATAGCCAGAAGGGAAGTTAAAGTGCAGGAAGGATATCTCGACTGGTATTAATGTCTTCTGTGATGCTGTCAGGGACTGGCCCAAGCATCTTCCATGCAACCATCCATTTTCCTCCAATCTGGGAATTCGTCGTTTTCTCTCCGTGTCAGCTCACCACAGTTTTAGCCACAGGAGTCTCCTAGAGATTATGGCTTAGCCCCCTGATCAAGCAGCCAACATCCTGCTGACAAGATTGCCATAAGCTCCAAGACCACTCAGATCTTCAAGAAAGCAGCTCTTATCACTTCAGGGAAGAGGCCTCCCTCTGGGCACTAAAGCACCAAGTGGCATGTGGTGAGATCACAGGATAAAAGTGACTTCCTGTCTTCAGTCTCTTTGATTTCTTCTTTAGAGAATCTCCAGAGGGAAGTAGATAGAGATGGGAAAGCCCACACTGTTTCTTTTAAAGGACTTCTCAGGGTACTCACTGTTCTTAGTAGTTGTCAGGGTTTGAGTTAGTTGTCTTAATGAGTTCCATATACTCTTTGAATAGGGTTGTGATCATGATAGAGGTCACGTAGTGCAATCTGACAAACTTCCATTCAACTGTTTCCTTCCTAATTCACATTGTAGGACCTGGGTGGTAAGGCCATGCGTTAATAGCCAAAACATCTCTATTGTGTCCTTTACATTCTAAGTTGATGAATTACTAGCTGTTGATTTTGGAGGCATTTCTCAGTCCCTTAGGAGGGAGCTGCTGTCTGCCCTGCAACCCCAAGTTCCTGTCAGTGCACCACGCATCTCGTATCATCAGTGTCTTGGAGAAATAGAGCATCACAGGGCTTTTCCAGGACTGTGCTGCCATTTCCCATGAAAAATTCCAGGCCCTCCCTGGTTAGGTACAACTTCTTTTTATCACCAGGCTCCCTCCTGGTGAGCTGTACTTTCCTCGGTCAATTTCAAGCCTCACAGGTCAGGGATTCCTTGACAAAGACTTCCCTCTCACTGCAGTTGGTTCTTGAGTTCATTTCTGTAGACTAGAACCCAATCCAGAAGGAAAATATGGGGGTGGTTGCTATCATGTGATACAAAAACACACGGAATTGGGTCAAATCTAACTCAAATCAAAGGATTCATCTCCCTACCTTCATTCACCTGCGTGCCTATACCCCAGTAATGAGGTCATTTCACCACCATGGGACAGGAGGAGGAGGCACTTATGGCACGTGGTTTAAGGGCAAAGGCTTCAAAGACACATTGCCTGGCCTCATTGCTCGTCTCTGCCATTAGTTGTGTGACCTTGGGCAAGCTATCTGACCTCTCTAAATATTAGTTTGTTCTGTAAAATGGGGACATCATCTCATTTAATCTCCATAACAATCATACATAGCTAATCCAGGTAAAACATTTAATGAAGTATTAGTCACAGAGTAAGTGGAGGGTGTTATATTTTTTTTAATATGAAGTCACTAGTCATTTAAAAAAGTGCAGCTCTAATCATGTGATGTGGTTATAAGAAGTCATTTCCAGAGGCCTCTCCCACAGTCAGCTTTGATCACTGGAGCATCAGGCAAGACCCCTGAGGTTTATTCTCAACCCTTCAACCCTTTGCTGTTCTTGTTTTATATATCTGGTTTCTCTGTTACCCAGACCTGCCCTCGTCCAGAGGCTCCCTGTCTATCCCCGTCTATTCAGGACCTGGTGGGTGAAACTAGATCAATGCGGAAGCTATTCCAAGATGTGAACTCGTTCAACCCCTTTAAAGCATGTGCCAGCCTCAGTGCTAGACATTAGGGGCACAACCTGGATGCAGGCAGACATGATCTCTGAACTCATGGAGCTTATAGTTTGGATTAGAGGGTGATGAGCTCTCTGCTCTAGCCACACCAGCTTCTTCAATGTTTCCTAAATATGCCAAGCACATTCCTGCCTCAGGGCCTTTGCCCTGGCTGTTTCCACCACCGCTTGAACACTATGCACCCAGACATCTTCATGGCTTGTTTCCTCAATTCCTTCAAATCTCTGATTAAATGTTCCTAGACCAGGACACCTTTCCTGACCACTTTGCCTAAAATAGCCTTCCCACCCCGTTCCTCTCATTTGCCTTCCCTATTTCATTTTCTTTATAGCACTTATTAATGCAGGACATATTACATAGCTGGGTCACTGTTTGTTAATTGCTAATCTCTCTCCACTAAAATGTAAGCTCTCAAAGGCAGGGATTTTGCCTGTTTTGTTCACTACTATATCCCCAGTGCTTAGCACAGTGCCTAGGACATTATGGATGCTCAATAAATATTTGCTAAATAAATGAAAAGAAATAATTAAACATGCAATTACAGGCCCATGAGCTAAGTATGAAAATTGGAGACAAAGGATATTACATGGGCACATCTGAAGGGCTCTAAACTCTGATGTGGGGGTAGAAGCAGGGGCAGGAAGAAAAGCAGAAGGCACAGCATGTGCAAAGGCCTGGGGCAGAGCGGTGCACCTGGATCTGAAAGGACTTCGGGTTGGTTGGAAGGTGTCACAAAGAGACAGGAGAGGAGACTGAAAGGACCAGATCACACAGGGCTGCAGGGGCAGGATATCTAGTCCTGGTGCCCTCCCTGCAGTATCCCACTCTTTTGGCTGGTAAATGAAGATCCAATAGTAACCCCATATGCTAAGATTAGTAGCTAGGCTGGGAAGGGAGCAAAACAGGAGAATTGATTAGCAGTTTAATCTTGTGTTCAACTAAGTTAATAAATTCCTTTTATTGATTTATTATTTAATATTTTTTAATTCAGCAAATGTTTATTAAATCTCTCCTCTGTGCCTGGCACCGTGTGGTCACAGGTATGATTAACCCAGATGTATGACCTACATTGTGGCGTGAAAGGAGGAAGAACAACAAGAAAACAGACGAAATTTTAAATATCTGCAAGTTTTAATAAGATCTGAAGGAAATAAGTAAGAGAAAAGACTGAGGGGACTTACCTGTAGCAAAATGGCATGCATACTGTGAAAAGCTGACTTAATGAAAGACGACAAGGTGTGCAGCGAGGGATGATGGAGGGGCCACAAAAATGGCTAAGGATGAGCTTCCTGCCTTCATTGCTGGCGCTGCTGCCCGTGATCACCTGGAAATGCATGCGAGGACCTGAGCAGAGAATCGTCATCGGTGGGTTACATGGGGGATACCCGTTTTATTCTCAAACCTCTCCTTTCCATCTTGGTGCCACCTGGAAAGACCATTTGTCCTTCCATCTTCTGTCTCAGACCCTTCACGAGCAGCTCTGGGCTGCTTACATGGTCTCAGCCTACTTTTCAATGGCACCTGTCTGTTCTTTTGCCTTTAATCCACTTAGGACAATAGGTATAAATGTACCGTCTTCACAGATCATGCGATGCAGGGTGGAGAGTCCTCCAAAATGCGGGGCTCCCCTCTCCTGGAGTTAGCTACATGGTCAGTCAGCCCACATCTGTGGAGGGCCCACCACCTCACCTCTCACGCTATTCAAACTCATCTTACAGTTCCCATGGGGTCCCCTTCTTTACAATGAAGAGAAGGCCAAGGGAACCTTTCTGGGGCTGTCAGTCATGGGCTCCCACAGAAATGAGCCCCTCGTCAGCTGCGGTGTTGCTCTGGCTCAGCTGCTTCTGCGGCTGCACCTGTCTAGACCGCCCTTCCTCCCACCACTGCACGAAGGTCTGATCGCCATGGAAACAACCTCCACAACATCCCTCCTTCCCTGGAATCTCTTATGTAAGAAAGGTGATTTCCTCTGACCTCACCCTGTCTAAGTATGTTCTTCCCACAACATGTTCCCTCAGATACACCTGCCTTGTGGCTGGCACCAAGCACATTGTCTACTGTTTGTTCTTGGTTCCTCCGCATATCTGTGGGCTGATTTATCAGTAAGCTTCAGAGGTCAAGAACTATCTGTTTATTTGCATAATTATTATGACAAGGGAAAGGTAAAAATCAGACGAATGAGAAAACACAGACAAACACAGTGCCTGTCCAGAGAAGTGCCAGTAGAGGGTAGTTATCAGTATTTAAGAGTAGATTGTTTTGAACTGTGTATTTTTTGGAGAAGTAGTATGTGAATATGGTATGAAATGGCACAGGTGGATCCTCCCTCTGCTACTTGTATCCCCTCCGCAGGCGGCCACTGTTGCTCCTTGCTTGTGTATTTTTTCAGGGCATTTGTAAAGAGGTTCTTAAGAAGTGAGGCTTTCACTTTGGAGAACAAATTACTGTGCTATAATGCACTTCGCAGTGACATGTGGAAACGACTCTTTCCTTCTCTCCTGATCCCAGCCAATCCCTGTCTTCACCCTGACATTCCCACTTGAAAGAGAGAATGACTCAAAGCAAGAAAAGGTGTTTAAATGAATGTACAGTCCCCTCTGTGGGCAACGTTATAAGAAATTGTTCTTAGCCAGGAAGGAGCAGGGTTCTCTGATCTGCTAAGATCTGAGGCTGAAGCCAATTTCTCTATAATGAGATTTGTTCACTAATAAAAAGGTGTATGTAATTACCATGTTTGATGCAATAATTGTATATTTTAAAGTCTATTCATAGAAAAAAGAAATACACCGCTAGCCCACCAGCAAAAATTTATATATATAGATAGATAGATAGATAGATATGTATACATGAGGGTACTTCGAAAAGTTCTTTAAAAAGTTGAATTAAAGATAATATGAATCTTTCCATGAACTTTCTGAAAACTTCTTGTATGTATATTCATATATAAAATATATATATAGTAAGGTGGTGGAATTATGAGTAAACGGTTCTTTTTAATAATTTTCTATATATCTGTAATGTACTTTTATAACAAAAATATGGAATATACTTTACAATTTCTAATACTTTATTTGATTTAGTTTTATTTATCTGGCTCTCACTCTGCATGTGTATTTAAATATTAATTATATTCCACGAAACAGGGAAAGGTAATAAACTCTTTGATTCAAGAACATTCAGCAAATGAAGTCCATTCCATTCTCATCTATATACTTATTTCTTGAGAGCACAGAGAGTATCCTATAAAGTGGTAATTCTCTAGCTTGCCTGAATATTGGGATCACTGGGGAGCTTTAGGAAAGGGCTGGTGCTTAGGTGCCAAGGGCACAGATTCTGATGTGGTTGGGCTGCAGTGGGGCCTGGTTTGGGGTTTTTGCAAGCTTTCCAAGTACTTCAAATCTGCATCCAAGGTTGAAAACCATTGACTGAAAAAAGAAAACAGGAATGAACCCCATTGAGACTCCATCAGAATAAAGCTCCAGAGAGAGTGTCTACAGACACAAACGGTCCTCAGTGTGCATGGAGGGAAGAAAGTCTGAATGGGTGGTCATCACGACGCCAACACCCTTGTGAGGGGGCAGGCCTATCACTTTTTATTTTAAATATTTCTGTTGTGTGAATTTTTTTTAAAAGATGAACATAAATTATCCTTGTAATTTATAAAGTATAAAAGCCGGCGCGGAGGTAACCATCTGCAATAACACGATGGTTAAGGGCAAGACCTGGACAGGCCGAGGGGCACCATTGCTGTCTCCCCCTGACTTCACTTTAACCTTTTTTTCACCCAAACCTTTTCTGTTAACCAGCGGTAACAACAGTACCCACTCAGGGGTTTTGTGAGGATGAGATGTCCTTAGAAAAGGAATATTACCTATATTACTCCTATATTGTATCACCTATCATCATAGTAATAGCTATGGAGGTCTTTACACTGAAATACTTTAAACTTATTCCTGTTTTAAACCTGGCAGCCAAGCTATGGTAACTCCTGTTTTTGCGGGTGGGGAACCAGAGTCCAGGTCACCAGTACTTGAATGGCAAATAGGCACAGCGTGGCAGGTTCCCAGGCCCAAACCTCCTCTCTTTGCACTCACCCTGCCCTGACTCTCAGTTCACAGGAGGTCATGATTTCCCATAAAGTAATATCAGACAAAGATTAGGTCATCTTTTCAAATTGTTTTATCTGTCAACCATGAGGGCATTAAATGTCAGGGCAGGCCCGGCTCAGAAAGAGTGAGGAGACTCAGTGTCCTGATGGGGCCGCTGCAGACCAGAGCGCCTGGAGGGAGCAGGGGCCACCGAGCAGGACTGGGGGCAAAGTGCCCGCTTTCGACACTTCCTAAAAGCCCCCAACTTCTCATGTAAAGAGCCAATATTTAACTGCCTTCCGACATATTCCAGGGCACGCCCACTTCCCGGAGGAAGCCCACTGTGAGTTAAGGGGAAGGAGAGACTGATCTTCGCTCTGCAGGAAGCAGGGAGGTCCTCGCTGTCCCCACGGCCGTCCCAGCTGCACACGTAGTTGTGGAAACCGGGTTCAGGGCGAGGGAGGAGAAAGTTCCTGAGCAGGATGCCGAGGTGAACGGGGCTGGCCAGAGCGCACGTAGGGGCTGGGCTGTCCTGCTGGGCCTCTGACGACAAATGGGATGTGAATGGTTCTGGCATTTCACAGGGAAAACAGACACGTGGGAGAAAACACACGTGCCTTGCCCCTCACACTCACCGAGGGCAGGAACACGAAACAGATCATCCCCTCTGTAGGCCAGATGGTTGACAGTAAGAAATGCCATGAGAAAGAGCCCAGTGAGAGCACGATTGGAAAATGCTGGAGCCTTTGCAGTCCACTCACGTGTGTTCAGATCCTACCGGACAAGCATGAAATTGAGGCACCAATCTGTCTTCTTTTAAAGGAAGAAAAACAGTTGCTTAGGGGAGAACGTGTGTCAGGAAGAGGAAATTTTTGTGAGCATGAAGGGTGTTTATCAGAGCATGTGTGAGCGTGTATGAGAATGGGAGTGTCCATGAATGAAAGTGTTCATTAAATAAAGAGGTCAAGGCCTGAGAGCAGGTGCCTGAGCGTGGAAGGAATGAGAGGAAATGAGAGGGTGACCTAGGGAAGAGGTTAGGGGCAGCAATGAATGTTTCTGGAGCAGCTCCTGTGGACCAGGTGACCCTTCTGTGGTGTCATCTCTCTTCTCTCTAGAGGTAACTTTTCAGAGCACCCTCTAGAATGAACAATTCTGAGGCTCAGAGAGGTTGAAAATATAATCAGCTTGTACCGCCGTTAAAGGGGGTAGAGATGGGATTTCAACTCAGTTGCCAAAGCCCCTTACTCCATCCCTTCCTCCATGTCATCACTCAAGGTGGGGAAGGACCAAAGGACACCTTACAAAAACAGCCTAAGAAAATTAAGAGCAGGGGCCGGCCCGTGGCTCACTTGGGAGAGTGTGGTGGTGATAACACCAAGTCCATGGGTTTGGATCCCTGTATAGGGAAGGCCGGTTGGCTCACTTGGGAGAGCGTGGTGCTGACAACACCAAGTCAAGGGTTAAGATCCCCTTACTGGTCATCTTTATAAGAAAAAAAAAAAAGTTAAGAGCAACAGGCAAGCATATGGTTAGCCTGTGACTGACTGTCAAGGGCCCTAACTTCTTACGAAGGACTGGCTAGTGCTGGGCCATGCGTGTTCTACGTGACACAGCGGCTGAGTAGGATATTTTAATATTTTGGCATATTGTCTTTCTGGGTGTGGTGCACTATTGTTACACATGCCGCACACCCAGACAACATTGTATGAGGGTTGCTGCTTACCTGGAAACTCCGGGCACCAGGATTTGAACTGCAATAGTCAGAAGGGGTCCACCCTGTGCAGGTATCTTGCTATAATAATAGCTGGAGGCTGTCCTTAACCCAGGACTTTATAAGATAACAAAAGGAAGTATCGAGAGTGTTTGAACCCATGCTGTGAAATAAGCCCAATCTGGTTATTTCCAATTAAAATTTTATGCGACAAGTCATACATGATACAGGAAGGCATTTTGGCATAAACTCCCAAATTCTTCTAAGGAATAAGAAAAACTCTTAGCAGGGGGTGACTAAGAGAATGTTCTCTGTTCTGGTGTGGTCTGAATTCCTCTACATCTTGCGTCTCCAAATTCTGGTGATCCTCCTAAGCATATTCCACCTTGATCTTGTCATATTTCTATAGAAAGGCCTCTGTCTCTACACTGGGACCTGCTCAAATTTAACTTTAAGCACCAAATATTTATCCATCATATTCCTGAGGAGGTTTGTTCCTCCTTCCCATAGGTTCACCGAAATGCCTGTTGCTGGTGAAGTCTACGTTTTGCAAAGGGCTTTCCTATGTTTTTGAGGCCCTGCAAGTCTGAGAACCCAGTGTTCTGGCCAGTTGTACTTGATTTCTTCCTAATTTGTGTGGTCACAATCTATTATACTCAGCTTCTGTTGACAAGAAGAGTGACTTCTTTATTTGCGACCCTCCTCACATCAAAAACAGGAATGCTGGGGCTCTCCTTGTGTAGCCTTAGGTGTAGCAGCTCAGGGGTGTTACTATCGACCGTTTTGACCTCTGTAGTGTTTGGGATGCACTAAGATACATTGCTAAAGGCCCAAATGGATCTAGGTACTTGAAAGAAAAACATTCAGGTTTTGACAATAGGGGAACTAAATTTTGCCTAAATTAGTTTAACTAAAGTGTGAACAACTTGTATGTGCTAGGTGCTGTTAGGAGTTTTACATACATGCTTTCATTTAATCCTCAGAATATCTCTATGAGCGGGTGTTCTATGCCCACCTTACTGATGAGGAAACTGAGACTCCAAGAAATTAGTTGACTTGCACAAAGTCAAGGTCTTACAGTCATTATGACTAGATCTTGGATTTTTTTTTTTTTTTTGTGGTTAAAAAGAAAAACCCCACATAACAAAATTTGTCATCTTGACCATTATTAACTTTATTAAGGGTACAATACGGTAGTGTTAACTATGTGCACGTTGTGCAACAATCTCCAGATGTTTTCATCTTGCAAAACTGAAACTCTGTACCCACTGAGCAACTCCCCCTCGTCCTCCCCCAGCTCCTGGCCACCGCCATTCTACTTTCTGTCTGTGAATCCGTTAGGTTCCTCATATAAGTGGAAGCATGCAGTATTAGGCCTTCTGTGACTGGCTTATTGTTGCATTACTGCGTGATGTCTTCAGGGTTCACCCATCTCGTAGCATGTGACAGGCTTTCCTTCCTTTTTGAGGCTGAATAATATTCCATTATATAGACAGATGACATTTTCTTTACAGATCTCTGATTTTAATCGAGTCGCGAGTCTCCAAATCCCATGCTCCTTTCATGTGAATAAGCCATGTCAGTGCTGTAAGTTAAAGATAATTACAAATGTCACATTAGATATAAAATGAAAGTGAAACGAGATAGAGGTGTCCAGCTCCGTTCTTAACATTCCAAGCTCGCGACGGAGGGACAGAGGGCTGGCAGGCCCTTTCCTCCGATCACCGGCTGGCCCAGCACCACCTCGCGACACGCTCCCACCCCCGCGCGCACCCCGGCCTTTCCTCTTGTCACGTACCCAGGGCTCCTGGACATCGCCAACCGAATATAAATAGCCCTGAGACCGCAAACTCCCCACCCTTCCCTCGCCCAGGCTTCCCTGTTGCACAACTTCTGTGTCCTCGTGGGCTGTGACAGTGTCCTCTCGCTTCTGCAAGTCCGCCGCTCGGTAACCCGTCGCCTCTCTAGCTTTCGTCACACATTGTGGGCTGCCGAGGACAGCAGCTTCCTTCGCAGCCTGCCTCTCAGCTGCCCGGATCTGTCCCTTCCCTAGAACTCCATCCAGCCCCCTCGCCCGTGCTCGAGGGGCTGCACCTGCGCGTCGCTCCCACGTGAACATCCCCCGCGACCCTGCTGCGGAGAGGTCTGCAACCAGCAGCAGCCGGGTCCCCTGCCTGGCCACGTCGTTCTACCACATCCGATCCTCCGTGGTCACCTTATCTCACAGAGTCCACACTGCCCCGCCCGGGCCTGCCTGGCTGCTCACCCGCTGCCCCCCACCCCCACCCCCACAGCCCCAACCCACGCGCTTCACGTTCAGCCTCCAACAACCGGTGGCCGGTCATCGAGACACTGCCGAGACCTGGGACTCCTTCAGCTTCCACTGCCCCTGTGAATCCCTAACCTCTGCTTCCCTCCCTCTCTCTGGACTGCACTTTGCAACCCAGATTAATTCCACCCATTGTCTCGTTTGTCGTCTCTGAGCTCTCAGATTTCAATATAATTAATCTGTTTCTTTATAAATCCTTTCGTAAACCACGTATAAATTTATCTTTCTTTGTACATGAGTTCCCTTGAGAATGAACTCGGCCTGCTCTTCCTGTTCCCAGATGGCTTCCTTGCTCTCACAGCTTGTATTGTACAATGAATATATTATTCCATAAACACATCAGGGGAGCGATACAAGATCGCATAAGGGCTGTCTCCTAGCCAGGCCGAGGTGACCGGGGACAGGGAAGGAGAAGAGAAGAGCTGGAGGAGGTGGCGAGGCCCTGACAGAGACCCCAGATCTGTTTGGAGGGTGGCATGCCAGACGTCTCCATACAGGTTGGCACCTAAGCCCGAGGCAGGGCTGGCAGCGGAAGACCTCTGGGCCTGTGGGGGCACCTGCACCTCAGCCTGACGCCGAGGGAGCACCCCAGGGTTTCCCCATGCTGCCTGCCCCCAGCGCCCATGCACAGAAGTGGCTGTGTGGCCGGCCCACGGGATGCCTTGTGCGGAGCCTCACAGTGGCAGGGGCCTGGGGCAACACCCTGGACCCAGCTTAGCCGTGGCCAGTGACAAACACAGAGCAGACTCAACCTCCCCTTGACCCCCACTGCGAAAAGGACAAATGGAGGGCTGACACCCACGCAGAGTTTAAAGTGCCAGCAAGAGGAAAGGGCCTCGAGGTGAGCTGACTTCACTAGCAAATTCAGTGGAATTCCTCTCCCCTGTACAAATGATGTGCCCAGCACCCTGTGCAGACACGTATGACTTGGGCATGAGCCCCTTGGCAGAGGCTTTAGAGGTGACCTAGGCAGAGCCTGTCACTTTAGAGACAAGGCCTCAAGGCCCCAAGGAGGAGCGGGGATGCCACCAGCTGAGTGGGAAGCAGCCGGGTGCCCACTCCCTGCATCATGCCTGCACTTTTAACCCCACTTCATGGGCCACTGGGCTCTGTTCCCTTCTGTGGACAAAGGATGCCACACTGAAGAGAAGAGGGACCGATGCACTGAGTTTCATATGACAGCATAGGGTTAAACTAAAGGACTGGACCACTCCAGATATTATAGTGCCAGTGTGTATGTTAGGGGTGTAAAGGTGATATGGGGATGGGGGAGAGGCAGAATCCATTATTATTATTTTTTTTACATCAAAATCAAGGTGGGACACAGTGGAGCAGTCATGGAAAGGCAGAGGCGACTCCCTGTCCTTGCCAGCTCCCGGGTCTGGGCGACTTGTAGATGGAGGTGGGACAGCTGGAGCCACCTCCCTGACAGCCGTGACATAGCGGGAATTTGCTGGGTGTTTCTGAAGCTGAAGGTTAAGTTCCAATCATTCCTTACTCCATGAACATTTGCCTTTTTTACAAAGTGTGCTTTCAAAAAATGTATACCCATTTGCCCGATTATCTAACACTTTTTCACAGTAACAGAGGAGCAGCAAATTCCCTTGCTCTTCACTCGTTTGAGAGTGCAATCTTAGCCCAACTCTCGGCTTCTGAGCCAAGAATAGAGTATTTTGGTGTTGAATTAAGCAGTCACGGATTGTCACCGATTCACCTCCCATATGTTAACAGTTCATTTCCCCCACAGAAGCAACTATGGATAGCATAGAAGCAGAGAAACGTATTTAAAATCTTATTGAGTTATCTCATAGCTTGTTATGTGATAAATGAAAGCAAACACCTCCTTAGACAGTGTCTAGATAGGCATCCATAATGTTTAAGGACACTTGTTGGATGGAAAGCGACTCTGCTTATAGTCAAACGTCTCTACCAATTTCGTTGGATAGAATAATTTGAGGCTTATTATGCTAATTATATCTGCCATTTATACCCAGTGTATTGCTGTTCTTAGACTAGGAGGTGATAATTTTCAAGTTTATGGACCCAGTTCACCCAATCAAATTGTTCCTTCCTGGCCTTTTAGGGGTAGGAGTGTGGGTGGAGAGAAGGGATGGTCGTGGAGACCCTTGCGGACTTTGGCTTTGGGGTGAATATATGCTTATGCATATGACCATCATAAGCAGCTGAAAATGAGTCCTGAACCATCTTGCCACACAGGTCAGGCCCTAGGAGCCAGGTCCATGCTCAGTGGTGTTATGGGCTCCTACACGAGGCTGGGGACAAGGGAGCAAAGGTAATTTCTGCTCACAATCCCCCAGGCAATGTAACATTCACACAGATGAGTAGCATTTCCTTGCATTGAATATTAAAGAATAGCTAATCATTCTCCAAGACTGTTTTGAAGGTAACAGTGATGATAATGACCTTGTGAATGACATGTTATGAGCTGCGTTTCACATACACTGTCTCGGTCAATGTTTCTAAACATCATAGGAGGACTATGATGACCACCCGCCCCCCCTTTTACAGATAAAAGGTCTTTGTGTGTGGTATAAAAAAATGGAGGTGGGGACTGGCTCCTACATATGCCCCAGCTTGTTTTAGTTAGAACACAAAGGTAATGTTCATCACGTGCCAGGCACTCTTCAGTGCTTGGTTGCGTGCTCACTTGTTTACTCCTCATTGCAGCCCTGAGACTGGTCACTTTCCCAGGGAGGTGGAGATGGGACTGTGGTCCTTCAGTGGCTGGTACTAGTCACTGCCCGCATCTCCACCATGCCATGCTGCTTCTCTGCGGATCAGAGATGCAAGGTCACATTGGGCACCGTGTTTCTCTTCTTCATAGCCATGATCACTTGGTAAATATGTAATTATTGGTTTACTCCTTCACCACCTCATGGCAAAGGAGTGTTTATAGTAGATCTGCTGTACTCACCGCACAGTGCCTGACGCATCCTGGGCCCTCAAAAACAAGTGGTCGAATTCAAGGATCTGTTCTAGTCGTCCATATTATACATAGAACTGAGCTGACAACACAGTCTTATAATTAATCTCGTTTGTTTGAAGTTGATATATGCTAGGTATATGAGATATTTCAAAAGCCTGAAGCAGCCTAAAAACTATAGTTTTGCAAAATCACAATTGATATCTATTAAAAATGCAATGTCAAGCATTATGTAAAGCACCTGACGTGCATTTCTTGTTTATTCCTATAACAGCTCCGTGAAGTAGGTACTACTTTGCCTATTTCATTTTTTTTCCAACTTCAGATACACTAGCATTGGGTTCATTGAAATCCTTGGTTCAGGGCACACTGCCACTGCTCTAAGCACGGCCCTCTTTCTCTCATCTTTTATTCATTTATCCATATTTTAGATAACAAACTGAGCACTCAACACAGGAACTAGAACATGAACGATGACCTGCATCCATCCACGCGCTCCTCCCATCCCAGCCTCACGTTCTCCCCACATGCAACCACAATCCAGAATTTTGTATTGGTAAATACTTTACTGTCACTTTGAGTTACTTTACTGTCAGTATATAAAATACCGTCAGTATTTTACTTTACTTTAGATTCATCCGTGATGTCACATGTAGCTGCAAGGCATTCATTTCCTCTGCTGTGTGGTTTTTCCATCGTTTGTTAGCGTTTCAGTTGCTTTCCACTTGATAAACATAAAAGGCTATTTCTTTTGGGTAGAATGCTGGTTTTACAGAGGACGAAACTGAGGCCCAGGAAGTTAAGTAACTCATGCAAGATCTCCCAGCCAGTAAGTGGCTTAACCAGGATTCGAGCCTCGGTCTCTCTAGCTCTAAAACATGGGCTCTTTCACCAATATATGACACAGCCTCTATCAGTCTTCCCGTGAAGAAAAGTTAGTAGAAGGTAAAGAGCACATTTTCCTTCCTCATTTTACTGGTGGAAAGTTACTCCACCCACTCTTTGCCTACTGGAGAAGAAAAACTTGTAAGTTGAGTTAATCAGCATTTCAAATAAAATCACTTATTTTCTCCTGATGCAGTAACTATCCACTCCTTCCCATTAAAAAAAAGTAACATTGTTGGGTGTGATCCTTTATCTACAAGACCATATGCCCACATAGTTTGGTTTTACACCTATAATGTGTTCAGCTCTTCTTTTTGTGCTTAAATTCCCTTATCAACTGTGTAGTATGTATTTTCCTTTCAGTCAAAAGTTCTGAAGAACAAAATGATGGAACAATAAAATGAAATGTTAGCTTCTACAGCCTGCTGTAATGTTCCTAGAAGCAAGATAAGGAAATTCACCTCTTCAAATTAAAAACAGGTTTTACATGGAGTGGAAAATAGATCAGTAAAATAAAGGAAGCACTGATCATATCAACTGTAGATCACAATTTTAAAACAAATGATTTTTCACTTACGTGTGAAATAATTTTCCAAAGAAAAGGTTTAGGTATTTGGAGTTTAGGAAAAAATGGGAATCAATGCATCATATGCTTGCGTTTATACAGCCTGTGCTTTTAAAAAATAGGCATTTCTGTACTTTGGGTCACTGAACAATGTAAACTTTGGATTTTCGTGGATTTTAGATGTGGACCAGATTGAGGTCTGGCTTCAATAGATTGTGCTCCCACTCCGCCTGGCTCCAGGGACTTCACTGTCCCTTCCCCTCACCTCTCTCCTCCGTGTAACAGACCATTCTGGGGCCACCCATTTCTTCAACAGCTAATTCTCACTTCTGTTTCCACCTTTCTCTGTGTGCGGATTTGGGGTACAGACGTTTTTATTGTTGTTTAAAAATATCAAACAAAAAATATTTTAAAATCGTCTAACAACTTTACAGGAGGTTTAGGAAATAGAGGGGGGATCTCACGTGCTCTCACCACCCTCCTTCAGCTCCCATCACTGCTGTGTGCACCTTCTCATCCTAGCCGGTGTGCAACACACCGTCTATATAGGAGCAAACAGAGATACATCTCCATTTCCTATCCTGCAGGTCTTAGCTTGGATGTCTCAGAGCAGACACTGAGAAAAGGATCCCTGTGAAGGTAGTTTATTTGGGAAGTGCAGGTGACATTGTTAGGGCAGTGGGGAAGCAATACAGGGAAGAGAAGACAACCAGTAAGAATGCAATTATTAAGTGATCGAACCTTAATCCCCAAGGAAATTTGGGGACATGGTGCAAAACCTCCACCTCAAAATGACCCTACCTTATGGGTGATAAAGCTGGGGTATTATGCATCAGCTTCCCACAGTCATTGTTTGAGGACTGCGGGGGGGCAGGGAAGAGAGCTAATTCCTCCCTGTTGTGGGTGTCCACAGTTGGGGGTGGTTAGCTGGAACTTGGCTGGAACACACTGAGAGCCCTATGTGACATGGGTGGACCCAGAGTGTCTGCTCTCCTGCTTTGTTCACTTAACATTAATTACAACACAGACACTTCCTTGTTGCTACACAATCTTTGCATTTATGACATTAATTTCTGCATAGTATTTCACAATGGAATCATGATTTAACTAACCCTTTAATATTTGATATTTAGGTTGCTTCAAAATGGAATGAATAGGGCCGGCCCGTGGCTCACTTGGGAGAGTGTGGTGCTGATAACACCAAGGCCACGGGTTTGGATCCCTATATAGGGATGGCCGGTTAGCTCACTAGGGAGAGCATAGTGCTGACAACACCAAGTCAAGGGTTAAGATCCCCTTACTGATCATCTTTAAAAAAAAAAACATGAAATGAAAGAGTGGGCAACAAACAGCTAACTCATTTCTCCCCAAACTCGGCAAGCAGAAGCTGTATACCAGGGAATGGAAATGTCATCTGTTTTTAGAGATACTGGAAGTTCTCTAGCTGAATGAGCCAAACAGAATACTGCAGGTGAGAATCGAGGACGCTGAGAATCAGAAGCAAGTAGCCTATGCAATTCACGCCCTGTTAATTAGAGTGACACCTCCATTGCTGGCATATATATGATCACGCAATAGCTGTACTTTTTGTTCTTCATAATTTCCGAGTCTATAAATTTTGTACATCAAAACTTTGCACCAGGGTCATGATAGTTGAAAAGCACATACCTAGCTATCAGATCATTTTGTGTCAAAAAGTAATATTGAAACATGAGCACTAGAGTTTGCTATGGCTAGCCACCAAGCAGCTGCATCAACTTGGGGAGGACTCAGTGCATCTCTGTGCTTCACCTATAAATCAAGGTGTGGGGCAGGCAGAGTCTGCAGCTTCTCTGATAGCCATTTCCACCTCCCCTCTCTTCCTTGCTGCACAAATTTTATACAGTTGCCAGTTGGAGAGTCCCTGTTCCCAGAGAATCAGTCCTGAGAAACCCCAGGAGATAATTGTGATTGGTTTGAGTCATTTGCCGTAATTACATTCTGCTTTGCCACATGAGTATGTGGCAGCCTCCTTTGTAGCTAGGGACAGCCAGGTTAAAAAATTATAACTCTTACACAATATAACACTTTCCATGTGCCACTCTTGAACTACTTTATGTACATATTAACTCATTTAATTCTCATAACAACCCCATGAGTTAAGTGTAGTATTATCATCTACTCTACTGAGGAGGAAACTGTGGAACAGAGAAGTTAAGCAACTTTCTCGAGGTCACATGGCCAGTAGATGTTGGAGCAAGGGCTCTTATCCGGGCTGGTCTGGCTCCAAGAGTTATGCTCCTGCGTCATATGAATATCTTGGCTTGTCTTTATGTACCAAGAGCATATCTAAGCATTATCCGGGAATTTTGCAGAGGTTGGCTCTAGAAGACACTGGGCTTCCCACACAGCCTTATGCATCACCAGTGAGCCCCAGGGGAATTGCCTCCTGGTTCTGAATGATCAACATTTGTAGTTTCTTCTTAAAAGCTTCATCATTAATTATAAACATTAATCAAATCACACTTCTGGGAAGGCAGCAGGTAAGAATGTTTAATTCCCTCTTTTTCCTACCCTCTTCAGCTTAGATTGTGTAGGGTTAGCCCATGTCAAAATCGCCTTTTCTCTAGGGCTGGCCCTTGGCTCACTTGGGAAGAGTGTGGTGCTGATAACACCAAGGTTACGGGTTCGGGTCCCTATATAGGGATGGCTGGTTGGCTCACTTGGGAGAGTGTGGTGCTGACAACACCAAGTCAAGGGTTAAGATCCCCTTACCCGTCATCTTTAAAAAAAAAAAAAAAATCGCCTCTTCTCTAGTTCCACTCTGTGTCATGTGCACGCGCACACATGCACGCACACGCACACACACACACAGGGCACCCCATATAAATGGTGCCCCCAGACAGGCTCTCCTCTGGGTGTTCAGTTGTCTTCAAATTCTTATTTGAAGAAACTTTTCCTTGTACCTCATCCCAACCTGCTTTCAACTCTTCAGGTTCCCTTCTTCTTTAGTCTTTCCCTTTGACTCTCACTTTTTGGCCTAAGACACACTGTAATCTCTCGGGCTAGACATGAGTTCTTTTGACAGAGTCCTTATTTTCTGTCTTAGAGACTGGCTAACACCTCTCCCAACTCCACAAGGCCTTTAGGTCTCACTTGACTTGACCCCCACTATCAAAGTAGCACCCTCAACTGGATTCAAAGCTTCCAGGCAATAACTTGTTAACTCTTTTACTTATTAGCAACATAGTACCTTCCAGAAAGCACTGCTCCTTCGCTCCTTCTTCATTCAAGGCCAGGCAATCATAACCATAGTGCTCAGAGCAAAATCACTTGAGGATGTGCTTGAGGTACTACCATCAGTTCTCCTTGAGAAATCATATGGAGAGACACAGTGCACAGAACACAGGTTATAAGAAAACATTGTCCCAGTTTCCAAATGGGAGAAGGCTATCTTACAGAAACTATAAACTCTTCAGCTTAATCCCCCAGACATGACTGTGAGCATTCAGAAAAGAAATTCAAGAAGATCCCTGAAGAGTCAACATGAATTCACTAAGAACAAGTCAGGCCAGGCTGACCTTGTTTCTATTTTTTTCAAGGGTGGCAAATTGGAAATGCAAATCTTAACCTCAGCTCTCAATATCCTGGCGTGTAACAATCGAAAATGGAAAAGCAGGGGAGAGTAGAGCTGTAACCAGCCCATTATATGTACATGTTCAGTCAATATCAATGTGTTTCAGCCCTTTAAAATATACAAGAGAAAGCTTAACACTGAGCAATTGTTATATTTAAATACTCAGAGGGCTGTTGCGTAGAGGAAGGATTAGATCTCAGAGGGCAGAGCCAGCATAAGTGTGTGCAACTTACTGGGAGGCAGTTTTGTGCTCCACACAGGGGAAAACTAACACTTAAAGCAGCATTTCTTAAACCTGTCATGTACAGACTTCTGACACAGAAAAAATTCTTGCAAATCTCCAGGGTTTACAAATTACTCTTCTATAATATTTCTTAATTATGGACAAACATATGACTAGGTATAAAGTCCTTATGCTTATACAAATTTATAAATGACATTTACAAATGTACAAATTAAAGGCAAGCAAAGCTACAATGTCAACACAATACTTAAATAAGCAACATTATTTTAATGAGAGAGATTATGTTGTTTTGCTAAAACAGAATAACCATTCAGAGAATGAATATGGTATCAACGGCTTTTGTCTTGGGCAGGCATACACCGCTGCATAAATAGGAATAACTGAAACTGAACATTTTTCTGAACCACAGAGGAGCCTTCATTTATGAGGCATGGTATGATGTCACTTTCCTTCACTAAAATTGACATAATTAGTTACCTATTCAGCCCAATTCTGTTCTTTTCTTAATCACACCTATTAAAGTCGAAATACTCTCATAAAACATAAACAAAAGTAACTGCTGAAAAATATCTTATAGTGGTCCTCAGATAAAAAGTGGCCACTACATTTGTCAAAACCCATAGAATATACAACATAAAGAATGAACCCTAATGGAAGGTATGGACTTTAATAATAATGTACCAATATTGGCTTATCAATTGGGACAAAGGTACCACGTTAACGTAAGGTGTTAAAAATAGGAGAAATTGAGGGTTGGGGGGCCAAGGAGTATATGGAAACTATGTCTTTGTTCAATTTCTCTGTAAAAGTAAAACTGCTCAAAAAAAAAAAAAAGTCTACTGATTTTTTAAAAAGTGGTCACTATAACATGCTTATACATTAGCTCTTTTTAGATCATTGTCCAAATGAAAAGGCAAACCTTTACAGATCTTGTATAAAAGTTTTGGACCTCCAAGAGTATGTCAGTGTATTCCGGGGTCCCCACCACAGTTTAAGAAATGCTGAAATTTGGGGTTCAAAAATGGAATGAGAAGATGACAGAATAAAAGGTCCCCAGCATTACTCTCTCCCACAATCAACCATTTCACAACTATTAAAAAGCAATGACAGGGGCCGGCCCGTGACTCACTCGGGAGAGTGTGGTGCTGATAACACCAAGGCCATGGGTTTGGATCCCTATATAGGGATGGCCGGTTAGCTCACTTGGGAGAGTGTGGTGCTGACAACACCAAGTCAAGGGTTAAGATCCCCTTACCAGTCATCTTTTGAAAAGAAAAAAAAAAAAAAAAGCAATGACAGCCAAACTGGAGCTGCTAGAGCCCAGGGGAAGAGGAGGAGAGACCCACAGAGTTCATGAAGGTAGGAAAAGCCATGATGAGAAAAAGAAAGGACCACTCTGACCGTTTTGAGTCCCAACCATTTCAAGGCTGGCCCTGGTGAGCACATGGAGCAAGAGCTGGCAAAAGCTGCTGCTTTGCTCTGTGTGTGAAGTTGCTTGGAGGAGGTAGGGGAGAAGAGGGCCTTGGTGGCCCCTAGGCCAGCTGGACCACTAATGTTTTTCCCACGGACCCACAGAGGAGTGAGGGGCCACAGACAACTGAAAAAAGGAGCCACTCAGAGGCTGGTGAGTCATTGCAAGGGACCGGCACATAGCCTGTCCTATGGGTGCAGCTTGGGAGCCCAGGGGGCTTCCTGTCCTTATAGGTTTTATTGGTATTCTTTGGTGATGTTTGACCTTTACTGGTTAATATCAAAATATGAGTGCAGGTGGTTGGGGAGACGGGCCCACTGGGGGAACACTGGGGCATGGCATGGACAGCTGGTTTGCCCCCCAATCAGCACAGGACCACTCAGTGGAGACTGATCAGGAGTATAGATCTGCAGGGGGTACAGTTTGCTGAAAAAACTCAGGCCCAGACCAGAGTTTCCACACAACCTGGATGTACCAGACCTCACAAAACCCAGAAGTGCTTACAAGGTCACCAATTAAAACCTGAGCTGCACAAAAAGACTTCCCCAGGGAATCAGCTGCAAAACAGCAATTTAGCTCAACCACAGGGCTCAAGTGCTGGTCCCCATAGGAAGTTCTCCCATTTTAGAAGTAAGCAAAGGACAAGTTAATTCCAGTGCAGAGTTTAAGTGGTGGGGGTAGCTAATAATCCAACACAAAACTGAAGGAAAACCCACAGATCAGAGATAAAATTTTCATATTAACCAGTAAAGGTCTAACACCACCAAAGAACACCTATAAAACCTAGAAGGACAGGAAGCCCCCTGGGATCCCAAGCCAAAGTGCGGAGAGGGCCGAGGACCTCACCCATGCCCACCCCTGATGTCCACATCCAGCCCAGCCACAACCAACAGGCTGTCCCCATAAGTGCCCCAGGCTCTTGAGCCAGGGTGGAGGGGCTAAGGGCCTCAGCCAGGTGGGCCCCAACATTCTCATCCAGTCCAGCTACGACCACCAAGCCATAGCTGGAAGCAACCCGGGCTCCTGGGCCAGCATGGGGGGGCCGAGGGCCTCAGCCATGCTCCTGGAAATCTGCATCTGGCCCAGCAATGACCACCAGGCTGCCACTGGAAGTGACCCAGGCTTCTGAGCTGGGGAAGGGACCGAGTGTCTCAGCCACATCCCCCTGACATCCACATCCAGCCCAGCCACGACTGAGCTGCTGCTGGAAGCCCCCTGGGCTCCTCTGCTGGAATGAGGGAGGTTGCCATGGCCTCAGCCATGCCCCCTCCCCCTTACTCATCTACCCACCCTGTCCCCCCTTCCCATCTCCCCTTCCACCCCAAGTGCTCTGCAACATCTTAGAATGTAAAAAAAAAGCAATAATGGTAAATAAATTTAAATTAAAAAAAAAAAAAGAATGGAATGAGATATTCTGAGAAGTTCTTAGAGCCTCTTTACTCAAAGTGTTCCAGAAAATGCCTGGAAGTTCATCTTTCAGAAATGTTCTTCTGGGGACTTCTGCTTTTAGAGAGAGGTCAGAACACATGATCTCTAAATCTAAGATTATATAATTCCAGTTTTTATGAAAATTTAGCCCTGAATTAACTTGCTTTTAGCTCTACTTTTCATAAATTGTACAGTGGCCCAATGCCAGAACAATAATGTGCTCAAACTTGTAGCTCTCTAAGTCATTTTTCTTATTCCCACAACCCTGTCCAAATAGCAACAATTTGTTTAGGGCAATCAATTGTCAATTTTTGGTCCTGGGAAAGAATATAACTAATAAACTCCACTTCATTCCAGCAAATCCAGATTGCATTCCTTTCTGATGGCCTATCACATTGCACCCTGAGCTAAGCTAAGTTGTACCATAGTTACAGCTCCATTTTACATCTTTGGGTTAGTCCATTTTCTAACTGTCCTCTTAGGGAAAACCTAGAAAACTTTTCTATTTCTTTATTCCCTTTGGAAAATATTTCCTTCCAGGAATCTGAGGCTAGGATTAAAACTGTAAGTGGACTCTTGTAATTCTAAACTTTTTAAAACCATACTTTCTTGAATTCACATGTGTTTTGTTTAGTTTTAGCAGATGACAACTGGACATATTAGAAGTTGTAACATCACTGAGTTACAATGAGTATGTAAAACCCTTTGGCACAATGTCAATTGGATCTTAAGATTTAATTTCTTCTATTAGGTAGAATTCCTGAATTGGGGTGGAATTGTTTTCTATTTGGAAGTAAGGAAGCTGGGTCTTAGTCATACATGTGGGTATCTAAGGGAAGAATAGATACCTATGTTTTCTGGTTTCCAGTCTGTCTCTCTCCTAGGCAACATTCTCTCCCCATCCCATCAGACTACTCACACTTCCAAAAATGATGGCTGGCTTGGAGGCATGGCTTTTTATCTCCACCTACCGTCTGCTTCAAAAACTGCATGATCATTTCAGACATTCCAGTACCCAACCCACAGGGAGAGGTGACTCTCCCAACCACGGAAAGAGAAGGAAGTATAAGTGGTGGACCAACAGGTACAAAACTAGCTATCTGCCCTAAGTGAATCATTGTGCAGTATACACATGTATTGAAATAACACACTGTACTCCACAAATACGTACAAGTAATTTAAAAATTTTTTTAAAAAGAGGAAATATATTGGAATTAGAAAGAGTAAAATGAAAAAAAAAAAAAAAGAAAGAGTAAAATGGAAGAACAAATGAACATTCAAAGATTCTGGGGAATACACCTGAAAAATGGGTCACCAAGGGAAATCTATACACCTATCTCTATTTAGATATTTCCAAAAGGGAGCACTTATTTTTAAAAGGTCTCAACCAAAGTCTAATGGTCTGAAATGAGATGATGTTTTCAATGTAATAACAAGATCTACTAGTTACGCTCAAATTGAATGAAAAGCAGTAGTATCATAGCATTTTTACGGAGATATGTTTTTATAATTGCTGTCCAGTGTGTTCCCTGTTTGAAAGCTATTACAAGGTTAGCATCAATTTACTTTGGAAACAGAAGCAATCTAAAAACAGACAAAACATGCCTCCCTGATGTGCTGAGATTCTTCCTTTTTCATTTCAGTGGTTATTTTTTTTTCATACTTTCACCAGTTTCAGGAAAGGGTGGGTTAGAGTCAGGGGCTTCCTGGAACTTTTCAGTACAAGAATTCTAATGAATCAGTGTGTTTAGCGGGGTCCCCTGAGAATCATGTTTGGGAACACACCGACCGCATATAGTATTGTCTTTGCCACATTTTGCAGTTTGGTGTGAAATTTATTTTTAATCTTTAACAAAGCATGCCCATGTTTATCTTAAATGCTGAAAAAGTTTAATAGTTTAAAGCAAAACTTTTAAAAATAATTAAATATACAATGAATGCTGAAACATAAAAGTCAGACAGAATGTTACCTTAACAAGAAAGCGCTTCCTAAACATCAAAGGATTGCTGTTTGTTTTATTTGCTAAAGACAAATAAAAAGTACTTTCTCTTTAAGGGATTCAGATGACTACTGAAGAAGGCTAGGAGTTTTTATTGACCCACCCACACCAGGATAAAGGCTTCCTACACCTCATATTCATAGAACTGGAAAATTTGCTCATTGACACTAAAAAGATGAGTGTTTAGAAAAATGGAATGCTAAGACTTGATTAAAGATAGCATATGATTCACACCAAAGGCATTTTGAGCATGTCTTTCAATTTTATTTAAAATTATGGAGGAAAGAAAAAAAATCTTGGGCTTTGCCTTATTTTGTGTATGGGTAGTAAATAATCAGTGCAACATTAAATCATAACTAATTGCATGAGCTGCTGTGTCCATCACTGAACGCAAATACTTTCAAGTTCCACTCACAGCTTCAATGCTGAGCTGGCTTTAATGCGATAGTTGGTAAAGAAGGGAAGAAATAGGCTTTTTGAGAATAAAAGCCCTTTTTTTCCCCTAAATACCTATAGATTTGGGTTTTCTTTAAGTCAGTGATATTAGGTAAGTCAATAATAAACTGACATGTTAGAAAAGGACAAGATGGAAATATACTCTCAGTCCAATTTGCAGTGGCCTGTAAGACATGGTCTGTTTAATGGTGATCCCTTTCTTTACTGGGCTGTTGTAATCAGGCAAGGCACTTTTAGACATGTCATATCGGGTCATCCCATCCGCAGCCATCATATGGGTCCTATCTAATCCTACAAAATTACTATTCAAAGAGAAACAACAGTTCTTTTTCATTATCTTGTATGTGTCACCTCAAAACAGCTTCAAAATATGTTTGCTATTTTTTATAAAAGCTTCAGCAAATTCATACTTTTATACATGGCTACACTGTGATTTCTGGTTTTTTACCACGATGTTTCTAGGTTTCCTACCCAGGCACTGTAGTCAAGTGGTTAAGAGCTTGAGCTCTGGAATCAGACAAATGGACTCTCACTTGTGTGGTCTGAGCAAATCAATGAAGTCTTCTAAGTCTTCATTTGCTTACTTGCAAAGTGGCAAATATTAATAGTCCTTAACTAGAAAGGTTGTTGTGAGGATTGAACCCATGTAAGGAGCTCAGCACAAGGCCTGGCACTTAGAAAGAATCCACTAAATAATGACTGTTGTTATGATAAGTAGAATGTGTCCAAGTCCTTAAATCAATTACAAAGAACCTAAAAGAGTTTAGGCAGTAATTGAGAGAAATCTAACACTACCTCTCTTTTCAACTCATTTTCTTTCTGTTACAGTCTCATGGAATGATATGGAAGTTCTTTCTAGAACGCACATCTGTAGGCAGTCTATAGGCTCGTGCTGTGAGAGTCCAAAGAAGAAAGAAGGTCATGAAGCAGAGAGAGTGACCCTGATAAGTACAGACATGACAAAACATTCATGCTGAAGAAGCTTTTGTTGAACCTATCATTTTTTACGACTACACGGGACTGAACGTAATTGCAATGTGTGATAATGATATCCCGTGACTTCAGGAAATCTTAAAAAAAAAAAAAAAATCTCACAGTTGGGAGAACAGTAATGCAAAGATTACAAACAACAGATATTCCCCAAATTGTGGCTTTGGAATGCACTGAATCAGCAAATTACCTTGTTTTGTTTAATTTACTTTAATGGGAGGCAGTATGGCAGAGTGGTGAAATGGGGTAGCTTAATTGTTATTGTTTTAAAAATGATTTCATAGTTTTCCTAGCAATAATTGCTTGTGATTGTTGATTGACATATAATTACAAGTTCATCAGGACAGCAGGAGAGGTACTTCATTTGTATTAGAGACAATAAAAGTAAGTTTTAAAAGTATAAGAGAAGGAAACGACTACTTATAAGGGAGGATTCAGAAAGTAGGACAAGTTATCTTGTGTAAACTAATTCTGTTATATTGGGCTTCTAAAAGTTGTTTGGTTTGAAGAAAGATTTGAGTTTGGATCAGCAAAGAATGTTCTAAAGCTCTAATTTTTTTCTGATCTATTTGATATTTTTATATAGATTTTTATTCGGTTTCCAATGGACTGAAAAGATGATTTTTCAAAGTGCTTCATTTCATCTACAGCATGATTAACATTTATATTCAGACTGAGTCTGTGAGTGTTTTCCCAATGTTGATTTCATAGTTCCTTTTCAGTTCTGTATGTGAAGGACAAGCTGCCATCTGAGGAGTGGCTGATTCTGAATGAGGTCAGACTGGGCTATGAGACAGTCCTACCAACAGATGCAACAGACGGTCATTTCTGTTGGAAAGTTCTTTATAGTCACATCCTGATCCGCCAAATTATTAGTGAGTAAACAGTTGATGCTCCCATCCCATAACTCTACCACAAAAATAGAATTTCAGTTCTTTTAATATGAACATTATCTAGATAACACTATATCTAGGTCTTGCCTGACAAGTTATGTGATTCAGTGCTTTGTTTCTATGAACTAAAGTTAGAAACCGAGTGACTCACTTTTCTTTTTGTATGCATCTAAGTATACAAGGAAATCGGACTGCTTCTGGTGTTGCTTTCTTTAAAAGAAAAAAAAAGACAGGCTCCTTCTTGAGTATCCTTTTTAGGTCAGCAGTTTTGAAGTGCAGGACTTATTGGTATCCAAGCGGAAAGGGCCGATGCTCTGATTTATCACGACTCCCTGTGAGTGGAGTTCTTCCGTGGCTGGAGAAAGGAAAACATTTGTTGTACTAATACTGAATGTGCTTCCTGTGTAAAATAACCCTTAACTCTGTGGAGATCCCCCATTTTAATGACCAGTGTTATAGTGGAAGTAGAAAGGAGCCCATAGCCCCACTGGCAGCCATTCTCTTCAGCAGCAGGCACGCTGCAACCCTTGCGACCACACGAGTGGCTGCTGGGGGAGGGTTCGGCTGGGCTCTCTGTCGCCTAGTTTAAAGCATGACTACCTTAATTGCTTAAAGTGTGTGTGACATTTTGACCCAGGTATCGTGAGGTGGATGGATGGGGGAAGAGGGTAGACCTGTCACTCAGGAACCAGTCATGGGTCCTGCGGGGAGTCGGGTGCACTGCAGAACCGGTTCTCAAACCCGGGCCAGACTGCAGGTTTCTAAACCGCCGTATCTTCATCATGTAACTCTTGAGCCTACAGAGACTGCCCTAGCCATGGCAACTCCTCTTTCTACCCAAGTCTTGAAGTGGGATTCCCTGCACCGAAGGAGGGGAAAACCAGGTGAAATTAACAAACCCTTCAAGTCTATTTGGGTTTTTGCAAGCCCCTGCAGTAACCCAGCTCTTTAAGTTGTATGGAAAGTGCACCCATGTGATGGGGAAAGAAAGGAGTTAATGCATGCTTTCAGAGCCTTCCTGGCACCCTGGCACCATGTGTCTTAGTGGGGGACACAATCACATTCTGTCTCAGCAACTACAACTTAATAATGATTCTGTATTCCCAGCTGCAGTTAACAGTGGACAGAGATGAAAGCTTTCCAGTCGATTAGTGGTACGTCACCTCCAAGCTCACTTGCAGGTTGCTTTTTTGCAAAAGACATACAGTAGTCTCCCCTTACCTGTGAGGAATGCGTTCCAAGACCCCCCGTGGATGCCTGAAACCAAAGATAAGCCTGAACTCTATATATACTATGTTTTTTCCTATACATACATATCTATGATAAGTTTAATTTTGAAATTAGGTACAGTAAGGGATTAACAATAATAATAAAATAGAATGATTACAATAATACACTATAATAAAAGTTACGTGAATGTGGTCTCTCTCTCTCCTTCCTCCCTCCCCAACTTACATCTGCAACTCCCTCAAGCCAGATCTTCGTCTTGATTCTCACGTCTTGCCTCCTCCTCCCTAGGAATGAATGATTTGTCTCAGTGAGTACAGACCAAACCTTAACAATACACGAGTCTTGCATTTCACATGCCTCGGACTCTGTCAATGAGTCAGAAAACTCCAGTTAAGTCTGACATGGCTGTGGTGAGGTGGAAGGAACACTAGCTGGTCCCTTAGTAGGTATTGAATAAAGATTTGTTTATCAGCTTGTGTTTGATATTGCGTGTTTGCCGGTGGGTTGGACGCCGGTTAGAAATCATAACAGCCAGCTCTGTCCACATTCTACTAATTTGATGTGCACTGTTTTTGTCAGTCTCCTAGCTTCTCTGGGTTTACGATTTCCTGGCTTTCCAAAGAGGAACTGTACTTTTATGATTCTTAAAATAGGGCATTCATACTCCTAGACAGAAGAGTTCAGAATCGTGTCAGAGAAGGTACATAGCCAGAAGATAAATATCTTCTAACAGTACCAATTTCATTTGAGGGTAAATAATCTTAAAAGTTCTGTTTTCTATTGTTATACGGAATCAAACAAGGATATATTAAGTACTCCTGAAATGGGAAATGTACATCATTTTGTGTTTGCAGTCAAGTTTTAAATCATGCCCACATATTGCCCCTCCATCCTCACCCCATGTTCATATTCACCTTCTTCTGCTTTTAGGGGTTTTTCAGTGGAGAACTCTGGAAAGCAGTTAGGTGATAACTACTTTCTCTTTTAGCTCCTGTTTCTTTCCTAATTTTAAAGTTTTCTCTTTTGGGGGAATCTTCCCATGCCCAGGGCTTTGATCACCCCCTCTACCTAGATGTCTCACTTGTTTATGGATCTCGACACCATGCTGCCTACTTGGGATTTCCTTTTGGATATCTCAAATGTGCAAACCCCACGTCTAAAGTAAAACTCATAACTGTCCCCCCCCCAAACTTGGTACCTTTCCGGTGTTCTGTGAGTAAATGCCACTATACCCATTGAGTTGCAAATATTAGAAACAGTCACCCGACACCTTCCTCTACCTTATTCCCTATAGCTAACCCATCAACAAATCTTGTCATCATTGATTTCTAAATCACTCTTAAACCCATCTTCTCTACATCCTCAAGCTACTCTCCTCCTTTGTTTTAGCCTCCTCTCTGTTCTATGCGACGCCCCATTCTGGCCTCTCTACCTACGAGACCCTGCATGTTCTGGCCCTGCACCTACCTCTAACAGCTTTGTTTTTCTGCTTCTGCCACACTGGCCTTCTTCCAGTCCCTCCTAGTCACCAGGCTCCATCTTCTCACAGGACCTTTGACCATGTCTGTTCTCACTTTCTCCCTTCCTTATGCAGGTAACTTCTCATCAGACCAGAGAAGCATTTTCTGACCTCGCTGATTCCTCTGTGAGGACCATTTATTCCTCTTTTGTGGCATTTGCTGGAGCTGCAGTTTTATTTCCATCTATTTGATTATTTGACTGATGTGTGCTCCCCCAGGCTGAAATTCCATGAGGACAGTGACCATGTTGGGCAGGCGTTGTGCCCCAGAAACTAACATAGTAGATACTTTAACCAATGTTTGGCGAGCCAATGAATAAAGTAATTATTCATTATCAAAAGAATGGGGACTATTGATAAATGCCATCAAAAATAATTATTTAGTACCCATGAAAGCATTCTGTGAATCTAAACTGCTGTTCAATTTTTAGGTTCTGTTTGGAGTGGTTAGTTGGTATGCTATTTTTCAAACAACAAGTGCAGATCACTTGAATATAGTGTGCATATTTATAAAGACAAAATGCAGATGAGCATTTAGAGTCAATCACTCCAGACCCTTTAACAGAACTGCTGACCTTTCAGTGGCTGCTATACCTGGGCATTCAAACAAAAGAGGAGTTTTTATACATATGCACAAATTGGACTCTATCTCTGTTAACTCCTAGAATTATTTTCCTGCACTTGCATGACTTTTGTCCTAACAAGAAAAATATATTTTCACAATGTCTCACCCTTAAAATAAATCTTCCTGAGAATAAATGGCTTGGCATTGGACAGCCAGCAACAAAAATAACAAAAGAATAATACTCCTTTCACTTTTAAGACCAAAACTTGTTTTTTATTTTATGAATATTCATGAGATACAAAGCTGATTGTCACCCCTTGTGCCCATGATGTGAGGGCCAGATTCATACTGGCAGCATACCAATTACCACAAATTGCATTTGTCCCCCATGTCCCCCACCCAATTATCCCCAATCTCCCTCCCCCCCCACTTTGTAGCCCAAGGAATGTTCTCTCCCTCTGCAAGAATGATGTAATACTGTGGTCTTTCTTTCCTTCCTTCTTTCTCTCTTAGCTCCCACATCTGAGTGAGATCATGCGGTATTTATCCCTCTGTGCTTTGCTTATTTCACTCAACATTAAGTTTCTCCAGGCTCATCCATGTTGCTGCAAATGGGAGTATTTCATTCTTTTTTATGGCAGAGTAGTATTATTCCATGGTGTGTATGTACCACAGTTTCCTTATCCAATCATCCATTGATGGACATTTAGGTTGGTTCTATGTCTTGGCTATTGTTAACAGAGCTGCGATGAACATGGGAATGCAGGTATCCCTTCAACATGATAATTTCCATTCCTCTGGGTATACACCCAGAAGTGGGATTGCTGGATCACATGGAAGATCTATCTGTAGTTGTTTGAGAAACCTCCATACTGTTTTCCATAGTGGTTGTACTAATTTACAGTTGCATCAACATTGTAGGAGTGTTCCCTTCTCTCCACACCCTCGCCAGCATTTGTTATTCACCATCTTTTTTATTATAGCCAGTCTAACTGGGGCAAGACTTCTGTTTAAATGACAATATGAGTTACAACACTAAGTTTAAAAAGTAATTAATTTCAAAATAAATTTTCAGTTGAAGGGGAAATCTGATATCACAAAGTTGTCATTAATCAATGATTAATCTCTTCTTCCTAGTCATTAATTTAGACATATGCTCAAAGACAAAACACAGATTTCTCTATGCACGTGACACAAAATGATGAGTAGTCATTTAAAAAAATATCATTGAACAAGTACTATGTTACAATGTTCTGGTGCACTTCACAGGGGAAATAAAGTATTGTATTTTGATTAAGATTACTTTGAATGCAACAGAATACCTGACTAAAGAGTGTAAGTTAAGCAAAAAAGGCATTTATTTTTCTCCTATGGCATAAGTCTAGAGATAGGCAATCCAGTGCTCAATGAGGTTATCAAGGGCATGGGTTCTTTCTCTCCCATTTCTCTACACTTGTGTTTGTCACCTCATGATTTCAAGGTGGTTCTCCCAGCTCCAGACCTCATAACTGCATTCAAAGGTAGTGGTCATGGGTGAAGGGGAGAGGGACAGGCAAGGGTAAAATGTAAAAATTTTTTTATAGTCGCTCTCTATTTTATCAGAAGTTTTAGTATGCCCCCAAAATTCAAGGCAGGATAAATAAAGAAGGATAAATAAACAAGAGAATGCATAAAATAAGATGGTAGAAATGGAAAACAAACACATTAAAGTAACAAACAGTAGGTGGATTAAACTTTTTATCAGCCTAGATAAAAAACAAAATCTTTTTGCTTTTTATAAAAGACAAATGTATAACAAATTCATGGAAGACTTGAAAGTAAAAAGAAAAACATTTAATAAACATTAACCAACAGAAAGTTTATATGAATACATTATTAGCATATAAAAAACAGTTTAAGGCAAAAAACATCACTAAATGTAAAGGTGCATTACATATTGAAAAAGGTGCAATTCATTAGGAAGATGTTAACAATTCTAGACTTGTACACTTCTAATAGAAAAACTTCAAGAAATATCAAAAAATGACAGAACAAGAAAAAGAAATTGACAAATATACCATTATTGAGGTAGACTTTATCACATCTTTGCCAGAAACTGACAAGACAAAAATATCAGTAAGAATATGGATTCCTGTACCAAATAACTGGAGATACACTTTCTGTTCCCAGGAACAATTATAAAAATAGACAATGAACTAGCCCATAGAGCAAGTTCTAACAATGCCAAAGAATCACTATCATATAGATCACATTCTCTGACCATAATACAATTAATTAAACTAATAATCATTAAATTAAGTTAATAATTCAACTGATAATTTAATTGCATAATACAATTAAATACTTAATAATAAAAATATAGCAAAAAACTTGGAAATTTAAAAGTATAATTCTAAATAATTCCTGGCTGAAAAATGAAAGCATAAGGAAAATTAGAAAAGACTTAGAGCCAACAATAATGATTAAACAGAACAACTTGTAAGACACAGCTAAAGTGGTAGAGGGGAAAGTGAATAGACTTCTAATACTTGGATTTTTTTTAAAAGTCGAAATTATTTAAAAAAACTAAATAAAATAGGATAAAGGAAATAATAAAAAAAGAGCAGAAATTAATAAAACGGAAAATATTCAGTAGAAAGGATCGACAAAAAAAGTTGATTTATTGAAAAAAATTAATAAAACTCACAAACCCTTGGCAAATTGATGAAGAAAGCAAGCAGATACAAACAATTTTTCTTTTTTTTTTTTTTTTCCGTGACCGGTGCTCAGCCAGGGAGTGCACCGCTCATCCTTATATAGGATCTGAACCTGCGGCGGCGGGAGCGTCGCCGCGCTGCTAGCGCAGCACGCTACCGAGTGCGCCACGGGCTCAGCCCAGATACAAACAATTTTAAGAAGGAAAAAGGAAACATAGTAAATGCATTAGCAATTACAGATAAAAATATTAAGAGCAATTTATTAATAAATTTTAAAATTTAAGGAAAATAGACAAATTCCTGGAAACATAATTTATTTACAAAACTGACTTAAGAAATTTAAAATCCTGTGTTTCAGCCTGTATGCAACCATATAGCTGAACTGTTTCCTAGGGACAGGGTCTGTTTTGATTGATTGGTGTGACCATTCTAATTGGTTGTTAAAATAGTTTATCACCCAACCTATAATCATTAATGAAATATTGTCAGTAATTAAATTTTTTTCCCACAAAGAAAACACCAGATCCAGGAAGTTTTATAGGCAAATTTACCAAGATTCAAAGAGCGGATAATTCCAATCCTCAACTCTTTCAGAGAATATAAAAGAAAGAACATCTCCTAACTCATTTTATGAGGTTAGCATAACCTCATATGAAAACCAGACTAGAAGAAGATTATAGTCTAATTTCCCTCTTGATCTTGGATGCAAAAATCTTAAACTAAATCTTGGCAACTATATGCAGCAATATATAAATGAAGATAATGAGCAATAGGTTTTATTCCAGGAATGAAAGGTTATCGCACCATTAGAGAATTTATTAATGTAACTTACCACATTAACAGATTAAAAGAGAAAAATATATACACCTATTTCAAAAGAGGTAGAAAAAGCATTCAAGAAAAATTCACAAGCCATTTATAATAGAAACAAACAAAAAACTCTTAGCCAAAAATAAATAGAAAAGAACATCCTTAGCCAATCTAAAAAGGGTATCTGCAAAAAAAATCTCCGACAAACACAGTGCTACATAGTAAAAAAGTTAAAAGCATTTCCTTTAAAAACAAGGAATGGACAAGGAGATAAACTATCACCATTCCTAATAACTTTGTGCTGGAGCCACTGCAGAACATCAAAAACAGCAGCAACAACAACAACAACAAAACACAAAGCAGTATAAGAATTGGAATGAAAAAACTGAAATTGTCATTATTGTTTACATGGAAAACACAAAGAATCTACCACAAATTATAAGAAATAAGAAAATTTAGCATGATTGCCAGATATAAAATCAATAGGCAAAAGACAATTGCATTTCTATGTATCAGCAAAAAAGAGATGCAAAACTTATTTTATCTCTCTATCTCTCTATCTATCTCTCTATCTATCTATCTATCTATCTATCTATCTATCTATCTATCTATCTATCTATCTATTTATTTATTTTTGGCGGCTGGCTGATATGAGGATCTGAACCTGTGACTTGGGGTTATAAAGCTGCTCTCTAAACAAGTAAGCTAACCAGCCAGCCCTCAGATGCAAAATTTAATTTTAAAAGGATGCCATTTACAACAGCACAAAACATAAAGTATTTAGGAAAAAATCTAACTCAGGCTGGCTAGTTAGCTCAGCTAGTTAGAGCACAGCCTTGTAACACCAAGGTCAAGGATTTGGTTCCCTGGCCAGCCACAAAAAAAAAAAAAAAAAATCTATCTAAAATATTACTAAAACTTCATGTAGAATATTATGAAAATTTACTGAAATAGATGTAAAAACACCTAAGTAAATGAAGAAACATGCCATATGAATGGAGAAGTTCCATTTTAAAGATGCCCATTTTCCCCAAACTCTATAGATTCAATAAAAATCCAAATAACCTTTTAAACTGATGCTTAAATTTACATGAAAGAGCAAAGTACCAAAGGTAGCCAAGATTCATCTAAAGAAGAGAGTCTTGTCCTGTCAGATATCAAGAGATATTATAGAGCTTTAACTATTAAGACTATAAAATTTGCATAGATGAGCAAATTGATCAATGCAACAAAAAAAAGAGCCCAGGAACAAATATTTAGGAAAGCTGGCATTGCAGATGAGTGGAGAAAATGATGGATTTCTCAATCTAAACAGAGTTGGAATAATTCATATGGGGAAAAATAAAAGAAATTGGATCCCTACCTCTCCCAATGAGAGTGTATATGTATGCAGTGTGTACATACATTACAGGTCTATTAGGGACATAAATGTGAAAGGTAAACCGTAAAAAGTCTCTGAAAAAAATTACTGGTAAATTTGATTATAATTAATTTTAAAATATTAATTTATCAAAAACCTGTCACTTGATCAGGATTTGATCCCTGTACCACCCAGCTGTCAACAAACAAATCAACCCACACACCTATCACTTACCTACAGATCAACAAAAAAAGATAAATCAATAGACAAATGAGCAGAAGATATGAATAGACACTTCACAGGAGAAAAAAACATATATTGGCCAATAATGTGAAAATATACTCAATTTCAATAGTAATTATAAAAAATAAAACCACAGTAAGATTCAATTTTATACCTGACAGATTGCCCAAAATGTCAAAGTTGAATAAAACCAAGTCAAGGATGTGGACAAATGGAAACTCTGTTAGTTGAAGTGTAAATTGCTTCAGCCTGTTTGGTTAACATGTTGGCATTATCTAGCAGTGATGTGTACATTCTACAAGGCAGAAATTCCACTCCCAGTAGAGACATTCTGCACCAACACAGTTATGAACAAAAATATTTGTGTTACCATTATTTATATTAGCAGAAACTGGAAATAATCCAAAGAATCTAGTAGAACATATTTTTTAAAAAAGATGGTATGTTTATACAATGGAATATTATACAACAGTAAAAATGAATCAATGGAATATCAATATGGATGCATTGCAAAAACACTGTTGGGTAAAAATAAGTCATGATAAATATACCATATGATTTTGTTCTTATAAAGGTTAAAAAAAGGCAAAATTAAGTAATGTATATTTAAGTTACAAATAAACTGATAATGAGAATAAATAAAAGGAAGGGAATGATTTAAAATTCCTTTTCATACATCAGGGTTAAGCCCATCAGTAGCTCTGCCATCTTCTGTGACCTCAGAATTCCCCAGCAAGTCCTCCTTCACCTGACCAGCAGAGAAGACAGAGTCACAGAGGAGGCTCAGAGTTCAGACTGCAAGTGTCATCCACCTTTTCCACTCACTTCCTCTGACCAAAATTCAGTTAGTTTGGATGTACCTAATCCCAAGTAGGACTGGAAATTGTAGCTCATTTGTGTTCCCAAGAGAAAAGGAAAAGGGTTGGGTGAGCATCTAGCCAGTCTCTGCCACAGAGAGTAACTACCTATAATATTAAAGACCTTACCAAAAAATTGATAGCAGACATTATTCTGAAGAGTGAAACACTAAGTACTGTACACATCCACTGAAATCAGGAAAAAGACAGGACATCCACTATCACCACTATTTATTCAACATTATTTTGGAGGTTGTAGCTAACTGTGGTAAGATAAGGAAAGGAAATAATATAAATTTAGGAAAGAAGAGATTAAAGTATCATTTTTCTGATGACTATATATTTAGAAACCCCAAGATAAGCTTTTAGAAAAAGCTTACTAGAATTAATAATTGAGTAACATGGCTGGACACAAAAGAAATATAACACATCGCAACAAATACATATATAAATATACATGTGTATGTGTGTGTGTTTGTGTGTACATTGTTCTCTATATGGTAGAAGCTTTCTTAATTCATTTCTATCTAATTCACTCTGGGGATTTACACAAACTCTCAATTTCATCTGTGAAACCTACAGACTATTGCCCATGGAAGGAAAAATGTGTTACTATCTTATATAACCACGTATTCCACATTTGACAATTGAGTTGTCTGCTTACCAATTTCCAGTTGTGCATGCTCCTAAACATTTTTATGACAGTTGTACTGTTCCTATAACCAAGTAATTTAAATAAACATTACTGAATCCAATAAATAATGTGAAAAGTATAAATTTTTGCTTCTAGGAAAACTAAGTTGTCTGCTTTAGAAAGATTTAATAAAGGCAGGTTACAAAAAATGCTATTGGTTTAGGCATAACAATTGCAAAAGATGAAGGCAAAATGGTAAGAGTCTGTATAAGTTTCTACAAGTATTTTTAAGTTCCTGATCCATGTTAAAGAAATCCAAACTGGAGACTGTGTATGATGTATTATGAATATGGATTATGCAAGAAAGATATCATGGCACTTCACATCAGTGGACCCATACTTAAAGAACTTGTCCTACACCATATTATGGATAAATGATTATACATATATACAATGTTTTAGGGTAAAATATTTAAAATATGTATTATTACTGTAGCATAACCTAGCATAACCGAGGTAATGCTACAGTAATAAAAAAACAAAAACAAAAAACACCATTAAATCTCAGTGACTTAAAACCATAAAGACACTTTATCTGGGTGACACCCAGAGCCACTGTCTTCTATATGAAGACATTTCTAGCTACTTTGATCTTTTTGTACTTCCACATCAAAACATACTTCCACAATCACCACGGCAGGTAAGATATCACGGAGAACCATGCTCCCACTCCTCAGGGCTTCTATGCAGGAATGAAACACATCACTTCCACTCACATTTTCATTGGCCACGATTAGCTACATGGCTACGTCTAATTTTAAGGGATAAGAAAGTGTCATTTTCTCGCATTCTTGGAAGTAGAGAGGAACCAAATATTGTTGAACAGTGATAAATGTCTATCACACATATATCGTTTTCTAGGATTTCTCAATCTTGCTGCCTTAAAAACAAAACACGGTGATGGACTGTATTAATAATCAAAATATTTGCATTCCTCCAAGTCAGATTGTTCATCCCCATCCCATTGATATTTATTTGAAGCCAGCCTTGGCATTGTGACTTAAAGGGCCCTTCCCTGTGGGAGAATTATGCATCCCTGATGCTTCAGTGACAGATACAGGCCTGTGCCTTGCTTTGACCTATAAAGCATGAGGGAAAGCGACATGTGACACCCCTTGGTAGAAGCTTATGAGCCAGCAGATGCTGCACCCTGATTCCTTTTCTCTCTCCTACAAGAAGGCAATGTGCCTGACAGCAATGGCTGCATTAACCCAGGTCCCAGAGTGAGGATGGTATGAAACAGGGCTGTAGCTGCTGCGCTGGGCGTGCAGCGTGGGCAGGAAACTATTTGTTGTTGTAAGCCACTAAGACTTCCAGGTTGCCTGTCACTGAAGAGTAATTTAGTCAAAACCTACTGATACACATATACCATCCTTAATGCATCAGTAAGAATACTTATAGCAATAGCCAAATAGAAGTGAAAATAGAAAAACATATTCCACATGTAACAGTGATAAAAGTACAGAATACTTAAAGGCTAAATTTGACAGGTTTAAGACACATGAAGAAAATTATAAAATATTATTGAAGGATATAAAACATGTCAATTCTCCCAAAATCAATGCATAAATTGAATGTAATTCCAATCATAATCTCAATGGTTTCTTTTCAATTTGCTAAAGGCATTTTAAAGTTCATGTAGAATAACAGAATTTACCCACAATGCTGCCTCCAGGATTGAATGAGCTAAAACATGTAAAGCACTTAGGACAGTATCTGGCACACAGATACTCAATACATGTTAGCTACTTTTGTTAGTTGGAAAAATAATTAGATCATTAGAATAAAGATTACCAAAATGTATCTTAGTACATATGGGATTTTAACATAACCATCTAGAGGAAACTAAAATTAGATTTTATTTAATCCATACTAAAAAATAAATTCCCTATGGATTAAAAACAGATATGTAAAACATAAAACAAATATTTTAGAATAAAATTTAAGAAAATAAATTTATACACTAGGGGTTAGTGAAACATTTTCAACTGAAACAGTAAACCAGGAAGTTGTAAAGGAAGAGAATTTTTTAAAAAATGTGTATGGCAAAGATACCATGAACAAACGAAAAATATAACAGATTGTGGGAAATATCTCTAATGCATAAGACAAAGGTTAGCATCTACAGCATACGAGTCCACCAATTTACAGGAAAAAGATGAAAAACTCCACAGAAAAAATAAGCAAAGTATTTGCAAATAGGCATTTCCAGAAAAGCAAATCTAAATGGTAAATATGAAAAATACTTAATCTTAACAGTAATCAGGAAGATGTAAACTAAAATAACTATGAGTTATCACTTCTCATCATCAGATCAACAAAAATTAAATATTAAAATTAAGTATCCACAGAAATGTGAATTTCAACATTTTGAATCATTTTTACCTTTTAAGAAACAGATGTCTCAAAACAATCTTTTACCAAGGTCAAGGGTTCAAATCCCCATACCAGCCAGCCACAAAGAAAAAAAATTTTTTTTCAAAACAAATCCTTAAATAAATATAGTGGCCAAGGAGGAAATTATTTGGTATTGAAATAAATCAAATACAAACTACAATATTATGAAAGTTCAGATTTTCATGGAATTTGACAAGACACTGTCTTACGCTACTCTTTGTATCTCCCACAGTGTATGATCCTCTAGGTTCCAAACACAGAATTTTGCAACTACTTTTGGTCACTGGACAGTGTTTATTTTACTTTATTACCATTCCAATCCTTGACCACATGAAAGCTCCCAGTAGCTCTGCCCAGCGCACCCTAACCACACATGTTCTGGCAGCCCTGGTTGAACTCTGGCTAACTATGCCTTTCTGGATCTATGACTTGTATGGCTGTCCACACTTGATTCTCCACCTGGTTTCTCACAGCCCTCAGTTTCTCCACTTCTTCCTACTTCTTCCCCACCCCCCATTCATCTAGACAATCTCTCTCTCAGGCTGCTAGGGTCAAGGCAGTCATGGTATCTACTGTAGTAAACAGATCACAGCCGGTGCTAATTGTGCCCTGGCACTCATTTCCCCCAGTCCCCACTCCCAGACCTTTCAGAGAGGCATTGTTTGCTGAGTCCACTTACTCTGGAGATGATGTGGAGAAGGAATTAGGGAGCAGGAGAGTAAGAATGGGGGCAGGCAGGCTAGCTGAAAGGCTATTACAAGTGTTCCTAATGAAAGATGAGAGCTGCAAAAGGATACAATCAGCTCCCAAAAGATGGTGAATGGAGTTTAACAAGGAGAGGAACACGTGAAAACAAGCAGTACAACGTGTTATGGCTGCTGGGATACAACTCTGTATGTCTAGGCAATGCGGCACCAATGGTCTACTCTCCCTGGAAGGGGGAAAAGCAGATGGTAGAGTCAGGAAAGGTTTCACAGAGGAAGTGATCCTTGACCTGAGACAATGTCATAGAGCATTCTAGAAAGAGGAGAGAGCAGGAATAAAGTACAGCGGCACAAAATCAATGACACGCACAGAGAATTCTGAGTAATTAAAAATCACTGGAGTAAAGGATTTACCGAAGCTGGCAGATTACAGAAAATCTGTTTCCCATTCTAAAGAGTCTTAAGTTCATCCCGCAGGGCAGGCAATGAGGCAATATTGAAGGTCTTTAAAGGAGAATTTTGAATTTTAGAGGACAAAACACCCTTAGTAGCAGTATGGAGGATGGCTTGGAATAAGGCAAGGAGCTCTGCTTGTGGCTCAGGCATCAGGTAATTAATTCCATTAATTCCATTAACCACAATCAATTTCTCAAAAGGTGAGTTCACTGAGGTATTTTAGAAATAATACTTTTTCTTTCTCACCAGTGTAAAAACTAGAATGATAAACAAGGTCTTTTTTTTCCTAAACTCTATTGTATAAACTTAGTTGTACACTCTAATAAATGGAGTGAGGCTGAATAGCCTTTGGCATCCATCCCAGATACCGAAACGGTGAGAAAACAACAAAACACGGAACATAATATCTATCCATAAATCCAATTGTATGGCTAGGGTTATGGAGAATTTTAAGAGTTATGATTTCCCTGGCAAAGTATCAAAAAACATACCTTCAAAAGTTACTCAGAACAGTCATTTGGAGTCCGGCCATGCTGACAGAATGAAAGATGTTCAGTAAATAGCCTACGTGTAATTCCCCATTTCTGAAGAAGTAAAAAAAGGATGTTTTCTAAGGCTCCCGAATGACATATTTTATTAAATAGTAACATGGTCGTAAAAAAAAGCCAAGAGAAAACTTCCCAGCACACGTAGAAAATGGAATCAATCTATTTTTTTCTTTAAAAAAAAGATAGGTATCTTCTGTCATATAGAAGAATGTCTGAGAGGAAACTCACCAACACGTTCACAGTGGTAATCTCTGGGTGAATTACAAGTGCTCTCTATTCTTTTTTTGCCTTTTGGTGTTGTCTAATTTTCTACAACAAGCATGCACTGCTTCTACAGGTAAAAACAAAAAAGTCAAAAGAGCAACCAGGTGTACAGTCAGAATGTTGTAGGCCGTCTTTTTCAACTTTCTGATTCTGAATAAGATTAATGTAAACTGCTTTTGAGGTAACCTTCTAGTGTGCTTTGAATATAGGCAAAATTTCTTTCCTTAAGTCTTTGTCTTCAGAGAATAAACTTTTGGATTTTCAAAAATACAAAAATTTCCACTTTTAACTTATTTAGGCTAGTGGAGGGGAATACTGATACTAGTATCTGAAAACAGTTGGGAATTGAAAATATCATGTATAAACATGTTATAATAGGCTTTTGAAAGCATTAAACACAATGTTTTTGGCAGATATGCCTTCTGAATTAAAATTTTCTTTGGCTAATAAAATGACTCTATGCTCCTATATGTGGGCTGATAAATGAAGGGAGAACACTGTGGTAAAAGTGACAGGTCTAGAATTTTAAATTCATTGCATATAATCTACAAACCATATACTCTACAGGAAAATTAACAGACTCTCTATGGTGAAAATATAAACTATTTTTTAAGCACAGGCAGACACGAAAGAGGGCTACAAAAGCATGGAAAACAGAATGCTAATCTCTGCTGTGTCTTATGCAATGCCATACAAAACATAAAATAGCCATACAAAACACCTGGATTCAAAATAGTCCAATCTACTGCTTATTCTCCAAATCCAGCTTTTCATAATCATAGGACACTCTTTTAAAAGAAGATCTATCTAAAATTATAGTCAGCAAAGTATTTCAAAAGAAAAATTAAACACTCATCTCCCAGGGTTAAAGAAAATTTCTGGATTTGTCCAATAAACTTGATGTGAAGTATTTTTCCATCTCTTAACACATAGAAAGGGACTTGCAAAGAAAGACATGTAATTCTGATTCATCTTAAATTAAGTGCATTGAACCTTTCCTGACACTACAAGAATTTGGATAGTTTAAAGAAGATTTGGATGTATTGTTTATAATGTATAGATTCTCTTCAGATCCTCTGAAACACAGTATTTTCTTATAGGGTAAGATGTGTACCCTCCCCTCATAAGAACTCCCTTCCTCAATGCATAGGGGAGCACAATTTCTGAAACCACCATACAACATTCTAATTTTTAGGTACCTTGGAGAGAGAATAAGTTTTACAAAGTTTTTACACTAATTATTTTTCCCTCCCATCTGTCTCCAACAATGGAGTTCTACCCTAAACTCTGAAGAAACACCATCATCACCAGTCTCTGCCACCAGTCCCTCTTCGAATCTTGATTTTGCTTTCAAAGCTCAAAAGAATCTGTCCAGCTGAGAAGGGAGGGGAAAAGACCAAGCAGGCCTGGAGAGAACTGGTAGGCTGATCACAGTCCCCACTCTCAGGGAGCTCGCAATCCAGAGAAATAAGCACTTAAAAAGGCTTTCAACACAAAGGGATGTTGGAAGGCTAGAAAGCAGGTTCTATGGGTAGGGGTATCATTGTACACCTTTTAATCACTTCCTTGACCTTCCTGACCTCTTGTACCACATGGTCATCTAGAATCCCTGCCCTGCTTACTCTCCATGATGTCTAGTTTGCCATCCCTCTTTACCTACCCGTATTGCTGAGAAATGCTACAGAAAACAGTGAAACCGTGCTGATCTAGCCCATTACAAACTGATGTTACTCTCCCTCACTCCTGTCCTCATGGTTCTGAGCAGTTCTTTTAGCTCCTCCTACTGGTCTGCTAGTACCTTCTCCATGGTGACCTTTCAATTTTGCTTCTTTTATAAAGCCACCACCAGCCCCTCTTCTCCCATCACTATTAACAGTGATGATCAGATTTCAGTTCCCACAACATTCTTCCTCCACAGTTCAGGACTACTTCTTCATCATGGTTTCCACCTTTTTCATATTTGTAATCTCCATCGCTGCCCTTAACCCCCTCACACCTGCTCTGGGCATCTGCGAGGTCATTACTTTGATCATTCATTCCGTCTTGCTGCTATCTCTCCCTGCCATCTTCACTCTTGCTCCTTCACTGACTCTAACATCTACCTAACAAACATTGCTCTCTCCAACCACACACATGAAACAAAAACAAATACAAAACCCAACTTTGATTCAAATCAAAATCCTTTTTCCTTTCAAGCCAAAAACCAGTTTCTTTTTTTCGAGACTGTCAACATTCTGAAAAGATTAATCTACAAAATTTAGTGCCTCCATTTTCTTATTACTAATTCTTCACTCCTGGCAATCTGATTTCTGCTCCCACCATTTTACTGAAGTTGCTCATCATACAAATAACATCCCATTTGCCAAATACCATTGATTTTTCCACAATCATAATACTTGACATCATCGGTCATTCCTTTATCCTGACATTATAACTTCCTTGGCTCCAAGACATTCCTTAGCTGAGACATTTTCCTGTCTCTCTTCTCCATGCCTCTTTTATGCCTCTTTTAGCTTGTCCCATGTTCTAAATAAAAAAACATTCACAATATGTTAGATTTTAAAACTTTTCTGAGTGCCTGCTTAAAGTATGCAAGGCACTGTGCTATACAGACAAAAACAGTCATTAAGAGGGGTCGAGCCAAGCATGCTAGTTTGGGTAGGGTTTCGACGCCCAGGGTTTCTTCTTAGACAACGAAGAAAAAAGAGCAAAGGGTAAGTATAATTCCAGATTTTTAGAGAGCACTAAACTTTAAGTCAGGAGGACCAAATTCAGTAGACAAGATGCAGTACAGGAATAGGACCCAAACAGGAAACAGCCAAAGGTAACGAATAGGGAAAGAGCTAGAATGAGGGGGGAGGGTTCTTGCCAGATGCTGTGTACAAAGCTGACTTGTCCTCAGTTGGCCTATATAGGTCATCAGACAGGCTTAAGAATAAAGTCAAGGAAGACAATAAAAAGTAAAATAAAATGGGGTAATTGCTCTTATACAATGCACACAAGTCTCAGTTTCTTCTGTGAAATGTGAATAAAAGCAGTATCTAAGTCATAGGGTAATTAAGAATTAATTGAAACAATGTATGTAAAGAATGAAGCACAGGGCCTTACATATAGTAAAGGTAAGCTATTATTGTTAATATTCTATCCTCTAAACTATATAACACAGATAAAGCTTAAGTTAAACATATGAAATCATTCTAGTATCAAATCTAATTTAATTCTTTCACCTATTTGGCATACTCAAAAGTGGTCTGTAGGTTAATGCTCTAACCTTTTAAAATAGGATATAAACGTGGGTGTGTGTACTGCTCAAACTAAGGTGATTTTTCTTCCTACTTGCTGCACTACTAAAACAACTGCCTTCATATTGGTTACCAACGGCCTATTTTCAGAACATCATGATCTCTTTTTAGATACTTTTGAACTACTTTCTACCTCTCAATATTTTCTTGCCCTGTGGATTCCCAGATACCACTTTGGTTTGGTATTTCTCCTGCCTCTCTTACCATGTCTTCTTCATCTCCATGGAGGCTCCCTTTCTGGCTGCCTTTTGAATTCTGGTACTTCTCAGTTTCATTCCTACTTATTCCCACTTCCAAAGCTTTCCAATATGCTACACTATCTTAATTTATATGTTCATCATCTCTGACTTGGACTATTGCAATAGCTTAAAGGGTTTCCTGGTTCCTACTTTCTCCCAATCCCACTCTTATTTCTCATGACACCATCAAAATAATTTTTTTTAACAGCAAATGTTTGTGACAAGACCTCCATTATCTCCTATTGCCTACAAGAAAAAGTCCCAAACCTCAGCAAACAAGACCCCTCATTTTCACTCCAACCAATCCCTCTAGCCTCATCTCATCTTGCTCCACCAGCTCACCCAGAACTCCAACCACATGGAAATGTTCCCCGTTGCTGAGATTACAACATGTTCTTTCACAAATCCCTGGCTTTCCACATTTCTTCCTTGAAAGCTGTTTTTGCTGTTGCCAACTAGTTCCTGACCCAGCTCCTTTTTCTGTTAAGCATTTACCACACTGCATTTTAAATATCTGTTAACATGTCTATTCCCCGAGGAAAATATAAGCATCTCATGCACTGGGAATAGCCTTCTCTTTTTCATAGCTGCAGAATCTAGTACCAAGCAAATACTCACCAAATATTCACTGACTGAATTGTAAGCTATCAACAAACATTAAAATTATTTTTAAAAAGAGTTGCAGTTTTAAAATTTCTCCTTAGGTGGAACTGATTGAAAGAAAACAGATGCAAATAAAATACTCAAGCTCAAATCTCAAAGTAAACACAGATAATTTGAAGGACCAGAAGACACATAAGGACAACAGCGCAGTAACATCTGGATTTTCCAGAATGTCAAAATTGTATGGCCAGGGCAGTAAATATACAAAACACACACACACACACACACACACACACACACACACACACACACACACACACACACACACACACACACACACACACACACACACACACACACACACTCATCACCTCCCTCTCTAAAATCCTTCACACACACACACACACACACACACACACACACACACACACTCATCACCTCCCTCTCTAAAATCCTTCAATGGCTTTTTAGACATTTAAAGGGCCTGTGTAAAAAACTTGCCTCCATCTAGAGTCTCATCTCACACTACTCCCTACCTTACTCTCTCAGCTTTGGCCAGACAGGCCTTTTCTCCCAGTTCATTTTTTGCACAGGCAGATCTGCCACTAATGTTCTTTACATACCCCTAATACCCCGAACTAGCTCTTATCCTTTAGCTATCAGCACAAGAATTTCTTAAATTGTCTCCAGTATACGGTGGAAGGAGCATAAGGCCGTTTTATCACATTATATTTGGAAGGCAATACAGTATAGTGCTATGACCGTGGATTATGGACTCAGGCTGGGTCCTTGGGCATATTTATTTAACTTCTTAGTTTCCTCATCTTTAAAAGTGAGGAAATAGTCGCGTCTACCTCATAAGGTACTGAAAGGATGAAAGGAGATAATTTATGTAAAGCACTTACAATTGTGTCCATACGTAGTTTTAAGAACCCACTATGTCAGTCATGATCGCATTTACTTTTTTAGCCGTCACCCCCAGCCCCTGGATTCCCGCTGCTGTTCTAGCCCAGCGACCTCGCCAGCCTGGTACTTTTTTGTATTCTTAGCCTCAGCACGGGGTTCTGAACACGGCAGGCCTTTTGATAACTGATTTAAATTTATTTTTTAAACTGTCAAAAACCGTACTAACTGAACGATCTCAGGGATATCACTCAACCCATCTTAGCCACGTTTACACTTCTGTAAAACGTAATATCTGCCTCAGATTTTGTGTTAAATAAGGCGATGCATCTACAAAAGCGCACTGCACATCTTAAAATTCCATACGAACGGTGGATGTTTATTAATAAAGTGGAATCCGCGTCTTCCCTCCCCTGCCGCACGTCTCGTCCCGCTCCTGCCCTCCTCCCAGCCCACACCCTTACTGCGCCCTTGGCCCTCCTCAGTCCCTCGTGATTGCAGGCGTGGGAGCCCCGGCCCCGCGAAGATCCCTCCCGGCGCCCGCGCCCTTCTTCCTTCCTTGCCCGGACGGACGCACTTCCGGCGGATGTACGGGAACGGCCCCCGGAAACGGAAGTGAGCGGCGGGGCCGGCTGCTGGTGACCGCACTGAGAGGCTGTTCGCAGAGCAGGGTTGAAGATGGTGAGTGAGCCCCGGGCGGCCCGAGTTCCAGGCGGGCTCGGGATCGTGGCCCGGCGGGAACAGACCGTCGCCTCCCAGCCCGTCCCCGGGTGGCGGGGGCGACGGAGATGTGGGGATGAGGCCGGCTTCGGGCGCCATGATCTGTCGAGTCACGGGGTTGGGGCGGGTATTAGTGGCTGTCGCCGGGCCCGGCTCCAGCACTGGTTCTGTGAGCAGCGGTTCGACTTCGTCCTGTTCCTCCTCCTCTTCGCTCGGTGTGCGCCCTCACATCCCCAGGTCCCCTAGCAGTCCCGGGTCCCTCTCCCGTAGTTGGCGCGGAGCTGGAAAGGGCACATTGGAATGCGCAGTGTTCCGTGGTGTGGTGCCGCCGACTACCCTTTTCCTCTGAGGAGGTAACCTCTGCGAGCCCCGAGTCCTCAAACTGCTCCCACCCCCCGTCCCTTGTAACTGCCTGATCATCAACCCACAACTATAGGTCGCATCTAAATAACCGTCTTTACAAACGTTTTGAGAGGTATTGGAGAACTCCCCTCCGCACTTTCTCTTTCTTTTTAACGTAAAAGTTGTGATACAATTTGGGGAGACTCCTGAATCGCCATTGCCACTGACTGTTACCAATGCTGTTGATAGGCTATCCGTCCGAATCTAGAAAGCTTCTGTTGGTAAATACTGCAAATCCTTGTAAAGAAGTTTTATAAACACTCCCAAATGTAACTGTAATTAGGTTTTCATAGATTTGTTTTTCTCTGCTACCTTATTAGAAACATTAAGTACTAATCCTGATATTTTACAAAAGGAAATTGGGAAAATGATGGTAATAATAATACCCAGACAGCAGAATTCCCCTTTTCTTTGTGCATAGAAGAAACCTTTCTTCTGTCACTTTACAAGAAAGCAATCTGACAGGAGAATATTCATGTAGTAAAGTAACAGAAGATACATTTGGAAAGCCACAGTCATGCCACTCTACTCCTGGAAAGAGATCAGCTGCCTTGTGCAGATGATTTTAAAAAGCCAGAGAGGTTGTATGCATTGCCACCAGTCAAAAAGTAGGTTAGTGACAGTTCACACTAGATTCCAGATTCTTTTCTTGGTCCACCATGACTTTTTGTTTGTAGGGTATTTGGAACCTGTTGTGCAGGTTCTTGAGTTCCAGCCTAAGGAGTCTGCACTTTATTTTTCAAACACTGATGAGCGAATGAAAGGTTTTATAGCAGTTCTGGGATGTGTGGAGGTCTGGGGAAGGGGGAGTGTGTTTTAGGAAAACCTTGATATGCAGAATTGGAAAATGGGTGAGTGTAAAGCAGTAGGACTCAGTGGAATATTGTTAAAGTTATCCATGTGTGAGAACCTGAACTTGGGTGGTAGAGTAGAGAAACTGACAACACAAAGTATCTGACCAAATGGAATATACAGATGAATTGAGAAGCCAATAAAAAGTTGGTTTATCAGAACAGTTTCTCCTAGAATGGTAGTCTAAAATTAGATACCAACCCACCTGTAGTCGTTTTACATTTTTCTGCAGAGTTGCAGGGATGTTGTACTTGAGCAACAATTGATTTAAAGTCAGCATCTTGTTCTTTACCTGTTGTAACACTTACTTGTGTAACTTCATTAGATTAAGCCCTGGGAGTAAGACCTGTATCTTCAGCACCTAGCAGAGTATCTGACACATAGTAGGTGCCTAATAAATATTTGGTGATTGAAAGTTTCATAGTATAAATATATAGGCTGACAATGTATCGGTACCAAATGCACTGTGAGTCTTTTTTGTTTGTTATACATTATCCTGATTAGATACATTTATTTTTTATAGGTACTGCCCTCTACTCATAAAAACCAAACACTTTCTGAGATTTCCTTTCTTTTTTCTTAGCTTTTGGGACCACTCTTTTCTAGCTACTTGTCTGTTTTTAGTCCCATTTCTTTGTTATTCCTTGTTATTAAGGAATAGTATTCCCCAGCATTCTGCCCTCAATTTTTTCATTCTGTGTTAAACATTCCATCCTAAGGGAGGGATCTTATAGTGAAAACAATATGATGATGCCATAACCCTTCAGAGGCTATCAATTTTGGTATAAAACCCAAATTTCTTTGCATGTAAGGCTTTTCATTTTGCCAGCCTTTATTTCTGCCTCACTCATGCATGCATTTAGCCAGTCATCTCAAACTGCCTGTAGATTGCTCATTTATAGTTTCATACCTTTATCTATGTTATTTCTTTTTTCTTAGAATGCCTTTCAATCTGGCAGTATTCAGAGATCAGCTCAGGAATCCTTCTCACCCCCAAGATTGGTATTACTCATTCTACCATGTATGTCCCTCTACCATAATGTTTAAGGCTCATTGGAATCGCCCATACAGCTCTTTGAAGGCAGAGACCTTATGTTTTTTCTTCTCTGCTTAAACAATATTTTAACATAGGTGTTTGTGTGTGTTTAAAATTTTTTTTGTATTAAATGTTTGTTTTTTATTTGTGTTACAGAATGCCAGGGGACTTGGATCTCAGCTGAAGGACAGTATTCCAGTTACTGAACTTTCAGCAAGTGGACCTTTTGAAAGTCACGATCTTCTTCGGAAAGGGTATATGGGGGAATTGTGGCTTCAATTTTGTTATAATAAAATGTTTCTGGGCTGGCCGGTTAGCTCTCTTGGGAGAGCATGGTCCTGACAACACCAAGGTCAACAGTTTGGATCTATGTACTGGCCAGCTGCCAAAATAAATTAATAAAAATCTTTCTGTGAATTATTTTTCACAATATTCTGTAAATATTTTTAGGCTATAAATGTATATTTAATTTGAGAGATAGCAAGTAATACCTTAGATAGAGGGTGGGGGGAAGAGGCTTAGATGTTTTTCATAGTGGAAGAAGCATCTTATCAGAGTAGTAGGTTCCTAGGGACATCCTCCTAGGAGATGGTACCCAGTAGCATGATTTCATAGGATTCTTCTTTTTGCTATTATAACATTAGCCTACTTATTAACTATTGGAGCAATTCACCTTTTGTGGGGTGATACTAGAACAGCAGTTAAGAGGATGGATTTTAGGTTCAGGCTGCCTGGATTTGGATCCCGGCTCTGCTCTTTATTAGATGTATGCCTTTGGGTATGTTACTTACTTGCTCTGTGTCTCAGTGTGCTCTTCTATAAAATAGGGCTAATAGTAGTGTGTGTGTTATTTTGAGGAATAAATAAGTTAATACCTGAAAAATACTTCAAACAGTACCTGACAGTAGTAAGCACTCAGTAAGGGTTGGCTGTTACTGATTTTCTCTTCTAGCTTTAGCATGCAGTTATGCCCCTTTCCATGATTTCCTTTGTTTCTATATGTTTAGCTCTCAGTTTCTGGTACTAATCCCTTTTCTTGGCAGGTCTCCTTTCTGCTTAATCAAATAAGAATAATACATTTCCCCTTCTATTTTTTTGAATTTTATATCTAATTTTAAGGTATTTACTCTTATAATAGAATGGCATATTAATGCTCATGTTTGGAGACAGATATAATCCCTCACTATAGACTTACAATTTTATAGTAAAAGATGTACCATATTGACTTTGGAATTGGAGATATAACTTGGTTGGTAGTATAATCAAATTCATAGGGTAGCCACTAACCAAGTCCTAATAATTCTTTTTCCCACACGAATTGTTCCTTTTTCTTTTCTTTGCAATTAGACTGTAAGATTGCCATGAGCCAGACCATTTTTGTTCTGTATAAAAGCAGTATTCAATAAATGATTGTTACAGGATTTCTAAGGTTTCTTTGAGCCACCAAATCCTGCTTTGGACAGTAGACAGTCATCTGTATATATCTAGAATGATAAAGACCAGTGGTCTGGTTCTAGCTGTGCATCACCTAATAATACTTTGTATATAGTAGGTGTTCAGTAAATGTTGAACATATTGTTCAACATATATTTATTATAGACATATTAAATATTGAATATGTGTTAGACCTGAAGGAAGGGGAGAAGCTTAGATATTTTATATAGTGCAAGAAGCATCTCATCAGAGTAATAGTAATAAACATACATTTTTTAAATTTCTTGTAGATAGAGGGGATCATTTGGCACCAGTTTTTGGAAGGTTCTGCCTAGTGATTGAAGTCTTGACCACCAGTGTCTGTACTAGATGCATTTTTTAACAATTATCATACAATACATTTGACTTTTTTTCTTTTGGTGTATAGTTCTATGAATTTTAGCACATATATTAATTCATGTAACTATCACCACAATCAGGATGCAGAATAGTTTCATCATCCCCAAAAAACTCTCTCATGCCATCCCATTATAGTCATACCCTTGATAGATGCAATTTCGAGCTATGAATATTGAGTGACATTTGATCTTTTTAAATGCTTTTTTTTTTTTCCAGTTTTTCTTGTGTGAAAAATGAACTTTTGCCCAGTCATCCTCTTGAATTATCAGAAAAAAATGTAAGTATGTTACCTGTGTCTCTATTTTTATCTTCTAGTAGAAAAATACTTTTAGCAATACTTTTGTGGTTTCATTTTATGAAAACAGTTGTGGTGCTGAGGATTTGAACATGGAGAATAGGAGGTCTTATTTTCACTTTCCTTGTAGGGTAGGTTTTCAAATTATCATTAAACTGCATCACTAACACTTCCTTTCTACACATCCTTTTCCATCTTTTTTTGGACATCTCTAAAGGTTGGTTTACCTCTTCTTTCTTCTCATAATCATTTCTCATTTGATAACCCTGTTTCCTTTTATATCTTTTCTGTGCTATTTTTGCTGTTGACCTCCAAGTCCATATCTCTAGCCTTGACCTCTTTCTCAAGCTCTGCATCTCCAAGTTACTGAGGGACATATCTACTAGGCACAGTAGGTATGCAGATAAATATGACATAATCTCCATCCTTAAGAAAGTTAAAATTTAATAAGGAAGACAAGCAACAGGTAGAGGTCATCATAAAGTGCTGAAGAGGACCAAGGACGGGGCAGCCACCTGTGCTTAGGGTTTTTGGAAGGCTTTGTAAGGGAGGGGACATTGAACAGTTTTAGGCCAGTATTCACCAGGTAAATAGGTGGAGAAAGGTCACTCCCAAAGAGAGGATAGCATGTACAGTTTTTTTGAAGGCAACTTAAAAAGTTCTTTAATATACATTTAGAGCAGGAGGAAAGAGGTATCTCACTACTTGGGGAAGATGGTGCAGTGTCACCTAGGTAAAAGAAAGCTGGTCTATCCCCCCTCTTTAGCAAGAAGAAAAATCTATAAGAAAGGGTAGAACAAATAATGGAATTATGAAGCTCACATAAGATGAGAAAATAAAAGAGCTCCTAGTTGCTTTACGTGCATTCAGATTTCAGGCTCAGAAGTTTACAGCCCAGAGTAGACATAAAAGCATACGATGATGATTATAAAACCATAGTTGATCATTTTTGAGAAATAATGGGAGAAGTGGAAGTTGTCTTTAGACTAAAGATGAGTTTAAAATCCCACTTTTCTAAAAGGGATCTAACTAAAAATTAGATTTTTTAGTGGTAGCCTTGGTCCCTGGCACTGTTCAGTGGATTAAGTAGATGACTGTGAGGGTTTAGGAAAGTAGGTGGTGTTCACCAGCAACTGAAGGAGCTCATAACAAATTAATCTTAGTTCATGCTTCTGTTAAATTACCAAATGGGTCAATCAAGGAATCAAAATATCTGACAAAGGGATAAGCTTGAGGGTAAGATGGTGGATATGGGCCAAGTGAAATTAGTGTAGTGTAAATTGTGGTTGATAACTGTACCCAGAGAGCAATGATCAAGGAATTGTCAATTTAGAAAGGGTATTTTGGTAGGGATCTTGGGTCTCTACCTCCATCTTAGGTAGTAAGGTGAACACTTAGGAAGGTTAAGTGTTTTTCAAAGACTTGAGGGTAACCATAGGAAGCATGTAAATTAGGTTTTTGGAAGAAAAAGCTGGTAAGGATAGCTCATTTTGATGAATAATTGAACTATATCATGGATGACAAAATAGGCCAAAACTTTAAGAAAAACATTGATAGAGGTAAGTGTGAAGTACTGCATTTGGGTTCAAGAAATGAATTAGACACATTTAGGTGGGGTAAACCTGACTTGTTACATAAAATTTGAGAATTTTAATCGAATGTATGCTCAGTATAAGCTGCAGATTATGTTAGCTACTAAAAAGAACAGTTAATGTGATCTTGGACTTTATCAATAATAAGATGGGGCTCAAGTAAAAGATTACATTTCCACTTTTTCACTATGTGTTAGTCTGGCCATTAGATTTGGAATATTGGTTCAGTTCTGAGCAATACATGTTAAGAGAAACTGACAAATCTGAGTGAGACTGGTCAGAATGAAGAGTCTAGAAACTGCATGGATCTTTTGAGATCTTAAGACGCAGCTTACATCTACTGCCTCTGTGTATTCTTCCTTAATCACTTAACCACTAATAGTTTCTCTTTTTCTTGAAATTCTTGGGCACTTATTATTTATTATGTCCTTTAGCATGAGTTGTGTAGTTGAACTACCTAGGTACTATGCTTATTAGCTAAGTAAACTTGGGGAAATTGCTTATTCACTCTCCAAGTCTTAGTCTCCTCATCTGTAAAGTGGAATTAATAATAGCCCATCCCTTGGCGTATTATATTGCTGGCCTCTAGTAGCTCTCCATGATTGGGAGCTACAGTGGTGATAGTGATGGAAAATGACTGTCATCATCTGTACCAGTGGTTCTCAACTTGGAAGGAGTGGGATTTTTGCCCTCCCCCCCAGGGGAAAGTTGGCAATGTCTGAAGACATTTTTGGTGTCACAGGTGGCATGGCTGGGGCTGGGCCAGTATTATTAATAATGGCATCTATTGGATAGAGGCCAGGGATGCTGTTAAACATTCTACAATGCACAGGACAGCCCCCACAACAACAAATTATCTGGCCCAAGATGTTAGTGGTGCTGAGAGTTGAAAAGCCCTGATCTATATGTAATGTCTCCCCAACTTGGTTATAACCTTCTCCAGGTTAGGCTGTTTCTTCCATTTTGTTGTATAATGCCACAGAGCATAATTTTGCATGTGGTTGCTAATGTATGTATTGATTGATAATTGCAGTTATCACATTACAAGGTGGGTGTATTCATCTAAGTTTATATAAGTAGAGTTTTTCTACATAAAGTTATATTTACTTATCATGAGGATAACTCAACATCTGAAAGAAATCCTTCACTTAGAACTTCAGATCATGGGCCGACCTGGTGGCGCACTCGGGAGAGTGCGGCACTGGGAGCGCTGCAGCGCTCCCGCCGCGGGTTCGGATCCTACATAGGGATGGCCGGTGCGCTCGGTGCGGCCGGTCACAAAAAAAAAAAAAAAAAAAAAGAACTTCAGATCATATACCTGTAATAAAATATTGCATATTTTCCATAAGGACCATCTGTCAAAATTTGCTGTGTCAAGCTAAAGTAATTAAAAACCATATTGCTAGACACCTTACTTTCAAACATCATATATATGGTCCCCCATCATGTCCCCAGTAGGCACTGATCTTTGAAAAGATTTTTGATCAAAATGATCTTTTTGATGATTGTTAGAGAGTATAGTGTAATAAAAAGTAATCACAAGAAGTCACTTTCACCGCATTATAATTACCTTAGCTTGGACAGATCTTTGTAACAGTCTGTTTGCATATCATATTTATTCTCCTTGTGAACCATTTTGGGAAACTGTGTGTATTAGAATCCTTGAGTTCAGTTGATTCATTTTGCCTGAAGTATATAAAATGATGATCAAAGTTTCTTAAACATAATATTAATGCTTAGTAAAAGTATTATTCCAGAAAAAATTGCTGTTTAGTGCCCAATACAAATCAAATAGACTTTTCAGAGTTTTGGGTTTCCCCCCGCCCTGACTCAATTACCCAAAAAAAGTGGAGTTTAAATATTGTAGTTTAATTAGAGGATTGTATGATTTGGTTATTTCTTTTATGAAATCCTTTAAAATAAATACTTTTATACTTAGAAATTCACTATTAATTTTCAGCAATGTATGTGATATTTTCTGGATCTCAAATTATTTATACCATTTTTTGCTCTACCAGATTTGTATTACTTCTAATCAGGCACTCTAAAATATGCCTTGTAAATACACTTTTGTGATGTGAAAAACATTTAAGTTACTGGTTTTGTAAATACAAAATTAAGGTAGTAATTTTACACTGGTGAAGTATACTTGCCTGATGTCTGGGTAAAATGTAGACGTACATATTCTAAAATCTATCAGGAGAAATTAGTAAAAGTACTTTGTTTTTATTTCAGTTATGGATATTAAAATCTTTCATTCACGTACTGTGTTCCATATGTATTACTCCTGTTTTGAAAACAGAATATTGAGTGTAACGTTTCAAATTACATTGTCTTGTAGTTCCAGCTCAACCAAGATAAAATGAATTTTTCCACACTGAGAAACATCCAGGGTCTGTCTGCTCCACTAAAATTACAAATGGAATTCAAGGCAGTACAGCAGGTGAGTTATAGAGCTCAGTTATTTATGTGTCCCACATGTGTTGATATCAGTTGTAAGGACTCTTCTGTTTTCATAACAGCTATTCAAACCTTATCTTCTCTGCTCCATTACAGCCTATTCTACTTTCTCTCTTTTTAGGATATGACCTTGATTCATACTTCATAGACAAAAAAAAAAGCAGTCATTAAGTGGAAAACTCCTTCAGATTGTAGGCTCAATGTCTGAAAACTTATCTGCCTCTACTTTCATGTTTTTCTTCTTTTTGTGGGTTACACTGAATTTAAGATGCCTCTAGGAGTATCCAAGTGGAGGTATCAAGAGTATGCCATTTACTTATAGCTGGGTGTACCTGTTACCGAGGAATAAGTACTTGGAAAATGTCCTTCCAGGTGTGTAAAAACTGTCCTCCTATACTTGTACTCTGGATTTTATCATATCACAGTACTTCAAGAAATTCCCTTTATCAGTGATCCTTCGTGTTGCTAATATCTTCAATCTCTCTCTCTACTCGCTATGTCTCATCAGCAGCATTTTACACATATTTGAACCTCTTTTGTCTTTTAAAACAAAACAAAAATTGTCAGTCCCAAATCCCGTTATAGTAACTTTTCTCTCATTGAGTATGCTTTTGTAAGCTGAGCCTTTTGAAAAAATTGCCTGTGTTTTCCATATATACTCCTATACCTTCTGTTCATCCAACCCACTATGTTATTGCTCCCATCACACCAGTGAAACTGCTCCTGAACAATGTGTACAATTTTTTGCACTCGTTTTACTTGATCTCTGTAGTATTTGACACTAATGGCTACTTCCTTCTTCCCTTGACTTTTAAAATACCACACTTTCCTCATGTCCCCCTCCTTCTCAGTTGTCTCAATGGAGGTTCCTTTTGTCTTGTCTCTTCCCTGAAAAGTACCCCATCTCCTGTCCTCTCTTCATTCTATTTCCTTCCTATTCCTGTGGCTTTTGTTATCTTTTATAGCTGGCTCCCAAGTTAGGATTCTCATGAGCACCTATAGGCTTTTCCAATTGGAAATCCCATAGGTCCCTCAAATTTTACTTGTACAAATACAGAATAATTCATTATTCCTCACGTACTTCTTACCATGTATGAATAGGTTTCTGTCTAAGGCAGATATCAGAGCATGAGCCTTAGTTATCATAAACCCAGGTTCATTATTTGATCTTCTCACTATTGCTGCTGCATTGGTTCTCATGCCTGCCATGCTGCATTAGGTTTACTGCAACACTCAGCACTGCTGCCCCTTAAACCCATTGTTTGTACTGTAGCCAGAATAACCTTTGTAAAACAGATTTCATGTCACTCCCCTCACTTTGTCCTCAAAATAAAACCCAACTCCTTAACGTGGCTTTGTTTGTGAATTGACTTCTCCTTGCTTCCCACCAAATTCCATCCTTTTCTGAAGTACTTGCAGTTTCTTGATTATGTTCTTTGACCTTTTGGCTTTTGCACATGTTTTTTCTATTAAGATGAATTCCTTTCTGTGACCTAGCTAAAATTGCATCTTTTTCAGTAGTTCTGTTAATGTCATCAATTGTATTGGCAAAGTCATTCTGGAAGCCGCTTTGAGTACTTCTTTCCAACGATAAATCTCTAAAAGGAACATGGCTTTAAATCAGAGTAATCTGGGTCTGAATCTTGGTTCCACCAACTATTGGCCTTAAAAATTTAAGTAAGTTAGAGACCTTTCCAAATCTCAGATTTTTTTCTTTGTTTTTAATGTGAAATGGAGAGAGCAGTAAGGACAGCCTAGGGTTGTTCTGAAGATTAAGCAAAATAACATATGTTTGGCAATGAATTGTCAGCTTTCCTTTTTATTTTCCTATTACTCATATTTCAGCTACATATTGCTCTTATTTTGGGCCTACGTTTTTAATACCATTTCATCTAAAAATCTTCGCCCAGAATTCTGACCCTTTTTTTCTTATCAGACGGATCAGAAAAGAACTTTTGCAATCCTTGCTTGTCAAGATACATAAGAGCTGCCTGCTCATCCCTGCTTTTGATGCCTTCTTAGTACTGTACCTCTCATCTAACTATCTGCCAGACCCCTTGCTGTCTGGTTTAATTTACAGGCTCCCATTCCTTCCTCTTCCTCCTCTTTCCTTCTCACTTGCTTCTTTTTTTTTTTTTTTTTTTTAAAGGTTTGACGATCCAGAGACATTATTCCACACTGTAAAGATTTAAATTACTCAGTAGGCCATTAGTAATTGAAAATAATATCTTTAGTCTGGATACATTTTTGGGGGAAATTCTGAGCATAACGTCCCCCTTAGATTCTAAATGTGTGATTATTGTTAAGATACTAGTATCATTTAGTCACTCACCACCTGTTACTCTTTCAGCAATCTTGACAATATCCAGAATTATCTACATTCAGTTATAACTGTTGGACAACTAACAAAGAACAGAAAAACTGAAATTTGTTTTGGGCACACCAAAGTGTGTTGAGTACCAATTATGTGCTAACCGTTTCAAACAGTAGTGGTAACCAGAGATGCAGATCAAAGCCATTTGTGAAGCCTTTAAAAACAGTGCCATTCTGAACTAATGTCATCTCTTTCTTCCAAGTATTAAATACATATACTGCAGAAAATGTAAGCTATACTATACTATATACATACTTTATACCACACTTGAGAGGAAGGTGGTATTATCTTATTTCACAGGTGAGGAAACAGGCTAAAATGGATCCAGTACCTTGTGCAAAGCCATTTAATTGATGAGCATCCAGATCATTCTGCCTCCACAGCTTATGCGTTCTCCGCTCTATGTACCACATTCTACGATATATGTATTTAATACTTGAAAAAAGAGATCACGTTAGTTCAGAATAGCATTGTATTTTTAAAGGCTCCACGAGTGACTTTGGTCTGCATTTCTGGATACCTCTCCTGTTTGAAAGGCTTATACCTTCCATTTGTACTATGAGCAGTACAATACAACATACAAAATGAAGTAATCTGTTTATTAAGTAGAGTAATGCTCTCACTGAGTTGGAATTTCTTCAGGAATTTGATCATTGCACATGGATCAGGAATGAGACATCGTGTTAGGCTTTGAGTTTTGCATTCATCACGTAGTATGTGATGTAGTTTTCCTGGACAGGAGCAAAAAACTTCAAAATATGTGCAAACTTGATGGGATTGTTAAGTGATAATAAAAGCTACAATTTCAGTGTCTTGACATATTTTGAATAAAATTTTGAGAAAAAAAATTTTTTTTGGCAGCTGGCCAGTACAGGGATAAAACCTGGACCTTTGTGTTATTAGCGCCATGTTTTAACCAACTTAACTGACCAGCCAGTCCAGAGGTATTTTTTAAAACTTTGTTTGTGTCTAAAATATGAGCTGGTGTTTTCCTCCACTGGTTAAGTTTTGTGAATTTTTCAAATAAAGAATGAAGAACATGAAATTATATTATAGATTCTGTATAGATTATAGATTTTTCTCTATTGTTTTTTTCTAATCTTACCCTTTCATAATTTGCCCAAAGGTTCAGCGTCTTCCGTTTCTTTCAAGCTCAAACCTTTCACTGGATATTTTGAGGGGTAATGATGAGACTATTGGGTTTGAAGATATTCTTAATGGTAAGTATCATTCAGCACCTTTTTACAGAGCCCCTGTAATATACAAGGCAACAGCAGCAAACAAAACAGGCACAATCTTCATCATGGAGGATTATAGCTTATTGGATTCCCTTGTTTTTATTCACTGCAGTAAGATAAAATTTCATGGTAATAACTGTTTTTTAACTGTTTTTAACAGTGAGGATCACTTATGGAGTTATAAGGTTATAGTCATTTCAGTCAAGTAATGGTAGTAACTCATTTCATGTCCTGAACATCAAGTCTGATTTGTTGGGCAGCTTAAACAATGATAGTTGTTTCTGCATTCACAGTATTTATGGGATTTGACTAGTTTTTAAAATGACTAGAACAAATAAGATAAAAGTTTTCTTTAGCACCTTCTCCCCAATAATTTTTGTGCTTCTACAGGTGGTAAGTAGAAAAGAAGAATCTGTCATTTTTAACAAAATTCCCTGAATAATTGTATTATGTATAACATAAATGACGTTTGAGTAAGAACAATACATGCAGCATCCTCTATTTTTTTCTGGTCCTAAGGAAGATAAACAAATACATTCCTGTCCAGTACTGCCTTTGCTAAGTATGTCCCAGCAATGTAGGAGAAACAGAAAAACCCAATAAGATTAAGTTTTATTAGTTTTGTTTAGCTGGATGTCCGGTAAGGAAATGCTGTGGACATAACAGAAGTCTAGTGAGCCTCCTCTTTGAGACTCTTCCTTGAGGGAATTTTTTGAATGCAGGAAACCTGGGATTCCTAAGCAATTACATTGAATTTAGACCTCATTTGAAAACTAGTAAGGTGATAGTTCAGGTCTAGGGCTGGCCAGTTAGCTCACTTGGTTAGAGTGTGGTACTGATAACACCAGGATCCTGAGTCCAATCCCTATACTGTCCACCTGCCAAAAAAAAAAAAAAAAAGATAGTTTACTTTTATATGAGGATACTTCAGAAAGTTTGTGGAAAAATAGAATTGAAATAATATGAGTCTTTCCATGAACTTTTTGAAGTACCCTCATATGTTTTTAACCTTTAATTAGTTATAAAAATGTATTCATTTAAAAATCTGCTTCTGTAATTCTTTGGAAAGAAAAGAAGAGGGACTTACTGAGCATTTATTCAGTCAGTCAAATATTTATTATATGTCAGGTATGGGCTAGGCTCTGAATATACATCAGTGAACAAAACATATGTGCTTTTTAGTGGGGGAAGCAAACGTTAAACAGATAAAACACAAATATAAAACTAAATTGTGATAAATTCTAGGAATGACACATAAGTTGATTCCTGAAAGATACATGAATTTGAGCTACAAGTAGAGGGAAGAATGGTGGGTCAGTTAGCTTTGTTGGTTAGAGCAGATGTTATAACACCAAGGTCAAAGGTTCGGATCCCCATACTGGGCAGCTGTCTCCCCCCCCCCAAAAAAAGAAGTTGTCAGCAAGTACAGGGAAGAATATTTTAGGCAGAAGAAACAATATGTTTGGGATCTCTAACCTGAGAATAGCTAAAGAACTTTGAAGGATTTGAGGTCTTACCCTGCTTACAAGTTAACAAGTTTGCCTGCCATGGTTTAATGGATGCTGGTAGATATACTCCTAGAGACAAAGGACAGTTTATTACTCATAGCAATAGCAGTAGCCACAGTATCAGCATTTCTTTTGGTTTCCTGGGACCCATTTCCCACAGACCAGCCTGAAGAGAGTCAGGTGATGCCTGCATGTTGTATTTTGTTACAAGAGAGGAACTCCAAGTTCAGGGCACCTGAATCTTTTATAAACCTGCCTGTCCTATATGCTCCTCTGTTTTCTGAGGCCATTCACTTTAGAAACAGCCTAGAAAAGATAGTTTAGAACAAAGGCAATAAGTGCCTCTGTTCCCCAAGAATGGCATAATTGTGACTGCGTCAGACTGATAGAGTTGTCTCCCAACACACATAAGAACACTTTAAGAAGGCTCGTAAGGCTGGAGTGTTTTGAGCAAAGTAGAGAGTGGAATAAGGTGAGGCTGAAAACTTCTAGGCAGGGAGTAGATGAGCCACGGCCCGCAAACTGCAAAAAGTTTAGAGTTTAGATTTGCAATGGAAAGCCACTGAATAGTTTTAAGCAAGGGCATGATGTGACATAATTTCACATTTAAACAGATCACTAGCTGTCTTGTGGACATCTTTTTTTAATTCATTCTTTGCATCTCTCTAAGGTAGGTATTAGCTGGAAAGATCTCTTGTTCAGACAGATGAGTTTTATCCCAAGGAGACCACTGCCTTACACTTTGGATAGTTTCCCTCTTGTGGAAATGGTGACTACAAAATATATTTGGTAGTTTATGGCATCACTTTAGAACCTTGCACTAGCTGTTACTTCTGCTTAGAATATTTTAAGATCCCAGTTTAAATGTCACTTCTTCAGAGAGGCCTAATCTAAAGTCCCTAGTCACTCTGTCACCTCACCTTACATTAATTCTTTGTGTGGCACATGTTGCTTTGCCTCACATGGATTTATCACCTCTCTTCCCCTGGGTGATGGAGCCACAAAAAGGATTACTCAAATCCATTTCTTCCTAGCAGTGAGAGACCCTGGAGGGGTTAATTTCCCGGAACCTTCAAGAGAGAGGCATTCCTTCCTTGGGAAATTAACCATGAACTGGGGTTTCCCCACATTTATTCTCCAGACCAGGAAGTTACAGTAAAAGAACATAGGTGGGGTTATAGTTTAACAATAGAGGCTGGTAGCATCAGTGAAACAAGCAAAGTGACATTCCATAATGCAATTTGCAAAGGTTAAGTCGATCCACCAACAAAACCTTAATCTTAGCAAACATTCTTTTACTCTACAGCAGCTTTCCCAGTAGTTTACATATCAATCAAGTAACTTGTCTGTCCTTGAGCCAGCAACTTTGCTGTGTTACGAAGACTTTATCCCACAACAGAGACTTTAGCCTGGGGAAACTTTCCTGTCTTTTGCAAGGTTAACATTTCTATATGTAATTCCAAAAGGTTATGCTAAACCTGAGACTACAGGGCTTTGGAGCCCTGTGAAATACATTTGCTTTATAGTATACTCCACAGCACATAGTTATCTAATATTTTTATTGTTTATTATTCATTCTCCCCAACTTAAATCTAAGCCTCATGAGAGCTGGGAACTTTGTCTTGTTAACTATTATATCCCCAGTGCCTAGTCAGGTGCTTGATCTGTAGCTAGTGTTTAAACCTCTAGCACATCTCATTCTCCTCATCACTTTTGACCCAGATTGCAGTTTTCAGTCCATAATAAGAGAGTAGTAGTTAATCTAAACACTGTATGAAGACTTAAAGTCCTGGAGATGATGAGGATTTTGTCTGTTTATCAGTGAAGTGTTTGGCCAAGAAAATTCTGCACATTTTACAAGGAGGGGAAGGATGTATGAGGAGGGCACTAGTAAAGTCAAAACTAGACTTTTTCTTATGGCTGGAAGGAGCTTTTCACATACTGCAGTCCCCTCACTTTAAGATGAGTAAACCGAGGCTTATGGAGAGGCCCTGTTCTTACTCATTTTCAAGGCGAGTTCGCAGCATGAGTGCTAGAACCATAGGCTGCAAGCCCGTGGCTTGCTTTGGTGCAAGAGATTTGTTTAATAAGTGCACACTTTATTAAAGAAAGTCAGAAGCTTAAAAAAGTTTAAAAGAAAATTGAAGTTACATAAATGAGTATATTCTTTGTTTAGAAATTTAAAACAGTATCATTGAAACTCAGATTCCCCATAATTATCCCTGATATCATCTCTCTTTCTCTCTCTCCTTAGTTACCTGATGTTTTAAAATTTTTAAGTTTAGGATTTGAATGCCTTTATATACACAGGTTTGGATCCCCATGCTGGCCAGCTGGATCCCCAGACTGGCCAGCCCCCGGTAAATAAAAGAAAAAAAAAAAGAAAGAGGATCCAGATAAAACATTTTTGCAAATTAGATTAAGAGATTGTTCCCAGAGTTATCTGGGAAGCCACTGGAAAACTTAAGAACCTTGAAAAAGGAGAACTTCTTCAATCTAATTTTTCTTTTAAAGTCAACTGTATTGAGGTACATTTGCCATACAATAGAATGCACCCATTTTTAAGTGTACAGTTCTGTGAGTTTTAACAAATGCGTGCAGCTGGGTCCCCTCAATCAAGATGTAGAATGTTTTCATCAGCCCCAAAAGTTCCCTTGGTCCCTTTACAGTTAGTGCCCCACTCTGGCCCCAGGCAACCAATGGTCTGTTTTCTGTCACTTTGGATTAGTTTTATGTGTTGTAGATTTTCATGTAAGTGGAATCATTGAATTTATCTTTTTTTGAGTATCTTTTAAAATGTTTGTTTTTGTTTGTTTTCAGATCCATCACAAAGTGAACTAATGGGAGAACCACACTTGATGGTGGAATATAAACTTGGTTTACTGTAATATAGTGTGCGGTTCATGAGTATGGAGGGACAGCATCTTGTTTATAGTGTCTTTTTACTATCATTTGATGTACTCAACATTAAAAGTACTGACACATGAGAATTTTTGCCTAAATAGTATTAGTGATCATTTAAAATTATTTTGGTTTTTGATTTATGGCCTTGTAACACTTCAAAGCACTAAAGGGAGATGATTTTAAAAACTCCTACTTTATATTAAAACAATAACATTCTATATCTTTAAGAAATTGTTGCTCCTGATAATTATAAATCTGTCCATAAGTTTCAATTCATTTTTTAGGTATTCTATAAATTTAATTTTGAATAACCATTTTCAGTATTTGAGTCTGCAAACTTCATAGTGGCATCTTTCAGAATAAACATTTGTAATTGATTTAAGTGGGAACACTTCAAATTGAGTACATTATAAAATATTTATTCTTTATCTTATTTCAGTATAGCCCATTAATAGTCATATAATATTTGCTGTATTCATGTAATTTTAGAATTATAGCTATTCTTTGATTCTTTCAGGTTGCAAAATATAAGTTCAGAGGCTTTGATTTTGGTCTTCTCTTTAAAGTGAAAAATTAAAGTAACCAGCAGATGTAAATTAAACTGTTGTACTTCATAGATTTAATACAGATTGCCAAGCAACACTGTTGAAGAAAAGTTAAACTCATTTTTTTCTGGTTCTTAATTTATATATCACAAGATGTTTAAATTTTTAAAAAAATTATTAGAATATTTATATATACACTGTGCATCCATGAACACATTCCATGATAAATTATTTTAAAAATGAATTTTCACCATGGTTGCTCTTTCTTATAAGGTATTCTTTGTGAACCTGTTATATACAAATTTAAGATTTTTAGAACATTAGTGAGTGGGTCATCTTTTGCTAACTAAAAAATATGTTTTCATTATCTGTTATTTACGAACATTTTTATTAGGTAAGTTACTGATTTGAAACATTTCACAATGTCTAGAGACATTTTTGGTGCCGCAACTTTGGGAATGGGCTGCTACTGGCATCTAGTGGGTGGAAGTCAAGAATACAGCTAAACATCCTGCAACAGCACAGGATGCTGTTTATGGTCATGTAACAAATTGAAGATGCTACAGAGAAATGATTTTTTTTTTCTTTTTTAACCAAATTATGCTTTATTAATATTTTTTTTTACATTCTATGATGTTGCGGAGCAGTTGGGAGGGAGAGGGAGAGGAGAAAGGGGAAGGAAATGGGATGAAAGAAGGAGGAAGGACAAGGGGCAGGATTGAGGCCTGTGGCACCCTCCACATTCCCACAGGGGAGGTCAGGGGGCTTCCAGCAGTGACTTGGTCCTTGCTGGGCTGCGTGCAGATGTCAAGGGCAGAAACTCTCACCCCCCACCATCCCAGCTTGGGAACCCCAGGTCCTTACTGGCGGCTTGGTGGTTGTTGCTGGGCTGGTTGCAGGTGTCAGGGGACTGTGGCCGAGGCCCTTGTCCCCCACCTTCGGGACTGGTTGTGGGTGTCAGGGGGCATGGCTGAGGCCCACAGCCCTCCCCCATTTCTGGCTTGGTAGCTCAGGGGACTTCAGTCCTTCTAGGTGTTATAGGTGTTCTTTGGTGAAATGAGACCTTTACTAGTTAATATCAAACTTTGTCTCTGGTTGTGGGTACTTTGTTTTTTCTTTCAGTTCTGTGTGGGGGTATTTGCTGTTCCCACCACTTAAATGCTGCGCTAGAACTAATTTGTTGTCCTTTGGTTACTTCTAAAGTGGGGGGCACTTTTTTGGGGGGCCAGTACTTGAGCTCTGTGATTGAGCTAAATTGCTGCTTTGCTTCTGATTCCCTAGGAAAGGCTTTTTGTGCAGCTCAGGTTTTAATGGTTGACTTTATAGGTACTTCTGGGTCTAGTGAGCTCCAGTGCATCTGGTGGTGTAGAAACTCCAGTCTGGGCCTGAGTCTTTTCATCAAACTGCACCCCATGCAATTCTGTATTCCTGACTAGTCTCCTCTGAGTGGTCCTACACTGATTGGGGGGCAGATCAGCTGTCCTTTCTGTACCTCAGTGTTCCCCCAGTGGGCCCGTCTCCCCCACCACCCATGCTCCAAACACTTCCCATGGGACAGGCTGTGCTCCAGTCCCTTGCGATGACTCACTGGCCTCTGGGTGACTCCTTTTATTTCAGTCTTTGTGGCTCCTCAGTCCTATGTGGGTCTGTAAGAACCCTATTAGTGGTATTGCTGGCCTGGGTGCCACCAAGGCCCTCTTCTCCCCTGCCGCCTCCAAGCAACTTCATCTGAAAGGCACAGCTGTGGCTTTTGCCAGCTCCTGCTCTGAGCAGTCAGCAGCTCCAGCCTGGAAGTGGCTGGGGCTCGAAACAGCGGTTTTTTCTTTCTCTCATCATGGTTTCTCCTGCCTTCATGCACTCTGTAGGTCTCTCCTCCTCTTCCCCTGAGCTCTAGCGCCCCCAGCTTGGTTGTTGTTGCTTTTTTATAGTTGTAAATTGGTTGATTTGTGGGAGAGAGTGATGCTGGGGACTGTCTATTTCATCATCTTGACCGGAAGTTGAGAAATGATTTAAAACTCATAATTTATATTAAAACAGTAGCCTTCTCTGTCTTAAAAAAAAAGTTGCTAAAGAATATTCTAAAACTGTCTACATCTACAGTTTTTTCCCTGGAACCAAGAATCATTTGTTTCAAAATGTCAGACGTGCCAAGGTTGAAAACCTTGAGATAAATGACAGATTAAAAAAAAAAAATCTCTCATCACTTCTCAGCCTTTTGGCTGAGATCAAGTGAAGATCTCTTTTGCTCCTGACTATTGAGATTAAGCTTAAAATTGTCTTTGCCAACACAATATTTGCTAACCCAATTTGCACTTAAATGATGAGAAAATATGGAAGTAAAGTTTCACTTACTGATTCTAATTAAGGGAGTTGGAAATTTCTTCTGGACCTTAGTTTTAGGAATAATAGATACCCCTCCTGACCAGTAGAGGGTGCTACAAAACTAGTGAGTATAGTTTAAATGGAAAATCTGATGGTTTAAGTATGGAAATTGGTAATCATGAATAGTGCTTCCTTTTGCTTCCTCTCTCCTTTTCCTCTTACCTTCTTTGTATTGACACCTGTGGTACTCATCCCTGGATGCATGTGAGAATCAGGAACACTTGCTTAGAGCATGGTGTTGGTAACACCAAGGTCGAGGGTTCAGAACCCTGTATGGGCTGGCTGCCAAAAAAAAAAAATCAGCTGGAGTCTTTTTAAGAAATTTCAGTGTTGTCAGTGTCAGAGTCTGAATCCCAGAAATTCCAATAGGACTAGTCTGGAGTGGATCCCAGGAAGTAAGTATTTTTTGAAAAGCTCTCCAGGGTTGAGAATCTTTGATTTATGTGCTTTCTTTCCTTTCTTTGATTGCTTTGCACTTTTTATTAACAGCATTCATTAGCATCATTTAACTTTTCTGGTGTACATCAGTGCTGAAAAGTTTACTAATATTTCTTGATGTCTGCAATCTGTAGTGCTTGCTGGGAGTTGGGAAATTATTTGGATTTCTTCCAAGGAGTCAGTTGCAGGCCCCTGTGAGTTACCTCCCTAGATACCAAGCTCTTCAATTAGGCATTTTTTCTTTTATATGCTGTGATTTTGTTGGAGAATTAGTTTAGTATTTTCCTTGCCTTGATTTAGCTTGTGAAAGACTAATCTTTGAGTTCAAGGTACGCCATAAGTTGGTGCCTGACCTAACGGAAAAACTAAGTTTTCTCCTACTGTATCACACTCACTCTCAACACTTCACTTCTGACACCAGTACTCTAGCGGACACCAACAGGGTGTCCTATATTTTAATTCAATTCTGACATTATCTGCCTAGAGTTAGAGTCAGATCCCACGGGTTAAGGTTTTAATCTCACAAGACTGCCTCCACTCCAGATGCCAATCACAAGTACCAGGTTGTGACATGTGCTTCTGACCAAATAGCTATAAATTGGGGTTCCCATGTCCTCCCTCCTAAGGTTTGATAATTTGCCAGGACAGCTTACAGAACTCAGGGGAACACTTTACTTACATTTACTCATTTATTATAAAGGATATTACAAAGGGTACAGATGCATAGCCAGATGGAAGAGATGTATAGGAACAGGTGTGTGGGAAGGGGCTTGGAGCTTTCATGCCCTCTTCAGACATACCACCTTCCAGGCACCTCCACTTGTTCACCAACCTGGAATTTCTGAACCCCACAGTTCAGGGATTTTTATGGAGGCTTCATCACATGGGCATGGTAGATTAACTCAATCTCCAGCCCCTCTCCCCTTCCTGGAGGTTGGGGGCGGGGACTGGAAGTGCCAAGCTTCTAATCACAATATCACAATGCTTGATTAAAATTTATTAGCACCAAAATGATAAAAGAGTAGCAGCATACTTAATGGGGGTGCAACCTAATTCTATATTAAGTCTTTTAATATATATATGAGAACAAAAGAATTGGCGGATTGTACCATCCAAAAGTGTTGGAGGGTTGGGCTATAATTGAGCACTGTTTAGCACACCATGGGATGGTTCTTTAAACACACCTCTTCACTCCCACCTCTGTGCAAAATATAAAAGGTTTATCACTTTTCATAAATCTTGCCCTTCTCTGTGGGCATTATCCCTTTTTCAGGAGGGCAGGTAAATACAGTCCAGTGCTCTCTTGCATTTTTTTTATTCCCTTTCAATGTAGACTTTCAAGAATGTAAAAGATAATCTAAATGTTGTGAGGCACCCTCCCCCAAGAAATGCACTTACACGCCACTCATGCAGAAAAGGGCAGTATTCACTCCAGCTGGCCAGCGTCTGTCTCCCAAGGAGCAACCAAGGAAGAGCGGCCTTGGGCCTTGGTCTTGTAGGGTTTTTAAAGGCAAAAACTACATCCTGTTGGCACTCGGGTTTGTCCAGGTGCACAAAGCAAGCCAGGGAGCTGGGTCACAGAGGTTGAGAACGAGCCGTTCGAGCAATCAAGCATACAAGTTTTCCTTGTGTATGGTTCCTGTTCCCATGTAATAATTCATTGTGTATGGCTCCTGTTTCTATGCGAAGGTCAATGGTTTCTCATGCAGAAGTGGGGGTAGTCTGCAGGTCAGACGGGGCAAAATGGAGTTACTTAGGTTAAGCAAGCAATTCTACAGAAGCAGATAGCATATGTTATGAGGATGTAGGGAGCTCTATTTCATAAACAAGTAGATACCTTTTGAAAAATGGAACTGCTATGTGGTATATAATCTTTCACACACATGAAATATAAGTGTACATTAATCAAATTTTGACTTGGTATTTCAGTAAAATAAAACTAAAAATGCTGTGACACTTCTTTGGACTTAGCTCATGATTTCAAAATTGAATTCAAGTTTCTTCATGTACAATAAATGCCTAACTAAGAAACTGTACTTTTAATTTGTTTTATTATAGATCCTTAAATATTATTAAAGAATGAGAACATACCGTTAGTTTCTCAGATAAAATTTCTGTAGGTTTTTTTTCCAGATTAAAAAGATGTAAGGGAATTTAAAAGTTTTTTTCTTTCAAAACTTTTCATCTTTAAAAGCTTTGAGTTTGCTTCCAGATCTTGGATTTATTTCTGGAGCCAGTAAACGTGCTTGTCAGCTATACTTTGTCTTTTGCTTCTTTTCAGTGTCTTAACCTAATGGAGACAGGAAAAAGAGTTAAATTGTTCATTGTTGTGACAAAATAGAGGTCACACAGAGGATATGGCTTGGGTCAATGGAGGATCAGGTAGAATTCTACTTTAACTTTGGCTACGCTTACTGCTTTTGGAGAGATGAATTGATTTTAACTCAAAACTTACACCACCCTTTTTCTTTATTTTTCTGCATTATATAGAAGTCTTGCAAAACATAAACCAAAAAATTTTTTCTACTAACTTTTTATTTTAAAAATTTCAAACTTAAGAGAAAATCTGAAAGTACAATACAAAAAACACCATATAACCTTCACGTAGATTCACTAATAGTTGACATATTGTCTTATTTTCTCATTAAGTAGAGTCAGGATAAACATTTCGGCAAGACATCCACAAAGGTGGTGATATGTACTTCTTACTGCATCTCATCAGGAATTGTACAATGTCAGGTTGTCCTACTATTGGTGATGCTAATAAGTTTGATCACTTGGTTGATGGGTGATGATTACCAGAGCTCTCCATTGTAAAAGTACAGTTTTCCTTTTATAATTATTAAGTAATCTGCAAAGTAATCATTTGAGACCTTGTATATATCCTGTTTCCCAAGACCCTTTCATCCAAAGGTTTTAGCATCCATGGAAAATCTTTGCCTGAATCATTTATAACATGGTCATGGGAAGTCAAGAGAGGGCTGCAAAATCATGATATTTTATTATTTCTTCTACTTTCATTGGCTAAGATCCTGTAAAGCGGAGTTTCCTCACATTTCTCTTCCTCTCTGTAAAGTATCTTTATGAACTCATGGATTCTTATTTAATGTTTTTGGGTTTTGGTGGCTGGCCCATAAGGGGATCTAAACCATTGACCTTGGTGTTATCAACATTGCATTCTAACCAACTGTACTAACCAGCTAGCCCTCTTATTTAATATTTTATAATGTTTCTGTCAATACCCTTCTGATGCCCTAAACTTAATCATTTTAATGAACAGTTAGACCTTCCATTTAAAGAGAAAATTATATTGATGTTAAAGTGCTAAATTAAATTTTTAACATTACTGTTTCACAGTATTAAGTATAGTTGAGATATTTTAGTTTCATAATCACAGTTATCATATATGTTATGACCAAAGGAATACCATGTTGGCCATAAGGGGAGCAACTGCTGATCTTAACAGTACTGACGTTCTGCCGGATCACATGAGCAACAGAGACAGCTGAGGTGACACCGAGACAAGCAGGCAGCCATTCTTGCTCCTCCACTCTGCACCATAGCTTCAAAGTACACGCTATAGTATAGAAACGTGAGAGGAGACAGGAAACATAAGGCACAAGAAGTGCACTTTCATTCTTTTTAGAGTTTTTTCCTGTGGAAATTTTCAAATATCCATAAGTGTATAGAAAAATACAATATAATCCCTTGTCCCCATCACTTAGCTTCAATAATTTATTCATGAGCAATCTTATTTCATCCATATTTTTCACCCATTTTTCCCTCCATATTATTTTGAAAGAAATTACAGATACCATTTCTATGTGTAAATAAATATTATAGTTTATAACACTAACATAACTGCAACACTGTTATCTAAATTAACAATAATTCCTTACAATCAAAAATACCTAGAGTTCAAATTTCTGATGGTCCAATATGTAGAGGATTCATGAAGCAAATGTACTTCACAGGGCCTGGTGTTCCAAAGCCTTGCAGTTTCAAATATTGATCTTGCAAAGGACAAGAAATTTTCCTCAGGCTATAACGTCTCTGGTGTAAGATAAAGAATTCTAACACAGGGCCGGCCCGTGGCTCACTTGGGAGAGTGCGGTGCTGAGAACACCAAGGCCCCGGGTTCGGATCCCATATACGGATGGCCGGTTCGCTCACTGGCTGAGCGTGGTGCTCACAACACCAAGTCAAGGGTTAAGATCCCCTTACCGGTCATCTTTAAAAAAAAAAAAAAAAAAAAAAAGAATTCTAACACAGCAAGGTTGCTGGCTCAAAGACAGACTAGTTACTGATTGATATGTAAAGATACTGGGAAATTGCTGGGAGAAGGAATATTTGCTAGATCAAGCTTTTGTTGGTGGATCACTTAATTGTCTAATGGAATGTCATCTGAGTTGTTTTTACTGAATGTTACCAGCTTCTATTGTTAAACTTGTTAAATGGTAGGTAGAAAAAACCCCACCTATGTCTCTTCCTGTAACTTCTTGGTGTGGAGAATAAATGCAGGAAGAGAACCCCAATTCGGGGTTAATTTCCCAAAAGGAAGAAATGCTTCTCGCTTGGGGGTTCTAGGGGAGATTAACCACTTTGGGGCTTCTCACTGCTCAGAAGGGATGGGCTTTGAGTAATCCTTTGTGGCTCTGTCACCTGGGGAAGTGGGGTGACAAATTCGTGGTGGGCAAAGCAATACCAACAACTGTCAATAATATTTTTTCCTGCAGCTGTTCTATTTAAATTAGGATCCATGTCACATCCACACATTGTGATTGCTCCTTCTGCCAATTGTCTCTTTCTCTTTTTACATTTTCCCCCTCCATCTTCCTCTTTTTTCATTTTCTTGCTAATTGGAGAAATCAAGTTGTTTGTTCTGTAGAGTTTCCCACAGTCTAGATTTTGCTGTTTGCATCTTTGTGATATAAACATGTTCCTCTCTCTCTCCTCTGTATTTCCTATAAGTTGCTAGAATTGAATCTGTAGGCTTGATCAGGTTCAGGTACATTATTTTTGGAAAGGTCATTTTATAGGCAGTGTGCTCTTCCATAAAAAGATCCCTAATGTCTACCCATCTCTCATTTTGTGATATTGGTGGCCATCAATACACAATGCATAGATCCATTTATTTATCAGGTGTTGCAAAATTGTGACTCTAAATTTGTCATTTCTTCATTTTTTTTTTTTTAGCCAGAATAGTTCTTTGAAAAGAAACTTTCTGTAACCTAGCATTTGGTTACCCAGAGGTAGAGTATTTTAATATAGGAAAGGCAGGGAAAAAATACATTATTCTTTCTTTTTATTTCTAGCATTTTTCAAAATATAAAAATTGTAATTATACAATAATAAAAATTATATAACATTTTAAAATTATTCAATATAAAAATTGGGTTATTCTATAACAGTGATTAATTAGTTTTTGTTGTCATCAGTATCATCATGAAGGTGCATATTGTTTAATCAGTGTTTTTTTGTTTGCTTGCTTGTTTTTCACAAAGATAAAGTCACAGAACAAAGTACCATATTAAGGACTAGGCCAGGCTCGAGAGGCTCTTTCTTCCTTTAATGAAACAGTAACTGAATACCTCCAGGATTTATCCTTGGGGAAAAGATAGGCAAGGTCACCAACCAGGTTCCATTACTCTATCTTACCTTCCACGTTGTAAAACTCATTTGTCTTCTTTTGGCTGTCTGGCATCCACCCTTGCTTCCTAATGGCACCCTGAATTCTTTAGGGAAATTGCCTTTCCTTAGTTTTGCATGCTTTTGGGGAGAGAGTGCCTTCCTCCCTCTCTATGCTTCTAAGAAGGCACATCAGCTTTCCTCTGCTCCTGGGGCCTCCAGAGGGCAGGCATGTGGCCTAGTCCAAACTTCTCACCTGGAACTGGGATTCCTGAGCAAGGACATTAGCAAGAGGACAGTGAGGTGCCTATCACTGATGCAGAAAGCCCTCATGCTGCATCATCATTGCTGTGGTTTCTGCTGCTTTCTCTGTTTTAAAAGTAGTTTCTTTTTTTAAATGAAGGTTCCTTAGAATTTTCTATGTCATATCATATGCAAATAAACAGCTTTACTTTTTACTTTTCAATCTGTGTTTTATTTTCGTCTCTTGCTTTATGGCCAGTACTTCCAGTATGGTGTTAAATAGAAATTGTGAGAGTGGATATTCTTCCCTTATTCTCAGTCTTGGGGGGAAGGGATCAGTTTTTTTACCATAAAGTATCATTAGTTGTAAGATTTTTTTAATAGATGCCCTTTATCAGCTTGATTCCTAGTTTCTTGAGAATTTTCATCATGAATGGATGTTGAATTTTGTTAAATGCTTTTTCTGCATCTATTGATATGGTCATGTTTTTTTTTTTTTTTTCTCTTTAGTCTGTTAATGCAGTGTGTTACATGAAGTGATTTTCAAATGTTGAGCCAGGCTTTCATTCTCTGGTTAAACCCCACTCATTCAGGATGTATTCTCCTTTTTATATACGAGGATCTTCAAAAAGTTTATGGAAAGTTTGCATTATCTTTTAATTCTATTTTTTCACAAACTTTTTGAAGTACCCTTGTATTGCTTGATTTGTTAATATTTTTTGTGAATTTTTGTTTATGTTTGTGAAGGATATTAGTTTGTAGTTTTCTTATAATTTTTTTGTCTGGTTTTGCATCAGGGTAATGCTGACCTCATAAAATGAGTTGGAAAGTGTTCCCTGCTTCTCTTTTCTGGAAAAGTTTGTGTTAAATGGTTTTGTTTCTTCCTTAAATGTTTGGCAATGAAACTATTTGGGGAGAAGCTGCCAACAGTGCACAGGTATGAGCTAAGACTCAAACGGCGCGGGAGCAGTGCGTGTGGGCAGGCGCCGGAGACCCCAGACAGGTTTGAGTCAGATCATACATCCTAGCCCCAGAAGATGGGGAACTGCCTCAAATCCCCCACCTCGGATGACATCTCCCTGCTTCACGAGTCTCAGTCCGACTGGGCTAGCTTTGGCGAGGAGACAGAGCCGGATAAGGAGCCGCCGCCGCCATATCAGGAACAAGTTCCAGTTCCAGTCTATCATCCAACACCTAGCCAAACTCGGCTAGCAACTCAGTTGACTGAAGAGGAACAAATTAGGATAGCTCAAAGAATAGGCTTTATACAGCATCTGCCTAAAGGAGTTTATGACCCTGGAAGAGATGGATCAGAAAAAAAGATCCGGGAGTGTGTGATCTGTATGATGGACTTTGTTTATGGGAACCCAATTCGATTTCTGCCGTGCATGCACATCTATCACCTGGACTGTATAGATGACTGGTTGATGAGATCCTTCACGTGCCCCTCCTGCATGGAGCCAGTTGATGCAGCACTGCTTTCATCGTATGAGACTAATTGAGCCAGGGTCTCTTGTCTGACTTCGACTGAACCATCACTTTTGGTGGTTTTGATCTTTTGTCACTGAGCCCAAAGAGCCAGGGATTAGGAATTAAGATCATGCGCAAAAATTTCCTAAAAATTCCTGGATGGCTGCAGATGTTGGGGGAAATATGTGATATTTTAGAAACTTAGGGGGAAAAGTAGGATGGTATTTTTACGTAAAGCCTTGACCCAGTGTTTAAAAATATAGTTGTATTTAGATCTTGTTATTGCTCCAGTACATAGGGATTGTGTAAAGTGTTACAGCAGCTGTAATATGTTTAAATTGTGTGTATTGAAGATTAGGAAAAAGATGGTGGTTATTTTTTCCTAAATAACTTTCTTCTCCACCCCACCCCACCTCCCACTCTTTTCTGAAGTTGCTGGCATTTGGGTCAAGGTTTTATTAAAGCTACATTTTATAACACTGGCACACACACACAAAAAAGTAGTTTTAAGCTTCTTTGCACAGTTCTTTTTTTCCATTGGAAATGGAATTCATTGCCTTAGGTCTTTTTAAATAGTGTATTATTATCGTTGGGGCTGGCTCTATGCTTGAAAACCAGTTTATTTATAAGCTGTTATAAGTGCTATATTCTGTTTGCAGTTAGGAAATGCAGAATTCAAAGTGATCTCCTAGCTTGTAAGCAAACTGAGATGCACTGTCCCTTTTCTGTAAAAAATGAGTTAATGTGTCAAGAAACCAAATCTAGTAAAGTGGGGTTTAATATTTCCCTTTCCTATGTGTTTTATCTAATTATTTTGGTTGTTAATATGGTGATAAATAAAAGTCAAGGTAAATTTAAATATTAAGATTTCTGATTTATTGAGCTCGAATTATGTCACCATACTTACACTTATGTAAAAATGAATGTGGCACCATGGTGAAACTTAACGAGAAGTAGTTTCTCAGTTGTAACAATTTTGATTTATTCTCTTTCGTGTGACCTCCTTCCCTGTTGTCTTGAACCATAGCAAAAGGATACTGCATCTCTCATTACTGTAGTGTTGAGGGTATTGAAATTATATAAAAACACATCTCAGTCTCTGTTTCTTGGAAAGGTATCTGTTAAGTCCTGCTAACTGACTTATAAGACTAAGCAGGAAAAATAAAAATAAATGTGTTTCATGTTTTGCACACAAATGCAGGATTTTTATAATCACATGACTTCATAGTTGTGATTTCAAAAAAGAAGGAATTTCTCCTTTATCTTTTCTTGCAGTCAATGTAAGAATACTCTAAATCTCTAAGCTTCTGAAGTGTTAGAGGTAGAGATGGTCTAGTAAAGGTGTAGTAGTAATGTTTTATCCACTTAGCATGTGTTTATTTTTCCTTATGTACTCAAAGGTGACTTATTTGTTCAGCTTGGTGATATTCCATCTAAAAATCATTCATTAGCAAAAGGAGAAGCAATCTCAACCTAACAAAGAAATCAGAAGTGTTTCTTATTATTTTATATTGAGTTGAATATTTAACCCTAACACTTTTCTACATACAAAATACAAGTATCTTGAAGGTTCTTCATAATTGCATTATAAGTACTATTAGTATGTCATAAGTACTTTTTAGTATGTCATAAGTACTTTTTAAAGATTTGGCATTCAACTGTAATATCTATATGTTGGTTAATTTTCTTATGAGCCCCATGATGGAAAGACTTAAAGATGAATTTGAGAAAAATTGAAACAAATTAGTTTATCAGGTTCTGTTAAATTGTTACATGTATCTTGCTTAAATTTATTTCATTAATTTGTATTCACCCAATTACATACAGCAAATTTGGAGGAAAAAAAAAAAAAGAAACTATTTGGACTAAGCCCCATCTTGATTATACTCCAGCTACGTATTATCCCCAAGAAAGCAGTCCCTAAGCAATGATTTGAGGCTACAGAGACTTCATTCTGTCAGTGCAACCAGAATTAACTGGAGCTGAAGGGACTTTCTTGGGCTAAACAAATGAGACTGATTTTTGAGCCCTCACTGAGCTGGGCACTATATCAAGAGCTTAATGTTTACACTATTTTATGCATTCTATAACCTAAAATGTCAATATTTACAATGAAGGACAAGACCTTTCCAGTGACCAGAATTTGTGTGTCCTTTGCCCAGAGAAGGGGTTTGACAAACTACTGTCTATGGGCCAAATTCAACACGATGCTTATTTTGTAAATAAAGTTTTATTGGAGCACAGCTATGGCCACTCATTCATGCATGGTCTCTGGTTGTTTTGTGCTACAGTGGCAGAGTTAATTAATGTGACAGACTGTATAACCCACAAAACCTAAAATACGTAACACTCTGGCTCTTTTACAGAAAAAGTTTGCTGACCTCCACCCTAGACTAGTGATACTCAACTCGTGCCACATATTGGAATCACCTGGAGAATGTCTGAAAAAACATTGTTTGGATCTCACCCCCGGAAATTGGTTTATTTGGTTTGGGCTGAGACTGAAATATTAGAAGTTTTTAAAGCTGCCCAGGTGATTGGACTTAGCAGCCAAGGTTGAGAACTACTGGCCTAGCATAAGGCCGCCCCCATACTGGTTATTCTAATGTGCCTTTAGGGATAAGAAGCACTTACCTACAGCAGTATTTTCCAGATCTGTATGTGTATCAGTCATCTGGGGAGGCTTTTAAAATAGAAGTTTTAAAATAGCCACGACCCCACTGCAGACCTACTGAATCAGAATCTCCAAGGTATGAGGCCAGGGAATTTTTTTTTTTTAATTCCTCAAGGGGTTCTTGATATGCAGGCATTTCTATAAAAGAATATCAAACCCAGGGTATGCTATTTTTATCATCAAGGTTTTCGGATATTGCTTGAGTAATTGTGTATATTATTTAGTGAGTATAGGAGTGGGGAAAAGGGATTTGAATGGTTTTGAGGCTGTGCGATGCATGCTATGGATGATCCTATTGAATGGTCAAGCCTCACAGAAGTAAAAACATACCTCTCCAGTGATGAAAATACTGTATTCGTTTCTAGTAGGCAGGGTATATCTAACCCCCTTTGTACAGTGCTGGCTAAAAAGGAACAAGTTTTTCCTCTTCAGTTTCCCTTTATCTGGATTCTATAAAGACCAGTCCTTCCATTAATATTCTTTGTTCAAATAATCAGATTACATTATGGGAGATTCGATGTTAGCTTTTTAAAAACTTTTACTTATTTATTTCACACTTCTGTTTTCAGTATATTCCCCCATCTCATTAGCTTGCATGTTTCCCTAGTCTCTTCAGCATCACATTTACTAATTATCTCTTAAGACAGACACTTTTGAGATGGCTAAGTTCATTCATGCTGTATTTCTACCCTGGACCACCTCAATTCAGTCCCCTGATATACTTATTACATCTCAAATAGAGTTCATCTCAAAAAGAGTTTTTGCTCAGCTGAGGAGTCATCTATTAATCCTTCACTGTATTAAATAATATCAGAGCGGGGTGCTGATAACAACGAGGTCAAAGGTTTGGATCCCCATACCAGCCAGTCACCAAAAAAAAAAAAAAAAACACCCCCAAATGTGCCCTTTTCAGTTCAGATGAAATGTGTAAAATCATGGACTATTGAGCTGGAAGGGACTTTATGGACCAAAAAGCAAAAACAAAAACAAAAAATCTTCAAAAAAGGCAATAATTATAGGCAGTTTAGTTGGATATAGGTAGTGCTAATGTGTTTTTGGTGGGCACTTCATGCTATACATGATACACTTCCTGCTTTTGAATTTATAATCTGTTACATGCAAGCCCTAGCTATGAAGAATCTCAGTAGTGTCAAATCCATCCATGTATAATGCTCTTGCTTGACAGTAACTGAATGACCATGGTCAAGCCAAATCTGAGACTTACCTTCCCCATCTGTAAAATGAGGAAAATGAAGATCTACTACACAGGGTTATTAAAAGAATAAGACAAGCTAATAAAGAAAGCACTTTGTAAACTGCAAAGTGCTTTTTCTTTTGGTTTGGGAAGAACATTGAACAGGAAGGAAAACAAAAATAAATCAATCAACTGGAGAATCACTGTTATTACATGAGCCCCTACCCCAGCAGACATTAGCTAAACGGAAAAGGAATGGTCTTGGAAATAAGAATTTCTAGTATATTAAATTATGAGTGCTATTTGCTAGTCAAGTAATCATTGATTACCTAACAGGAAAAAGCCCTAAGCAATACTGTCAAACAGAAGACTGGATCTGCTTAAAAGGGATTTACAAATAAGTTAACCATCAAGTTGCACATCAAGGCTGTAAGGGAGGGAGAGTTCACTTCCACCCACCCCTCCTTAGTTCTTATGTGGGCACTTCGGCTGGATCTGGGAACCAAACAAATTTTATTAGCTTTACATATATATATACATAGGGATTTTGTGAAGTCTGAAGTGGCCAAAGCAAGATGCTTTTGTACTTTTTAGACAAAGAATGATCAATTTGTGAAGAAATGACAGGACAAAGGGGCAGTAAATTCTAGGGGAGTCAATGGGAGACATATGGAGTGTGTGTGTGTGTCAAGGACTACTTTGGGAGATTTATTTATTCATTTCCATTGCAACCCCAATTCCCAATCTCTGGTGATAAGGCCTATTTTCACACCCTGGTACGGGGAGGGCATTCCTCCCAGAGGAATCTTTATGGTTTGCTGCATATGGGAAAAAACAGTTCAATTAGCCCTTTCTGAAATCACAATTTCTCCAATGTTTTCAGCTCAAAATAATCAATATACCAATCTGGCATATTCTGAGATGGCATGTCCTTCACTCCTTCAAAGCATTTGTATATTACATATGGTAAAAGAAGATGGGTGCTATTGGCTGGCTGGTTTGCTCAGTTGGTTAGAGCACAGCCTTAATAACACTAAGGTCATGAATTTGGATCACTGTATGGGCCAGCTGCAAAAAAAAAAAAAAAGAAAAGAAAAAAAAAAGAAAAATGAGTTATTGAAGGACTATGAAAATACCATAAATCAACTTAAAAGGGGTATGGGCTAGCATATTTTTCAATTTATTTGCAAGGCTGGTTTAATGACTATGGCATGGTATCAGTGGTTACTCTCATAAGGCATTATATATATAGCTTTAGGATAGATTTTTACAAACAAAAATAAAATTTTGTAATTATTTAGTTTAGTTCAACAAACATTTATTGAGGATATAATAAACAATCATAGATTATCCCTGTCTTCAAGGTGATGATTGTCAAGTAGGGGAAGCAAACAAGTACAAGACAATGGAAAATGCTGGGATGGAAGTGCTATACATGAGGCCGGCCCGTTGCGGGCCGATAGAGTAGAGTGCGGTGCTGATAACACCAAGGCCACGGGTTCGGATCTTATATAGGGATGGCCAGTTAGCTCACTGGCTGAACGTGGTGCTGACAACACCAAGCCAAGGGCTGAGATCCCCTTACCGGTCATCTTTATATAGGATTTTTTTTTAAAAAGTGCTATACATAAAAAGCATGGTGGAGCCCTGCAGGGACTGGGGGCAGGGTGGTCAAGAAGGCTGGCTACCCAGAGGAAGAAGTACTTCAAAGTTTCAATGACATGTGGGAGGAAGGGCAGATGGAAGGATGTGAAAGACTTGGATGCATGAGAGAACATCGAGTTTTCAGGGAGCAGGGTGGATCCCAGGATGAGTGTAAGGCAGCAAGAAATGACATAGAAAGGGGTGGAATCATGACTAGTTTGCTTGTTTGATCATTTTTTTAAAGGGTGGCAGCTGCTGAGGGACTCTAATTTGGAGAGTACAAGAACTGTGTTTTAGAAGTGCCCTACTCAGCGTGGTGGGAGGATGAACAAGAGCTGGATAAGAAAGACGAACGGTAGAATTCCCAGCTAGGGCTATGGAGTGTGGATACCGTTCTACTGACACACGAACAAATACTGGTTCCATAATGTTAGATACTTTACACCACGATTAGCTGTTTATTCAGTTTTTATACTTATTTAGAACAATTTTATTTATAATCTTATTCTTCCCCAATCACCCCTGTGTTACATAAAGTGCTTCCCTTTTAACGATTTTCTATTAAAAGCTTTGAATATCAACAGCACGTTGATAGGCTTTATAAAACAAAGTATTATGCAAGTATGGGTGAAATTATATGATAAATATTTGGAATTTACATCATCATTTTCCTATCTGTGAGTGATTCACCATAATTTTCATTATGCCTTCAAAATCCTGAGAGAGGTCAGAAACCCATTTTGCAGATGAAGGAACTGAGGTAAAGAGTTCTTCTTGGTCTCAGCATGAGAGACTGGACTATGTCAGAGATTATTGCTTTTATCCTTACCAGGTTCCTTAATCCCTCCTTATACCCATAAGTTTCAGTTTTTTTGTAAGTCCAAAAGTGAGAAGTGTTTTGAGATTTGTTGTTCTGTGTATGAGAAATACCGCACTTCTCCTGACATGCACAATGTGCTCACAGTGCATGGTAGCTTAAGAAGCTAAAGCCAGGAGCCTCTTCTCCGATCACTCAGTTTACAAGAAAGGATATGTAACACTGAGTATTAGTGAAGCGCTGCTTGTGGAGTTAGTTTATATTCAGAAGTCACAGTGTATGTGTGCATTAATTTTTAAAAAAATTATAGTCATCTGTCTGAAGTCTCTTCACTGGATTCTTCCTGTATAAGAAGTCCATAGCTTCCCTCATTCCAGCAGGTGCACTTGACAACACTACGAAAGCAAACAAGACATTTCAAAATTGAGATTAAGGTAATATATAAATAAGTTGTCTGCATTTCATCTAGTCTCCCAAGATAGCCTATCTGTGCCACTGTGTACTTTATGTATTCCACATAAAATAGTTATAATCGAAGCTATTACTGAAGTTCCTGTTCAGTAACTGTAACTGAAGCTAGGAAGGAGGGTATTTGGAAATAACTAAAACAGCATGTAATTTTAATTTTAAAATTGAGCAGTATAGGGTTAAAAAAATCTCAGAAGCCTATCTGCATTTACCTTATTAAAGCATTATTAAAAGGATAACTACTTTTTACCCATCTATTTATAACAATAATTATAAATACATGAAGAATAAAATTAAAATTAGACATTATTCTACCTCCTGTCTATGCAATTCATATTAGTTAAATCATTTTTCATGATATGGCTATACCATCATTTATTTAAACATGCTTCAACTGTTGGATATTTTGGTCATAACATTTTTTACTATAATGAACTTCTTTATATATCAGTTTTTGACAACATTACTGATTATTTCCTTAGGACAGGTTTCTAAAATCAATCACCATGAACTGTTTTTAGAGCTTTTCATACATGTTCATATATTGCTTTAAGTTAGAGCTGAGTAACACTACTTCCAACAACGTATCAGATAGATGTTCTCAGCATGGGCTCACCAGCACAGCGTGTGTTTGTAATTTTGCTAATTCAATAGATAGGCTTTTTAAAAAAGATAATATAGTAAAATAACTTTTCATCAAAATTAGAGGAAATGCAAATACTATTTTTTTTTTTTTTTTTTACTGGTGACACCTGCTCCAGATGCAAAAAATACTATTGTACTCTGACACAGCTCTAGATAGCCAAATTCAATTGAGGCAGTATGAACTGAGCTCCTACTGTGAATAAGACCAGGAGTTCACAGTCTTGGCAAAAGACTTAAAGCCTGTGCTTGTTAGGTAACTTTCTTTCCCCTTACTCACTCACCCCAAAGTGCTTAGGAAAACAGAGAAAGCCTGGCTTTCCCTTGATTCCTACCATCATGCTATGCTGATTTCACCAGCCATGTGAAATGGACAAAGCTCGGTGGTCAGCTCAATGCTTTGGCCCCACAGAATGTGTCAGATGTATTTGCTTGAGCATTTTAGGGACTTATCTAGTTGGCTCACGCTTTTTGTTAATTGCAAGGCAAAGGAAGAAATAAATATTTCTTTTATGTTTACACCTCTGGTCTCCATTATATGTACTATTAATAAACAGAATATTGTATATTGTATTTATTTGAATATTTACATTTAAAAAGGAGTCATTAAACAAGCCAACTCTATGGAAGAAGAACTCTTACTATTCTGTGTATTCTATCTGCTTTGTCATTTACCCAAGAATCCATATAAAGTAAATCTTATTACAGCAATCTTTCACCATCAGGGATTATTATACTCTTGAAAATCATAGTAAGAGGCAGGGGATAACTTCCCAGGGTCTCTAATCCAATTTTTCTTTCTCCTAGTTCTGGTCAGCCATGTCACTGTTTCTATCTTAGACTCCAAAATTATTAATAAATGTCTTCATGTCCAAATGTTCTCACGAAAAACACATTCTGAGGCAAAATTTCAACAGATCTATGTAACTGGTAGGGTTAAGGAATTCACTTAATCTAACAGCCCTTTAATACAGTGATTAAAAATAATTACATACCATAGACTGATTGCTGGAATTAGTAATAGGCCAGCAGACAGCAGAAACGTGAAGCCAGGGTACCAAGAAACAGTGGCTGAATAAATCCCATTAAAAGTAGAAACTGCAGTGACTACACCAAGAGTTTCTAAGAATGCAATACAAGCAAACAGGATACCTGTTTTGGGTAGAGATATGAAGGGAGAAAAAGAAAAGGATGAATTACAAATAAAACTAATGTTGAAAATTATTTTTCAATGAAAACAGCAAACTTGGGGGCACTGCTGGATGAATGAAAATTATTCCTTCAAAATCCCTGAGAAGTCAGTGACCCATTTTGCAGATGAAGAAATTGAGGCAAGCATTCTCCTTGGACTTCATGTGAGATCTGTTGAAAAAACTAAAAATAAATAGATAAATAAATAGCTGAGTTCCATAGTCCACAGGGCAAATCTAAAGAGGCAACAGCAGCTGACTCATTTGAAAACTAAGCCTCAGGCAAAGGCACACCTACCCCTGATTCCCAGCTCTCTATGCTAATCTGTGATACAATGTATAGGCAGCAATGCTCCCCTCCAAGGGCCTTTTGAAAGGTAAAGAAAATTTTTTCATCTGCTTCTCAGTTCTAGCAAAGAGTGACAGCTGCAGGCAAGGAGAGACCAGGAGGTTCTTATCATACACTCTGCAATTTAAATTTTATCCCTTCCTCCAAAGTGAAAAAAAATACAGTCACCACTAGATTCCTGCATGTTTGACTCTTTAAGCTAAGTATCCTGTGCTCTAGTGAACATTTATGCCACCATCTTATGTTAAGTGATTTTTTAGAACATATTTTTCTATCTTACTCAATTGCAGCTGCTTCTGCTCTGAGGTGCCTTACAAGGTTAAGAGGAATGGGGATTCTTCCACAGTCACACTTGCTGTACACCAAGACTGGTAAAGAGTAGGCCACTTGGTATTGTCATGAAGCGTGAAGGGACTGCATGGTCGGTCCAAGCATGCAATCAGAGAGAAATGGATATCATTCTACCACTGTTTAGTTCTTTCTGGAATCCAACACCATGTTGACTGAAGAGTTAAACCTCCAAAAGACAGGCCATCCATCTTGATGTATTTTTCTTCCTTTCGACCAAATTTTGCATCACTAGACATAAAATTTTGTGACCATTTTCATCAGCTCAACATGACTTCCTCAGTCTAAGTTCCTTTGTAGTTTCTGGTTTCTGCAAATAGTTTCATCAAGCCCTTGCATTTGCTCCCTACTTTGCCAAGTTTACTTTTCCATGGTAAACTGCAATGCATTTTTCTTGTTTTTTTGTGGCTGGTGGGAATCTGAACCCGTGACCTTGGTGTTATAAGGCCACGCTCTAACCAATTGAGCTAACCAGGCTGTCCTGCAATGCATTTTTCTTATAGACAATGCACATCATGTAAATAGTTGTGTTTGCTTGGACTGATAGGAAGAAAAAGCAAAGCTCGAGGATTACCTTTCATAGCTAGGTTCTGGTTTACAAGTCTGTTATTCTAATTTTTGCCATAATCTTGATCTTTTAGAGACTGTATTGATTTTTATCCATTTAGACCTTTCCATTCTATTATATATATTCTCATTGCTTCAAATTTTCATCGAATGATAGGACATACATTCATAAAACATAAATCTATTTATACAAAATATAGTGTGGTTACGTGTCTTTTGACTAAAATGAAAGCTCTATCAATGCCAAGTCCACACCTGCTTTGCTCACTGCTGTTTCCCTCAGGCCCAGCTGTCCTGGTGAACAGTAGACATTTAATAAATATATGTCAAATAAATGAAAAAAAGCTTAATTCAGGAACCTACTTATCAATCATCAAGTAGCATACAGACTTTCTGCCTTCATGATTTATGATAACACATTAAGTCAGTTTAATTGGAAGGAAGTTTTCCTATTTGTCTAACTACATTATTGTTTTATTTGTGATCCCTTGCTACAGCCAGGACTAGCGCTATGGAGGACAGACTGCATAGTACTAGTTCTATTATATAAGAGCTTTAATCCATTCTTAACGGGAACTAGGTCAGCCATGTGCCATCTGTTCTGATACAAACAGGCAATTATGAAATAACTTCAGCTTGTTGCTGAATTTCTCTGAGCAGTTCAACGTATTTAATAGTTGTCAGATAAACAGGATTAAATAAGTTCAATTGAGTTTCTCATCTTTTTAAAAATAAATTTTTTTTTTTTTATGGTGGCTGATCTGTAAGGGGATCTGAACCCTTGACCTTGGTGTTACAAGGCTGCACTCTTTTTCACTTTCTTCATATGGTGTCCTCTGAGGCACAAAAGTTTTTCAAAGGACAAACTTTGAAGTTTTTAGACGAAATCTAATTTATTTATTTTTTTCTTAAGTTGTGCTTTTGGGGTCAAATCTAAGAAACCACTGCTTTCTTGGATTATGCAGTCGTAGATCTTTACATAGTAGAGTCACAGATATTTATATTCCTAAGTGATTTTCCAGGTAATCATCACTGCATAATCTATAATCAGCTGGGTGAATGTACAGCTACATTTTATGAATGGAAACGAATCAAGAAATATATTTTTTAATTTATTGAATTATGCAGTCTTCCAGTGTTGACTAAGCTGGCAATAAATAGCATACTTAGGAATTACTTGTAAATAATCAAATAAGAACATTGCACCTGGCTAAGCTATGGAACAAATGAAAAGTGCCAAAGTCTAATAATATTCATATGATATGACAAGGTAGGAGGACAACCCCATATCCCTAATATCTAACTAGTATCTAGTTCTACTAGACATTTATCTGCTGTCGTCCTTCTGCACTGGTTATTCTCTGACTGCTCTTCAACTGTTTGACCTTCTGTGCCCTGCTCTGTGCTGGAGAGGCTGGCCCACAGAGTATGGGACTTGTACTTCCTTGCTGGCCCAACTTCTGATTGTACCTGGTCAAAGGGATGAAGGAGGAGGAAAAGCTTAAGTTGTCTCTTCTCTGCTCCTTCCCTATTTGGGGCATCCCTCTGGCTGCCTCCACACTGTCCGTCCTCTATAACGCCCTTCCCCTTCATGGAAATCTTTTGATTTGAACCAGCTGAGTGGAATCCTGTTTCCTGCTAGGACTCTGAGTCAGGCCCAGCAGTAACACTTGTGAGACCCAGAGAAAGAATATGAGTATAATTAGAGGCGTACATATTCTATTCTAAGTATTTAAAAGTTATAAATCTGGCTAACAGACTGTTGACTAAAATATGTTCAGTCTCCCTACTGTGGGAAATATACCTTTGTAACTATCTGAAAGGCCAGACACAAACTTAGAATTTTCAGGCTTTTTAAGAGTTCCATGTAGGACCATGACAGCACTGGGAGAGCTGACCCTTGGGCCCCAGTCCCTGGCCTGTGGCCCACTTCCACTCTGTTCTAACCCTTGCTCCATCCTGCTCATCCTGGTCATTTATAAGTAGGTGTAGACACTCTGCTCTGCAATTTCAAGGTTGGGCTAGGACCTCCTATAAAGACTCACCACTTGGCTTCCCCTTTGGTCTAACGGTGAGCACACTGGGGCACAGTCCACCCTCGGGGGAAGGGGCTGAGGAAGAGGATAATCCAGGCACTCACAGGACAGGAGCCCAGAGCCCAGCATCTGGGCTGAGAATTATGGGGACCCAGGTAGCCAGAGTGCAGTCTACAAGGGGAGGAGTTTTGTGGGCTCCTAGTGGGCATGTCTGTTTGGTCCTGAGCTCTCTTCTCCACTTGGGGTGGGGCTCGGCCAGAGCTAGGCCAGAGTGAGCCCTCAAGTAGAGGCTCCCATGCCCGAGTGTAAGCCTCTTCCTAATGGAGCTTACCACTTAACGCATGGAGATCAATGCAGAAAAAGGGCTGCAAAATAAACTGAAGCATCAAACGCAGATCATAAATGGATCATTATATCCCTTAAACAAATGTAACTCACCTTGTTCAGTAGAGCGAACCACTTTGGACAACATGGACCGTAGAACAGAGAGCGGCAGAATATTGAAAAAGAACGGCACCCTGACTGGGACAGAGAAGATTGCAAATCACTGGCTAGGTCAGAAAATGAACGGTCAGTTTTCAATGTGAAACTCTTTCTGTCTGTCTAAATATTTCATTTACTATGAGCATTCTAACTCTAATGTACCTAATGATTATATTAATTAATTGTGGAATTCTGCCTAATGAATTAAAATAGACTATGGATAGGTCAGGTTAAGGGTACTTTACTCTAGAAGTCTTATTCTAGTACTAAAAACAAGAATTCAGGGAAACAAGAGTTCAGAGTTTTAGGTCCAGATCTACACAATCTGCCAATTGAAACTGATTTTCCTATTTTCCTAATTATGTAGTAATCTCTTATTTAGCAAGTTGTGACTACTTATTATTTTTTGATTTTTATTTTTGCTTTTTCAGACGTGGCATTCTTTTGTTAACATTCTTTTATTATGTTGATTCATTTATTGGTAAACTGGTTCTTTATCCTCTTGCTTGTTTATCTTTGTGGCTGAATAACTTCATGAACACAAATTGCCTCTGGTCTTAAACTATGACCCTTAATAGTAAGGTTTTTAGATATGTCATAAAATAGTAATACATTGCATTTACACATCACTTTAAAGTTTTCAGAGTGTTTTCACAGATATTAGCTTACTTGGCCTCGGCAGCTCTCAGGGAGACAGGAAGAAAAATGGGCATTTAAAAAATAGTAGCATTGTGCTAAGTGCGTTATAATACTCATTATAACCTGTGAATGAGGTACTAATATGCCCATTTTATAAGTGAAAAAATGAAGACTCAGAGAAAAGTAATTTTCCCAAGATCACCTATAGATGGAAATTAAGCCCAATTCTGCTTGCTCACACTGCTTCCCTGCCAGGAAGCAAGGGGTTAACACCTCCATTGTGGAAGGGTCCCACTACAGTTCCACAGCCCTTTCCACTGCAGTATCTCACTCAAACCCAAAAAACAGTTATGAAGTCGGTAGTCAAGGAAGCAGTCCAATTTGCCAAACAGGAATTCACCAAAAGTCAATCATGAAATGACCAATTTGCTGAAAGATCAATTTGTAAAACCTGTCTTAAAGAATTTTCTTCTTGACTATATTTAATGAATATGAATTTTTCTTATAAATCTAAAATATTTTTATGGAATGTAGTCTTTTTGACAGCATTTTAAGAAATGTTCATTTTTATGAACACTATATTGAAGAACTGATTCATAAGAATATTTCTCAAAACAATTTTTTGGCAAATATGCAAATATGGAAAATTATATTTATTCAGTGATTTAAATTTTTTAAAGCAAATTTGGCTTTCAGCTTATTGGCTTCTGGCGAACTAGCTTTTTACCTTTAATTGAACTAGAATGGGTTAGAGAGCTTGATATTAAAGTTTCTCTCCCAGCAGACTAAATTCATTTTATATAAACAGCAAATACACAGTCAGTTCTAAGGCTGCATTTGTAACTCACCTAAAAGCATCATTGGTGTTGTCCTGGCAAAAGCAGTCATAGCCATTCCTGCCATGGTGGTAAAAATTCCAATGAAGACCATATAAATATCTTCCATACAATAAGAAAAAGCCCATATTCCTAGGAAACTACTCAAAAAAGAGATACTACCCAAAGCTGATCCATAACCTATAAAAACTTCATCCCAGCAGAGTGGTGAATTCAATTCATAAAGGATAAAAATTGGGGCAACGCCAATTATTACAAAAAAATAAGTGATCAGTGTAAAAAATAACAAGCAGAGCAAAGACTTATGAGAAGCATTTTTAAAAAGCCTGTAAGTTCGGTAACATAGGTTTTTAAGGCCTTCATTACAAGACATAGTGACCTTCTGAGATGACGACTCTTTCACTGGATCACCGAGAAAAAATAAAATATAGATCAAGTTAACAGTAAGAGCCACAGCAATAATTAAAAACGACCACATAAAACCTAGTTCTCTAATAAAATAGCCAGATGACAGTCCTGTTAGTCCAGTAACAAGTCCAAGTATAAAGTCAACTATAGCTATTCGAATTGTTTTCTGTTTGTGTTCTTTACACTGATCAACTATATAGGCAAAGCAAGCTCCCCAAAATGTGGTAAAATTGCCACAAAATGCACCAATGAAGGTAGATACAATCAAAAACTGTAAGGGAAAGGCAAAATAAGAAAGCAAACAGAGCCAAATGCTGGTTGCAAGAGCACCAATAGAAGACAAAACCATGGGGAATTTACGGCCGTGGTGATCACTATTAGACAAGAGTATGAACGTAGACACTAGACCAGGAATTAACGCGCTTAGTTCCATCTGCAGACTAAAAAGAGACACTTTTTTCTGAACTTCCTGCAAAGAAATACAAAGAAGACAATGTGTTTACAGAGGTTTACACAATGTGCATAAAAATATCATGGTACATACTTTTCCTGATGTCAGTAGGTCATGGGTGGGGAATCTCTGGTGCATGGGGGGATTCTTTTTTTTTATTTTTAGGAAAAGATGACTGGTACGGGGATCTTAACCCTTGACTTGGTGTTGTCAGCACCATGCTCTCTCATGAGAGCTAACCGGCCATCCCTATACAGGGATCTGAATCCGTGGCCTTTGGTGTTATCAGCACCACACTCTCCCAAGTGAGCCACGGGCCAGCCCATGATGTCACCTTTTGATACTTGCTTTGTGAGCTTGATGAAGATTTAAACTGTGTCAGAATCCCCCATGGGCTCGAGAGAGTGTGGTGCTGATAACACCGAGGCTATGGGTTTGGATCCCGTATAAGGATGGCCGGTTTGCTCACTGGGTGAACGTAGTGCTGACAACACCAAGCCAAGGGTTAAAATCCCCTTACTGGTCATCTTTTTTAAAAAAAAGAAAAAAACAGGTGACATCATCATCCATGCTCAGTCATGATATTCAAGTACCACAGTGGGGACTTTAACCCATAAAAAGAAAAATGTGTGTACTGGTGACTGTCCATCTTATACAGAGGACTTGTAGACCCCAAGGTCTCTGCTGCTGGCCGCAGTATGATTTTTCTTTCTTCTACAAACAGTTTGCACTGAGAGACCATACCACTGTTCTAAAGAAAGAGCAATACCCTTTCCTGTGGTATGTCTGCCTATCTGCTTTACAGGGAAAGGAAAAGCATGTGTCAATGCCGTGCTTGATAGGCCTTTATTTAGGAAGAGCTTGGTTGCCCTTTTTACCTGTGTCTCCACAAATAGACTAGTGAGAAACTCATTCCTTTATTTACTAAATAGAAGAAAATTAAAAACAAAATAAAACCCAAAGAGGAGCCTTGTATCAGCTAAAGATGGTAGCATACCATGAACTGAAGAGATAAACTCAACCCCCAAGGACCAAGACAACAATGACAGACAACTACACACACACACAGATTGGAAGATGTGACAATTGTTAATACTAGTTATTTGATAGAAAGAATTCTGGGTGATTTAAAAACATTTTCTACTTGCCACTTCTCTGAATTTTCCAAATTTAATATAAAGAGTATGTGCCAACTGTATAATGGGAAATATTAAGCTCATTAAAAAAAAAAAAGATTTATTCGTGTATCTAGAAAGCACCCTGAACAATTGATAAACTACAAAAATATGAAAAACTGCCTTCTCCACTACCATCTATCCTATAGGCAGGCAGGAACTTTGTCGTCTTCACCACATTATCACCAGCTCTGAGAACAGTGCTAGGCACAGGGTAGGTACTTGGTAGATGTTGATTGAATGAAAGAATAATCAGGTAAAATAGGGCCTCTGTAACTTGCTAGCTGTGCATGATTATTTATCTCTAGAGCTCCTTCATCTGACAAGAAGGGATAACAATGGTGCCTACTTCACAGGCTGATGTGAGGGCTAAATTTAAAATAAATATAAAGTACTTGGCACAAGGCCCTAGCACACAGTCACAGCTCAATCAGTTATAGCTATTTCATTTGTACTAGATTAGACTTCCTGAGCATATCTTTGTATCTCCTACAGATAGAGTAGCCATCAAGAAAATATTTATTGAATAAGTAAACGCATAAAACAGTAAGTAGTTTTTCCATCAACTTCTCAATAAGATATTCTGTTTGGGGTTTTTCCTCCCATTTCGACCCCTCCACCCACATCCTGTCTTCCCCTTTCTATCTATTATCATTCCTAACCCAATCTTGTATACAGACGACCTTCTCATCTGTGATCTATGTTTTGAAATACAAATTGTAACAAAGACAAATTCAAAGCATATTTCCATCATATACCAAAGTTGAGACATAAACAAATTGTGTGTGTGTGTGGGTTTGTGTGTGTTTGTCTGCACCTTTTAAACTCTGGAGAATTACATATTACATACGGGTAGATAGGAGAAATGAGTCAAAAAATGCTATTTCCTACCCAAGACTGAACAGAACGACAATGTACTGAGACAGGGAAAAATTAAGGAAAGCAATATCAATTTTAAAGAAATTTTTAAATGTATATATTAATTCCAACAGAGTAGAAAACAGTACATGTCATTTTCCCTAAGTAAGAATCTTCTGGTAACAAGGAATTGTGTTAGCTACTAAAAGGTTTACAAATAAATTTCTGAGCAAGAACAACTTCATGATCTGCTGGGTTTCCCCTAAATTTCCCCTTTCCAATAGCAGAGTCCCTATCTTAAAAGCTTCTGCAGAGAACAAACTACAGTGGCCAATTTAATATGTCAAAACTAATCATTTGACAAGGGAAGGAAGGAGCAGGTAAGGGGTTTAAAAATTCCTTCCTCCACAAAAGCCAACAAACCTGCCTAGAATTCCTTATCTCTTCTCTCCTTAGCTGAGTTTCCTTCCCACAGCCTTGCCATTTTGTTAAGGGGTCTTTTTGAGATTAAACTCATTGCCCAAGAGAAGTATGTAGTGTACCTTAGAGTCACAGGGCTCAGAAAACCTGAAGATTTGAAAAATAGGTTAAATATTAAGTTATTTATATAAGTATATATATGTGTGCGTGTATATATATATATAATCCCAAAATTAATTGAAAAATAAGACTTTCATTCATATAGACTTTCAAAATGTCAAATATAAGTGTTCAGTTTATTCTTCTACCTATACCCTGAAATTCATAATATTATCTTGCATTTGAATACATATGCACGTGCGTGTATATTCTGTAGGAAGAATAGATATGGTATAAGAGTAAGAAGACCAATACATGACCATAATAGACACTGTCTTCTTCAAAAAATGCCAAGTATATATTAAAAAAAAAATCTCTTTTATTCCCCTGTACAGTATTTCACTCAGCTTTTATTTTAAAAACTAGGCACTGTCTTCTTACAATTGATCTTTTAGGGGAAGTGGCAAGAAAAAAAATTTGAGCTGAAAAATCACATATTTATTTTATTAGCGATTCATTCTGTGCTATGCTATCTTGTATTTTTTAGGGTTACAAGAACAGTCCACAACCCCCTAAACTTCTTTTGGAGAGCAAGTGGCCAGAGCCCACCCAGCAAGTCTGGGTGTTGGAGATGAAAGTGCAGGGAACTGGAAACATTTGGTCTTGGACTTGGAAGGGAAGAAGATGTTCTCTGAGGAGCTGAACAGGAACAGCACCCTGAAAAGGGGCCAGAAGGAAGTGCTGAAGCCAATGGAGGTGCCTCCTGGGAAGCAAAAATGTTCCTTTGCCCAAACGGTGAGTGGGCCACCATGCCTTGTCCCAGCTGTGGTTGTCATGATGGGGGCGGGGGTGATTTCTACTTCCTCACTCTGAGAAAAAGCAACCTGAGGTCTAAAAGCACCAACTTTAAAGGGAAGGGATTTAGAGTAGCATGTTCTCTTGAATACTACCCTAATCACAAAATAATAAATAAGAAAACAGTCAATCAATTTGAAAATTTGGCAAAAATCTAAGTGAGACCAGTGCTCTAGGCAGTGGGGGGCTCTGAGCAGCAGGCCAGGCTGGAGGCGGGGCCAACACTCATCACCTGCACAGTCACAGAGGCCACCATGGTGGCCGGACCAGGACCTGTCTCCCCTCACCCCAAGACAGCAAGAGCAGCAGACTTTTCCAGACATGCAAGTCCTCACCTCCCTGTTCCCTCCCACTGGAACAAGGGGGTCTGCTCCCAGGGGTCCAGTGAAGGACAGCATGGAATCAAACATAGAAAGTGATGAGCCTCCTGCCTGCTCACTCCTAGGAATGACAAATAATAGACCTCCGTGAAGGGAGACAAACCCACTAGGGGAGACCTTGGCCCTCTCTTTTTATGACCTTAGTGTAGGCCAGTATCTTGATGTCTGCATGGTTGCCCAGAAATAATCAGTTCCAAGAAAACCTCTACCATGGAAATGAGGAAATGTGGAACGTCAGGGGCTGCACCAAACAGCTGGCCTCACCCAGCCAAGTTCCACCTCGGGAAGGGAAGCGGGAAGCGAAGGGAGAAGCGGGAGAGTCTTCCCCTGAGGCCCTCTATACCATTTCCTCCACTCAGACTCCCAGTTACAGGGAGACTCTCTGAGCCAGCAGTGGTGACTCAGTTCCCTTTAACTCTTCCATCTCTGATGAGAAAGGCAGCACCGTTCTTTTGCCATCAAAAAATATCCCCCAGGGAAGAGTGCAAAGTTTATAAGCATGGCTTGTTTTTGAGGCATTACAGGGAGAAACATTTCCAAATTTGGGTGCTATCTCCTTTGCCTTTGGACATCAAAAACTGCCTAAGGGACCAGGAAAATGGTGAAGTACCTCCTGTTTTAATCGAATAATCGAATAAAAATTGGGGGGAGGAGGAAAGCTTCCATAGTATCTGGCTAAACGTTTTCAGTGTCCTGAGAGCAAAAGTGAGTACTCCCTACTCCAGATGTCCTCACACAGCTGCTCCTCCACACGTGGAAGTCAAAGCTGATTTGATACCATCACCAAATGACAAATGCTGCCCCACCTAATGACAGACATTGGCCCGCAGTCTTCAGTAATGGGCCTCTTTCTGGAGTCCCTGAAAGCTGGGACCTGCAGATGCAGGAGAAGGGGCTGGCAGAAAGAGAAACAAAAGCAGAAACGCTGTGTTTCCCCCATCCCGTCCACCACGTAGCTCATTCCAGCCGGCCTTGGTCCAATTTTCAGACTTTTTTTTTAAGACAGAGGAAGGAGACAGCCACAGAGGAGATAAGACTGCACTTAAATTTTCTGAGAGAAAGAAGAGCTAGTGTCACAGAAGGAGCAGGGGGTTTTAAGAAGACCAGGCAGATTAAAGGTGCAAGAAAACCTCAAGTGGGATGAGAACTGAGTAAAGGCCATTGGGTTTGGGATTTAGGAGTTTGGCGGTCACCCTTGAGAAACCCCATTACACATTCCCTTTTTATGACATTTTAGGAATATTTTAATTTCTTACCTCCTGGAATGCAAAAATTGGGCTGCTTTTGTTTTTATCACACTCAGAAATATTGCTATCAGATGGAAAACTGTAATTGCTTGATTCTTCCCATATTCTCCGATAAACATATTGTGCTGTCAGTGGAGCGGTCAAAGACATAGCAAATGCATTTAGGACAACGGCTGGTTCTACAAGTAAAATCTTCATATTGCTTGGATAGGTAGCTGAATTCTATCTAAAAAGAAAAAGGAGAGGGCTAATCAGTTGCATTCTTATCCCAGAGGCTAGATTTTCAAAGATGGGGAAGTTAGAGAAGTGTTGTGAAGGAGCCCTAACATAAACAAGCAACTAGAGAACAAAAAGGCAGCAGAAACACTTCCTAGGAGAATAAAGTTTACTTTGGAGAAGGGTCCTCAGGAACCCGAGACTGTCATCCTTCCCATTTTTAAAAGTAGGACCTTTTGGACTCAAGCCGCCTTTAAGACGATTCTCTGAAATAATCTTGATAAGTTGTCACCCCTCTTGGGAAGCCACTGATCACACCACAGTTCCCACATTGTCTATTGCCAGCTGGCTTTCATAGGATAAACAGTGAGGTTCCTCTGGGACGCGACAGTGGCACAAATGTTATTTTGCTGCGTGTTAACAACGGACAGGGAGGGGCCTTTTAAAAAGCGGCTCCCAGTCGGAAGAGGATCTTTTTTTTTGACTCACCCCGCGACTACAGCCTCCCTGCCAGGCTAGGCGCCGTTCGGACCATTGCCGGACTATTGCCGGACCATTGTCTCCTCCGAGGCCCCGCGCTCCCGCGGCGCCACCGGGCTCGGGGCAGCCTGCGGGGCCGGGGAGACCCAGGACGCGAGGGGACACTGACGGCCGCGCGGGCGGGCCCGGGCTACACCGCCGGCGCGGGGCGAGGGGGTGGGAGGAGGAGGTCCCGGTTACATTGGACCAAATAAGCCTGTCGGGGAAACTCAAGCCCTGTTTTAAAGCCAACCAAGGCAAGCGCCCTTCCGCTTCCAGAGTGACACCTGCGACGTTCACTGCGCAGCCCTCGGCTCCTCCGCGGACCTGCAGACTCGGCCTCAACCAGCTCGGGGAGGCGCCTGGACGCGGCAGCTGCGCCTCTGGCGCGGTCGGCAGCCGGTCGTTCGGTCGGTGGGTCCGTCGGTCAGTTCGCTGCCCGACCCGCGTACACGGTGACCTAGCTGCCGCCCGCCGAGTACCTCTGCCCGTTGCGGAGGCGGGGCCGCCGCCGGTGCTGTCACCGTCCCGCCCCGCTCTCCTGCGATTGGGCCCCGCCGTCGGCGCCCCTGCGGCGATTGGTCCACCCCGACGTCACTCCCGTATGCCCGCCCCCGGAGGCTCCGAGGGGAGCCAGCGCCGCCCAGCGGTGACCGCAGGGCCGCAGGGTACTAAGCCGCGCCGCCCGCTCGCTCCACTGCTGCACAGATGCGATGCATTTTCTGGGTCGGAAAATCGTTTTCTTCACAGAAGCACACAAGATCAGTTGCAAAAGTAACATGTTTGAGCGGCAGCTCCCTGCAGTATCCCGGTCGGCCGGGCAAGTGCCAGATGAAGAAAAGTAGAAGAGGGGGGACAAGATAGGGGCGCCCGAGGAGGGTACAGGAAAGACAGCACTCAGAGGAAAGGGTTAACCGTGGTTTGGAATGTGGTGGCTGGCTCTTCCTGGTGGTGTGACCTTTGACAAATCATTAAATTCCTATGAATCTCCATTTCTTTATCTGTCAGGTGGGGATAATAAAAGTTTTACAGGGTAATTAAGCCCTCAGCTGTACGCACGGCTTAGGTCCTGGGGCATAGGACGAGCTCTCCAACAGGCGCACCAGGAGCACCCCTCCCCGCCCCCGTAGCTGAGTGAGTTGGGGTTATTACTGCTTGCTGCAAGGAGGGATGCATACTTGGGGAACCGTGGGAGCATCTCAGTAAGAAGGTGTTAGAATTTATTATGAGCTTGTGTTATGTGATTCCGGGCAGAGTTCAAGAAAGTAAGGCCTTACTCTGGATTGGTTGCTTTCAGGCGTAATTCTATGATTAGGTATCCTTATAAATTTTGTTTAGGAGTCAAGACTAGATGAAGGCTAAAGTCATAATTGATAAAGAAGAAGCAGTCACACATCCGAGGGTACTTCAAAAAATTCATGGAAAGAATCAGATTTTTCTGTCCATTGTATTTTTCCACGAACTTTTTGAAGTACCCTCATATTAGTCATTTCTGTGGTTTAGAAAATATTCAAGTTTTGTTTGTGTTCAGACAAGATTATGGAGTCTTGTTTTTGTCTTGATCATGGTCACAGAATGGCCTTGTCTGATGTTGGTGTTCTGTGAAATTGCTTTTATTCAACAGAGCACCATGGTCCAGAAAAGCTGGTAGCAACACCAAGGCCCAGCTGATAGTTTCAGGCCAGCACCTGGACATCAGAGCTGCTTTCTCTTCCTCAGTACTCAGTAAATGATAATTATGTCACTGAATATAGAGTTAAAATCCTTAGATTTGAATCCTAATTGCTACTTAGTAGCTCTTAACCTTGGCCTTGCCACTTAACTTCTCAGCATCTTCTTTTTTTTTTTTTTTTTTTTTTTGCAGCTGGCCTGTATAGGGATCTGAACCCATGACCTTGGTGTTAAAAGGCTGAGCAGCTTCTTCAAATGAGCATTTATGAAGCACTTCTGAGTTTCAAATGCTTCAGTGTGGATGTGGGAAAGAAAATATACAAAAATGAACAAGATAAAATCAAGGTGTTGCAGAGTTGAAAAAGTAAATAAAAGATACAGTTTCCTAGGAAGACATAATATTTGTAAATTGCAGTACACTCTGCTAAGTGCTAGATTAGGAACACATGCAAAGTGGGATGGGCTGATGAGAGCAGTTGACTAACCAGAAAAAGTTGGTCTGGACAGCAGAGATAGAGATCTTACTACCTCCCAAGATTACAAGGGAGAATAAATGGAATAATCTATGCAACAGTGCTTTTGACCTTTGGATAGCATTATATTATCTTAGTTATTACTAAAATAACATCTATTTTTGAGCTAGCTGAATCTATTTTCTACATATTTTGGTTGGCTTAGGCCCTCTTGTTGACTGTCTTAACTATCAGGAGTAAAATGATCACTTCAGGTGCTTGGCTCCTGTAAAATCAAGGTTAAGGTCATTCTCCAAATCTTACTATCTTAAAACAGCAAAGGTTTATCTCTCAAGATACATGTGCATCTTGGGTCACTGGGGAGCTTCATTCCCTGTCATTTTCACTCACGGACATAGATTGGTGGAGCCATTGTCTGAATATTATTGCTGGCACCAGGGCAGGGAAAAGATATTCACAATGAATCTGACTCCAGCTCTTAAAGGTTGTCCCCTAGAAAAGATACAGGCCACTTCCGCTCACATTCAGTGGGCCAAATAAGTCACCGGACCATTTGTAGAGGTGCAATCCTATCATGTGCTCAGGAGGAGGAGGAAATATCCATAAATAGCTCTAATGACTTCCATATCCCCAAGCCATAACTTCTCATGCACACCAATAGAAAGGAAAAGGCATTTAGAAGATGTTCCTTCTTATGGGGCAGAAAGAATTAGAATCCAGAACACTGCAATGCTTCGCTGCCTGACTCTAATATAGGAAGAAGAAAGCTAGGCCTTAATGCATTCTGCTGCCCATCTCTATGGTGACAACAATTGTTATGCAAGCCTCTTCCTTCGTTTCCTTTCTTTTCTTTCTTCTTTCCAAATAATATTAAGTGCTCAAGTACGTATTAAGCTAAAGAAGACTTCACTGACTGTTAACGGGAATCTGTCCCTGTACTGGGCACTGTGGATTCAACAAGAGACGTCAGTACACCATAGTTAATCATCAGATTGTTTCCCTGTATTTGGTAAGAAAAGATGGAAATACATGAAAGGAGTAAAAATAATTCTAAACCCAAGTATATGGAAACCATCAGAGACCTGTCACTCCCATTTACCCACTGCTATCATTGCTGCTCACGGCTCCTGCTCAAGCCTTCTTCCTTCAAAGACTGAGAGAAGAAATGGAAAATAAAGGCTAGGTGTGCAGGGAGCTGTGCCATTCGCCAGGCTTCATCTCCCTGTGGTGTTCCTGAAACATGGATTAACAAGATCGTCCAAGGCAGGGGCCTGCAGGAGGATTTTGAAATTTTATGTTTTCAGTTCAATGACCCAGAAATTTTAATACAAGGACATTACTTGTAATCAAGTACTGATATTGAATTTCAGGGTCTGTATTTCTATTTCTGCTTGTGGTCACAGTGGCTCCAAGCACAAGTCAGACTAATGAGAAAAGAAGTAGACTAAATATATAAATGATATGCCCAAGCTAAGTGAAGACTAGATAATATCACATCATGTTGTTCAAGGGAAGTTTTCACAGCATTCCAATAAAAAGTGTGGGAGCGTTGAGTTATCACCTGACATACAGACATACTGAACTCAGATGAACCCATGCTGTGCTGCACGGTAAGAGCCATATTCAAGTGGCAAAAGCCAAAATGGAGTGTAGTAGCTATGAGATTTTGTTGGTTTCAAGAAGAAAGTGGCTTTTTCATTTCTGATAAAATCAGCAAAGTAAGATGTGATGAAAAGATCTCAGTTATACCAATTACTGCTTAAGAGGTGATTGTCAATATGGTACTGACAAGTCTAATATGACACAACTCTAAGCACAAATTGTTGAAAGGAAATGTAATCCAATCATATGATCTTGGTCAATAATTTGCCAAAACCAGACCTGAATAGGTCTTATCTATTTGAGAAATTCATAACCTGAGTTCAGCCCTTGTCTTTCTTGACCTCTGTTGCTTTGGACACTATTGAACAGATTTCCTCTTTCTGGAAACGTTCTCTCCCTTTGGGTTCCATGACTAGACTCTGCCTTCCTGTTACTCTGAGGGCTCCTTTCCAATTTCCTCTGTGAGGAACGTTTCCTTCTGCTTCTCACATGGTCCTGTTCCTTGCGTCCCATCTTAGCTCCCTTCTCCCCAATCTCGTCTGTACTTGTCACTCAGCTTCCACAAATATGCTGACCACTGCCAAATCTCTTCCCTCAAGTCCACCCTCTGTTTTTGAACTTGATACCTAGAGCTTCCACCTGAATTTTTTTTTTTTTTAAAGGTGACCGGTAAGGGGATCTTAACCCTTAGCTTGGTGTTGTCAGTATCATGCTCAGCCAGTGAGCTAACCGGCCATCCCTATATAGGATCTGAAGCTGTGGCCTTGGTGTTATCAGCACCGCACTCTCCCGAGTGAGCCACAGGCCGGCCCGCCTGAATATTTTTTAAAAAAATGACTATCTACTTTGAATGCCCAAAGCAAGGTATGATCTTCATGAGTCTGATACCCTCTTGTAATCCTGTTTCAGTCAGTGACATCACCTGACCAATCAACAGAGACAGAGGCTTCAGAATCATCCTTGACTTTTTGATCACCAAGTACATTGTAGACATTTTACATCATAAATATAACTGGCATTATCTATACCTTTTTTAGGTGTGTGGCAGGGGCAAATGGGCTTCCTGGTTTTGGAGCATTTAGGCTGAACAGCTTTTTAGCTTGGTTAAGGTGTAGGGTTCTTTTTTTTTTAAAGATGACCAGTAAAGGGGATCTTAACCCTTGACTTGGTGTTGTCAGCACCACGCTCTCCCAAGTGAGCTAACCGGCCATCCCTATATAGGGAGCTGAACCCGTGGCCTTGGTGTTATCAGCACCACACTCTCCCAAGTGAGCCACGGGCTGGACTCAAGGTATAGGGTTCTGTCTTGCCATTGTCCCGTTGGTGAGTGGCATTTGAAGGTTGCTGGAGAGAAGGTGGAAAAATATGCAAAGGAACCAAGGAGTTCCCTTGTAAATCAGAAATCCTGACCCTTTCCCTTTAAGGCTTTAAATTATAACAGCACTTCTGATGGGCTGGGATGGCCTAAGAAAGCTCAGTTGTCGGAAATGCATAATAATGGCCCTGAAGAAGAAATCCACCATGACGGTGGTGATGATGGTGATGGGGCTGGAGGAGATCCGGCCTCAACCCCAGGGCCTGTCTTGTCCCAGGGGAGGGTCAGGTAGGAACGGAGTGATGGAGCTGCATCACATGCTGATCCACCACCTTGGACTTTGGGCTTCCTTAAGAGCAATAACTGATTAACTGTAAATGAAACTATCATCTCTAGAGTTGTAAGCAGGCACCTGGTGTCATGTGGTGTGGGTAACCATTGCTGCAATCTTCACATCTGAGAGGGGAATTCGGTTTTCTGTACCAGCCTCACTAAAGCAGAGGCTGGAACTTTAGGTAGTGCAACCAAACTTCTGAGTTGCTTTTTCTGCACAACAATAGTAAACAGGACTAACTCATTTGGACTAAGTAGGCACCTGGAGGATTTTCCTTTTCAAGGAAGGGAAATCTCAGAGAATAAAGAATGGACTTCTCACAAGTATGCAATAGAAGATCAAATCTCCCACCAGCCACAAAATAAATAAATAAATAAATAAGTAAATAAATAAATAAATAAATAAAAGCTTGAATTTGATTTGTTTGTGTATTAACTTAAATGTGACTTTATTTCCTACTGCAGCAGGTGAAATAGGACGTGGGTGAAAGTTCCTAGGACAAAGTCTGATACTTGGTGGGTATTCAATCACGTTAGGATTTGATTCTAAATCTTGCTTGATCAGACACTCATAACACTGTCTTTGAGATGTCAAAGAGGACAACCTGGTCTCTGCTCCAAATTGGCATTTCCTCTTCAGAGGAGTTAGTCCAATCTTTAATGGGCTTCTAACGTCCAGCAGAGGATGTTATATTCACGCACTTGTGACTCTACAATATAGACTGCATGTAGAGGATTATCTGGCTTCCTTCCATCTCCCGCCTCTTCCCCCAGGCCACCAGTCTCTCAGCTGCATTGCTGCAGTTTCTTACTGGGCATTTCACCTCTACTCTTTAATCCGTTCTTCACACAGCAAGGAAGCAGGATCTTCTGAAACCCTTCAATGGCTTCCCCACTGAATTCGGAATAAAACTCGACCTCCTCATCATGGCCTGAAAGATTCCAAATGATCTGGCCACTATCCATTCTGCATCCTCAGCCAGCCAAACTCCCTCCCACATCAGGATCCCAACCCTACCCTTTCCCTTTCCTTAGATGTTTGCTTGACCATCCTACCCAAAGCAGGAAAGTGAGCTCTTTTCTGCTATTCTCTAGCTCCACAACTTCTTGTTCAATTTCTTGTATAACACTTCACAGTCTATATTGTTTTATTTGCGTGTTTACCTTTTTTGGTCATCTATGCCCTGCACTAGAATGTAAGCTCTGTGTATGCAGACTGTAGCTGATTCATTCATGACTGTGTCCACATCCTGAACAGTGGCTGGCACGCAGTAAATCTATGTCAGACGACTGAAGCAAGGTGGTTTTGTTCAGTACTTCCAGATTATGGAATCATACACTAAAGCTGCCCTTGGGAACCACAGAGAATAATTATCTGATGTATTTCTTTTTCTGAGTGAATGTATGACAACACGCTCTGTCTTGCTGAATCACTTAAAATAAATGTGTAGCGGAATATCCAGCAAACTTTGATTACAAGCAATATTCAAATATATGTAATCATAACAGAAATGGAGAAGTTTTTATTCACAAAGTGAGTCTATCATAACCTCCAGGTCACAGGTTCAGATCCCTGTACCAGCCAGCAGCAAAACAAACAGACAGCCAGTCTAAAATGTGTAACTTCCAAGCTAATTGTAGTTCTATCTGAAATTTTATTCTTGACCAGAAAAGGAGGGAGAAAATGTTCAACTTCACTAGTAATCAAATAAACATACATTAGGATAACAATTAAGATATTATCTTTCTTTCATGTTCAAATGATCAAAGATTTTGTTTTTAAGATAAAGTTTATTTGGCCAGCCTGACGTGAAAAAATCGGAGTACACTGCTAGTAAAAAGTAAATTGGCAAATTTTTTTCAGAGTAATAATTTAACAATATGCACAAAATTATTGCACATTGTCTACCCAGCAAGCCCTGCTGATAAAATAATAGGAATTTATACAGCAATTTAGCTACTCGGATTTTTATTATAAGGTTGTTTATAATTTGAAAAGACTTAAATATATACCAATATATAACTAAATATAACCATATATATATATGTTAAAAAATAATAGAAAAATAATGCATACATATAATTGTATGTTTAGAAAGGCCTTTATGTTTTTACGGAACATTTATTTACAAGGAAAAATTTCCATGCTATGACATTAAGTGAAAAAAAAAAAAAAACAGGGAGCCAAAAGTATATAGTATATCTCAATTTTGTTAAAAAATAAGTATTCATATGAATGTGTAGAAAAAAGCCCATAAAGTAATACATCAAATGTTAATAGCAATTATCTCTAAGTGGTGGGATTACTAAAAATGTGCTATTAAATATCATAGACAGTATAACTTTCTGTATTCCTCACATTTTCAACAATGAATATGTATCAATTTATGATCAAAAAGTTTAATTGAAAAGAAATGAAAAAAAGAAATGAGAGAGGGAAATAATAAAACAATTACATGCAAAATCATTTGTATTTGTTAAAAAGCTTAAGAGAAACAAACCCACCCAGACCTTCTCAAAGGTTGATATTTTCCAAGCAGTTCTACAAGCTTTAAAGTTGAATCAGCAACCTCATGGCAAAATGACATTCTTGGATTGTCACAGGGGGCCCAAGATAAGACAGGACGGATGCTAACTACTAACTATCAAGAGCTCTTCACCTCTAGAAAGTGCTGTCAATAATGGAGTAATAACTGTTCTGAAATGAAGAGAGGAACTGCAGTGCGATTCTGGGCTGTCTTTTTTCTTTCTCCTTGGTGGTCGGCTGGTATTGGGGATCCAAACCCACGAACTTGGTGCTACCAGCACTACGCTCTAGCCAAGTGAGCTAACTGGCCAGCCCTGGACCCTGTCGAGGGTCCTTCTCGGAATCTAGGACCTGCTCTCACCCATCTTTTCTCTATTTTCCTAACAGAAAATGGAGTTTTTAAGGAGGCATTTAAGGCGATGCGTAAGAAGGTTGAGAAGGTGTTTTTAAGGAGGAAAAGCTCAGGTCTATGCGTGTGCCACAGGAAGGTAAAGAGACTCTCTTATCTGTCCACTGCCACAGCCACCCCCATCTTTACTCACCTTTTACTGCTGCTGTCCTCTCAGCCACTGCCCTCCCCGTGGTTTCGGAAACAGGGCAGTCACGTCACCCTGACTCTGACACCAAGGGGAGCTGCACCCTTGGGTATCTTTAAATGAAGGGAGAAAGAACTTGTCTCATCAGCATTCATACCAATCCTGACCAATTCTGCTTTCCTTTATTTCTGTCTCCCTGTAACTCTGATAATAGATTTGTAATATGCAGAAAACCCTCAGGTAATCAGAACAGAATCTGCAAGTATTCAGAGCATAATGAAGCAGAACTCTCTATTAATGGGCTTTTTCTTTTAAAAAAATCTTTTCTTGGGCCGGCCCGTGGCTCACTTGGGAGAGTGTGGTGCTGAGAACACCAAGGCACCGGGTTCGGATCCTATATAGGGATGGCCGGTTCGCTCACTTGGGAGAGCATGGTGTTGACAACACCAAGCCAAGGGTTAAGATCCCCTTACCGGTCATCTTTTAAAAAAAAAAAAAAAAATTTTTTTTTCTTGTCTGCAAATAATCTGCTACCCCACTGGATTACCTATCTAGTGTCCCACAAGCCACAACTATATAGGATTTTCCTGAAGACCTATGAGTCAGTTTCCTAGGGCTGCCAAAGCAAAGTACCACTGGGCGACCTAAGCAGCAGAAATTTATTCCTTCACAGTTCTGGAGGTCAGAAATCTGAAATCAAGGTGTCAGCATGGTTGTTTTTTTCTGGAAGGCTCCGAGGGAGAATCTGTTCTATGCCCTGCTGTTAGCTTCTGGTGGCCTGGCAATCCTTGGCATCCTTTGGCTTGTAGAGGCATCACTCCAATCTCTGCCTCCATCATCACATGGGGCTCTCCCTGTGTGTCTCTCTCTGTGTCCCCTCCTCCTATAAGGACACCAGTCATATTGGATTGGGGCCCACCCTACTCTGGTATGACCTCATCTTAACTAATTACATCTGCAACAACCCTATTTGCTTGTAAGGTCCCATTTGGAGGTACTGGGAGTTAGGACTTCAACATACCTTTCAGGAAACATGATTCAGTCATGACACTGTATGTCTTCTGTATCTGTTATCCTCTCGTCGGTAGTTTACCAAGGGCAGAGAAGGGGGCATGTTTGGCCTCAGGTGCAGACAAAAAGGGAAAATAGTGAACAACAGAAAAACATAATACAAATGGCTAAAAGATGGTGGCTTTTTATTATCAACTTGGGCCAGCAGTTCTAAACAATGTCAGTGAATAAGATACTGCCTCCCCCACCCAATCTGTTTGCTTGTTCCAAATAATTAATGTGTGGTAGTTTTAAAAATACATTCAAGCTGGCCAGGTAGCTCAGTTGATTAGAACATGGTGCTGATAACACCAAGGTCCAGATTCAATCCCTGTACGGCCGCCACCAACAACACATACATATCCATACAGATATAATCACAAGTTCCTTAACACTCCTTCCTTCCAGAGGTGCCCAATTCCCTTCTTCTGCATGTGGGCTGGACTTAGCTCAGTTGGTTAGAACATGGTGCTGATAACACCAAGGTCCAGATTCAATCCCTGTACGGCCGCCACCAACAACACATACATATCCATACAGATATAATCACAAATTCCTTAACACTCCTTCCTTCCAGAGGTGCCCAATTCCCTTCTTCTGCATGTGGGCTGGACTTAATATTTTTCTTTGGTAACTGAAAATGTTAGTTCATACATGACCTATTTACAGAACTTGAATTCTATCTTTAAATAAAAATGTATTCTTTTTACTAGTTGTTTTAAAACTAAAGAAGGAATCAAGCAAATATAAAATTAAGTATAAAAATAAAATCATTTGGGCCGGCCCGTGGCTCACTCGGGAGAGGGCGGTGCTGATAACACCAAGGCCACAGGTTCGGATCCCATATAGGGATGACCGGTTCGCTCACTGGCTGAGCGTGGTGCTGACAACACCAAGTCAAGGGTTAAGATCCCCTTACCGGTCATCTTTAAAAAAAAAAAAAATTCATTTTCAGTAATTACTGAAAATAATTTTCTTGTTTACAGCTAAGAGGGTATGAAGAAAATGATTTGGTACAGTTGTCAAATATGCTAAGTATTAGCCACTGCTTTCACAGCATTTAAACTTGAGACTGGGAATTCTCTGAGGGGGATAAGAGCTCCAATAGGCAGAGACGACTACGTCTTCCTCTTCACTGCTCTTTCTGATGTCAGAGAGGTAGCTTATGTAAATAAAGAGTGAAGTCATGTCCCTCCTTGAGCTGATGAAAATTCATCAGACAAATTCAACAAAGGTTTCCTGAGAATGCACTGTGTGCTTGGAATACATCTGTGGACAAACAGACTCCTGCCTTCTGAGGGAACCTTCTAGGAGAGGGTGACAGCCAACACATAAGTGTATCGTAGGATAGAAGTGGGTAAATGCTTTGGAGGAAAAAGAAGTCAGCAGGACAGAAAAGGTGGGCGTGCCTGGGTGGAGTGGAGCGGGCAGGCCGTAGGATTATGCAGGTGGATAGGGCAGGCCCCACTGAGAAGACAGACTTGAGCAAAGACTCACAGGAAGCCACGGAGTTTGCTGTGCAGATAGCCGGGAGAAGATGTCCCTGACAAAGGGAGCAGCTCAGGCAAGGCCCTCCGGAATGTGTACCTTACCTCATAGGTTGGAGGAGAGGCAAGGAGGCCCGTTTGAGCAGGAAAGAGAGAGGGGAAGCTTCCCCAGGAAGGTGGCGTAACCTCGGGGGAGGCAGCGCTCTTCCAGGGGAGTGCCTGGGCCAGCTCAGCTGACAGCCCTCCAGGGCGACATTCCCAGCAGCTGGGGAGCGAGGCTCCAGCTGGAAGGGGGTTCTGGCCAGGACTCCCAGCACCCCCCACACAGCTGGATTTATAGGACTTGAGTCATGCTATTTGGATAAGGAATTGAAGGGGCATCATAGAAAGTTAGCATATTGGGGCTACTCACATAATCCCTAAGGTAGCTGACTAACAGCTACAAAATGCCAAAGACCCATGTTCTACAAGATTTTGCATAGATGGGACCAAGATCAAAGCTAAACATAACTTTGAAGAAGATGAACAGCGCGGTGTTATAATGCCAAGGTCAAGGGTTTGGATGCCTGTATCGGTCAGCCGCCAGAAAAGACGAAGGTCATTCAGCAAGGAAATTGCAAAAGGCCACAAATGTTTCCTGGCTGCTCTCTTTTCCCGGTATCTGAGCTCCATGACTGTATGCAAGCTGTTAGTAAGAAAGAAGTGACTCCTATACTTTTGTGTGCATGTTAGTCTGTGAGGGTTGCCTTAAAATACTACAGGAGCGTATTTTCTCCCAGTTCTGGAGGCTGGAAGTCCACAATCAAGGTGTCAGCAGAGTTGGTTCTGCTGTGACCTCCCTCCTGGCTTGTTGAGGGCCTCTTCTCGCTGCATCCTCACCTGGTCCTTCCTGCCTCTGTGCATACTTGCCTGGTGTCTCTTCCTCTTCTTCTTTTTTTTAAAAATTGGTTATAAATATTCATGAGATACAAAGCTGATTGTCACCCCCTGTGCCCATGATGTGAGGGCCAGATTCATACTGGCAGCATACCCATTACCACAAATTGCATTTGTACCCCGTGTCCCCCACCCAATATCCCCAACCTCCCTCCCCCGTCCTGCTTTCCCCTCATTCCACTTATGTAGCCCATACAATGTTCTCTCCCTCTGCAAGTCCGATGCACCACTGTGGTCTTTCTTTCCTTCCTTCTTTCTTAGCTCCCACATGAGTGAGCACATGTGGTATTTATCCCTCTGTGCTTTGCTTATTTCACTCAACTGTAAATTTCTTCAGGCTCATCCATGTTGTTGCAAATGGGAGCATCTTCCTCTTCTGATAAGGACACCAGTCCTATTGGATTAGGACACACCCTAATGACCTCATTTGAAGGTCCTATCTCCAATTACAGTCACATTGGGGGTTAGGGCTGCAACCAATGATTTTGGGGGGACACAATTCAGTCCAGCATAGTGTGTTACGTTACCTAGCATCATTTTAGGCATTAAAAACCACAAAATTTCAGAATTGGGCAGGCTATTAGACATGTTAAAATTTAATTTTCCCTCAAAGCCAGAACCCCTGGCAAACAGGTCTTAATTCACTGGAGAACTGAACTCTACCAGTTGGCAAGTCTATTATACAGGAATAATAATTTATACCATGTAAGAGTCGGAGGGATTGGAGGGTTAGGCAAGAATATTGAATTCCAAAGCAAAATTGATCTGTAGTAATAAAAAGAGACTACAGGAGGAAGCAATGATAACCAAAGTAGAAGCTGACAACACATCAAATACAGGGCCCAGAAAGGTAGGCATAGCCCTGGATTAGGGGCAAGGTCCCCAGGGGCTGTCTTAACTTTACACCTAACACTGACTTCCCTGCGGATGTGCTCACCACCCCCAGGAAAGGTGTGGGATGATTAAAAGTTGAGATAAGCACACGAATAGGCTGTGCAAGCTGTCATGGGATATAGATGAGGAAAGGGATAACCCTTCTTAAATATAACTTCTCTTCTGAACTTGGATGCTTCTTAGAGTGAAAGGGGTGTGTATCAGTCTGTTTTGTGTTTGTATAAAAGAATACCGGAAACTGGGTGATTTATAAAGAAAAATGACATTTATTTCTCACAGTTTCTGAGGCTGGGAAGTCCAAAGTCCATCTGGTGATGGTGACAGTGACTCAGTGGTCTCACATTGCAAGATGGTGGAAGCAGAGAGAGCAGAGAGAGCAGAGAGAGAGAGAGAGAGAGAGAGAGAGACAGACTCTCCTTTTTTTTAAAGCCCTCAGAACCATGCCCCTGACCACCATTTGTAATCAGTTCACTACTGCATGGTCCTACAATCCAATCAGGCTCCACCTTTTAATCACCATAATAGGATTTCCCACCCTCAACAGTTACAGTGGGGGCTAAGTTTCTAATACATAAAACTTGGAGGACACAATTCAAGCTTCAATGAGTTTTGGGGGGACATAGTTCAATCCACTACAGGGTGCTATTAATAATTATGCCAAGACAACAGGTGCACATGGGGAAACTGGGGCATATGGTCAGTCCAATAAGATAGGGTTATTGCCAAGGAAGGCTCAGTGGATAAGCATGGGGTGGGCACTGGGTGGGAGGATCACACCAGAAGTGGCCTTTCACGTGGAGTGCTGCAACATTTCTCCTTGGCCATAGTGGGCCAAGGGCAAAGGAAGTTAACAAGATAAACCCTTGAAATGTCAAGCTCTATAATATTCTGGCAACCCCCAAAAGGCCATCACTACTGGTCCCTTTCCTTTACCTTCCACTCATTGATTTTAATTTTCTTCTTCTCCAAGCTTTCAGATGTATATTTTAACCCTTCAATAGTCAAAATTTAGTGCTTGATAATAAACTCTTTGTTGAGCAATTGGTCGTTCAGCAAGGAAATAAAACCAAAACTTGTCACCAAATTCTGTGCTTTGGCAGTAGATTATGCAAAGCAGCCTTTCCTATTAAGACATAACATAGAATCTGAAAAACACAACTAGGAGCTCAGTTATGTGTCCCACATGTGTTGTTACCAGTCATGAGGACTTTTCCATTTTCATGACAACTTTTCATGACCTTTTCTTCTCTGCTCCCTTACAAACTATTCCACTTTTCCCCTTTTTAGGATATGATCTTGATTCATATTTCGTAGAAGAAAAAAGCAGTCATTAAATGGAGAACTCCTTCAGATTGTAGGCTCAATTTCTGAAAATTTACCTGACGTCCTTTCATGTTTTTCTGCTTTTTGTGGGTTACATGGAATGCGAGATGCCTCTAAGAATATACAAGTGGAGGAATTGTGTCTATAGCTGGGTGTACCTGTTGCTAAGGAATAAGTACTTGGAAAATGTCCTTCAAGTGCATGAAAACTGTCCTCCTGCCTGTGCTCTGGATTCTGTCACATCACGCTACTTCAGGAAATTCCCTTAATCAGTGGTACTTCGTGTAGCTGTTATCTTCAACCTCTCTACTTGCTGTGTCTCAGCAGTAGCATTAACACATACTCAAACCTCTTTTGCCTTTTTTAAATTTGGTGGCTGACTAGTACGGGGATCCAAACCATTGACCTTGGCGTTTCTTTTGTCTTTTAAAACAAAATAAAACAAAACAAAAATTGCATCAATCTTAAATCCCCTTATAGTAACTTTTCTCTCATTGAGTGTGCTTTTGCAAGCTGAGCTTGAAAAACACAACTGCGAAAGTACCCCATTAAACGTCAACAATCAGCCCAAGGACATAAAAGCATGCACTTATCTTGGCAGGTGTCTTAATATCCGTCTTGGCATAGGAGAACAGAAGTAGTTTGCCTGGGAGCAACTGTCAAATGACTGGGGGCCGAAATTCTTAGAGTTAGAAAATGTTATCAGTAAACTGCACATTTTGAAAACTTGGGAGAGGGAGCCAGTTACAGATGGCTCCTTCCCTCTGTCCCTACTCCTCAGTGCCACATATACTTTTTTTTTTTTTGATGGCTGGCCTGTATGGGGAACCAACCTCTCCCTTGACCTTGTTGTTAGCAACACCATACATACACATTTTTTAAACCTTGCTGTTAGTGTTTGCATTTTGTGCAGGTGTCTATTCTCTTTCACAAGCCCTTGACTTCAAGGCCATGGTCCCTCAAACCTAGTCCAGAGGTAGAATCCTTATTGGTCTAATCCAACCATTTCCCTCCCTGTGGATTACTGTAGCATGAGTGTGTGATGTAATCCTGGTCCATGAAGTGTACACACAAGTCTGCTGGAATGCTTCACGGAGAAAAGGGGATACACAGAATCACAACCTTCCCTTTTTTGCATCCGGAAGTTGTGTAGTTGTGAAATCTGGAACTACTGCAGCTGTCTTGTGACCATGAGGAGAGCTGGCAGAAGACAGACAATCTTCTGAGGACTGAGGGAAAGGTGGAAAGATAGGAAAAATTCAGATTCCTGAAAGAATTGTTGACTTGCTGAAATTTGCAACACTGGAGCATGGTTTTCTCTGCACTTTTTGCTTCTTTCTTGAAACATAGCAGGCAGAGTTGGTTTACAATTTGTCTCTAATAAGTTTTTTAAAGTGTGTGTAGGTCTATTTCTGCTGTTTCTTGTTTCCACTGGCTTTTTCTCATGAAGGCTTGTTTCCTGATCTGGCACTTATATTTGGCAAATGATGTCTGGGGACGCTGGGAGGCCTGGGATGGGCAAGTCTCCTCTGCAGAGGATTTGCATTTGCTTCTGCCAGGCAGGCGCCTGGGGACTCTACCAGTCAAGGACACCTTAAACTCAATATCTGGCTTCACCCATTACTGGCTAGTCACCAAAAACCCCAAAACAAAACAAACAAGACAAAAAACAAACAAACAAAATACCTGTCTTGAGATTCCATGAGGCAAACTGGACTGAAAACCTGCTCAAGGCAACCAGGGTGGGGCTGCAGTCCAGACCACTCCCCCACCCCCCGACAGATTTCTCTCTTTTTTAAAACTCCAGCTGTAGCCAGCACCCAGCAACTTTCCTTGAGGTCCCCTAACATCCAGGGGAAAGAGAAGATTTTTCTCATGTTCACACTTACCATTGTTTTTGGTTTTTTTTGGTGGCTGGCCGGTAGATCCAAACCTTTGGTGTTATAAGGCTGCAACTAACCAACTAAGCTAACCGGCCAGCCCGGTTCTTTGACTCTTTTAAGCTGATGCTCTTTGTAGTTCATCCTGCAAAACGCTGTTTCCATTGAGAGGGTAGATCCTCCTCTGGAGTCATTGTTTTGTGAGACAATACATTCGTTACTTTCCTGACTCTCACATCACTTGAGTCAGGGTTTTCTGCTATTTTCAGCCAACTGCTCCTGACACCTTAACATATTCTGGAGGAATATCTGTTGGGATACCTGAAAATTGGTCAAAATCTCTAATATTAGGTTTTGGGATGCACTGATTCAGTAAAGATTTCTTAGTTATTCTGGACAAATCTCTATCAAGAAAAAAAAATTTATTTATAAAGGAGATGTACAAATATTGTAACAAGAGAGAAAATTAACGTTCATTGAAGGTTGGTAGGTATTTGGGACTTTAGCTTTTTATCTCTGGACTGAAACTCTGTCACTTAGATTACACAGTGAGGTTCTATTACTTAAGATGTCCAATAAAGTGCTAGAACTAGGGAAGGAGAGGAAGACGGAGAAAAGGAAAGGTGAGGGAGGGGGGAGAGATCTGTCCCGCTAGTTCCTACCTGGAACGCATACACGAAAGGTAGTTTATTCTCTGTTTCCTGCTCTTTTGGGTCAGGCAGAGCATATCGAGCAATGAGTACTGAGATCTCATGAAGATTTTCTTCACCGAGCAGAAGCTCAGCTTGTGAATAACATTGCCATGTTTACAGACAGTGCAATTTACGTTTGACTTGATGTTTTCAAGCTGAGACCTTTAGTTAAATTTGTATTTAGAGCCATCGTAGTTGTGGTGACTATAAAGTCATCTTCAGCTGGACATGATATCTTAGAGAGAACCCTGGGAATCCAGGCCTTGGGTCCAGCTTGGCTCTCAAGGTGTCTCTAGACTTTGGGAGAATCTCAACTTTTGGGGGGGGGCCTCTTTGCCCCCAGTTTTTAAATAAAGAGTCCAAAGAGACTCTATAAGATTGATTTTGAAATGTTGTTTTACGAATGTAAAATTTGTTCAGAATCTTAAAGGCTCAATCTGAGGGCAAATCACTGAAATTATTCTTCTAGTACTATCCTTATCCCTGCAATATTTCCCTCATAATGTTCTCGATCCTCTTGTGTGGTTCATCCTACAGCAGAGGATGCCATCTGCCAGCCCAGACCCTTACCTGGCCTGGCTGCTGGGCTCCTGGCTCAGTCCCTGCCCAGGAAATCAATGCCTCACGTGAAGTGAGGTGCCTCGGCCACCGCAGAGCCCCTCCACAGGGCAGCTCACATCCAAGCACCGGCCAGGGGGCTGTGGATTAGTCGGCTCGGCTGCTGTAACAAAATATCACAGACTGGGCGGCTTAGACAACAGACATTTATTTTTTACAATTCTGGATGCCGGAAGTTCAAGATCGAGGTGTCAGCAGGTTTGGTTTCTTCTGAAGCCTCGCTCCTTGGCTTGCAGAAGGCCACCTTCTTCCTGTGCCTGCACATGGCCTTTCCTCTGTGCACAGGCATCCCAGTGTCTGTCCCTCTTCTTATAAGGACACCAGTCAGATTGGATGAGGGCCCACCTATATTGTCTCATTTAACCTAAATTACTTCCTTAAAGAACCTGTCTTCAAATACAGTCATTTTCTAAGGTACTGTAACTTCGACATGTGAATTTTGAAGGGATATTGTTTCTGTAGCAGGAGGTAACTTAGTCTCAGACTCCCTGTCACAGTCAGAACAACTGCAAAGGGCCATCCTGGCTCCAAGGTCTCCCAGAGGCCCAGTGAGTCCTTTGATGCCACTGTTTCTCCTGCCGCCTTCACTCTTTCAGATGCCACCTCAGGGCACACCTCCATACGCTACCTGCACCCAGACCTCCACCTCAGAGTCAGCACCTCCTTTCACCTGAGCCATTTATTTCCTGGAAAGGGACTTAAGACACATCCTCCACCTTTCCTTTTTCCTCTTCTGGGGAAGAGCACTTTGGCACACATCAGGAAGGTGACCCTTACAATGACAGCTTCCTTCAAAAGTGTGGCTTCATTACATAAAGAGTAGCCAGCACTGGAGGGAGATTAAAAGGGTCTGACTAGGTGCTTTCTAAGGACCCTTTTATAGACTTGCCTGTTCTAACTCATTGTCACTGGATAGCTCTTCCTTAAATAGGCAGAGGGCTTAATGGCTTAAATAAAAGCAAAAGTTACATGTCGTGTGCCCCATTCTGCTGTTCTTAGGCCAAACTTATCTCCCTTCCTAAGCTCCCAGTGGCCCCAAACAATTTCACTCACTCCCTGCCTGCCTTTCTTGTACAAACTAAGGAAAGGATTTGGGGTCATTACAATCAATCGCAAAAATGTAAATTACAATGGAGTGGATTTCAATGAGAATCTACTCTTTCCTGAGCATCTCATCTATGCAGGGCAAACTACCCTGGGGAATAGCAAAAAAGCAGGAAAAAAAAAAAAACCCTTGCTCTAAAGTCATTACAAAGAAGACAAAGAGGCAAGTTATATTCAACCCGAAACTTGTCATTGTCACCAGAGATATGCCCAGAATGGAGGCCACTGGCCACTTTAGAGAGGATCTGATAATGGTGGCCTTGCTTCTGGAAATCAAAGTGCTCCAGGGCCTATGACCAAGGGTATCCCCAGCTGTGGGAATCTCTCTTTTTATGTTGACACTAACATCAGGTAAGGATCTGTGATCCTGACTTTGCAGGGCTTAGCCTTAGGGGAAGGTATGGGGGAAGAACAGAGGTCCAGCTGCCTTGGATGAGGTTTCCCACAGGAATCCTGGTGTGGAGGGTGGGTGGAGAGCTCTTACAAATGATCTGCAAAAGGCTTATGAGCTCTTTGGAAACAGATATGGAGTAAACATAAAGATTATGTTTATAATATTAATACAGAAAACAGTTACACAATTCTCAGCTGTTCTGTTCGTACCAGCAAATGCTATTGTTCACAGAACCTACAGCCCCAACAAAGTTAGTATATTTATGTCTGTTCTGTTTCCTCTACGAGTCCTGTATATGTCCCTAAAAAAAAAAAAAAAAAAATCACATTGAGCCAAATGTCACTTAGGTAACAGGTCCAGGAAACTCTCAAAGATTTAGAAGAAAACCTCCTCAAAATCACGTAGAAGAAAAGTGTCAAGATTTAGCTAGCTATTGAATTTATCTCCTGCTCTTCTCCCTGAGTATCAACTACAGCAAAATATCAAGAGAGAATTAAGCATCAGGCAGAGATCCATATGAAGTCTAATAAAAGACCACAGGGAACCTTGGTATGAATTTTGGGACAGTTCTGAAGCCAAAAGTCTAGAAGCTGTCACTGGGCAATGCCAGGTTGCATGGACCCACCATCACTCTTTCTGGGTTTGCTCAAGGCTCAAGGCTTTGGGACATGGGAAGGTTCTAGACATCCACTGGGGGCTTCTTACAGGGGCCATGGGAGATTTGGGCTGAGTTGGGCTATATGCTCTGAAGTTAGCTTAAAACTTGAAGAGATTCCACAGAGACTATAAATTGCCCTCTCTTTAGGACTCCCTAAAATAACTCCATTCCTGGCTTGGGCTAGATTTGTCCAACAAACTCAAGACCAGCTGATTGGTTATTCATTAGCAGGTTCAGAACAAGCATCCCCTAGTGCTCCTTAGGTAGGGTTTGGTTCTTTGTTGGTGACATACTCAACCCAGACCTTTGACGATTTTATACTCAGTTGAAAATAATGTCAAAATACGTTTAGTTTTTTCTTTTTTCATGACTTGCATTTGTCTGTATGTTCTCTGCTATTAGAATTCATTTTCTTTTAATTTTTTTGGAAGGTGGGTGCTTTGTAACCTGTAGGGGAAAGCAGACTCTTTTTTGCATTTTTTTTTTTTGCTACTTTTTCTGCATTTTATAGTGAGTTCTGTGAGAAGAAATGAAGTTAAACTGTTCACTCGATGTGTAATGAAAATACATTGCATTTATATGTCAGAATTTTCTTCCAAAGACCACTCCCAACCATCATTTTGATTTTATAGACATAAATAGACATGCTTATAGACACACATACAGATTAATATGCATATGTAAAGATGTAATTGTTAAATACATATGTGTGTATATATGAAAGATATAGTGTTAATACTGAGTATGTGGATATATGTGTAGATTGGTGGGTATACGAATATATAGATGTGTGTGTATATTACATGTAATTGTAAAATTTAAAGCAAACTATAGTATAGGTGCATCAATGCCAATTTTATCCAAGACAAAAAACTGTTTGTGACAGGATATGGAAATCTATTAATGATTAATTTGAAATGATCAGTTTCCTCAATTGCTAATTTTAATCTACATTTGAAGAAATGCACTATTTGTGTGAGCTCCTTGGGACAAACCCTTCTCTGAGATCCAATTCTCCCCTTAGACCTTGGGATTTTTTTTAACCATTCCAGAATACGGATCTCTAACCTGACAGGAAAAGCTGTTTATTGCTTTATAAAGCCTTGAGTGTTCTCCAAGTAAAAGAGGAGAGGTTATAGAGAAAATCCTGAGATGCCTGGAAGCTCTGACAGCTACACCACCTCCTTGTAGGGAATCTCCGTAAACCAAGTGGAAAGTAAAAAAGGAGAAGGGGTGGAGCTGTGATGGCAGCTGACTTTCATTGTGGCCAGGAATGTAGCTTGGGTGTGCAGTGGCACACCTAGAATATTTGACACCAGGAGTGGTACCTTCTACACAACAAAATTATTTCCACTACTGATCATGTAATAATCAGCAATAATCATTATTCTCTCAATTAAAAAGGATATATTTTGACTTAAAAGATATTATACAAGTTTAATAAAATATTTCAGGGATACACTAAAATTTGCACTTACCACACAAAAATATTCCACTTCATAGTTGGCACTCTGTTTTACTCTTTTACTCTTTAAGCACACTAAAAAATTCCAAGCCGTCATATGAAATGACAAAATTGAAGTATTGGAAGTTCTGCTTTTCCACCTTTTCAAGCCCTCTGTTATCATATTTCACATCTGCTTTTTAAACGCAATAGCATGTGGTAACACAAGATTGGAGACAGGAAATGAGCCTAAAGCGAACTTGAGCAATTCCAGACTGTTATCTATTTATTCTCAAAATGGCTGCATGTAGATGATTTCATATAAGTCAGAATAACTGAGGATTCTCCAAATTAACTTCCATCTATATAATGCAATATTATGAAAGGATGTCATTCAAGTGTGCTAATTTGAAACTTACATATATATTAGTAGAGCTTACCAATAACTGCAGCAATTGTTTAGAACTTTGACCATAAAAAGATTTTCAGGGAGGTGCATTTTGTGTAGAATCACTAGTGCATGATGCTTATAAAAAGAAGATTGGCTTTTAGTTGGTTTTTTGAATGCTTTTTGTCCCTACCAATGATGCACACCCCCTTATCGCCTGCCTTCCCACCCCACTCCCTTTGCAATGGAAAGCGGATCTGGACTTGAGTGATGGTGTATGACCTTGAGAAATTGAGCAATATTATTGCAGCAGCTCATTTTACTTATCAGTAAAATGAAAATGATAACACATCTCTGCTTACCTCACATAGCTGTTAGGGAGACTCCAAAAATGTGGAGCCTGGAGCACGCTATATCAGAGCTAGCATGTACTCGGAACCCCTGAAGCTGCGTTCATTACTGTCAGAGCCTCATCGCCAGGCTCCCTCTTGGGCTTCCCTGATGCTCCTCCTGCTCCTTTTCTCTGCACGTCTCTGGCTCCTCTCCCTTGCTGGCCTCCTAAGCACAGTGTGCGCATTTCCCCGGGTTCTGGCTTGGACTCTTGGCTTCTCCCACATCTTCTATTTCTGCCCTTTTTTCCTCCTCTCTGTCCCTGCTGAGCTTATCCACTTTCTGCTTCCCCTTTTACGAATAGCCCAACAACAGTTCCCAAATCCAGCCCTCCGATGCCAGCCCAGCATTTCCAGCAACCCGCTGTCTTCTGTGCAAGCAGATGAACTCATCCACATTGAAACTTTCATCTTTCTCCTCCCTCTTCACAGCAACGTCCTCCTCTGGGTTTCCCACTTCTGTAAACTAAAGCCACATCTTACAGTCCCAGACGTGAAACCAGAGTCTTCTTGATTCTGTCTTCTTACTGTCCCTCACATCCAAACAGGGGGCGGTGTGGAGGGGCTCCCAGGTCAGCTGACTGGATTCAGATCCTGGCTGCACCAGGTACTAGTTGCCTCGAGCAAGTTTTCTACCCTCTGTGAATCCTGGATTCCTTAAGTGAGTTTTGACCCCTTTTTTTCCATCTCCCACCTGAAAAATGAAGTGACAGAGCTAATAATTTATTCTTTGTATAAGATTCTTTCCCGTTAAGAGGTATTGAATATTTTTTTTAAATTGTTTTTGAAATACAGAGGCTGGCCGGTTAACTTTGTCAGTTAGAGCACAGCCTTGTAACACCAAGGTCATGGATTCGGATCCCCATACCAGCCAGCTGCCAAAAAAAAAAAAAAAAGTGTTTTTAAGGTCCTGCCCGTGGCTCACTTGGGAGAGTGTGGTGCTGATAACACCAAGGCTGCGGGTTAAGATCCTATATAGGGCTGGCCGGTTAGCTCACTTGGGAGAGCGTGCTGACAACACCAAGGCCACGGGTTCGGATCCTATATAGGGATGGCCGGTTAGCTCACTTGGGAGAGCGTGGTGCTGACAACACCAAGTCAAGGGTTAAGATCCCTTTACTTGTCATCTTTAAAAAAAAAAAAAAAATCCCCCAACTGACCAGCTGCCAAAAAAAAAAAAAAAAAAGTGTTTGTTTTTAAAATGCATGTGACAAAGTTTGCATCTTAACCTTAAGTGTACAGTTCAGCGTCATTAAGCACATTCCCGTTATCGTGCAGCCGTCACCTCCACCCTCCTCCAGAGCTCTCTTCATCTTCCTGAACTGAAACTCTGCCCCCGTTGTTAAAATTTGTGGGAGGCCATTGATTTGGACTAGGCTCCTGTACAAGGGCTGACAGGCCAAACTAGTATGAAGTTTACTTATGGTAACTGAGCTCTAGTGAATTGCAGGGGCTCAGTAACCAATCAACCAATTAAGCCGTAACCGTTCAGGTTGTTTCTACACTGCACTTCCGTTTTCTATCAATGCTGTCAGGTCATTCTACTGGCTGGAGGTCTCTGAACCTGCTCTGGTTTGGAAGGCTGCCTGATTTGTGATCATTTTGTTTGCTTTGTTTTGTTTTACTTTGTTCTGTTTTGTTTTTCTTTGCTCAAGTAAACTGAGTTAAAATTTCAAACTTGTCAGGCTGGCGGGTTAGCTGAGCTGGTTAGAGCTTCCCACTCTCTCTCCAAAGACCTTGGCAACCCCATTCTACTGTGTGTGTGAATTTGACTAGGTACCTCATGTATGTGCAATCATAAAATATTTGTCCTTTTGTGTCTGGCTTATTTCACTTAACACAGTGTCCTCAAGGTTCATCCGTGTTGCGGCATGTGCCAGAATTTCCTTCCATTTGAAGGCTGAACAACATTCCGGTGTATATGTATATACTACATTCTGTTTGTCCACTCATCCATGAATGGACACTCGAGTTGCTCCCACCTCTTGGCTATTGTGACTAATGCTGCTGTGAAAACGGGTGTGCAAGTGCCTCTTCAAGATCCTGCTTTCAACTCTTTGGGGCATATCCCCAGAAGTAGGATTGTCATGTGACAATTTTATATTTAGCTTTTTGAGGAAATTTTATATTTCCCCAGTGGCTGCACCATTCTACATTCCTGCCAGCAGTGGCAAGGGTTTCAGTTTCTCTGCATCTCATGAACACTTACTTTCTGGTTTTTTATCTGGATTTTTTTAATATGAGGAATTAACTAGGTTTTAGTCAGCATTTCTCTAAACTTATTCTGAAGATCACCTCCTCGGAAACCTCTGAGTGCTTGTAGAAAGGCAGACTCCTAACCCTGCCTCAGACTAAGTGGGCCTCCGAGAGTGGGTCCCTCGAGTGTGGGCTTTTAAACAACCTCCTGTGCGTACCCTACTGCCTCCACCCACAGGAGGGCCTTTGCAAGGGAGGCTGTGCGCCCGCCTGCTGACAGGCTGCTGGGGAGAGAGAGTCGGGCCCCCCAAAACCACAGCACTTAGGAGAACTCAATCCTCACCCATCAGGACAGTTTCATCACGTGGATTCAAATGACAATACAAACTAAAGGATTACCATCAGATATTTTTTAAAGTTTTCAGGCTTTTCAATCATGATCTGCTAAACAATCAAATTGACGTCTGGAAACATGACATTTTTAGCAAGGGAAATGCTCTTGATCAAAAACCAGATTTTTACCGGTGATATTCTAGTGAAATACCCTATTATCAACTCCCTGCAGATCTCTTAAGAGCCATTCTCAGGCATTAGGGAAGCAGTCTTTACAAGGGCCACCTCCCTGGCCATAATGCCTACTGCGACATGAGTCATGCCTTTTGCCTTGTGCCTGAAATTAGAGGATTTTTATGAAAAGTGCTTGTAAATACTACTCACGATTCCTCTCTTCATAGATTTTTTCCCTCCAACAAAAGCAGCCTGACTTTAGTGCAGGGAGGCTGGCGTGGCACAGGGCAAGTGAGGGTCTCCATAGGAACTCCTGTTGCTGAGCAGGACTGCCAGGTCCCAGGTCTGTCCGGAAGCCAGGAGAGGATCCACATCCTGCCCCTTTTGGTTTGTCCTGCAGGCCAGGGCCCAGGCCCTTGCTACTTGGAACTGGGGACAAGGTTGGAAACGGGTCTTTCCTGTTTTCCTCAAGGTTGCCAGCAGAGTGTCCATGCTGTGCTCAGGTTCCATGCAAACCTTCTTGCTGGGGAGGTCAGTGTGAAACTTACCTGCTCCCAGCTTGTTGGGGACCGAGACACCACTTCAGTGCAGCCCTCACAGCTCACGTCCATGGAGAACTTGTGCTCTTGTGCTTTGGCAGGACCGAGGCAGCAATACTGGTGACGCGGGCAACACTGGCGGTGGCTGCAACACCTCTCCAGTTTCCTCTTCATAGATTATTCCAGAAAAATAAGTATCTAATCACAGGCAAAAGTCATATCACTTCCAGCTCCATTGCCACCTGGAAATGTTCTATTTTACTTGAGAAGAGTGTGTCAGATACTGTCCCCCCGCCACTCCTCCCCAACAGTTTTTGAATTGCCACCAATAATGTTGAAACACACATTTGCATCAACTATACTGTAGGGAAAAAGAAATAACTTTCCTTCCCGTCTTAGGCTCATGGCTGAAGCTCCTATAGCAAAAAACAGAATAACAAGAGAAAAACGTACACATTTACATAGCACAAGTTTTATGTGTCACGGGAGCCTACATAAGGAAATGAAGACACAAAGAAACAGGTAGACCTGTGCATTTTTTAATGCTAGTTCAAAGAAGTAGATAGCTGTGGGAAAGTGCAGTTGGACAAAGAAGTGTGACTCGTGGTGATGAAGTGGGGAGAACTCAGCAAGGCCTGTTTGTTCAGATTCCTCTCTGTGTCCTGTGTTTTCAGAAATAAGGGTGTTTCTTTCTTCCAGGTGTAGGGCATGCACCTCTCACACGAGGGTCTCATCATCTGCTTCAGCGGAGATGGGGGGAAGGCGAGAGTGACCTTTCTGCTTCTGGTTTCTCGAATGCCAAGGTACCGTATTTTGGGGTAGCAAGTCCTTAACCCCATTATTACCGACATCATCTTTTGAGGGCAAAACAGAGAGTCTTGCGGTTAAGAAGTAAATGCTAATAAAAAGCAAAGAATCTTTTTAAGTGTGGGTTTGTTGAGTACAACATCTATTCACCTGCTTCATTTAAATTCCCAGTGCAGGTGGAGATGCAATTAATATACACACCAAGATGACATTTTCCATAGCACAATAAAACCTTGTTTTCAAATTAAACTGCTCTGATATTGATTATTAACATTTTAAAGTAAAGCGTGATGGTTTGTAACTTTTGAAAAATACAGAGAATGGTTCACTTGAGCTTTCTCCCCCAGCGGCACCTCTCAGCGTTCTTCCGTTTAGGCTCCAGACACAGATATTAGACTAGCCCAGATGAACACAGTAAAGCAGGACATAGTCCAGACTGCCCAGCTAGTCTCAAAGAAAACAGAGCAAAACAAAAAGGACAACATTCCACTGGGTCCCTGTAAATAGAAGTACTTGTTATGGAAAGTGTTACCTATACCATCTGTAGTTTGCAAATGTTGACGGAGGGAGAGAAGGAAGTTAGAAATAAAGTGATCAGATGTTCTGCCTAATCAATAGTCTGGGAGAAATAAGTATACTGTTTATGGAAGTAAGCATTTAAAACTGAATTTTTAAAACTTTTAGTTGCTATGGGAATATATTGAAATGGACTTATCCTTAGTGCAGTTTCATTCATGTAAACACGGCTATTTTATAAAGGCTCTGAGGCAGGTGAATTATTAATTGGGCATCTCCACTAATTTTACTGTTTGACAAGATGGAAGAGAATGAAGGCTGGGAAAAGTGAGCCTCGATTCTCCTTTCTTCTGTTCAATAGAAGACGGTAGCAATGACTTCTTTCATAAGTGGAGAAAAAGTTTCTCAGCCTTTAGCGTGGATGCGTCTTACCTGGGGACTGTTGACATGGAGATTCTGGTTTAGCAGGTCTGTGGTGGGGGCTGGGATTCTGCATTTCTGACAAGCTCCCAGGTGTTGCGGATGCTTCAGGTAGCCAGCGAGCACTTTGTGGTGCTGTCTCTCGTTCTCTTTCAGTGTTGTGGAACATGCTGAATTTGCACCTTATTAAAATAACCGCAATAAGAAGCAAACAAGGGCTTTGCATTCTCTCACAGCTGCACAGCAGAAAGCCCTGAACAACAGAAAGACAGCCCAAGCCCTCTCCACTGTTAACCTGTTTGGCTCTATTATCAGTCAGCTGATGATTCACCAGCTTCATCAGACACTATAGTGCTCCCACTTGACAGAGAAACCCAGTCCCTGCAGACCACATCTGCCTTTTGGAAGAAGCCCTGGTGACAAGGTCATGAACATTTCACTCTATGAGCTCTCATTTTTCTTCCCTTCTGTTCAATTTCACAAAAAGCATTAGTTAAATTTTACTAGGAATACAAGGTCATTTTGCCCCAGTGTCCTGGCACAGAGAACAAAGGGACTCTGGGTATTCAGTGAGCAACAGACCAAGGCCAAAGTCAAGAAGTTCTGCGTGGAGAGGTTGTAACTAAATCCCGAAGTCTGCCAGGGCTAAGCTTCCACCTTTTTACAAGATTACTTTTCCTTATTGCTAGATATTTCACTGTGAGTCACAGGGTGTGGGCAAAATGGTCTCAAATATTTCCTCTTAAAATTCACATATGCCACTCCCTGTGACCTCAGGGCCAGTGACAAGTTCTGATAAAGGCGCAGCAGGTTTTTGTTATCCTCATCTCTATATTCACTGGCAACTACCAGCTCCATCCGCCCTTTCCCTGTGCACACATGCATCTACTAAAACATTACCAATGTTAAAAGATAAACTGAGGCACATGAAAATATTGAAGAGTATTTAAGCAGAAAGCAATTCATGAGTTGGGCAGCTCCAGACTTCGGGCGTTTTGGGGCTCTGACAAAAGGGAAAGTTGGGGGGAGTTGGAGATGAACTTGGAGGTAAGACAAAGAAAATATTTGATTCATTGAAGTGTAGCAGTAGCCTTATTTGGATCATTCCAGTCGAAGGTCCCTAGTTAGTGGTCAGTTGGTGATTTCTAATTGGTTAAGCTCACCATTGACAGAGTTGGGTTTGGTTTGCTTAAGCAGGAATCCAGGGCACTGGAGCCACCTCAGCCTAACGGCCTCCCAATCGTTGTTATTATTAGGATTATTATTATTATTTTGTGTGTGTATGGCTGGCCAGTAAGGGGATCCGAATCCTTGACCTTGGTGTTATAACACACGCTCTAACCAATTGAGCTAACTGGCCAGCCAACGAATTTTATTTAAAACACCCGTCATCATTCTTGAGTAACTGCTCATGTGGGTCTTTGGTTTGAGATGATTCTTAAGTCAATGGTTCAACTTAGAATTTTTTGACTTTTTATGCTGGTGTGAAAGTGATACCCATTTAGCAGAAACCATCCTTTGAGTTCCCATACAACCATTCTGTTTTTCACTTTCCATGTAGTATTGAATGACTTACTGAGCTGTTCACTTTATTATATAATAAGCTTCGTGTTAGATGACTTTGCCGAACTGTAGGCTAGTGTAAGTGTTCTGAGCACGCTTAAGGTAGGCTGGGCTAAGCTATGATGTTCAGTAGGTTAGGTGTATTGAATGCATTTTCAACTTATGATATTTAAAACTTACAATGGGTTTACCGGGATGTAATTCCATCTTAAGTTGAAGAGCGTAGTACAGAACTTCCCCCAAACTACCTTTTTGTATAGTCTTAATTTTCTATTGTAGGACGGGGGGATGGGAAGGAGGGGGTGAGGTTTTTTTTAAAGTTTAAGAAAACAGCTATCATAACCATCATGTGGCTGGCTGTTAGTTCAGTCAAAAACTGAAATCAATTCTTGTACAAGGTAAGGACTCCATAAATATTGGTTTATTAAAAAACATTAAGATTTAACTGTCTACAATGCATTACTGTTTATTTTTCCAACACCTCTCTCAAGGGCACATATATATTGGCTGTAGATATATCCAATCTTCAATGTAAGCTGTTAAAAAATAAACAAGTATAGTCGACCATAGTCAAATAACACCCTTCTCTAAAAGGAGGATAAACTCAAGTGCAGAGGTAATTTTTGTGTGTGTAGGAAGAATTAGGTGCTACAAAAACTTGGTTATTTTATTGTTTCTGTTCCATTCAGTAATTAGTTTTGGAGCCCTGGTTGGTACAAAAGCTCAAGTACTGTTTTGCTTCTTTCTTGTCACGGCCTGCCACTTCTTTGACTTTATGACCAAAATCCTTGCTCAAGTTTTCCTTTTCTGTGTTGTAACACCACACTCTAACTGACTGAGCTACCTGGCCAGCCCCTCCCTCAAACTTTCTACTCACCATATTTTACTTTTACTGACATTACCGTTTAAGTAATGGCAATACTAATGGTAACGAGAAATCTAGTCATCTAGTGGGTATTCCCTGCCATGTCTTTCTTCAATCATTTCTGGATTCAAAATTAATGTGAATAAAGACAACATTCCTTCTCCCTGATGTTTTAAATTGTTTGCTTATTTGCATAGAGTGCAATTCAGAAACTACATATGTAAGACTGAAAATTTTTTTTTGCTACATGAAATGCAATATTGTGGAGTGATTAAGATTTCTGCTTCTGAGCTCAGGTTGCCTGGGTCTGAATCCCACTTTGGCACTTACTAGCTGGGTAAATGCAGCTTACTCATCCTCTCTGGGTCTTAGTTTCCTCACCTGTAAAATGGGTTTATAATAGGGCATCTTTCATTGGCTATTGTTGTGAGCATTAAATGAGTTAATACCTGTGGAGTACTTAGAAAAACACTTGGGAAACTGCAGTGTTAGGAAGTGTTGCACCCTACACAGTCAGAAAGGAGGCAACACAGCATGGTTGAGAGTACAGGCCTTGGCATCTGGCTGTCTCTGTGGCCTTAGGCAAGTTAGTGACCTCTCTATGCTTCCATTTCCTCATCTGTCAAATGGGGACAATAATAGCATTTACCTTATAGGAGTTTTATGAGGCTGAAAGAAAATAATATGTGTAAAGCTCTTAGTAAATAGTGCTGCTACATACAAACTGCTCAATAAATACCAGTTATTTTATTATTAGTATTGTTTTAAAAATTCTCAGCATTTAAAGAAATCTACCACCTACTTTCCAAACATCCCATGCTTTCCTCTTCTTTTGGTGGCATTTCTCTCACAGTTTGAGAGATTTATTTAATTAATTAATTTATTTATTTTAAATTTTATTTTGTCGATATACAATGTGGTTGATTATTGTGGCCCATTACCGAAACTTCCCTCCCCCCTCCCTCTCCTCCCTCCCACCCAACAATGTCCTTTCTGTTTGCTTGTTATGTCAACTTCAAGGAATTGTAACTGATATGTCTTCTTCTCCCCCCCCCCCCCCGGTTTTTTTTCTTTTGTGTGTGTTTGAATTTATTTATTTATTTTTATCTCCCAATAATAAGTGAGAACATGTGGTATTTCTCTTTCTGTGCCTGACTTGTTTCACTTAATTTAATTCTCTCAAGGTCCATCCATGTTGTTGCAAATGGCAGTATTTCACTCGTTTTTATAGCTGAGTAGTATTCCATTGTGTAGATGTACCACATTTTCCGTATCCACTCATCTGATGATGGACATTTGGGCTGGTTCCAACTCTTGGCTATTGTAAGGAGTGCTGCAATGAACATTGGGGAACAGGTATACCTTCGACGTGATGATTTCCATTCCTCTGGGTATATTCCCAGCAGTGGGATAGCTGGGTCATATGGTAGATCTATCTGCAATTGTTTGAGGAACCTCCATACCATTTTCCATAGAGGCTGCACCATCTTGCAGTTCCACCAAAAATGTATGAGAGTTCCTTTTTCTCTGCAACCTCGCCAGCATTTATCATTCAGAGTCTTTTGGATTTTAGCCATCCTAACTGGGGTGAGATGTTATCTCAGTGTAGTTTTGATTTGCATTTCCTGGATGCTGAGTGATGTTGAGCATTTTTTCATATGTCTGTTGGACATTTGTATATCTTCCTTTGAGAAATGCCTACTCAGCTCTTTTGCCCATTTTTTAATTGGGTTGCTTGTTTTTTTCTTGTAAAGTTGTTTGAGTTCCTTATATATTCTGGATATTAATCCTTTGTCAGATGTATATTTTGCAAATATTTTTCTCCCACTCTGTTGGTTGTCTTTTAACTCTGTTAATTGTTTCTTTTGTTGTGCAGAAGCTCTTTAGTTTGATATAATCCCATTTGTTTATTCTTCCTTTAGTTGCCCATGCTTTTGGGGTCGTATTCATGAAGTCTGTGTCCAGTACTACTTCCTGAAGTGTTTCTCCTATGTTTTCTTTAAGAAGTTTTATTGTTTCAGGGTGTATATTTAATTCTTTAATCCATTTTGAGTTGACTTTAGTGTATGGTGAAAGGTATGGGTCTAGTTTCATTCTCCTGCATATTGATATCCAGTTCTCCCAGCACCATTTGCTGAAGAGGCAGTCCCTTCCCCAGTGTAAAGGCTTGGTGCCTTTGTCAAAGATCAGATGGCTGTAGGTGTGTGGGTTGATTTCTGGATTCTCTATTCTATTCCATTGATCGGTGTGTCTGTCTTTATGCCAGTACCATACTGTTTTGGTTAATATAGCTTTGTAGTATAGTTTAAAGTCAGATAGTGTTATGCCTCCAGCTTTATTTTTTTTGCTCAGCGTTGCTTTGGCTATGCATGGTCTTTTGCTATTCCATATAAATGTCTGGATAGTTCTTTCCATTTCTGATAAAAATGTCATTGGAATTTTGGTGGGGATTGCATTGAATTTGTATATCACTTTGGGTAGTATGGACATTTTTACTATGCTGATTCTTCCAATCCAAGAGCATGGGATATCTTTCTATCTTCTTATATCCTCTCTAATTTCTCTCAGCAGTGGTTTGTAGTTCTCATTATAGAGATTTTTCACCTCCTTGGTTAACTCAATTCCTAAGTATTTTATTTTTTTGGTGGCTATTGTAAATGGGCAGGCTTTCTTGATTTCTCATTCTGCATGTTCACTATTGGAGAATAGAAATGCTACTGATTTGTGTGTGTTGATTTTGTATCCTGCTACTTTGCTGAAATCCTTTATCAACTCCAAGAGTTTTTTTGTAGAGGCTTTAGGCTGTTCGATATATAGGATCATGTCATCCTCAAACAGGGACAGTTTGACTTTACCTTTTCCAATCTGGATGCCCTTTATTTCCTTTTCTTCTCTGATTGCTCTGGCTAGTACTTCCAACACTGTGTTGAATAGGAGTGGTGAGAGTGGGCATCCTTGTCTAGTTCCTGTTCTTAAAGGAAAAGCTTTCAGCTTTTCCCCATTCAGGATGATATTGGCAGTGGGTTTATCACATATGGCTTTAATTGTGTTGAGATACTTTCCAACTATACCTAACTTATAGAGGGTCTTTGCCATGAATGAATGTTGAATTTTATCAAATGCTTTTTCAGCATCTATAGAGATGATCATATGGTCCTTGTGTTTGACTTTATTAATATGGTGTATTACATTTATTGATTTGCATATGTTGAACCAACCTTGTATCCCTGGGATGAATCCCACTTGATCGTGGTGAATAATTTTACGTATGTGTTGTTGTATTCTGTTTGCTAGTATTTTATTGAGGATTTTTGCATCTATATTCATCAAGGATATCATCCTGTAGTTTTCTTTTTTGGTTGTATCTTTACCTGGTTTTGGCATCAGGATGATGTTTGCTTCATAGAATGAGTTTGGGAGAATTGCATCTTTTTCAATCTTTTGCAATAGTTTGTAAAGAATTGGTGTCAATTCCTCTTTGAATGTTTGGTAAAATTCTGCTGTGAATCCATCTGGTCCTGGGCTTTTCTTTGTTGGGAGCCTTCTGATAACAGCTTCAATCTCCTTTATTGTTATTGGTCTGTTCAGATTTTCTACGTCTTCATGGCTCAGTTATGGGAGCTTGTGTGTGTCCAGAAATTTATCCATTTCCTCCAGATTTTTAAATTTGTTGGCGCATAGTTGTTTATAGTAGTCTCGAATGAATCCTTATATTTCAGATGAATCTGTTGTAATATCACCTTTTTCATTTCTAGTTTTTGTTATTTGAATCTTCTCTCTTCTTTTTTTTTGTTAGGCATGCTAATGGTTTGTCAATTTTATTTATCTTTTCAAAAAACCAACTTTTTGATTCATTGATCTTTTGTATTGTTTTTTGGGTTTCAATTTCATTCAGTTCTGCTCTGATCCTAATGATTTCTTTCTGTCTGCTAGCTTTCGGTTTGGATTGTTCTTGTTTTACTAGTTCTTTAAGGTGAAATGTTAGGTTGTTCACTTGCCATCTTTCCATACTTCTGAGGTGAGCATTTAATGCAATAAATTTCCCCCATAATACTGCTTTTGCAGTATCCCACAGATTTTGGTATGATGTATCATTATTTTCATTAGTTTCAATAAATTGTTTGATTTCCTGTTTGATTTCTTCTTGGACCCATATGTCATTAAGTAGAATGCTGTTTAATTTCCATGTGTTTGTATAGTTTCCAGAGTTTCATTTGTTATTAATTTCTAGTTTTAATCCATTGTGGTCTGAGAAAATAGATGGGATAATTCCAATTTTATGAATTTGTTGAGACTTGATTTGTGACCTAATATGTGATCTATCCTGGAGAATGATCCATGTGCTGATGGCAAGAATGAATATTCTGAGGTTGTTGGATGGAATGTTCTCTAGATATCTGCCAAGGCCAATTGGTCTAGAGTATTGTTTAGATCTTGTGTTTCTCTACTGATTCTTTGCCTAGATGATCTGTCCAATATTGACAGTGGGGTGTTCAGGTCCCCTGCTATTATGGTATTAGTGTCTATTTCCTTCTTTAGGTCTAATAGAGTTTGTTTTATAAATCTGGCTGCTCCAACATTGGGTGCGTACATATTTATGATTGTTATGTCTTCTTGAAGGATGAATCCTTTTATCATTATCTTGTGGCCCTCATTGTCTCTTTTTATGGTTTTTAGTTTAAAGTCTATTTTATCAGATATAAGAATAGCTACTCCAGCTCGTTTTTCTTTTCTGTTTGCATGGTAAATCTTTTTCCATCCTTTCACTCTTAGTCTATGTGAGTCTTTATGGGTGAGGTGGGTTTCTTGAAGGCAGCATATAGTTGGGTCCTGCTTTTTAATCCAGTCAGCCAGTCTGTGTCTTTTGATTGGGGAATTTAAGCCTTTTACATTAAGAGTTGTTATTGGAAAGTGTTGACTTATTCCTAGCATGTTATTGATTATTGTTTGGTTGTCTTAGGTGTCTTTTGTTCCTTTCTTTCTGATTTACTGTTTGTTTTCTGTGTTTGTTGGTTCCTTGGGTTGTAGATAGCCTTTTTGTTTGTTTGTTTTCTCTTCATGAATGCCATTTTTATTATACTAGTGGGTTTTGATTTTTCTTTGGTTTTTATGGCAGTGGTAGTTAATTTTCAGGAACCAAACCCAGTACTCCCTTGAGAATTTCTTGTAAGGCTGGTTGTGTGGTGGCCAACTCCCGCAGTTTTTGTTTGTCTGAGAAATGTACTATTTGCCCTTCATTTCGGAAGGATAGCCTTGCAGGGTAGAGTATTCTTGGCTGGCAGTCTCTTTCTTTTAGTATTTTGAAAATATCATCCCACTCCTTTCTGGCTTTTAGGGTTTGTGATGAAAAGTCTGATGTTAGCCTGATTGGGGCTTCCTTATAGGTGATTTGATGCTTCTCTCTTGCAGCTTTTAAGATTCTCTCTTTGTCTTTGAGTTTTGCCAATTTGACTATAACATGTCTTGGAGAAGACATTTTTGGGTTGAATACATTTGGAGATTGTTGAGCTTCCTGGATCTGAAGATCTGTGATTTTTCCTATACCTGGGAAGTTTTCTGTCACTATTTTGTTGAATATGTTTTCAATGCAATCTCCGTTTTCCTCCCCTTCTGTAATACCCATGACTCAGATATTTGAGCGCTTAAGGTTGTCTGATATCTCTCTCAGATTTTCTTCAATGCCTTTGATGCTTTTTTCTTTTTCCTTTTGTCTGCTTGTGTTATTTCAAACAGCCCATCTTCAAGTTCAGAGGTTCTCTCTTCAACTTCTGCAAGCCTGCTGGTTAAATTCTCCATTGTGTTTTTTATTTTAATTCTTCAGTTCGGCAAGTTCTGCTACATTGTTTTTCAGGGCATTGATTTCCTTGTAAATTTCTTCTTTCAGGTCCTGTATACTTTTCCTCCTATCATCATGATGTCTAGCTGAGTTTTCTTGTATCTCATTCAGTTTCCTTAGAATTATCACTCGAAATTCCTTGTCAGTCATTTCAAGGGCTTCTTGTTCTATAGGATCTAGAGCTTGAGAGTTATTATCCTTTGGTCATGTACTTTCTTGATTTTTCATATTTCTGGTATCTTTTCTTTGATTTTATTCATTGTGGCAGGGGGTTTCACAGTCCACAGGTTTGACACTATTGACTAAGTAAGATGTTGCTGTGGTTGCCAATTTGGTATGGCTACCTCAGTGACTGCTCAGTTGGCCACTAGTGCCTTGCATGTGTGGTTGCCTTAGGTCTTGGGCCTCTCCAGGGAGCCACCTCTCTGGTCAGCTCGGACTCGGCTGGGCTGCTGGATCATGGGTGGCTCTGCAGACTGTGTGGTCTCTGTGGATCTTCCCCTTCCCCTGTTGGATATCTCCCTGCTCCATGCACGCTAGGCCGGGCTTGGGATGGAGCTGGGTGGGGGTGGTGACGCCTAACTGTTGCTGGATCACGCTGCGGCGGCCCCCCCACAGTGTCTGTGGACTCTACAGAGTTTCTGTCTCCCCTGCTGGACGTCTCTGTGCTCCATACAGATTGGGCTGGGCTGCTGGATTGAACGGCAGTGGTGTGGTCCCCGCGGAGTTCCTGCCTCCCCTGCCGGAAGTCTCCCTGCTCCAAGCAGACTAGGCCAGGCTGGGAGTGGAGCCGGGTGCCTGCGTTGAAGCCTAACTGCTGGATCACGCAGTGGCGGCCCCACAGGGTGTGTGGTTTCTGCAGAGCCTCTGCCTCCCCTGCCGGATGTCTCCCCACTCTGTGCGTACTGGGCTGGGCTGGGAATGGGGCCGGGTGGCTGCAGTGAAGCCTATCTGCTGGATCATGTGACAGCGGCTCCGCAGGGCATGTGGTCTCCGTGGAGCTTCTGCCTCCCCCGCTGGACATCTCCCCGTTATGTATGCACTTGATGTTATGTTTTTATAGTTTAAATCGGTTGATTTGTGGGAGAGAGTGATGCTAGGGACCATCTATTCTGCCATCTTGACCGGAAGTTCCAAAACACTGGGTTTTTTTATACTTAGTGCAAAGCAGATTTTTTTCCTTCAGTTTCTGAGGCTAGAAAATCCAAACTTCAAGGAATACATCTGGTGGTAGTCTTGGCAACAGTGACCCACGGGTCTCACGTTGAGAGATGGTAGAAGCAGAGAGAGCCAGTTTGAGAGATTTAATTCCTGGTGTTGTTTAGTTTTATCTTGATGGGGTAGTTTCTTTGATCCTGGGGTGTGCAGTGTTTATGTTGGCTGTCAACAGGGCAATGCCCAGGAAAAATTTTTCAAAAATGATCTAATGTCATTTCTCAGAAATCCTCCAAAAAATAAAAAATGTCTTTAGGGGTAAAATAAATGTGAGACTCCCATTAGTTCTTGCAAGCATCCATCTTTCAGATGCTAAGATTTTCCTGTACATCCTGACCCTATGCCAGAAATTGCATGGCTCTAACATCTAAAATGAGAATTGTTTGGGTTAATTCAGTACATTCTGTTTGGTCTGAGGTATATCATGTACTGGAAGTTTAAAAGAATTACCTTGGATCTTATATTTAGAGTACAATGACTTGTTTTTCTATTTACATATTTATTCAGTTTTGTTTCCTACTTTAGTGTACAATTACTCTATGTTGGGAAAATAGAGTAATTTAATCAGGCTCCCCTCACTTCAAGGCCATTTGGGGGTGGTTCAGCGCATCTCTGTAAACAAATTGTGTGTCTGTGTGTGGGTGGAGTTAGTGCACAAGCACAGCACCACACTTGTCTGGTGACCACCTATGGCTTCCAAGGACCTGCTTGCTGGTTACCTAGCTCATAGACCTACGTGTAAGGGGTCTGGTGACCCAGCCTGCTGTGTGAGGGGTGTGGGGACCCAGGCTGGCATGTGAGGGATCTGGTGACCCAGCCTGGCATGTGAAGGGTTGTGACCCAGTCTGTGAATGGGCTTGATGGTTCTGTGAGCTCCAGACCCAGCCCTAGCTCAACAATTGGCCCAGTTGGCAGGATTATGGGCAAGTAAAAGAGCACGACATTCGGAGTTGTTGGCCTCCATTACTATGCACCTATTTCGGTGGCAGCGGTTACAGGAGAGCCACAGATACGCACAGGGGCAGGGCAGCCACTCCTTGATGGACTGGGCAAATGCAGCTGTTTGAACTGTGTGGGCAAATGCTGCTGAATTGCCTGAGACTGAGTGAATAGCTGATGTAAGCTGAGCTGATTGAAGTAATTCAGGAGCTGGGGATGGGACAGCCAGATGCTACGAACCAGGACAATGGGGAAAATGCCCTAAAGGCATTTGAGAAGTCTGGATGGGTGCTCCACCCATCACAGGCCCTGAAGGCTTTTGAGAAGTTTGGGAAAGCACCCCTCCCATCCTAGGAAGACTAAGTTGTCCCAGAGGACAGACCTCGGGCACAGCTGGCCTCAGTAAACTGCTCCCTGAATCCCAGCTGCTCTGGCTGGAGCAAGCCTGCCTCAGCACCTCCGAAGAGCAAAAGCCAAAAACCTTGGTGGGGTTCACATTGTGTTAAGTTTGCAGGCCAGCAGTATGTGAGAGCAGTGGAGGCATGGTAGCCTCCACCTAGATTTTGGAAGATGTATGAAAAAGCTGGGGGACTCAGACAAAGACCAGCTGCAGGGGTGGAGCCAGCTGCAGAGGTCATCTACAGAGCAATGTGGAGCAGAAAAGTGGGGTCAGAGCCCCCACAAAGAACCCTCACTGAGGAAATGTGTAGTGGAGCCAGAGTGGCAGGACTGCCACTCGGAGCCCAGAACTGTGGGGCTGCTGGCAGTGTGCAGTGCCAGCTTGGAAAAACTGTAGGCACCAGGGCAGCTCAATGGGCTGCACTTGGCGGAGCTGTAGGAGCGTGGTTGCCCAATGCTTTAGGGGTCCAGGCGCTCTAGTGTGCTTAACGTTTGCCCTGTTTGGGTTTTGGATTGTTCATGGGCCTGTTTTCCTTTCTATTCCTCCCTTCTGGAATGGGAATGTGTACCCAATGTCTGTCCCACTGTATCTTGGAAGTAGATAACTTGTTTTTGACTTTTTAGAGGTTCATGTCTGGAAGGACTTTTGCTCTTGATCTCAGATGAGACTTTGGACTTTTGAGTTGGTGCTGCAACAAGCTAAAGACTTTTGGGACTGGGATGGAATGTGTAATATGTGAATGTAAGGGTCATCTATCATCAGGAACATCACGTGGAAGATTCTGAATGCATAGATTGTACAGAGAGGGACCCTGAAGGGGTGGATTGTTGGGAAAATAGAATAATCAGGCTCCCTTTGCCTCAGGGCCAGTTGAGGGTGGTTTAGCACATTCTCTGTAAACAGTGTGTGGGTGAGTGGAGTTCGTGCGCACGCGTGGCACCACAGCTTGGCTGGCAACTGCCTTGGGCGGATGCCACTCCCAGAGGCCGGTGCTCTCCAACCTACAGCTCCCAAGGAGCTGTTTGCCGGTTACCTAGCTCATAGACCTGCGTGTGAGGAGTCTGGGAACCCAGCCTGGCATGTGAAGGATTTGTGACCCAGTCTGTGAACAGGCTTGAGGGGTCTGCGAGCTCCAGACCCAGCCCTAGCTTGACAATTGGCCCAGTCGGCAGGATTATAGGCAAATAAAAGAGCACAACAGTTGGAGTCATTGGCAGGATTCCGACATTAGCTTAGTGCTACACTTCATTACACAACTTATTTTACAATGATTAAAAACACATTAATTTCTTCTGTGAAATCTCCATATGTTTTAGAATTAAGTAGACATTATTAACTGTCTCTTCACTTCTCCCAGAAACTCCACATTCATGTCAGTTCCTGTATCAAAAAGATCTCTAGAAACATTACAAGTATGAAAATAAACTTATTACGAGAAAACAGCATTTCTTTTTATCTCTTAACTATTACAAATATATCAAACTTCTTGGTTCAAGTCAAGTACTAATTTACTTCTCTCAAATTACTAGCAATAGCTTTATTCAGGAATAATGCTGAATCTTGCAGACATTCAGAAACAAACTCTCCTACACTGGAATGCGTGTTCTCTCTGGGGCTTTTATACTCTCAGGGAAGTGCTGAATCATGCTGGCTGCACTCAGGTGCCTACAGTTTCTAAGCCAGCCACGTGCTGGCCAAAGGTCTGAATGGGTCCTCTTTGCCTTTCACTGACATCACTTGTGACGGGCTGAGCTCCTCGGCAATGCTAGCAATGGCTCCTTTAGTTAAAAGAGCTTTTTAAAGCTTTTAACAATTATAAAGATTATTAAAGAAGCTTGGTTGGTTCTGACAGATTCTTTGCTTGGCCAAACTTTAATCAGGCTTCTGAACCTTCTCCTAGGCTCATGTGTGTACTTCCGTGTAAACCCAGTTTTAAAAAAGAACCCCATTAAGTCAGTTCAGCAAGAATCCCCCACCTTCAATATCTGGTCACCTTACATGTCTGATCAGGTTCCTCATGCTCCACTATCCCTCAGGTGATGTCTGATCACCCTGGCCTGCCTTCAGCAAGAATCCTGTTAGGTTGATTTAGCCAGAATCCTAACTTACCCCTGATGTCTCCTCTTAGTAATTTTTCATCCACTGACCCCACCTTCTCTCCTTGGCTCTAAATTCCCACTTGCCCATGCTGTCTTCAGAGATGAGCCCAGTTCCCAGCTGCAAAATCCCATTGCATGGTAGTCCTTATACCTATTGTGATGGTCCTGAATAAAGTCTACCTTACTACGCTTTGACAGGTATTGCTGGATTTTTTCATGAACAATTACCCACACCACAATGCCTCTGTCACTAGTACGATTCTTTAGAAGGCCGCTCAGGAGAAAAGTGCCGGGGAAGCGGGGTTTGTTCAGATCAGAATAGAAGCAGCACGCTGCGGATTTCAGGGGACAGATGAAGCTGGGGAAAGGGCATTTAACTAAGGAGTTTATGGGTAAAATGTGGAAAAAGAAAGCCACGTGTATCTGCACCCAGGCGAAAGGTAGGGCTCCCTAAATGAATGGGAAGTTGACCACGAGGGGGTGGGAGAAGTAACCGTGTTGAGAAGGAAGCGTTGTGCAGATACAGCCGCAGCTGGCACATTTTGATAAGCAATCTGGTATTCAGGAAGATGGAGGGACTGTACGTGTCAAAGGAGCCACAAGTCTTTCCAATGTCTTTGAGATCTACATCCCTTTTGCCCGGTACCACGGTCCCCCAGCTCCCCCAGTGGGTCGCACTTCCAGCACACCGCCACTAGGGGGCCCTGTGGTCCATTCTAGCCTTATAGGCGCTTCCTGCGGAGCCCTGAGCAAAAGGAAACACTCTGCGGGCTCACATCCCGGCTCCCAGCCCCGCAGCGCTCGTGTGCCTGAGCCCGAGGCGGCCCCGTTCTTCCGCAGCGACGCTCCTCCCGGGACAGCGGGCCCGGCCGCTTCTTCACCGGCGCCCTCCCCTGCCCGTGCGCTGGGAGCATCCGGGAGGGCGACTCGGTTTCCGCAGTTTCCTGCCGACTGACCGATCGTCTGCACTGCTCCAGGGCCAGGCTGTCTCTTTGTCCTCAGGAAACCTCAGCATCTAGCTGGGAGGGGACTGGTTTCCTGGGAGAGCGCTGGGGAAAGCCCACCTCCCTAAGAAACAAAGTTTTTATCGAGGCACGTCCTGCTTCCTCGGTGTAAAGCACCTCAGAGCCTCTAAAGGTACTTCAAAGGCTGGGCCCCCCAGGGTTAGGCTCACGGGCTTTTTCCTTTTAACTCTTTATGGCTCACTCTAATGGGGCATTTGTTGTCCTGCTAAGTGGTTTGTGGCTATTCAAGGAGAATTGTTAGTAAATTCTGTTCAACGAATTCCTGCTAACACTCGTGTGTGTGTCCAGTCTCAGCACACGTATTATGTTACGCCTGTGGTTTGGGGCTTCAGAGGAGAAAGCGCGCTGTGTTCAGATGTCACAGTGAGGCTAACGGCACACAGTGGATGCTGCTGTCACTTTTAAGTGCAATAACTTAGATTTATTGATAAAAATTTGCAAAAATGGATACCCATTATACCTTCGCTTGCAAAATTATGGTAGTTTATATTTCTCTATGGCATGCATGTGGTTATTCTCTTGAGAGGCACAAACAAAAATGATGTGAGTTTCAAGATTAGGAAGTCACATCTTAAATACAAATGTCGCTTTAAAAAAAAATTCCCTTTTAAATATACTGGCTAGCAGCAAAAAAAAAAATAAAAATAAAAATAGATGACTGGTAAGGGGATCTTAACCCTCGACTTGGTGTTGTCAGCACCGTGCTCTCCCAAGTGAACTAACTGGCCATCCCTTTACCGGGATCTGAACCCGTGGCCTTGGTGTTATCAGCACCACACTCTCCCAAGTGAGCCACGGGCCGGCCCCTGAAAAATCCCTTTTATAAAGCTAATCTTTCTTGGGTAGAACATGTAAAGGAACTAGCCATCACATAAACCTCACTATAGATCAATCTACTGGAGATTGGAAAGATCTTAATGAAAGGAGACACAAGGGACAAGGGTGAGTTATACAAACATGGGCAAATTACCACTGCTTGAGCCTCCTCATCCTGTGGAAAAGTGGGAGAGATATTATTTCCCAAAGCAGGTTGAATATCAAAATCCGAAGGAGACTGATTTAGTCCATTTTCTGTTCCTTATAACAGAATACTCGAATTTGGGTAATTTATTTTTTAAAAAAAATTCTTACAGTTCTGGAGGCTGGGAAGTGCAAGGTTGAGGTGTTGCAGAAAACAGTGGAAGACAGACAGCCAAAAATCCAAGTGCCACTGGAACTCAAGTCTTTATTACACCGGTGGGCTCAGAGAAGTTAGCACCCTGAATTCTCAGCCCCAAACCAGGGTTTGTAGAAGGTTATATAGGGTTCTTATTTCTGGGTCTTTCAGTCAGTTTCATTTTTTCGAAACCTGTGTAGTGGGGTTTGGCTGATGCAAGAAGCAGGGGGAATTACAAAAGCAGAAGCGCCAGGTATGAGTATATTTCCACATCAGACGGGGTACATCTGGTGAGGGCCTTCCTGCTGGTGGGGACTCAGCAGAGTCCCGAGGTGGTGCAGGGCATCACATGGTGAGGTGGGCTTAGGTCTCTATTCCTCTTCTTATAAAGCCACCAGTCCACTCCCTTAATAACTGTATCATGGGAGCACTAAATCTGAAAGGGCACTTGCATAGTGTTCACCTGTTCCAAAGAAACTCACCCAATATTGCAATAGGTAGAGACATTGGTTTATTAGACTTAAGGGGAGGTGCTGATGACAGCTGGTCAGCTAGAAATCTGCACCAGATCAAAGTACAGGTGTAAACCATTTGCTTGCTTATGTGCCCCTCACGCAACTCAGAGCTCAGAAATCTGGCTGAGTGGATAAGTTAACCCCTCCTTGCACCAGAGTAGTTAACATTAGCATTCTAACTCATTTACATGCCAGTTCATTTACTCAGGGATCCTGCTTCCTTCTGTCTTCCATTTGTCTTAAAGGAGACATACCTTTCCTTGGGTAAAGTACCTTGGCCAGGGTAGTTTCCCAGGGGGAGGGGGACTCTGTCATGAACGGGGAGGGTGGGTATGTCTGTGTCCTGCATTTTACTTACAGTACTCATTAATTCATTACCCCATTAATCCACCAGTCTATGAATGGATTAATCCACTCATGAGGGCAGAGCCCTCATGACCAAATCACCTCTTAAAGGCCACACCTCCCAATACTGCCACATTGGAATTAAATTTCAACGTGAGTTTTGGAGGCGACAAGCATTCAAATCATAGCAGAGATGATGAATGGAAAAGTTCTTCATAAACATCGAACACACCGACCAAATGTCAAGACCGTTATTGTTTTAATGACAGCAGAGGAAGGAAGGGGCTGCAGGAGAGGGGAAGGAGGGTAGGCAGAGGGGAGGGGTCAACGTCTGGGGGCTGAGTGCCCGCCATGTCAAGAACGGAAAAGAAGCAAGGAGGCCTGCGGCAGACTCACCTTGCAGGTTTGCACTGTGTGTGGCTCTGAGGGTTATGTCAATCAGAGGTGGTGACAGGTGTGTTTTGTCATGAAAATGACGTGGGATCTTATATCTTATGAGTCGGCACTGCCAGGTGATAACCTTGGGGAAGTTACTCAAATTCTCTGTGCCTCAATTTCTGATATGGAAATGGCAGATGATGATAGTTGTTATTGTCAGCATTAAATGGGGATCATAGAAAAACTGACTTGGTAAACTTTAAAGAACTGTGGTGACACTATTTTATAACAGTAATGATTATCCAGCTTGCTTTCTGAAGCACCAAACTGTGCTAGCAGTCACTGTGTTCCTCACCACCACACATTCCCAGTCTAATAAAGTCCATTTCCCTTAAGACTGTCTTTGATGAAGCAGTAAAAATTACTAAGTGCATTACATGTCAGCCCTTTAGTACCTGTCTTCTTCTCGCTAAAGCACTTCTGCTGCACGCTGAAGTTGATAGTTATCTTGAGGAAAAGGACTTGTGTGATTGCTCGAGATGTGAGCTCAACTGACTGCTTTGTTCATGGAACTCCAGCGTTACTCACAGAATGATGAACGGTCCAATTATTGTTATTCAGACCGGGTGTTTGGTAGGTAGGGATATTCCTTAAAAGGAATGAGGTGAACCTGTCATTGCAAAGCAAAGAACTGACAGTATTTGTTGCTGTAATAAAACTCAAGATTCCAAGAAAAATCAGAATTTTGTCTGCCACCATGAATTTGACAGCATCCCAATATTTACATTTTTCTGATGAGATCAATGATATTAACCGACATGGTTTATAAAAAATCAATTGACTTTGTATTTTAGGGGAGTTTGAGATTAACTGAAAAATTGAGCAAAAAGTACAGTTCCCATACACCCCTCCCCACCCCAGTTTCTCCTGTTATTCACATCTCACATCAGTGTGGTACATCTGCTACCATTGATGAACCATATTGATAAATTACTGTCCATAGTTTACATGAATATTCACTCTGTGCTTTACAGTTCTGTGGGTTTTGACAGATGCATAATATCATGTCTCCATCTAGCATCATACAGAACAGTCTTGCTACCCTAAAAATCCACTCTGATAGAGATCAGGACATGCTACCCCAAAATATGGCACCTTGGTGTATTTAATATTTTAAGCTGAAGAAACCTGAAAAAACTGCAGAAGCAGAAAGGTCACTGTCACCCTCCCCTGCCCTTCTGCTCTGAAGCAGCCATCATACCTAGGAAGGATTTTCTGACCTTTCCCTGAAGCAGGTCATAAGACCCTTGTGTGAAAGGTGTCCTCCCTACACCCAGAGGAAAAGCATATCTCATCTCTGAAGATGAAGCAGCACAGAGAGGAATCTGAACACAGGCCTTGCCACTCTCCCCCAGTTTAGCATTAGAGCGTACTCTGTCTGGTGGAATTTCTCTGTGACTGTCCACTCTTCATCAAACCTGGCATAGAAATACCCAAGTTTAATCATTTCTTCAGGTCTCCATTTCCTTATGAAGGCTCCAGTGTTATTTAAAATGTATATTAAGTAGATTTGTATGCTTTTCTCTAATTAATCTGTCTTTTGTTACAGGGGGGCCTGCCATGAACCTAGGATGGTAGAGGAAAAGATATTTTTCCTTCCCTACACCTGTGTTCTATCCATGCATCTCTCCCTTCCATCTCCCTCACTCTCACTCACTGATCTTTTTTATTGTGTGCTAAAATAACACATAACATAAAATTTGCAGTCATTGCCTCTTGAGTATACAGTACTGTAGTGTTAACTAACTGCACCTTGTTGTGCACAGATATCTAGAAAGTTTGCATCTTGGAAAGCCAAGACTCTACAGCTACTGAACAATGACTCCTCTATTCGCCTCACCCCAGCTCCTGGCAACTGCCACCCTATTTTCACTTTGTAGAGTTTGACCACCAAGTATAAGTGGAATCCTGTAGCACTTGACTTCGTGTAAGTGCTTATTTCACTTAGCATGATGTCATCCCTTGAGGTTTATCCACATCATAGCAGGATTGCCTCTTTTTAAAGGTTGAATAACATTCTATTGTATGCATATACCACATTTTCTTTCCCTTTCTTTCTTTCTTTTTCTTTTTTCCCATTGGTGATGCAGTTTGCTTTCTTAATTTCATTTTATTTTAAAATAAATGCTGCATTTTTAAAGCTGGCTGTTGGAACCAGTTGGACATCCCAGCTTGTGCCTCTCCTGCCAACCCTGAGTGAGGCCTTGTGAGTCACTCAGGCCCTGCTGGAGGACAGAGGAGAACCTTGGCACTCAGGCCCCTAGAACAGCGGTAAGATCTTAGACATGCAGCGTCTGTCTATAGGAGCTGGGGGCCACAACCCTAAGATGTCATCAGGACCCTATGGGCCAGGAAAGCACACGGTTGCCAAGGCTCTGTTTTTACCAGTTTTTTTAGACAAATATGGGAAGAGCCTTGCATTTTAGCACTTTGTATCCAGCTGCAGCACAGGGTTTCCCCAGCTCAGAGCAGAGGTAAGGGTGTGGGTTGGGGAGATCCAACCGCCACAAATGCCTGTGGGTGAGAAGCTTATATGATGTATTAGTCTGTTTCCATTGCTTATAACAAAGTACCTGAAACTGGGCGATTTATAAAGAAAAACGACATTTATCACAGTTTCTGAGGCTGGGAAGTCCAAAGTCCATCTGGTGGTGGTGACAATGACTAAGGGGTCTTACATTGCAAGATGGTGGAAGCAGAGCAGAGAGAGAGACAGATTCTCCTCTCTCTTCTTTTAAAACCCTCGGAACCATGGCCCTGACCACCATTTTTAATCCATTTACTACCACATGGTCCTACAATCCAATCACTTCTTCAAGGCCTCACCTTTCAATTACCGTAATAGGATTTCCCACCTTAACAGTCACAGAGGAGGCCATATTTCTAATACATAAAACTTGGGGGACACAATTCAAGCTTCATTGAGTTTTGGGGGGATATTATTCAATCCACTACATACCACATATCCTTTATCCATTTGTCCATTGATGGACATTTAGGGTACGTCCACATCTTGGCTATTGTGAATAATGCTGCAATGAATATGGGTGTACAGATGTTTTTTCAAGATGCTGTTTTCAATTCTTTGGGATATATATATACACAGAAGTGGGATTGCTGGATCATATGGTAATTCTTAGTTTTATGAGGAACCTCATACTGTTTTCATAGTGGCTGCACCATTTTACACTGCCACCAACAGTCCACAAGGGTTCCAATTTCTCCACATCCTCACCAACACCTGCTATTTTCTCTTTTTCTGATAGTGGCCATCCTAATGGGTGTGAGGTAATAACTTACTGTGATTTCGATTTGCATTTCCCTGATTACGTTGAACATCTTTTCATATGCTGTTTGCCATTTGTATATCTTATTTGGAGAAAAGTCTGTTCAAGCCCTTTTCCTATTTTAGTCAGATTATTTGGGTTTTTTTGTTGTTGACTTGTAGGAGTTATATGTATATATTTTGGATATTAACCCCTTATCAGATATATGGTTTGCAAATATTTTCTCCCATTCTGTAGGTTGCTTTTTCATGCTGTTGATTAGTTTCTTTGCTGTGCAAAGTTTTTAAGTTTAATGCAGTCCCATTTGTCTTTTTTCTGCTTTTGTTGCCTGTGCTTTGGTGTCATATCCAAGATCCTTGTCAAATCCAGTGTTGTGAAATTTTTCTTCTATGTTTTCTTCTAGGAGTTTTATAGTTACAGGTGTCATGTGTAGATCTTCAATCCATTCTGAAATAATTTTTTGTATATGGTGTAAGGTAAGAGTCCAACTTAATTTTTTTGCATGTGGATATCCAGTTTTCTGAACACTATTTGTTGGAAAGACTATCCTTTCCCTATTGTGTAACCTTGGCACCTGTGTCAAAGCTCATTTGACCATATATGTGAGGATTTATTTCTGGGCTCTCTATTCCATTCCATTGGTCTATATATTTGTCTTTAGGCCAGGACCATACTGTTTTGATTATTGTAGCTTAGTGATATGTTTTGAAATCAGAACGCCTCCAGATTTTTTTCTTTCTCAAGATTGTTTTGGCTATTCAGAGTCCTTTACATTCCATATGAATTTTAGGACTTTTCCTATTACTGCAAAAAAAATGCCATTGAGATTTTAATAGGGATTGCATTGAATCTATGGATTACTTTGGGTAGTATGGACTTTTTCAGCACCACACTCTACCGAATGAGCCACGGGCCAGCCTAGTATGGACTTTTTAACAATATTAATTTTTCTAATCCATGAACACAGTGTGTCTTTCCACTTAACTTGTGTCCTCTTTAATGACTTTCAGCAATGTTTTGTACTTTTCAGTGTGTAAGTCTTTTGTTTTCCTGGTTAAGTTTATTCCTAAGGTTTTTTTTTTTTCCAATTATAAATGGGATTGTTTTCTTAGTTTCCTTTTTGAATTTTTCATTGTTAGTGTATAAAATGCAATTGATTTTTGTATCCTGCAACTTTGATGAATTTTTTATTAATTCTAACAGTTTTTGTGCAATCTTTAGAATTTTCTACATGTAAAATCACATCATTTGCAAACAGAGATAATTTTATTTCTTTGTTCCAATTTGAATACCTTTTATTTCTTTTCCTTGCCAAATTGCTCTGGCTAGGATTTCTAGTACTATGTTGAATAGAAGTGAGAGCAGGTGAGAGCAGGCAACCTTGCCTTGTTCCTGATCTTAGAGAAAAAGTGTTCAATTTTTCACCATTGGTGTGTTAGCTGTGGTCTATTCATATTCGGCCAGTATTATGCTGAGGTAATTTCTTTCTATTCCTAGTTGTTGAATGTTTTATCATGAAAAGATGTTGAATTTTGTCAAATACTTTTTTCCGTGTCCATTGAGATAATCATGTGGTTTTTGTCCTTCATTTTGTCAATAAGGTATATTATGTTGACTGATTTTCATATGTTGAACCATTCTTGCATTCCAGGAATAAATCCCAATTGGTTATGGAATATAATGTTTCAAATATGTTGTTGAATTTGGCTTGGTAGCATTTTGTTGAGGACTTTTGCATCAGTATTTATCAGAGATATTGGTCTGTAGTTTCCTTCTTTTGTAGTATTTTTGTCTGATTTTGTTATCAGCATAGTGAGTTTGGAAGTTTCCCTTCTCTTCAATTTTTTGGAAGCGTTTGGGAAAATTCTTTTTAAAATATTTTCTAGAATTCTTCAGTAAAGTCATACAATCCTGGACCAACATGATCTTTTGATATTATATAATGTAAGGTATCTACATTTAGAAGGTCTCTATGATAGTGAACCAAAATTTTCCAGCTAATCAGTGATGTTATAAAATTATGCATGGATGAAAGAGCCATTCAAAGTGCAAGACAGGTGAATAAATTCTAATGTAACAGAAAAGAAAAGTTTATTCATGTAGTTTCAAATTCTACATTGCGGCTAGCCTTTTGTCTAGTTTTGGTATAATATCAAAAAAGAATACCCACAATTATCTGAAAAGACTATTAAAATACTTATAGCCACATATCTGTGAGGCTGGATTTTCTTCATATAACTTAACCAAAACAACCCAACATAACTGATTGTGACAACAAGGAACAGTAATATTGGAGAGGACATTTCTGCACTCTTTGCTGGGTTGGTCTAAATAAACTCTAAAAAGCATTCTGTTCCAATTCTTAAATTCCAAGATCTCAGCTTTTTTAAAGTAAGATTTTTAAAACTCTTGCCTAAAAATGTTGCCATATAGAAACCAACAATTTGTTGTTATCTTTCTGTAAATGCACGTGGCTGTGTGTGTGTGTGTGTGTGTGTGTGTGTGTGTGTGTCCATTCATTTTTCTGCCCTAGTTATCTTATTACTAGGAACATAGTCCAAGAAATAGATTCTGGATTTCCATTCAAGATGGCAGAATAGAAGGTACCCAGCATCACCTTCTCCCCAAATCAACTAACCAGCTGTGTGACCTGGGGCAGCCACTTGCTCACTTCCTTGTCTTCCTTGCTGGGTTATTGTGAGAATACGTAAAATGGGTCGTGAATTATAAAACAGAACAAAACATAAGGTGACCATTACTTTTATCCTCCGTACAGAGTATTTTAAAAACTTCAATATTGCAATAAATAAGAACTATATGTGTCATATAGAATTTGTGATTTCATGGTAATTTTATAAATCATTGACAGAAAGCACCAAATTTTCCATTGGTTTGGCTTCATGATCTGCAAAATCAATACTTTTTTCAAAGTACGAGTTATTTTTCAGAGGCAGACATTTTTCTTTCCTCTTAGCACACAATTAATTATATCTTCTAGGGTCAGTGAGAGACCAAACCAAGACTAGACCCCCACCTCACAACCACCACTTCCACACGCCGTTCCCCCTGACTCTGTGCCCGTTATTACACACAACATAGCTCAAACCAAGGACAAAGCGTTCAGAAGCATGTTGGACTCCACCCCAAATTCCTATTAATCCTGGGTCTTGGGACTTGGAGGGAGCAGTTTCGGTGATTCTGGGGAGAAGCAGAACAAACTCATTTCAAGCGACGCAGTCCTCAGCCCAGTCTGGTGTGATCCGCTAGAGGGTGCTGATGTCACTTCTGGTGTGTGGTGCTCTGAAGACAGTTGTCGCATGAAGACAGTTGTCGCAGGAGCTCAAGTCCATTCCAGGGAACAGCGGCCCGACACCTGCAGTTACAACAGGGAAGGCGAAGGTGGGGTGAGGTGGAGTCCGATGGGATGAGTCACGTTTACTGACTCTTATGACATTCTTAGCAACCAGGGACATCCCCTCGGGGCAGCCCCAGGTGCGTGGGGCCTCCCAGCAACGTGGTGTTGTAAATAACGCAACACGTCTGAGAAGGAGCCTGGGAGAAGGGCGGCGGGGAGGGCCAGGGCTGTCAGAGGCGAACCGAGAAGTCAGCGGGCTTGTCGCAGTGCCCACGCCCCTCTCCCCTAGATGCCAGACCCGCGGCCTCGGGCTCATGACCTCTGCCTAGGGAGCTGGAGGGACCGATCTGTGTATGGGGGTGGGGTCGGGGTGGGGGCGGAGCTGGGGCTCCCCGCAGGCAGAAGGAATGCAGCTGGGAGACCAGGTGTCAGCCGAGAGTAGCTCCAGAGGTGGGCAGCGTGTCCACCGTGCCCGGCGGGGCAGCAGCCCGAGAGCCTGGCAGCAAGTCCTGCCAGGGGACGCAGAGCCGGGCGTGGCTCCAGGACGGGCCCTGAGACCTGGGCTGAGAGGGCAGGAGATCGTCCCACCTTTCTACCAGAGATCAAATAAACGAGGTTTCCAGCTGTCACTGCGTCAGTCCAGTTGCAATGTGCCTGTCTCCTGAAGGTTCTGAAGGTGGTGTTTTTCAAAGGATAGTCCCCAGATGTATAGAAGCACCTCGATATCCTTGATAAAAATGTAGACTTTGATTTTGTGGGGGTGGGGTGGGGCTGGGGCACGTGCATTTTAAACACAAACTCCAAATGTTCTTACACTTTTTTTTTTTTTTTTTTTTTTTGTCGTTTTTTCGTGACCGGCACTCAGCCAGTGAGTGCACCAGTCATTCGTATATAGGATCCGAACCCGCAGTGGGAGCGTTGCCGCGCTGCCAGCGCAGCACTCTACCAAGTGCGCCACGGGCTCGGCCAAATGTTCTTACCGTGTAAAGATTCCCCTGCCGACGGCTATCTCAGATGTCAGGACAGGAAGGTGAGGCGTACCCTTTTGACTGAGCTTTTCAGCGTCGCGCAAGTCACACTGTGCTGGTTGCTGTTCACGCCATCAAACCTTCAGAGGAAAGTGAGGTTGTGGATGGAAGACAGCTGCCTGACGTTTCTGGCGTCCTTCTCTTCTCAGCTTGGTGTGCTGCTGCGTTTCTGGTGAGCGTGCCTAGCTCAGAGTTCCATGGGCACCACAGGCCTCACCTCCCTCAGCCTGCACCAGGAAACAGAAACCTCACCATCAGCCATGTGTTCGTTTTCTGCGCTCCCGTAGCAAATTACCAGAAACTTAGCAGCTTAAAATACAACCTGTTTATAACCTCATCATTTCCATGGCCCATGAGTACAGGCGTGGCCTGGGGCGGGGGGGGGGGGGGGGGGGGGGGGGGGGGGGCTTCTGCCCCTCAAGGCTGTTGTCGAGCTCAGCCAGGGTGTGTTCTCTTCCAAGCTCCCCTGACTGTTGGCAGAATCCACTTCCTCATGGTTATAGAATTGAGGGCTGTGGCTTCTTACTTTCTTTTGGCTGGAGGCCACCCTCAGGTGCTGGAGGTGCCTGCAGTTCTCTGCACATGGTCCTCACCACAGGGGGGGCCACACTGGCTGCTGGCATCTCTGAAACCAGCAGGAGAATCTTTCTCTGTCTTTCCCTGTAGGCAGCTGAGAGAACATCTTATGTAAGGTACCCTAATCAATGGAGCGATGTCCCATTGCCTTGCCGCATGGGCTGAGTATGTGTCTGCTAGAGCTGCCATAACAAAGTACCACATACTAGGTGACTTAACCAATAGGCAGTTACCATCTCACAGTTCTGGAGGCTGGAAGTCCAAGATCAAGGTGTCAGCAGGGTTGGTTCCTTCTTCTAGTTATTTATTTATTTATTTATTGGTAATTAAAAAAAAATTGAAACATAATTGATTGTACGTACCTGTGGGGTATAGCACTGCATATCAATACGTGTGGGCTGATTTCTCCTGAGGCCTCTTGCCCTGGCTTGCAGATGGCCGTCTTCTCCCTGTGTTTTTGCAGGGTCCCCCTCTGTGTGTGTCGATGTCCTAATCCCCTTTTCTTATTAAGGACACCAGTCACATTGGTTTAGGGCCTACCCACATGGCTTCATTTTACCTCGAGTACCTCTTTAAGGGCCCCGTCTCCTAATATAGTCACATTCTGAGGTTCTGGGGGTTAGGACTTCAACATATGAATTTTGAGGAGGACCCAAGTCAGCCCATAACACAGTGTGTGGGATACGTATGTGTGTGTGATAAGTACCATAGTAAGAGAAATACAAGATGCTGTGGGGGAGTTCCTGGGAGGGTGGTGAGATCCAGACTCAGGAGGTTGCAGGAGCCTCCTTGGAGGAATGGAGATCTGAGCATGGCCGTGAAGCATGAGAAGGAGCTAGCAGGAAGGAGAGGGGAGGGGCGGCGTGTTCAGGCAGAAGAAATAACACCGATCAGTTAGGAATGACTTAGGTGTCAAGTATGAGTGTATTCATAAAGGGTGACTTGAAGAAGTAGGAGCCTGTTTTCGTCACATCATGATAATTGGTGCTGTTAAGTGACACATGCACACAGGAGCAGGACAGATTTGGGAGAAGACAATGGCTCTTTTGAACACTTGAATTTGGGGTTCCCGTGAGGCATCCAAGAAGAGATTTCTAATAGTTGGTCATATGGGTTTAATGTTCAAGAAATTTTTTTTTTTTAATTTTTAAATTTTTATTTTATTTATTTATTTTTTGTCAGCTGCCCGGCACGGAAACCCGAACACTTGACCTTGGTGTTACAACACCGTGCTCTAACCAACTGAGCTAACCAGCCAGCCCTCAAGAAAAATTTCTAACCTAGAGATGTTGATTTGAAAATCATCAATACATAGTTGGTAATGGAGATATTGGGAAAAATGAGATTTACCAGAGAGAGAGAGTGTGGAATGAGAAAAGAAGTGGGGCTCAACAGGATTCTGGGAAGCACCAGCATTTAAAGTCCAGGCAAAAGAACCTGCAGATGAGGCTGAGGAGTGGTCAACAAGGTAGGAGGGTGTCGTGGGCTGATAATGGCTCCCAAAGACAGGTTCATATTCTAATTCCCTGAACATGGAATGTTATCTCATTAAAAAGGGTCTTTGTAGACATGATTAAGGTAAGGATCTTGAGATGAGGAGTTTATCCAGGGTTATTCAGACACACCCTAAATGCCATCACATGTGTGCTTATAAAAGACAGGCAGAGGGAGATTAGACACACGCAGAGGAGAAGGTGATGTGAAGATGAGGGTGGAGATTAGAGTGACGTGGCCGCAGCCAAGGAACATCTGGAGCCACCAGAATACAGAGAGGCAAGGAATAGAGTCTCTCCTGGAGCCTTTGGAGGGTGCACACTCCTGCTGATACCTTGATTTTAAACTTCTGGCCTTTAGACCTGAGAGAATAAATTTCTGTTGCCTTAGGCCACTTAGTTTATGGCAATTTGTCACAGTGGCCCTAGGAGACTAATAAGAGGGAAATCAGGAGAGAGCGATATCATGAAATCAAAGAAGAGAGATATCAAGAGGATGAGTGGTCAACAACTTAAATAGTTATTGAGTGCGTTCTGTGTAGCAAGCCCTGTCCAAGGTGCTGTAGATGCTGTCCTCACACAGCCTACATTCTAGAGGAAAGGAAACAGACAATGAAAGAACAGTACTAAATGCTGCGAAGAGGTCAATTAAAATAAGGATGAAAAGAGTTGTAGTGGAGATTTGTTTTTTTTGTTTTTGTCACCTTGTGTCCTTTCACCATTATTTTTATTAGAGCACCCTCGTCTATTTTTAGAGAACTTGCTTCCCCATTGTGTGCCACCTTGGTTGTCTCCTGAGTGCAGCCCTGTCAAGGCTGTTGAATAGTTGCTGTGACCTAGATCCCGCTAGCCATCCTGGTTTCTGCCTTTCTTCTGATCCTGGTTCTCCAGGTTTTCTGATGATTCCTGCTCTATTTCTTTCTTATTGATTCCTGTTCTGCTTAAGGCAGTCAGAGTAGGTCTCTGTTGCTTGCAAACAAAGACTTCTAGCTGATAGAGACATCTGTTGTCTTTCAGCCAGATCATAATTTATTAAAGAGTATATAGGAGGAAAATGAGTAGGGACAAGTGACAAAGAGAAAAATGGTATAATAGCTGGAAAGGATGTGGAGATACAGGAAAGAGAGGGGGTAGCTGATGGAGATGTGTCTGTGAGAAAAGACGAGATGGGATCCACTATGGTTTGAATATTTGTACTCCCCCCTCTCAAATTCCTGTGTAGAAATCCTAGTCTCCAAGGTGATGGTATTAGAAGGTGGGGCCTTTGGGAGGTGATTAGGTTATGGGGGTGGAGCCCTCACAAATGAGATTAGAGCTCTTATAAAAGAGGCCCAAGAGAGACCCTTCACCTCTTCCACCATGTGAGGACACAGCAAGAAGGCACCATCTATGAACCAGAAAATGAGAGCTTGGCAGGCACTGAATCTGCTGGTGCCTTGATCTTGGACTTCCCAGCCTCTAGAACTGTGAGATGTAAATTTCTGTTTTTTATAACCTACCAAGTTCATAGTTTAGTATTTTGTTGTAGCAGCCCAAATGGACTAACAGAATCTCTAACACAGATCTCAAAAGAGATCTACTGTGAATGAGGAAAGGAGATGGATAGGAACAGAGCTATGTTTGTAGGAGAGGTGGTAAAAAAAAATGGTGAGGTTCCTTTCTAGTATCTTTTATTTTCTCTGAAAAGTGGGAGGACAGGTCATCACCTGGAGGAGAGTGGTGGAATTAGTGGTTTGAAGAAAGAGATGGTTTGAAATCACCATTGTGGACAGTGGGAAGGAGATCCGTTAAACTAAAGCAACTTGGAAGAACTGACTGGCAGGGTTGTGGGCCCAATTTGGGTTAGACACCATGAATGTCTAGTGACAATCTGGGAGGTAGTGTGGTTTTCTTCCACAATGCTTAGCAGCATTAAGAAAGCCAATATGTAGAGTAATCCAGGGTTAAGGTTTTGCCAGGTGGGTGTGATGGAAAGGCAATGAGTTGAGCTTGTTGAGAATAATGCCAAGAGAAGTTTGACATGATAAAACATTGGGTCTAAGTGAGGGAGGAAAGGGAGTGTTGCCAAGAGAGCTAGGTAGATAAGATCAAGAAAGGAGGATCAAGGGACTGCAGATCTGGACAAAAGAATAGAACCACCAAAAAGGAGGGTGACCAAGCTGGGAGGACAGGGATGTGGTCGTAACACAGATGCTGGAGCTAGGTTTCCAGAGGATGGGTAGGTTCAGGTGATGAGAAGGTCTATGCTCCTGGGAGGGCATAGAGCCATGCAATAAACGTTCTAGCAGAGAAGGTGGCTGCTGATGAAGAGGTCAAGGAAATAGAAGATTAGGTCTTTGAGGTCATTCTCAAAGGTGGTTAATTCCCTCAGCCTAGAAATGTAAGGGAAGACTGAGCCATATACTAGAGTCTTCAATAAATTATGGAGCAAGAAAAGAAGTTTAGGGGATAGTAGTGATGGGGGGGGAGAGTGCAGCAGACATGAATCTGTTTCTTGGTGTTCAGGCACACAAAACATGACTTTTTTGTTTTTGTACAAGACAGATCTGGCTCCAAGGCCCCACCTCCCCGGCTGGTGGCACAGCCAGCGTTGGTCATTATCGGGGCTCTTCCTGCCCTCCTCCACGGAGTCCTTTAACAGAATCCCAGAACTTGCATGGTGTCTGGGAGACAGGGCGTGCTGCTTTCTTTCCTCTCGCTCGCAGTGCACGATGTTGTCAGCTCCCTGTGCTGCTCCGGCGGGTGCAGTGATGTCTGCTGTAGCGGACCCTTGCCCATGCCCCTGAGCCTTGCAGATTTAGACTCCAGCCCCCACAGACACCCGGGCACTCAACCCGCCTTGGGTCCAGCCACCTCCAGGGCACATGGAAGCCACGCTTACGTTTCCAACACTCTAGGCATTCAGGGCGCTTGGCTTACAAAGTATTGAGCACTACAAAGAGCTTTTGTTTACGCTGGTGGTGACTGTCAATACTTACTGTGTTAGAAATTAAAACCGAGAAATGTTTAAAAGAATTATTAATTCATTTAATAATAATAAGCCCATTGACACATTAGCCTAAGTAACATTTTGGGGTAAAATTAATGTGTTTTCCAAAACAAACAAATTTGATGAGAAGAGTGGTATTGTTTTATATTTTTGCAAATCACTTTAACAGAGGATAGCTGGATTCTCATCCGTGCTTCTGTGTTTAATCCATTGAATTAGGTGGCCTCTGGACAACTGCATTGTACATTCAGGAGAGAATAAAAGTGGAAAAGGCAAAAAATATCTTACTATTATGAAAATTGCTTTGACCTCCTGAATGTACTTAATGGGTCTGGGGGACCCCAAGAGTCCCAGGATGGTATTTTGAGAACCTCTCTTTAGAGGATCCAACTCTTCTTAGGTTGGAGGGGTCATACCCGATCTTCCTCAAAATTTAGGACACCTCCAGAGACCTGTCATTTCTTCTCCAGGCCAAGAGTAACCCAAGTTTCCAAGACTCAGAGGTAAGATTGCTTTCTGGGAGTAGAGTAAAAAAAAAAAAAAAATGTTTCTCATTATTTTTTAGCGAGACACTAGCAGAACTCACGATAGAAATTTCTCAGTCAGGTTAATCTGCTCCAGGGGGATGACAGGTATTTGGTGAGGGTGGATGGGAAATGCTTTGTTTGGAAGCAACAGAGAGACAGGGAGTAGGGATGGAAAGTGAGCAGCAGCTCCTTGGGAGGGCTCAGCCCACATCCAGGTCCGCATTAAAGCTGGGCGGTTTGAATACTATTAGACTCCACTCTCGTTTTCTCCTTGCCTAGTCTTTTCCTGAATTTCTCCTTCACACCCGTGATGTGGGTAGTACATGGGTCTCACTAACCTCTCTCCTTTATCCTACCCTATTTCCCTCTCTCCAGACTAGCTTCTCTTACTATCCAGTTGAAATCTGGCTAGCTGCATGGCCTCCAGCAAGTCGATTAACCTCTCTAAGCCTCACTTTCCTAATCTGTAAAAGGGGAGATGATAGTAATACTTGCCCCAGAAGATTGTGCAATCACATAAGAAAATGCATGCGACTCACGCAGCACAGTCAGCAAGCATCTGGTACATAACAAACATTCATTTCACATCAGCTATTTTGAATGAACATCTCTGTCAAGGCCTCTGTGATGTCAGAGCCAACTGGAACTTCTTTTGTAACATAGGACTCTGACTTAATATCCTCTCTACAAGTTTTTTTTTTTTTTTTTTTTTGAGACCTCCATGGCACTAATCATTAAAATCGTTTTTATCTCATATCTGGAGAATGGGAGGTAAGGGAGTCTGTGAGCGTCATCTTATGGTTCTTAGGTCTCCGATATTCATCCAATTACATTTGTCAGCAAACACTGGCTACAATTATCCTATCAGCATAACTCTTCCCTTCCTCACCATATCTCTTTATTTTCTTACACTGGGACTAGTTTTAGGTCCACAATAAATCCACCATGGATTTCATAGCAAGAACAGAAATGCACAGTGGGTCATTTCCATCCAGCGGTGTTTCTCCCTGGCTTTGGGCTGGTGGGGAGGGACGGAGGGAGGGGGCATGACTGCGGCCATGGGAGGTGCAGCCCCTCCTAGGGGCCTCTGCCCTCCTGTGGCAGAGTGAGTTGAACCATTCACCCCATCACAAGGTCCTCTCCACCTGCTGCTCAATTCCGAGGCTGATTTGGCAGAAAACAAGACTTGTGTTTAATTAGTGAGGATCAGATTTTAAATACCCTCTTACGAATTTTTTTCCCTTTCCTTTATGAGAAAAAAAGGAATAGGCTCACTAAAAAAATCCAGTTTCTTCAATTTATCATCCTAAGGTACTTTGGTTTGGCAACTGGATTATTTAGTAAACTGTGTATCATTCATTCATTCAACATATGTATCTTGAGAGCCACCCATGTTATGGACAATTTTTGGTTCTGGAGATCCAGCAATATAGAGGGCAGACAAGTTCCCTTTCCTGATGGGGCCATGAGGGAGGCTAGAAAACACAAGAAAACAAACAGACCAGAAAATATCAGGCTGAAGGCCAGGTAAGGACTTTGACTTTGTCAAAAGAGGAATTTTACTGGGAAGATATTGAATTCCTCCCAAAATCAAAGGACAGGCTGAAGAACCAAGATTTGGAAGTTCCAACACCAGAATAACTTTGAGGATCAAGGGAACTAGAAGTGACTGCCTGTGTCTTTCCAGCACCTCCATGGGTGTCAGTGAGCTCCTACTGGTATCTCCTTCTGAGTCAAGATGAGAGAGAGAGACAGAGAGAGAGAGAGAGAGAGAGAGAGAGAAACAGTTAATTGGTGTAGCGTCTTGGCCAGGGTAGGACAGACCATTTGCATTAACTGTTCCTCCAAGATTCTCTCCAATGGGAATGGTAAGTCCCTAAAGCAAAATTGTTGTGCTGTTGCAGAAGAAGGAGCAACAGATACTGAGTAGACAAAAAGGACAGATGTTGCCTGATTTTAAAGCAGTTTTCATAGAAGAGACCTAAGGGTTTTTGCTTATGCAGGTGTTCCAAAACTGGATGTAGTTAATTAGATCCAACTGGGTTTCAAGGAGGTGACAACTCCATAGTTCTCTATAGTGATGAGAACAGAGGATTTAAGTTGAGTCATTTTGAGAAGGACACTGGCAATTTAAACTGTATCAAAGGTAACAGGATAGTGAAGGATCTGGAAAGCCTGATCTCTGAAGAGTAAAGAAATTGCTCTAAATAGTCTGGAGCCCCTAAAAGAGATATTAGTTGTGTCAGTATTGTGATGTATTCTAAATGAGTTAAATAGTAAGTTTTATCCCAACTTTGAATATAATATATTATTGAATTGTATTCTATCAAATACAATTCAATAATATTTGCTATAGAAATATATTCAATTTGTTATAGAAATTACATTAGATATTTGCTATTTCTGCATTTTTGTTTACTGCTATGAAAAATGAATTTGAACCATGATAAGGTTTGAATGTTTGTTCCCTCCAAGGCTCATGTTGAAGCTTAATCCCCAATATGGTATTTGAAAGGTGGAGCCTTTAAGAGGTGATTGGACAATGAGGGCTGTGTTCTTATGAATGGATTAATCCATTCATGGATTAATGGGTTATCATGGGAACAGACTTGTGTCTTAATAAAGAGAAGAGAGCACGTTAACATACTCTTTCCCTCTTGCCATGTGATACCTTGTGCTGACTCAGGACTCTGCAAAGGGTCCCCACCAGCAAGAAGACCTTCACCAGATGTGCCCTCTCAACCCTGGACTTCTTAGCCTCCCAAACTGTAATAAATAAATTTCTTTTCCTTATAAATTACCCAGTTTCAAGTATTCTGTCGTAAGCGACAGAAAATGGACTAATACAAGCCAGACCACATTTGGGGTTTCTCCCAGTTTTAAAATTCTATGTTCTACAAATCTCATCATCTTTCCCAACCTGTTATGAGACAGCTATGTTATAAATAATAATAATATTAACATGATACCTTTGCTTGGCAAAATGTATTCTAAAATGTTTTTGTTTTATCCAAGAGTGTTTAATTAATCTTTATAATCTCCTTTTAAGTAGATAAAAGTCAGATGGAATTTCTTTCATTTTCGAGGTTAGGAAATGAGAAACATGGTGGTTCATAGACGAGGATAGAATACATTTCATTTTTTCTGGTCATGCTGAAATGTATTATTCTTATCCCTTTTGTAATAATTGTACATCTGACACTATTAGATAATTATGTCATGAAGATTATTGTCAAATAGAAAATTTGATATCTGTTCAAAAGTTACCTATGGTGTACTTGGTTGCTTAGTTGTGCCAAGGTTTTAAAAATAGTTTAAGATAAAACATGAGCACAGGATCTCAATGATGAAATCTAAGATCTTCATTTCGGGATGAAGAAGCAATTACAATCTGCAATTTAATTAGAAAAACATAGTTAAAGGAACACAGTATCTATCACAGTATCTATCCTGCTGAATATTAAAGCTCACCACAAAGGAAACCTTTATGTGACATGTGGTTGTGGCTAATTAGCCACAGTAGATGGGCTGGAACAAGTGCCTTGCTCAGGGCTAGAGGATGAACTCCCCAGGGGCCAGAGATCAAAGGTCATTTAGGAAGCAAGTGCTTAGTGTCACATGGCTTAGAATATGCCTGTCTACTGTAGTGTTTCACAATACACAGTTCATCTCCCTCTATTTTTTCTTCATATGTGACATGCAATTGCTTGGAAATATCATATGCTTGGGCTTATTAATGAAGAATTATTGATCTGCTGACCCTGAACTGAAACCAAGGCAAAGCTGACTGAACTCTAAAAACCAGCTGAGTAACTTCCCAAGGTGCTGTGCCACTAAGTAGAGTTACTAGGGGCAGTAGGTTTCAGCGGCTGCCTCCTGATCCTGGAGTAAAGGTACAAGCTCAGGTTGCAGACTACGTGTGCAGAACAGCATGTTCTCTGGAAAGAGTCCAAGGATAAAACTGGTTTTTTAATTTTGAGTTGTGTAACTTTAAGTAAGATTCTTTACTCCTCTGGGCCTTACTTATTTCATCTGTAAAAGACGTGACCAGGTCATTCTCCATGGGTGTTGTAAAAATATCAGATCAGGAGATGGGAAAATGTAAAGATACTATGCAAAGCTGACATTCTTCTGTAGAGCAAATCTGCATACGAGTAAAGAGACCTTTCCCATCCCAGTCACTCATTTAACTGGAATGTCCTCCTTGGTGATAAGACCTGCCCTGGGAGTTCTTTGGTCTCATCAGTTGGTAAGGCCACCATTAGACAGTGGGGTTGTCAAGACATTTATTCTCATTTTAACACTTGAGTGTTTACATATGCTGGGCACTGTTCTAAGGAGTTGGAAATAGTCATGAACAATAAACCACCACAAAATTCCTGCTCTCATGGACACTCTAGCAGAGCAGATTGGTCAAAAGCAAGCAAATAAATACATAATACATCAGGAGTTGAGCTATGAAGAAAAGTAAAGCTGGTTAAAGAGTTAGACCATCCTATGATCTGAATGTTTGTCCCCTCCAAAGCTCATGTGGAAGCTCGACCCCCCAGTGTGGCAGTGTTGAAAAGTGGGGCCTTGGGGAGGTGATTAGGTTGTGAGGACTGGGTTAATTATTTGTGGATTAATGAGTAAATGAATAGTGGATTATCAAGGGGCTAGACTGGGGGCTGTATAAGCAGAGGAAGAAAGCATGTGGAAACCCTCTTGCTCAGCCTGTGCCCTGTGATTCCCTGTGTTGCCACAGGACTCTGTAGAAAGTCCCCACCAAGAAGGCCCTGACCAGATGTGCTCCCTGGACCTCAGACTTTTCAGCCTCCAACACAGTAGGAAATAAATTCTATTTCTTTATAAATTATCCACTTTCAGGTATTCTGTTTAAGCAACAGAAAAGGACTAATACAGACTGTGCCTGGAGAGGGTTGCTAATTTGGTGGGGAATGCCTTCCTGATTAGGTGACATCTGAACAGAGATCTGAATGAAGGGAGGGAAGGGTCCCAGCGGAGGGATAGTTTAAGGGTCCCTTGAGAGAGCAAGCCTGGGTGTTTAAGGAACGTGGAGGAGACTACTGTGGCTGAAGCCAGGAGGAAGAGAGAGAGGAGGTGGGATGTTGGTGGTGTGTATTGTTCCAGATGGCAGTAAGGACCATGGGGAGTAACAACCTTTTTTCTTCCAAGAACTGGAAAGCATGCAGGTGACAGCTGTCTGGATTTAGGGGTTTGGGGGTAGGTTAGCATTGGCTGGGCTCAGAGCAAAGGATACCCTCTAGATGGTGCATGACCTGCGTGCTCCCACAGAGCCCCGCCCCCCGGCTCCCCACTTGGGCTTTAAGGCTCTGTGGCCACCGTCTTGAAATTCTGAATACTTTTATCTTTGCATTTGTGTTCTGGAAGTGCATTTGCTCAATGCAGCCTGTGCCTGGGGTTTGGAGCCTCGGTTCCTGCGCGGTCCTGCCTCCTGCAGCTTCCCCACTCCCGGGATTGGGTCTGGGCCACCCGCTCCTGCCCCTGCTCAGAAGTGCTGCTGCCCTCTGCCCCGATGGGGGACCAGGCATGGTGGTGGGAGGGCAGGTGGGAGCAGGGCCAGGCCTTCAGCGCATGCAGACTCGGGGCTGGCCCCTGGTCCCCTGAATGTCTGCACCCTCCCCGCAAGAATCCCTGTGCCTGAGGAAGTATGACATTAAATAGCAAGTAAAACACACCATGACAGGTCGAGAGAGACAGGAGAAGAAAAGAAACGCTATTTTCCTGCTCTTTGAACAAGGGACCCACATCTTCATTTTGCACTGGCCCCCTGGGTGCTCTTCTTGGCCTGCAATAGAGTGCTACCCGCCTTGCAGCGGCCTGCAGCGGCCCCTCCTGTGGCACGGCCTTTTAAAACTGACAAAGGCTCCTGGACTTTCCTGTGGAGCCTGCTGCCCTCTGCTGAGCCGGCCAGGCATTAGCTCACCTCGAAATCTGTGAAGAAAATGTTCCCACATTAAGAATTGCAAAACCCAATTTAAGACGATGGTTAAATCATCAATTTTCTCCCTCTGGGCTTTTGAAAGCTACTGCAGATTTAAATAGCTAATTCCGAAGTGAATTGCCTCCTAGGTAGGTGATTTTTATTCCAAAAAAAGCAATCACCAAACTTTAGTATCCAGATCCAAGATGTAAAGTATGGCAGAAACATAACCTTTTGAACAGCTGGTGATACTGTTTTGTTGTGTCATCATGTAATCTTGCTTACTGTGAATGAAATATTCTTCATAATCTTTAAAATAATTGGAATGGGCCTACACGTTAATGGTCCGGGGTTTCAAGAACACAATCATTCCCATTTTAAAGTTCTATATATCTGATGACTGTTTTATTGGACATAGGGAGAATTACTCGGGGAATATTTTTTTTAGTGATTGTAAGGCATAAAGAATTTAATATTTAACCATTAAATCACTGCCTCTGTAATAGCCTCTTCTTTTGTCAATGATGAACTTCCTGTGTATAAGCACAGGGGTGTGATTTACACAACTGAAGTCCCCGTCTAGACTCTTGCCCAAGGTTGTTAAGCTAAGAACTGATAGTTTGAACTCAATGCCAGATCCATCTGACCCCAAAGCCCCCCATCCTTCCACTATGCAATGTGTCTGCCTAATGAATGACTTTAACTCCAACTAGTTTTGCAGAGAAATCAAGTTGTAGAGATTTACCAGGTTGTGTAATTCGATAGCACATTACAGTTTATAGATGGCAAAATTGCAGCCCGGAGGAGTGCGGGGACCTGCCCTAAACTGGGTGTTAAGGGGAAGAGCTGGACTTAAACTCCAAGACCTCTTACCCTAATTCAACATATTACATTGCTAGAATAACTTAGCTTAGAAACTGGGGCAATTTTTTTAAATTCTCCCTTTATTATCTCCTGTAGGGTGTTTGGGCCCTCCACAAACTATGTAGAATGGGAGGTATGAAAGAATGACTATTCAACAGGAGTTGAAATGAATTGTATATTGGTCATGGTTTAACTGTTCTGAAAAGAGGACAGAAGCTAAGCAAATTGGCTGCCCACTTTAACATCACCCAGTGCAAACTTTCAATCAGTTGATCAATCAACAACATTTACTGAGCATCTTCTATGTACTAAGCACCAAGATAGGTACTAGACAACTAGAAATGAATGAGGTGTGAGCTCAGCTAAATGAGATGGACAAACGTGTAAATGAAAGTACACTGCAACGCCAGTCCTGCAGACACACTGCCGTGGGACTGTGGGAGGCAGAGCAACAGATCCCACGTGGGAAGATCAGGGAGGGCACCACGAAAGGACAGACATTCACCCACGCCAGCATGCCGTCAATACGCAAATGCTATTCATGCAACATTTTTCTAGTCCTTTCGACAATGAAATATGCATCCTTCGATGCCAGGTTGTACAGACAAGAGGATCATGAGAAAATCTAGAAACTGAGGGCAGGCCTGTGGCTCACTTTGGAGAATGTGGTGCCGACAACACCAAGTCAAGGATTAAGATCCCCTTACCGTTGATCTTTTTTTTTTTAAAAAAAAGAAAATATAGGGCCGACCCGTGGCTCACTCGGGAGAGTGCGGTGCTGATAACACCAAGGCCACGGGTTCGGATCCCATATAGGGATGGCTGGTTCGCTCACTGGCTGAGCGTGGTGCTGACAACACCAAGTCAAGGGTTAAGATCTCCTTACCGGTCATCTTTAAAAAAAAAAAAAAAAAGAAAATATAGAAACTGGAAATAGTAAAACTTTTTGAAAGCAACTTTATTATTTTGGCTACTAAGGGACAAAGGTGTGGGTTTGTAGAAGGTTCTAGTAAATTTAAATTCTTTGGAGGAATTGGGCAGCCAATAAAAGCTTAATTTCAGTTTGGTTAAACACAATGTAATTGAAATAGTTAAATTGGTATGCTAATTTAATTAAAAATTTAAAGTAAAAAGAAACATTAGCTAAGAGGCTAACTACTTATGTAATCTTAATGAGTTTTCAGTTTAAATATTTTTCCGATTGGAAATAGGATTAATTTTAGGGCTCCCACATATATTACATAGAACTCAGAAAAAATAAGAATGATTAATATAACTCTCTTGTTCCAGATAGATTACAAAATAACATAGTTTTAGAGTTTTAGAAAAATAGAAAATGGATTTGGTTATTTTTTAAATCTCAGAATTGGAGAGGACTGTATAGGTTCAAAAGTAGTAGGAAAATAACAAAGGAAAAAACACACAAGTTTAACTAAAAGTCAAAGTTTCCTTAGGTAAAATTTTAAAAAATCATCAAAATACAAGGCAAACTGTCACAGGGGAATAGTTATAGCAATGAGGTAATAATTATATTTTTAAAATTCTACAAATTGATAAGAAAATTTCTAACACCTTAATGGATAGATGTATTAGTCAGCTATTGTTACAATAATGCCATGTAACAAATACCCTTAAAACTTAGTGGCTTGCAACAGGAGCCTTTATTCCCACACAAATCTGCAAGCCCACTCTGATTTGACTGAGTTAGGCTGGGCTTGGCTAGATGATTGTGCTTTGGGCTGCAAGTTGGCTGGGCTTGGCTACAAGATTCTGTTTGGGTACAGGTCTACCCCAAGAGTCTGTCATCATACTAAGACAAATGCTTACCCAGGACTGGTTCTCATCAGGATGGCAAAAGTGCAAGAGATAGGGCCGAGCCTGTGGCACACTCGGGAGAGTGCTGGGCTGGGAGCGCGGCGATGCTCCCGCCGCGGGTTCGGATCCTATATGCGAGTGGCCGGTGCACTCACTGGCTGAGTGCCGGTCACGAAAAAGACAAAAAAAAAAAAAAAAAAGAAAAGAAAAAAAAAAAAGTGCAAGAGATAAACTGCCATGTTCTCTAACACTCTCTTGCCCAAGTAATATGGGCAAACACAATATCACTGGGAGTAGGGAATGGCATTCCATCCACAGTGGGAGAGCAAAAGGAACTAATCCAATTGATCACCATGGGAAAAGGAGATAAACTGGCAACCCACAAAAGAGGAAAACCACAACTAATAGACATGGAAAGATGATCAACCCCTTTAGTAAGGTAAAAAATAGAAATTAAAACTGCATCGATAGCACTTATTATTTATTAACAAAGAATGTACTAGAGAAATTAAATCACTCAACAGTAAAAATTCTTCCTGACAAGAACATGAGAACCAGGTGATTTTACAGTAGAGTTCAGCTAAACTTTCTAGAAGCAGATTATTCTTTCTTTTTTTAATTTATTTTTTATTAGCATATTCATTATATAAATCATACTTATTCTTTATGCCCCTTATCTAATTTCTCCCCCTCCCCTCCCCTTCCCCTTTCCCCTCTAGTAACCATAGATTTGTTCTCTCCATCTGATAGGTCAACTATTCCTCTGTTGGTTTGTTACCTAGATGATCTGTACAGTACTGAGACAGGTGTGATCAAGTTCTCCCCTATTATTGTAAAGCAGAAGCTTCTTCTATTACCCTGGAGTATGCTTGGTGTAGAAAGAGAAACTCTTCTTTTTTTTTTTTTTAGTCTCTGCTGGTGCCTCTCCTTGTGTCAATGCAGTTGAGGGTCTGTTGTGCTATTAGCATGGTGGCTGTGACTGCTGTTATAGAGATTAGTTGCTTTTGCAGCAACCATGGCAATTATGGTGGCTATGGTGGGCTATCTGTGTGGAAATGGTGTTTTGGGTGTGCTCTTTACCTGGTTACAGCTGAGTTCAGCTTCCTCAGCTCCATGCCTAAGGACCACGGCAGGGCCCCGGGGCTGTGGTGACAGCTTGCCTAGTTGTGGCAGTATGTGGCTTCCCCCAGCTCCATGCCTCATTCTAAAATGTTGTTGTGGAGCAGTTGGGGGGTAGGGGGAAAGGAAACAGGGGAAGGCAATAGGGTGGAAGATAGGGTGGCATGATCAAAGCCTGTGGCACCCCCCTCATTCTGGCAGGGGAGAACAGAGGGCTTCCATTGGCAGCTTGGTCATTGCTGGGCTGGATGCAGATATCAGGGGGGTGGCCATCTCTGGGCTGGTTGCAGATGTCAGGGGGGCATGGTTGGGGCCCTTGGCCCCCTGCTGCCCTGCCTCGGGAGCCCAGGGAACTTCCTGCGGCAGCTCGTAGGTTGTTGTTAGGCTGGTTGCAGATGTCAGGGATGTGTGGCTGAGGTCCTCGGCCCCCTATTGCCCTGGCTCAGGAGCATGGGATTCTTCTGGCAGTGGCCTGGGTGTGGCTGTTGGAGGCATGCCTGAAGCCTGAGGCCCTCCCCCTCCCTGGCTTGGGATCCCAGGGAGCTTCCAGTCCTTATAGGTTTTATAGATGTGCTTTGGTGGTGTTAGACTGGTTAATATCAAACTTTGTCTCTGAGCTGTGGGTATTTTGGTTTTTTTTTTTTTTTTTTCAGTTCTGTGTTGGATTATTTGCTGTTCCCACCACTTAAACTCTGCTTTGGATCTAATTTGTTGTCCTTTGCTTACTTCTAAAATGGGGGAACTTCCTCAGGGAACCAGCACTTGAGCCTCGTGGTTGAGCTAAATTGCTGCTTTGCTGCTGATTCCTTGGGGAAGGCTTTTAGTGCAGCTCAGGTTTTAATTGTTGACCTTATAAGCACTTCCGGGTCTTGTGAGGTCTGGTACACCCGAGTTGTGTGGAAACTCTGGACTGGGCTTGAATCCTCTCAGCAAACTATACCCTCTGCAGTTCCAAACTCCTGACCAGTCTCCACCGAGTGGGCCTGTGCTAACCGGAGGGCAGATCAGCTGTATATGCTGTGCCCCAATGCTCCCCTGGTGGCCTGTCTTGCCCACCACCCACACTCTAAACACCTCTCATGGGATGAGCTGCTGTCCCTTGTGATGACTCAACGGCCTCTGAGTGGCTCCTTTTTTCTGTTGTGTGAGCTCCTTGCTCCCACGTGAGTCAACAGGAAATCTGCTAGTGGTGTTGCTGGCCTGGGGGCCACCAAGGCCCTCTTCTCCCCTGCTGCCTCCAAGTAACTTCATATGAAGGACACAGCTGCGGCTTTTGTCAGTTCCTGCTCCATGTGTTCACCAGAGCCAGCCTTGAAGCGGCCAGGGCTTGAAATGATGGGAGTCGTTCTTTCTTTCTCTCATCATGGTTTCTCCCACCTTCATGCACTCCATAGGTCTCTCCTCCTCTTCCCCTGAGCTCTAGCGGCCCCAGCTTGACTGTCATTGCTTTTTAATAGTTGTGAATTGGTTGATTGTGAGAGAGAGTGATATCGGTTACCATCTATTCTGCCATCTTGACTTGAAGCCTGGAGCATATTACTCTATCTTATGTAAATTCTCCCAGAGAATTGAATGAATGGAAATATTATTAATGTATTTTATGGCATCAAAACAAGAAAAGAGCACTATAATAGAAGAAAGTTACAGTTTTATCTCACTTTTAAGCATAGATGTAAAAATCCTAAATAAAATATCACTAAAGAGAATCTAACAGTGTATAAAAAAGACAGCATGCCACAACAAGATACCACCAAATACCATGACTTAAGTAAGAGAGAAATTTTTAGCTTGGCTGGTGTAGGCTGGTGGGGCATCTGTGCTTTGATAGGTCATCCAGAGGCCTGGCTTCCTTCCACATTGTTGCTAGGTTATTCCCAAGAGCTCTGTCCTCATCTGAATAACGCAAGCTGGCCATTCCCATGTCAATGTGGTGATCAACACAACACAAGGAAAAGCTGAGGTCCAGGGAAAGCAGTGTTTCAAGGAGGAGGTACTTAGAAACTGCACTATCACTCCTGGGAAGAATAGAATCTCTCACTGGGTGGCCGTGTGCCCAGGAAGAGGAGAATGAAATTTTTGGAGACAATTGGCAACCTGCCACACTAGGAATAACACTAGCAAAAGATGTGCAAGATCTATATACAGATCATCATAAGATCTTACTGGAAGGCTTTAAAGAATATCTAAGTAAATGGAATGATATTTATGGTTTTGGAGAGAAATACTTGATAGCATGAGGTTATTAATTTTCTCCAAATTTAAAATAAAAGCCAAATGGAATTTTCATTGAAGTTGACAGGTTGGTGCCAAAATTTATGTGGAAGAGAAAGGGACCAAAAATAACCCAGAAGCATAAGGTAGAGGCACATTTCCTAGCTAATATAAAGACATTATAAATCTGTAGCATTTATGCATTGCATATTGGTGCAGAATAGAAAAATTGACCAGGAGAACAATATAAAGAGTTCAGAAAGAAGGCCACATGCTTATGCATCTTTGATATATAACAGAAGTGGCATTGCAGATAATTAGGGGAAGAAGAAACTATTTAATAAACAGTTCTGGAACATCTGGGTATTCACATGGATAAAATTAAAATTGGATTCTCACTTCACACAAAACACAAAAATCAATTCCAGTTGATTGAGTACTTAAAATGTGAAAGGCAGAACTTTAATACTTTTAGAAAAAATACGTAGGAGACCATCTTTCTAAACTTGGAATTTCTTTTTTTTATTTTTATTTTTAATGTTCAAGAAAGGCTAGAGGAATTTCGTAAACAAGACACAGAAACCCATGAAAGAAAAAGTAGGTAAATTTGACTACTTTAAAATTAAGACTTCTTTAAAACATGTCATTAGAAAAATGAAAGTCAAGGCATACTTGGGAGAACACATTTTAATACATATAACCAACAACGAATTGGTATACAGAATATGCAATGAACTTCTGCAAATCTGTAAGACAGGTGACCACATACGAGTGAAACATAAGCAAAAGATATAAACTGGTATCTCTCTCTCTCTTTTTTTCTGCAGCTGGCTGGTTCGGGAATCTAAACCCTTGAACTTGGTGTTACAGCACTGTGTTCTAGCCAACTGAGCTAACGGGCCAGCCTAAACTGGTATTTCACAAAAAAGGAAATACAGATGGCTTATAACCATAGAAAGAGGTGCTTTGTCTCATTAGTAAGCAGGGCAATACCAAGTAGGAACACAGATATTTTATACACACTAGATTGCCGAAAATTAAGAAGTCTGAACCTATCAAGTGTTGGAAGGCTGGCTGGTTAGTTTACTTGGGTGAGTGTGGTGCTGGCGACGATGAGAATAAATGGAAAATCTTTTATATTGCTGGTGAAAATGTGCATTGGTACAGCCAGACTGGAAAAATATTTGGCACTATCTTGAGTACTTTTTGATACCTAAAGTGATTTTTATGAGATGTTCATACGGATTCATAACAACAAAAAGTAGAAATAACCCAACAAGAAAATAATGGAGTATCATAGAGCAGTGGAAATGAATGGACTTCAATTACATGCTACAACATCAATGGATCTTAGCAACATTAAGTTGTGTAAAAATAGCAAGCTGCAGAACCCTATTAAGTATGGTACCATTTTTATAAAGCTAAAAAACCTCACCAATATATTATTCACATGTGAGAAAATTATTTTAAAAGAAAGACAAGAGAATAATGAACATGAAATTCGGGATAAAGCTTGTGTTGGAGGGTGGGGTGAGGAGAAGGGGAACGGGGCAGAGATGAGGCCCCCCAGTGGGTGCAGGCTTGGGTCAAGATTTCATGTGCATTATTTTGTTTTATAACTTACGTCCATGTTGCAGAAATTCTTCTGTAGTTTTCAATGTTATATTTAAATATATGACAAATAATAAGAAAAGAAATCTGATGCCATTTTATCTAATTTGCAAAGATTTTAAAAAGAGATTAAGAAAGGTGAAATAGCCTTTTTTGCACATTGATGTTAAGAGTATAAATTACTCGAATTTCTTTCTCTCTATGCATGTACACACACATGAGTATATGTACATATAATCCATTATATGTAGCCATAAACATGTTAAGTTCTCTATTCCAATAATTGAATTTTGGTGAAATAAAGGCTAAAAAACTCCTTGAAATTAAAAAAAAAAAGAGTTATGCCCACAAAAATGGAGTTAGCAAGTTCTTTTCCACCGTGGGGACCTGTCACTCTCCCTCTACCTGGAAGGCTCTCCTGAGACCTGTAGCACGAGGAGCCAGGCATACGGAGCTCCAGTGGAGGACAGTCTCACACCCAAAGTACATGCCCAACCCCTCCAAGATTCTGTCATACAATCCTATTTATTTTTCCCGTGGTCCTTGCACAATCTGTAATTGCCTAGGATATATGTCCCTTAAGAGCAGTGTCCATGTCTGATGTTTTTACAGCTGTCGCACTGCACTGCCACAAAGTAGGTGTCCAATGAATACCTGTTGAGACCTGAAGGAATGTTAAGTCATGTGTGTCCCTGCATTGTGCAGATTTTACAATCCTGTTTGGATTTTGGGGGTCAATATTTGCTGTTCTCTAGAGAAATGCCTTTCTGAGATCTTAGGTAAATGCTAGAAGATTCTTAACCAGCTAAGAAAACCTCTCGAAAGGTCTTCTGTGATTAGGTTTTTAGATACTATAACAGAACGTAACAATCTGGGACATTAGGAAAACTGGCTTGACTGTATCAGGTTTCCTGAGAAGGATTCTTTATATGCTACAGATTGTTTAAAATCTACGTGTACACTTTCAGTAGGCTTTGCCATAATAACACGTTTATTCCACCATAAATACATGAAATAAGCAAAGGGAAGCAAAGAAAATGTCTTTCAATGTACAGTATTTTAATTAATGTCACATTCTCAAGGGACTCATAATGCATTTGAAATTCAAGTAGCATAAAGAAGATTGTAGTCATTCTTATTTTACTGATGTTTCAGCCATGGCAAATGATTGCCTAGGGGAATTTATCTTAGGTCTAGGGACAGAATTTATGATGATTTTGTATCATATCCCATACTTTATGCCACTAGAAACCCAAAACCAGAGCAGTCTCAAATTGGAGGAAAAACAGACTTTCAGGGCAAACGTAAAAATGTATGCATCATTTAGGCAAAGACCTGTCAACCCAGTTTGTGCCAGTTTGTTCTTTAGGTTATTAGCTATAGTCCTCTAAATTGTAATCAAATTTCAGAAGATCAAAAAGTCCTTAAGCTTTTGGATATTAGAGCCAAGTGAACACTGCTGAGGGAGGGAAAGACAGACAGGAAAGGCCAGCTCTGGGTACACTGTCAGAAGATGGGAAGTCTGCCTTTGTGCCTCTGGCTGTTCTGTTCTGCCTTCCCCATCCTGGGTGAAAGGATTTCCAGTCTCCCCAGAGCTAGGCTGGTGTTACACCTCTTTTCCCTGTGTAACAGAGATGAAAAAAAAGAATTACATGAATACTCAAGCACTATGTATGCACTGAGGCCCAGACAGACTGCACTTCAGTAATTTCCTCATTATGAGGGCTGAAACTGAATGTGTCAGCCCCGTCCAAAGTTAGCCTCCCCCTTTTATTGTAAAGACAGGGAAGTTTTACAAGAAAATTCAATTGATTTCAAACATTACAAAAACACAAGGATATCAGCAGAATTATGGCTAACAAATGGAAAACTAGTTACATCACTGAAATAAGCAAAGTGACATTCAATAATGCAATTTGCAAAAGGTTAAGTCAATCCACCAGCAAAAGCTTGTTCTTAGCAAATACTGTGTTTTCTTACAGCTGTTTCCTCAGTATTTTTACATAACAATAAAGCAACTTAACATATCAATTAGTAGGTTAACCTGCTCCAAGGGCATTTGTTCTTGCTGTGTTATAATTTTTTTATCTATGTCAGAGAATTTAGACTGGGGAAACTTTCCTGTCTTTGCAAGGTTAACGTTTCTATATGTAATTGTAAAAAGTTAGGTTAAACCTGAAACTGTAGGACTTTGGAAACGAGGCCCTGTGAAATACATTCGCTTTATAAATGTTGGTGTACTCCACAGGCCGGTGGTGGCAGAGCAGAGGCAGAGGGATGGGGAGCATCTGGGAGGCCTAGAGTCTGGTGTGCATGGACCACGACGCACAGGAATTGTGTGCCTGGGAGCTGGGCAGTATGTCCAGGGCGGGGAGGCCACTGGCTGGGGGATGTCCACACACCCATCAGCCTTGCACAGCTTCAGGCCCAAACTCCCAGAAAGCCAAGGCTGCCACACTGGTCCTAGATGCAGCAGGTGCTCTTGTTGTGAAAATCACCCCTTTGCCTTCTATATTACTTCAATCCCTGGTTACATTTTTAAAAATTGCCGTAAAATACGCGTAATATAAAATTTACCATCTGAACCGTTTTTAAGTGGCACCAAGGACATTTGCATTGTTGTGCAACCGTCACCACCATTCATCCCCAGAATGCTTCTTGTCTTGTAAAGCTGAAACTCCATACCCATTAAACGTCAACTCACCATGCTCCTCCACCTCCTGCCCAGCCCCCAGCGACCACCCTTCTACTCTCCGGCTCTATGAATTTGACTAGTCAAGGTATGTCATGTGAGTGGAGTCATGCAGTATTTGTTCTTTAGTGTCTAGCTTATTTCACTTAGCATAATGTCCTCAAGGTTTATCCATGTCACAGCATATGTCAGAATTTTGTTTCTTTTTAAGGCTGAATGATATTCTGCTGCATGTATATACCACATTTTGTTTATCCATTCATTGTCATGGACATTTGGGTTTTGTCTACCTGCTGGCTACTGTGAATAATGCTGCTATGAACACGGGTGTAGAAATATCTGTCTGAGTCCTGGTTTTTAATTCTTTTGGGTATATACCTAGCAGAGGAATTGATGGATCATATGGCAATTCAATTTTTAATTTTTTGAGGAACCTCTGTACTGTTTTTTTATAGTGGTTTCACCATTGCACATTCCTACCAATAATGCACAAGGGTTCCAATTTATCCACATTCCTGCCCTGGTAACATTTTATGTGACAAAGTATATCACTGGGACATGTCTGCTTCATTCCAAAGAATATCATCATACATCATATCTGGTTTATTCTTTTCTCTTAAGCTTCCATCTCATGCCAATTTTTTTTTTTTTTGGCAGCTGGCCAGTATGGGGATCTGAACCCACGACCTTGGTGTTAACAACATCATGCTTTAACCAACTGAGCTAACTGGCCAGCCCTTCATGCCAATTTTTTTCTTATCAAAAGCCCAGGACTTGGAATGGTTTGGTTCTGGGAGAGTGGTACAGAGAGCAGCCAGGCCACCAGGAATAAGCCTTAATATTTACAATCATCATGAATTGTATGGCACTTACAGCTTCTAAAACACTTTTGTTTTCATTATCTCTTTGATTCCTGTCCTACAAAGTAGGTGATATACTTTTTATTATTCCTCCTCCCATTATAGATGCAGAAAATGAGGCTCACAGAAATTGGGTAACCTGCTTAGGTTATACAGCCAATGTCAGACTGGAAACAACGTCTTCTGATTTTGACACTTTGGTGCTATTCCTATCCCACTGCAAGACTTCTGCAGTCTACTCCACAGGCACATGCACAGAGACCAGTGTAATTATTCTCCTTCCAGATATTTGGAGGGACTAGATATTCTAAGAAAAAAACAATCCTTGATTCAAATCCTTAAAAAGGTTGTAAACTGTTCAATTAGTATTGGATAATAGACACTGCTCATGGACCTCTGTAAATCCCTAAAAATGTCATAAACTATCCAGTTAATATTGGATAATGGACACTGCTTGTGGACCTCTATAAATCCTTAAAAATGCATAAACTATCCAGTTAATAGTGGATAATGGACACTGCTTGTGGACCTCTGTAAATCCTTAAAAATGCATAAACTATCCAGTTAATAGTGGATAATGGACACTGCTTGTGGACTTCTGTTAATCCATTTGGTTCCACTGTTTGCTCTAGCTGCAGCTGTGGCAGCCAGTTTCAAGAGGCTCAGACCAGCCTCATGCCAGAGTCACCAGACAGCACCTCACCTTGATTCTGCCCTGGGCATCTCCTGTTTTCCTCCCTGAAGAACCTCTGGTGTACAGGTACGTGGGGTACCTGTAGAAACTTCTCATCTCTCACACAGGCACACCCTGGAAGAGTGGGAGAGTTAAGACATGTGGACGACCCATGACCAGTAGAAATGGAAGCCAGTGGCTAAAGAGTGTGACCCTTTTCTCTCCCAGGAAGACATTTCTGAGATGCACTCCGTAAAGCGTTCTTCATAAGGACCTGGCAAGATGTAGTATTATTCACACTTGGTGGCCAACTCAATAATGCATACAATATTGGTTTTCCATCCTTTCATGTTCTCCAACTCCCTCCATATAACTGCTTCTTGGATCACTGGCCCAATAATCTGCCTGAATGTAAGTTTCTCCCTACGTCCTCTTAGGATGTGCTTTCAGGGGAACCTATGCCAAGACAGTCAGTTCTAGAAGTGGCTCTGGAAAGCAGACCCTCAGGATGGGATTTTGACTGGCGTGCTTCCCATTCAGACAGCTGCAGGCACAGCCTCAGCTGGTTTCCCATGACAAAGTCAGTGCCATGATATAAAACAAGTAGGGTCCTGAGATCTTGGACAGGGATGTTTGGGTTGACAAGCCAATGTGCTTTCAATCCCCAGATTTCCTTGAGCCATCTGGACTGGTAAAAGCAGCCCTGTCTCTTTTGCTGAGGAGAGAACACCCTGCTAACTTTATTTCCTGTAAAGATCTCACCTGAGGCAAACTCCTCATAATATTATGCTGTGCTCCTCCAGACATGCCCCCACTGTCCCTCCAGTGCCTCCAGGCTGGCATGCACAATCAGCTCTCAGGTCAGTCTGAGCAGAAAAATGCAGACTCTCCTGCAAGAAGAAAAAACTTTTATACACACACACACACACACACACACACACACACACACACACACACACATTTTGCGGCTGAACCTTCTCCGTGGTATGTGTGCTAAACTGTTGGCTGATGGATGGTGCTGTGTGGTCAATAGTTAAAATATGTTGGTCCAAGAACCACAGGGCATAAGTAGAATTAGGCCCTCTTATTAATACTTCCAGTGACCCTCTCATAATTTGCCCTTCCTCTAAAACCTTGGACTTTGCTGGATTAGAGTCCCCGATTTACTGTGATGTTCCAAAGAACTTGAAGCTACAATGACCATCTGGTCACTTTGAGCTCCCCATGCCAATAGACCAGCAGGCAAAGGAAGGAGTTATTATTCTGGCAGGAGATATTGACCCTGGATATCACGAGGAGCTAAAATTGTTGCTGTATGATTGCTCAAAAAGAAGTATGCTGGAATGCAGGAGACTTACTTGCCATCTTTCACTACTTGATGCCCAGAAACTGCAATAAATGGATAATTGTAGTAGCTATTCTCAAAAAAGTCAAGGGAACTAAGAGCTCAGGTCCCTCAGGGAGGAAGGTCAGGGTCACCTCACCTGATATGCAGCCAAGCCTGGCCAAAGCCCTGGCAGAGATAAAGAAAATCTGGAATGGGAAGTAGAAGAGGAACATGTTGATTATCAATGACTTTCTAGGAACCAGATGCAACAGGAGAGACTATAGCTTGTCATTCTAACCCACTGGTATGAAGTCTCTTTAAAGATTACTGCTGGCCACCACTGTGAAGGAAACTGGGATGGCTTGGACTTACTGTAAAACGCAAGAGATACTAGTGGTGCAAGGAGACATATCTGAGAAGCATTTTATAAGAACCCAGCAAGATCGAGTGTAAGCCATTTGGAGCAGTGGCTGACTCTGAAGAAATGTTTGTTTTCCTCCTTCCTTCGTCCCTTTTTGCTGTTCCCTGGGATCACTTCCCAAATAAACCACCTGCACACAAAACTTTGTCTCATGTTCTGCATTTAGGAGAACCCAGACCATAATAACACATTTTGATGTATAGCTAATCTCACAAAAAAGTAAAAGAAGTTGACCAGGCTCTAAAATAAAAAGAGAAAGAAGGAACTGAACCTACAGTCATAAGCAATTAATGAGTAGATTGCCTATAAAATAGGGTTTGACTGTTTGGGGGATAGAAGATTAGGTATTTGGTTTATACAAGGAAAATGTTGGAACTAAGACCTCTGCATACATTGTCAGTAAAAGGGTAGATTATAGAAAGGCCCATCCATCAGTAAAAGGAGTCCAGAAGGAAATCAAACATGATCTCTAAACAAAGAATTACCAAATATATGAGGATACAATGAGTGAATGTCAGCAGAAAAATTGTCATAGACTGAATGTGCTCCCCTACTATTCATACCTTGAAATCTAATTCCTAATATCATGGTATTTAGAGGTGGGACCTTTGGGAGGTAATTAGCTCATGAGGGTACAGCCCTCATGAGTGGGATTTGTGCCCTTTAAGAAAAGGCCAGAGAGCCAGCTCACTTTCTTTCTATCATGTGAAGGTATAAGGAGAAGGTGGCAATTGCAATCCAGAGGAGAGCCCTCACCAAAGCCCAACCCTGATCTTGGACTTCCCAACCTCTGGAACTGTGAGAAATAAATTTCTGTTCTTTATAAACCACCCAGTTTGTGATATTTTGTTATTGCAGCCTGAAATGATTAAGACAAAAAGCAAATAACATTATTATATGCTCAAGGATTTCAGGTATTGTACTAATCATATTTTAAAATTTAAAAAGTATTTTAAGGTTTGCTGAAATTAAACAGGGAACTGAAAATATGAGAAAAGAATTAGAGACTATAAAATGAATGGGCATATTTGGAAAAGAACTAACTGGAAAGAAATAAGAACTAAAGAGAATGTCAAGAAAAGTTTAATGAATGGGATAAACTGTTGATTAGATACTGGTGGTGACAAATTAGTGAAATAAAATAGAGATAGGAAGAAATTATCTAGAATTCAGAGAGAGGGAGAGAAATAAAAGGCTGGGGTGGGGCGAGTGGGGTGAGAAAAATAGACTAAGAGACACAAAGAGTAGAATAAGAAAGTCTAACGTGCATTTTTGGAATTCCAGAAATATAGAATGGGGAAAAAGTCAGTATTAGAAGATAGTACTAGAGAATTTTCCAAAATTGGCAAAAGACAACAATTGTGCAGGAAGCACAATAAATCACAGTAAAAGGAATAAAAAGAAATCCATACCTAGACACAAAGGACCAAAGTGCAATGCCTCCCGACATCCACAACCAGCCCAGCAACAACCCCTGAGCTGCTGCTGGAAGTGCCCTGGGTTCCCAAGCTGGGGCAGTGGGGGGCTGAGGGCCTCAGCCACACTCCCCCCGGCATCTGCAACCAGCCCAGCAACAACCACCAAGTACCACTGGAAGCACCCTGGGTTCTTGAACTGGGGTGATAGGAGGTTGAGGGCTTCACCCACACCCCTGGACATCTGCATCCAGCCCAGCAATGACTGAGCTGCCACTGGAAGCCTGCTGTTCTCCCCTGCCAGAATGAAGGGGGTGCCATGAGCCTCAACCATGCCCCCCCTTCCTCCTCCTCCCAACCTATTTTCCTCCCTCTTCCCACCTCCCCGTTCCCCCAACTGCTCCACAACAACAGCTTAGGATGTAAAAAAATAATAATATTAATAAATAAATTTTAAAAAAATCAAAAACAAACAAACAAAAAGCACCAAAGTGCAAAACTGCAAAGACAATGAGATCTTATAAGCAAACAAGGACAGATGACTCCCAAAGGAACAACAGTCGAACTGGAAATGACTTCACAGCAACATCAACTGAAGTCTAATGACAATGGAAAATATTTTCAAAGGGCTGAAAACATGGATAACCCAGGACTGTAAACATGGATAGCTATCATGCAAAAACAGAAATGAAATAAAGACATTTTTAGGGAGACAGACTGGAGAATGTTTATCACCAATAAGCATTCATGAAGGAATTTTTGATGATGTAGTCCAGAAAGAAGAAAATTGATCTCAGAAGGAAGATCTGAGATTCAAGAAGGAATAGTGAGCAAACACTGATTATAAAATAATAACAGTGTCTAATTTGGGGGGTGAAAACCCCCCACTAAAATATTGCATGACATCATGTAAGACGGGCAGGGAGTGATTGGTGTGTAAGTGCTCAAAAGTCCTTTATTGTTTGGGAGAAGCACAGCGACATAAAAAAATTAGAATTTCTGGTTACCTATATACAAGTTTAAGGATAACTGCTGGAAGAAAAAAGTAGAGCATATAATTTTTTTAACAGGAAATATAAAACAGCAGAAAATTTCCCTTAATCAATCTTAAGAATGGCAGAAAAGAAGATGCATAAAAAAGCAGGACCAATAGAAAGCACAAAGTTATATAGTGAGAATAGGTTCAATTGTGCAAGTAATTGTAATCGTTTTAAATAGGGTAGGTTTACAAATTAAAAGACAGATGTTGTCAGATTGAATAAAAATAACCAGATATTGCAAAGGTACATGGAACACACCTAAGTAAACAAAGTATAGTTAAAAGACAGAAACAGGTACATGGCTATTATTAGTGAAAAGGAAGCATCTGTAGCAATACTTACATCAGAAGAAAATATATTTTAAGGTAAAAAGTATTAGGGAGAAAGAGACTCACTACATAATGATAAGATACATTTTATCAGGAATATATAACATTTCAAAACTTGTTTGCCCCTAATAACATAGCTCCAATAAATATGTAAAGCAGCAGCTCACAGGACTGCAAAGAAAAATTAACAAATTCAGCATCATAGTGGGGAATTATAATACTCTTCTCTCACTAACTGATAGCTCACAGAGACAAAACATTAGAAAGGATATAGAATATTTGAAACAAAAATTTAAAATGTTTTATCTAAAAAGCCCAACATAGAACCCTGCACCTAAGAGTTAGAAGATACACATTCCTCTCAAGAATATGGAGTATTTATGAATAGGCCGCAAACCAAGTCTATATCGATTTTAAAGAATCTGTATTAAACAGACCATAGTTTCTGGCCACAATGTAATTAAATTAGAAATTAAGAGCAAAAAGATATCTAAAAAAGCCTCATGAATTTAGAAATTATAAACACACTTCTAAATAACTTGTGGGTCAAAGAAGTAATTGTAATGGAAATTAAAAATTTAAAATTTAATGATATTGAAAGTATCACAGATAAAAATATGTGGGAAATTTATAGGAAAAAAGAAAGACTACAAACCAATGAGCTGAGCTTTGAACTTGAGAAGTCAGAAAAAGAACAAAATAAACCCAAGGAACATGGAAAAGAGGAAATAATAATAATCAGAGCAGAAATTAGTAAAATTATAAATAAAATACAATAGAATCAAAACATTCAAAAACTGGTGGGGTTTTTTTTGTTTTTGTTTTTTTCTTTTTGCAGCTGGCTGGTATGGGGATCAAACCCTTGACCTTGGTGTTAGTAACATCATGCTCTAACCAAAAAAAACTGGTTCTTTAAAAACACATGAAAAAGACAAACCTTAGGCATAATAAAGTAAGGAAAAAAAGATTAAGAAAAAAGACACATCTAAACAATCTTAGAAACGAAAATGGCTATAACTACAGAAGCAGCAGGTATTTTAAATGAATAAGAAAATACTGTAAACAACTTTATGCCAGTTGTGGGGAGTACAGAGATGCTCCTTCCAGGAAGGACTTGTCACCTCAGCTGTCCATTGAGCAGATGCCTCACCTGCAGAGAGCCGTTGCCTGAGAACACCCCTACCCCGGACAGTCCGCGTCTGATGGCGATCCAGCATTGACACGGAGACCAAACCAGTTCTTCCACCCTGAGACACCGCTGACCCTGTCATATATGCTGTAATATGCTGTGGTGAGCCTGTAAATGTTTAACAGCTGGCTCTGTGGGGGAAAACACCTTGATCTGTAGTGTTTGCTGATTTCTGTGGAGAATATATGCCCTCCGAGGACGATTTCAAGCTACCAAACAATATCACTAAACGTGGAGTTGGGAATACCCCCCACATAGCACACTATCGTATAATATTTTCACCATACAGATATGCTAGTTGTGAATAAATTCAAGAACATTAATTAGGAAGTGATGAGTTTTGAGTATTTATTAAGTTTGTTTTTAATTTAATATATAAGCTGTATACAATTATAGATTTATATAGTCTTTAATAATGGCTGTGTTTAAAAACTGGTTCACGAAATTCCTAAAAATTGAATGAATGGTGCTCTTGGGCTGGTAGGAGCAGGCTCGCGCACAGCACCCCGAGCACGCTCCGGAGCTCCCCGTGGATTTGGCTTGAGTCATGATTCAATCTCATTCTTGGTCCCTTCACGCTGGCACCGACCCCTCATAACTCTCCTGCTGTTTGGTGAGCCAGGCTGCTGCCCAGGTGTCCTTCACAGCTCGCAAACATTGCTCTATTCCTTCTTCCTCAGTCCTTTCCCACTGGCGTTTCAGCAACTTGGACTTTCTCAAGGTGGATGGATGCCTCTGGCCTACATACATGCTCCTCAGTCTGGCAAGGCTCGGGGAGAATGCTCCCAAGGCCTGCTCTGGCAGACACCATCGCTGCCCTGGGCCACATCTCCTTGGCCACCTCCCAGCCACAGCTCTGATGGGTGCTGTTGACCCTGTCCCACCTCAGGGATGCTGCCACGGGCCACTGTTTTCAGCCTCAGGGCCTTTTTTAAAGCCCTGAATGCCTTTTGAGTTAAGCCCCAAAGGCAATTCCAATCAATAGAGAATGGGAGCCAGAGGGTGAACGCTCAGCCCCATGTCTCTGAAAGGTGAGCTTCTGCAGAACTGACAATTCCGGGAGGACTGTTCATAAGCTTCCCAGAGATCCTGGTAGTATGGTGCGCCTGTGAGCCTGTTGTGTGCAGTGGTGCCCTTGAAAATACACCTTTATATTGCCTTCTCATACTTCCCTGTCTCCATATCTCAATCTCATTACTTCTGCTTCCTGGCATTACCTCCCAAAACCAACCGAGATGTATTGGAGAAAACACCTGTGCAGGATAGTGCAGGAGGTAGAAGGAGTTTGGCCTGCAGCTGAGAAGAGCCTTCAGACTGCGATGCAGGTCTGACACTTGAGAATGGAGAGAGGAAAAGGAGGAAGATTGGGTAGAAAGAGCCCCAGATGGCAGCACAGTCCTGAGGAAGCCCTGGCCAGGTGGTGGGAGTTCCTAAGCAAAGGCCGCCTGGTCAAGGGGACATGCAACAGGCAGAAAGGGTATAGTTCTAGTGCTCCTACCATGCTCAATTGTGGGCTGGGGACAGCTGAGGGACGTGTGACCTTGGTGTGAGTGCTCTGGTGAATCCAAAGTGTGACAGCTGGAGGCTCTCAGTTATGCTCCTGAGATCTGAGGGGCTCACCTCGGTGCTGCCAGACAGGCGTCTCTACATATTGATAGAGGTACTGGGCCTTTGTAGAAGTTGCTAAGGATGGGCTCTGCCTTCAGCCCAAATAGAAGGAAAGGAGAGAGTGCTCGAGGGAGAAGGTTGGTGGTGAGAAAGATAAGGTGCTGTCTGGGGTGGCAGGGGAGGACCCACCCACTTGGTGCAAAGAAAGGTGAGTTTCTGGAGAACTACATGGACAGCTTGGTTATGTGGCAGCTGGAATGCATGGGGACATGCATGAAACCAGAGAGGCTGCCCGAGAAGCCTCAAGGACAGAGACCATCTAGAGCTACCTGTGACCAGAAAATGAAGAGAGTGTACTGCACTTCTAGGGTGAGATGGGCAAAAATACCAGGTGTTGTCTGGGGCCAGCGTGAACTTGGTGGAAGGCAGCTAGCTGGGTCTGCTCACTGGGGCATGGTGCCTGGCAGAGGGTCTGTGAGAGGTAGATCACCAGAGGAGAAGCGAGAGGACTCAGTACTTAAAAGTAAACGTCGTTTTCCTTCTCCATGCCGGCCTGCGTCAGGCTGGGAGCTGGTGGATGGTAGGGCCGGCCTGCGTCAGGCTGGGAGCTGGTGGATGGTAGGAGGGGAGTGGGAACGCTTAAATGGAACGAGAATAAAGTTTTGATTTTGATTGGACTGGACTTTTTAATACCACCGAATCAGACTGTTTATTAGCACCTGAAAGTGCCAGAAAAAGCCATGCAATCTGCCCTAGATTCTTCCAGAGGATAAGGGAGATCGGATAGAATAATCTTAAAAGACAGTGGTGTGAAAAAAAATGTGCTATTTCACGATTTTCCTTCACCAAGTAGTCCCGGTTGTTAAAAAAAAAAAAAAAAAAAAAAAAAAAACCGGTATAAAATATTGCTTAACACAGTAGTTTGAGAAAAGACACTCCCTAAAAAAAAAAAAAAAAAAGCCAACCGAAATAGTGCAAAGGCCAGCACCATCATTTCATGTTTATAATGATAAATCTTTATTCCATTGCTGCTTGAACCAGAGGCTGCAGAAGTCCTCACTGCTTGGGGGAGCCGGAGCATTTCAGATGGGATTGGAAGGGTCTCTGAGAAGACATCAACTCATTTATTTACCATAAGAGGTCAAGGCTTGCAGGAACCCCTCGAACAGTGCGTAGGCGCATTTGGTGCTTATTAAATGCAAATAAGCCTGCTTCCAGAAAGAAACGCCCGCCTTTTCCGCAGACCCTTTCGGAGACCGGCTTCGGGCTCTTGCGAGTCAGGAACGCTGCTGCCTCCAAAGTTCCTGCCAATGCTGAACCCCAGTTCTTTCTGCTGCTCATAATCCCAAGCCGCTCCCTTTTCTGTCTTAAGCGGAAAACAGCAGATCCACTCCTTGAAGCCCGATAGCCGTCAACTCGGTTTTACTCCTTCCTTCACCTGGGGTCTCCTGGTACTCGGGGACCGCGGTGGCCGGCGGGGCCGCCGCCCACCGCTGCTCGGACCCGCAGCCGGACGGCGCGCGCGCAGGGGCGGCCGGCAGAGGGCGCTGCGTCTCCCAGCGGCGAGGCTGCGGTCGGCGGCGCGGGGCGCGGGGCGCGGGCCGGGAGGAGGCGCCGGGTCTCGGCGTGTGCGTCTCCCGGCGGCCGGGAGGGGGTGCGCGCCGCTGCCGCCCCGCGCGGGCCCGCTCGCCGCCCGGCCGCCGGCACCGCGGACCGCACCTCGCGGGCGAGGCGCACGGGCTGCGCGGCGCACTCCGAGGCTCGGGCTGGGCGGCCGCCGGCCCCGCGGCTTCCCTTTGTCCGGGCGAGGCGGCCGGAGGAGCAGCCGCTGCAGCGGCCGAGCCGGGGAGCGCCTGGGCGACGTTTCGGCGGTCCCGGCCCCCGGCGGTCCCCAGCGCTCGGAGCGGGGGCGGCGGCCTGGGCGGTGCCTGCGCGGAGGTGAGTGCGGGGGCGCGAGCCGGGCGCAGCCGCCGCCGCGGCCGGGCGTGGGCGGGCGGAGGTGACAGCGCGCCCGGCGTCTCCAGGTGCGGGGGCGCCTGTCGTCCCCCACCTGCGCCACCTCGGCGGGCTCCCGGGGCAAGTTTGTCGGCCCCGTTTTGCGGAAAGCCTTGACCGGTCGGCGGAGTGCAGACCTGTCGGTGATAGAAAAGTCCAGCTGGGGAGGAGGAGGACGCAGCGTGTTGGAACCTGGTTCGGGATGAGAGTCTCCCTCAGGGCAGTGGTGGCCTCTTGGACATCTTTTTGGCTCCTTCTGACCCAGGTGAGCGGCCTGTCTTCTGCACCGTCCGGCGGGGTCGGGCTGGGCTCCGGCGCCTGCCTTCTGGAGGCTGCGGGAGGACAGGTGCACGAGGCGGGGAGCGGGGCAGCGCGGTCTGTCGGGCTTTTCGCTCCTCCGAGCACTTCTTTTCTGCCCGCATCGCCTGCTCCGGCCGGGGTCGTGCCGTGCATTCGGCGCCTTCGCGGGCTGCCGGGTTAAACGCCCCCTGTTTTAGAGGCGATGTTAGGTTAAAGTGAGGCCCCCTCCCCTCGCTTTGGATAATTTGGTCTGTGTCTTCGTCTTAATTTAGTATGAATGTGTCACTTCCTTCGAGCTTTATAATGGTAAGGCAGTGAAGCGCCTTGCTACATCCATTTTTTCGTTCTGAGCCTGTGCACAGAAGGAATTGCAGGCACACAAGTGATGTTACTACCGTTCTATTTTAAATACAAACACGGAAAGAAGTACTCTTGGCAGGATACCAAAGACGCTTGTACTCTCTGTTATATAAGTGCTTTAAAAATATGTGCTCATTGGTGCAAATAAAAAGTTATGAGTGATTGCCGGAGCATCTAAGACAGCGTGAAGATAAGTCAGAACCATAATTTCTGTTTTAAACTGAAACTTTACTTGAAGGTCTTAGCTTGAGATACCCTTTTAAGATAATATAGGACTCTTTAAAAAAGTCATTAGGTAGAATTGTAAACCATTACAAAATAAAATAGATTTTGTAAAGCTTATTATGAAAATTGATGAGAATTTTTATTAACTACTTACTGATAGTGATAAAAAAAATCCCACAGATATCCTTTATGGTTTTCAAACTATTGAAATGATTTTATTTTTGATATCTGATGGAAACTTAGTCATTGTGAGTTACCAGTTATTAAAGATCTGTCTCTTCTCCCCACCCCCAAATAAAACCTTTGCTCACTTTTATGTTTATTTTTTCAGGTAAGAGGAAGACAAAAGTAGAAAGTGTAAGACATACTGATGTCTAGGCAACCCCCTTTTTGGTGCTTCCTCATATCCTGTTCTAATTGGTTTGGGGTGATCCCTTGGCATCTGTAATGTTAAAAGCTGTCCAGATGATTCTAATGTGTAGCCAGGGGTGAGACTCATTGGAGAGCATTGTTTCTTTTAATTTGTCACATTGTAGCCTACGGTGTGGCTAGAGTGGTTTAAGGTAACTAAAAAATATGTGGGTAGAAATATGGGAAGAGAAAAATGGTATTGGAAAGGAGATATGTTGAAGAATTATAGCATGCACACTTTTGTATTTTGTCTAAATCTTTCTCGATTGTTTTTCCTGCAAAGAATGGTCAGTGTTTATCAGGGACCCATGATTCCATGCAGAATACTTATGGGAGTCCTAAGTGGTACATTTCATTGTGCAGAGGTAACAGTGACAGTTGGGTAGTAATGTCAGGATGTTCCTTTATGTTTATATGATAAAATAATAAAGTCTACTTGAAGATTATTTTCCCTGTCAAGTTAACATTATGTTAATATAAACTAGTAAATTAAGTTCAAAAAACTTTTATTGTTTTTAAGGTCAGAAATAAACCTGGCTGCTGAATCAGTGTTTTCTGTCTACCTTATGTAATTCTAAATATCCAGATCTGGGAGCAGATCTTATGGATGGTTTATGAAGGCTTATGTAAGAACTACGACTGTGCTTTTGGTACTCCATTAAACTCCCTGTTTTGGCTATTACATAATTGACACGGAACTAGACAGTTAAAGCCAAAATCGGGGGAGGATGCACAAGCCAGTCCCACATACGCACTTTTATAATGAATTGCTGCTGCCAAATTAGAGGGAACAGCAGGGATGGTGGTTTGTGAAAGAGAGATAAGAATAGCATCTTGAGAATTGATGTAATAGAAGACCGTTATGCTTAGTGATTTTTTTTAGGAATTTGAATGCAGTGGTAGAAACTTCTCTAGGCTTTTATATCTCCCAAAAGAGGTGGATTGACTGGGAAACTAATGAATCTTAAGCTTCGAGCCCCTCACACAGGCTTTTTCTGAGTCCCTGGGAGGGGTATTCACATGGTCACACCTAAGTTTGTATTTGTAGTTTTGCATTCTTTTTAAAATAGGGAGTGTGCTCTTTCTACCCTCCTACCCCCCAATTATATAAAACTAAGGTTCCACAAACCCTGAATCTGCCTGTTTTCAAGTTATGTTCAAATGTTGTCAACTGATAAAGTTGCCTGATTTTAATTTTTGTCATCTTATGAAAATATAAAAGTAAAGAAATCAGGCCAATATTGTAGTTGACCTGCTGAGAAAATGCAAATTGCTATAACCTAGGACTGTGTGGAGCTGCTGGAGTCAGGTGGTTACCTGGAGAACCAGCTCTTTGCTTTGTGATCTCATACGAATGGGACTTTTTTGGATCTGAGTGTGAGTTGGAGGTGGAAAAAAGTGGAGATGGGGCAGAGAAAGGAGGAAAGTGGGTTACAGCTCTTCCATGTCTTAGAGGCAGGCTGCCAAGGGGAAGGGAAGGAAAAAAGCTACTACTAAAAGATGCTTCATTAATAAAAAATTAATAGGAATAGATAGCATCGGCTCCATGGGAGATCCTTGTATAAGCTCCTAAGGATCAACCTATAATATGAATCTTAAACACTGAGCAAACAAAATCAGACCTGGAAAATATTCTGCAGGAAACAAATGCAGGTTGGAAGGACGGGATTAACAATTGGCTTATGCTGATTAGCAGTTTTTATGAGCAAATGGGGGGCTTATTATATGTCCACCACAAAAGTGTTTGAGAAGTTGTCGTTGAAAAGAGTTGAGGATTTTCCTTCTACCCTGAAATTATTTCTACTTCTTTTCTGAATTTAGATGTGTTTAGATCTTATCCTCGTGATCCTTCTCCCACTGACTCATAGACCTCATCCATCCATCCATCGTCCATCCATCCACAAAGACTCTCTCCTTGACCAGACTTTAGTCAGGTTCCTCTGAGCCCTCTTCTCAACTAGGCCTAAACGTTGGCCTGTAAGAACTGCAACTTTTAGCACAAACAATTCTGTCCAATCTGCCCCACCCTGCAAGAGACTTGAAAACAGTCTAACATGGCTTCTAGAAGCCTAAGGCCTGTCCCTGGGATGACCCTGCTCACCTCCCCACCCCCACCAACTTTGGTCCCCCTTGAGTTTGTGCCTGGAGAAGCATAAGGCTGCCAAAAGAATTTACCTTTTGTTATAGCCAACACCTGTCATTAGGCCCCTGACTTTCCTTTTCTTAGTGAATTTATTAAAAACTTACAATTGTAATTCTCTCTCTGTCTCTTGGAGATATACTTGTATCTCCTACCACCCAGGAGTGTCTTTCTCAAGGACCAGAGAGCCATTCCTTTGAAATGTAATCATCAGGAAGACAGGGCTTTGCCTCCCAGTCTTTGTAGGACCCTAACCTTGATGCTAGTTATCAGGCACAGATGGCCTAATCACACTGACATTAACCAACCCCCTTTCCTGGTTTTTGTGACTTTATACTTCCTTGTTCCCCCTTCCTACCCCCTCATTTTCCCTTTAGAACACCCAGTCACCTCTGCATGGATTGGGGTCGAGCTGTGTCCTGTACTGATGTCTCTTTCCCCTACTGCAGTAGTACTGGACAAAATCTGTCTTTGTTGCCTTTAACTAATGTCCGCTATTTTTTCTTTTGTAAATGCCATCCAACAAATAATTTTGAGTGTCTGTATGTGCCAGGCAGCCATTGTTGTAGGCATTAGATATAGAGCAGTGAACAAAACAGACAAAAAACTGTGCCCTGAGGAGCTTACAGTGTAATGTAAGAAATCAGATGAACTTAAGTAAAATATTTAATATGAGGTAGGGATGACACTATGGGGAAAAGTAAATCAGAGATGGGAGAAGGAGAGTGGGGTGGGGAATTGCTACTTGCAGGAGGCCGTCGGGGAAGGCCTCACTGAGAGGAGATGTTGGGCAGAGCCTGAAGGAGGTGGCAGCGTGAGCCACATGGCTGTCGCTCACTGTGGAGCAGCAAGTGGGGCCTCTGAGCAGAGTTTGCAGCTGGCGTGTGTGAGGAACGCAGGAGCCATTGATGCAGGCAGCCCTGGGGACTCTCATGCTGATGGCCGGTCTTTCCTCTTGACAGCACTTGGGGCTATGTCAGCAAACAGAAGGCTGCTGTTGCTCTTGGACCTTAGGTGGTGTCATGGCTTGGAACAGGGTACAACCGATGACCTATCAGGGTATCTGGAGTCCAGCCTAGACTGTCACCTAAATAGGAGTTGGGGGGCGGGTATGTTCTTCATGGATGCTCCCCACTGGCTTGTGGGAGGAAACAAAGTGGCCAGCAGGCAAGTTCCATGTCAGTCACCCTGGGGACAAGTAGAACTATGATGGATGGAGGATGTTGACAGCAGGAACCATACTGCTCTTTCTTGAGGAATGTCTAAATGTCAGGAGCCTAGAGCAACTTTCTGAGTGAAACTGAGCCAGAGAGAACCCCCTGGCCTCAAGGCAACTTGGGGTAGTTGGAGTTTGAGGAGAGGAAATTGCTTGGGGATTGACTGAGGCTCCTGGGTGCCCGCATGGCTGCCTGTGTGTGCACAGAGTGCACGTGTGTCTGCACACACACTGTCACATGCGTGTGCACCTGGCAGCAGGTTGTCACGGGGCCCTCAGTAGAGGAGGTGAAGAAGCTGTTGGGAGCAGCAGCCCAGAAGTGTCTGCTGGTTTTTAGTTGCAACCTTCCTGGATGCACTGGGGACAGGGGTGTGGGACAAGGATGGGATGGCTGTTTACTTTTTAAAACTTATAACCATTTTTTTTTTTTTTTTTTTGTCTTTTTTTCGTGACCGGCACTCAGCCAGTGAATGTACCGGTCAGTCCTATATAGGATCCGAACCCGCGGCGGGAGTGTCGCCACGCTGCCAGCGCAGCACTCTACCAAGTGCGCCACGGGCTCGGCCCAAACTTATAACCATTTTTGATCCTCAACAGCTAAAGAGGAAATCTTCCAAGGTACTTTGGGTTGTTTGCTGGTGGGTAGGGAGCATCACAGCAGCTTGAATGAACACATGTGCAGTGGCATTAGAAGGTGGCATTTATAGGAGACTGGTGTTCTGGCCTCTTCTTTGTGCCTGTCATTGCTTTGTGTGGTCTGTTGCTTTGCAAGCTTCTGTCATGTGCCCTGCCATGTTTGGAAAATGGGGGATTTAAGATTATTCCTGGGTATTTGAAATTCTTCTTTAGCTTTTTGTAAATGGGCCTTTTCCTAATTGGCTTTGCTATATAACCAATTGGAGATATATATAAATATAAATATATATATATATATATATATATAAAATATATATTGGTTGAATTTATTTATTTTTTCTTGAAACACAGTTGATTGTACATACCTTTCGGGTGGAGAGTTGAATATCAGTACCTGTGTGCAATATGTGATGTTTACGTCAGGATAATTGTTATATTCAACATTATACAATATAATCGTTTTTCATGGCCCTTAATCAATTCCTCCCTTACCCCCCTCCCCATTTCCCCTTTCCCACCTCTGGTATGGTTGTATTCTATATAATCAATAGCTGATCTATATAGAAAGCTATTGATTTTAAGATGTAATCCTGTAAACAGGCACTTTTCAAACTCATCAATTCTAACTGTTTTGTGGTTATTTTCCATGGATTCTCTAGGTAGATAATCATGTCATCTGCTAGATAAGTAGTAAATAAATAAATGATTAGATGAGTGGGTAGATAAATAAAATAAGTGACTATTTCGGTCTCTTTTCTTATTTCTATTTTATGTTTTATTATCAGAGTTCAGACTAGGTAGGGGAAGAGATTCTTAACTGAATCTGTTCAGAGATTTTGTTTTTATATGCTTGGTTATAGTCTTTCAGGCAAAGGTACTTCTCTTGTCCCAGGGAGGATGGGCTGTGTGACCCCTCAAGACTTCTCTGTGTTAGTCTTGCCACCCTTTATGTTCCTGCAGACCCACTGAACCAGTAGGTTCAGTTTCCATAGAGAAACATAAAAGTGTGTACACAGTCATTGTAGGTAAGTCAGCAGTGCATGGGACTAGGGCCAAACCAGGAATAATGACAGGTTGAAATTGACTTTGGAAGCTTGACTCACCAGCAGAAGTGAAAAGCCAACACAGTGCATTAGCTTCTATAAAGACTGTATAAAGGCAAATAAATTTGACCAGAAACAGGCTAATATTGATATAGTGATTTTAAATGCTTTTCAGAAGCACAGTGGAGAAAGCATGGGATATAGAGCCATGGATTACAAGAAATGACAATAAAACAGCAGAAGCAAATAATGAACACTTAATGGGGAAGTTAATTTTCACACTTCACTAGGCCGCTACTGTAAAGTACTAAACTAAAAAGTATGAACACTATCTGTGTTAAGTGACAATATAGGAGATGTAATCTCAAATCATCCACAATTAATTGTCTTTGTACTAAGCTGCTTGGAATTAGTCACTCAAAACAGCCTCTCAAGACAGGCAGTCTTTCTCTACACATAAATAATTGTCTTTTCAGGTTGGAAATGTTGCCACATATTAAGCTAAACACATTTTTTTGTTCCTAATTTCTGTATTACTATAAGTTTATTTTCAGGAGAAGTCAATTTGAGAATAGAAATTATGCAGCAGAATAATTTTGGTTGAAATTGATATTTCTAAGCCTGATGCATTTTCTATTATTGTTGTGTGATCTCTTAGGACGTTTGTATGGTGGACATGCCAAACATTACATTTAATTTGCCGAAGGCTCTAGCAAGTATTTCTTAAAAGTGAAACAGAACAAAAAACCCACCCCACATTGTGTAAGTTTAACTGGCAGCTAGTAAATACTGAGTTAATTTGCTTCTACTATCAGATTTATAAAGTTATTTTAATATAACTGCATTGTCCTCTACCTGTAAACTTTATACTGAAAATTTTATGCTAAATTTTAGGATTATAATTTTGATAGTAGCCCAAGATATTGCAATGAAATATAAATGTGAGTTAGAACTAATGTCTCAGTTTAGAGAATTAAAAAAAACCCCTGCAGAAATGTGGTCTGAAAATTACCCTTCCCAAGGGTGAGCACTGGGGAGAGGCTAGTCAGGCGCTTGCCTCAGGCACAAGATTTAAGGGGGCACCAAAAAAACTCAGGAAGGAAAGTAAAATTTTCATGAAGTTTAAAAAATTAGAATTAATGCACAAATTCATGATGAACAAATATCAAAAATTTAAAAGAAGACAGAATCAGTACTACTGATTTCTCTTTTTGTGTCAGACTTAAATGTGGCTTGGCACACCACTGTTATTGGTCCTGTCTTTATTTAAAATTTTGATTTTTTTTTTTTTGGTGGCTGACTGGTATGGGGTCACTCTCTAACCAACTGTGCTAACTGGCCAGCTCTTAATTTTGATTTTTTAAAAATATTGTGTTAAAATATTTATCTTGGAAACACATTTGTAATGTTTGAGTAAAGGCATTCTGAAAATGCTGTCCTATACAACAGCAATGAGAACATTGGCAAAAATTATCAAAATAAACTATTTTAGAATGGTGGAAATTAACCAAAGTCTTGTAAAAGTCTGAGGAGTGTTTATTGAAGAAAGAGGGATGAATCTCAGTAAGAATAGTGAATTTTGTGGTATTTAAACTTACCTTATTCCCATTCCACCCTCACCAGCTTCCTGGTAGCCTTGAAAACTAATAGCCTAGAAGCCACAGAAGGGGACAGAACAGTTTCAGAGCTCTCTAAAAGCCCCTTTCTCTGAAAATTGTCACTATATGAACTGATGGGCAGCTCCCCGAGAAACTCCATTCTCAAAACTTGTTTTTATTTCATGTACCTAGACCTCATGCTGTGTGAACAGTACTAGGGCATTTGTTGAGAACAATTAGCAGCAATTGTTTAACATCCTGGCTGCCTGAGGTGGTGACACCAGTTAGGGTTAACAAGAGGTTGACCAAAAAACTCAAAAGGAAAAACTGGGAAAGGAGATATCCATAGAGGGTTTTAAAAAGCTTTGACATAGTCCTTGGAACCCAGAAGGAAAGACTTGAGAAGGTCCTAATCTGTTATCTCTTGCTGACATTGAGACTCTACACAAGTAGGAAGAAAAGGCGAAGGCAGAGTTGTAAACTGCCTGCTGGAGTGCTGAAAACATGTGCCAATATACACACACATAGAGCCCCTCAGCAAAGGCTGTGAGACGTATTTGTTCAAGGCATCTAAGGAAATCTCTGTCTCATCATTAGCTAGCTGGCCACTGAAGCTAGACTTCAGCAATTACACATGGTAATGAAAACAGACTTCATATAGTAAGTCCAGGAATTAGATAAACAGCAATAGGAGCAACAAAAGCAACAAACATCAACAACAACAAATGTTTGGTGGGAATGGAATCTGATTTCCAGAATTGTCCTTTTATTTAAAATTCAGTTTTGAACACGAAATTACAACACATGTGAAGAAACAGTAATATATGGGCCATACACAGAAAAAAAATGATCAAAAGTATTCCTGAGAAAGTCTAGATCTTGGACTTAGACAAACGTCTTAAATCAGCTACACTCATGAGTTACTTGACAATGGAGATATGTTCTAAGTAATATGTCATTAGGTGATTTCATTGTCATGGGAACATCATAGAGTACACTCTTACACAAACCTAGATGGTGTGATCTTACTACATACCTAGCCTTTATAACTTATGGAACCACTGTCATATGATACGTGGTCTGTTGTTGACCAGGCTATTGTTGTGTCGCTCATATCTGTATTATGTGTTCAAAGAGCAAATGAGAACCTTGTCTGAAGAATTAAAGTATGAAAATCATGTCTCACTAAATAGAGAATATCAGTAAAGAGAGAGTTTATATTAAAAAAGAACAAAATAGAAATTATGGAGTTGAAAAGTACAATAATTGACCTGAAGAAAATCACTAGAGGGGCTCATCAGCAGATTTGAACTAGCAGAAGGAAGAATCAGCAAACTTAGGAATAGATCAAGTGAAATTATACAGTCTGAGGTACAGAAAGCCAGAAGACTAAAGAAAAATGAACAGAAGCTCAGGCCTATGGGATACCATCATGAGTACCAACATATGCATAATGGAAATCTCAGAAGGTGAAGAGAGAGAGAGGGGACAGAAAGACTGCTTGAGGAAACAGTGATCAGAAACTCCCTAAATTTTATTTAATACCATCTGCACATTCAAGAAGCACAGTGCTTTCTAAATAGTATAAATGCAAACAGATCCACACCCAGACACAAGCTGTCAGAAGCCAAAACAGAGAGAAACCAGCAAGAAAGAAGTAAATCCTCATGTACAAGGGATTGTCTCAATATATTTAACAGCTTACTTTTCATCAGAAGTCATAAAGGCCAGAAGTTAGTGCGATGAAGTATTCAAAGTGCTGAAAGAAATAGACTATCAATCAAGAATTTTATATCTAATAAAAATTATCCTTCAAAAAAAGAAGGAAATATTAAGACATCTCAAAAACAAAAAGAAAATTTGTTCCTAGCAGACCTTCCCTACAAGAAATATTAAAGGGAGTCTTACAGGTTGTTATGAAAAGACACTAGCCAGTAATTCAAATCCATTGGAAGAAATAAGAGTACCAGTAAAGGTAATTACATAGGTAAATATAAGAGTATAAACTAAGAAAACTAGGAATAGAAGGAAACTTCTTGATCCTGATAAAGAGCGTCTATGAAAAACGTGTAGGTAACGTCATACTCAGTGGTGAAAGATAATACTTATTGGTGAAAGACTGTTTTCCTTCTAAGAAATAAGGCGGAGTTGTTTACTCTTATCACATTTATTCAACATCATACTGGAGTGTCTAGCCAAGGTAATTAGGCAAGAAAAAGAATAAAAGTCATCTAGACTGGAAAGGAAGAAGTAAAACTATCTCTATTTGTAGATGACATGATCTTCTAAATAAAAAATTCTGACTTCACACCCACCCACATATGCAAATCGTTAGAATGAACAAACAAGTTTGGCAAGGTGGCAGTGTACAAGATCAATGAAAAAAAAAAAATTGTACTTCTATACTCTCACACTGAACAATCTGAAAATCAGATTGAGAAAAAATTCCATTTGCAATAGCATCGAAAAGAATAAAATACTTAGGAATAAATTTAACAAAAGACATTCAAGACTTATACACTGAAAGCTACAAAATATTGTTGAAAGAAATTAAAGACTGCCTAAATAAATGGAAAGACATCCTGTGCTCATAGATGAGAAGACTTAGTATTGTTAAGATGGCAGTGCTCCCCAAATTGGTCTACATGTTCCATGCATTCCCTATCAAAATCACAGTTGACTTTACCTCTTCCCCTCAAACTAAAGAGCTGATCCTAAAATTTATATGGAAGTGCAGAGAACCCAGAATAGCTAATGTGATCCTGAAAAAGCAGAACAAAGTTTAAGGACACATAATTCTGGTTTCAAAACTTACTACAAAGCGAAAGTAATAAAGACAGTGTGGTACAGGCATAAGTGTAGCCTTATGGATCAGTGGCATAAAATTGAGAGTCTGGAAATAAACTCTTACATTTATGTTCACTTGATTTTCAACAAGGATGACAGGACAACCCTGTGAATATGAGGGTACTTCAAAGAGTTCATGAAGAAATGCAGATTATCTTTCTTTTCTTTTCTTTCTTTTTTTTTTTTTTTGGTGGAATAGGAAGTCAGCTTTTATTCAGGTATACTGGTGACCTGAGGAAAGTATGTTAGGCAGACACATCTCTCTGATAAACCTGAAGGAGAGTGGTCAGATGAAAACTATCTCAAAGACTCAGATTTACTGAGGAGTTTTTTAAAGAAGGAGTTGAGGGAAAGGAAGTGGGAGGTGAAAAGCAGGAGGGAGAGGGACATAAGCTTGGCGGCTTCTTGCACAGAACCAGGTGTGAGGTCTTACCAAGCCTGCATCTAGTTTCTTTTCCTATCCTTGGTATTGTCTTAGGGTCCTGCTGGATTTTGATGTGCTTCAGGTGGAATCGGCATAGCTTTATTGATGTCTTCTTTGGTTTTTTGGGGTCTGGATAGTATGTATCTCATGGCAAGTTTGCAGCTCCAGGCTAACTGGAAAACAATGTTAATTCTTTCATACAATCATCTCCCTACTCTTGAGTTAGTTTAGTTTATGTTCTCTGTTTGCTGCAGTAAATCATTCAGCAAATTTTTCAGGGAAGGTTCTTGGTTGGAATACATTCTTAACTCCTGCATATTCGAGAATGTCTTCCAGTTGCCTTTGTACAGTTATGACTTGGTAGGGTGTATAGTTGTTGGTTCAAAATTATTTTCCCTTAATACCGTAGATATTATATTGTTCCATTGTCTTTGGACATATAGAGTTGCAAGAGAAAATCTGAGGTCAGCCTTTTGCCCCTTCATAGGTAACTTGCTTTCTCTGTCTGGATACTTGTAGAATTTTTTCCTTATCCCTTGAAATTTAAAAACATCAGCAGAATATGTCTAGATGTTGCTTTCTTTCTGTCAAATTTTGAAGGTACCCTGTACTATGCCTTTTCCATTTGTAGCTCTAGTTTGCTCTTCAACGCTGGAACATTTTCTTTCAACTCCATTTGCTTTGTCCTGTGTTTCAGGTATTTTTACTATGTGTAGATTGTATTTCCTGGACTGGCCCTCTAGGTCTTTCTTTTTCTCGTCTTTTCTTATCTTGATTTCTTTTCCCTTGTTCTCTGTATTTTGTGAGTCTTTCTCTTGTTTTGCATTTACTTCAGTAATTCAATTTTGTGGACAATCTGGTTTGTACCTTTCTATTAACTCTCTCAACTTCTTGATACTTTTCGAGCTCTCTGACCATCCTTTCTCTAACACTACAGTTAAAACCATGTATTATATATGGTTCTTAAACTTTTCTATAGCTTCTGTTTCTGGTGCTATATCCATTTCAAGAAGAGTCATTTTCTCGATTACTTAGCTCTGTTCCTTTCTTCTGAACTACAGTATTATGACCTTTTCAATAGCTCTTCTTAGTAATGAGGACCAAAAACAAAGATTAAGAAAGGTCTTCTGCAGCACGGAAAAGAAAACATCCAAAATCCATATTATCTTTCAATTCTATTTTTTCACTAACTTTTTTCCTACTACTTATTATTATTTTTTATTGAAACATAGTTGATTGTATATATCTGTGGAGTATAGAGTTGAATATCAATACCTGTGTGCAATATGTGATGCTCAAATCAGGATAATTAGTATATTCAACATTATACAATGTAATCCTTTTTTGTGGCTCTTTACCAATTTCTCACTTACTCCTCCTTGCCCTCCCCCTTTCCTACCTCTGGTAACCTCAGTTCTGTTCTCTCCTTTTGAAAGTTTAATGAACTTTTTGAAGTACCCTCGTATACTAAAAACTATTGAAGTATACCCTTTAAAATGATGAATTTTATGGTAGGTTAATTACAGATCGGTAGAACTTATTTAAAAAATTATTTGTCTTGATTACTGAGTTTTTTGGTTCTGCTTAAATTTTGTGCCTGAGGCAAGTGCCCTGCCTCACCCTGGTTTTACCCTGCTTTTTCTACAAGCCTATAGCCTCAAAATTCAGTAAAATATCTAATTGGAAGATTAGAAACATTGGGAGCTGCATGTGAAGTGCCAAGAAGTCCAATGAGTTGATAGAACTCCGAAAGCAATATTCTGTGAGCTTTTAGTATAGGGCAAACTCTGTATGTCCAGCCTGGCCGTGTTGCATAACACTGCTGTGCAGACTTTGATGCTCATGGCAAGGTTAAATTATGCTCAGCATTATGGGGACTGACTGGTTAGCTCAGTTAGAGCACAGCCTTGTAACATCAAGATCAAAGGTTTGGTTCCTGGTACTGTCCACCTGCCAAAAAAAAAAAAAAAATTATGCTCAGCATTATGTGAACAGATTCATTAATAAAGAAGAGGAAGGCTGTACTTTATAGAGTAGTTCTGTCCAGTAGAAATATAATGGGAGCTGGATATGTACTTTTTAAAAAAAAAATTTTATTGAATCATAATTGATTATACACATTTTTGGGGTTCAATGTTGACACATGTTGATCAAATCAATATTACTAGCATATATATTGTTACAAATCATAATTATTTTTATGCCCCTTGTCCAGTCTCTCCCTATCCCCCTCTCCCTCCCCACCCCCACCACTGATAACCCTAGGTTTCTTCTCTCCTTCTGAAAGAGTAATGGTTACTCTGTTGATTTGTTGCCTAGATGATCTGTCCAATGCTGAGAGGTGTGTTCAGGCCCCCCAGTATTATCATAGAGCAGATGCTTCTTCTGTCACTCTGGAATGGGCTTTGTGGAGAGAGACATCCTCTTCTTTTCTTTGGTCTTTGCAGGTGACTCTCTTTGTGTCAATGCACTCCAGTGGCTGGTGGACCATCTGCACAGTGGTTGTGATGTCTAGCCACTTTCACAGCAGCTGTGGTTATTGTGGTGGCTGTGGTGGGCCACCCACACGGAGATGATGTTTTTGGCATGCTCCTTGGCACTGGTGGTGTGCCTGGTTTTTTGGTGGGGGGGTCTGGTGCTCAGCTCCATGTCTTGGGTCCCTCGGCTGGCCCCAAGGCACTGGCCGTGAGCCTGGTTGTGTGTGGGGGGGTGTCCAGTCCCCAGCTCGATGCCTCAGGACCCTGGTTGGGCCCCGAGGTGCTGGTGGTGTGCCTTGGTTGTGTGTGGGGGGTCTGGTCCTCAGCTCCATGCCTCAGGTCCCCTGGTGGGCCTCGAGGTGCTGGTGGTATGCCTGGGCTGGAACTAATTTTTTGTCTTTTGCTTACTTCTAAAATGGGGGAACTTCCTGTGGTAACCAGTACTTGAGCTGTGTGGTTGAGCTAAATTGCAGCTTTGCTGCTCTTTCCATAGGGAAGGCTTTTTGTGCAGGTCAGGGTTTAATGGTTGACCTTATAGGTACTTCTGGATCTCCGGAGACTCAGTGCACGTGGGTTGTGTAGAAACTCTGATCTGGGCCTGAGTCTTTTCATCAAACTGCACCCCATGCAATTCTATGTTCCCGACCAGTCTCCTCTGAGTAGTCCTGTGCTGATTGGGGGGCAGATCGGCTGTCCTTGCTCTGTCCCTGATAGGCCTGTCTCTCTCACCGCCCATGCTCCAAACACTTCCCACAGAACGGGCCTGGCTCTGGTCCCTTGCAATGACTCACTGGCCTCTGAGTGGCTCCTTTTTTCAGTTGTTGTGGCTCCTCGTTCCTGTGTGGGTCCACGGGAACCCTATTAGTGGTTTTGCTGTCCTGAGGGCTACCAAGACCTCCTTCTCCCTTGCCACCTCCAAGCAACTTCATCCGAAGGGCACAGCTGTGGCTTTTGCCAGCTCCTGCTCCATGCGCTCAGCAGCGCCAGCCTTGCAGCATCTGTGGCCTGAAATGCTCTGAGCAATTTTTTCTTTCTCTCATCATGGCTTCTCCCACCTTCATGCACTCTGTAGGTCTCTCCTCCCCTGAGCTCTAGAGGCCCCAGCTTGGCTGTTGTTGCTTTTTTTTTAGTTGTAAATTGGTTGATTTGTGGGAGGGAGTGATGCTGGGGACCATCTATTCCACCATCTTGACTGGACCTCTAATCTTCAAAAAAGAAACAGGTGGAATTAATTTTAACATATTTTATTTACCTAATATGTCCAAATATGATCATTTGAATGTGGAATTTTTTTATTGAATATTCAAAATCATGTATTTTATACTTAGAGCATATCTCAGTTCAGACTAGCCACATTTCAAGTGCTCAGTACCCACTTGTGGCTAAGTGGCTATGATATTGACAGTTATTTTAAACTTATAGACTCAAGGCTTCTGGAGACACATCTTGGTGTACTAATTTTGAGTTGGATTCAGATTCAAATTATGGCTTTGGCTCTAGCACTGCATATATTAAAATATTTACTGACATTTGTTCTCAAACGTCATCAGTCTATTTCTATCAGACATGTAAATACTGGAGAGAAGATAGTGTTCTTTTGTTCTAATTATTGCAGGACCCAGTTATGGAAGTGGTCAGTTCTACCTGCGGAAGGGCTGGCAGTGGTCAGGAAGGGCTTTGTAGAGAAGTGTGGCTTGAGCTGCATCTTGGAAGAGGAGTTAGATGAAGGGCAGAGGCATTCCAGGAACAGGCAGGTGCAAAGGTAAGGCAGGGGGCTTGCAACAGTGCTGCCTAGGACATTGCTTAGTAGTTTGGTTTTCCTGGAGCAGGGATGTGATTGAGTGGTGGGTGGAGCTGGTGTTGCGGGCCATATTAGGTAATGGTACCAAGGGAAGAGCTTCAAGAAGGAAGTCATGAGGTAAGATTTGTTTTTTCTTGCTTTAGCATTTTGGGCAAGTCATTGACCTTTCAGACCTGCCCCTCAGTCTCCTCTTCTGCAAAACTGGGATATAGACATCTACTCAGGAGGTTGCTATGAAGATTAAGTGAGCTAGTGTATGTAACATGCCTGATGGTCTGGCTCAGACTCCTGTTGAATTTTGCCCTCACGTTGGTTATTCAATGTGGCTATACTCCAGCAGTACCCAGGGACAGCTTTCAAGAATATAAATTTTTAGAGCATAAGAGTGAGTCTCAGGGTGATGCCCAGGGACCTCTATGTTTAACAAATTCCCTTGGTGAATATTTTGCAGTCATCTGTTTCAGCTTTGCAAACCAATGTGCAGAGTTCTCTTCCTCAGCCCTTTTACGTAGGACTCTGGGCCATTGGGTATCACCTGCTCCCCCCAGTTGCCTGGCTGATGGTCTGTAGACCCTATCCCGATTGCAGTGGCCTATGGCTCCTCTGTATGAGGTTGAACAGTTGGTTTTTAGGTGGCCTCTGGCTCTTCACAGAGAAGCCTCATTTAGTTGGTACCTGACAGCTTCCACACGTGTGTATATTGTCTTCACATATGAGGACCAGCACTCCTTAACTTTGTTCACACTCTTATTTGACCTCTTTGTTGACATAAAGTCACTTTCGTACTCTCCTTCACAATGGGTGGTGTAATTCCAACTGGTCTATTAATTTAGGGATGTTACTTATATTTGCAGCACCTGTTTGTCTGTGGCCATGCCCATTATAATAGTAATGATTGTCTTTTTCTGTTACCGTTAGTGCCGTCATTCAGCTATCACCATTGACGCAGTGACTTTCAACATTACAGTAGTCCACAGTAGACCAAAATATCTCTGTTTTAAGGGGAAAGTTGCTGTTGGAACAACACAGAGTGCCTCTGAATGTCAGATTTACTCTGCTTTCATTTTCCTTTTTGGTTTTATGTTTTTTTTAAAAATTCTGATAGATGAAAACAAAATGATAGGTTTCACCTAGCATGTTAACTTGGACTTTGTCACCACCCTGCATAGTCTCAGTGCTGATTTTGATCCTTATCTTCTTTCCACATAATTAATTTAAAAAGTAGGGAATGAGAAAAAGATGAACTGTACTAAAAAGAGATCAAAAGGTTTATTTTGCAACTGGCTGCTCATTTATGCAGGAAACAAAACAAAGTAGTTTATTGTAGGCTGCTGATTTAATGGGTCTCCTGGTGGGAGGGAAAAACTTATTTAAACCTTTTCTACTCCTTCTCAGAAGAAACCACATTCTGTGAACATGTAAATTTTCTGTACCTAGGGTACTCACATGGCCTCTGGCTGGTTTCTAGTTCTGGTAGTGCTGTGCATACCGTGAATCACACTGATAGTGCTGGGGCTGGTTGTGATGCTGTTTGTTGTGCAGGTGGGCGGTGGGGGAAGTGGGAGTGGTTATGGTAGGTCCTAGACTGATGGGTTTTTTAAATGTGTTATTAGAAGTAAACAGTCCCTTCATTTCATCTGGACTTGAGCTTGGATCTGCTTCCTTTCCTCAGTGTGGTTTGCTGCTCCCCTACCATGCGAGCCCTGGACGGGTGGGCAGCCCTCTGCTCTCTGCCCTTTGCATCTTACTCCTTCATCTGCCTGACCATCGCTGCATCTTGTGTCTCACTTGATGCTGTCTTGGTTTCTCTTTGGCCTGCCCTTCTTAGGGATCAGCAGTCTTACTGTCATTTCTTTGCCCTCTAGTCCTCATCTTTTCTTTCTGCCACATTTATGCTCTTGGAAAAGACTCGTGGTGCAAGGAGGATGCTGAGAAAAGAGTTGGCAGCAAATAGGGAGTGGGTGGGAAGAGAGAATTGAAAAGATACACGTAAGCCCTTCCAACGCCAGAGGTAATTCATTTATTATCTTTTAGAAACTAATGATGACAAGTTGGAATGGAAACAGTTAAGAATATTCAAACCATTGATGCTGTTCAAAAAAATTACTTATGTTGAGCAACAGGTAGTTGTGAAAATTTAATTGTTTCATAATCACTGGGTTTTCCAATCTGGCTTATTTTCTTGTTTGTAAGAATTATAAAATTGCTATTTTTGTAGGTAAAAAATGGTTGAGTATTGGCAATTTTGTATGACTCAGCCTAATAATAGCAGGCATTCCGTGGTATCTACTCCTGTAGCATTTGGAGGAAAATTTGTGTCTTTTCTACTATCTAACAACTAATCTTCCTGTTGGACAATTTGGAGAAGAAAGTAATTTTTGCTGATTTTTTGAAACAAAATTTTCTTAAGGATTTAATTAATATTAATCTTGATAATATTGTAGGATTCATACTTCCTCTTTTTTTATTGCTTCTGAATTAGAAGAACATAAGTATGCCAGGCATAAACTTGGTATAGTTTAAGAAAATTAAGATTTACAAAACGGACATGATTATTCATGTATCAAAGGCATTCTTCCCCAGATAAAAGCTATGACTTTAGTTCTTAAGATACTTCATTTATATGGTGTATTTAAGAATCAGTTTTCAGATCATTAACTACTTAAGGGATTAAGATAGAAAATTGAAGTCATGTAATCCATTGAGGATTAATTTGAAAATAAGATTAAATATGTCTAAAATCCTAGGCTCAGCCAATAGAAAAGTGGTGCATTTATGGAACAACTCCAGTTATAAAGAGTTTATTTGTGGTATAGTTACTTTGTAATTCAGGGACTCCTGAACTAACTTTGTTTTTCAGTGAGAAGAAGTTTATAATGAAGTTACTGTTTATGCTTTCCTGAAGCTTTCTCCTTTCTTCTAAATTTTCCTGTATATTTTTCTTTTTAAGGTTTACACATCTGGATTGTCTACTAGGGCATATTGTCACCAATGGCAGTGACCTTGTGTTCTGGGGGTCAGGGTGAGTTGATGTGGATTTCTACTTGATTTATTATCCCATTTGACTTGGGTCTGTAATTGCCTCTTAAATGTTGTTGAGCACTTCTTGCTACTCAAATTAAATAGCTGGTGGTAGTTTTTTTGTAAGTGATATTATTGATGAAACGAGTCAAAGTAAATGAATTCCTCAGATGAAAGCTTAATTTAATTTTGCTTTTTTTAAAATGTGAGGAATATATTAAGATAGTGACTAAAACTCAGGTTCAAGCGACATGTTTTTGTTAATGATTTTAAATTTGTGGAGAGTGTAAGACATCTCTTTCTTAGTGGTCATTAATCTTCTTCTGCAACAAAAGGTTATTGAATTATTGTTAACATGTGTTTAGTAATATCAGTGGACAAAAATAGGACAAGAGAATGCAGTAGTATTTGGTGGCTTACTTTGAGTAGGGATGAGCTCCGTAACTGAAGTTACTGAGAGAAAAAGGCCAGATTTGGGGCGAGGGGTAATTCATGCAATGTAAACAGAGTCTATTACAATGAGAGCAGAAGCTTTAGTGAACAGCCAAGACCAAAGAAAGTTTAGAACATTTGAGAGAAGGTTTTCTGAGGGCTGCTGCTAGCCCATATGGCACTTTGTGCAAATGAGACAAAGGCGCCCCTTCCACAAGACATTTTGCTTCCTTCTGATGGAAAATTGTTGAGCTATACTGATTTTTACAACAAGGCACACACTTTATTGCTATATGTCAGGAAATTGTAATATAAATACCCAAATTACCCATCTTTAAATCATCCAAGTTTTAATAAAAATACAAACAATTTAAAAAATAATGGAGATGTTCATGATGTAACTGGAGCCCTCTTAAATGTGGTGCTCTTGCACGGCGCACAACCTGAACAACTGGCGGGCCGTCTCTGCTTTGTTGGGATTCAATTCATAGTAGACTCTAAGAAGAGAGGTGTTTTATTAAGATTTGGTCATAGGGGACAGAGGATAGAAACAAGAGTTTGAGGTTTGCCTTTGACTGAAAGCTTGGATGACTCGAAAGAAACTTACCGGAGAGGCACAGTAACTTTTGAAGATTTGGGGTCCAATGGGTGTAGCCTGAGCTTTCCAGGGATAAAACTAGGAAAGAAAAACCTGAACTGTGTTTTAAACCAAGTTTATGACTGGGCTCCTGCAGTTTAGCGATATATAGTGTATACTTTTAGATTCCCCACACTTTAGTGTAAGGTAAGCTTTATTCTGTAGATCACCACTTGTGTGATGTTCTTGTTCTCAAAGACCATCTAAACTTGGATTTTTTTTCCCCAAGTAAAAGGGAGTTGCTTTCAGAATGTTGAGTGTATTCCTAATGTATGGCTCTTAATTGTAAATTTTTGAAATTAATCTTCTGATGAAACAAAAAGCAATTATGTTGATGTTAAGTGTAGTCGGGGGATGCAGCAATACTTTGGGGCCAGACAGAGAGCCGCAGGTGGAGTATGTGGCTGGTGATTGAAAAGTTACTGAGAAAAAATAAAACCCGATATGGGGAGAAGCTCTTATGCAGTGCACATAGGTGGTGGTGGTGGTAGCTGGAGTCATGGTGCAGGTGGCGGTGGTAGGGAGGAGTGGCTGTGGTAGAGGGTGGGCAGCAGCTGCCATGGCACTGAGGACTCATGAGAAGGAAAGAAATGGAGATGGAAAAGTTGCCAGGCCATAGATGTAAAATATGTGGCCAGAGAAAAGCCTTTGCTTCCTTGGGTACTGAGGACAGAATCGATCAGAGGGGAATTCAAGGGGTCTCCACAGAGAGTTTCTTATCATATCATTTGTCCAATTGCCTTTATTCCCCAAAGGATACCTACCACCTTACTTTAAGAATGACAGTAAAGAGAGCTCAGAGAGTAGCCACGATTCCAGTGAATGTTGACATTTATGTCCCAGACTCCTTCTCAAGGCCTGTGTTTCTTCTCTCTCCTTCTCTCTCTCTCTCTTATGTGTATGGTGGGGGATTCCATGACTCTGAATACAGAGGCACACAAACATGATCAATTAAAAGAACCATTTATGAGATTTAGGGTGAAAGGCCCTGGTATTATTTACCTCCTAAATCTCCCCTCCTGTGCCCTGCCAACACACAAACGATCTATGTTTTGAAGAAAAGATGATGCAATGATATAGATTTTTTTCTTTAATGAGGTGTGGGGAGGGGCAGAAGGAAGAGGGGAAACAGAATAAGGAAGGCTTACATCAATCAATTTCCTCCGTGAAAATTGCATAGCTGTCTGTTTTACTTTGTGGGTAGTAATCTGATTTTTTTTTTTTGCCTTTCGAATACTGAGGAAAAGGTGAAAATATGAAGATGTTTTGGGCCTGATTTTGGCACCTGTGATAGTGAGCTAATAATTTTGTGTTTCTATTTTTCCTTACCTTTCAGTAGGGAGAATGATATTTGCTATTAGAAAACACCGAGGGAATGTTTGTAAAAACACCAGCCTAACGAATGTTAAAATGAAACACCATGATCGGTTTGACGACACTCTGGTGTTGTCACTGTGGTTGATTTTCATTCTTTTTGGATTGAAATATTTTATCACTGGATGGTCCAAATAATTGTTCTGATTAAGAAGAGATCCTTTATGGTGATTATGTAAGGATGTACGTACTTTGTGGCAAGACAGATTTAGACATAGTGGAGTTTTTTAAAAAAATTAAAACATAATTGATTATACGTATTTGTGGGGTACAGAGTTGAATATCAATACCTGTGTACAATATGTGATGATCAAATCAGGATAATTAGTATATTCATCATTACAGCATGTAATCGTTCTTTGACCCTTGACTAATTTCTTGCAAACCCTCTTCCCCGTCTCCCTTTCCAATCCCTAGTAACTGTAATAGATCTGTTTTCTCTTTCTGAGAGTTCAGTGTATTATTGTGATTGTTTCTTTCTTTCTTTCTTTCTATTTGTTTATTTTTTGGCTCCCAATTATAAGTGAAGACATGCAATATTTCTCTTTCTGTGCCTGACTTATTTCACTTAACATAATTTTCTCTAAGCTCATCCATGCTGCTGCAAGTGGGAGAATTTTCATTCTTTTTTATGTCAGAATAGTATTCCATTGTGCATATATCCTATGTTTTCTTTATCCAGTCATCCATTGATGGACATTTAGGTTGGTTTCAACTCTTTGCTATTGTTTATAGAGAGAGCTGCAGTAAACATGGGAGTGCAGGTATCCCTTTGACATGATGATTTCCAATCCTTTGGATATGCACCCAGCAGCGGGATTGCTGGATTGTACAACAGTTCTATCTTAGTTGTTTGAGGAGCCTCCATACTGTTTTCCACAAAGGCTGCACTAATTCACAGTCCCACTAACAGTGTAGTAGGGTTTCCATTTCTCTGCATCCTCACTAGTATTTGTTATTCTCTGTCTTTGTGATAATGGCCAGTCAAATGGGGTGAGATGGTATCTCAGTGTGATTTTGATTTGCACTTCCCTGATGCTCAGTGATGTTGACCGTTTTTTCATGGGTCTGTTGGCCATTTGTGTCTTCCTTTGAGAAATGCTATTCAGCTATGGAGTGAGTGGATTATCCTGTGATGCAGGCTGTTGGATGAGGTGTATAGCGCCACATGCTTAATGCATGCAGAGAACTGGCCATAGTGTTCAGATGCTAAGAGAATCTACCATGTGGTGCTGTGCTGAGCCCATAGCGCTCATCATCCCACCTGCTCCCTGCAACCCTCAGAGGCAGGTGCTGCCATTGCTTTCGCGTTACACTCCTGAGCCCGCATGTCCATCACCACTAGGCTTTTCTGCCTCCCTGGGCCCAGCTCTAGCTCCACTCTGAAAGTTCTTTTTCATTTCTCTAATTCTATGCATTATAGACCAGCCTGTCTCATCCCTCATAACGGCTTTAAAATTGAGCAGATAATTCTATCATTAGAGGGCACCAGCCGAATAAGGCCAGAGGAATCCTGGAAATAAATTTGTGCCACATAATGAGATGTGAGAGAATTGTTGGTTACAATTTATTTCCCAGAGACCTTAGAGATTTGTAAAGGCTATGTGTATGTGTTTTTTTTTCCCACACGTCCTGTGATTCTGAAGTATCTAAATGTCAAATAGGACTGGAATATCCTCTGATTTGGAGCATGTGAAGAAACCCAGCAGTATGTGTATCTTATTTTTGGCTTTTAAATTATCCTTAGGAATAGATGAGAAGCACTAGGGTCTCAGAGTCTATTATTTCAGGGAGGGTAAGGTTAATCTTTTTCCTAATACATCTTTTCCTTTGGCAGAAAGCACAGGAGAAGAAAAGACCAAACACATTTTAATATTTAAATCCATAGATCCAGAGCCCAGACTTTTAGGAAATTGGTTATTGGGGGAAGGGGAGCAGATTCACTAAATGTCACATGGGCCATTCTGTTGAGATGATAGAAACCACATAAGCTTCTTTGTTGTCCATTTTTAAATGTACGTGAGACTGTGCAATTTTCCATATGCTGCTCTCATAAGTACTGTTATCTAGCTGCTGTAGCGAGGAATTAAACCTGTGGTCTGCCTGACACGAGGCCAGATTTTATTAAACTAGGTCATCAGGGCACATGCATGGGGGCTGGGTCATGCCGTTGCTGTGTCATCTTGGGTAATTAAATGGGGAAGCACGCCAGTGGGCAAATGAAACGGCTTCATTCCTGCTATTTGAAGTGGATAGCAGAGACTGTGCAGTGTTTGAACACACACCCGGTCAATGATGAGTTACAGTGGGAATCCTGGAAAAGTTCCTGTGATATTCATATTATGTCAGAGGAGTTCATCATATTTGAAATTATCACAGAAATTACAGGAGAATTAAAAATGAATGGATTATTATTCAAATGTCTCGTGAGGTATTGCTTCAACTTGCACATTTTTAATACAATGTGGATTTCCCCCCTCCCCTTTTAGAAGCACTGGGAACGCAAGCTGACATCAGCTGTTTGGCAGCAGTTTCCTGGGGCAGAAGCTTGGGACTTTGCGTAGGAACATCAGCTGGAGATTCATTTATAGTTCTTTTTTTTGAAGGTTTAGTTTGGTTCTAACAATAAGAGAATAAATTAAATGGCTTTAAAAAGAAATGGCTTTTTAAGATCTGCTTTGGCCTGAAAAGGATTTTGTATTTAAATCTTCATCATATTTATGTTATTCATTTTACTTAGTGTCCTGACTTTTTTCCTTCAAATTTCTAAGATTTTTCTTTTTATTGAAACATAATTGATTGAACGTATTTGTGGGATACAGTGTTGAATATCAATAGCTGTGTGCAATATATGGTGCTCAAATCAGGATAATGAGTATATTCAACAGTGTGCAATTCAATCATATTTTGTGGCCCTTTGCCAATTTCTCACAACCTCTGTCTTCCTCCCTAGTTCCCACCTCTGGTGGCCTCAGTTCCATTCTCTCCTTTTGAAAGTTCAATGAATTATTGTGATTTATGTGTCTTTCTTTTTTTTTTTTTTTTTTTTTAGCTCGCACTTATGAGTGAAAATATATGACATTTGTCTTTCTGTTCCTGGCTTATTTCACTTAACATAATTTTCTCTGAGTTCATCCATGTTGCTGTGAATGGCAGAATTCCATTCTTTTTTACAGCAGGATAGTATTCCATGGTGTATATATACCACATTTTCCTTATCCAGTCATCTGTTGATGGACATTTAGGCTGGTTCCAACTCTTGGCTGTTATAAATAGAACTGTGATAAACATGGGGGTACAGGTATCATTTCAACATGATGATTTCCAATCCTTTGGGTATATATCCAGCAGCGGGATTGCTAGATTGTATGGCAGTTCTGTCTGTAGTTGTCTGAGGAACCTCCATACTGTTTTCCATAGTGGCTGCACTAATTTACGGTCCCACCAACAGTGTAGGAGAGTTTCTCTTTCTGCACATCCTCACCTGCATTTGTTATTCTCTGTCTTTTTGATACTGGCCAGTCTAACTAGGGTGAGATGATATCTCAGTGTGGTTTTGATTTGCATTTCCCTGATGCTGAGTGATGCTGAGCATTTTTTCATGTGTCTGTTGGCTATTTTTATGTCTTCCTTTGAAATGCCTATTTAGGTCCTTTGCCCATTTTTTTAATCGAGTTACTCATTTTTTCACTGTTAAGTTGATTAAGTTCCTTGTATATTCTGGGTATTAATCCCTTGTGAGATGTGTAGTTTGCAAATATTTTGTCCCATTCTGTAGGTTGTCTTTCTCTCTGTTAATTGTTTCTTTTGCTGTACAGAAGCTTTTCATTATTTGATATAATCCCACTTGTTTATTTTTTCTTTTGTTGCTGTGCTTTTGGGGTTATATTCATAAAGTCTTTGCCCAGTTGTGCTTCCTGAAGTGTTTCCTCTATGTTTTCTTTCAGCAGTTTCAAGTCTTATATTTAAGTCTTTAATCCATTTTCAGTTGACTTTGGTATATTGCGAGAGGTATGGGTCTAGTTTCATTTTTCTGCATATGGATGTCCAGTTTCCCCAGAACCATTTATTGGAAGAGTCAGTCTTTTCCCTACTGTACGTTCTTGTTACCTTTGTCAAAGATCAATTGGCTGTAAGTATGTAGGTTGATTTCTGGGCTCTCTGTTCTGTTCTATTGGTCTGGGTATCTGTTTCATGCCAGTATTATGTTGTTTTGGTTACTATAACTTTGCAGTATAATTTGAAGTCAGGTTAGTGTTATGCCTCCTGGCTTTATTTTTTTACCCAGGATTGCTTTGGCTATTTGGGGTCTTTTGTTATTGCATATGAATGTTAGGCTTCTTTTTTCTATTTATGTGATGTAATGCCATTGGTATTTTGATGGGGATTGCATTGAAAATGTAGATAGCTTTGGGTAGTATGGACATTATCGCAATGTTAATGTCCAGTGTAGGAGCATGGGATATCTTTCCATATTTTTGTATTCTCTTTAATTTCTTTCAGCAATGATTGTGTAGTTCTTGTAGAGATCTTTTACCTCCTTGGTTAAATTGATTCCTAGGTATTTTATTTTTTTTGGTGACTATTGCAAATGGGCTTGCTGATTTTTGCAAGTTGGTTTTGTATCCTGCAGCTTTACAGAAATTATTTATCAACTCTTAGAGTTTTTTTTTCTTATAGGTTTTTCTATATATAGGATCATGTCATCTGCAAACAGGGACAGTTTGACTTCGTCTTTTCCAATCTGGATGCCCTTTATTTTGTTTTCTTGCCTGATTGCTCTGGCTGGTACCTCCAGTACTATGTTAAATAGGAGTGATGATAGCAGGTATCCTTGCCTTGTTGCTGTTGTTAAGGAAAAAGTTGAAAGCTTTTCCCTATTCAGGTTGATATTGGCAGTGGTTTTGTTGTATATGGCTTTTATTGTGTTGACATACTTTCCTTCTATACCTAATTTGCTCAGTCTTTTGTCATGAAGTGATGTTGAATTTCATCAAATGCTTTTTTGGCATCTATTGAGATAATCATATGGTTTGTGTCCTAGATTTTGTTGATGTGGTGTATCACATTTATTGACTTGCATATGCTGAGCCATCCTTGTCTCCCTGAGATGAATCCCACTTGATCGTGGTGAATAATTTTTTTGATGTGTTGCTGTATTCTGATTGCTAATATTTTGTTGAGAATTTTTGTGTTTATGTTCATCAGAGATATTGGCCTATAGTTTTCTTTTTTTGTGTGTGTCTTTGTCTGGTTTCGGTATCAGGATGATGCTGGCCTCACAGAATGTATTTGGGAGAATGGCTTCTGATTCAGATTTTTGGGATAGTTAGAAAAGAATTGCTATTAACTCCTCTTTAAAGGTTTGGTAGAAGTCAGCAGTAAAGCCATCCAGTCCTGGGCTTTTCTTTGTTGGGAGATTTCTGATTACTGCTTCAATCTTGTTGCTTGTTATTGGTCTGTTCAGGTTTTCTGTTTCTTTTTGGTTCAGTCTTGGTAGTTTGTTATGTGTCCAGAAATTTATCCATTTCCTCCAGGTTTTCAAATTTGTTGGTGTATAGTTGTTAGTAATTGTCTCTAATGATTCTTTATATTTCTGTGGTATCGGATGCAATGTCTTCTCTTTCATCTCTAATCTTTGTTATTTGAGTCTTCTCTCTTTTTTTAGTTAGCCTAGCTAATAGTTTCTCTCTTTTATCTGTCTTCTCAAAAACCAACTTTTTGTTTCATTGATCTTTTGTATCATTCTTTGGGTCTTTGTTTCATTTAGTTTGCTCTGATCTTAATTATTTTCATCTACTAATTTTGGGATTGAATCGTTCTTGTTTTTTTAGTTCTTTAAGGTGTGATGTGTTAGGTTGTTTATTTGAAATCTTTCTATTCTTTTGATGGAAGCATTCATTGCAATAAATTTCCATCTTAGTACTGCTTTTGCAGTATCCCGCAGATTTTGTATGATGTGACTTTATTTTCATATTTTCAAGACATTTTTTGGTTTTCTGTTTAATTTCTTCTTGGACCCATAGGTCATTCAGGAATGTGTTGTTTAATTTACATGTGTTCGTATAGTTTCCAGAGTTTGGCTTGTTATTGATTTCTTTTTTAACCCATTGTGGTCTGAAAAGATACTTGAAAGGATTTGTTTTTTAAAATTTGTTGAGGCTTGATTTGTGACCTAACATGTGCTCTGTCCTGGAGCACGTTCGATAAGAATGCGTATTTTGTAATAGTTAAATGAAATGTTCTGTAGATATTTGCCAAGTCCAACTGGTCTAAAGTGTTGTTAAAGTTTTGTGTTTCTCTGTTAATTTGTTGCCTAGGTAGTCTGTCCAGTGCTGAGAGAGGGGTGTTCAGATCCCCAACTATTATTATTAAATTGGGGTATCTCTTTCTTTAGGTCTCATAGTGTTTGCTTTATATATTTGGGTGCTCTGGTGTTGGGTGCATATGTATTTTATATATAGTCTTCTTGCTGGATAGATCCCTTTATCATTATATAACAGCCTTCTTTGTCTCTTTTTGTGGTTTTTGGTTTAAAGTCTATTTTTTCCAGTATAAGAATAGCTACTCCTGTTTGGTTTTGGTTTCCATTTGTATGGTATATCTTTTTCCATCCTTCACTATTAGTCTGTGTGTATCTTTATAGGTGAGATGAGTCTCTTGAATACAGCGTATAGTTGGGTCTAGTTTTAAAATCTAGTCTGTCAATCTGTGTCTTTTGATTGGGGAGTTTAATCTGTTTACACTTTGGGTTGTTAGTGAAAAGTATTGTCTTGCATTTTGTCAGTTTTCCTTTGTATTTTTTTGATATGTTTTATTCCTTTCTTCCCTTTTTATTGTTTGTCTTCGATGTTTGTTGGTTTTTGAGGTGGTTTTAGTTTCTTTAGTTTAGTTTCTTTCTCTTTCTCATTTGCATTTTTGTTTTACCAGTGTGTTTTGTTCTTTGTTGTGTATTCATGATAGTGGTTATTGTTTTTCTGATTCCAGATGCAGGACTCTCCCCATGCAGGGCTGGACATGTGGTGGTGAACTCCCAGTTTTTGTTTGTCTGGGAAATACACTATTTCTCCCTTGTTTTTGAAGGATAGCCTTGCTAGGTATCGTATTCTTGGCTGGCAGTTTTTTCTTGCAGAATTTTGAATATATCATCCCATTTTCTTCTGGCATGTAGAGTTTCTGTTGAGCAGTCTGTTGTTAGTCTGATGGGGACTCCTTTATAGGCAACTTGATGCTTTTCTCTTGCTATTTTTAAGATTCTCTCTCTGTCTTTGAGCTTTGCCAGTGTGACTATAATGTGTCTCAGAGAGGATTCCCCCCCCATTTATTTGTTTATATATGTATTTATTTATTTTTATTAGCTCCCACAAATCAATGAGAACATGCAGTAATTCTCTTTCTGTGCCTGACTTGTTTCACTTAATATAATTTTCTCTAAGTCCATCCAAGTTGCTGCAAAGGGTATTCATTTTTTTTCATAGCAGAGTAGTATTCCATTGTGTGGTTACACCATATTTTCCTTATCCACTCATCTGATTATGGGCATTTAGGCTGGTTCCAACTCTTGGCTATTGGAAATAGTGCTGCAATAAACATGGGAGTACAGTTATCCCTTTTACATGATGATTTCCATTCCTCAGGGTATATACCCAGCAGTGGAATGGCTGGATCATATGGTAGATATATCTGTTATTGTTTGAGGAGCCTCCATACCATTTTCCATAAAGGCTGCACCATTTTGCAGTCCCACCAACAGTGTAGGAGGGTTCCTTTTTCTCTGCATCCTCACCAGCACTTATCATTCTCAGTCTTTTGGATCTTAGCCATCCTAACTGGAGTGAGATGGTATCTCAAAGTTGTTTTGATTTGCATTTCCTGAATGCTGAGTGATGTTGATCATTTTTTCATGTGTCTTGGCCATTTGTATATGTTCCTTTGAGAAATGCGTATTCAGCTCCTTTGCCCATTTTTTAATTGGGTTACTTGTTTTTTTTGCCGTAAAGTTGTTTGAGTTCTTTGTATATTCTGGATATTAATCCTTTGTCAGGTGTATATTTTGCAAATATCTTCTCCCACTCTGTTGGTAGTCTTTTCACTCTGTTAATTGTTTATTTTGCTGTGCAGAAGCTTCTTAGTTTGATATAGTCCCATTTGTTTATTTTTCTTTTGGATGCCTGTGCCTTTGGGGTCATATTCATAAAGTGTGTACCCAATCCTATTTCCTGGAGTGTTTCCCCTATGTTTTCTTTAAGGAGTTTTACTGTTTCAGGATATATATTTAATTCTTTAATCCATTTTGAGTTGATTTTGGTATATGGTGAGAGGTATGGGTCTAGTTTCACTCTCCTACATGTGAATTTCCAGTTTTCCCAGCACCATTTACTCAAGAGCCAGTCTCTTCCTCATTGTGTAATCTTGGTGCCTTTTTTGAAAATCAGATGGCTGTAGGTGCATAGGCTGATTTCTGGATTTTCTATTCTGTTCCATTGGTCTGTGCATCTGTTTTTATGCAAGTACCATGCTGTTTTGGTTACTATTTCTTTGTAGTATAGTTTAAAGTCAGGTAGTGTTATGCCTCTGGCTTTATTTATTTTTATTTTTTTTGCTCAGGATGGCTTTGGCTATTTGGGACTTTTTTTTTTATTCTGTATGAATGTTAGGATTGTTTTTTCCAGTTCTGAGAAAAATGTCATTGGAATTTTGATGAGGATTGCATTGAATCTGTAGATCACTTTGGGTAGTATAGACATTTTCACAATGCTGATTCTTCCAATCCAAGAGCATGGGATATCTTTCTGTCTTTTTGTGTCCTCTTTAATTTCTGTCAATAGTAGATTGTAGTTCTCATCGTAGAGATTTTTCACATCTTTGCTTAAGTTTATTCCTAGATATTTAATTTTTTTGGTAATTATTGTAAATGGGCTAGCTTTCTTGATTTCTTTTCCTGCTAGTTCATTGTTGGAGTATAGAAATGCTATTGATTTTTGCATATTGATTTTGTATCAAAGAGGATCTTTTTGTATTGAATCTGTTTGGTGATCTTTGAACCTTCTTTTTCTTATGCTCCATGTCTCTCCCTATACCTGTTAAGTTTTCTGCTGTTATTTTGTTGAGTAGGTTTTTAATGCCTTTTCCTTTCTCCTCCCCTTCTGGATCATCCATGATTCACATATTTGTGCACTTTAGGTTGTCTTTTTGCCCTCTTAGATTTTCTTCAGTTTTTAAAATTCTTTTTTTGTGTGTGTGTGTGCCTGGGTTATTTCAAAAAGATCATCTCGAAGATAAAAAATTCTTTCTTTTGTTTTTTCTAACCTGCTTCTTAAGCTCTTGGTTGTATTTTTTATTTCATTGAATGAATCCTTCATTCAGTTCCAGGAGTTCTACTACATTCTTTTTAAGGTATTAATCTTTTTGTAAATTTTTTCCTTAATATTCAGGATTCTTTTAAAAATTTTATTGTGTTGTCTAACTGAGTCTTCTTGTATTACATTGAGTTTCCTTAAGATTGTTGGTCGGAATTCCTTTTCAGTCATTTCAAGGTTTTCCTGCTTTATGGGGTCTTGTATATGAGAATTACAGTATTCCTTTGGTGGTGTCATATTTTATTGTTTTTTCATATTTCTAGTATTTCTACGTTGTTGTCTGGTCATCTCGTGGAACATTTGCTTCTTCTATTACTCTTGGGTGAGATTTGAGGAGAGAGACTTCCTTCTCTTTTTCTGGGCTCCACTGGTAACTCCTGTGTGTCTGGGCTCCACTGGTAACTCCTGTGTGTCTGGGCTCCACTGGTAACTCCTGGATATGGTTGCTGCTCTGGTGGTGAGCTGCCCTTGTGGTGGCAGTGGCTGTGGTGGTTGCTGTGGTGGACAACCCATGTGGAAGCAGTTTTTGTGGTAGTGGTGGGGGCTGTGGTTCCTGGTACACTCCTGCCTTCTGTCAGGTGGGGGTGGGCAGGCTGCCTGCAGCTCCGGGTGGGATTCCATGTGTGCTCCTGTCTTCTCTGGAATGACTTCTAAAATGTTGTGTATGTGTGTTTAATGTTCAGCTGCTAACATGGGAATATTCCTTTTAGATGGCAGGATAGGAAGAATGAGTTTTTGACTCTCAGAAGGAGTTGTTGACTCTGTGTGGCTTGGGGAGCATCCTTGGTACCTGGGGAGGGATGCAGGAGTCTACAGCATTTTCTAATCTTGCCCCTATAGGTTCCTCTTGTCACTGGAGTGTACACTTCATGAGAGTAAAGATTTTGTCTGCTTATTCATAGCTATTTTTCTGGCACCTCGAACAATGGATGCCTGACTTGTATTTGGTGCTCAGGGAATGTTTCTAGAATGAATGAAGCAACTTTTATGCTTGTGGCTTTGGGATGTAGAATTCTTTTACTTTATCTCAGTTGGCAGAAAACAGGAAGATTTACATAGCTTTTCATTTATTCTTTTAGCACAGAGACATATTGAAAGATCAAGGCAACACTTTACTTAAGTAATTGGAAGGAAAAAACATCCTTTATTCCTGGTATATGACTAACTTAATGGAAGGACTGACTTTGTAGTTTAGCGCCTTGGGACATATGGCTCCTCTCTATGTTTTTTACCTAGACAACTTGTTATCCTTGTCACTCAGAATGAGGTGGTAGATGGCTCATCAGCAAGCCATGAAGAAGGACACTGTGCAGTTTGGTGATGGCTCTGGCATTTTGCAGTGTGAGACCTTATTAACATTACAGTTTCCTTACCTTGAAATGGGATGGTACCTGGCGTGTGTGGCTTCATAAGGGTTCAGAGAGATAACAAGGGAGAGTGCCAGTGATGTAACAGTGCCTGTCACAGTGCAGTGACACAGGAGGCCGTGTGTAGAAGTCTCCTTTAAGAAGTTGACATTTCTAGACTTGCTCAATTACTGTTTTTTTTTTGTTGTTGTTGTTTGTTTGTTTTAACATGCATGCAGTTTTTTACACCTCCCTCACAATAGGGCATATTAAACAGAGTCCTGTAAGGGAGTAGAGCTGCTTGAGTCATGATTTGGCATTGTGGAGCTTATTTAGGCATTTACATAACTGCATTGACCTGAACTAGTTTGTTAATGAACCAGCATTCTTAAATATAGAAGCCACATGAGAGACCATGGGGAAATCTAAACCACGTTCTTGTGGTCTGTCAATCCAGGGCAGCTTTCACTTCAGAATTTAATTGAAAGGAATAGTAACTCTCTGTAATAACTAAAATAAATGAGAGAATTATATTGGAAACACTTGGCTAATTATAAATTCTAAGATGCATTTCAGTTCACGTGAGGGTTTTAACATCCACCAGAACACATAAATACTCTTCTGAGTCCATCAAGTCAAAAGCTGTATGTGTCCTTTAAATATTTTAGTTTTGTTTTCTTTTTTCCACTTTAGGAGAGATTAAATTATCTGGGCAGGATAACCTCTGCAGACTATCATCAATGTGCAAATAATATGCCACTTAGGGTGCATTTTTAGTAGACTGCTTGTCAGAAGAACTCATGTTTTCTTCTGCTTCATGCAGAAGCAGTTCTTGTTCTGCATTCAGAAAACAAAGCAGTCTTTCACTTATTAAGAAAATACGCACTTAGCAAAACCAATGAATTTTAATAGGAAAAGGGAATCAGGACTCATCTTCTTCAAAGGCAGACATAAAAATGAATGTCTGTGAAACGTGCCAATTCGTCATTGTTCTCTCCTTAGCACTTCCTCATACCTCAAGGATGATACTTCCTTCTACGTTATAGTTATTTACAAACCCACATTATTTCTGTAGTGGACACTAAGCTTCTTCAGTAGTGTGATTCAGCAGTAATGTGGCCAGGTGCCTTACACCTAATGAGGCTCCCTAAATATATGGTGAATGAGTGGAGATTCTCTGAGCAAAGCACAGAGGGCTGGGTTTGTCATTTGTGGTTCTCATAGTTCAAGATGTGGGTGGTGTGGAAGATCCTGACTGAGCCATTGCACTGTACTACTGTATCTAGGATGGCAAGAGAAGCCTTCCAGAAAACCACCTAGGATAACTTTCTTTGTAAACTGGGGAGACATTGAAATAGGCATGAATGATTTAGTATTTTTGCTAATAAAGTCAATATCACTTGAGTTTTTTGTGTCCCCTTGTTTCTTTCTGTTGGCTCTAGTGCAAAAGAGAAGATGGGGTTGAGGGTGGAGTCTAAGGTTTTGCCTTTCAGAGAGAGGGACTAAGGGCATAGGGGCTTTGACTTTGGGTTTGTCAATGAGAGGGATGAGGGAAGGTGAGCGGACCAAAGGAGCAAGAGGCAGGAGGATCGACAAGAGAGTGCCCAGTGTGGCATCAGGCCCAGATTAGAGTCTAGAGGATGCCAAGGATAACTTAGGAGACTTTCAAGACTGCTTTTGATTTTGTAACTGCCCCCCTGTCTGTTATTTCCTCTGTCTTGCTCAGGCAAATGATCGGGAATTGATGAGGACTTGGTAGAGTGGTTTTGCAGGGCAGGCCTCATTTCCTTTCCTGCATGGTCTCTTCCTCCATCTGTGACTCTCTTGTTAGCATCTCTGCAGACTTCCTTCTGTCCTTGGCTGTTTCAACACCTGCCAGGTCTGTCTCCTGCTGGGGCCCTGTTCGAGGAGACCACGCAGCAGCCTTGAAGATTGATGTCCCTTGGAGTTATATTTTCTAGTGCCAGCTGGGCCTTGCATAGCTGCAGCCTCCGGGCGCCCATCCTGTGCATAGCCGAGCTGTGGGAGGTGGGTGGGAGGGAGAGTAGCCAGGCTGCCCCCATGACAGGCTCACATTGGCCCAGTCCTTCTGTCTCTGCCAGCCTCAGCCTTCCTGTTATCTGACCTCTCCACACATTTACCTCCGGGATAATGCCCAGATTCCTTAGCAGTCATACAGGGCCTTCATGCACTCCATGATTGATCCACATTCCCTGTGACATACTCCCTTTTTAATTCAGGTGTATATGTATTTATCAGATGCCTGCTTTGCGATAGCCACTGTGCCAGCTACTGAGAACATAAAAGGGAATACAATTTAGTTTTTGCTTTCCAAGAATTTATAATCTAGTGGGATAGCCCAATATGTAAACGATTTCAAAGGAATGGTTTAAAAGAATGTAAGGGGAAGCAGAGAGGTGGGACTGACAAGCCCGCTTTTCTCCATCCTTCCTGAGCCACTCAGTATCGGTTTGATGTTGGTGTTTTATAACTGTGTAGCATTGTATGACAATAATTGCTGTTCTGAAAAATAATTTTAGATATAAGAACTATAATAGTCAAAAGGATTACATTATACTCAGTTAATAGTACCTAGTATGATAGGAAACGAGACTAATATTTTGGAAGTATTTTCAATAACAAGGGGGTGTGATTGCTGAGTTAAAAGAAAATTAATCTGAAGAGTCTTTCATTAGATATTCCTCTTACCATTTTATAATACTCTAGCCTTAACCTCTTTCCTACCAGTCCCTCTGCTATTGATGAGAGAATATTTTTGGCCTGAATACACTACATCTCAACTTGGGGTGATTTTGTCCCCTCTCCCAGTGGATATTTAGCGATTTCTGGAGGCATTTTTTGGTTGTCATGGCTGGGAGGTACTACTAGCATCTTGACAGGTAGACGCCAAACGTCTGCTCATTAACACTAATGCATGGGATAGTCTCCCTCAAAGAACTTTCTAATATGAAATGTTAGCAGTGCCAAGGCTGAGAACCCCTGGTCTGGATGAATAGCCTATAATGCTCATATTCACTGGAAAATGTTTACAAGATCCAAAATCATGTGTGCTTATAATGATGTAAAAAAGATGATTTTGAACAAAAGGGGATTGGAGGGTAAGGTAGGAGGATGATAGTGATTTTTGGCTGTTAGCCTTTTAAATTTTATTTTGGCTTTTAGTGCATGGTGTTCTGATAATAGGCCTGTTTTCATTACTTAATCCATAAGATAAATTGTTTTGATTATTGCTTAGCATGTTTTGGAGAACTTTACTAATGTATCTCCAGTGTCTAGCACAAACCCTGTAACATAGTTCACAATGAATATGTATTTGCTGGATGAATGCATGAGTGCATATATTCCTGGAGATAGTAGCATTTTACTCACCTCTTATACTTTCACAGTGAGCTAAATGAAAAACATGCTGCCTGAGTTTATGAAAGTCATTTTAAGAATTCAAAGCGAGTGTTCGGTCAGTAAAAAGGAGACACCTGGCTCTCCAGTAGGGTGCGTCAGCTTGTTTGGAAAGCCGAACAGGAGAAACACGGCAGAAGTTCACGAGAGCCCACTTGGTCTAGAGCCACAGAGGAATATGCTGTAAGCAAACAGCTGCACCAAAAAGCAAACTCAACGCAAACCTGTCATAGGAGAACAAGTGAGCACCGTATAGGGTCCTAAGCGACAGTGGAAACCTTACTTATGGGCAGACTGCTGGCAGCCGGGGGCACAGACCGACGGAGCCAAGGCCAGGCAGAAAGCACCTCGCATGGCTGCTGGACCCCATCTGCGCTGTGCTGTGCTGCTGGGAAAAGCGGGTACCTTGCTCTTCCCACTTCCTCCTTCCCGTTTTCCTGCATGAACCCTTCTCTCCAGCCAGACTTCCCTGCTGCTTCTCTAAACACGCCTCGTGTTGCCCCCCATCTGTTCACCATGTTCTTCTGTCCACAATGCCATTCTCTCTCTCCTTGCTACCTTTGAGTTTTCTTTTACAAGACAGCTCAAGTTCTTTACCCTTTGTGGAACCCTTGCTAGGTTTTCCTACATCAGACATCTTTCACAATCTGATTCCTTCCTCTCTCCCTGCCTAAACAGCTTGCAGTCATGGCTATTAGCAGGGCTTCAAAGGTACTGTCGTTGGCATAGCACATTCTGGGACAGGAGTCAGTAGTAAAGACGTTACAGTTAAGGAAAACACACAAAAGTTTCCACTGTATAGACACCTCAGGTGTCTTAAAATAACTGGGGACAAATTCATCTTGTTTTGGCTGTTGGAACAGTAAGGATAGTAAGGCAGTGAGGATAGGAGAGCATCTCCCTTTGGTCCATCAGGGGCCCATTGGATGGATGTTGTCTTTACATGGCACCTCATGGCTCAGCGTATGAGCGACGGTTCTGACAGTACCTGCCTGGACAAAGGGATCTGGAGGAGTGCTTATATCTTGTCTGCAAACTCCAGACCCAGAGAAAGACAAAAATGTAAATGCTGTCCTAACACTAGTCAGAGGTAGGTTCCCTTATGTATAGGTCCCCATTCCAGTTTTTGGATACAGGTGGAATAAGGCTAGACCTTGTTTTCTCAGCATCCAGGTACAACATGGAAGGGTGTGTGTCTCTTGCTGTGCCCTGGTCTTGGCTCTTGGCAAGCTCAGGGAGTGAGGCCCAGTTTTGCTAATTGGCCAGAGCCAACCCTCTGGGCTAGACATTCTGTCAGTCTCCCCAGGGACCCTCTCCCCAGATTCAATCAGAACTATGCAATATTGTGTAGAATTCCCAGCGATAGTGGATTTTGGTCAGCTCTATTTACAAGAGCAATATTAAAAACATAAAATTGCCCAGAGAGTATGCTTAAAATTAAAGTGTAAAGCAGTAGAAAATAGAAGGGACTTGTGAAAATGAATTTTAATTCTGCTACAGAGAACTTTTATTCTTTGTGCAGCATTTTTTAAGGATGTCTGTAAAACATCCTGGAGACCAGTCTTTAGAAAGTTGATTCATTTTATAGTAAAACTCTGACAGGTGTATTGAAATTAAAATCTCATGTTGAGTGTTAAAATTTTATTATCATACCTGTCCTTATTATAATGACTTGTTTTCTATTCATCTGAGATCGTTGGGTAGAGAAAATTTACCTTGATTTTTGCATTCAGAATATTCAGTTGCCTGTTTACCATGGTTTCATTTATTTTTAGATGAAAATTTCTCCTTTTTTGTGTGCAGCTGAATGTGTCTCTCAGTTGCCAAAGAGGAGGGGAATATAGCTATTAAATGAGGATGGTCATTTATATGCAAGTTAAAATATATTCTGAAAAAGATGGAAGTTTGTTCTTGCCTGTAGCTTATTTGTTCAGTCACGGCTGTTTCTACACTGTGTTTTGTCCTGTATCTTAGCAGTAAGGCCTTTATTTATGTTGAAGTAGAGAAAGGTGATAAAATGTATCTGGAGTGGACCTATAAGAAATAAAAAACCTGTAACCCTTGCATAATTTAAATATGGGGCCAGTGATTCTGAAAGAGTCTAAATTGTCTTTTTAAATGCCGTCGTGTAAACACATACATTTGGCCATTGACCTGATGGAATTTATCTTAAATGACCAGCTTCTAGATCTTTGCTGATCTAGAAAAGAAATCACAGTACTTGTTTCAAAACAAGTCATCACATATATATGTTAAATCATTCAGAAAATATGTACGGAGTGGCTACTGTGTATTGGATACTATGCAGATGTCATGGGTATAAAGGTAAATATGGTCCTTACCCTCCAGGAACTTGGAGTCTAGGAGGAGATACAGACGAATGAAGAAGCAGTTATGGTATTGGGTGAAAAGGGCTCTGATCAGGGCCCCAAAGCATGTAATCCTAGAGGCCCTCCTTAAAAAGTATCCAAGAGAATTTGATAGAGAAATGAACATGTATTTTGAAGGGGTTTGTGCAGGTGAGGAGCCCTGAAGTGTGAGCTTCCCTCCCCTGGCCCTGTGGGACATATCCATAGGGGGTGGGAGCACCTGAGCAAACTTGGCGCCAGCTCCTGGAGGAGGCAGCACTGTGGGTGTGTGTCGTTCTGTTCCTGCTCCTTTACAGTGTACTGTCCACACAGCAGTCAGCTGAGCCTTTGAACCCTGAGTGAGGTGCCAGCCCTCCCCTGCTCACACTTGCTTTCCATCACGCTCAAAACTAAACCCTCCAACATGCCTCGGGGGTTGCACTTGCTGCGTTCCTGCATGCAGGGTTCCTCGCCTGGGTTTAGCACAGGCATGCTCCTTTGCTGTCTTCCCGTCTGCTCAAGCGTCCCTCTCAGAGGGGCCTCACCTGGCCATGTCATCAGGAGCACCCCTGTGCTCTCTGCCCTCTTGATCCTGATTTCTTTTCTTCAGAACATCATCTCTACATTATACACTCATCGTTTTTCTGTCTCCCCTATGGGGATGGAAGCTCTGGGAGGATGGCCACGCAGACCCTGTTCTCTGCAGCATCACCTGCACCGAGAGAGGGGTCTGGCATGAAGGAGGCACTCATTAAATATCTGCTACAAGAAGAAGTGAATGAAAGCAGTAGAGACATGGTGTGGGGACAGTAGCCGGGAGGTCTGTTCTCAATGGCTTGTGCAAAGGGAAGCTAGTGGTCTTCCGGTCTCTAAATATTTTGGGAGGCTAAAAATATTTGTTCCTGAGCATCATAAATTTACAGAATTTTTAAATTTGGAGGGAAAATATTTCCTGCCAGATTCCTATGGAAGGACAGCAGCAGATGTCCTAAAATAGGTCTGATATTGTATTATAATCAACACGTATATTAAATGTTCTGTTTAATTTCAAATGCCTTCATTTTGGGTCTGGTTAGAAGAGATTTTGAGAAGTGGGAAAGGAGGGAACAATTCAGAGTGTATGTGTGGTAGGGGGAGTGTAATTTCTAAGAGGTTAAAAAAATCCCAGATAAGATGTTTTCTTTCCGATTATGCATTTGTTAAGCTTTTTGAAAATGCATTTGGTCATGAAAGCAGCATGTTGAAATGTGCAAGCGGTCTCCTGCTCTTTATGTTTCTGCTGGTACGTACAGCCTCTTTTCTAGGATGGCAGTGGGTGCTTTGAGGAGACTCCTAAAATTCCTTTGGGGGTGGATGATGAGACAGCCACTAAGCTTTTTTATATTTTGATATAAGGGCTGCCATAAACGACCTCATTTAGTCACCTGTAATGCTCTGAACTGAGGTGTCTTGAGGGAGCTAGCGTGTGGAGGGGAAACCCTGACACCTTTACACCCTTGTCCTTTTTATAGCATATATGTGTGGGGTTAAGTAGATTTACAAATTACATTATCTTGTTTAAATTAACCTTCACAAAATAAATAAGTGGCTTAAGAAACAGAAATTGACAGTCATGCTAAAAAGTGGCAGTGCAAGTGAGTATCAGAAGACGGCCGAATTGCTGTGGTTTCTACCACCGTTTCTACGAGAATTTCCTCAGCCAAGTGGAAAAACGATAACTTCATTCCACTGGACAAGAAGTTGGCCAAAAAATTCAAAATCATCAAGAAGAATATTTGGAATGTGGATTCATAGCTATTATTGTAACAATGTACAGTATCTTGCCCTAACTAGATACAGGTTGAGTATCCCTTACCCAAAGTGCTTGGGACCAGAAGTGTTTTGGATTTTGGATATCTTTGGGTTTTGAAATATTTGAAGAATACATACATGCCTCATCTGAAAATCTGAAATCTGAGATGCTCCAATGAGCATTTCCTTTGAGTGTCATGTTGGTGCTCAAAAAGTTTCAGATTTTGGAGCATTTCTGATTTTGGGTTTTTGGATGCGGGGTGCTCAACCAGTAGTAGATCTTGTTATATTAGTTACTGCTCAGAATACACGTAATATACAATGTGTGAACAAGTGTACACATATTGGAGGATGCATGCTCAAAGCATATTGCTGTTATGAGTGTCTGTTCAAGAAAGCTTCGTGTCCACTGCTCCAGCGTCTTGCTAAGACATGAGGCATCACCTGAAAACCTAGAGATGCAGAATTTCAGGCCTCATCCCAGACCTCTGGAATCTTAATCTGGAGCTCAACAAGAACCCCAGGTGATTTCTTGCACGTTACAATTTGGGAAACACTGCTCAAGGGAATATCTTATAACATGCTGCTTCTGTGCATTTGACATCAGGGAGTGATTCCTCTCCACAAGAAATTATGGAACTAAACAGGTCCAGTTTTTAATTTTAGTTATGTCACTAAGAAACTTGGCCTTAGGCAGTGGATTCTCAGACCCGCTGAGACCCGGTTTCTGCAACCGTAAAGCAGAGACAACACTCCCTGCCTCCAGGTCATGTGCAAGGATTGTCCGTATGCGCAGCATTCTCAGGGACACTGCCCTTCAGTCCCTGCGCCTCCCCGCAGCCTCACGTGTCTGTGAGCGCATTGAAGGGTGGATGACTCTTCCTTATCTTTGTATTTCCCAGTGCAGAGGTCTTTAAACTTTCTGTTCGTGTGCCTCCTAAAAGAATCTTGAAAATTTGTGCATATCCTCCCATTTTTAAACATTACATTGAGAAATTTCATCATAAGTTTAAAAAGTTGAAGAATAACTCTTAGGTTATTGTAAACATTGACATTTAAAAACCAGAACAGGTTACATCACTGTTTTCCGTCTAGCCAGTGGAATCTAGATACTGGCTGATTTCATAGCAGATGGGAGAAGCCAGAGGATGTCTTCCCTGACTCTCTCTCTGGCTTTGGTGGCATCTCTAGTAGCAGCTGAGTCTCCTGGCAGTTCCAACTTCCACTGGGTGGGCTCACAGTGGCTGCAGTTACCTGGGGATGCTGGTCCTGAGGCCCTGGTGACACCACCTGCTCCCTTTGCTTCTCCAGCTCAGGGTGGTGCTGGCTTCCAGCCATCTCGGTGTTGCTCTGAGGTTCCCAAGTGGTTTATTATCTCTTCCTTCATGTGTATAACCAGTTTCCTGAACTAATTTCCTCTGTGCCAAATAAAGTGGATTCTGTTTTTTTAGTTAGATCTTGATATAGCAGTCTTTATTGATATACCAATATGTGGAATTGTCCTGTTGTCACTGGAAGGCTTTTATACCCCATATCAATGTATAGAAAGATTCAGTATGTGTGAGGGGTGTTCTTCTCCTTAAAAAATGAAAGAAGGGCAGTTGTAAGGAGGAAGGATGTTCCCAAGCAGAGCAATTTTTGGGAAAATGTACAAATAGAAGATAAGGATTTATAAATTGATTCCTTTGAAAAGAGTACCCCTGAAGAGTCTTTGTGTGCTCTGGTGTGAAGACTGCTGCCTTGCAAAGCCAGGCATGTTGCATATTTAGGTACACTAAGTGTTGTTTGTATAAATGGATGATGGCATATGTACCAAAATCCCAAATTGTCCAGAAAATCATCTATTACAGTAATGGGGCCTGGTTGCCGCCAACTGAGTGGAATACATTGGAGGCTGCAGCTCAGAGTGGGCTGCACTGGGCCTCTGCAAGGGCCGGCACTCGGCTGAGCAGATAGAGCCACCGGAGGAGCAGGCAGGATCTTGGATGCCCAAGCAATAATGGGCCATCAGCTGGAAACAGGGCTGCCTCACTCTCTGTGCCAGCAACAGCAGCCGTGGTGCTGAGGCTTGCAGTTGTCGGCATCTGCCGCTTTGCTTTGGAGCTCTGCCACTTATCTGGGGAAATATCTTTGACAAATTTGTTTACAGTATATCAAGTTGTGCATTTATTGGCTAGCTGACTAAACTGAAAATGGCCCAAGGAGGATTTTAAAAAGGACCACTTTTCATTCATTATAGAACAGAGTCCTCCTCCCCCAAAGAGTACTATTTAGCATCTTTACTTTTTGCTATAATTTTAAATTACAAATATATTATGAACTTTAATCTATATTAAGTGGAATGAGAGGAGTGGAGCTTAAAATCCCCCCCCATCCCACAGAAACCAAAACCACAAAGAAGGTGCTCATGCAGAGAGAGACCCCGTCATTTATAGTGTGCTGACTGGGCTGGGCACCATGCTTAGTGCTCATGTCTTCAACTTATTTCTCTCTCTGAACTTATCAGATGGATATTGTTATTGTGCCTGTTTTATTGATGGGGAAACTGAGACTCACGTAAAGTAGCTTGCCCAGAGGCACACAGCTATTAAGAGGCATAGCTGAAACTGAACCAGGCATTTTGACTCCAGAACTCAACTTCTTAACCACTCAGTCAAAACATCAGAGCAGCTGGGCACACCAGCCACTTTTTCTCCAGAAAGGTGCTGATATTTCCCCAAGGGGTTGATTGCCTTTGTTTGGCTTACTTGGGAGGAGAAGACCTTGGCATTTAGTGTATTGAGACAAGGTTAAATTTAACTGACAGTTGAAATAAATATTCTTTCAAAGAGCCTATACCCTGGGTATAGAGTTGGTTTCTTACAGGGAACGCTGTAGCAACTGAGAAAATTTGTGAGGATGATAGCTCTGGAAAACAAAGGCAAACCTTCTTAAACCTAGAAATTTGCCCTTCCAACTGGAGATTCTTCTTTTAAAAAATCCAAAAGGTTAAAGTCATATGGCCTGTCAGCTTTCTGGAAGGATTAAAGATCAGAGATCAGTTTTTAGGAAGATGTCACGTGTAAAATGGAGACCCCGATAGAACAAAGTTGGCTCTTGAAAGAAAAGGTAGAGATACTCGACATGTGGAGCTAGGTCTCCACGAAGAAAGAGGGCTTTGAACTAATATCAGGAGGCAGCAAGTACCAGGGAACAGGCTGCCTTTGGGAAAGGGAGAATAGATAATTAATGGTTTTGAAAGTCAAACTACAGAACTGCCCTTTTCAAGATTTTTAATAAATAAGAGAACGAAAATATGTTTGATATAGTAATGCAGACACAGTGAAGGACTTGTTCATGGAGTTTTGATGATCAGTATGTAAGAAAGTACTTAGGAAATGAGAATCAAAGTCAGGAGAGTTGCCTACTTAAGTTCAAGTTTGCTCCAGTGTTCTGCGTAGAATCGTACCTTGTAGTTTTACTTTGGTATTTCCAGTGTTACTAGTCATCATCCTCGCCTTCCTTCCCTCCCTCCCATAAATACCTTTGAGCCTCCATGGTATGCCCTGAACCCTGGGCTGGGCACTGAGGACACAGTGGTGAACAAGCCACACATGGCCCTTGCTGTATTAAATTTCATTAAAAAGCACAAGTATATAATTATAGCAGCACTAAGTATTATGCAGGAGAGCCACGTGGTGATCTGGATGTGTAACAGAGAGATCTGACCTAATCAAAGAGCGAGAAGAAAAAATCCAGCGAGGGAGGGTATGCCTGTTCCCCAAGAGGCTGGGTCCTCACTTGTTTGGGAAGTTCAGGATGTGTAGACCTTCCCTAAGGCTGAAATTCTTTTGCAGGAAGGATTCTTGAATGAAGAGATCCAGAGATCAAAAGCCTTTTCTACCTTACATCATTTGTTTTTTAGTTTATACCAGTATATTATACTGGGTTGTGGCTCAGGAATTAAACCATGGCTAAAGGCAGGAGCATTACATTGTCAGTTTGTCTTTTTCACTGACCTGCTGGGTAAATAATATGGGGGTACTTGAAAAAGGTTGGGGAAAATAGAGTTAAAAGATAGTACAAATCTTTCCATGAACTTTTTGAAGTACCCTTGTGCTAAGACTTACATTTGCATAGCAATTAATAGTTGGCTGAGTACTTTCATGCGGTTTTTGATTTTTAATTTTTAAAAGATTGTAACATTTACTTGTACATACTCGTGGGGTACAGTGTGTTGTTTTAATACCTGAGTATATTGCACAGTGATTCACTTAGGGTAGATAGCATAGTTTTGTACCCGTTAGTTCACCACTTCCCACTCCCACTCCCAGCTTCTGGTAACTATTATTCTACTCTCTACTTCTATGAGAACCACTTTTTTTTTTTTTTTTTTAATATTCCACATATGTGTGAGATCATGTGAAATATGTCATTTTGTGCCTGGTTTACTTCATTTAACATGGTGGTTTCTAGTTCTATCCATGTTGTTGAAAGTGATAGGATATCATTTTTTGTGTCTGGATAGTATTCCATTGTGTAAATATACCAGTTTTTTTAAATCTATTCATCCACTGACGGGCATTTAGGTTGATTCTATCTCTTGGCTATTGTGAATAGTGTCGCTATGACATGGGAGTGCAGGTATATTTTTGATATATTGATTTCATTTCCTTTAGGTATTTACCCAGTAGTGGGATTGCTGTGTCATAAAGTAGATATATTTTCATTCTCTAAGGAACCACCATTCTGTTTTCCACAGTGGCTGTACGAATGTACTTTCCCACCAAGAATGTAGGAGAATTCCCTTTTCTCTGCATCTTTGTCAGCATTTGTTATTTTCTGTTTTGTTGGTAATACAATTCTAACTGGGGTGAGATGATATCTCACTGTGGTTTTAATTTGCATTTCCTGGATGATTAGTGATTTTGACCATTTTTCATGTGCTCGTTGGCCATTTGTATGCCTTCTTTTAAGAAATGTCTGTTCAGGTCCTTTGCCCATTTTTTAATTGTTCTTTTTTTTTTTTTTTTTTTTTTTTTTGCTGTTGAGTTGTTTGAGTTCCTTATATGTTCCAGATATTAGCCCCTTGTCTGATTTATAGTTTGAAAACATTTTCTCCCATTCTGTTGGTTATCTCTTCAGTGGTTGATAATGTCCCTTGCTGTGCAGAAGATTTTTAGTTTGATCTAGTCCTGTGTATGTGTTTTTGCTTTAGTTGCCTCTGCCTTTATAGTCTCACTTAAAAAAGCGCTGCCCACTCCCATTTCGTGTAGTGTTTCACCTGTTTTCCTCTAGTAGTTTCATAGTTTCAGGTCTTAAATTTAGGTCTTTAATCCATTTTGAGTTGATCTTTGTGTATGGTGAGACATAGGGGTCAAGTTTCAATCTTCTTGAATATGTGGATACCTAGTTTTCCTAGCACCACTTATTGAAGAGGCTGTCCTTTCCCCACTGTATATTTTTGGTACCTTTGTCAAAAATCAGTTAGCTGTAACTGCGTGAGTTTATTTCGAGGCTCTTTATTATGTTCCATTGGTCTTTTTTTCTGTTTTTATGCTGGTGCCATGCTGTTTTGGTTACTATAGCCTTATAGTATATTTTGAAGTAAGGAAGTACGATGCCTCCAGCTTTGTTCTTTTTGTTGAAGTTTGTTGTAGCTATATGGGGTCTTTTGTGGTTCCATACAAATTTTAAGATCATTTTTTCTATTTCTGTGAAGAGTGTCATTGGTATTTTGATAGGAATTGTGTTGAATGTCTAGATTGCTCTGGGTGATATGGACATTTTGATGATGTTAATTCTTCTGACCCATGAACATGGTATATCTTTTTATTTATTTGTGTTCTCTTCATTTTTTTCACCAATGTTTTATAGTTTTCATTGTAGAGGTCTTTTCACTTCCTTGGTTAAATTTCCCCCTAGGTATTTCATTTTTTGTTAGATGTTATGAACGAGATTACTTTCTTGATTTCTTCTTTAGATATTTCATTGTTGGCATATAGGAAGGCTGTTGACTTTTGTGTGTTGATTTTGTATCCTGCCACTATACAGGATTCATTTATTAGTTCTAGTATTTTGGGAGAATCTTTAGGGATTTCTATATATAAAACCATGTTATCTACAAATAGGGGTAGTTTGACTTCCTCTTTTCCAATTTGGATGCCCTCTGTTGCTTTCTCTTTCCTTATTGCACAGGCTGGAACTTCCAGTACTCTGTTGAATAAGAGTGGAGAAAGTGAGCATCCTTGTCTTGATTTAGATCTTAGAGGAAAAGTCTCTGATTTTTTTCTGTTCAGTATGATATTAATTGTGGATTTGTTGTATTGAATTGAGGTACACTCCTTCTATAACTAGTTTGTTGAGTGTTTTTATCACAAAATGGTGTTGAATTTTATCAAATGCTTTATCTCTTATCTATTGAAATGGCCATAAGGTTTTATTTCCTTTGTTCTGTTGATGTGATGTATCATGTTTATTGATGTGCATATGTTGAACCATCCTTACATCCCTGGGATGAATCCCACTTGATCGTGCTGAATGAGCTTTTCAGTGTGTTGCTGGATTCTGTTTGCTAGTATTTTGTTGAGGATCTTCGTGTCTGTGTTCATTAGGGATATTGGTGTGTAGTTTTCTCTTTCGTTGTGTCTTTTTCCAGTTTTAGTATGAGAGTAATGCTGGCTTTGTAGAATGAGTTTGGAAGTATTACCTCCTCTTCAACTTTTTTAGAAGGGTTTGAGAAGAGTTGGTATTAGTTCTTCTTTGCATGTTTGATAGAATTCGGCAGTAAAGCCATGTGGTCCTGGGGTTTTCTTTGTTGGGAGACTTTTTATTACTGCTTCAATCTCATTACTTGTTATCAGTCTATTTGTGATAATTCTTCATGATTCAACTTTGATAAGTTGTGTGTGTTGAGGAATTTATTCATTTCTTCTAGGTTTTCCAGTTTGTTTGTATATAGTTGTGTAGTATCTTTTATGATTCTTTGGATTTCTGTGGTATCAGTTGTAATGTCTACTTTTTTATTTCTGATTTTATTTATTTGAGTCTTCTCTCTTTTTTTCTTCATTAGCCTAGCTTAAGGTTTATTGGTTTTGTTTATCTTTTTGAAAAAACAACTCTTTGTTTTATTGCTCTTTGGTATTCCTTTTTAAATCTCTAATTCATTTATTTCTGCTCTGATCTTTGTCATTTCTCTCCTGCTGATTTTGTGTTTGGTTTGTTCTTGTGTTTCTAGTTGCATTTCTAGTTCCTTGAGGTGTAATGTTAGGTTATTTATTTGAAGTCTTCTTTTTTGATGTAGGCATTTATTGCTATAAACTTCTCTCTTAGACCTGCTTTTGCTTTATCACATCGGTTCTAGTATGTTGTATTTTCATTTTCATTTGTCTATAGGAATTTTTAAATTTCCTTTTTGATTTCTTCTTTGATGCATTTCTAGTTTAGGAGCATGCCATTTAATTTCTATGTATTTGTATGGTTTGTAATGTTTCTTTTGTTATTAATTTCTAGTTTTACTCCATCGTAGTCAGATAAGACAGTCAATATGATTTGGGTTTTTAAAAATTTGTTGAGACTTGTTTTGTTACCTAACATATGGTCTATTCTAGAGAATGTTCCATGTGATGCTGAGAAGAATGTGTATTGTGCGGCTATTGGATAAAATGTTCTATATATGTCCATTAGGTCCAATTGGCCTAGAGTAGGTATTAATTCTGATGTTTCCTGTTTAATTTTCTGTCTAGATGATCCGTCCCTTGCTGAAAGGGTGGTGTTAAAGTCCCCAACTATTATTGTGCTGGAGTTTATTTCTCTTGTTAGGTGTAGTAGTAATTGCTTTGTATAACTGGGTGTTCTGGAGATTTGGTGAATATGTATTTAGAATTGTTATATCCTCTTGTTGAATTGATCCTTTTATCATTATATAATGATCTTCCTTTTTTTAACGTTCCTTGGCTTGAAGTTTATTTTATCTTGTATAAGTATAGGTACTTCTGTTCTTTTTTGGTTTTTATTTCCATGAAATATCTTTTTCTATCCCTTCACTTTCACATGGTGTGTATGTCTTTGTAGATGAAGTGAGTTTCTTATAGGCAGCATATTTTTGGTTCTTGTTTTGTAAACCACTCAGTCACTCTGTGTCTTTTAATTGGGTCATTTAACCCATTTACATTTAGGGTTATTATTGATATGTAGGGACTTGTTACTGTTACTTTCTTACTTTTTTTTCTGGCTTTTTGTTGATCCTATTTTTTTCTGGTCTTACTGTCTTTGTGATTGAGTGGTTTTATCTAGAAGTATATTTTCACTTCTCACTATTTATTTTTAGTATGTCTTCTATCCATTTTTGTGTTACAGTTACCATGAGGCTTACAAAAAACATGTTATAGTTATAACAGATTATTTTAGACTCATAATAACTTAACTTTGATATTTAAGAAAAAAGGAAAAAGCAAACCCAACTTTATGCTTTGGTGTCATTTCCCCCACTTTTTGACAATTTATAGTTTCAAGTTACATCTTTTAATACTGCCTATCTCTTATATGGTTGTTGTATATGTTAGCATCTTTTTAGGTTTGTTCTTTAGTCTTCATACTAAGGATGTAAGCAGTTTATTCACTGCCCCCCCATGATATTAGAATATTCTGTAGTTGTCTGTGAACTTACTTTATTAATGAGGTTTGTACCTTCAGGTGTTTTCTTGCTGCTCCTTAGAGTTGTCTTTTTTCAGATTGAAGAACTCTGTTAGCATTTTTTGTAATGCAGGTCTAGTGTTGATGAATTCCCTTAGCTTTTGTTAGTCTGGGAAAGACTTTATTACTCCTTCATATTTGAAGGTTAGTTTTGCTGGATACAGAATTCTTGGCTGAGTTTTTTTCCTTCAGCACTCTGACTGTATCATTCCATTCTCTTCTGGCCTGTAGGGTTTCTACTGAAAAATCCACTGAGTGAAGTATTGGGGTCCATTGAATATTATGTGTTTCTTTTCTCTTGCTGCTTTCCATGTTATTGTTTCTTTGTCTTTGGTTTTTGAAAATTTGATTATGATGTGCCTTGGGGTATTCCTTCTTGAATTGGATTTGATTGGTGATCTCTGAGCTTTCTGTATCTGGATGCTGTCTTCTTTCTCCATACGTGGGAAATTTTCAGTCATTATTTTCTTCAATATGCTTTCCACATCTCTTCCTTTTTCCTCTCCTTTGGGTATGTCAGTTATGCAGAGGTTATTTTGCTTGAAGAGTCTCATATTTACTGTATTTCTGTTTCATTTTTTCTTATTCTTTTTTCATTTTGCTCCTATGATTGTATTATTTCATTTGTTCTATCTTTGAGATCACTGATTCTTTTCTCTGATTAAACCTGCTGTTGGAGCTTCCTACTGAGTTTTCCAATTCAGATAATGTAATTCTTTATTTCTGGAATTTCTTTTTTTTTTCAATTGATTCAATTCTTTTGTCAAGTTTCTTATTCTGCTCCTGAATTATTTTCCAGATATCATTTAATTTTCTTGTGACTCCCTGAACATCATTGAGAGGGTTATTCTGAAGTCTCTGTCAGACATTTCATAGGTCTGCTGGTCTTCTGGGTCCATTGCTGTTGTTTTTTTGATTTCCTTTGCAGGTGACAAATTTCTTTGTTCTTTGTCGATCTTTGTATCTTTACATGGATGCCTAGGCATTTGAGGAGACTGCTGCCTCTTCTAGGTTTTATAGGTGTTCTTTGGTGGGTTAGACCTTAACTGGTTAATATCAGAGCTTTTCTCTGGTCTGTGGTTTTTTTCCATGTTCTGTGGTAGATTAATAGCTACCACCTCCACTTAAACTCTGCACTGGAACTAATGAGCTGTCCTGTTGTTATTTCCCTAATTGGAGAAACTTCCTGGGGGGACCAGAACTTGAGCTCTATGCTTGAGCTAAACTGCTGCTTTGCTGCTGATTCTCTTGGGAAGGCTTTTCATGCAGATCAGATTTTAATTGTTGGAATTTCAATGACTTCCTGGTCTGGGCTGTGTGGAAATTCTGGCCCTGGACTGAGTTTCATGCAGACTGTGTCCCTTGCAGTTCTATTGCCTTGAGCATTTTCCACTGAAATCAGCTGCCCCTGCTGGGCTCCAGTGTTTTCCTGGTGGGTCAGCCTTTCTCCCACACTCCAACCACTTCCTGTGGGGTGCATGGTATATGTTTTCTCATGATGACTCACCAACCTCTGGGCAGCTCTTTCCTCAGCTCAACTGTGGCCACTCACTCCTGTGCGTGCCCTGGGGAACACTGCCAGTGGTCTTTCTGGCCTGTGGGCTGGTATGGTGCTCTCCGAAGCCCTCCTCTCCCCTGAAGACTCCAAGCAAGTTCCCAGGAAGTGTGCTGCTGTGGCTTTTGCTGAGCTGTGTGCTGCACTCACAGTCTGGCTTAGAAGAGGTTGGGGTTCAGAATGATTGGGGATGTCCCTATTCCCTCTCGCATGGCCTCTTGTGCCTTCATGAACTCTGCGGGTCTCTCCTCCTCTTTGCCCAAGCTCCAGTGGTCTCATGTCAGCAGTCTTTGCTCTTTAATAGGTGTAAATTGCTTACTTATGGGGTTGAGCAATACTATTAATTGTCTCTTTTGCCATCTCGATGACTCCTCATGTAGTTTAAACTCGTGTCTCTATCTGCGGCCTCCTTCGTCTCTTTCCACACCCACCTACCTTCTAGGTTGGTAGGACAGACGGAACTTCATTTTCATTATCCCTGGCCAAATCAAATGCATTTTGAAGATTTGCTGCATTGGAGATTTACAATAAAATTATAGTATGTGCCCAATAACTATCCACACCCCCCCCTCGAACTGAGTATCTAGAGGGGGACAGATACTTCCAAATATAAGGTGTTAATTTCTCCCCAGGCATGTACAAGGCTTATTGGAATATGAGGGGGATCCCCAAACTCAGAACATATGTCTGCGTGTGAGGGAGATTGTGTGCGGGAAGAGAGAGCTTCCTAAAAAATCTTGAAGAACAGGTAAGATTTAGCTGGAGAACAATACAGGTGGTTGAGGGTCATGTTCAGACTGAGGGTGAGCTTTGCTGGCTGAGGATGCAGGACAGCTAGAGTTGAGGCCAGATCTTCTCATCCTACCTCTAATGCTCATTCCCTGAACTACTTGCCACTCAGGTGGAGGGAGCAGGTGGGAAAAGGAAAGGCAACATGCGGATGGGGTAACCCAGGGAGCAAGAGGACTTGAATATCAAGAGACAGCAAGTACTCAGAACAGGCTGCTTTTTGGGAAAGGGGGGATATAGATAATTATATGTGATTTTTAAAGAGGTGTTGTCCACACTGCCTTCATCGGGCCCTGTGCAGTCATCCTGTTTGCTCTCCACAATGCTCTGATGTAGATGCAGCTGCCCCCATTTTTCAGGAGACTGAGGCCCAAAGGGGCCAGACCCAGGTTGGACTTTACCCTGCACAGCCCTGGGTCATTGTTCAGTACTGCAGGGGTAGGTGGGGCCTGGCGATGTCATCCTAGGTTGGATGTCAGAAGACAGTCCCTACAGTGGTCAGGCATGGTTGGATTCTTCAGGGATATAATTAGCAAAAGGACTTTGGGGACTGGCTTGGGGACCCAATCTCTCCAGTGCAGTCATTTCTATGGAAAAATGTGTTTGGAGACCCGTTTGTAAGCTGGGCCTGTCTGGATGCTTTTTAGGGCTGGGAGTTCATCAGGTGTGTATGTACTGGCTCACTAGGCCCTGCATGGATGGGCGTCTGCCAGCTTTCTAAGCTACAATAACGAAGGCTGTCATGAGTTTGTAGAGCTCAGTGTAATGTGGCACAGAAGAGTCTACTGTAAAACTTAACTACTGAGGTAAGTTTTGTTTTTGCAGTGAATTTGTAAAGGCATGGGGTAAATCATCCTTTATCTGATTTAGGAAAGGCTACGTTTATTTAAGGAGCTTCACAGAGAAACATCATACATAGAGCAAAGATATGCTGTGGGTCACGTGCATGTTGTTCAAGAAAAGTGTTTCTATGGGAAGATCAGGATGTACAGATTCTTAGGGCAGGTAGAAGCCCATCCTGTAGCATGTTTCCCCTACAGCTTTGATAAGAGAGACAGACTGTTGGGTTTTGTTTCAGAATTTATATGCTGATCAATAAACTTCCTTCTGCCTACTTTTGTTGCAAAACCTTGTGCCTGGGGGGAGGCAGCCTTGTGGGGAGGGATTTAAATTACATTTAGTTGTAGTCAGTTAGACAAAGTGCTAGATGTCTTTGACAAGATGGATTTGGAATGTGCTTAATTGCTATTTGCTCTGAAGTTCTGCCATCTGTAGGAAGAGCTTCCATTTGGAGATATAATCAAATTAAATTTCTAGATTTTATTGAGGGTCCTCCTCCCTTAAGCAAACACTGTTGTTTCTTCTTTGCAGTTAACTGTTTTCGTTCTCTGTGAAGACATGCATACAAGGATAAATGAGTCAGCGTTGCTGGTTGTCACTCCTTTGCCAGCTTTGTGCAGGAATCAGGTTGTTTGCTTTTCTTCCTCCTACAAGGTAGTGTGTGAAATGACGTGAGCAGGAGTCAGGCGCCATAACCAGGCTACCACGAGGGGTTTGGAAAGGAGACCTCGGTCTTGACATTTTTATACTCCTCACGGGAACTGGTGGAGAAACCCAGTGTCAGGCAAGTGTGGAAGCTGGGATTGGGGACGGGCTCTCTCGCCCTCAGTCATGTGGGGACAGCAAACAGTGGAGCGCACTGTAGCGGAACATCCCCACAGCTGCCTGTGCCAGCATCAGGTGGGATGTGCCCCAGCAGGGCCTGTCCCTGTAGTTCCATGTTGACACGTGCAGCTTCACTGACTGCACCTTCCTCACCACCCCCTGAGCTGCTGCTCTGTGTTTGCCGGACACTGGAGGAACTAGGACAAGCTATTCTTTCAGACATATGTACTCAGTAGTATGTGAAATTTCCTCCTGTGCCCACTCAGTTTTTGCAAGCATTTGGGGGGTTCAGTGTGGCATCTCATATGTTGCATTGTGTCCATGGTTGTGCTGTGCTGAACAGTGCAGCTGGGCCCAAGAACAGAACCTCACCAATGGCAGGCACATGGTCCCTTGCTGGTTTCATCAGTCACAGATGCTGTTCTTTTCAGTCTATTAGGGAATCTCATCAGAGAGCCCGCAGGTGGAGGGCCGAACCTCTGTGGGTCACAGACAGGGAATTAAGGGCAGAGCTCCTAGCTGGATGCTGTCTCTCTTGGGCCATTACAGGAAGAAGGTTCCCAGCACTATGCCATAAACAGAGAACATACCCCCTGGGGTTAGGACGGTGTGTGACATGGGGAGTAGTATGTGGTAGAGTGTAGTGCCTTTGCACTTGCACAAGTTCTGGCGAGAGTATGTAGATTAATTGCCCATTTAACAGTGATTGCCAGAATTGCATCGGAGAATTAATTGCAGGTAGTCTGCACATCCTTGTAAAGCTCTGCAAAATTATTGCTGTACATGTAGTTGGGAGGCTGTGGGCTGGAAAGGCCTGGTGTAGGGATGGTTGTGTCACTTACTAGCTTTGTATAGTGGTGAAGCCTTTCTGAGCCTCGGTTTTTTAACTATAAAATGGTGATAACAGTCAGCCCAAGGGTTGCTTTGAGGATGAAATAGATGACTTTGTGTGTGTGAGTAAATAAACAAAATGCCTGGCAGTTAGTAGGCAATAAGTAGGCAAAAGCTGCTATTATGTGAAGGCCAAACTGTGATCTTTGGGAATACTCTTTACAAATCAGGAGCCTAGGGTCTGTGTTCGGTGTTGTTTTTGCTGAGCCTAGAACAATGCCTGGCACAGGGTAGACACTCAGTTGGACCTTACCAGGTATATGAAAGAATCAGAGGAAAGTGAGGAGGCAAATATTCTCCATGCTCAGGATGCGCGCGTGAAAGGGAATGAATAGCTCTACAGGCTTGAATGGAAGGGTGGCCACGTGCAGCGCTTGAGTCGCAGTCAGCCTGCACCTGGTTTTCCCTGACAGTCCCTGGAGATTCCCAGAGAACCCCTGTAGGTTCCTTTCCTTTGATTTTTGCTGCAACCCTCCTCCCCATCTATATCTGGCTCCCAAAAATATGTGGGAAAGAAAATCCTTTTTATTTTCATCCTGAACATAGGAGAGAAAGGCTAACATTTTAAGAAGAGCTTCATCAGAAATAGACCCTAGCACATATGTATATATGTGTATATGTGCGCCCCCTTTGCCCCACACATGAATTTAGTGTGCACATATCACAAGGGAAAGAGCAAGAATGGAATCCCACTCAACTTGATTTGTGCTGTTTGGCGGCATGGCTGATTTGAAACCTGGAAAACATTTATTTAGGGTGATACCTGATAGGATATATCCAAATTCCACTCGATTAAATAGTAAAGAACAGTGACGACAGCAATAGCACAAACATTAGAAAACCAGAAGAAAATAGAATTTAATGTCCATGAAGCCCCTGGACAGCAGACGATTGCCGAGTGCTAGAAATGATCAAGGGATCTGACTACATAAAAGTAAAATAATCTGATGCAAAAACAAAACAGAGCCAGAGTGGGAGATATATTTGCTGCAGATATGATCAATGCACTTGTTACACAAAGAGCGTATTAGAATTGAGAAGTAGTAGATAAATAGGCAAAGAATATGCATAGACAATCTGGAAGAAATGCAGCAGATAAATACATGGAAATAGGCCAGTTTCAGTAGAATAAAAAAAAGCAAAGGGAAAGACGCTACCATTTTTATTTACTAAATTTGAAAAAAAAAAATCAATGAGAGCAATACTTGGGCTGGTAAAGATATACTCTTCTATATTTTTGGTTGTATTGTAAGTTAGTATAAAACTTGTAAAACAATTTGGCAAGTAACCTAAAAATCAGTAATGCAAATATCTACTGACTCAGTGTCTCACTTCTGGTAATTTATCTGAAGGAATTAATACAAAAAAGAAAGCCCACTACACACAGGTTGTTGACTGTAGCTTTATTATAATAATGGAAAAATGGAAACACTTTAAAAGCTCAGAAACTGAGATCTATCCCCTGGGTGAATTTTCTAGTCATTAGATGTGATGATTTTACAGATTACTGTAGCATGGAAAAATTTACTGTGATACTAACAAAAAATTGGAATAAAATTTTCATATAAAAAATGACTTTAGTTAAATATGTATGAAAAAGATAAAATACATAATAGGTATTTCCCAGTAGAGTGATTTTTCCTTTTTTCTGTTTCCCAAATATGCTAAAATTTTGTTGTTATTTGTTTTATAATTTTAAACATTGACTATTTAAATACCGTTATTCTACTCAGGGAGATGAAAAAGAAGGAATTACAGAAAATGCGAACATATAAATCATTCACACACAAAAAAACCAAAACCCCCCCCCCCAAAAAAAAAGTCAGTCACATGCTGTCTCATCTTCCATTCCTAAACATTCCAGCAGTGTGTTGGAAGCGTTGGTGAACATACTTCATCTTTATCCAGGTGTAGTTAAAGCAGAGCCCAAGCTCACCAAGTTCAAGACCTCCTTTTCAGTTTTCTTTCTTTAGTGATTCCTAAACAATTGGCTTCCCGGACTCTCAGGAGCAGGTCTACAGGCTGTTTTGTCCCCCAAACCAATAGATCATTCCTCACTAAAATCCAGTCCCTTTTTTGACTCGCATCTTTCAGGTCAGCTACAACCCTCCCACTGAGTTGCATTTGTTGGTCTGAGGGATACACCTAGCCCCTAATTCCGTAGAAACTCACAGTGTCATTCATGGCATGTGACACTAGGCTCATTGTGCCCAGCCTAGTGAGCATTCGAATAATAGCCCCAGGCTGAGGAACTTTGACCTCAGACACGAGAGGGTAGTAACAGGCTGGCGGCCTTTCTGCTTCTAGCAATGTGTGCACCATAAGCTTTGTGCACCTGTCTCCCTACATTTGCCTGGCTTTCCAGCGAGGAAGAGAGAACTCATTTTAGCAGAAGAGTAATGTTTCACAGGTGCTACAAGTGATCTTAGGTTCTGCTGAAAACAGATCTGTTTGAATATAAAGTTGATTTTCAGCCCCCCACCCTCATGCAGTTCCTTCTCTAGGATTCAGAAGCCGCGGGCTAGGAATCACTCACTACATCCCCACAACTCGGCTTCTCCTTTCCTGCTGCTTTGCCTACTGCTGGAGCCTCCGTGAAGATTCATTTAGATGGGTTTCTGAACGTCCGCACCTGCCCCACCACACGCTCACAGACGCAGGAAGCTCCCTTAGAGACTTACTGCTTGTGAGTTTGCAATGTAACAATTGTTAACTACATACTAACCATAGCAACTATAACATAAGGGCCCACGAGGAGTAGAAGGGAAATGGGATTGTTTCGTGTGCTCTTTTATGGGGAAGGCAAGGTTAACCAGACTTTAGGATATCATGTGTTGACCCACAATGGGAGCTGTGAGCATGCCTAGATGGGAAAGCTCTGTGCTTTAAGAATGTATCATGGCAGGGGCTGGCTGGTTAGCTCAGTTGATTAGAGTGTGGTGCTGATAACACCTAGGTCCAGGTTTCAATCCCTGTACTGTCAACCAAAAAAAAAAAAAAAAAGAAAAAGAATTTATCATGGCAAGTGTTTGGGTGTTTGCGACTTGTTGCTATGCAAATTCCCAGGCCTCTTGGTTGATCAGGGGAGGAATATGTGCTGTAACTTATTAGGTAACCTGGGTGATACAGTGGAACTGACAGGCTGAGGGGGTAGATGTGGGCACATCTCATGGGTGAAGAAGACACAGGAGGTACTTGAAGGACACTCAGGATTCTGAGACCCTAACTTCATTCATTCAGCACATTTTTATTTGAGTTCCTATTATTTGTCATCACTCATAATGTGTTTCTTTCTCAATATCTTGAACCCAGCTGTAATCAGGTTGGCCTAATCAGTTAAGGAATTGATGAACTTTTGGAACTATATTCAGTCCTCCTGGGGGCCAGTTTAAAGACACTGTTTTTTGCTCCCAGGTAGTATCCCGGACTCCAGTTGGCTGTTTTGCCAATGCCAACTGTTGGTAACCAAGAGGCCCGAGTTCAGTTAATCACCATATCTGGAGAGCACATTTGAAGAAGTTTGTGTTGCTTTTTTGTCAAGAAACAGCAGCCACTTGATTTAGTATTCCATTTCAGAATAATGTGATGGGATAAGGGCTTTATGTTCTGTTGGGTTAAAAGCCAAGTTGCCTGATGGTGTGTTCCATGAAAACATTGAAAGAAATAAGCAATCCCTTGTTGTGTCCTCACAGCTAAACAAAGCCACCAAGAGTGCCAACCATCAACCCAGGAGATGTCTTCAGCACAGAAAGGGACACAGGGAAAGGTGTTCACTTCTTTTTAAAAGAGCTTCTAAAACTAAAACCCTGTTTTTCCGGCAATGCTGTGTGTTACGAGTACAGGAATTGGAGGTCACAGAATATTTTAGGAAATCAGTAAAATAGATTGAGCCAAAATAAATTTAAGAGCTCTGGGAATTATATTGCAAAATTCAGTAAAGATTTGTATTATCTTTTAATTCCACTTTTCCATGAACTTTTTGAAGTTCCTCAAAAGAGCTTATTGCCTGAAGTGACAGCATGTTTATAATGATCTTATGTACAATTCCTCAGATGCTTTTTTGGAATGAGACAGATATAAATAAATAATGACAGTTATTTATTATTACAATTCTAGCATGTAAACATGTCACAATCGGTGTAGCATGTCTTGTGGTCCCTAGGAGATTGGGGCGGGGGGTGAGAAAGTTTTGTGGGGACTCAGCTGATATTTTTGGATCTGCATTGAGGAATCTTGTATCTAGTTTCTTAGGATAAAACTTAGATTGTTCTGTAATTTATAATCCAATATTTTGGTTACCTGCAAAAAGTTAGGAGATTTTGGTTCTCAGTCTTATTTGAAGAGCATATTAACAAGGTGTGGAGCAAAAAACAATTTTTAAAAGGCTTTTCTGTGTTTCATCACCACTTAATAAATTTAAAACAAGTCATAATTGGCAGAACATAAGTTAAAATGCATTAAATTATCAGGTAAATATCATGAATTAAAAAACCCTATGATGGTTGTTTAACAATGTCCGAACTAAATCAAGGGAAGATTAGAAATGTGGGCCTCAAATTGTGCTCATTCAAGAAGTTGTAGGGTTTAAATTTACTGAACAAAAACACTCCACTCATGTTCTTCACACCTAAGTTGCTAGCCAGTTGCTTTAGTATTATCGGGCATTTTCACTGCAGTCCTCCCCTGGGGAAAAATTGGGTGACTCCTAGAGAGAGAGAAGTATAAGTTGGTGATTGGCAAATATGAATCATGGTTCTGGGTCTGTGATCAACAGTTTATTTTCATGGTATTGTTCTTTTTAAAGTTTTTTTAAAAATTAACTTGTTTGTTTTTGCCCCCATGGACATAGTTGACAGCTGCCAGTAGTTGTTTTGGTTACTGTACAGACATAGCAACTCTTAAAGTATATGAAACCGTATTTGTACTTTTAAGTTCGAAATAAAATATAAAATTCTTTTAAGTGAATACAACTGCAAGTATGTGTGGGTGTGTCTTTGTGTAAGTGTGTATTTGAGTGTGTGTCTGTTTAGCAGGTCAGCCTGTCTGTGAAGCAGATGACAGCATCAGCACGTCTTTCATTCAGCAGTAGGCCAGTTGGTAGCTCATGGAAGAAATTTTAAGGTGCATAAGAATTGTGGGTACAGATCCTGGGGTCTGACTCTTGAGATTGGGGCTGGTAGCTCTGGGCTAGGATTCAGGACTCTGCATCTGTCCTAAGCACTATTAAAGATTGGGCTGTGGGGGATGCCCACGTCCACCATTTAAAGAAACATTGATTTAGAGGCATGAACGTGGAGCTAATAGTGTCCTTTTCATTTTGATTCTGGCTCTAGCTTTCCCCAGTCCTGTGGGTCAGGTCTTAACTCGTGTCAGAATCACATTAAGCCAAAATATATGAAATCTTCATATTAAGTTGGTAAACTGCCATGCTGTTCTCAGCTATTTGTGCTTCCAAGTGTGACTTTATGATTCCTTTGTAAGTGCTTGGTAATGAGAGGCCAAGCCTCGTTATGCAAATTGTTTTGGCACCAAATATCCATGGGCTGCACATTTTAACCAGGGAGAAAATATACCTTGTGTTACGTAACATTTAGGATTTTGGCTGATGGTGGAATCTTCTGCAGTATTAGATGGATTATGGTATGTATGGGATATTTCACTTAAAATTAGCCTATTGATTGTGTCAGCGAAGAAAGAAGAGTGTGATCGGGAACAGACTTTCGGGTTTTCCCCATGGTGACATTAGAGGGAGGACCAGCTGCACTAGAGTGATGGTCTCTTGCATGCTCAGCTGCCGCAGGTCTTTGTAATTGCTTTTCTCTTGCGATTTCCTTGATGAATGAGCCAAACTGTTTTCTTGATAATAAAACTAGAAACAAACCATCTGAGGCTATTGGAGAACTCTGCTTAGAGTTTAGGTTCCTACTTTTATTCATTTCAAAAGCTAATAGAATGTTTTTTGGATTTCTCACTTGTCTTTAAAAGGCCAAGTGTAAACGGGGGAGGGGCATCCACTGATGGTGTGTTTAATTTTTCATGAAGAGTGTATGTTAGTGCCTCCCCAGGTAGGTGGTTCTCATGCTAATTAGTAAGATGTTTGCTCTTTACACGGGAGCACATGTGTGTCCTGCATTTTGCATCTGTTACAAGGCGGTGCCACTGTTACTAGTGCTGTTTGCTGTACTATCTCACTGTTTTGCCCCTGTTCGAGCTTAAATGTCAATTCAGCCATTGCTCGCCATAAGCTGTGTGACTTCCCCCTGCCTCTCGTGGAATTCAGATAATTGGAGCATCATTTTCCTGAATTTCAAAGAGTTGGTAAGCACAACCACTCACAGAAGTGTGTGGGTGGGGCAGGCATGACAGCAACAGTGAATCCTGTGCCACCTCTTGCGTCCTGGCATGTTGCTGTGTGGTTTTTGTGATTGCTCCCTATGGCATCTGTGCTTCTTGGGTGCTGGAATCTATGGGCTAGAAATGTTCTGTATTAAAGTGACTGATTCTTGGTTTTATGCCAGGTTTCAAAAGTTATTTTGAAATGGTTCAAATTAAATACTTACATTTATTGTAAACTCCCTTTGCACACTTAACTTATTTTGAAGATGGCTTTCTATAAGACAGCATGATTGCAAATAGTGGTTTTTAGACAAAGTACATGTAGTTTTCATTTTAATTTGTAGTAGTTTTAATTTAGCATTTATTGTGTTTGAGAACTAAATAGGTTTCTCTATCATGTATTTGATTCAAGGATATCCTTCTGTATGGGACTTTCATGCCTGCATTTTAAATCTGTCACATCCTCCTTAAAATATGTTTAATAATTTATTATGAGGATTGATTGAAATTGTAAAATGGATTTAAAAATTTAGATAAAGTTTTTAAGGGCAACAGTGCGATCATGAATAAATCAAAATGCAACATCTTATACCTGCTATCTGAAATGGATGTTTAAGTTATATAAATAATTCCTAAATCCCTGCAAGACCATGAAAACATGAGAAAGTTTTAAATCATACCTACTGCATTTCAGTGGCAGATGGTAGACAAAGGAGAGCAGAATAATGGTGAAAGAATGTGAGTCGGACTAATCTTGTACAAGACTTGCCAAGAATGGCAAACTTTGTAGCTTCTAAAAGACTTTAATATTAAGTAAATATTGCAATTGTTCCTACTAAATACTTGCTATGGCTCTAGCCCTTTGAGTATGTAATCAAAGCTCTTTTTCTCTCCTCCCCACTTTCCTCATATTTGATTTAATATAGATTTTAAAATTTAATAGTAAAATTATAAGAAAAAAACATGGGGGAGGGAGCATTGTATTGACCAACAAACAATACAAAGCAAAATTTCTAGACCCACTCAATGTCAAGGTGCTTCTGGAGAATGAGAAATGTCATCCAGAACTTCAGTGAATCTCTTAAGCAAAGTTACACTGCTGATTTTCTTACCTTTCTGCTAAATATCCCTTTGTATTGCTTAAAGACTATCCAATGGGAGGAAAGGTTAAAGTTTTCCATACTAGAAAACTTGTAAGTCTTAACCACTGTGTGTGGGTTTCCTTCAGTAATAAGATGAAGAATACTGAAAGTTACTGTCTGAGACAGAGAGTGTGGCCTTTTCCTGTAAGCGGGTTGTGTGTCCAGCCAGTGTGATTCCGTTCAGTGTCACGCGGATGTAGGCAGCTTCTGCACTTGCGCCCCAGGCTTGCTGTTTTGCTGGTGATCGACCATTGCAGCGCCTGTTCTTTTGCCCATGGGAGCTATTGCACTGCTGAGCCCTTTCTGCACGGCCGTCCCCAGGATGCACGTTGTCTGTTCAGACACCAGGGCCCTGGAGGTTTGCAGTCCTGGGACAGTTATGATCCTTTGATGGAAATCCTGAAAAGACCAGTGCAAACCGACGATTGCATAATTTCTTACCTACTTCTAAGGAATCGAAAGCACTTTCTATTCATATCATTCATGTTTATCTGCTTGTAACAGAGGTAAAGAGATTTCAGGGCTGCTGCAAAGAAGAAAATTGGAGGAAGTGGATGTCAGAAAACAGCATTTTCTCCTAAATTAAGAACCTAGAGGATTTTGGATGTGCATTCTAGCCTATTCAGGTGAAAATTGACATTGTGGTATAATAATGTGTAATTTATTACTTTATTATAGCATGATCCTTCGTGGCAAATTCATCTGTTTTCTTGCCTTGCTACGTTTATTTCTGTGGTGGTTTAGCTCTCACCCTGAGTTATTGGAAGGTACTGTAATCAGTGACAACGCTGGTGGGTTTCTGTTCGTTTGTGCCTGAGTTCTGGTGAGCTCTTCTCTCCCCTTGCTGGGTGGGAGCTGTAGGGGAGGATTGGTGACTCGGCTGCAGTGCTACCCTGCAGGGCCTGGCCCCATCTGGCCAGACGTCCCTCCCGTTCAGTTTGCTTCTGCTTACGTTGCTCTCTTGTCCAACTTTTGTCTGTTTGTAGGACTCGGGCCTTATAAAGGGAAGGGTTGGAATAGATCAGTGCATCCTTAGCTTTTTGGATTTCAGAGATCAGATAGTCTTAGGAAAAATGCTGCAAATACTATTTTGATAACCAAGTAAGTTTTCAAACATCTGTAGCCATCGCCTGCCATCATTACTGTCATTCTCTCTGTACTTTTACTGCTCATAGAGAGTTCATACAAGAAAAGACATTTTTTTTTGACCAGTAAGGGGATCACAACCCTCGGCACGGTGTGGTCCGCACCACGCTCAGCCAGTGAGCGCACTGGCCATCCCTATATAGGATCTGAACCTGCGGCCTCGGTGCTACTAGTGCCGCACTGTCCCGAGTGAGTCACGGGGCCGCCCCAAGAAAAGACATTTTAACTCCAGAAAAGCAGAACTTTAGTCTTGACTGCCAGTCCTTCAGAAATGGAATAAATTCAGCTTTTTTTTTTTTTTTTTTTGAGCTCAGTGACATTTATTTTTACTTTTTTTTTTATTGGACCAGAGTTGATTGTACATAGCTGTGGGGTATAGCATTGAATAGCAATACCTGTGTGTAACATGTGATGTTCAAATCAGGATAATTAGTATGTTTGACTTTATACAATGTATATCAGTTTTCATGGCCCTTTACCAATTCTTCCCAAAGAGTTCACTATATGCCATATATATATAAATATTTTATTTCATTAATAAGAACTTCATTTCAGACCAGAGTTTGGGAAGCGTGGGCTAGGAGACTCTAGGACTCCTCTCAGCGTGCCCGTCCTATGACTTGTGTGTGCAGGATGCTCTTGGTGTCCCTTTAACCCTTAGGTGCAAGCAGTAAGGAGGTTGGTGAATATTCAGGTAGTATCCAGGGCATTGCCAGAAACTTCTCTGGGATTTCTTTCCAAGCCACCCAGCTATAATGTTTTCTCAGGGTTGGTTGGAAAATCTGAAAATCAGCTGTAAATCTTTCTCAAAGGCAAGAAACATCTGGGGTTGTTGAAGAGCTCTTTGGAATCTTGAGTCTGGCTTCTGCTCCTACAGTGGTTTGGCCTTTTCTCTTAACCTGCTTTGGGTTTCTGAGTACTCAAAGCTAAGTAGTTAGGGCCGGCTCTCCCAGGTTCTAATGAACTTAACTGGATAGCTCATTGTTCAGATGACTTCACATTGGCATTTTAACTAGTTCTTAAAGTAATTCTACAATGGCTAGACTTTGATGGGTCCATTTGTAAATCACTTATCATTGTGGAGAAAGACTCTTTTTCCTTTTAGTACTATTCATAAGGCTTTTCAAAAAATAAATAGTAAAACAAACAACTAAGGGAGCAGACCCTTATATTTTATGTGTCTGTTTTCTGTGCAATAAAGTTAACTATTTTGGGTGTCATCATGTATTTAAATTACTGTGAAATGTTCACTCTTGGGCTTATCCAGACTCTGATTTCTTCATACACATTAGTGAAAAGATGTGTGAAATATTATTAGATTGAAAATGAACTTTTATTATTATTTTTAGAAACTTAGTTTTTAAGGAGGAACCCAAATGAAATGTCTCCTTGTTTGAGTAGTAAAACAAAAACAATTTTGATATTGTTTCCATTATCCAAATATTTGGAGGAATGGTCTCACCCGGGGAGGCAGACAGATGCCAGAACGTGGGAGGAGGGAGGAAGGCCCCTGGAGTGGAGCTGCACGCACAGCCTCTCCCATCTCTTCTGCAGAGAAGTTCTCTGGTTGGGCTGTTCGTCATCGCCTCATACTGGCTGCCTAGTTATTGTTACCTGTTATTGTTGTCTATGCCTCTGGTAGGGATTAAGCTTGTTGGTTCATTGAGATTTATTGTGTTTGGTTATATTTGCAATTGGTCAGGGATAGTGGTTAGAAAGACATAGGCGGCTTCTGGATAAGATGGCAGAATAGAGGGTCCCCAGCGTCACTCTCTCCCACAAATCATCCAGTTTACAACTATTAAAAAGCAATGACAGCCAAGCGAGGGCCACTAACGCTCAGGGGAAGAGGAGGAGAGACCTATGGAGTTCATAAAGTCAGGAGAAGCCATGATGAGAGAAAGAAAGGATCACTCCCATTTTGAGCCCCAGACATTTCAAAGTTGGAGCTGGTGAGCACACAGAGCAGGAGCTGGCAAAAGCTGTAGCTGTGCCCTTTGTACAAAGTTGCTTGGAGGCGACAGGGGAGAAGAGGGACTTGGTGGCCCCAGGCCAATAAGACCACTAACAGCGTTCCCATGGACCCACATAGGAGTGATGAGCCACAGACAACAGAAAAAAGGAGACACTCAGAGGCCGGTGAGTCATCTCCAGTGAGACGGGTGCTTGGCCCATCCCATGGGAAGTGGTTGTAGTGTGGCTGGTGGGGTAGATGGGCCAACAGGGGGAACACTGGTGTACAGCACGGACAGCTTCTCTGTCCTCTAATTAGCACAGGGCCTCTCAGTGGAGACTGGTCAGTAATACAGAGCTGCAGGGGTGCAGTTTGCTGAAAAAACTCAGGCCCAGACCAGAGTTTCCACACAACCCAGGTGCACTGGAATTCATGAGACCCAGAAATACATACAAGGTCAACAATTAAAACCTGAGCTGCACAAAAAGTCTTCACTAGGGAATCAGCAGCAATGAAGCAATTTAGCTCAAGCACAGAGCTCAAGTGCTGGTCCCCACAGGAAGTCCCCCCATTTTAGAAGTAAGCAAAGGACAACAAGTTAACTCCAGTGCAGAGTTTAAGTGGTGGGAACAGCAAATAATCTAATACAGAAATGAAAGAAAAAACAAAATACCCACAGGTCAGAGACAAGGTTTGATATTAACTAGTAAAGGTCTAACACCACCAAAGAACACCTATAAAACCTGGGAGGACAGGAAGCCCCCTGGGCTCCCAAGCCAGGGAGGGGGGAGACCAAGGGCCTCAGCCACGACCCCTGATGTTTGCAACCAGCCCAGCAATGACCAGTGAGCCACCGTGGGAAGTTCCCTGGGCTCCCCTGCCAGAATGAGGTGGGTGCCATGGGCCTCAATCATGCCCCGCCTCCTTCCTTTTCTTCCCACCCAACTTCCCTCCCCTTTTTCCTCTCCCCCTCCCTTTCAACTGCTCCACAACACCATCTTAAAGAATGAGGCGTGGAGCCGGTGGAAGCCGAACCCCGCTGCAACTAGGCAAGCTGCTGCCACTGTCCCAGGGCCCCTCTGGGGTCCTGATGCATGGAGCTGGGGAAAGCCAAACCCAGCCACAACCGGGTAAAGAGCACACCAGAAACACCATTTCCATGCAGGTAGCCCACCATAGCCACCACATTTGCCGTGGCTGCCACACAAGTGGCTAGTCTCTATAGCAGCAGTCACAGCCATCAGGCAGATGGCATGCCAGACTCTTGACTGCATTGACACAAGGAGAGGCACCAGCAGAGGCCAAAAAAAAAAAAAGGTCCTCATTTTCTACAAAGCACACTCCAGAGTAATAGAAGAAGCACCTGCTTTATGATAATAAGGGAGGACTTGATCACACCTGTCTCAGTACTGAACAGATGACCTGGGCAACAAACCAACAGAGGAGCATTTGACCTATCAATTGGAGTGTAACAATGAATATGCTAATAAAAAATAAATTAAAAAAACAAAGGAAAGACGTAGGAGTTTGTAGGTGCTGCTCATGAGACAGACAGGAGGGTGGTCTGGGGCCAGAGACTGACTCGGACAGTCTGGCTGGCAGTGAAGGAACGGTGGAGCTGTAGTTTGTGTACGTGTGGGAAGACCAGGAAAGTCGCTGGACCGTCGATGTTCTGGATTTCTCTGAAACCTTCCTCTTGTCCTCCCCATGAATGAGGCCCAGTTGTCCAGTTTTAGATCTTGGCACAGCTTGCATATGGAGGGAACTCTGTCCCTGTTTATACATTTATATCATAGTTTCTATTTTGTTCTAATTGATTTTGATAGCAAAGGAAGGCATTTTGGTGTACCATTATCAGTTATCTACTGAGCTTTTAATATGTCCAAGGCACCGTGCTAAGTGTTGGGAATACAAAGATATGAGAACCATGGTCCCTGCCAATAGTAATGTTGTAACAAATGCTTATGAAGTAACTGTCATCTACTTTATCTTGTGTAATCCTTATAATGTCATGCCAGGTAACTTAACTTGTAATAGGACACATAGTTGGTGGCACTGAGATTCTTTGACCTGCAAGCCTTTTGTATCTGTCTGTGCTCTTTTAGCTGGAGTGAAAGGTTTGTGTAAGGGAGATGAAAGAAAAAGCCGGAAGAGTTGCACTGTCTTGGTTATGAGGAGCTCTTCATAGCTGGAGGAGTCTGGACTTTATTCTGCAGGTTCTGGTGGCTCACTGAAGTTTTTGAATAAGGATGTTAAGTAATGAACACTTGTTCTGTAAGGCAGTAGAAAAAGTAATGGGCAGGAGAGAAGTAGAAGCACGAGAGAGAAGTTACAGCAGGTGTCTGTTTTAATGAGATTTACATTCATTTATTTATCCAGCAAATATTGAGTGCTTACTATATGCCACCCACTCTATTAATCACTCAGGATATAATAGTGGGCAAGAAAGAGAAAATCCCCGTCCTCATGGAGCTTATATTTGAGTGGTACAAGTCAGGCATTAACAAATACATGTATGAAAATATAATGTTACATAGTAATGACTGCTATTAAGAAAATACAGCAGGGTAAGGAGGTAGAGAGGATTGCTGAGGGGGATTACTTTCGGGTGGTTAGGCAAGGCTTCTCTAGAGAGGTAACGTTTGAGTGGAGACCTGCATGGTATGAAAGGGCCCGCCATTCAGATATCTCAGGGGAGGAGTGATCCAGGAAGAGGGAAGAGCAAGTGTAAAAGCCCTGTGGGGGGATCAGAATCCACAGACAGATTAGCAGGGCTGGAACAGGCCGGAGAGTGGAGAGATGAGGCTGAGGGGTAGGCAGGAGCTAGGCTGTGTCGGCCCAGTGCCTCATGCCAGACAGTGCAGCTTGCTCCACATGGACAAGACGTTAGAGAGTTTCAGGAAGGGAAGGAAGCATGTGAGCTGATTCATGTTTTAAAAAGATGACTGTGGTTGTAATGTGGACAGCAGACTGCTAGGTGCATGGTCAGCTGGCTCTTGCAGAAGGAGTCTGGTTAGGAGACTAGTGGTGTGGATGCTGTGCTGGTGGTGCAGCTGAGGAGTTGGTGAACGTGGAACATTCTGTGAAGGACATGCTGATGGACTTTGGGGTGTGAGGGGAAGAGAGGGATTGGGGAGCACTCCTAGGTTTCTGTCCTGAGCAATTAATTGGGTTGATGTGGCAGCCTTTACTTAGTTGGCGAAGACTCGGTGAACCATAGGTTTTGGGGAGAAAACAAAACTTTGTGTTGGATAGGTTAAGATTGAGATCCATATTAGACATAAGCAATATTTGAAGAGACAGATTCAAGAAACTTGACAAGCCTCAAATACACAATCCCTTCAACAGAATGACAATAAAACTGACAGCTGATTTCTCAGCAGAAACAATTAAAGCCAGAAGATAATGAAATGATGTCTTTACAACTAAAGGAAAATAACTGCTGAACTAAAATTTTATACCCAGTGAAAATATCTTTCAAAGACAAAGGCATTATAAAGATCTTTAGGACAAATGAAAATTGGAAAAATATATTCCCTGCAGACCAAGATGGAAGTATGAAGATGTAGGAAGAAATAATATATTTCAGTGACACATTTTTGAGTTTCTGAACATGCCACGAAGGAACCTTTCCTCCTTCCAAAGAGTTTTTAAGGCATATCCTGTTTCCTTTGCCTGATATTTTTCTCTGCTCTCTGTTAAGTTAACCTGCTGTTGTCATTTAGATAGAAGCAGAAATGCCACCCCCAGAAGCCTTCTCTGATACCCTATCTAGTTTGGAGCTAAGTCAAGTCCTCCTGTAAAGAGTGTCGTAAATATCCACATATTAATTACCAGAAAGTTCTATAGCACTGGGTGGGGAAGGTATTATCATAACATGCAAATTTTTGTGAACTGACAGCATATAAAATTAGTTCCCACCCAAACCTTTTGCCTTCACACTAGCACTCATCTTGTCAGTATCTTCTATCCATTCATCCCTAGCTGATAGTTGGGTCCAGAGCAAATTGGTTCCAAAGTAAAATCACCCAGATCTCCAGCTGTGCAGAGTTTCTTGAATTTGATGACAGGGATGTTGTGCTACTAGAACCAGATGCAGTGGTAATGAGGAGTACAGATCTGGCAGAGTTATTCCAGTTCATAAGTGAAGAAGATAAAATGGACAAGGACTTTCAATAATCAACCACTTGGAAATGAAAGAATTACAAAGAGACTTTTGAGAGATTGATAATTTTTACAAAAATCACTCTATTATAGTCCTGTAAAAGTTCAAGTGACAATAGGGTTTTGTAGTATGCTGTTATATGGTATTTTGGGGGAAATGTTATACACCCCTCTAATTAATACTTGATTCAGATTTTTGTTCTAAGAATGATTTTTTAAAATATTAGATGAAATAAACGATTTTTATTTTATTTTTTTCACCACTTTTCAGGATAAACAATTCAATTTATTTAATGTTGTGTAAATAAATCACACAAAAACTTGATGGCTTAACACATGGGAATCATTTATTATCCTCTCGTGGTTTCTGGGAGCTAGGAATTCAGGAAGGACTTGGCTCGGTAGCTGTCTCTTGGGGTCTCTCAGACAGTTGCGGTTGTATATTAATGCAGGTGGCAGCTTCTACCTTGGCTTCTTGGGTCACTTGCTCTGGGGAGAGCCAACAACCATGCCCTGAGGACACTCAGGCAGTCATGGAAAGACCCACATGGGGAGCAACTGAGGCCCCAGTCCAGCAGCCAGCCGTGTGAGTGAGCCATTCCAGACTGGTCACCCCTATGGATGATTGCTGCCTCCATCAATATAGGACTGTGACCGTCTGACAGACCCCAAGCTACCTAGCCAAGTCCTTCCTGAATTTATTACACAACAAGGAATAAACTGAATGATTTATCTCAGGATATTCTTGTCCTTGGGTGGTTCTCTGTCCCAGTGAGCCAGGGTTGGCCCCATGTGACCCATCGTTGGAGGAAGTGACAGGGCAAGAGTACCAGTAGTCATGGATCACTGTGGGCAGTCTTGGGGGTTGGCCGTTACCATATACATTACCTTTTCTTCTTCACAATTCACTGTGAAAATTTTGTTTTAAGTATATTTGCTTTAAGGTATCAACTATCCTGAGATAAGGCAGAACTCCCAGATCATTCTTTCATTGATATTCTTACTTAGTTGTAATTCACAGCTATATTTACGGAGTTATTTTGTTGTCTCTCATTCAGGACTGTTTTATGAAGGCAGGGTTCAGTGCAGTACCACTAACTAGCACAGTACTTATAGATGCCCAGTGAAAGTGTATGAAATGAGTGAATAAATGAATCCAGTAGAAATTATGTGTTCTTGGTTGGAGAAGCTCCAAATTTAAATTAAATGAATTCATGTCTTGTTTTGTTTGTTATCCTGGGTACACCCTCACCTTGCTGTTGTAGCAGTCTTGGTATTGAGTGTTCTGTATGTATTCATGTTCATGTTTTTTTTTTAATGGTTAACTTAGTCTGTGTTATTGTGCAAGGGGAAAAAAACCCTTAAGTTAATATGTACTTTTAGGTTGGTATGATTTTAGCTTTTTGTGAGGGAGAAAATTGTTCAGCTGAATTCTGTAATTGATCACTTGGTGTTTCTCAAGAATATTGATGATCATTTCAACAGCTTAGGGCGAGTAAGGAAGATAGAACCATATCTTTAAATGTAAAAACTCAGTTTATGTTCATCGATGTTAAGAATATATCAGTAAGAATTATTCTTATTAAAAGGATTTACAGCAATTATTTAAGTGCTTATTTTGTGCGTTTGCTATTTCTAACATCCTAGAATTTGTTTCATTCGTGATTTGTTTTGCCAACAAAAACCTGTTTAAGATGTTTTTAAATATAAAAATTTGTGAGACTTGGATGGATGGTAGAATGCCTGGAAGGACCAAATTCCTATAGCTGTCTGCACACTATTCTGAAATGGCCATTATTTAAATGGTTTAGCTAATAGCTAAACATGACTTTTTTTCTCTGAGGAGGGTTTTAGACTTTCTAATCTTTTGCCCTGGTCTCTGCCTTTCTTCTGTTCCTCTTCTTGGCTGTTGTTTTGGGAGTGTTAGTGTATGAATTCCATTTTGATTCCCATTAGGAGATGAGGGGACACCCCACTGAGCTGTGGACACAGGGCGTCGGGGGAGCCTGAGATTGCATATTGGATCAGTGTCTGTGACCCCCCTCCCCATTATAAATTCTGAAGCACAGAGACCATATGTGAATTTCAAGGGTTGCCTTCAGATGTTCATACAGAATATCCAGTTAAGATTAGTTAAATAATGAGATTTATTAGCTCCCATACATGTGAATGCTGAGGGGTAGGGTAGGATTCAGCGGGACGTCATCTAGTGGTTCAGCCCCCTTTCTGTGGGAATGTCCTGGCCCTGCTGTCGTCCACATTCTCAGGACATCCTAATGCCGGCTGCAGCCGTCCCGAGCCTCTCTCTCAACACACTTCTTAGAGGAAGAGAGAGTTGTTTCCTGATGGTTCCAGGATATTGGAGAAGGTCTTTTCCAAAAGCCCCCATGAAAGCAGTTTTGTGGGTCTTTGACCTAAGTTGGGTCACAGACCCATTCCTGAACCCATCACTCGTGATGGGAATGGGATTTCGCTCAGATCGAGCAGGCCCACCCATGCTGCTAGGGACTGGTCCAACTTCTCCTGAGGGGATGAATTGGGGGAGAGGTGAATAGCTGAATGGAACCAGGGCTTTATTAGGAAGGAGGGAACACGTGCTGGTAGAACAAACCGTGTCTCCTGCATTTGTTGTGTCCACAGGACCTTGAATAATTTCCAGCACATGATAGGTTGATGACAAATATATATTAAATTAATTTGCCCTTTTATCTTCTGGTTAAATTTCTCAAATGCTGTGATTGCTTTTGTTTCCTGGGAGATAAACATTTACACATTGCTTATTATTGTTTTACTTTTCAATGTGATTTGAAAAAACACTTTTTCAAAGAGCCTGTTACTTCACAATTAATAGAATTAATAAAAACAGAATTAAAACGACTGGGTAGGTATATGTTTAGACAACTTTGCTAGTGTATCTCAGTCTAAGGGCTTATCCTTCGTAAAACTAAGAAAGCAAATCTGATCCATTGTTTATAACTCATAAGACTGGAAGTATACCGAGAATGTCACATCATAGTGATGGCATATGGTATGAGCTACAAAGTCTCACATTACTTGTTGACACTTGTTCAGTTAAAAGAAGTGAATTTAGTGCGAGGTTACTATAAATTCTGTACCTAATGTAGTGATGATGTTGCTTTGGTAAATGAACCCATAAGAAAATACTCGGAAGCTTTCCCACTGATCTGTAGTAATATGGAGATATGTATGTTTTATCTCTTGATGTCATAAACTTTTATTAAATTCTTCCGTTGCTTGTGCCATTGTTGGTTTAACTCAAAATACCAAAATAGTTAGCATCCAGATAATAGATTCCTTGGCTGGATTCTTTACCCTTGGGCTTGTGGTCCTACAGGCAGCACAGAACTCAGGTGCTGGCTTCCCTGTTTTACCATATCCAAAAACGTGTTCCTTTGCATTTGGAAATGAAGCTACTGACCCACTGAATGCAGAGCACAGTCTTAGGTGTATTCTCTTGTTATGGTGCAAGGTTGATCATTCGAGTAATGGTTCATGGATTAGGATGTGTGCTTTGTGGCTCTGAAAAACTTTAATTGATATGGATGAGGATCAAACTTACTTTTTGGTGGCCTTTGTTCCAATGGCCCAGAATAGTTTCAAACACTGAGTGTTGTGGCTTAAAAGAAAAAATAAACTGTATCATTTATGGAACAGTTTAATTACTATTGAAGGCCCTCTTTCCCCCCATCCCCCTCATGTTTATGTTTCTTTGTGCTGTTAATCCCAACTAGGAGGTTCACATTTTAGAACCTGAATGTAGGGTCATAGTGCCAAAGGTTGGAAAGGGCCTGGAGGATCCCATTTTACTTCCTAGAATGTGCGTTTCATCAGTTGCCAGGAGACTTCTCTTGGCCCATTATTTCATGTACTAGTGATATGAAATGCTGATGTTGAAAACTTGACCTAGGGGCTCTCCTTGTTTGAAAAGCATTCTTGAAACATCATTGCTGCAAATTTGAGAGAGGGAATGTCTTCTGACAGGGTATATTGCTCTTTGTGCTTCAATAGAGAGTTTTAAATGATATTTATCGAATTAAAATCCCATGATGATCTAGCAGAGGATGAAAATTGATGGGAGAGAGAAGTGTCTGAAATGAGGTTAAAGAATTTCCTTTTAGTGTTGTGTCCAGTTGACATTGGTCTTAGGGATGTATCCAAGCACGAAGGGCATGGTTATATGGTTTTCAGGGTCAGCACTCAACAACTCAGGTAGAGGAGGATAAGGAAGGCAGAGGTGGATGAATTGATCCAGTTGGGAGAGACAAGGGAGCAAGAGGAGGAGGGCATTTGTATTAATAGTATTTGAAGTCATTGATCATGAGGTTGAGGCAAAGACCTAAAGCTAAGAAGGATCCTATATGTTGAGAGAAGACAGAGATTCAGCTACTGAAAGATTCCATTGACCATTTCCTTATATATTTAGCCAACTTTGCTGATACTTGATTTCACCAACATGTGATCTTTTCTGTTCAACACGTTTTGATTAATAATATGATTTAAGCAAGAAATCTGTATTCATCTTGCTCAACTGACACCAACTCTGAAAAATATGAAAAAAGCATTTACCATCGGTGAAATTGAAATCTCCTTTTCTTTTCTGTCTACTGATCGTTTTCTATTTGCATATTACTCCAGGCTAATGAGGAAAAGACAAAATATTTTTTATCAAGAGTGGAATAAATCTAACAAGGTTGATTCCTAAATATTTATGAAACACAGGAGTAAATGGATAAAGCATGAATGAAGTTTGTTCTATCTTGAATTTTTTATAGTAAAAAAGCAAAGTTTTTGACTCAGGTAAATACTGATATATTCATGCTGACAACTTAGATGGTAACACTGTATTTATCCATCAGAAAGCAAAGCTTAGAAGAAAAAGAGAATTAAACATTGAAGATCCATGTATTTTATAATAGGAAAAATGAGTCTTACTGTAACATATGCATACTTTGGAAAATTTGGGAAAATATGTAAAACGGAAAAGAAAAACTAGTCACCACTGATCACACTACTCAACAATAATCACAGGTAACATTTTGAATATTTTCTTCCAGATTTTGTTTTTCTGTGTATAGATTTTTTTCCTTTTATTAGGGTTTGGGATCATTTTCAGTAAGTTTTAGCCGTTTCTGTTACTTGAAAAGATTAAGTAGACAGTTGAAAAAGAGAAAGATGCCAGTTTTACCATGGTTAACAGTATAGTATTGTCTATTGCTTTTTTTTAAAGGAATTTATTTATTTTTAAATTGAAACCTATCGATTGTACATATTTATGGAGCACAATGTTATATTTCAATACATGTGTATACAATGTGTAATGATCAAATCAGGGTAATTAGCACATTCATCATTGCAAAAACTTACCATTTCTTTGTGATGAGAACATTTGAGCCCCTCTCTTCTAGCCATTTGAGAACATACAATAAATTATTGTTAATTATAGATGTCTAGCACTGCTGTACACCACTAGAACTTATTTTTCCTATCTAGCTCTAATTTTGTATCCATTAATGAACCTCTCCCTATCTCCCTACCCTTTCTCCTTCCCAGCCTCTAGTAACCACAATTCTACTCTCTACTTCTAAAAGTTCAACTTATTATTCTTTTTTAAAATTCCCACATATAAGTGAGAACATGTGGTATTTATCTTTCTGTACCTGACCTATTTCACTTAACATAATGTCTTCCAGGCTCATCCATATTGCTGCAAATGACAGAATTTTATTCTTTTTCATGGCTGAGTAGTATTCCATTGTGTAGATGTACCACACTTTCTGTATCTATTCATTTGTTGATGGACACCTAGGTTGGGTTCATATATTGGCTATTGTGAATTGTGCTGCAGTAAACATGGGGGTGCAGATATATCTTTGGTATGCTAATTTCCTTTCCTTTGGATAAATACCCAGCAGTGGGATTGCTGGATAAAATGGTAGTTCTATTTTTGTTTTTTTGAGGAAACTTCATGTTCTTTTCCACAATGACTGTACTAATTTGCATTCCCACCAGCAGTGTATAATTCCCTTTTCTCTGCATCCTTGTCAGCATTTGTTATTCTCTGTCTTTCTGCTGATGGCCAGTCTAACTGGGGTGATATGATATCTCAGTGTGGTTTGATTTACATTTCCCTGATGATGAGTGATATTGAGCATTTTTTCATATACCCATTGGTCATTTGCATATGTTCTTTTGGGAAATGTCTATTCAGCTCCTTTGCCCATTTTTTTAATTGGATTTTATTTTTTGATGTTGAATTGCTTAAGTTCCTTGTATATTCTGGATATTAACCTCTTGTTAGATGAATAGTTTGCAAATATTTTCTCCCATTCTGCAGGCTGTCTCTTTGCGCTGTTGATTATTTCTTTTGCTGTGCAGAAGCATTTTAGTTTGATGTAATCCCATTTGTCTATTTTTATTTTTGATGCCCATGTTTTAGAAGTCTTTTTTGTAAAATTTTTACCCAGACCAATTTCTTGGAGTGTTTTCTCTATAAGTGTTATAGTTTCAGATTTAACATTTAAGTCTTTAGTCCATTTTGAGTTGATTTTGGCATATGGTGAGAGACAGGAGTCTACTTTCTTTCTTCTTTATATGGATATAAAGTTTTCCCAGCACCATTTATTGAAGAGGCTGTCCTTTCCCCACTGTATGTTCTGGATGCCTTTGTCAAAGATCAGTTGGTTGTAGATATGTGGATTTATTTTTAGGTTCTCTACACTCTTCCGTTGGTCCATGTATTTGTTTTTATGCCAAGATCATGCTGTTTTGATTGCTATAGCTTTGTAGTATATTTTGAAGTCAGGTGGTATGATGCCTCCAGCTTTGATAAAAACTCTCTACAAATTAGACTTAGAAGGAAAGTATCTAACACAACAAAGGCCGCATATGACAAACCCACAGCTAACTGAGCTTTTCCTCTAAGAACAGGAATGAGACAAGGATGCCCATTCTAATCACTCTTATTTAACATAGTACTGAAGTTTTTGAGCAATTAGGCAGGAGAAAGAAATAAAGGGCATCCATATTAGAAAAGAGAAATTCATATTGTCCCTGTTTACAGATAACTTTATCTTATATGTAGAACAACCTAGACTCCACCAATAAACTTTTAGAACTGATAAATGAACTCAGTAAAGTTGCAGGATATAGAATCAACATACAAAAATCAGTAGCATTTCTGTACTCCAACAAACTAGCTGAAAAAGAAATCAAGCAGTCCCATTTAAAATAGCTATAAAAAAAACAAACCCCAACAACAACAACGACAACAACAAAACAAAACTAGGAATAAATTTAACCAAGGAGGTGAAAGATCTCTACGATGAAAACTATAAAACACTGGATTGAATCTTTCTGAGCCTTATATTGCTGGTCCTTTCCATGGTATTTGGGTCTCAGTTTTACTTAATAACTGTTTTAAGAGTAGAATAAAAATAGCTATTGAGGGCCGAGCCCGTGGCGCACTTGGTAGAGTGCGGCGCGCGCGGATCCTATATAGGACTGGCCGAGTGCCAGTCACGAAAAGGACAAAAAAAAAAAAAAAAAAAAAAGCTATTGAAACTCTGGTGAAAGTGCTCTGAATAGGGCAGTGGAAGTCAAGAGAATCGGAAGAGTCATGTCTAATACAGGATGAGACTATATCAGATGGAGAAAACCCATCTCTCTGGTTTTCCCTTTGGCATCTTAATCAGGGGTTCTGTCGATTGTCGTTCTGGCAGGAGACCCCACATAGATCTTGTAAAATCTGAAAAGCAAGAGATATTTCAAGGGAGAATTGGTCCCTTGAGATATTACAATCAACCTTTGAGTTTCATCTTTTACATTTAGAATTGCATTGCCGATTCCACCACATCATTTGGAAAGATTAAAGGAAAAGATATGAAATTGTACGCTAATTTGACCACCCCCCACCCCCGCTTCAAGAAAAAGTGTGACTGGTATTGGAGTCTGACCGCCAAGAATCTACTTGGAAATAATTAGCATTTACTGAGGGTGCTTCATAGAATTCATTTGTTTTAATTTCTGTTTAATTGCTTGTGATGATGGTGGTGACAGGCTCATTGTACACTTGTTCTCAGCTCTTGCCAGGAGACACACTTCTTCACCTGCTCTTGGTTCTGTGTGGTAGCCTTCAGGGGGGAAAAAAAAGGATCTCCTGTTAGTGGCATTTTATCCAAGCGAAAAAATGGTTGGAGGCATTTAGGGATTCACTTAACTTGCAAAGATAATCGAATTAAGACATGCATTGCTTACCCCAGATTAATTAAGCTCATTTCCATGGTAGCATTTTCTTTTCCATGCCAGCATCAGGCTTGCAGGTACACATTCATTGTTTCTGACTTTCTAATTATAGCAGTCATCTCAGATTTTGTTGAGCTGCCTAATTATTAGATAATAACGCACTCTCTGTTGTAGGGCTCCCGTCTGAAGTTGAGATGAAGTCAAAGTGTGTACTGAGCATGGGAGTGTCTTTTTCCAAGCCTTCTATGTTTTCTATCAGTTTATGTATTTATTGCAAACATGTATTAAACACAGAGTGATGCTTTATGCTGCACACTGGATTTACATTTCAAAAGGAACAGCGAGGGATTTTTTTTCTCTTGGAGAGAGGGGTAGCCATGCCAACATTAAACTCTGAGATGATCTAATTTTGTGATTCCAAGTGATTTCCTAATAGACAACCAATAGCATTAAGGATAAGAGCCCCAGAGAGCAGTAGAGAGCCTGGTGTGACCTCCTGAAGCTCCCTCTTCAAGCATGTGCGTGTTTTCTGGTTTTAAGTGGAGTTTGAGCGTGAGAAAGCAGATCTGTTCCACCATAGTGGGGGGTGTGTGAGGCTGGAGTGAGGGGGCACAAGACGCTGGGTGCCCCCGTGATGTTTAGTTAGCGTCTTGGCTACATTCCCCCACACCTGCATTCCGGTGTCTGTTTTGGAGGACGTAGAAGGAAAGTTTCTATGCAACATAGCAACTTCTTATTAGGCTGTAAAGCGCTTATTGTCCCTGCAACATCCTTTATTTTGGCAATGGAGCTTCACTTCTGAGGATTTGTACCCTACCATCACGGAATGGCATAAGTTACAGGAGCTCTTGGTGGTTGTATCATAATTCTAGAAGATGGCTTGGAAGGGACTTTACCGAAACGTCTAGACAAGTATGTTTCAAACATCAGTGATTTGAGTGCTGTATCCATGCTTTTTGCCATATCTGAGAACAACCTGTATTATTATTTACTTAATCATGTTTCTGTATCCTGTGTTTGGCATAGCTTCATCCTGAGCACACTGTCTGGATTTGATAATGTTGCAGCTTGGACTCTGGAGCTAGACTGCTTGGGTTCAAATCCTAGCTCTACCTCTTCCTGATACAGTGTCTGTGAGCGAGTCCCTACATCTCTCTGTTTCCTCAAATGCAACATGGGAATAAGTATAGTTTCTGTTTCAAAGAGTTTTTATGAGAATCAAACGAAGTAAGAAAAAGAATATCAGTTACAATAGTACCTAGCACATCATAAGTACTTAAAAAGCCTATCTATTATTATTAGTTACATACTTAAAAAATAAACATGAGAATATTTAACCATTAAAATAAAAAAGTCACTTTTATGCCACTTAAATGTGATTAGATTTTTTTAGCAGGATATGTATCTTGCTGTGAGAAGCATTGATCTTATCATGCTGTCTCATGCCTTTTTTGGTGCTTGGATCTTTCCCACATTACCCTGGATTAAGGCCACCAGGGGTCCTGCTCTGTTTTAGCTGCTGTGACTGTTAGAAAGGCCACCTTCCCGGGGCTCCGTAGCTTCCCCCCACCCATTCTGTTGAACCCTTTGACATCACAGGTACCTACTCTAATCTCGCTTCTCCCTTACAGCCCTTTACATAATTGAAAAAAGCTCTTGTGCCTCCTGAGTCTTCTGTTTCATCCTACAAAGTGTCAGCTTTTCCCTCTGAACAAGCCCAGCCTGCTTTACCCGTCTAATGTCTTGCCTTTGCCTGGAAGGAAGCTGTGGGATGCATTTTGCTGGTGCTAATTAGTGTTCATAAATTCTACGAGCACCTGGGACCTGGAAGCGTGGACGCCTTTTCAGATGCAGAAGTTGCAGGTGGAAAGTGGACACAGGCAAGATTCCCATTAAGAGCTGGAAACATTAATTTAAAGCAGTCTTGGGAAATGGGTGCTTGTGGTCGCCTCTGTGAAAGGGAACAGGGTGGCAGGTGGACTTACTTTTCACTCTATACTCTTTAATCTTTCACATTTTACACCATACAATATATTGTCTATTAAAAATTCTACACACACACATAAAAAAGGCAGCTTCATAAACTATTGGAACTGGAAGATATTTTTAGAAAATAATGTGAGAGAGCTCTGTAAATGGTACGTTCCTGACTAAGGAAACAAAGAGATAATAGAGACATTGCTCGGAAAGGAGAAGACAAAGAATAAATAAAAAGGACAATAAATGACAAAATCTTATCTCTAGCCTATGCTTGTCTGTCCCCAGCCCCAGGCCCCTCCCCAGGGTCTGGCTAATTCCTACTTCTCCCTTAAGAGTCAGCTCTGGTGTTATTTCCTGCAGGAAGCCTTCCTTAACCCTCTCACCCCTCCACCAGGCTGGGGCCAGGGTTTCCCTTCCTCTTCTCTGAGCATCCTGTGTAGACGTCCAGACCCGTATGAGCCCACTTACCATAGCCTATCATGATTACCTGTCTGCCTCTCAGCCTTTTCCACTCCATACTCCCAAACTGCTTGAGGGAGGGGCCGTCTCATTAGCATTTATGTTCCCAGTGTCTGTGAGACACCTGCACAGAGAATGCACGCGGTGGACAGTTCCTGGATGAGCAAACTGCACAGGGCGTGGCTTGGGGCCTCGGGATGAGGTGTCATGAGGGCTCTGTGGGGCGGCTGGTGCTTGAGCATCCTGGGGTCTCGGCAAGCACTTGCCAGGCAGGGAGGAGAGGGACAGCCTTCTAGGCAAAGTGAGCAGCAAGCTCAAGGGCACACAGGCATGACCGAGGTTATCCTTTTAGAACAACCCACTCTAAAAAAAATTCTAATCCAAAACACGTCTAACACTCTATAGCAAATCATACCTGTTGACCAAAGTAGTAAAAACATTGGTGCTGTTTGCTTTTTACTTCAGAACGAAGATTACTCTGGGTTCATTGTGCAGGTCATTTATTTGAGCAAGTGCTGGAAGCATCTGCTGTCGTTGGATAAGAGCTTGTTGAGACTGGGCGTTTTCTCTTTCCTTACCCTCCTCCTGCCCTTTCTCTCACCGTCCACTTTCCCTCTTCTCCTCATTTCTGTAAGAATCTGCTACGTAAAAGACACTGTCCAGACATTTGGAGGAACTCTGTAAGGAGTTTATGGTCTTTCAGTGAAGCGTGTGTACAGGAGCAGAAAGTGGAAAAAGCCACAGGAGAAAACGTGGCGTGGGTGGGTGTGTGGTGCCTGGGAGTTCACGGGAAGGAAGGAAGAGGGAACTGACTTCCACCTAGAGAAGATCAAAGAGGGCTTCATGGCAGCAGTCACATTTTTAGCATGTGGAATTGTTTGTGGAGACTTGGGGTGCTGGTGTGAGGCGGGTAGGTGGGGGTGGTGGGTGTTTCCGGCGGGGGGAACAGCGTAAGCAAATGTCTGAAGGCAGGACGGCCTGGAGCGTGCCCAGGAAACAGAGGCGTTCCCCGTGGCTGGCGGGGGAAAGGGAGGAGCAGCGAGTCCCCTCGGAAGTTAGTTTGCGGGTGGATGAAGGAGACTGTCACATGCCAGGTAAGCAGTTTGGACTTTCTTCTTCAGGCAGTCAGGAGCCACTGAAGACTTTGGAGCACGCAGCTGATGTATCAGAGCTGACTCAGTCTAGGGTCCTGGCTGGAAAGAAAAACGAGTCTGAAAAGGTGCTTGCTAAGTCACCTGGGCAAGAGGTATTCGTGGAGGGAGAAAACCAACAGAAGCAGGAGGAAGGAAACTGGTTCTGGCACATAGTGTTTTGAGGAGATCTTTAAGGATTCTTTCTGTGCCCAGTTTACTGCAGAAAGTGGCACAGGGCAGATATAGATTGGAAATGACCAAGGAGACAATAAGAATGATCATCTTTTCCCAAGTGCCAAAGATACAGCCATTGGTCAACTAATCTGATTTGTGGTTAGAAGAGTCTTGGAGCTGCCAGGTACGGGCTGTATTATGGGTTCATTTTGTACGTTTCTGTTAGCTTTGGTAGGCCTGGTAATCTGGTAATTATTCTAAGTTTCTTTTTTTTTTTCTCCCGCCACACTTGTCAGCGATTTATATTTTAGAAAGGAGGAGGGTCTTGGAGGTGAGGGGAGAAGACTGTAAAGGGGAAAAACTGAAAATTAAATATGTGCCAAGTGTAAACCAACTCAAAGTACAAACATGGGGGGTGGAGGTGAAGGGAATTCTGATGTAATTATACAGCCAGGGTATTTAAAAAAGCCAGCAACCAAAATTCCAATGTTATAGCTTGGGTCTGAGTTGCAGTTTATATAATAATTAAAAACTGTAAAAGTTTTCTTCACTGAATTCTACAGGACTGTCGGATACCTCGAGTAGGCTTACAGTCTGCCCCAACCCCCTCTTCCCAGTCCCAGGGCCCAAGCCCCAACCAGAAGAGCCTGACTCACAGGAGCCAGTCTCCCCCTCCCTATAGCCTAGACATTTTTGCTCTTGGAAAAGGACAGTCCAAGGGCTGTGGCTTTGGGGACAGCAGCACAGTCTCCCTACTGTCTGATTTAGTCACAGTGGTTCTTGTGGGAGTGGGGGGTGTTATTTAAGACTTGATAATGGATGATTCTGAAGCCTTTTCTGAAATATCAGAACAGAAGTGCCCCACGAAGCACAAGGCTTCCCAAGACACTGTGATTTTCTGCTTCCCTGGAGGAGTTTGGATTTCAGAAACATCAGAGAGAGACTGAGTATTGAGACACCACCCCCAATGGTTTTTAAAGCTACAGCTGGCTAAATGAGAAGACAGGTTAAATACACTTTCCATATGAATAGAAGATGATTATAATTAAAATATCCTTGAGTTGTGAGGCTTAGTTTCTGCCATGTGCAGATTTGCAAATTTTTATGACTCAGAGAAATATGTTGTAAAGCTAGGATCCAGAGAGACATTGTTTTGCCTTTGCTAAAGACTTGAGATTTTGCATTTACAGCGAGTAAGTCACACTTTGTATTTTAGTGATGGGCAAAAGGCACATAGAGTAAGTTTGTTGCCAAGAGTTTCCAGAGTTGTATCATTTACCCCATCAGGGTGTGCCAGGCTATTTCTCACTATTTAACTTTCCTCTTCATCTCTATCTTTGCTATGGACTGAATTATGTCCCCCCAACTCCCATTAATATGATGAAACTTCAAACCCCAATATCACAGTATTGGGGAAGAGGCCTTTGGGAAGTAACTGGATTTAGGTGAAGTCGTGAGGGTAGGGTCCCATGATGGAATTAGTGTCCTCATAAGAGGAGGAAGAAACACCAGCACTTGCCATCTCTCTGCCATGGGAGGACACAGCAAGAAGGCAGCTGTCTACAGGCCAGGAAGAGAGCCCTCACCAGAACCTGACCATGCTGGCACCCTGATCTCAGACTTCCATCCTCCAGAACTAAGAAAATAAATTTCCGTTGTTAGAGCCACCCAGTCTCTGGTACTTTTTTATGGCAGCCCCAGCTAATGCAGTCTCACCATGAGCGAAACTTGTAAAAGTACAACTGAGGATTCATGGACATGTGTTTACTATACAGAAATACTGCACCATTCCTTGATTAGGCTGTGTTATGTAATACACTTTTGACAAATAAATGTCTGATAGAGACAGGCTGAGGTGAAAAACTGGGGTCTGTTTGTTTGAAAAATTTTAGTAAAGGGGAGGGCACACTTAGGAATCAAGAATATCCTTGCAGCCTGGAGCACCGTAGGCTCTAAGTATGGAAACTTGGAGCCATTTGCATGTTTGACTGACTGAATGTTTAAATACAAAAGTTCTTGGGTATACAGCAAGACTAATGAATTGGTTACTTTATGATTAATATCAATTTTGAGGATCACAGTCTTGTAGCAATAAAAAAAGGGTACCTAAGATGAAACAGTTTAAAACAGAAAAAGAATCAAGTAGGAAAGTATTTCAAAGATCTCGGAATCCATCTGTCAGTTTTAGCTCTCCCTAAAATCATCCATTCACAGTGGCTGAAGGCTAGCTTTGTGTGTGCCAAGATATATTTAGAAAAACAAAGGGGGAAGGAGAAACTCATATCCATATGTGGAGGTGGTCCCAGCTATGTGGAGGTGGTCCCTCCCAGATTTGAAATACAAGGGACCCCCCTAGAGCGCAGTTCCATGGGCCTCAAAGGTGGCAGCCCTCTCAAGAGAGAACACATCCTATAAGCCTTTTAATGTACTAGGCTGATACAGTGGCAATATTTCATGGGATCTATTTAACTTCTTTTTTTCTAATTTGTGCAGTAATGAGCTGTGCTTCTGTTGGGGTTTTAGGATATTGAAAGATATTTTGAGGAATTCTGTAATCCAAAGAAAATTATAGATAGGTATTTTTAATTTAGACCACATAACTCCCCAATAGTAGTACAGGCAGTTGGAGCGTTACATTCATTCTTTTAAATTAAATAATATTAGTAGATAGTGTGTATATACCAGTAACAGTTTAAGCAGTGATGAGATTTAATATATAACTTATTGAAAACTCGTGCCCTTAAAATTTGATTGACATTCTATAGGTCTGTGAAGGTACATGTTAAGTTCTTGAGAAATCACATCAAAACAACTGAGTTGTTTATTGTGCACACATCTGCACCAGACCCTACAGAAGATACAGAGAAGCAGCAGACCTCTGCTGTCCAATGTGGTAGCCACTAGCACACGTGGAAATTTAAATTCAAATGAATTAAAGTTAAATGCAAAGAAAAATTTAGTCCCTGTGTTGCGCCACATTTCACATGCTCATTAGCTGTGACAGCTAGTGGCTACTCTATAGCGCAGACATAGAACATTTCCATCATCGCAGGAAGTTCCATTGGACAATGCTCTGTGGACCATTTTCTCTGCCTCTGATTAATTTTAATCCATTTGAGATACAGGACAAAAAGATGTGAAAAAGGAGCAGATAAAAGAAAATGTAATTAACATTTTATCAGCAATGTCTGCACGCATTATGTAATTAACTATTGGAGTCATTTTATATGTAATAAATGATGCAAGATGTTAGGCTGAGATGGTCATGGAAGAGTTGTGATTTTTACCAGATGTTGAAGTAATTGGTGGGTCTCGACAGGCAGTGATGAATGAAGCAAGAGGCATTCTATAAGAATGGATTGAAGTTTTGTTGGGGAGTGGTGAGGAGACAGTGTAAAATGTATTTGAGACAGAACAGCTGGGTAATTTGCAAGACCAAGTGCAAAATGACAATGTGGGGTCTCCTGCTAAAAAAATGATTAAGAATATCCAGGCCACGATAGCAGAGCATTAAACCAAGCATGGGGCCCTTCTGAAACACGGGCTGCATGTCCTGGGTGTGAGTGATGGTGACTAAGCCAAATTGGCTAGGTTCTAATGAGTTCTAAAGTTGAGTAGTAGAATTTATGGCCAGCAACACTATCAAAACTTAAAAACTCAGTTTCATCATATCAGAGCATGGCATATTCAGCATGGGTTGTTGTTTAGGGCCAGAGCCCTGCTCTTTACTCAGTGAGTGGTCTTCCTATCCTGAGCATGATGTTGAAGATATTCTTATTTTTTTTGGACATAATGAAGAGCAATAGTGCACGGTGAACTCCTTCATTCCTGCTAATAGCAAACATTATTTCTTCAGAGAAATAAACAATGGAGTTTACAAAGTGCCATCTGAGTGCTATACTAGTTGGAGGCTTGGCATTCATTAGTATGTTAGTTGTACGAGTACTTTCTCTCTCATTTTGAATACCTCAAAGGGATTTATCACTCCAAATAATATAGCAAAATAGACATCACTGTGGAGGCATTATATTTTTATTTTAGATATACTTAAAAAAATAATACTATGTAACAGGATGGAAATTCTTGGCACTTAGTTTACTCATTTGATGTGAGCTATGATGTGTGCTGTCATCTTTGGTTGATTGTGTGATTAATCTGTACATAGCCATTTCATCTGTGAAGTAATGATTAGAGTACTTGCCTGCCATATGGGTGGTTAAAGAGAATAATAATAAAATAATGAAATCTTGATGAAGATGCACACCTTTTATTTGGCAAAGAATTCAAATTTCCTTTACTCCCACCTTTTCTTCAATCTGTACCACAACCACCCTGGCTAGGCAAGGACAGTATCTCAGTTTACTTCTCCAGGCAATAAACACATTTCCCCTTGACATTATTTAGCTTTTTATTTTGAGATAATTGTAGACTCACAGGAAGTAGCAAGAAATAATAGAGATCTCAGTTACCCTTTATCCAGTTTTCCTCAGTAATAATATCTTGCAAAACTATAATACAGTATCACAACCAGGATATTGGTGTCGATGCAATCCACTGATCTTGTTCAGATTTCTCCAGTTTTACCAGTACTCATTTGTGTGTGTGTGTGTGTGTGTGTGTGTGTTCTGTGCAGTTTTTATCACATGTGTAGGTTCATACATCACCACCACAGTCAAGATTCTGAAGTTCCATCACCACCAGGATCCTTTTATAACCACAGCCTGAGCCCCTCATCCCCCATCACCACTGTTAGCCCCTAGCAACCACTAACCTATTCTCCATTTCCATTATGTTGTTATTGCAGACAAAATCAGTGTAATAATACAATATGTAAGCTTTAAGATAGACTTTTTTTTTCCCCACTCAGCACAGTTTTCTGTTGTGTGTATCAATAGTTTGTCCATTTTGCTGTTGAGTGGTATTCATGGTATGGATGCACCACAATTGTTTATAAGACATCTAGGTAGTTTCTAGTTTTGGGCTGCAAAAAGTAAAGCTGCTATGAACATTTGTTGTATTCGCTAAGCTGCCATAACAAAGTACCACAGAGTAGGTGCCTTAAACAACAGAAATTTAGGACTTCAACATATAAATTTGAGGGTGGGACTCAATTTAGCACTTAACATTTGCGTAAGGGTTTTTCTGTGAATATCAGTTTTCATTTCTCTGGGATAAAAGCCCAAGAGTGCAATTTCTGGGTTGTGTGGTAATTACATGTCTAGATTTTTTAAAAAGTGCCAAGCTATGTTGGAGTGGCTGTACCAGTTTGCATTCCCACCAGCAGTGTATGACAGATCCAGTTTTACCACATTCTCAGCAGCATTTGGTGTTGTCACTACTTTATATTTTTGCTTTTCTGGTAAGAGGTATCTCACTGTGATTTTGATGTGCATTTCTCTAATGATAAATGGTGTTGAACATCTTTTCATGTATTTCTTTGCCATCTGCATAACCTCTCTGGAGAAGAGTCTGTTCATGTCTTCTGCCCATTTTTTTTTTTTTTTGGTTTTGTTTTTTATTGAAATATAATTGGTTAGACACATTTGTGGGGTACAGAGTAAACCATTTTTTAAAAATTGGAGTTCTTTTACTCTCTCTCTCTCTCTCTCTCTCTATAATTATGATCTTTGAGTATGCACACGTTAAACTTCACTAAATATTCCCAAATTGGTTGTATATGGAATTCCCATTGGTAGTTTCGAGAGCCCTGGCTTACCACTCCTTCACTGATACTGGACATTTTTAGGGAAAATGCACTTTTCTCAGACCTCTCATTTTTCCATATGAAGGTATTTCAGTTACATTAACTATTCTTTTCACCGGGGAGTTTTCGAGTACTGCAGAAGGCACTGAGCATGTTCAGGTGATCTTTCCTCTTATCAGGTCTGTGTGCACCAAGAGGATGAATCCTGTTGTCTCAGAGATCTGTGAAAGATATAGTGGAGCAGACTCTGTCCCTTTGCATGTGGCCTGTCTAACTCCTTTCTTTCCAGCGTGAAGTCTGAACAGTAAATCAAATGATAGATTTCAGAATTTCAGCTCAATGACTGCTGAAAGCTTAAATGAAAGGCACAGCTTGGGTGTGCAGCCAAATGGATTTACTAACACAGTCTAAATCGGATAATCTTGCTCACCAGTCACAGGCAGCATGATACTGTTGACTTTTGTGTTCTGTATATATTCCAGATACTAATTCATTTTGAAATATGTGGTTTGCAATTATTTTCTCCGAACGTGTAGCTGTCTTTCATACTCTTAGCAGAGTCTTTCACAGAACAAAAGTTTTTAATTTTGATGAAGTTCGGTTCATCAATTTTCTTCCTTCTATGCACTGTACTTTGGGTGTCTGGCCTAAGAACTCTTTGCTTAGCTCTAGATCCCAAAGATTTTCTCCTGTGATTTTTTAAATAAAACTTTTATGTTTTACATTTAAATCTGTGATCCTCTTGGATCTAAGATATGAGGTTTAGGTTTTTTCTCGCCTGTGGATGCCCAGTTGCTCCAGCACCATTTGTTGGGAAGGCTGTCCCTCTTCCATTGAATTGCTTTTGCATCATTATCAAATATAAGTTAGGCATTTTTTTGTGAATCAATATCTGGGTTCTCTACTCTGTTCCTTTGATCTATGTGTCTGTTCTTCTGCCATTATCACACTGTTTTGATTACTATAGCAATAAAACAAGTCTTTTAAAAAAATTATTTATTGAATCAAAATCGATTATATGTATTTTCGGGGTTGAACATTGAGATATGTTGATTAAATCAATATTACTAGCATATATATTGTTACAAATTGTAATTATTCTTTATGCCCCTTGACCAACCTCTTCCCTTCCCCCATTCCCTCCTCCTCCCCCCTCTAATTCCTCTAGATTTCTTCTCTCCTTCTGAAATAATAATGGTTACTCTGTTAATTTGTTGCCTAGATGATCAGTCCAATGCTGACATGTGATCAGGTCCCCCAATATTATCATAGAGAAGATGCTTCTCTGTCACTCTGAAATGGGTTTTGTGGAAAGAGACATCCTCTTCTTTTCTTTGTCTCTGCTCGTGACTCTTCTTGTGTGAATGCACTCCAGTGGTCGGCTGACCATCTGCGTGGTGGCTGTGGCGTCTAGCCGTTTTTGCAGCAGCCATGGTTATTGTGGTGGCTGTGGTGGGCCACCGATGTGGAGGTGCTGTTTTTGGCATGCTCCTTGGCACTGGCGGTATGCCTGGTTGTGGGGTCTGTTTGGTTCCCCTCTCCATGCCTCTGGTCCCTGGACAGACCCCAAGGCACTGGCGCCATGTGCCTGGTTGTGGGGGAGGGGTCCAGTCCCCTTCTCCATGTCCCGGGTCCCTGGGCGGGCCCTGAGGTACTGGCGCAGTGTGCCTGGTTGTGGGAGGAGGGTCCAGTCCCCTTCTCCTTGCCTTGGGTCCCTGGGTGGACCCCAAGGTACTGGCGTGGTGTGCCTTGTTGTGGGAGGTGGGTCTGGTTCCTGGCTCCATGCCTTGTGTCATTGGGTGGGACCCACGGCGCTGGCTTGGTGTGCCTGGTTGTGGGAGAGAGGTCCGGGTCCCTTCTCCATGCCCTGGGTCCCCGGGCAGGCCCTGAGGTGCTGGCGTGGCGTGCCTGGTTGTGGGAGGGTGGTCTGGTCCCCTTCTCCATGCCCCAGGACCGTGGGCGGGCCCTGAGGCACTGGCTTGGTGTGCCTGGTTGTGCAAGAGAGGTCCAGTCCCCTTCTCCATGCCTCAGGTCCCCAGGCAGGCCCTGAGGCACTGGTGCAGTGTGCCTGGTTGTGGGAGAGAGATCCAGTTCCCTTCTGCTTGCCCCAGGTCCCTGGGTAGGCTCCGAGGTGCTGGCATGTTGTGCCTGGTTGTAGGAAAGAGGTTCAGTCCCCTTCTCCATGCCCTGGGTCCCTGGGTGGGCTCTGACGTGCTGGCATGTTGTGCCTGGTTGTGGGAGGGTGGTCTGGTCCCCAACTCCATACCCTGGATCCCTGGGTGAGCCTCAAGGCGCTGGCTAAGTGTGCCTGGTTGTGGGAGATAGGTCCGGTTCCCTTCTCCTTTCCTCAGGTCCCTGGGCAGGCCCCAAGGTGCTGGCTCAGTGTGCCTGGTTGTGGGAGGGGGGTCCAGTCCCCTTCTCCATGCTTCAGGTCCCCAGGCTTTCCCCGAGGCACTGGTGCAGTTTGCCTGGAAGTGGGAGTGGGGTCCAGTTCCCAGATCCAAGCCTCCGGTTCCCAGGCAGGCTCCAAGGTGCTGGTGGTGTGCCTGGGCCGGAACTAATTTTTTGTACTTTGCTTCTAACACAGGGGAACTTCCTGTGGGAACCAGTACTTGAGCTGTGTGGTTGTTTAAATTGCTACTTTGCTGCTGATTCCCTAGGGAAGGCTTTTTGTGCATCTCAGGGTTTAATGGTTGACCTTATAAGGTACTTCTGGCTCTCCAGAGACCTGGTGGATATGTGTTCTGTAGAATCTCTGATCTGGGCCTGAGTTTTTTCATCAAACTGCACCCCATACAGTTCTGCATTCCTGACCAGTCTCCTCTGAGTGGTCCTATGCTGACTGGGGGGCAGATCAGCTGTCCTTGCTGTGTCCCAGTGTTCTCCTAGTGGGCACGTCTCCGCCACCGCCCGTGCTGCGAACACTTCCCATGGGACGGGCCCTGCGCTGGTACCTTGAGATGACTCACCAGCCTCTGAGTGGCTCCTCTTTTTCAGCTGTTCTGGCTCCTTGCTCCTGTGTGGGTCCATGTGAAACCTATTAGTGGTCTTGCTTTTCTACGGGCCACCAAGGCCCTCTTCTCACCTGCTGCCTCCAAGTAACTCCATCTGAAGGGCACAGCTGTGGCTTCAACCGGCTCCTGCTCTGTGTGCTCAGCAGCTCGAGCCTTAAAGCAGCCGTGGCCCAAAATGCTCAGAGCAGCTTTTTCTTTCTCTTGTAGTTTCTCCCACCTTTATGAACTCCATAGGTCTCTCCTCCTCTTCCCCTGAGCTCCAGTGGCCCCAGCTTGGCTGATGTTACATTTTTATCATCGTAAATTTGGTTGATATAGTAGTTCCTACTATTATACTGTTTTTTTTTTAAAGATTATTTTAGCTATGATAGTGCCTGTGTCTTTTCACATAAATTTTAGAACAACCTTGTTTATGTCTACAAACAAACAAAAACCTTGCTGAGATTTTCATGATAATTGCATTTGATCAATTTTGGGAGAATTGACATAATTATTATGTTGAATCTTCCAATTCATGAAACTATATGTCTCTCCACTTATTTAAATGCCCTTTGATTTGTTTCATTAGCATTTTGTAATTTTCATCATAAAGATCCTATACATGTTTTTTTAAGTGCACATCTAACTATTTCATTTTCTCTGGAGAGGTTATAAATCTTGTGTTTTTAAGTTTGGTTACTATGTGTTCTTTGTTAGCATATAGAAATCTGATTGATATTTATGTGTTGATCTGTGTCCTGTGACTTTGCTGTACTCATTTATTATGTCTAGGAGATTTTGTTTTTTGGTAGATTCCTTGAGAAATTCTATGTAGAAGTCACATCAAGTCAGGATAGTTTTATTATTTTTTTTCCTTTCCAATCCAAATTTATTTCTTTTTCTTGCCATATTGTGTTGGCTAGAACTTCTAGGACTGTGTTGAGTAAGAGTGGTAAGAGGTATGCTGACTTGTTTCTGATTTTATGGAGAAAACATTCAGGCTTAAAGAAAAAGCATTTCACTTTTTTAAGTATCATGTTTGCTGTAGGTTTTTTGTGGGTGCTCTTTATCAAGTTGAAGACATTTTGCTCACCTCCTAACTTGCTGAGAGTTTTTGTCACGAATGGGTGTTAGGTTTTTTCAATGGTTTTTTTTTTTTTTTTTTTTTTTACGGCCATTGATATTATTTTTCTTCATTAGCCTGCATATATAGTGGATTATACTGATTTTTCAAATGTTGAACCAGCCTTTCATATCTGGAAAAAATCCTGTGTGTCTTTGCTAATATTTTGTTTAGAAGTTTTGTGACTAAGTTCATGAGAGATATTGGTCTGTAGAATTTTTTTTTTTTTTTGTACTGTCTTTGGTTTGGTATTAGGGGAGTACTGGCTTATCAGAATGAATTGGGAAGTGTTCCCTTGCTTTCTGTTTTCTGGAGGAGATTGTGTAAAGTTGGTGTTATTTTTTAAACATTAGTAGAATTTACTTTTGTGGTTGTGATTCCAATGATAACTTAATGTTTAAGACTGCTTAGTGTATCTGGTACCACTGAGGCTCCCACTGGTCCCTGCTGGCGCTGCCTGAGGGGGTGGAAGAAGCTTACACAGGCCAGACCACCTTGCCCCTCTAGATGGGGAAAGGTGTCTTCACCTGAGGAGACAATGAGGCTTTCTGTGCCCAGCTTTTTGTCCTGTTGGGATCACCTTCACTGGTGCTGTCCAGCTGCCCAGTGCCTCTCAATGAGGAGAGGGAGTCTTCAGCCCATAGGAACATAGCAACTTCTCATGCCAGGTCACTTGTGATGGGATCCCCCTGCCTATGGAGACGCAGCACTTTCTAGGCTAGATCCTTGCTGTGGGAGGATCCTCTTGCCTGTGTTACCTGTGCCTCTAGGTGGGGAGGAGAGTCTTCTCTCCTTGGGGGGCAGGAGGCTTCTCACGCACTTTCTGTAGTGGGATTTCCCTTGTTGGAGCCACCTCCCCCCTGCCCGCCCCCATGAGTCTCAGTGGAGGTCAGTCTTCTTTTTTTTTTTTTTATTTTGTCGATATACATTGTGGCTGATTATTGCTCCCCATCACCAATACCTCCCTCCCTTCTCCCTCCCCCCCACCCCCCAACAATGTCCTTTCTATTTGCTTGTCCTATCAACTTCAAGTAGTTGTGGTTGTTATATCTTCTTCCCCCCACCCCGGTTTATGTGTGTGTGTGTGTGTGTGTGAATTTATATATTAATTTTTTAGCTCCCACCAATAAGTGAGAACATGTGGTATTTCTCTTTCTGTGCCTGACTTGTTTCACTTAATATAATTCTCTCAAGGTCCATCCATGTTGTTGCAAATGGCAGTATTTCATTCGTTTTTATAGCTGAGTAGTATTCCATTGTGTAGATGTACCACATTTTCCGTATCCACTCATCTGATGATGGACATTTGGGCTGGTTCCAACTCTTGGCTATTGTAAAGAGTGCTGCGATGAACATTGGGGAACAGGTATACCTTCGACTTGATGATTTCCATTCCTCTGGGTATATTCTCAACAGTGGGATAGCTGGGTCATATGGTAGATCTATCTGCAATTGTTAAACAATTAACAGAGTTAAAAGACAACAACAGAGTGGGAGAAAATATTTGCAAAATATACATCTGAGAAAGGATTAATATCCAGAATTTACAAGGAACTCAAACAACTTTACAAGAAGAAAACAAGCAACCCAATTAAAAAATGGGCAAAAGAGCTAAGTAGGCATTTCTCTAAGGAAGATATACAAATGGCCAACAGACATATGAAAAAATGCTCAACATCACTCAGCATCCGGGAAATGCAAATCAAAACCACACTGAGATACCATCTAACCCCAGTTAGGATGGCTAAAATCCAAAAGACTCTGAACGATAAATGCTGGCGAGGTTGCAGAGAAGAAGGAACTCTCATACATTGTTGGTGGGACTGCAAAATGGTGCAGCCTCTATGAAAAAGAGGTCAGTCTTCTTGCCCACCTGTGGCAGAGTGCTTTCTCTGGCCCCTTACTGTCAGCAGCACTCCCCATCATTTCCTCTTGCCTGGCTTAGGTGGCGTTGTCAGTAGGATTCCCATTTGGTTCAGGGGAGGAATGAGCTACCTGGACTACCTTCTGTTGCTGGATTGAGAACCAGGAAATGCCAGGCCTGCATTGCTTTCTGCTTTTGGATCCTAAGGCACCTTGCTGCTCATCTAGTCCTAGGGTCCCTGACCATTCCGCCTTCTTTTTTATAACTTTCAGAATTTCCCTTTGGTTGACTCTTGCTTTGTTTCCAGAGTTCATTATTATATTTAGCATGGAGAAGCAGGGAGAAATGAATCTACACTGTATTTTCCAGATGTATGTGCTTATTGTTCAGCTTTCATTTCCTTCCTGGATTGGTTTTTACCTCTTTTTCCTGAAAAGCTTTGAGAGTCATTCTGCAATCAGGTATCCTCTTGCTCTTGACAGATGGACAGTGCTCTGCTATATCTGGCTAAGGTCAAAATTCTACTAGACTGGATTTATTTTGCTGGTGTGGAACAATGTCATTCTGTTAACTTAAAAACAAAAGTTTAAGTCCACGTGCACAGGGAATAAAGGAGAGGTGGCCACTGCTGCCCCTCTGTGGGGATGACGGGCTGGGCAGTTGCTGCCCCTTCTTCTCTGGCCCTGTGCTGTGGTCAGTGCTTGTCCCTGCTGATGGGGAGGTGGGGAGGGTTGTGGCCATCTGGCTGCCCAGTTTCAATCACTTGAAGCGGTGGCCCTCAGTCAAGGACCTATCTTTGGATTATCTAGAGATAATTCCTGTTCTTTGCACACTTGAAAGGGAATGGAAAAAGTGTGGCAATCACTTTAAGTTCAGTGAGTATTACTAGAGAGGCAGATGAAAGCTCTACTGGATGGCTGTTTTTCCTTTAAAAAAAGGGCATGCACATTGCCTTCTGCTCAGAAAGATAAACCAGCATCAAATTTGTCTTGTCAGGCAAGATGGGTCCCATTAGTAAGACTTATTCCATTACAGGAAATAATTTCATTCCTGCTCCCTATCTTAGATCCTTTTTCTAATGCTAAGAGGACGGTGAGATGAGTGATGCCTTGTTTGCGTTTGGGTCATAGAATGCTTTGGGTCAAGCAAGGCAATTTTGGATCAGTTCAGTTTTGCATTTTACCCAGAACTAGACTGTTGCACTTAATTATTCTGACACAGGCAGCTGTTGACCATCCCTGCTTTGTGGGAGTCAGTGGAGTTGAAGTTTCCGTAAGGAAATAATTTGAAATATATTGATTCTGGCACTACTCATTTAATGAATAAAAAATTAATGAATTCCTGGTTCAGTTCCTGTACTTTCTGTTTTATGTAAGACTAATACTTTCATTGAATACATGAAAATGACTTGGATACTAACACATGTACATGAACATATAATCAATTTAAGTATTTTAAACTAATATTTGATTCTTTCATGAGGAAATCATTAGCTACTTTTAAGTTATTTAAACATTTACTAAATGTCTAGTACTATGTTTTGAAAGTCCTAACTGCCATCTGAGTGACTAGCTGGGACTTACATGTCTCTGTGGGGTGGGTCATGTTCTTCCTACACTAAAGACACTGGCAAGAGAAACTACCTCTTGGTTAAGGACCCAGTCTGAGTCCCCGACGTGGCTTTGTATCCTGGTCATGCTGTTTACAAACTTCGGGCCTTGAGCAAATTGACTCACCACTGGTGCCTCAGTTTCCTCATTATATGCACTAGGGAAATATAGTACTGCTGGATGAGGTATTTTGAGTTCTGAATGGAATGATGTATGCCAGGCATTTAGAACAATATCTTGCTATTATAGCGAACACATAATAGCCGTTAACTTTTCTTGTGGGGGTAGGGTGGTTACTGTTATTATGAGAAAGTAGGTATGACTGTGGGAATTAAAGATAAAACCACCTTGTCTCTGTTATCTGTCACTGGGATCTTGCACACTCCCTGTGAGTAATAAAAATGTGGCACACTCCTTTTTAGCTGGATGCCACGTTATGCTGTCTGGATGACGGTGCCTTGCTTCCAGTGCTGTCTTCCACGTCTGATACCCTTCCTTCCTCCTTTAATCCCAAGGGTGGGACTTCTTTTCAGCTTCTCATTATTATATCCTTCATAACAGTCAAATTGGAGACAAGCTATTGAAGACATAAATCCCCATTTAATCCATTTCTAGAAGGTATGGGCTTAAAATAGTGTGCATTTATGATGGTTAATTTTGTACATTGTTATTAAGAGAAGATGATGTTAATATCAAATGAGTAATAAAAAATCAATTAAAATCATTTAGGGAAATTAAAGTGCTGACAAGTTCATAATAGCTTTTCTGGTTGTTAAGTGCGATTGACATGGATTAACAATTGGTGGTGGACAGAAATTTGCTGAATTTACTGAAGTATATTTCCATTAAAATGACAGCCGTGTATAAGAGCCGGCACTGGGGCATTTAGTTACGGGGCCCATGAGTGTGAAGGAGAGAGCTAATCAAATAAGACAACTCATACTTAATTTTAATTAGGTAAGTTCCCTTTCACGTTTTAATCACATAAACTCAGTCATGGATGGTGCAGAAGTGAGCGGCCTGCCATTTTACTGTCTAACTCTGGTTTCTTTTTCTAAACTTTTCTTTAAAAAATAAACTTACAGACTTAACTTGTAATTGTGCATTCTGAATTAACCTCTTTAATGGGAATCATTTGCCAGTCATCTTTTAAATATTTGAAATTTGTTTCATAAATCCCCACAAGTTATCTTTATAAAAATATACTAGAAAAAACTGTATAGTACAACTTGCTATGTAAAATGCAATTTGATGTAAGGGACTTAGTGAAGGTGTTAGTTGCTGAAATAACAATTATATTCTTCTAAAATACGATTTCTGAAAACCATTAAAGACTTTTTATTTTGGTGTGTGTTTGTTTTTAGGGTTTTTGGCAAGTGCGTATAAATGGAATTCTGATCTTTGTTAGTCTTGCTTCCCTAGGGTGTCAGGCACAGAAAAGTAGCACGTAATCAAGATTTCGTTACACCTGTGGGTGTAACCAGATGCTATAATAGTGCTTACAGTTATCAGATTTTCTTCTACTTAAATGTACAGCATGTATAGTATAAATTTATCTTCTGGTTGATGTAGGAAGAAGCATAATTTATCAATTTTGCAGCAGCCTATGAGATTTGATTCAGTAAATATTTTTAATTTGCTGCTGTCTGAAAAATACTGTGCTAAGCACAGGAAAGATACATAGATGAATTAAAAACAAAGGCCCTGCTTTTAAGTTATCTATAATGGAAGAGACATATACCATGGTACAAAGCACTAGGAAATCAGTTCCAAACAGAGACAAAATTATTTCAATTGAGAAATCTGAGAAGGCCTGAAACTTGACATTTGAGCTTGGCTTAAAGATTTCAGTCCCTAGAAAATGGGTGGAAATGTCCTCTAGGCTGAGAGCTCAGCTTGATTGAAGATGCGGAGGAGAACGTGTCCCTGCTGCATTCAGGGAGCAGCAGGAGGGCTTCAGTAACATACGGGGTGAAGGAGAGAAGGCTTTATTTGCTAGGAAAAGAGTCTGGAAATCCAGGTTTATTCACTCAACAACACACACTTCTTAGCACCTTCTGGGTGCCAGGTGTGTGCCGGCTGCTTGGCCTACCTGGGTGGTCCAGATGGACACGGCCCCTGCTCTCCGGGAGCGGTGAGTCTGGAGGGAAGCCCTGCTGTGCAGTGGGTAAGTGTTTTGAGGACAGAGTTATAGGATCTGACGAGTGTTTTACGAAGGAAACTGGTGAGCTGTTCAGGGGAAGGTTGGACTGAGGAGGTGCATGAATGCAGCAAGGAGGGAGAGAGAAGCCTCAGGGGAGGGAACAGGACAGGGAGCGGAGGGGCGGGGCTGTGTGATCCCAGGTGGCGCTGGGGCTTATTCCGAAGGTCTGGCTCAGTCCTGTGCCATCTCTTTTATGTGAGAACCTCTTCAAGAAAAAACATGTTTGAGGGCTGTAGGCTTTCATTTTCTCATCTTCAGGATAACTTCTTTAGCTTCACATAGTAAAATCAGGTATGTTTATAACTGAAATCATCCATTAAATAGAAGATTGTGAGAAAAATGGCATTGTGTGTTATGCAGTAACGTGATTTTCTGGGTGTAAGTGACCAGCAACAACCCCAAGGCAGCTTTCTCACCGTTTATCCTGGAGGTGGACCAAGGACCTTCCCTGGACCCTGGGTGGTTGGATCCATGGCTGCTTGTTCTTGCCTTGGCTTGTGAGCAGAAGAACATGGTGTGGTGGGGCTAGAGCCCTGTCTGCCTCTCTCTCTTCCTTTGGGGCTGGGAACAGGAGCCAGGCATGGGTCCTACGTAGACTTCTGTTTCCTTATGGGGCAGATTTAAAATTGTGGGTCCCTCTGTTTTGGTATGTGAAAGGGTGTAGAACTCAAATGTATATGGAGATGTACCTTTCAGTAAGAAGAACATCTCACATATCTAAGATTTGTTTAGCCCTTTAGGCACTGATAGGGAGTTTTAATAAGAATAATGATTTTTAGTTTAGTTCAATCAGTGGTTTTTGAGTAACTACCTTGTTCCTCTAGCAGAATTATTCTACCTGGAACAGCTATTGTAGTAAAGTAGAATCTGGAACATTTTTTCCTGCTCTGATACAGTTAATGCTTTAGCCTCGGCACTCCTGAGGGATGGCACTCCTAGTAACCATAGGGTACTATTACCTATGGGACTTGGAGGGGCGTGCAGCTGATGGGCCATAGCTGGCTGAAAAAGTATATGTGTATAGTTGTGATAACTCCTATAGTGGGGTTGAGAATCATTGCCCTTTAATAGCTGTTTGTCTTAGACGAATTAGGATAGTCACAAAGGTAGACCTGGAGTCAGGCGGACCTGGGTCCTGTCTTTTGCTAGGTACTCTATGACTTTGGACAGATTACTTATGGTAGATTGTTTTTTACCCTCTGTTACAGAATTAGATGCCACGGCCTCATGCTCTGTGGAGCATACTTGCTTGACTTTGGGTGTGGCCACTGGCTAATGAAATATTAGCAAAGTGATGCAGGAGGAGGCTTGAACGTGCTGTGTACCTGGCTTGTGCTCAGGTGATTCATGCCAAGAGAAACGGGCCCTTAAAGAGTTGCTGCCCCTTAGGCTCAGGCGCAGAGAGAGGAATAGAAAACAGACCTGCATCGACCTCAGCCTGGAGCCCCACGGGTGAGTGCAGCCCGGATCAGCTGAGCTTCAACTCATGTGCAGACTCATGCATGAGAAAAATAAATGTTTGTGGTGATTAGCCACAGAGGTTTGGGGTTTGTTATGGGACATCATTGTGACAATAGAGAACTAACACCCTGTGCTTGTTTCCTCTTCTGTAAAACAGGAATTTTATCTCCTTCATTTCACAGGGTGGCTTTAAGGCTTAAAATAAAACAATTCTATCAGTACCGTGCTTGACTCAGTAAGCAGTTGACAAATAAATTGTAGCTATTTTTAACAATTAAAATATGATATTTTAAGTATGATAATATGATAAGATAAAGGGCATGCTTTCTGTGCAGTGGGAATTAACTAAGTAAAGAGGAAGAAAGACAAGGCTCTCGGATTGTGTTGTGTGTCTGCTGTAAACTCTTTATTGTCCTGCGTGCTTGATGTTTACTCATTCAGTGCATGTATTAGTCAGTGGTCTCCAGAGAAACAAAACCTAAATAACACACACACACACAGAGATTTATCTATTTACTTATCTATCTGTTATGGATTGATGTCCCTCCAAAACTTAGTACCCACTGTGACCGTGTAAAGAGAGTGGGAAGTCTTATGGTAATTGAAAGGTGGGGCCTTGAAGAGGTGATCGGATTGTAGGACCATGCCTAGTGAATAGATTAATAATGGTGGTCAGGGGTGTGGTTCTGAGGTCTTTAAAAGGAGAGTACACGAAAGTCTCTCTCTGCCATTTTCTGTCATGTGAGACCCTGCATTGCTGTAAAGCCACCACCAAAGAAGATCCTCACAATATTATGTTCCCTGGACTTTGGGCCTCCCAGCCTCTGAAACTGTAAGCGATAAATTTCATTTTCTTATAAATTATCCAGTTCCAGAAATGAATTAATTCTATCTCTCTGTCTATCTGTCTGTCTAATGTAATTGGCTCACACAATTGTGAGGGCTGGAAAGTCTGAGGTTTGCAGGGCAGGCTGGCGGGCTAGAAACTCAGGCAAGAGTTGATGTTGCAGCCTTGAGTCCAAGATCTGGAGGCTGCAAACTCAGGAGGTATTTCTACGTTGCGTTCTCGAGTCAGAATTCCTTCCTTGTTGGGCAACCTTAATCTGTGCTCTCAAGGCCTTTCTTCCACTGATTTGGTGAGGGTAATCTGCTTTACTTAGTCATCTGACTGTAAATGTTAATCACATCTAAAAAATGGCATCTTCACTGGTGTTTGGATGCTATAGCATAGCCAAGTTGACACAACATTAACCATCATGACACATGTTTGTGGGATACCTGTCGTGTGACTGGGCTGGCCCATGGTGATGAGACAACATAGACGTGGTGCTTGCCCTCATGGGGCTTAGAGTCCAGTGACTGTTATCTTGTCTTATCTTTACAGAAGTCCCATGAAGGTGTGCCTTATTTCCCACCATTTAGTCTATGAGGAGCCGAAGGCTTGGAGAGTAAGTCTCACATTAACCCTAACCCTAACCCTAACCCTAACTATGGTCTCACATTTGTCTTCCCCAGAGACTCTGCTGTTTCCATTCCCTCTGCTGCCTCTCAAGGGAGGTCATTTCCCAACATCCAGGGAGCTCTGTTCAGTGAGCTGCAGCTTGCATGGGGTTCTCAGGCAGAAATTGATTCATGATTCCTTGACTTCATGCTTGGGTGGCTGTTAGTCAATTGGACTAATGAATATGGGAATTTATTGGTATAATCTTTAAATGTAGAAAATGCTGAAGGTTTCCATGTGTGCCCATTCTGTATTATCAGATGACACTTCTCAGGGGTGGAGTTAACAGAACTAGTCCTCACTGTTCCAACAAATACCATAATTAAGTAAATATTCTTGCCAGAAAACAAAACAAATCTGTTGTAGAATCCTGTAAACAATAGATTAATTGCAGAGTGTAACACAAAAGCCAGCCTAATGTTTGTACATAGTAGAAATATTGATGGTTAGAGTTTATTTCATGTATCCCTACTTTTGCGTTGTTTTCATGTGCTTCGTCCTTCTTCTTGTGTATTCATCAATCAGTTTGACATGTCAGTGTTTTTGTGTCTTGTTTTCCAGTTCATACTTCAGACAGAAGGACCCGTTTTGGTTTACTCACCATTATACTGTAAGGACATAGGTGCTGTTTACTGCTGGGGCTAGTGGGCTATCTTTGTGATGAACATGATTGTGGTTTTCTTTTTTTAAAGTTTACTTTTGTATTGAGTTATGACTTACATTACAATAAGGACACATATCTTAAGTGTATGGGCCAATGAGTTTTTATATACCCATAAGCCGGTGTAACCCCCATCTGCGTCAATATATGGAATTTTTCCAGCACCTCAGCAGGCTCCCTGGTACCCTTGCTCAGGCTGTCCCCACCCCTAGGTGACCACTATTCTATCACTGTGGATTTCTTTGCCTGTGCTTGAACTTTGCACAAATGGAATCACAGAGCACGTGCTCTTCTGTGTCTGGCTTCTGTGGCTGCTCATTACGGCTGCAGCATATGGCACTTGTGGTCCCTTTCTTCATTGCTGTGAAGTATACCCTTGTATGAACGGTCTGCACTTTATCCATTCTGCTCTTGAGGGACATTTGGGTTGTTTCCAGTTTTGGGGTATTTTGCATAATACTGCTATGAATGTTTTTGTTCATAGTTTTTGGTGGATGTAAGTACTTGTTCCTTTTGGTATATACTCAGGAGTGAAATTAATGGCTTATAGGGTGCACATATGTTGAGTTTTAGGAGATAGCGCCAAACAGTTTTTGAAAGTGCTTGTATGATTTATACTCCTGTGAGCAGTGTTTGATCATTCTAATCACTCTGTATCCTCCCCAACCCTTGTTTTTATATTATAGAGAAGTTCTCTTGAGGACCTTTATGGAGTTCTGTAAGTGACTCTTCTGACAGCAATAATCGTCACAAGCTGTCTCCTTGTGATTAGGTTCTTAGATTGTGTGCAGTTCCTGCCAGGCCCTTTCCTTCAATTTCCAGGGATTATTCTCTGATGACTTTACCTTGTTTGGACACTGAGGCTGAGTTAAAGTGCTTATAATTGCATTTGCATTCCTTCTGGGCATCACCTTAAGACCAGGCATGTTTTTTGGAGGCCAGATTTTGTGTTAGGGAGGTAGAGGTGCTCTTACTTGAAATCCCTTCTCCCTGTGCTCCTTCACATCCCTGCGGGGGACTTTGTTAGTTGCTGTGATGTTCATGCGGTTGTGTGATGTTAGTAAGAGACCAGGTGTTGGGCCAGTGTGGTGGCACCTCTGTTCCCCCACCCTGCCAAGGCCTGAAAGTCCACTTGGTTTATAACTTTTTTTCCTTTTACAGTTGTAATAGGGGTTTCCTCTGGCCACATGTTTTACTTGGATCTGACTTTTATCCTGACTTAGTTCTGCAGGGCCACCAATTGCTCTTGTTATCTATAGGCGTCTCTAGGGAGGTCTGTGGCTCACAGCTAAGAAGTGGTGGCTCTGGTCTCTCAGTCACTTGTCCTTCCTCCTGCTCCTGTGCCTTTTGGTGAGCTTGATTGCTGGGGGAAGAGTGCAGAGCACCTTCCTCAGGAACTGGCAGCCCCCACTCTTGGCTTCCCCTTCCCCTGTCTAAGTCCACAGGCTCTGTCTGTCCTACCTGGCATTGCTGGTGGAGAGGGTGTGTGGGGCGTGGCAAGCCAGCCTTTGTCATAACCCCGTGGAAACCCAAAGGAGAATTGACTTGGTTATCTCTGCTTTCTTCTGAGACGTTGGTCCTGAAGAGATGGTGCGGAATGCCTGGCTGCCTGGATGGGGACCCTGTGCCCGTGGGAGGCTTAGAGGGGAAAGAGGCAAAGCCCGTCTGTTGTGTACTGTGTCAGAGTGCTTTGTTGCTTCACCTGATCGGTAGTTCCAGTTTGTTCCTCTGTGCTAGGACAGTATGATGTGACTTTCTAGTGGTTAGGGTAGTGGAGGAAATCTGGGCATTGTGTGGTTTGAAGGAGAATTAAGGAGAGTGGGTTCTTGCGACTTTAGACTGCAATAACTATGATGCCCAGGAGGAGCAGGGTGGTTTGAGCCACCTGGTGGACTTCCTAGCTCTCTACCGCTGCCATTGTCACAGCACCAAGTTGAAGTGTCCGCCCATTTTGGGGCAGTGCAGGGGACCCCCTGTGTCCTGGGAGCACAGCCTGGAGTGAGTCTGGAGAGCAGCTGCTTTTTTGGTGGCAGCAGGTGATGACTCTGCTGGGGCACTGACTGGTGCTTGTGGCCTGTGGCATCATCACTTGGGTCAGCTGACCTGTAGGCCTGAAGACAGGGACTTGGGAAAGGGGGAAAGGAAGACACCGAGTCTGATGGGCCAGGGGAATTAGTCACTCCCTTTTAAAGAAGAGCAACTTTTGGAGATTCCTAACCACTGACCTGAACCTTCCTGTTTATCCAACAGTCCTGCATGCCCGGGGGTAAGGAGGTTTCCCTAGTCCAACCCCCTGTGCGTGCGGACCCCTGGGAATATGAAAATTAAAGTTTACCTTATGGTTAAACATGGCTGACTTCTTTAAAAATGTATTTTTGTTTTCCTAAAGAATGTGCTAAAAGAGGGATATCTGTATCCTTCAGGTTATTGTGATATTCATTTTCTTGCCCCTTTTAAAACCTGTAGTGGTATATCACAAAGAAGTTTAGGTTTTTTAGGGGGCATAGTCTGAAGGAAGCAAACGTATTAGTTTTATGTTAAAAATAATTTTGCCTCATTTCCCTTTCTTACTAGCATATGTGGTTCACAACTATGAGATTCTCCCAAACATCCTACATGTGGTCTTCAGTTCCATAATAGGAAGGAACTTATTATTAGAGAAATTGAGGCACAGAGAGCCACAAAAAGGCCAAATGTTTCACTTAACTATACCAGTCACCTTTCTCACTAAAGACTGAATAAGCCAGTGAGTTAAGTGCCTCAGGCTCACTAAAACTTTCAGTTTAAGGCATTGAAAGGCATATGATACTTTTATTTACTCTAAAATGGCAATCCGTAAAAGTGAACATAGTTTAATACTGTGCCTTTTAAATGAACTCTCTGCATTATCCCAATAGTGTAGGTGTATGATAATAAAATAGACTGCAAAATCAGATTTCTACACTTGTAATTTCTTCATTCTATTTCACTTTTCTGGACTTTACCAAAGTAATCTGGAACAACCCTACAACCATCTTTCTCTTCTTTGCTGGGCAAGTACATTTTTGTATTTCCATTTCTTCTTCCTCTCAAACTTTATAATGTCTCACATTTTACATTTAGCTTTTATTGTTCCTGAGCTCAATCCTCCCTGATGGGCTGCAAGTATGAATTGCTTCTGCCCAACTGCTATTTCTTATATTAAAACATTATTTCTTTTCTGACAAATGCTAATTTTTAAGTCAATGTTCTTGCAGTCACTGAAGTCCTTTTTTTTTTTAGTGTGCAAGCAACATGTAAGCTGAAAGCTAAGCATTTTTAACTAAAGAAATAAAAGGATAAATACTTAAGACTTTTTATTTTTTTTGTAAAAGGGAATTTTCATATTTTAATTTGTGTAGCATATGTTTCTTGGGCTAAGTTGCCTTTTACACTACTAATTGTTTCTGTATTTAGGCCTTAGGAGAGTGCAGGTAATATTAAAAAAGCATCAACACAGCAGTTATCAAATGTTTACCAAGTTTTTTAAAATGGAGTATTTGTTTTATACTCCAAAAAATAAGTCTTTCTATTATAAATTCAGGATCAATTTATTTTGTGGTGCATTTTTTTCAAAATGAAATTTAAATTTGAGTCTTGTTTCTAGTGATGGTGGAGAGGTTTGCGGCAAACAAGTTCACCTGCTGAGAACAACCAGAAAAGCTAAATAAAAAAATAAAAGAACATAAACATAAACTAAACCAAAACAAAAAGCTATCTTTGTATACACGTGTTTTCAGCAATGCTATTAACAATAGCTAGAAGGTGGAAACAACCCAAATGTCCATCAACAGATGAATGAATAAACTAATTGTGGGATATACATACAATAGAATATTATTAGCCGTAAAAAGGAATGCAGCACTGATACATGCTACAGTATGGATTAACCTCAGCAATATGCCAAGTGAAAGAAGCCAGACACAAAAGGTCATGTATTATATGATTCTGTTTATATGAAATATCTAAAAGAGGACATCCGTAGAGATAGCACATTGATGGTGGCCAGAGGCTGGGGGTAGGAGTGCATGGGAAGTAACTGCTTAATGGCGGGGGGGGGGGTGTTTCCTTTTGCAGTGAGGGAAATGTTTTAGAACTAGATAGAGATGGTGGTTACTCCATAAATGTACTAAATGCCACTGAATTATCTACTTTAAAATGGTTAATTTCACCTCAATAATAATTAAAAAACAATTTTCAAAGGTACTGGAGAGATACTAATGCCACAGGGGCTGTGGGCCAAGATCCCAGAGAAATGATTCAAGAATCTCCTTGAAGTATACACCTGTTCAAAGAGAAAAGCTTCTAGCAGACTCACAGGTGTCAAAGAATAAAAATGCAGCTCGGAGATCACCAAAAGTCAGGGGTCCCAGTAACACATAATGCTTTAATTTAGGACTTGGAGAGGATTACAATCTAGTAATACCAGTAAACTGGAAACAGGCCAGCCTTCACAAAGGCAGAAGCCTAGCACAATCTTTTATTAAAGTAAGGCAATCTTTTCGACCCTAACTAACTGTCAGAAGAAAAAGTAAAATCCTTTCTGGAGGAAGATAACATTCTTCAGAGTCTAAATTATCTCTATCATTTTTTATGCACAACTTCTATCCTTCAGTAAATAATTAGATATGGAAAAGCACAAGAAATGACTGAAAACCAAGAGACAAAACAGACTAAAGAAACAGACCCTATTATTGGGTTACCCTGGTATTGGAGTTACCAAATCCAGACTTTAAAATAACTATGATTACTATAGTCAGGCAATTAAATAAGATGGAGAATTGAACTGGAAGTAGAATTATAAGAATAGAACTGGAAGCTATGGAAAAGTATTAAAATCTGGATCTAAAAAATTAACTGAAACTAAGAACTCAATAATGGGTTTAAGTACAGATTGGATACAGCTGAAGAAAGAAATAGTGAACTCTAAAATAGATCAATTTCCAGGTTAAAGCATGGACATGAAAAATTATTAGAAAAAAATGACAAACAGAAAAGAGCATAAGAGACATATGGGACATGATAAAAAGATCCAGTATAAGTATAGTTAGAGTCCCAGAACAGGGGAATGAGGGGGAAGAGAGAGAGAGAAATAATGTTTGAACAGATAATGGCTGAAAATGTACACCATGAAAACATTAACCAAAAGAAAGATAGCGTAATTATACTATAATCATCTTAAGTAGACGTAGAGGCAAGGATTGTTAACTAAAGAGAGAATGATAGCTATTCTAAATGTGTAGGTAACTAATGACTATCAAGCAAAAAAAAAAAAAACCTAAAAGAAAAAATTGACAAATCCATAATTATAGTTGAAGATTTTAACGTCTCTCTTTCAGTTACTGGTTGGACAACTCTACCAATAATTCTCTAACTTTTTGGTTGGAGAGTTCCAAAGCGCTTTTGTTTATGTCGGTTATATTTATGAATAATTACTGTATTGTAGACTATTATAATGTCTATGGCTATGTATTACAGAATTAACTTAGAATTTAAAAGATATTTATGGATATATGATACATAAATACGTATTTAAAACAATAACAAACCAACACATGCTCATGTTAATAACATTTTTATGGAAAATAACTATTTTTCTAAACTGTTTAATGAAAAGTGTCATTATTTCATGCTTTTGCAAATTTTGTTATTTTCTCAGCAAAAGAAAGAGCTTAGCAGAAGATAGAGACAATAGAAGACAAAATATCTGTTTTGATATGTTGTTTTGGTTGAAGTATATAAAGAAAATCCAACCTCACAAAAATGTATATTTGGAAAAGGGAGTAATATTTTAATAGCTTTTCTAATAACTGTCAATATTCTTTGATACACCAAACTTGACAAGTGGTAGTTTCTTAAAGCTTGGTTGCAGAGTAGAATCTGAAACCATATCAATAAACTTTTAATACTATACTACATTAAAATTCATTTTGGCCTGCCTTGCACTTTGAATTATTTTTTACTCACGCTTGATTTTGTAACACCATTCATTAGGCATTTGGAAAATATTTATTAACTGAGTTATGCAGATCTTTCAAATGTTGACCTATTTCATTGTGTGATGTAAAAAGCTTATCACCATCTATCTCATCAGAAAATATTGACTACATTAGAATGAGGAATTCTGATTATCAGGAAAACATCGAGAATGAAATGGCAAGCTGCAAAATGAGAGAAGATATTTGTAATACATGCAAGTGACAAAGATCTTACATCCTGAATATTTGAATAAGTCCTTCAAAGCAATAATAATGACAAGCAACTCAATAGAAGTCTAGGCAAAAGTCTTGGTTTTCACTTCACAAAGCAGGATATCCACAGGCCAATAAATATAAGGATGTTCCATCTCATTAGTAATTAGGAAAATGTAAGAAAACCACAGTGAGATACTAATAGCCCCTCCTCCCCCAAATGCTAGAATTAAAAAGATGAAAATATCAGTATTGACAACATTGGAGAGTATTAGAACTCTCACACTCTGTTGATGGTGTTATCAGCACTGCACTCTCCCAAGTGAGCTACCGGCCGGCCCTTTACACACTCTGTTGATGGGAGTATATATTGGTACACCAATTTGTAAAACTGTCAGTCAAAAGCTGAGCTTATGTATGCTCTGTAGCCCAGTAACTCCATTCCTAGGAATATAACTAACAAAAATGTACAAGAGTGTTCAAGGCACCATTATTCCTAACAGCCCCAAAGTGGAAACAACTCAAATGTTCTTCGTTAAGAGACTAGATCAGCAGCCTGTGGTATATTCTTAAATAGAATCCTTTACATCAATCAATAGAACTCTTGCTGTATATGGTGAGACGGATACGTCTCACAGTGTTGAGTGAATGAAGCCAGACACAAGAGAGTATGTAGTATACGATTTCACTTTTTATCAATGTCAAAACCAGGCACAACTAATCTATTATGGAAAAAGTCAAGATAATGGTTACCTGTGGGGAGGATTTGGGGGAGGGTGGCAGTAATGTGGGTGGGCACAGAAGGAGGCTTCTAGAGTGTTGGTAACATCCTGTATCCTAATTTGGGTGCTAGTTTCATTGGGGTGTACACTTTGTGTTGACTCATTTATTTAATGACTTTTCTGTATATATGTTATTCTTTAATAAAAGTAAAGGTACATTAATAGTAAGAAAGAAAATTAAATTAGAAATGTAAATTAAAAAGAAAGACCACAGTAAAATGTTGAACTTTCTGAAGAAGAGAACAGACAGGTTACTAGAGGTGGGAAGGGGGGTGGGTGAGGGAGCAATTGGGTAAGGGACACAAAGAGTAATTACAATTTGTAATGATGAGCATGCTAATAATATTGATTTGATCATCACATACTGTACACAAATACTGATACTCAACTCTGTACCCCATAAATATGTATAATAAAAAAAAATTACTGTGTCCATGTCACAGAAAGCTTGGATAAATAGTTAAAAGAGCCCAATACCACAATTCCTCCAGTTGACATTCTTTTGGTGTTGTGCTTAGGGATTCTTCCCAAACATTTACCAGGAGTGTGACTTGGGGCAAGTTGCTTAGTTCCCTAATTTGCTCACTGTTAAAATAGGGATTATAATAGTGTCTTTAGGGGTCAGGAAGGTAATATATTTAATATGCTTAGCATAGTGTCTGGTTCATAATTAGCACTTTAAATTATTCATTTGATAAACATTTACTGAGTTTTTGCTCATGAACTTGGCAATGTGATAGTGATGGGGATACAGGGAAAAATAAGACAGGGTTAGTGAACTCCTGAAGGGTTACTGTGCAGTCTAACAAGTTAGTCCCTAGCCACATATGGCAATTAAAATGAAATAAGTTCAGTTTCTTGGTTGCACTAGCTATGTGTCAGGTACTTCATAGCCACATGTGGCCAGGGCTGCCGTATTGAACAGCACATGTATGGAACATTTCCTTCATCACAGAAACTTCCCAAGAACAGTTTGGACAGGGAGGGTGATATAGTGATACAGGTGTCCTAGTGGAGGTGAGACTTGAGCTGTTCTGAAAGATGAATTTTCAGGGGAAAGAATGAGAATTTGGCCATTCCAGTAGAGTGAAAGCACAACGAAGCAAGGCTTTGAGGGAGCCTTGACTCACCCAGAGATTTGAAGTAGTTCAGTGTGGCAGGAGCACAGTAAGGGGAAAAGGCTAGAAGTGTGGCTGGGAGGGAAGGTGGCCTGGGCTCTGAAGAGCTGGCAATGCCAAGTTAAGGAGCTTTTCTGTGGGACTCTCCAGAGTGCTTTCATCCAATACTTTATTACTCCTTAAGGGTTAATGCTGCTTTTGTTAATTTACCTAATAAAAATAAAACTTCATATTTGGTGAAAATAGTTTTTTCTAGTCTTTTGTTTGTGTTTTTAAAAAAATGTGGTGGTGTTAAAATTTTATGTAGGCAAATCTGTGCTGCTTCTCCTTTAGAATTTCTAAGCATAGAAGGTGTTACTTCTAGACGCTGAGAAATTTTCAATTCTGTTTGATTTTTGTTTTTCTATGCTTTTATTTTTATATATTTAAATATAAAATGGTGTCAAGTTAATTTTTGTATGTTTAGAATGGGGCATGTCAATTATATATATTTATATATAATAGAATTATATGTATATACACGCACATGATTATGTATGTACATATGTAAAATACAGACTGCTAGTTAGTAATTGCCAAACTGTTTATAAACATTTCTCATTCCTGGTGATGGATCCTTTGTCATATATTACATTCCTGTATGTAATGAGATTTACTTGTGAGTTATTCTGTTCTCTTGTTCTTTTCTTCTGTCAATGTCACATTGTTTATTTATGCCACAAAATTTATCAGGTATCTTTCTGTGTTTTGTAAATTAAAACTCATGATTACTTCCTTTCTCTTTTTGTGTTGGTTTGAAAATTGAAATTCATGATTGGGTCTAGGGAGTGGCCTCAGCAGGGTAAATCATACAGCTTGTCACTGAAAGTCCAGTCTAGCACGGTATTTACTGCAAACACCATTCAGTTATGGTAGGTACATCTTTTGAAAATGTATGCGCTGGTCTTTCAGTACTTTGAAAGACAGCTTTACCTCACAGATGATGATATATTCAGTAGTGCTTTTATAAAGCACACAGCTACAGATACGTGGAAAGACTCTTGTTTAGTAGTGTGAGATTGTTTGAGATTCATAGTTATATGGCTTAGTATTGCCATGTGTACAAGCGATAGGAAAAAGCTCTTGACATTTTACTGACTGGAAGACTCAGAAAGATCAAAGTAGCATGTGAAAGGTGCTTTAAATTAACCAGTCTGGCTAGAATTTACAGTGGTGCTTTTATTTTTCCTGGTGTGTGTGTGTGTGTGTGTGTGTGTGTGTGTGTGTGGCATGGGTGTTGAGGGAGACAGTCTGATCAGCATTGTAAGTGTTCCTCAAACACGACTGACACAGCACCTGTTGTGTAACGTGTTCCTGTGGTTTATCTTGAGGCAGATCATCATTGATAGAACCACAAAATGGTTCACTTTTTCAGAGGTTGCTTTAAAGAATAATTAGTGAGTTTCTCAAACAATTTGAAATTCAGGTATTATCACTTAGCTTAAGTGGAATAGCATTCACAGAAATTAATCAACTCTTTGAATTATTGCCCTTCATTTGATGTGAACTTTTCCTGTGTGGAAGTGACTCTCCTTTGCAGAGAGCTTTGGCATTCCCAAAGTACCTTTCTCATCTCTTATTTGATGCTTACAAGATAAGTGAGAGGCAGGTATTCACATTGACCACATTTTGCAGGCTGTAGAGAATAAGGTGCACCCCCAAGCAAGAGTAAGTTCTCTTTCTGGTCTGCCATGTGGCTCAGATTTGTCAGTGTTCTCCCAGACCTATTCCTCAGGGTTTTCCATAAAATGAAAACAAGCAGAATCATTGTAATTATCATGGCAATCCATCTGTCCATGATTATTCATGTTTAAAAAGATTGGTTTTATGACTGTTTCAATTATGCCCCACTGGGGAACATATTTATTTGTTTTCATTATTAGTTGTTATAAATGAACTTCAAATGCACAACAAATGAAGACTGCTTGAGCCATTTTATTAATATAGAGAATTTTTTTTCCCTTATGTTCTGTCCTAAGGCCAGCTTATGAGTTTTGCCATTATATATTTTTCCTGTTGCTGTCTGTCTATGGTCAGGTGGTTTATTACAGGAGGCAACTGAAAAGGAATTCCATGCCCACTTGAATCGGCTGCATCTAAAGGGAATGATTTCATATATAAGGCTGCTCAGTTTCCCTCTTTTGCTTAGAAAATTTCAGGCTGCTGTGACTTATATTTACCACCTCTTACTGGATTTCTGCTTCACAGTGGGATTGCATTTGCCATGTGCCTCACATGACTGGCTGTTCTGCATCCTGCCTGAATATTCACTTGGACACTTTTGTTAAGTAATCATGGAATTTGCTAATGAACCTTGTGAAGTGGGTGTCAAGATAAATGAAGTTATCCCAGAGTCCATGTTTCTTTCACATCTCTGGTAAATAATGGCCTAAATAGTTTAGATAATGCTTAAAGTTAAGTACATTTAAGACACACACTCACAACAACACTATGAAAGAAAATGCGTGGCAGGAAGGAGACAATAATAGAACATGGTAAAATCTCTCTTAGAAATAAATTTTCATTTTCTTGCCAGCATCTTCTGGTCTACATAAGATATTTTAGTCTCCTTGTGGCAAATGATAAACGAATGAGTCTGGTGAAAGCAAGTATATTTTGTACTAGAACTGGTGCTTGATGAGTGTATGGAGGCAGGTGTACCTCAGCTTAATAGAAATCTCTTTGGTGAAATTATTTTTGATGTTTCAGCCAATGATTTACCATTAGCTTTTGTTAAGCTTTCTTTTTTTTCCAAATAGGATGTAGGAAATACCTCTTTGCTACCAAATAGTGACTCCTCAGTTAGGACCAGCTGAAAAAAAAAATTCAACTGCTATGATCTTTGTCTTTACTCTTCTGCTTTCTACACATTTTTGACATGTCATTCCATTACTACAATCTGAGATAATGAAAAGTCTTTGTAAAGTCTGCTCATTTAGACCATTTACCTGATGAAAGTGGCTAGATTTCCCACACACAATGTCTGTGCCTCTCCATTGACTCTACTCTGATGGTTGGGTTGAGTTGGGGTGACAAGTTAAGCATTCCATTAACTCAGAAGCTTTTAGGGAGGTTTCATGGAAAAAGACAGTCTCTGGGAGAGACTATCAAAGAATTTCCTTCATTTTTGTATAAATGCTGCAGCAAGACCTTACCATGTTCAGTGTCCTTTCCTGAGTAAAATGGAATACCTGGGTGGGTGGGGGCCTGTGAGTTGACATTTCCAACAAGTTTGCAGGTGAAGTTGATGTCGCTCTTCCGGTAACTGCGCCTTGAGAACTATTGACGGGGCAACCTACTTAAGCTCTTAGTGTCGTTCTCTGTAAATAGCCACAAGAATTTCTGCCTTAAAGAAAATTCTGCTCTGAAATTGAAGATAACTTTATATAAAAGTGTGATGTGCCCACTTCAGCTGAGCAGCTGCAGAACACCCCAGATTCTCTCTTGAGGGCATAGGGTCCCACCCACAGCCCCAGCAACCTTGCCCAGACTTTCCAACTTCAGATGAGGAGCTACAAAGTACTTCAGTGTCTCCTTTGGGTATAGGGTCTAGCCCAAAGTACCAGTGACCACACTCAGAGTCTTCCACTTCAGCTGAATTGCTCCCTAAAAGTCCAAGGTCCTAATATTGACAACAGGAATCCTGTTGTTCACTTAAGCTGAGGATCTTCAGAGCACTCCAGTACATCTTTCAGGGGCACAGGATCCTGCCTAGGGCACCAGTGAGCCTGCCCAGGGTTGCCCACTCCAGCTGAAGCGCAGCAGAGCACTCCAACACTTCTCCCAAGAGCTCAAAATCTCGCCCATGACTTTTGAAACCCAATGCAATGTTTCCCACTTCAGCAAGGAGCTGCTGAATGCCCAAGAGCCTAGGCCACAGAGGCACTTGCAGATAACTCCAACTTTGAATACAGTTGAAGAAGCCACATAGAGACTACACTATTGCATTCACTTGGGACCAAACCTAAAATACGGTACCCCATCGTCTCTATAGAAAACATATATAAGAAAGAGTTTCTCTTCAAAAGCTACCCTGGAGTATGAGAAGAAGCAGCTGGTCCACCAGATGCCCAGACATCAACATAGGGATGCAAGAAACATGAAAAAACAAGGAGACATGACACTCCCAAAGGAGTACAATAATTCTCTAGTACCAGACCTCAAGAAAAACAAATCTATGAAATGTCTGAAAAGGAATTCCAAATAATAATCTTAAGAAACCTCATGAGATGCAAGGACATACAGATAGACAACACAACCAAATGAGAAAAACAGTTCCAAAATCTTGGAACTGAAAAATTCATTCAACGAAATACAAAATACAACCAGGAGCTTAAACAATAGGCTAGATCAAGCAGAAGAAAGAATTTCTGAGCTTGAAGACAGGCTTCTAAAAATGATCAAGTCAGACAAGGAAAAAAAATTTTTTTTTTAAATGAAGAAAGCCTATGAGATCTATGAGATAACCTTAAGCTTACAAATATTTGTATAATGGTTGTTCTGGAAGGCAAAGAGAAGGGAAAGGACATAAAAGACCTATTTAATGAAATAATAGCTGAAGACTTCCCAACTATTGGGAGAGAGATGGACTTCCAGATCCAAGAGGCCCAAAGATCTCTAAGCAGCCTTAACCTAAGAAGGTTCTCTCTGAGACACAAAGTAGTCAAATTGTCAATGGTCAAAGACAGAAAAAATTCTAAAAACAGCAAAAGAGCAGCAAGTCACCTATAGGGGAATCCTCATCAGACTAACAGCAGATTCCTAAGCAGAAACTTTATAGGCCAGGAGAGAGTGAGATGATATATTCAATGTGCTGAAAGAAAACAATTGCCAGTCAAAAATACTATACCCAGCAAAGCTGTTATTCAGAAATAAAGGAGAAATAGTGTCTTTCTAAGACAAAAAACTACAGGATATCACCACCACAGGAATGGCCCTACAAGAAGCTATTAAGGGAGTCCTATATTTGGGAGCAAAAGAACGATAACTACTACCATCATGATAACATAGGAAAGAATGAAATTTCTTGGTAGAGCAGATAAACAAATGAGAAAGAGAAAGAAATGATAATTTTATCCCTTCGAAAAACCACCAAATAGCAAAACAAACAATAAAAGAGAAAAAAAAAAAGATATATAAAACAACCATAAAAAATTAGTGAAATGTCAGGAGTAAGGCAATACTTTTCAATAACAACCTTGAAGATATGTGGATTAAGTTTCCTATTTAAAATATGTACACTGGATGAATGGATTTAAAAACTAGACTCAAGTATATGTGGCCTACAAGAAAGTCACTTCACCTGTAAAGATATACATATACTAATAGTGAAGGGATGGAAAAAAATATTTGATGCAAATGGAAACCAAAAATGAACAGGAGTAGTTATACTTATTTTGAATATAATAGACTTCAAACCAAAACAATAAAAGTGACAAGGACATTGTATAATGATAAAGGGATCAATTCAGCAAGAGGAGATAACAATTGTAAATAAATATGCACCCAAATCTGGAGCACCCAGATATATAAAGCAAATATTATTGGATTTAAAGAGGGAGATAAGCCCTAATATAGTCATAGTTGGAGACTTCAACACTTCTCTTTCAGCATTGGACACATCATCTAGAGAAAAATCACTGAAGAAACATTGAGTTTAACAGCACTATAAACTAAAACGACTTGGCAGACAAACCATTTCATCCAACAATTACAGAATATGCAACAATTACAAAATATATCCTTTTCCATAGGATAGACCACATGTTAGGCCACAAATCATCATATCAGGTATCTTTTCAAACCATAAGAGAGTAAAACTAGAAATCAATAACAAGCAAAACTTTGGAAACTATACAAATACATGGAAATTAAACAACATGCCCCTGAACATTCAATGGGTCAAAGAAAAAAATTAAGCATAAAGTAAAAAAATTTCTTAAAACAAATGAAAATAGAAGCACATCATATCAAAACCTATGGGATACTGCAAAAGCAGTATTAAGAGGGAAGTTTATTGCAATAAGTGTGTTTATCAAAAAAATCTAATGTTACACCTCAAAAGGCTAAAAAAGCAAGAATAATCCATCCCCCAAATTAGTAGATGGAATGAAATAATAAAGATCAGAGCAGAATTAAGTGAAATAGAGATGAAGAAAATGATATAAAAGATTAACAAAACAAAAAGTTGGTTTTTTGAGAAGATAAACAAAATTGACAAACCATTAGCTAGACTAAGAAAAAAAGAGAGATCCAAGTAACAAAAATCACAAATGAAAAAGGAGACATTACAGCCGATACCAGAGAAACACAAAGAATCATAAGAGACCATTATGAACAACTGTATGCCAATAAATTTGAAAATCTGTAGGAAGTGGATAAATTTCCAGATACATGTAACCTACCAAGACTGAATCAAGAAGAAATAGAAAGCCCAAACAGATCAATAATGAGCCAGGATATCGAATCAGTAATCTCCCAACAAAGAAAAGCCCAGTACCACATATCTTTGCTGTTAAATTCTCTCAAACTTTTAAAGAAAAATGAATACCAATTCTTCTTAAACTATTCCAAAAAATTGAAGCAGAGGGTATTCTCCCAAACTCATTCTATGAGGCCATCATCAGCCTGTTACCAAAATCAGACAAGGCACAACAAAAAAAGAAAACTACAAGCCAATATCCTTGATGAACATGGATGCAAAAATTTTCAACAAAATACTAACAAACATAATTCAACAGCACATCAAACAGATTATTCACCATGATCAAGTGGAATTCATCCCAGGGATGCAAGGATGATTCAACACATGTGAATCAATAAATCTGATTACAACGCATCAACACAATCAAGGACAAAAACCATATGATCATCTGAAAAGATGCAGAAAAAGCATGTGGTAAAATTCAGCATCCCTTCATGATTAAAAACTCTCAACCAATTAGGTATAGAAGGAAGTTTCTCAACAAAGCAAAGGCCGTATATGACAAACCCACAGCTGACATCATCCTGAGGGGGAAAAAGTTGAAAGCTTTTCCTTTAAAAACAGGAACAAGACAAGGATGCCCACTTTCACCACTGCTATTTAACATAGTACTAGAATCCAGCCAGAGCAATTAGGCAAGAGACAGGAATAAAGGGCATCCAAATCAGAAAAGAGAAAGTCAGATTGTCCCTGTTTGCAGATGACATGATCTTATATACAGAAAAACCTTCAGACTCCACCAAAAAACTCTTAGAAATGATTAACAAATTCAGTAAAGTTGTGGGATACAAAATTAACATACAGAGATCAGTAGCATTTTTATACACAATGAACTATCTGAAAAAGAAATGAATAATGTGGTACCATTTACAATAGTTACCAAAAAACAAAAACAAAAACAAAAACAAAAAACCAAAAAAAAAAAAAAAACCCTAGGAATAAATTTAACCAAGGTTAAATCTCTACAATGAAGTCTATAAAACACTGAAGAAAGAAATTAAAGACGACACAAAAAATGGAATGACATTTCATGTTCAAATGACCATACTACCCAAAGCAATCTACAGATTCAATTCACTCCCTATCAAAATACAAATGACATTCTCCACTGGAGAAAAAAACCCACAAAACCTAACATTCATATGGAACCACAAAAGACCCTGAATAGCCAAAGTGAAAATAATAGACCTGGAGGTATTACACTACCTGATTTTAAAATATACTACAAAGCTATAGTAATCAAAATTGCATGGTACTGGTGTAAAAACAGACTCATGGACCAATAGAACTGCTTTCTTGCTACAGTGGGAAAATGGAGTCATTGCAATGGAGACCATATGGCCTGCAAAGCCTAAATTTACTATCTGATCCTTCACAGCAAAAATTTGTCATCCCTTTTTCTAAGGCTGTGATTCTCAAAAACTTTAGAATAAACCGGAATCATATGGAAGGCTTATTAAAACAAAAATTGTTATCCCCCCAAGATTTTAATTAAGTAGTGTAGGGCTCAGGAATTCATTTCTAGTAAATTCCCAGGTGATGCTTATGCTGCTGGTCCTGGGACCACCCATTGAGACCTTCTGGTCTAAAGTAATGCTGCTCAAAGGATCAGACTTCTTTTGAGATAGAGAAAAATCTATGTGAACAGGTTGTGAGCAACTATTTGGGGAAATAAAATGTATTGGAGATTTTAGGATGGTAAGCAAAGAAATATGCTTGGGCCTTTACAGTTAACTTTCAGCTTGTGGGGATATTAAATTGCCTTTGATGCTACCTATATACATCTTTGAATAAATAATAATTAAAATATTTTTACTTTATTAAATATGTTTATTGTGATTGAGTTTACTCTCATTACTATGGCTTATGTAAGATTTTATGTTACTTTCTATATCTTAATTTGCGCCTTGAATTTGTTAATTAAAATTTCACTGGATTTTTATGTTTTGGCTATTAAGGAAAAGAATGTTTGCTTCTTGAAAGCAGGGGGTGCTTGAGAAAAAAATTTTAATGTAACTTTGTAATTTTCTTTTAATAGATTTTAATTTTTTTGTGCTTCATCATGTTTGTGAACAATTTATTCATTTGGACAATGAGTCTTCAAAGTATCTTAAAGACAACTTTTTTTTTTTTTTTTAAATTTTATTTTGTCGATATACATTGTAGCTGATTAATGCTCCCCATCACCAAAACCTCCCTCCCTTCTCCCTCCCCCCCCTCCCCCCCAACAATGTCCTTTCTGTTTGCTTGTTGTATCAACTTCAAATAATTGTGGTTGTTATATCTTCTTCCCTCCCCCCCCCGATTTGTGTGTGTGTGTGTGTATGTGTGTGTGTGAATTTATATATTAATGTTTAGCTCCCTCCAATAAGTGAGAACATGTGGTATTTCTCTTTCTGTGCCTGACTTGTTTCACTTAATATAATTCTCTCAAGGTCCATCCATGTTGTTGCAAATGGCAGTATTTCATTCGTTTTTATAGCTGAGTAGTATTCCATTGTGTAGATGTACCACATTTTCCGTATCCACTCATCTGATGATGGGCATTTGGGCTGGTTCCAACTCTTGGCTATTGTAAAGAGTGCTGCGATGAACATTGGGGAACAGGTATACCTTCGACTTGATGATTTCCATTCCTCTGGGTATATTCCCAACAGTGGGATGGCTGGGTCGTATGGTAGATCTATTTGCAATTGTTTAAGGAACCTCCATACCATTTTCCATAGAGGCTGCACCATTTTGCAGTCCCACCAACAATGTATGAGAGTTCCTTTTTCTCCGCAGCCTCGCCAGCATTTATCGTTCATAGTCTTTTGGATTTTAGCCATCCTAACTGGGGTTAGATGGTATCTCAATGTGGTTTTGATTTGCATTTCCCGGATGCTGAGTGATGTTGAGCATTTTTTCATATGTCTGTTGGCCATTTGGATATCTTCCTTAGAGAAATGCCTACTTAGCTCTTTTGCCCATTTTTTAATTGGGTTGCTTGTTTTCTTCTTGTAAAGTTGTTTGAGTTCCTTATATATTCTGGATATTAATCCTTTGTCAGATGTATATTTTGCAAATATTTTCTCCCACTCTGTTGGTTGTCTTTTAACTCTTTTAATTGTTTCTTTTGCTGTGCAGAAGCTTTGTAGTTTGATATAATCCCATTTGTTTATTTTTCCTTTGGTTGCCCGTGCTTTTGGGGTCGTATTCATGAAGTCTGTGCCCAGTCCTATTTCCTGAAGTGTTTCTCCTATGTTTTCTTTAAGAAGTTTTATTGTCTCAGGGTGTATATTTAAATCCTTAATCCATTTTGAGTTGATTTTAGTATACGGTGAGAGGTATGGATCTAGTTTCATTCTCCTGCATATCGATATCCAGTTATCCCAACACCACTTGCTGAAGAGGCAGTCCCTTCCCCAGTGAATAGGCTTGGTGCCTTTGTCAAAGATCAGATGGCAGTAAGTGTGTGGGTTGATTTCTGGATTCTCTATTCTATTCCATTGGTCAGTGTGTCTGTTTTTATGCCAGTACCATACTGTTTTGGTTATTATAGCTTTGTAGTATAGCTTAAAGTCAGGTAGTGTTATGCCTCCAGCTTTATTTTTTTTGCTGAGCATTGCTTTGGCTATTCGTGGTCTTTTATTGTTCCATATAAATGTCTGAATAGTTTTTTCCATTTCTGAGAAAAATGTCTTTGGAATTTTGATGGGGATTGCATTGAATTTGTATATCACTTTGGGTAGTATGGACATTTTCACTATGTTGATTCTTCCAATCCAAGAGCATGGAATATCTTTCCATCTTCTTGTATCCTCTCTAATTTCTCTCAGCAGTGGTTTGTAGTTCTCATTATAGAGATTTTTCACCTCCTTGGTTAACTCAATTCCTAAGTATTTTATTTTTTTGGTGGCTATTGTAAATGGGCAGGCTTTCTTGATTTCTCCTTCTGCATGTTCACTATTGGAGAAAAGAAATGCTACTGATTTTTGTGTGTTGATTTTGTATCCTGCTACTGTGCTGAAATCATTTATCAATTCCAAGAGTTTTTTTGTAGAGGTTTTAGGCTGTTCGATATATAGGATCATGTCATCTGCAAACAGGGACAGTTTGACTTCATCTTTTCCAATCTGGATGCCCTTTATTTCCTTCTCTTCTCTGATTGCTCTGGCTAGTACTTCCAACACTATGTTGAATAGGAGTGGTGAGAGTGGGCATCCTTGTCTAGTGCCTGTTCTTAAAGGAAAAGCTTTCAGCTTTTCCCCATTCAGGATGATATTGGCAGTGGGTTTGTCATATATGGCTTTAATTATGTTGAGATACTTTCCCTCTATACCTAACTTATAGAGGGTCTTAAAGACAGCTTTTTAACTCTAATTTGTTGAGAATAATGGGTGAAAGAAATAACTTAGTAATTCTCAGCAGTTTTAAATTTCAGTGGTTGGTTGAGCTTGTTATTAGTTTTAAGTATATTGTTTATGCCTTGAGGGAAATTTTCTGTAGAAATTCAAACAGAATTCACAGGCCATCTTTTTCTTTTTCAAAGATGACACAGTTCACTTTCATATTTAGCAGACTTATTCACTCAAAAATTATCAAGTGTAACGTTAGCTATTTTTCACTGGTAAAATAATTTTGCTGTTAATCTGACCTCAAAAATCTCACTTCCTTTGGAGCAGGGACTTTGTGCCCAGGTGGTCACTAAACAGCTGTTCACTCACTTTTGTGACTTCCATGCTTTTCCAGGCAAATAATGTGTTAGCTCAAGTGGTGGATAGGAGTGTTTTCAAATGATCCTAATTGCCTACATAATTTAAAATATTCTCTCTATTTTAACAAGATAAAGCTGATGCCCAAAGGTAGAATTTTTTGCATGGAGGCAATTTTTGGTTCTGTGTAAGAAGGAACTTTATAACTCTTTAGGGCTGCTCAAAAATAGAACGGGCTGTCTCCTTAGGCAGTGACATTTCCCTGCAATTAGAAGTATTCAAGCAGGTGGCAGGCAACTACCATCTACCTGTCAGAAGTTCTGTGGGTGGGATTCCTCTGTTAGGTAGGAAATTAGTCTTGTTGACTTTTAAGACGTTTTTTTCCTTATTCTAATATAACTTATTTCTGTACTCCCATAAAATAGCTGCTTCCAATATCTTTCAGTGCCAGAGGAGACTTTATAACCTTGTTGGCAACACATTTTAGAGTCCTGTAATGGACATATAACATGTAGTTTTCATTATGGTGTTAGCCATTGCTCATTTCACAGGTGGGGGAGGGGGAGAAGGAGCCAGCATGTCCTAGGCCCCCACTCTCCACTTCCCTAGCTTGAGGACAGCTCAGTTCAGATTTCAAGTGTAGGTTGGTGGCTCCTCCCCACCATCCTATTGGATGTCCAGTGTGTCCCCTGAGGACTTAAAGTTGTCCTGGGAAGGCTACCAACTTATAAATCTTGGAAGTTGCTTAACATCTCTGACCTTCATTTTTCTTTTACTTCGTTGAGCGTGTACATATTTTGCAGAATATAAAAGAGAACATGTATATATAGTAGCATACAAATGTTTAAAGTTAAGTTTTTTTTTTTAAATTAAAAAAAACCTTGTTTTTCAGTCTTTGCTGCATAGGAAGGAATTCTTTTGCCCACGTAATGAGAGGCTGACCTTCCCTAGGAGGGAATGTAAACATCTCTTCTCCCATCCATTGAGCACAGCCTGGATTAGACTTTTGGCAATAGGAATTGGTTTTTCTCTAGCATATGATTTGGGCACCAGTTTAATGGGCACATGGGTTATTCCAGGTGGAGTCACCCTCCTGCCTTGGGGCCCTTGCTTTTAGAGTGCTTTTGGGTTTGCACACTTGTTTCCAGCCTAATTTTTTTTTTTTTTACCACTGTTTCACCTATATTGTTATATTTTGATAACAATATCACATTCTCTTAATGTTTAATAAAGGTTTTAATTGTAGTAAAAGTACACATGACATAAAGTTTACCCTCTGTATTAGTCCGTTTTGTATTGCTATAACAGAAATACCTGAAACTGGGTAATTTATAAGGAAAAGAGGTTTATTTGGCTTGTGATTCTGGGACAGCTGCATCTGGCATAGGCCACAGGCTGCTTCTACTCATGGCAGAAAGTGGCAGGTAGCTGGCAGGTACAAGCAGATCACATGGCGAGAGGAAGCAAGAGAGAGAGAAAGGTGGTGCCAGGGTCTTTTAAACAACAAACTCTCGTGGGAACTAATAGAGCGAGAACTCACTCATTAATCCTCCCTCCTCCAGGGAGAGCATTAATCCACTCATGAGGGATCCACCCCCATGACTCAATCAGTTTCCGACACTGCCACATTGGAGATCCAATTTCCACATGAGTTTTGGAGGGGACAACATGTCCAAACTCCATCACCCTCCTAACCATTTTTTAATTGTACAGTTCAGTAGAATTAAATAATTCACATTGTTGGTCAACAAGTCTCTAGACCTTTTTTTTTTTTTTTTTTTTTATCATTTTGTAAAACTGAAACTCTGTACCCATTAACAACTTCTTATTTTTCCCCTGTCCTCAGCCACTGGCAGTCACCATTCTGCTTTCTGTCTCTATGGATTTCACTACTCTAGATACTTCATATCAGTGGAACCATACAGGATTTGTCTTGTGGTGACTGGCTTGTTTCACTTAAGCATAATGTCCTCAAGATTTATCCATGTTGTAGCAGGTGTCAGGATTTTCTTCCTTTTTAAGGAGTATTCCTTTCTGTTTATCCATTTATCTGTTGGTGGATACTTGGGTTGCTTCTACCTTTTGGTTGTGAATAATGCTGCTGTGCACATGGGTACACAAATATCACTTCAAGACCTTGCTTTCAGTTCTTTTCGATGTAAACCCAGAAGTGGGATTGCTGGATTATATGATAATTCTGTTTTTAATTTCTTGAGGAACTGCCATACTGTTTTCCACAGGGGCTACTCCGTTTTAAATTCACACCAACAGTGCATAAGGGTTCCAATTTCTCCACGTCCTTGCTCACACTTGTTATTGTCTGTTTCTTGATAGTGGTCATCCTGACTGGTGTGAGGTCATATCTTATTGTGGCTTTGATTTGCATTTCCCTAATGATAGTGATGTTGAGCACCTTTTCATATGCTTGTTGGCCATTCGAATATCTTCCTTGGAGAAATGTGTATTCAAATCCTTGGCTCATTTTTAAATCATGTTATTTGTTTTATTGTTGTTAAAGTATAGGGTTTTTTTTTTATGTATTCTGGATATTAACCCCTTGTCAGATATATGATTTGCAAATATTTTCTCTCATTCCATAGGTTTCCTTTTCACTCTGTTGATTATATCCTTTGATACACAGAGCTTTTATTATTTTTATTTAGTCTAACTCGCCTGTTTTTACGTTTGTTGCCTGTGCTTTTGGTGTCATAGCCAAGAAATCATCCCATATCCAGTGTCATGAAGTTTTTTCCTTGTGTTTTCTTCTAAGAGTTTTATAGATTTTGCTCTTACATTTAGGCATTTGATCCATTTTCAGTTAATTTTTGTATGTGGTATTAGGTAAGGGTCCCACTCTATTCTTTTGGATGTTCATATCCAGTTTTCTTTGCACCATTTGTTGAAACGTCTTTTCTCCATTCAGTGGTCTCGGCACCCTTGTTGAAAGTCATTTGACCGTGTGTGTGAGGGCTTCTTTCTGTACTCTTCTATTCCATTGGCCTGAAAGTCTGTCTTTATGACAGTACTACATTGTTTTGATTACTGTAGCTTTGTGATAAGTTATGAAATCAGGAAGTGTGAGAGCTCCAACTTTGTTCTTTTTGGAGATTGTTTTTGGCTATTTGGCCAAAATTTATCCACATAAATTTTAGGATGGATTTTTTTGTTTCTGCAAAAAATGCCATTGGGAATTTGATAGGAATTGCATTAAAATTGTAGATTGCTTTGCGTAGTGTTGACATCTTAACAATATTAAATCTTCCAGTCTGTGAACATGGGATGTCTTTTCATTTATTTGTCTTTTAAAATTTCTTTCATTGATGTTTTGTAGTTTTCAGTGTGCAAGTATTTTGCATCCTTAATTCCTTAAGTTAATTCCTAAGTATTTTATTCTTTTTGGTGCTATTGTAAATGGGACTGTCTTAATTTCCTTTTGGAATTTTTCTTTGTTAGTGTGTAGAAATGCAGCTGAGTTTTTGTGTGTGTTTGTGTGTGATGTCTTTGATCCTGCTACATTGCTGAATTTGTTTATTAGTTCTGACAGTTTTTTGCTGGAGTCTTTAGGGTTTCCTAGATATAAGATCATGTCATCAGCAGAGATAATTTTGCTTTCTCCTTCCTAATTTGGACACCTTTTCTTTTTCTTGCCTAATTGCTCTCGCTAGGACTTTCAGTACTATGCTGATTAGTAGTTATGAGAGTGGGCATCCTTGTCCCTGATCTTAGAGGAAAAGATTTCAGTCTTTCAACATGGAGTATGATGTTTGTGGTGGGCTTTTTATATATGACATTTGTTATACTGATGTAGTTTTCTTCTATTTCTAATTTGTTGAGTGCATTTTCTTAATTTTTTCTTTTTAATTAAAGCTTTTGCATTTTCCTGAGCACCATAATTGGGAAACTAAGATGAAAGGTCTGACTTAGATATAATATCTGCAAGTAAGTGGTGCCAGTTGATGGAGCTTATGGTACTGGACAGGGTGGAGTGGTGTTTATTGAAGAGCACAGCTAGAGATGGAGTGTTTTTGAACAGCATTCACATGTAACCCATCTTCCATGTGAAAGTGTACCAGTGATAAATGGTGGGATGACATTTGAAAAAAAAATTCCATAAAGCATTTCTTATTTCTTGTCACCATTATGCCTGTTTTTCCTTTTCTAGACAATTTCTATATTTGATATTTTTAGTTATAGAAATGATACATATTTGTTTTACTAAGTGAAGCAACTTGGTACAAAGGTCATATGTGGGCAAAGTTATTGATCTAATATCCTTTCCCACCCAACACAACCTCTCTGAGATAGTCAGTGTTAATAGCCTGTTACATATCTTTTTGAATCTTTCTCCTTGCTCCACCAAATATATAAACTTCTTTGTACATATTCTAGTACTATTTTTATCTAAACAAAATCATTTTTTTGCATATTATTTTGCAATTTGCTTTTCAATTTAACAATAGGCCATGTACATCTATGAAATTTGGTAGATACAGGTTTAACCTAATCCCATCTCTTTCCTAATATTGTTAATGCATATATATGGGATCATAAACATGTTGGGTGTTCTTTGGGAATTTTTTTTCTGTTTTCACTTACTTTCCCTCTCATTACCCTAGGTAACCCATGTTAATTACTTTGTGCGTATCCTCCTGTCTTTTCCTCTATGTCGAGATAACCATATATGAACATATAAGTGGTTGGAGATAATTGCTTGCTTTATTAAATAGTATATTAAACACTTCTTTGTATCTTGTAGAGGTTCCTCCAATTCAACTGGTATATAGTTCTAACTCATTCTTTTATGGCTACATAATATTCTGTGGTATAGACCCATCCTTATTTATTCAACTGTTAACCATTCATTTTGTTTCCTTTATATCATTATGAATAGAGGTGCAGTAAACATATTTGTACATATATTCTTTAGTACTGGCATTTTTATTTTAAAGAAAATGTTACAATATTTGGAATCTCATTAAAGTGTATATTTAGCAATAGATGTTGCCAGATTGCTTCTATGAATTTTGTAACAATTGTCACTAGCAATTTATGAGTGTCCTTTTCTTTTATTTTAAATTTTATTTATATTTATCAAAACGTTTTGATTATACATATTTATGGGGCAAAGAGTTATATTTCAATATATGTGTGTGATGTGTGATCAAATCATAGCATATTCATCTTTGTAAAACTTAATCTTTTTTTGTGATGAGAACATTTGATCTCCTCTCTTTTAGCTATTAGATAACATACAGTAAATTATTTTTAATTATAAATGCCTAGCTCTACTGTATACCGTTAGAACTTATTTTCCTTATCTAGCTGTAATTTTGTGTCCATTGCCTAACCTTTCACTATCCCCACCCTTTCCTCCCCTTCCCAGTCACTAGTAACTACAATTCTGCTCTTCTAAAAGGTCAAGTTATTGTTATTTATTTATTTAGCTCCCACATGTCTGTGAGAACATGTGATATTTATTTTTCTGTGCCTGACTTATTTCACTTAACATTATATCTTCCAGGCACATCCATGTTGCCTCAAATGACAAGATTTAGTTCTTTTTTTTTTTTTTTTTATGGCTGAGTAGTATTCTACTGTGTATATATACCATGTTTTTAAAATCCATTCATCTGTTGACGGACACTAGGTTGATTTCATATCTTGGCTATTGTGAATAGTGCTGCAATAAACATGGAGGTGCAGATACCTCTTCAGTATGCAAATTTCCTTTCCTTTGGATAAATACTAAGCAGTGAGATTGCTGGATCATATGGTAGTTCTGTATTATAATAGTTAACAAATATTTTCTCTCATTATGCTTCTTCTGTCTGTTGGTTGTTTTGCAGTGCAGAAGCAATTTAATTCGATGTAATCCCATTTTGTCTATTTTTGCTTTTGTTGCCTGTGCTTTAGAAGTCTTCTCCATAAAAATTTTTCCCAGACCAATATCTTGGAGCATTTCTCCTGTGTTTTCTTCTAGTAATTTTATAGTTTCAGGTATTATATTTAAATCTTTAATCCATTTTGAGTTGATTTTGGTAAATACTGAGAGATAGGGGTCTAGTTTCTTTCTTCTACATATGGATATAAAGTTTTTCCTGCACCATTTATTGAAGAGGGTGTCTTCTCCAATGTATGTTCTTGGTGCCTTGTCAGAGATCAGTTGGCTGTAGATATGTGGATTTATTTTTGGGTTGAGAGTGTCCTTTTCTTGACATCTCTGGTAGCAGTAAGTGCTCATCTTTATGATTTTTGCTAGTCTAGGGGGAAAGATGGAGTTTGAACAGCTTCCCAAGTATTTGGTCTTCTGGATCTTGGCTTTTCTGGGAATTGCCTATCCTTATCTTTCTGCACATTTTTCTCCTTGGTTGCTTTTCTCGTCAATTTCTAAGAGAGCTCTACTGACTTTACCATTTTATTTAAAATTTTTTATTGCAAATATTTTTCCAAATCTATTATTTGTCTCTAGACCTTTCTGATAACTGTTACTCTTACAAAAGTTTTAAGTTTTCATATATCCAAGTATATATTTTCTGTCTCTGTGTTTTCTGGGATAAGATAACTGTGCATCCCTAGGTTGTGTGGAGTCCCTTCCCTAGAGTTTCCTTTGGGAATCTATTAGTTTGTCTTTGACATCTAAACTTTACTTTATGTAATTTATTTTTATGTATGAAGTAAGAAAGGAGACCAAGTTAATTTTGTTCTAAATAGACGACTGAAGGTGCCAGCATTGTTTATTAAAATCCCCCCCCAAATATCAAAAGGAGTGTTAAGACTTCCCTTATCAGACATAAATGTATACTATAAAGGCTCCTATAAGAAAATCAATATGATAGACAAAAATATCAGTGCAACACAATGGAGACTCCAGGAATAGATCCCAGCATTTGTAAAATTTTAATACAAGGGTACTTCAAGAAGTTTGTGAAAGAATAGAATTAAAAGATAATGCAAATCTTTCCATGAACTTTTTGAAATACCCTTGTATATGACCAAGTGTTATTTAAGTTTTGTTGGTAAAAGAGTGGTATATTTTTTATTTATTTATTTATTTATTTATTTATTTATCTATCTATCTATCTATCTATTTATTTATTTATTTATTTTGTAAATTTTATTATGTCGATATACATTGTAGCTGATTATTGCTCCCCATCACCAAAACCTCCCTCCCTTCTCCCTCCCCCACTCCCCCCCAACAATGTCCTTTCTGTTTGCTTGTTGTATCAACTTCAAATAATTGTGGTTGTTATATCTTCTTCCCCCCCCCCGGTTTGTGTGTGTGTGTGCGTGTGTGTGTGTATGTGTGTGTGTGAATTTATATATTAATTTTTAGCTCCCTCCAATAAGTGAGAACATGTGGTATTTCTCTTTCTGTGCCTGACTTGTTTCACTTAATATAATTCTCTCAAGGTCCATCCATGTTGTTGCAAATGGCAGTATTTCATTCGTTTTTATAGCTGAGTAGTATTCCATTGTGTAGATGTACCACATTTTCCGTATCCACTCATCTGATGATGGGCATTTGGGCTGGTTCCAACTCTTGGCTATTGTAAAGAGTGCTGCGATGAACATTGGGGAACAGGTATACCTTCGACTTGATGATTTCCATTCCTCTGGGTATATTCCCAACAGTGGGATGGCTGGGTCGTATGGTAGATCTATTTGCAATTGTTTAAGGAACCTCCATACCATTTTCCATAGAGGCTGCACCATTTTGCAGTCCCACCAACAATGTATGAGAGTTCCTTTTTCTCCGCAGCCTCGCCAGCATTTATCGTTCATAGTCTTTTGGATTTTAGCCATCCTAACTGGGGTTAGATGGTATCTCAATGTGGTTTTGATTTGCATTTCCCGGATGCTGAGTGATGTTGAGCATTTTTTCATATGTCTGTTGGCCATTTGGATATCTTCCTTAGAGAAATGCCTACTTAGCTCTTTTGCCCATTTTTTAATTGGGTTGCTTGTTTTCTTCTTGTAAAGTTGTTTGAGTTCCTTATATATTCTGGATATTAATCCTTTGTCAGATGTATATTTTGCAAATATTTTCTCCCACTCTGTTGGTTGTCTTTTAACTCTTTTAATTGTTTCTTTTGCTGTGCAGAAGCTTTTTAGTTTGATATAATCCCATTTGTTTATTTTTCCTTTGGTTGCCCATGCTTTTGGGGTCGTATTCATGAAGTCTGTGCCCAGTCCTATTTCCTGAAGTGTTTCTCCTATGTTTTCTTTAAGAAGTTTTATTGTCTCGGGGTGTATATTTAAATCCTTAATCCATTTTGAGTTGATTTTAGTATACGGTGAGAGGTATGGATCTAGTTTCATTCTCCTGCATATCGATATCCAGTTATCCCAGCACCACTTGCTGAAGAGGCAGTCCCTTCCCCAGTGAATAGGCTTGGTGCCTTTGTCAAAGATCAGATGGCAGTAAGTGTGTGGGTTGATTTCTGGATTCTCTATTCTATTCCATTGGTCAGTGTGTCTGTTTTTATGCCAGTACCATACTGTTTTGGTTATTATAGCTTTGTAGTATAGCTTAAAGTCAGGTAGTGTTATGCCTCCAGCTTTATTTTTTTTGCTGAGCATTGCTTTGGCTATTCGTGGTCTTTTATTGTTCCATATAAATGTCTGAATAGTTTTTTCCATTTCTGAGAAAAATGTCTTTGGAATTTTGATGGGGATTGCATTGAATTTGTATATCACTTTGGGTAGTATGGACATTTTCACTATGTTGATTCTTCCAATCCAAGAGCATGGAATATCTTTCCATCTTCTTGTATCCTCTCTAATTTCTCTCAGCAGTGGTTTGTAGTTCTCATTATAGAGATTTTTCACCTCCTTGGTTAACTCAATTCCTAAGTATTTTATTTTTTTGGTGGCTATTGTAAATGGGCAGGCTTTCTTGATTTCTCCTTCTGCATGTTCGCTATTGGAGAAAAGAAATGCTACTGATTTTTGTGTGTTGATTTTGTATCCTGCTACTGTGCTGAAATCATTTATCACATCCAAGAGTTTTTTTGTAGAGGTTTTAGGCTGTTCGATATATAGGATCATGTCATCTGCAAAGAGGGACAGTTTGACTTCATCTTTTCCAATCTGGATGCCTTTTATTTCCTTCTCTTCTCTGATTGCTCTGGCTAGTACTTCCAACACTATGTTGAATAGGAGTGGTGAGAGTGGGCATCCTTGTCTAGTGCCTGTTCTTAAAGGAAAAGCTTTCAGCTTTTCCCCATTCAGGATGATATTGGCAGTGGGTTTGGCATATATGGCTTTAATTATGTTGAGATACTTTCCCTCTATACCTAACTTATAGAGGGTCTTTGTCATGAATGAGTGCTGAACTTTATCAAATGCTTTTTCAGCATCTATAGAGATGATCATATGGTCCTTGTGTTTGAGTTTATTAATATGGTGTATCACATTTATTGATTTGCGTATGTTGAACCAACCTTGCATCCCTGGGATGAATCCCACTTGATCGTGATGAATAATTTTTCGTATGTGTTGCTGTATTCTGTTTGCTAGTATTTTAGTGAGGATTTTTGCATCTATATTCATCAAGGATATCAGCCTGTAGTTTTCTTTTTTGGTTATATCTTTACCTGGTTTTGGTATCAGGATGATGTTTGCTTCATAGAATGAGTTTGGGAGATTTGCGTCCGTTTCAATCTTTTGGAATAGTTTGTAAAGAATCGGTGTCAATTCCTCTTTGAATGTTTGGTAAAATTCTGCTGTGAATCCATCTGGTCCTGGGCTTTTCTTTGTTGGGAGCCTTTTGATAACAGCTTCAATCTCCTTTATTGTTATTGGTTGGTTCAAATTTTCTACGTCTTCACGGTTCAGTTTTGGGATCTTGTGTGTGTCCAGAAATTTATCCATTTCCTCCAGATTTTCAAATTTGTTGGCGTATAGTTGTTTATAGTAGTCTCGAATGATTCCTTGTATTTCAGATGAATCAGTTGTAATATCGCCTTTTTCATTTCTAATTTTTGTTATTTGAGTCTTCTCTCTTCTTTTTTTTGTTAGCCATACTAATGGTTTGTCAATTTTATTTATCTTTTCAAAAAACCAACTTTTTGATTCGTTGATCTTTTGAATTGTTTTTTTGTTTTCAATTTCATTCAGTTCTGCTCTGATCTTAATGATTTCTTTCCTTCTGCTAACTTTAGGTTTGGGTTGTTCTTGTTTTTCTAGTTCTTTAAGGTGAAGTGTTAGGTTGTTCACTTGCCATCTTTCCATTCTTCTGAAGTGAGCATTTAATGCAATAAATTTTCCCCTCAATACTGCTTTTGCAGTATCCCACAGGTTTTGGTATGATGTATCATTGTTTTCATTAGTGTCAATAAACTTTTTGATTTCCTGCTTGATTTCTTCTTGGACCCATATGTCATTAAGTAGAATGCTGTTTAATTTCCATGTGTTTGTATATTTTCCAGAGTTTTGTTTGTTATTAATTTCTAGTTTTAATCCATTGTGGTCTGAGAAGATACATGGGATAATTCCAATTTTTTTGAATTTATTGAGACTTGATTTGTGACCTAATATGTGATCTATCCTGGAGAATGATCCATGTGCTGATGAGAAGAATGAATATTCTGAGGTTGTTGGGTGGAATGTTCTGTAGATATCTGCCAATTCCAATTGGTCTAGAGTCTTGTTTAGATCTTGTGTTTCTCTACTGATTCTTTGCCTAGATGATCTGTCTAATATTGACAGTGGAGTGTTCAGGTCCCCTGCTATTATGGTATTAGTGTCTATTTCCTTCTTTAGGTCTAATAGAGTTTGTTTTATAAATCTGGCTGCTCCAACATTGGGTGTGTACATATTTATGATTGTTATGTCTTCTTGATGGATCAGTCCTTTTATCATTAAGTAGTGTCCCTCATTGTCTCTTTTTATGGTTTTTAGTTTAAAGTCTATTTTGTCAGATATAAGAATAGCCACTCCAGCTCGTTTTTCTTTTCTGTTTGCATGGTAAATCTTTTTCCGTCCTTTCACTCTTAGTCTGTGTGAATCTTTATGGGTGAGGTGGGTCTCTTGTAGGCAGCATATAGTTGGGTCCTGCTTTTTGATCCAGTCAGCCAGTCTGTGTCTTTTGATTGGGGAATTTAAGCCTTTAACGTTAAGAGTTGTTATTGAAAGGTGTTGATTTATTCCTAGCATTTTATTGGTTGTTTGGTTGTCTTAGGTGTCTTTTGTTCCTTGCTTTCTGATTTCCTGTTTGGTTTCTTTGTTTGTTGGTTCCTTAGGTTGTAGATAGTGTTTTTGTTAGCTTGTTTTCTCTTCATGAATGCCATTTTTATTGTACTAGCGGGTTTAGATTTTTCTTAGGTTTTTATGGCAGTGGTAGTTATTTTTCAGGAACCAAACCCAGTACTCCCTTGAGGATTTCTTGTAAGGGTGGTCTTGTGGTAGTGAACTCCCGCAGTTTTTGTTTGTCTGAGAAATATACTATTTGCCCCTCATTTCGGAAGGATAGCCTTGCAGGGTAGAGTATTCTTGGCTGGCAATCTTTGTCTTTTAGTATTTTGAAAATATCATCCCATTCCTTTCTAGCTTTTAGGGTTTGTGATGAAAAGTCTGATGTTAACCTGATTGGGGCTCCCTTATAGGTGATTTGACGCTTCTCTCTTGCAGCTTTTAAGATTCTCTCTTTGTCTCTGAGTTTTGCCAATTTGACTATGACATGTCTTGGAGAAGGCCTTTTTGGGTTGAATACGTTTGGAGATCGTTGAGCTTCCTGGATCTGAAGATCTGTGATTTTTCCTATACCTGGGAAGTTTTCTGCCACTATTTTGTTGAATATGTTTTCAATGGAATCTCCATTTTCCTCCCCTTCTGGAATACCCATGACTCGGATATTTGAGCGCTTGAGGTTGTCTGATATCTCTGTCAGATTTTCTTCCATGTCCTTGATTCTTTTTTCTTTCTTTTTGTCTGCTTGTGTTATTTCAAACAGCCCATCTTCAAGTTCAGAGGTTCTCTCTTCAACTTCGACAAGCCTGCTGGTTAAACTCTCCGTTGTGTTTTTTATTTTGCTGAATAACTTCTTCAGTTCAGCAAGTTCTGCTACATTTTTTTTCAGGACATTGATTTCCTTGTATATTTCCTCTTTCAGATCCTGTATACTTTTCCTCATTTCATCATGATGTCTAGCTGAGTTTTCTTGTATCTCATTCAGTTTCCTTAGAATTATCACTCTAAATTCCTTGTCAGTTATTTCAAGGGCTTCTTGTTCTATAGGATCTAGAGTATGAGATTTATTAACTTTTGGTGGTGTACTTTCTTGATTTTTTGTATTTCTGGTGTCTTTTTTTTGGTGTTTATTCATTGTGGCAGGGGGTTTCACAGTCCACCGGTTTGAGACTAATGACTAACTAGGATGTTGCTGTGGTTGCCAATTTGGTATGGCTCCCGCCGTGACTGCTCAGTTGGCCTCTAGTGTCTTGTGTGTGTGGTTGCCTCGGGTCTTGGGCTTCTCCGGGGATCCACCTTTCTGGTCAGCTTGTACTCTGCTGGGCTGGTGGATCACGTACCACAGGGTGTGTGATCTCTGTTGAGCTTTCACTTTCTGTACAGGACCTCTCCCCGTTCTGTGTGCTCTGGCCCAGGCTGTTAGATCGTGCAGTGGCGACCCCACCGGGTGTGTGGTTTCTGTCGAGTCTCCGCCTCCCTGGCCGCACGTCTCCCCCCTCTGTGCACACTGTGCTGGGCTGGGGTGTGTCTTCTGCACCCCTGGTCTATCAGCTGGGCCTTCAAGACCCTGCTCAGCACCGCCTCGCCCAGGAAGTCTACCAGGTTTCTGCTAGGCACAGACGACCGGTCTCTCTGGGTGCCTTTGTAGCACTGTGTAGATCTTTCTCGGGTCTTGTTCACCTTTGTATCCCCCCGGTATAAACCGAGTCTAGTGCCCGCCTGCAGCCTGCTCTCCGGCAGGTTCAAGCGGACCTGGGAACTCTCCTGCCACACTATTCCCAACCAGAAATTCGTTAGGCTTTTTTCCAAACTGGTGGTCGCAGAGATGGTATCTGCCTCCCAGTAACAGGAAGTTTACCGGGGCCGGAGTCCAGGGTGTGGTGGAGTGACAGTCGGCCCGCCCGTACTTCCTAGCCCTCCCAACACTGGTCGGGACGCCCCACACCCCCAGCCCCGCCAGAGAACCGCAGAGGGAGTGGGAGAGGAGGCCGGCCCGCAGCGTCCGGAAAGCCCCGCGCCAGGCCAAGCAAATGGGCTCAGTGATGGCCGAGCAGGGTGGAGCTGCCCGCACCTGGGAAAATGGAGGCAGCACCGGGGCAGTGAGTGGCCTGGTGGTGCAGGCGGGAGCCGCGTGGGCATCCACCCCCTTAACAGAGCTGTGCCAGGGATCACTCACAGTGCTGTGCCAGGTCGGGCGCTCGCTCTGTCTCTGGTTTGTTGCCTTCCGTGTTCTCGGCACTGCCGCCTCGGGCTGTTCAGTCGCGGCGCCGCTCGGGCGCTCCCAGGAATCTTCTTTAATGCCGGCCTGAAACCTCGAATCCTGAATAGGGCAGCTGGCCGCCTTCAGTGCGGCCCCAGCCTCCGGGATCCTGGCTGCATCCACAGCAGCCCTGGCGCCGTGTTCCCTGTTTCAAGACTCGCTTTTGCAGCTAAGAATCAGTTCTTTTCCTGCTCCACACTTCAAAGCTGTTGCCTGTAAATGAGGCAGCTTCTCCTGCCGGGGGCAAAGTGGCGTTGAGCCCCCACGACCGGCCAGCAGCAGCAGTCCTCCCTTAAGAGATGGCGAGAGGAAGGTCCACAAGTTTCCCGGCTGCCTGAGGCCCAGTGGCCACCTTTTCCCCCTCAGCTACTCCGCGCCAGCCGCCGCAGCCGCCGCCATCTTGAAAACCAAGAGTGGTATATTTAATTTACATCTACTTTCTTAAAATTTCAGGGGGAAAAAGAATTTGCTGAGTCTATTCATTTTTACTAACAACACATATAAATATTGAAGTCATTTGCTAATAAATTCCACTGAAAAAATTAAGATTTTTGCTTAAGAAATTATCAGTGGCTCATTGTGTGTATATGTCAGTGACTATGACAGTGAAAGTCACATCATTTGCTGACTTCACACCCTGTCTGTTGACAAGTCCCAGGGTGTCACTTCTTAATTTCAAGGCACTGCAGATGATGCAAGATTTCTTTCCTAAAAACAAAACTAAGCTGTGACCTTCCGTTAGTTACGCCCCCTGTTGTTCCATGCACCCAGAGTCTTGGGCAGCGAATTCTAACTGAACACCCTGGGCTGAGTTAGGAGGGAGGATGTATTCCTTTACTCATGACTGTACTCACAGTGACCCATATGGAGTTGTGGCCAGTGCTGAGAGGCTGTGAGTAGGAAGTTGTTGTGGTGGGCACATGCTCGAAGCAGAGCCATGAAGCAGAGGTAGGATTTTAACAGGTAGACATTTGACGGATGGGGGAGGGTAGCCTTTTAAAAAACCCACAGGACATAAGCAAATGTATACGTGCAATAGTTAGGTGAAATGGGTATGAGGAGAGGGAGGCATGATCGGGTTAGGAATAAATGGTCAGAGGTGAGGTCCCAGCATGGCAGACTTACATATGGGGCTGAGCTTGTTTCTGAAAGTTCACCCCGAGATGTGGCTGGAGTAGAGTATATCTAGAAGTCTCTTTGTAACCCTCGCCTCATTTGGCCTATGCTCTGTTGACTGTCCCTGTAACAGCTACCATTTACTGAGCAATGTCAGGTGCTGAAGTTCATTAGGCACTTCATATGCAAAACACTGTGTGGTCAGTCATTGGATCTGGTTTTACAAGCAAGGAAACTGACGTTCAAGAGACCAACTTTACTAGTGTTCTGTTTATTGGCAGAGCTGTGATTTAGAGTCTGGTCTGTTTGGAGCCAAAGACTGTGCCCTTTCCACCCGGCAACATGTCTCATACCTGCCTGTTACTTCTGTGCACCTGCTACCTGCCTGCTGTAACTCCAGCCTGGCATAGATCAATTTGTGTGAAGTTTCCCATAATGTAGCTCATGTTATGGATAATGCTCCCTGTGCATAATTGAATTGACTTAAAAAATATGTATAAATACAAACTAAAAGCAGATTTATAAGTATCTAGAGGTGGCTTTTGGGTAGCGTGGCATTTAAGGAGAGCCTTTGTCTCGTTGTGAGCATTATGCCATGCCAGCCTGAGCCAGCCAGGCAGGAATGTGGTGGCCCACTTAGGTCCTCTTTAGTTCGCTATAAATAGCTTAATGGTGCTGCCATAAAAAGACTGCGATATAACTGAGGAGCTCAGTGTGACCCATATTTGTGATGTTTTTCTAGGTGTCTGTGTCTAGGAAAATTGATGGCCATGTATGAAATGGTTTTTGCTGCTGCAATGAAAGCTTAATTTCCAAGCCAATCATTTCTTATCTCTGGCTCCCTTCAGATGCCGTTGTCTCAGTCGTTCCTTTCTGTCCTCATTCATGGTGAGGATGAGGTTGACAATCTGTCACTCTCACATGCCAGATGGAATTCCAGCACCCACTTGGCCTGGCACCAGAGAGAGGTGCAAGCCTGAGCCCAGTCCTGATGCCCTAAGAGAAGCCACTGCAGGTCTTTATGGCACACCCCGTTCTGCTCGGGCAGTCGTGGGGATCCTAGATGCCTTGCTTTGCTCTAGATATCCATACATTTTCTTGATTCAGTCACTAGATCATCTCTGCCATGGCTGTCACCAACTTTGGCAATCTCCACCCACCCCCACCCCAGGCAGTAATTTCCTTTGAGGTTCTCTCCTGCCACAGGTTGTAGGTTGGTTAGTGTGGCTGCAGCAACCCAGTGTTCCTTTTGGTGTCTCCTCCGCACCCCCGCCTTTGTATGGAGCATCCCGGCAAAACTTGGTTGGTTCCCCCACTGAAGTCTCTCTTTTCAAAAAGAATGAAATCCAGTAGAATTGGAGATTTGAAAGGTGAAGAGGATTGTATTGGAAGGGAAGGGGACTGGTGGGTAAAAAACATATGGAATAAAGACCCAAACTCTAGGGGAATGTGCATAGCTGGAAAAAAAAAAAAGAAAAAGAAAAAGAAAACACCAACAAACCCAGTACCATAACTTGAAAGATTAAAGGGCAAGGGAGGAAATGAACAAAAGAGTGTGGAAAGGAGTCATGGGGAGACCAGATAGATGAGCTGGTGGGAAGAAAGGGTGGTAGGGGCTGAGGAGAGAAAGCCACCCTACAGAACAAGGTTTCGTGGTCTGGGACATTGCATCTGTCTTTGCATGTGTGCCGAAAGATGACTGCACTGCACACAGAACTCTGGATTTGGAGATACTGGGTGCTTTCTAGCCAGACTAAAAATCAATTCAGTACTTTGGCACCAGTGTTAATGACTTGATTGTGGTATCCATTATCCTTTCTCTTCATGAAGAGGTGGCCTTTTGCTTTTGCGTAAAAAATTAAGAACAAAGGTAGGGGATACTTTTCTTGTTCAATCAGATGAGGGCAGTATTCAGGTGACTTGCCAAGGCCACAGCGGTGAATTTAGAATTCCCTGACTTTAAACTCACACTCTTTCTTAGGGACCACATTTTCTCTCTCAGAAGCATAGATGCACGTAGAATGCCCTGTGGTGTGATGTCAGGAATTGGTTCTGTGTGCCATGGAATTCAGGAATGTAGTGTTCTATATTTCGTGATATGCGTGGAGTAGGAGACATGAAACTAATCTGTAAGGTGGGGCTTTAGCCTAAGCATCTTGAAAAATCATGTATCTGGGGTATGGTTTCTGAGCACAGCCCATTTCCCGAAACTAACAGATGCTATGACCCACTGTGCTGGAATTGTCAGCTCTGGTAATGCTCTGATAGTAATAAACTAAGAAAAAAATTCAAAGTGTTCATTAGGCATCTGAATTTAACTTGTGCCTCCTGCGTAATTAACGCAGTCGTTTGGAATTCTCAGCTTCCAGCTTGCCTCGGACCTCAGGCTACCCCGTGTTCGTGGGCTCGCAGAGCCACCAGGAGGAGGACATTTCCCCAGTGGTCTCCAGTTGGCATGGGCCACCCGACTTTCCATGGGCCTACTGCTTGCTTGATCTGTCTTGATTAAAATCGAGAGTGTCTTTAAATACTGTGGCACTTCGTGTTATTTGAGGTCATTTATGTCCAACTTCAACTAACTGGGGGATAGCGAAGAAACTGTGAATAAACCAAAAGGACAGTGGAGCAGCCCAGGTAGATGTTGGGGAGTTTGTGTATAAAGTGGAGAGTCTGTTATTCTTAGTCTGTTTACTATTGTTTAAAAAAATCTCAAAAATATTTGACTGGTCTGTTTCTCAGCCTGCACACTGTTAGAAGCAGCAGATTAAAAGGTACAGGGATTCTCTGGAGGTGGCCGCATTGACAAGAGCAAGAAATAGAAAACAGAGCAGGCAATTACAGGAGCTTCCAAAAATGGGTCAACAGGTCCCATTTAACATGATGGCAAATGCAGTAGTGTTATCACATAACAAACACAAAGCGAACCTTGAGGAATAAGCAAACGTATAGCCAAGGATGTTTGTATTGTTGAGCCTTGTCAAAAAGGTTAAATTAATTCTAGTGGCCTATGTTTCAGAAGGATAAGGCAATGCATAGTTCACCTTAAAGCTATATTTCTCTGATTAAGATTAAACAAAGAAAATATTTTAAAATTGTGTTTAAAAAGACCAGCTGGACTTCTGCTTCTGGGACGATGGTAGGCATACTTTTTTCTGTTCTTCCCAAATACAGTTTAAAACTTTGTACTTTAATTTATGAAAAAAATATAAGAATGGTCTCAAAGGTGAGACAAGAAGGCAGGCCATCTAGGGACCCAAAGACATTCATGTCATGAGAGTTCTGCTAAGAGAGGAATGAAAGGGCAGGCTGAGAAAGTATTCAAATAATGGCTAAGGAACTTCCGGTCAAGGTGGTGGAATAGATGGTTCCCAGCATCACTCTCTCCCACAAATCAATTGATATACAACTATAAAAAAGCAATGACAGCCAAACTGGGGCCGTTAGAGCTCCAGGGAAGAGGAGGAGAGACCTACAGAGTGCGTGAAGGTGGAAGAAGCCACAATAAGAAAAAGAAAAAAACCACTCTGACCATTTTGAATCCCAGCTGCTTCCAGGCTGGAGCTGCTGAGTGCACGGAGCAGGAGTTGGCAAAAGCCGCAGCCCTGCCCTTCAGGTGAAGTTGCTTGGATCCTGGAGAGAAGAGGTTCTTTGTGGCCCCCAGTCCAGCAAGACCACTAATAGGGTTCCTGTGAATTCTACATAGAAGCAAAGAGCCACAGCAACTGAAAAAAAGGAGCTGATCAGAGGCTGGTGAGTCACCTCAAGGGACCAGAATATCACCTGTCCCATTGTAAGTGTTTGGAGCATGGGCAGTGGGGGAGATGGGCCTACCAGGGGAACACTGGGGCACAGCAATGACAGCTGATCTGCTCCCAGTCAGCACAAGACCATTCAGAGGAGACTGGTCAGGAATATAGAATTGCATGGGATGCAGTTTGACATAAAGACTCAGGCCCAGACCAGAGTTCCTACACAACGCAGGTGTACCAGATCTCACGAGAGCCAGAAGTACCTATAAAGTCAAGCATTAAAACCTGAGCTGCACAAAAAGTCTTCCCTAGGGAACCAGCAGCAAAGCAGCAGTTTTGCTCAACCACAGAGCTCAAGTACTGGTTCCCACAGGAAATTTTAGAAGTGAAGCAAAGGACAACAGATTAGTTCCAGTGCAGAGTTTAAGTGGTGGAAACAGCAAATAATCCAACACAGAACTGAAGGATAAAACAGAGTACCCACAACTGGAGATAAAGTTTGATGTTAACTAGTAAAGGTCTCATTTCACCAAAAAACACCTATAAGACCTAGAATGACTGGAAGTCCCCTGGGCTACCAAGCCATAAAGGAGGGAGGGCCGGGGGCCTCAGCTATGCCCTCTGACACCTGCAATCAGTCCTGAGGGTGGGGGCCTCTAGTCTTGGCCACACCCCCCAGACACCCACAACCAGCCCAGTGATGACCATCGATCCACCACAGAAAGTGTTTGGGCTCTCCTGAGCTGGGGTGGTGGGGGGCTGAGGGCCTTGGCCACAGCCCCCTGACACACACTACCAGCCCAGCTACGAGCACTGAGTCCAGCAATAAGCACCGAGTTGCCACAGGAAGTGCCCCGGGCTCTCCTGAGCCAGAGCGGTGGGGGGCCAAGGGCCTCAGCCACGTCCTCCAACACCCACAACCAGCCCAGCGATGACCAGCAAGCCACAGCAAGAAGGGCCCCAGGTTCCCAAGCTGGGGTGGTAGGGGGTGAGGGCTTTTGCTACACCCCTGACATCTGCACCCAGCCTGGCAATGATGAAGCCACCACTGGAAGTCCCCCTTTTCTCCCCTGTGGGAATGAGGGGGGGTGCCACAGGCCTCAATCCCACCCCTTCTCCTCCTTCCTTCTTCCATCTCATTTCCTTTCCCTTTCCTCTCTCCCCCTCCCCCCTAACTGCTCTACAACAACATCCTAGAATGTAAAAAATAATAATAATAAAAAAAGATGTGACACTTTGAGGTTTAAATGTGACAATAGTTGCAATGGATTAAAACATAAAATAAATTTAAATTAATGAGTTTAAGAAAATTGGCTAAAATGTCTTAAATTTGGCAAAAGATATACATTTACTGATTCAAGAATCTGGTGAACCCCAAACAGACAAGTCCCAGAGAAACCCCCACCAGGACATATCCTAATCAAACATCTGGGAAAAAAAAAAAAAAGACAAAGAAAAAATGTTGAAAGTAGCATTAGAGACATAGTACCTTATCTGTAAGAAAAAACAATTAGATTGACATTGGGTTTCTCATCAGAAACCATGAAGGTCAGAATAGAGTGAAACCTAGATACATTCGATTTTACTCCATTATGGTTACTTCTGCCAACTTCTCACTCCTGCCATTCTGCCACAAGTAAAAACTTTAGATTATAAAACCTCTGATTATAAAAATAAAATTTCACAATAGGTAAATTTGGAAATACAGATTAATACAGAGGAAATGCAAATTACTCATGATGTCACCACCTGGAAAATCATTGTTAAATTTTTGGTGTGTTTTATATCCAGTCTTTTTATTGTATACTTTACAAAATTGGGATCATGGAAAATATATAGTTTTGCAGCAGATACTTTTATTTAACTTCGTTAAGTAGTCTTCAAGAATGAGATTTTCCCCCCCCCAACCAGTAAGGGGATCGCAACCCTTGGCATGGTGTCGTCTGCACTGCACTCAGCCAGCGAGCGCACTGGCCATCCCTATATAGGATCCGAACCCGTGGCCTCGGTGCTTTTTTTTGCACTCTCCTGAGCGAGCCATGGGGCTGGCCCAAGAATGTGATTTTTAATGGCTGCATAACATTACATATTCTGAGGGTAAAGTGATTCATGTTTGGTCATTTTTGTGGTTTGAAAATTTTTGTTATTTTAAATAAAGCTCCCATGCACATCACTGGATATAAATCTTTGGCTGTACCTTTGATTATTTTCTTAGGATAGGGTCTTAGGAATAGAACTCTTGGATAAAAAAATAAATATTTAAAAACTCTTGATATATTTTAACAAATTGCTGTCCAGACAAACTGTGCTAGTTTACAAGATGGGAAAAATATATATGCATATATATGTATATGTAAAATTCTTATTAAAATATCAGATGTATTCTTCCACCAATAAAGTCAGGAATCTTGACATGCTCTTCTCTCTCCTCTCTCCCCTTCCCCATCCCTGGCCCCAACTCCTTGATATTTTCCATGTTACAATTTTCTGGAACACTGGTTTTAGATTGTCCCTAATATTTTTTAACAATAAAATTACTTAAACAAATGTAAGTTATCTGGTATATTGGCACTGTATTGTTTCTTGAATCACACTCTTCCTCTTGTAATCATTTTTTTATGTATCTGCCAGTTATATCTTTAACATAGCTTAGTGGACGGCAGGTCACTCTGAAGAATTAGTGGAAATGAAGCTTTTTGAAAGGACACAGAAAAGCCACTTTTCTGTTTGCACCTAGTGTATGCCATTGACTGTTGTAACTCCTGGAACTCTGAAGATTTTTCTGCTGACATTTCTCAGTCTCCTTTTTTTTTTTTCCTTAATTTTATTTTGTCGGTGTACAATGTGGTTGATTATTGTGACCCATTACCAAAACCTCCCTCCCTCCTCCCTCACCCCCTCCCTCCCAACAATGTCCTTTCTGTTTGCTTGTCGTATCAACTTCAAGGAGTTGTAGTTGTTACGTCTTCTCCCCTCCCCCCGGTTTTATTTTGTGTGTGTGTGTGTGAATTTATATATTAATTTTTAGCTCCCACCAATAAGTGAGAACATGTGGTATTTCTCTTTCTGTGCCTGACTTGTTTCACTTAATATAATTCTCTCAAGGTCCATCCATGTTGTTGCAAATGGCAGTATTTCATTCTTTTTTATAGCAGAGTAGTATTCCATTGTGTAGATGTACCACATTTTCCGTATCCACTCATCCGATGATGGACATTTGGGCTGGTTCCAACTCTTGGCTATTGTACAGAGTGCTGCGATGAACATTGGGGAACAGGTATACTTTCGACTTGATGATTTCCATTCCTCTGGGTATATTCCCAGCAGTGGGATAGCTGGGTCATATGGCAGATCTATCTGCAATTGTTTGAGGAACCTCCATACCATTTTCCATAGAGGCTGCACCATTTTGCAGTCCCACCAACAATGTATGAGAGTTCCTTTTTCTCCGCAATCTCTCCAGCATTTATTGTTCAGAGTCTTTTTTTGCCTCAGCCTTACATTTATTATTATTTTGTAGAATACATCCTAAATTGCTGGACTTGGTAAACCTAAATTTGGGATGGGGTGTCAGAGGAAGGGCCGCAGAACCCTCTCTCTCCCCAGGTTTGCCCCGGGCCTCTCAGAGGTGCTGGATTAGAGCCGCGCCAGGACATCTATAGCCTCCTGGACGCCGGGTCTCTGTGTGTTGCATCTTGACCAGTCCCGGTTGGTGTCACCTCAGGGACTAGTAGCACCGAGCATGCAGGTCGAGTCCTCTGTCCTGCACCATCAATTTCTCCTTTTCTACTTGGTTATTCCCGAATTACACAGACATGCTGCAAAAGAGCCTCTTTTTTGTGAAAGTTATTTCAAAACCCAATCTTTTAATTGAGCCTGCAATGTGTGTAAACAATACACAGATTCTGTAATAAAAAGGAAATGTCTTTTTCACACCAGGTGCCCAGTTCCTTTCTGTGTACGTGCGTGTGCTGAGCGTCTCTGGATGTAGGAGAGCGTGTGCGCAAGTGAATATGTCCTTCCTTACAAAACAAAATGGAACCCCCCTCCTTGGCCCCACTTCTTCTGTTACTTCTCTTTGCAGGAGCTTCTCACCGTCCCATGGTCCCTCACCCCGCTCCCGTCAGCTCCCCCTGTCGGTCCGCGATACTGTCATTTGTGGCTCCAGCAGTCACTTTTGGGAGCCTTTGTACAATGGCCCGCTCTCTCCTCGACACACTCTGAGAGTGTTCCATGGCTCAGCTGTGGACTCTTTATCCTTTATTTCCACTTTTTCCTATAGGTCTTCCCCAGGCCCTTGTTTTGAAAGCCATAATATTTCCGAAATTTTAATCTCTAGCCCTAACCATTCCATTGAACTCCATGCTTATTTGGTTAACTGTTTACTTGATAATCTGCAGTTGGTTGTCTAATAGAGATCTGAAAATTCACATTTCCAAAGTAGTTTTCCTAATTCTCCCCCACCAGGTCTGTTCCTCCCTAGTCATCCCCAGTCTAGTACATAACAATACTGTGGACTCTGCTACCCAAGGCAGCCACCTCAGCCAGTCCTGTTGCCTCTCCTTTCACAGTGACCCCCACACTTTCTCTTCACTGCTAGTGCTCTAGTCCAAGCCCTGTCCCTTACACCTGTTCCTTTAATCTGGTCTTTACAATTGAGAAGAATTTTGGAAATGTAAATTGGATCATGTCATTCCCCATACTACATAGAATGATATCCCGATCTCTTAGCACCGCCAACAGCGTCTGTTTCTTGAACCTGCAGTCTTGTTTTGTTCACTGCCACAGCCACGATGCCTAAACAGTGCCTGGCATCTAGGAGGTACTCTGAATCATGGAGGATGGTGACTGCAGGTGTGTATGTACAGAGTTACAACTGACATTGGGGATAAACAAGTCTGTTGCTACTTTTTATGCCTTGCTTTAGGGGCCTCAGGTGACTGGGTCGGTGTTTCAGTGTGTCAGAGCCTTAGTCATGTACCAAGCTTTTGAGTGTCTGTAACACTTGGGTCTTGGGTTAGAAGAACCCAAATGCCCAAAGTCCCATACCTTGTAGTAATGGCTGCCCTTTCTTGGCTGTATGTTTCTGAACAGAGTCATTACATTGCCGAGCTCAGACCTGCTCATCTTGGCAGGGTCTCATGCTGTGCATGTGTGTCTGATAGTCCCATATGTTCTTTCAGTTTCAATGTGGCTCCCATTTTAGAAACATGCAGTTTGTGTACAGTTGCTCCCTTTAGCTGATGAGCAGCATGGTAATTGCTGTCACCCCATGGCATATGTGTGTCACTTTCCATTTTAGTAACATGGCAGGAAGAGACCCTTTTTATAACCTGTGTCATCATAATGAAGTTCAAACGGGTAGTTGTGGTTTATTATTTGCTCTCTTCTAGCTCTTCCTGTCAGTGGTACATTTCTTTATAGTTTACAAAGTTCTTTCAAAGAAGTGGTAGCAGGTGCCCCATTCAACACATGGGGAAACTGACTTGGCCCCTTAATCACTTGTTCAGTTTCCGTTATTTATAACCAGTGGGCCTAGATCGTGAGTCTTGGTGTTTGGATTTTAAAGAGGGCTTTCTGGCATTTCCCACTCTGTCTGCCTGTCTTAGGTGTGCAGTGATTCCTGTCTGTAGCATATAACAGGTTATAACATTGTTTATGAGAGAGAACCACCTGGAAGCCTCTTTGCATTGAATGTCTGTGACTCAGACATGTGTGCCTATGTGATTGGCTGTATTAGCTGTGGTTCTCCAGAGAAACAGCCAATAGCCTGTGTATGGGATATATATATGTGTGTGTGTGCGTGTGAGACTTCAAAAGGTGAAGAAAAATAGAATTGAAAGATAATATGAATCTTTCTATGAACTTTTTGAAATGAATGTACATGTATGTACACACAGAGAGTTATTTTTGGGAATTGGCCCATGCAACTGTAGGGACTGACAAGTCTGAAATGTACAGATGGGCCAGCAGACAGGAGACCACAGTAGGAGCTGATGTTGCACCTCTGGTTTGAAGGCCGTCTGGAGGTCAAGTTCCTTTTTCCTCTGGGGACCTCAGTCTTTTTCTCTTAAGGCTGTCAACTGATTGGGTGTTGCTCACACACATTATAGAGGGTAATCTGCTTTACTCAAACTCTACTGATCTAAATGTTTTCTTGTTTTTTAAAAAAATTTTATTTTATTAACTTTTATTTTTTTTACATTCTATGATGTTGCAGAGCAGTTGGGAGGGAGGGGGAGAGGGAGAAGGGAAAGGGGAAAGAAAGGGGATGGAAGAAGAAGGAAGGAGGAGGGGTGGGATTGAGGCTTGTGGCACCCCCCACATTCCCACAGGGGAGGTGGGGGGGCAGGGGGCCTTCCAGCCATGGCTTAGTCATTGCGGGCTGGGTGCAGATGTCAGGGGGATATGGCAAAAGCCCTTGCCTCCCACTTCCCCAGCTTGGGAACCTGGGGCCCTTCTTGCCATGGCTCAGTGGTTGTTGCTGGGCTGTTGGCTGTGGGTGTTGGGGGTGTGTGGCTGAGGCTCTTGGCTCCCCACCGCACCAGCTCAAGAGAGCCTGGGGTGCTGATTTAAATATTAATCACATGTAAAAAATATCTTTGCAGCACCATCTAGACTGGTTTGGCCAAACAGCTAGGTACCATGTCCTAGCCATGTTGACAAACAAATTAACCATCACATTGGCTAACTAGACAGTGTTCAAAGATGGCCTTTTTACAAAGAAATTTCTAGTATGTCTGGTAAAAATGAAAAGTTTATATTTCCCTTAGGATTGTTAGCCAGATAATAATGAAATAACATAATAACAAAAAGCCAGAGCTTTTAATCGTATGTTATTTTTATTAGGCCCTCCAAATTACTTAGCAAATTAAAGAGATGACCTCTACTTTTTGTATCAGCACCAAAATAGCAAAAAATGATTAATTCCTAGAAAAGTCTATAATTGCTTAGAGGAATAGACTCTAATTGTCACAACCTTTTATTTTAGAGACTTGCTTAAAGACATTTGGTTTACGTGCACGTTCTTTGATTTAGAAATGCTTAGATTATATTTAAATTCTTAGATAATATTCTGTTGGTGTTTTAGTTAACACTTAATTCAAGAGTTGATTATCCTTTTTTGGATATTTCTCAAACTCAGAAGGTATTTAATGCTTGACATCACAAACCTGGGCCTGTCTTGTATGGAAATAATATCCATTCTAAAATATTTAAGATGTTTACAAATTACACAGTAGATCTTGATTTGAGGGAAATCTATATAAGCTGAATTTCTTGAGAATATTAGCAAAATTTCCCTTGATTAAGTGTGATACATATGAGCTTATCCTGAACACCATTACCATGGTTGGGCAGTAATAGTACTGCAGTTGCAATTCCATATACTAGACACCATTGACTGCATCATGAAACTCTCTACAGGACATACCAGGTATTATGCTTACAACATGTGAATAATGTAATTCAAATAAGTCCTTACCACCTTAGTGCCATCATGGGCAGGAGTCAGTGATGGAACGGTTGGTAGAATCATTGGTCATGAAGATGAGTATTATATAAACTAAACCTAACTTCTTTTGCTTTCAACATGTAGCACACCCTGAGCCTGACTCCTGTATTAATATCCTAGGTGCAACATTCTCCTGTTTATAACAGGGGAAGGGGAGGCATTTGCTGAAATAGCCTGTCCATCAATCAAGATCTTTCCAGGAAGGTTTAAATTAACAAACGGTAATTTAGGGTTTACTGAATATTGGACTACAGCGTGTATTCTACCCCACTTTGAACCCTGTAGTCTCGCTAGTAAGAAGAAAAAGGAAAGCTCTGGTCTATTTAAGAAACTCTTGATTTATCCAATAGAGGACATGCTGGAGGGATTAAAGCATCACTGTCCATGTAGTCATTGTCATCATCTCGTCATTATCATGAAAGGCCTCTATCATGTTGCTGGAAGTCATTCTGGATGTTCTTTACCAAAAGCACGATCATGTCTGGTTGGCTCATGACATTGGAAATTGGTGGGGATAGAGGCAGGGTCTTGAGTTGCGTTGCTGTTCTCATTTCCCCTTCTCCAAGCCAGCCACTCTCACACGTGCCCTTGCCACCCAGATGACATAATCTGTGCAAAATGTTCATCCCCACAGGAAAAAGTAGCTCAACATATTTTCCAGGAACGCTGAGTCCGTATGAACGGGGAAAGCTATTTGTTTCAAAGGGAATATGTGGCCACGGTTCCTGTGTATTACTAAGTATCATATAAAAATGCTGTGAGACATGAAAATGTTGGAGGCATGAAAAGGACTACACTTCACCCTGTTGTTTATTTTAATTCACACTTATTGCTTTTTATGATTATTTAAATGATGGCGTATTATTTACACAATCGAAACTGCGTAAATAAAAAATATCCATAATGCCACCATTTAAAGACATCCCTACGAACATTAGGGTGTAATACCTTCAAGTCTCCGCAGTTTGCTGTTTGCTGCATGTAAGTATCTATAATAGTGATTTTTATATTTTTAGGTAACATTGCATCTCAAACATCTTTCTCCACTAAAAATAGAATTCAAAAATTATTTTTTAATGTTTGCATTTTTTTTCATTATAAGGATAAACCAAAATATATTATATATACTGTGAGGCTGGAGCAAAGTACATATGGAGGCCCACATTCAATATGTTTAAGTTTTTAAAAGTTGTAACTTGAGTTAACTGTTAAATAAAATACGTTTTATTCCTCTACCTTGATGAATATGTCATTGCAATGGCAAAGTAAAAAATGTTTGAAGTTATGATTTTATATGAGTGAATGTCAGAAAAATGTCAAATGATTGAATTTATTATTTTGCACTATTATTATTACATGCAAAAAAAAATGGGCCAGGGATGTAATTAAATCTTGATATAATAAAGAATCTAAAATTTCTGGGATTTCATCTTACCAGTTCAGAACTTGGACTTGATGAAGGTACTTTACCTGCTCATATTTAGTGCTTTGATCTGTAATTGAATCTTCATTAAATAAAGAATTTGTCGTGTCCTATTCATGAATTTTGTGTGGCTCATGCTCTCAGAAGTTGGCTCACGTTGTTTCAACATTTGAAAAATTTAAGCAGATTGCTTCTTTGAGGATTTTTTACTTTTTAACCTTTTTCTTTTCTGAATTCTTTCATACTTTCTGTTTCTTAAACAATCTCCACTTGTACTCATTCTCAGTCATTTAAAGGATTACAGATAATGTAATTGTATCCAATGTATTAAAAATGTAAACATTTTCATAAAAAGTGTAAATAAAAGTAACTGTAAAAATTAAAATTAATTAAAATTTTTTTTCTATAATACTAAAAATTATGCGGTAAAATTAAAACACAAAATACAGATTCAATTCAATTTTTTAAGTAGTTATTTTCTATGAAGCTACTATTTTAATATTTTGTTATTTTAATTCTTGTTAAATATTTTTATGAAATAAATTTTTCTGGGGGATTGCAATTTTTTTTTTTTTTTTTTTTTTTTTTTGGTTAGAGTGTGGTGCTGATTTTTGTGAAAATTTTTTACGGTTCTAGTATTCAATGTAAAAAATCAGTATTATGCTTCATGCATGCTATGTCTAGATCTTTATATATACAAATGTGAGAATAATATGAATTGTTTAATAGTGTAAAATGTTCCTCAGCCACCATCAAAATTCATGAATACTTGGCTAGTTTGTGAGTATCTCTAAAATAGGGGTTGACAGTCCATGCCCATGGGCCACTTCTGTCCTGCCACCTGTGTCTGTAAGTAAAATTCTACTGGAACACACACACCGTCATTCATTCACGTGTTGCCTGTGGCTCCTACACACCCCAGCAGCAGATTAGTTCCGACAGAGACTGTGTGGCCTACAAAGCCTAAAATATTCACTATATGGCCCCTTATAGAAAAAGTTTAACCCCTCTGCTCTGGAACCATGAGTTAGAACATGAAGAAAAGCAAGAAAATGAAGGCTTGACCCTACTGGGAAACAGTATATTTTATTCAAGAAATGATTACACTATCCGAGAGGAAGGATTTGAAAACTTAGTCTTTTCCTTCCCTTAGTGCTGATGCCACAGCACAAACTCCAGACCTGCACAGCATTCTGGTGCTTTCATTTGAGATCCATGGGGCAAGAGCTGTGCATACCCATTTCCCTGGGGCCTTCATGCGTTAGTGACTGGAAGAGATGCTTTAGGGCTGTAGGGCCCACTTGCTGGGTCTGTGCTGAGGGTAGGATCCCATGTGACAGAGGCATGCATGTCACATTTTGTTGTGCGGATTTGTGATTTGCAAGGGCAGCTAATGTAAATGGGCCGTACTCGATATTTAGTTTGTCACCTATGTTTTTAATCCAGACGTTGTTCACAAATCAGTATTCTATACTCCTTATCCCTGGGACACACACTGAAAAATAGTGCCAGAAAGTAGAGAGTGGCATTGGATTTGGGATTTTTCAAAATCCTATGGAAAAGTTTTCATCATTTCAATCATTTGAAAACATTTTAAAGATATCTGAGTTTAGAGTATTTTAAAAAAAAATAACACTGTACTGACTCATTTTCAGTAGTGTTTTAATATTGGTGAGTTGGAACCAGATCCACAGTTTGGGGCCACTGAAACATACCAAAATGAGCTATATCATGAAGTAAACAAATACTGTGATTTTGGCATGGAACTCCATGGTCTCATGAAGCAGGTACGTGGGATACATTGAAAGCAATCCTTAGGTTTTCATTTTGAGAAAGAATCTGAGTACCCATTTTTTTAAGCCAAAAGAATTATAATTCAAATTAACAGTTGAGAGACATATTAAATCCATTAGGACTTTAGCAATAAGAGCTGTAGAAAAATTGAATAAGCCATAATGTACAAATATGGAAATAGTAATCTCAGGTGTTTATTTGCATTGTATAATGGGGTACAAACATTATAGTTATTGCTGTTACCACTAATAACAATCCCTCCTTCTGTTTTCATAATGCTGCTTTATGTAGAGCTTCCCACATACTTGAACTCATTGAGTTCTCATATAAACATGAGAAAGCGTAGACAAAGAAACAGAGTTTCAAAACCTTGAAGGCACTTGCCCAAGGTCAGGAAGCTTCCATGTGGCTAAAATAGGACTCAAATTTAGGTGTTCTTATTCCATTTATTTCGTTCTTTCTGTGATGCCAAAGCTTTCTTGGTAAATAAAGTGATAGGTGAATTTGTGTGCTGCAGGCAAACAACTAGGCTAGACAATTCGTGATAACGCTGCTACCAAGTGCTAAGAGCCAAGGGTGAAAACCGACATATGATTTATGGCTTTAATTTTAATGAGACCTTCCGAATTTCATAAGATATAGATGGGACTGAGTCTGGGAGTTGTTAGAACTGTGCACGCAGAGCAACTACTGAGGAGAAAGAAATAATTGCTTAGATCAAACCAATTTTGAATACTGCTCAGCATCTTAGATCCTCACTAACAAAGCTGTCTCTGGAGGATGAGGGTGGCAGGGTCCACACCCCGGGGTTGGGGGGGAAATGCCAGTCCATGGGTGACAGCGGTCACAGGTACGATAATGAATGACTTCTCTTTTAAGTGACCCTCCTGTTCTCCCAGGACACTCAACCACAGAAAATAGTCAACATTATTAATCTGCGAAGTAATTGGTCCCTGCACAGTCCTTCTGCGTTATTTTAGCAGGTGGCCATGTGAGGAGTCAGCTAAAATCATGACTATTCAGCACCAGGCAACGTTTCAACTGCTTCAGAATAAGCAGCGTGTATTTGGCTGTAGGACATTTTTATGTTCAGAAACCCCAAACAATCTTAGTTTCTCAAAGGGTCCAGGTGTAAATAAGCCACTTAGATCAGTTTTACCTTCTGGCCCAAGGTGCAGTAAAACCTAAATACTAATGTCAGAGCCTCCTGTAGATGCTCCGAATTCTGAAAACTGCAGGGTGTTAGAGAAAGACTTTTACATCCTCTGAGGCTCAGCTCCTGTCTTATGGGAGGAAGTGTTTCTGAGAAGGTAATTCTTTAAAAATTATTTAAAAATATTATTTTGTGAATTTTTTCAAACAGAAAAATACAGGAAATAATTCACCTTGTATACACATCCACATTTAAGAGATGCTGATTTTTCTTTTTTTTTTGCATTTGCTGAAGATTTTTTTTTTTTTTAATTTTATTTTCTCGATATACATTGTGGCTGATTATTGCTCCCCATCACCAAAACCTCCCTCCCTTCTCCCTCCCCCCCTCCCCCCCAACAATGTCCTTTCTGTTTGCTTGTCGTATCAACTTCAAATAATTGTGGTTGTTATATCTTCTTCCCCCCCTCCCCCGGTTTGTGTGTGTGTGTGTGTGTGTGTGTGTGTGAATTTATATATTAATTTTTAGCTCCCACCAATAAGTGAGAACATGTGGTATTTCTCTTTCTGTGCCTGACTTGTTTCACTTAATATAATTCTCTCAAGGTCCATCCATGTTGTTGCAAATGGCAGTATTTCATTCGTTTTTATAGCTGAGTAGTATTCCATTGTGTAGATGTACCACATTTTCCGTATCCACTCATCTGATGATGGACATTTGGGCTGGTTCCAACTCTTGGCTATTGTAAAGAGTGCTGCGATAAACATTGGGAAACAGGAAGATTTTTAAAAAAGAAATGGAATGTTTCATATACAGCTATAGCCTCAAACTCCATCTTAATCTGTTCCCTCTCTAAGAAAACCACTTCCCAGAGTAGGTGTGAACATTTCCCTGGTGATTTCATCCTTTTTCTATATATGTATATATCCAAGGAAATATGTAGGCTTTTTTTGTGTCTTTAAAGCATACATACACTGTGTATGTAGTTTGCTTTTTTAGAAAAAAAATCTGGCATTTTTTGAGATTAACATGGATGGATTAATTAATTCACTTTAACTGCTCTATGATATGAACTTGATGTGAACATGACATTTTATTTTTTCTCTCTTCTGTTGATGGACATTGAGATTATTTCTAATTTTTCATTCTTACTGTAAGTAATGCAACAACATTTCTGGTAGATAATTTCATGGACACACAAGAGATATCCTCTATGCTGTGTTTTTCAAATTGTCATCATTAATGAGTCATGAAATCAACTTAATAGATTGAAACCAACATAAAAATAAAGATTAATTATAAATTGAATGTTATAGAAATAATATCAAAATTCATTGCACTTGATAAGGGTTTTGTTCTGGTAAGCCTTTCTTTCTGTTAGATGTATACATATGCAGGTGCACTGGGTTGTAATGTAAGATATATTTCTTACTGAGGGTCATGGTGAGAAGGTGGAAAGCTACCACTTAGGGCATGTGCTACAAATCCCCTCTGCTAGGTCATGGGGTATATGCATCTTCAGCTACTGATTGTTGCTAGAGTGCTCTTGAAAGTGACTGCATCTTATTTGCAGAGTTCCTTCCTGTTTCACCATATTCTAGCCCTTTGTTTCTGTGACAAGGAATCCAGTTGTGATTTTAGTTTGCTTTTCCCGATTACTGGTGAGTCTGAGAACAAGTCTGTTCTAAGTGTTGGAGATAAATGAGAAGAAGATTTACATTTTTTTATATTAGCACAATATTGAATAGTCATGAGAAAAATAACCAAAACATGTAGAAAGTAGATGCTAGGATCCTTACTAGTTTGGTAGAAAAGAAGGAAGGTGAGAGATATCTAATATTTTGATATCTGATGTTAGGACTTAAGCCTTAGAAAGGAACTAGAATTGGTGGTGTTCTCTTCTGTCTGGTATGTGATGGGTTAAACCTGGGGCAGAGGATGAAAATATAGATGCCCTTGGCAGCTTGCAGTTTTATATAAATGAGTAAAGCATGCTGGGTTTGGCATGTTTACATGTTGAACATTCAGGACAGCTCTACACTGCTTCAAAGAATTATTCTCTCTCCCAATTTTCTTAAGTCACATTGCCCTCTGAGACTGTCTTATTTTCCAGCTTTGATTCCTGTGTGGATGTAGAGACCTAACGAGGATGGTAAGTGGTGGCCGACAGTAGGTTTCTGTGTTGGGGATATAATGGGGGGTGGGTTCTGGAGAGGATGTGGCCCATCTGCAGGGGCAGCTGCAACTCTAGGGGATTTTTGATTGGTGGGAATGTGAATCCGATGTTGCTAGATATTTTCATGCATTTTCCAGGAGACAGTAGAAATATTTTTTAAAAATTAGTTTAATTTTGTGAAATTGCTTGATTTACCTTTTAAAATACTGAGCTGTGTTTTTAAAAACACAGTTTGGGCCAAACCTACCATATCTGAATTTAGCCTGAGGGCGACTGATTTGTAATTGTACATTAAGAGGGGAAAATAACTGTGAAATGGCTAAAATTTTTAAAAACGTGACCTAATTTGTCATTTCACATGTTTCCTCCTAGGTGTATAAACAGGTGTTGAAGGAGCTGTGAAATACTGAAGTATTTTTTGTCTTTGTTCCTAGCACCTAACACAATGCTTGTTAAATAGTAGTTCGTAATTAACATTTGTCAAATGAATGAATAAATGCATGATGAAAACATACAGCTCCTATATTCCATTAGAATTGAACATCTTAAAGTTAAAAAGTGTACTTACTGTTGGCTAGTTTTGTGTTATTAGCAAGAAGAATAGCAAGAGGAAATTTCTGCTGCACAAGACTCTCTTCCCTTCGTCACACCCTGATAGTTTTAGTGTTCACCAAAATGCCACATAGCTGATTCATGATTCATAAGGAATTCTCAGCACATTAATAGATTGGATAGCTGGTAGAATGAATAATAAATGGCAAAGCTACATATACAAAGAAAATATGCATAGCTCTTGGAAAAATCATAGAACGAGGGATGGTCCATCTGGAGCTTTGCTGCCCTAGGGGAAATGTGAGGACAGAGTGATAATCTTTCAGTCATAAAAGAAGAAAATAAAGTTCCATATGGGCATTTGATCAAGCACAGGAAATTGCGGTGCTGAGGAAATTCTAGAACAATTAACACTCTTCTGCACTTAACCCAGTAGGCAGCCCAATTGGATTGGTGGCAGCAGGATGTTACTGAAAATGTTAGCATTTGAGTGAGTTGTAATTTGAGCCACGAGCCTTTCCAACCCTAGTGGTTAGAATCATCAAGGTATAACATTTATTTTAAGTATCTTGATCTAACAACGAATTCAGAGCTGTCCTTAGTTCTTCCTTCCCCATCTCCAGCCCACACTGAGGACTTCACTCCCCTGGCCAGCCTCTCACCACTCTTGCCATTGGCTTGTTTCCTTCCTGGCCTGGGCCACAGAGGCGTGGGGAGGGACAGCAGGACCCTTGCCCCACCCTGCAGTTCTGTTCATCTCCTGGTTTCTCCTCTGATGTCCAACAGTGGCTTCTTCAGGCAGTTTTCTCATGGCAGGGGGTAGGGGTAGATTGGTTGGGTGGATCTCCAGATCTGTCCAACTCCAAGGTTCAGTGAATCAGGTTCCTGACATTGGGAGTACCAAGTTCAGGAGCTGGGCCATCTGAAACCCGACCAGTTAGGGGAAAATGGGCAGACCTGGGTGGGAGGGCCATGTTGTGAGGCATGGAAGGACTCCTGGAGTGAAGAGTTGAAAGATGGACCTGAAAAATGAGCTCGGAGGAAACCAAAGACACCTTCTGTGCGTCCACAATGTTTGTTCAAGGCTAACACTCTTCTTAGGAGGAGGAAGGGATAATCTTAATGACCAGAACTCAGCAGTTATGATCAGCTGTTAAAAGGTTCAATTGACTTGGGAAACAACCTGGGAACTTAAATACCACCTGTTATATTTTTTATGGAGAAATGTTTTCTAATAACTTATTCCTAAAGTTTTTCAAATATAACCTATTTGGTAATTGGTTTCTGTTTTTTTTTAAATGTTTCTTTTTAAAAATTAATTGAAACATATTGATTGTACATATTTATGGGGTACAGAGTCATATTTCAATACATATATATAGTGTGTGGTGATCAAATCAGGGTAGTTAGCAAATTTGTCATTGCAAAAATTTATCCTTTCTTTGTGATGAGAACATTTAAGATCCTCTGTTTTAGCCATTTGGCAATATACAATCAATTGTTAATTGTAGGTGCCTAGCACTACTATACACCAATAGAACTTATTTTTCCTATCTAGCAGTAATTTTGTGTCCATTAAACAACCTCTCGCTATTCCTCTCCCTTCCCACCTCTAGTAACCACAGTTCTACTTTCTAATTTGACAAGTTCAACTTATTATTACTCTTATTATTATTATTTGCTCACACATAGGAGAGAGAACATGGGGTATTTCTTTTTCTGAATCTTGCTTACTTCATGTAATTTTCTCCAAGCTCATCCATGCTGCTGTGAATGGCAGAATTTCATTCTTTTTTTATGGCTGAGTAGTAAGTATTCCATGATGTGTATATACCTCTTTTCTTTATCCAGTCATCCATCAGTGGACATTTAAGTTGCTTCCAAATCTTGGCTATTGTGAGTAGAACTGTGATAAACATGGGAATGCAGGAATCCCTTCAACATGTTGATTTCCTTTCCTTGGAATATATTATTTTCCATAATGGCTGTACTAATTTATAATCTGACCAACAATGTATAAGAGTTCCCCTTTCTCTGCATCCTTGTCAGCATTTGTTAGTTTCTGTCTTTTTGATAATCACCAATCTAACCAGGGTGAGATGATATCTCAATGTGGTTTTGATTTGTGTTGCTCTGATAATTAGTGATGTTGAGCTTTTTTTCGTATACTTGTTGGCCATTTGTATGTGTTCTTTTTTATTTTTGATCAATATACAATGTAGTTGATTTTTGTGTCCCTTTACCGAATTCTCCCTCCTCTCTCCCCCCTCCCATCCATCAATATCATATCTCTTCACTTGTCTTAACAAGTTCAAGGAATTATGATTGTTGTGTCTTCTTCCCTGCCCATCCCATTTATTTGTGTTATTTATTTATTTTTAGCTCCCACAAATAAGTGAGAACATATGGTATTTCTCCTTCTGTGCCTGACTTATTTCACTTAATATAATTTTCTAAGTCCATCCATGTTGCTGCGAATGGTAGTATTTCATTCTTTTTTAAAGCAGAGTAGAATTCCATTGTGTAGATATACCACAGTTTCCTCATCCACTCATCTGGACATCTGGGCTGGTTCCAAGTCTTGGCTATTGTAGATAGTGCTGCAATAAACATGGAAATATAGGTATCCCTTCGATATGATGATTTCCATTCCTCTGGGTATATACCCAGCAGTGGGATAGCTGGGTCATATGGTAGACCTATCTGTAATTGTTTGAGGAAGCCCCAAACCATTTTCCATAAAGGCTGCACCATTTTGCAGTCCCACCAACAGTGTAGGAGGGTTCCTTTTTCTCCCCAACCTTGTCAGCATTTATCATTCTCAGTCTTTTGGATATTAGCCATGCTAACTGGAGTGAGATGGTATCTCAGTGTGGTTTTGATTTACATTTCCCAAATGCTGAGTGATGTTGAGCATTTTTTCTTGTGTCTGTTGGCCATTCATATATCTTCCTTTGAGAAATGCCTATTCAGCTCCTTTGCCCATTTCTTAATTGAGTTACTTGTGTTTTTACTGTAAAGTTGTTTGAATTCCTTGTATATTCTGGATATTAATCCTTTGTCAGATGTATATTTTGCAAATATTATCTCCCACTGTTAGTTGTCTTTTAACTCTATTAATTGTTTCTTTTGCTGTGCAGAAGCTTTTTAGTTTTATATAGTCCCATTTGTTTATTTTTCCTTTGGTTGTCTGTGATTTAGGGATTGTATTTATGAAGTCTGCACCCAATCCTACTTCCTGGAGTGTTTCCCCTATGTTTTCTTTAAGGAGTTTTATTGTTTCAGGGTGTATATTTAAATCTTTAATCCATTTTGAGTTGATTTTAGTATATGGTGAGAGGTATGGGTCTAGTTTCATTCTCCTGCATATGGATATCTAGTTTTCCCACATCATTTGCTGAAGAGGCAGTCTCTTCTCCAGTGTGTAGACTGGGTTCCTCTGTCAAAGATCAGATGGCTGTATGTGTATGGGTTAATTTCTGGATTCTCTATTCTATTCCATTGATCTATGTGTCTGTTTTTATGCCAGTATCATGCTGTTTTGGTTATCATAGCTTTGTAGTATAGTTTAAAGTCAAGTAGTGTTATTCCTCCAGCTTTATTTTTTTTGCTCAGAATTGCTTTGTCTATTCATGGTCTTTTGTTATTCCTTATAAATGTTAGGATAGTTTTTCCATTTCAGAGAAAAATGTCATTGGGATTTTGATGGGGATTGCATTGAATTTGTGGATCACTTTGGGCAGTATGGACATTTTCACAATGTTGATTCTTCCAATCCAAGAGCATGGGATATCTTTCCATCTTCTTGTGTCCTCTTTAATTTCTCTGAACAGTGGTTCATAGTTCTCCTTGTAGAGATTTTTCATGTCCTTTGTTAACTTTATTCCTAAGTATTTTATTTTTTTGGTGGCTATTGTAAATGGGCTAGCTTTCTTGATTTCTTTTTCTGCATGTCTTTACAAACTATTTCAAAAGATTGAATATTCAATCTTATTCATAAAATATTTGCTGAGTCCTGTATCCTGAAACATTTCCCCTATGTTTTCTCCTAGAAGTTTGGTATTTTTCAGGTCTTAATATTTAAGTCTTTAATCCATTTTGAGTTGATTTTGGTAAATGGTTAGAGATAAGGGTCTAGATTTATTTTCCTACACATGGTTATCTACTTTCCCCAATGCTCGTAAGAGATTGTCCTTTTCCCAATGTGTGTTCTCAGTGCCTTTGCCAAAGGTCAGTTGGCTGTAAACACGTGGATTTATTTCTGGCTTCTGTATTCTGTTGCATTGGTCCATGTGTCTGTTTTTATGGAAGTATAATGCTGTCTTAGTTACTATAGGTTTGTAATATATTTTGAAGTCAGATAGTGTAATGCCTCCAGCTTTATTCCAGCTCAGAATTACTTTGGCTGTTTGGGGCCTTTTGTGGGTCTGTAAGAATATTAGGATGGTTTTTTCAGATTTTGTGAAGATGGCATTGATATTTTGGTAGAGATTGCATTGAATATGTAGATAATATGGGGTAGTATGGTCATTTTGACAAAATTAATTCTTATAGTTCATGAACATGGAATGTCATTCTATTTTTTTGTGTTCTCTTTCATTTCTTTCATCAGTGTTTTGTAGTTTTCATTGGAAAGATCTTATAACTCCTTGGTTAAATTTATTCCTAGATATTTTTTTTTGGTAGCTATTGCAAATGGGATTGCTTTCTTGATTTCTTTTTCAGCTAGTTTGTTATTGGTGTATAAAGACACTACTGAATATTGTGTATTGATTTTCTCTCCTGCAACTTTACTAAATTCATCTTTTACTTCTAAGTGTTTTTTCGTGGAGTCTAGGTTTTTCTGTATATAAGATCATGTCACCTGCAGACAGGGACAACTTGACTTCCTCTTTTTCAATTCTGATGCCCTTTATTTCTTTTTCTTGCCTAATTGTTCTTGCTAGAACTTCCAGAACTATGTTAAATAGGAGGGGTGAGAGTGGGAATCCTTGTGTTATTCCTGTTCTTAGAGGAAAAGCTTTCAACTTTTCCCCACTTGGAATGATATTAGCTGTGTGTTTGTCATATATAGCTTTTATTGTGCTGAGATAACTTTTCCTTCTATTCCTAGTTTGCTAAGAGTCTTTGTCATGAAGGGATATTGAATTTTGTCAAATGCTTTTTATGCATCTATTGAAATGATCATCTGGTTTTCGTCCTTGATTTTGTTGATGTGATGTGTCACATTTATTGACTGGCATTTGTTGAACCATGCTTGTACCGCTTAGGTGAATCCTACTTGATCATGGTGTATAGTCTTTTTGATATGCTGTTGAATTCTGTTTGCCAGCATTTTGTTGAGAATTTTTGCATGTGTGTTCATCAAAGATATTGTCTTGTAGTTTTCTTTTTTTGTTGAGTTTTTGTCTGATTTTGGTATCAGGGTGATACTGGCTTAAAAAATGAGTTTGAGAGAATAACCTCTGCTTCAATTTTGTGCAGTAGTTTGAGAAGAGTTGGTATTAATTCTTCTTTAAAAGTTTGGTAGAATTTAGCAGTGAAGCCATCAGACCTGGGATTTTATTTTTGTGATAGATTGCTGGTTACAGATTCAGTCTTGTTGGTTGTTAATGGTTTGTTCAGGTTTTCTATTTCATCTTCATCTAATCTTCGTAGGTTCTGTGTGTCCAGAAATTTATCCATTTCCTCAGGATTTTTAAATTTATTGGTGTATTGTTGTTCATAATAGTCTCTAATGATTCCTTGTATTTCTGTGGTATCAGTTGTAATGTCTACTTTTTCATTACCGATTTTTGTTATTTAGGCCTTCTCTCTTCTTTTTTCTCTTAGTATTGCTAATGATATGTCAATTTTGTTTATCTTCTCAATAAACCATCTTTTTGTTTCATTAATCTTTTGTGTCTTTTTTTTTTTTTTTGGTCTCCATTTAGTTCAGCTCTGATCTTCATTTTTTATTTCTGACTACTAATTTTGGGCTTGGATTGTTCTTCTCTAGTTCCTTGAGATGTAATGTTAGGTTGTTTATTTGAAATTTTTCTACTTTTTTGGTGTAAGCACATTGTAATGAACTTCTCTCTTAGTACTGCTTTTGCATTATTCCATAGGTTTTGGTATGATGTGCTTCTATTTTCAGTTGTTTCAAGAAATTTTTTGACTTTATATTTAATTTCTTCTTTGACCCATTGGTCATTCAGGAACACGTTGTTTAATGTCTGTGTGTTTGTACAGTTTCCAAAGTTTTGCTTGTTATTGATTTCTAGTTTAATTCCATTGTGTTCTGAAAAGTTACTTGATATGATTTCAATTTTGTAAAATTTGTTGAGACTTGATTTGTGGCCTCACATGTAGTTTGTCCTGGACAATGATCTATGTGCTGATGAGAAGAACGTATATCCTGCAGTTGCTGGATGAAATGTTTTGTAAATATCTGTCAAGTCCAGTTTGTCTATAGTATAGTTAAATCTAGTATTTCTGTGCTGATTTTTTTTCTTAATGATCTAATGCTGAGAGAAGGGTATTGAAATCCCAAGCTATTATTGTATTGGGATCTCTCTCTACCTTTAGATCCAATAATAATATCTGGGTGTTCTGATGTTGGGTACATATACTTATAATTATTTTATCCTCTTGCTGAATTGATCACTTAATTATTATATAATGTTCCTCTTTGTCTCTTTTTAAAGTTTTTGGTTTAAATTCTATTTTATCTGAAATGAGTATAGGTACTCCTGCTCATTTTTGGTTTCCATTTGCCTGGAATATCTTTTTCCATTCCTTCACTGTTAGTATTTGTGTGTCTTTACAGGTGAGGTGAGTTTCTTGTAGGCAGCATGTAGTTGGGACTAGTTTTAAAATTTATTCACCCAGTCTGTATCCTTTAAATGGGGGATTTAATCTATTAACATTCAGAGTTGTTATTGAAAGGTATTGCTTTCCTGATGAATTCTTATTAATTTTTTATGGTTGTCATATTTTTGTTCCTTTCTTTCTCTTTTAGTTTTTCTCTTTGTTCTTTTTTTGTAGTTATAAAATATAATTTCTTTTTCTCATTTGAGTATCTGCTCTGCCAGTGAGTTTTATTCTTTTGTGTGTTATCATAATGGTAGTTATCATTCTTTTGCTTTCAAGTGTAGCACTCTCTTTTAGGGCAGGTCTTGTGGTGGTGAATTTCCACAGATTTTGTTTGTGTGGGAAAGCCACTTATTTCTCATTTCTTATGGTTAGCTTTGCTGGGTATAGTAGTATACTTGGCTGGTAGTTTTTTCTTTCCGCACTTGGAATATATCATCCCACTCTCTAGGCCTGTAAGATTTCTGCTGAGAAATCTGCTGTTAGTCTGAAAAGGATTACCTTATAGGAGACTTGACCACACTTTTTTTACTGTTGTTTTTAGAATTCTTTGTGTTGGGCTTTTGACAGTTTGACTACTGTGTGTCTGGCAGAGGACCTTTTTGGGTTAAATCTGTTTGGGGATCTTTGAGCATCATGGATCTGAAAGTTTGTGTCTTTCCCAATAATTGGGAACTTTTTAGCTCTTACTTTGGTACATAGGTTTTTGATACCTTTTCCCTTTTCTTCCCTTTCTGCAATACCCATAATTCAGATGTTTGTGTGCTTAAAGTTGCCCCATAGATATCATAAATTTTCTTTATTAATAAAAAAACAAAACTTTTTTGTTTGACTGGGTTATTTCAAAAATCTTACCTTCAAGTTCAGAAATGTTTTCTTCTTCTTGATCTAGCCTGTTGCTTAAACTCTTGGTTGTAATTTTATTTCATCGAATTAATTCTCCAGGTCAAGGTTTTTGCTTGGTTCTTTTTAATGATAGCTCTCTGTTGAATTTTTCCGTTAAATCCTGAATTGTTGTTTTCATTTTGTTGTGTTGCCTCTCTGTATTTTTTTTGCATCTCGTTGAATTTCCTTAAGATTATTATTTGGAATTCCTTTTCAGGCATTTAATAGGTTTCTTTTTCTTTGGGGTTTAATAATAGATAGTTATTGTATTCTTTTGGTGGTGTCATGTTCTCTCTCTCTTTTTTTTTTTCATGTTTCTTTTATCCCTGTGTTGATGTCTGAGCATCTGGTGGAAAAATTGCTTCTTCTCATACTCTGGATTACCTTTTGAAGGGAAAGACTCTTTCCTGTAGATGTGTTGTATGGTGACAGTGGATAGGGTGTTTTCATTTGGTTTTGGGTGAGTGCAGTAGTGTAGTATTGTGATTTGTTTGACTGCATTCAGTGTCAGAGTTGTCTGTGAGTGCCTTCATGGCCTACGTGCTGGGGTGTTAGGCAGCTCCTTGCTGAATTGGGCAACACTGGGCTGGGTCACAGTAGTCATGGATGAGGTCTTGAGCTCTTTAGAGAAACGTTGGAGTGCTCTGCTGCTCTTCAGCTGTAGCGTGTGACTCTGGGTAGGTTTGTTGGTTCCCCAGCCAAGATCCTGTGCCCTTGATAGATGCACTGGGGTGCTCTTCAGCACCTCAACTTAAATGGGCAACCCTGGCTGGATTGATGGGGTTGAGGTTAGGACCTTGTCATTGAAGGGGACAATGAGGTACTTAGCAATTCCTCAGTGAAGTGGATGACACTGGCTGAGGTTGCTCTGGCTGTGGCCACCCACAGCCTGTGGATCTCACATCCTGTGTCCTCAAGAGGGATGCTGGGCTGCCCAGCTTGAGTGGGTCATTCTGGGTGAGGCATCTGCAGTCATGTTTGGGCCCCTATGCCTACAAGAAAGATGCTGGGGTGCTGTCCAGCTTTACCATTTAAGTGGGTCAATTTAGGTACCGTCAATAGGGTTGTGGGTAGGGCCTTGGACCTTCAAAAGAGAAACTGGGTTGATCTGCAGCACCAGCATTATAGTGGGTCGCTCTGGGCAAGATCATTGTGGTTGTGGGTGGGCCCTTGTGCCCCAAAGAGTGATGGTGGGTCTCACTGAAGTTCTTCAGCTGGAGTGTGTTGCTCTGGGTAAGTTGCTGTGGTCATGCGTGGGACCCTGTGCCCCCAAGAGAGATGCTGGGGCTTTCTGCAGATGCTCAGCTGGAGGGGACCACTTTGCACAAGGTCACTGGGGTTGTGGGTGGGCCTCTGTGCCCCCAAGAGAGATGCTAGATCCCTCTGCAGTTCATCAGCTGGGGTGGGTAGCTGTAGGCCGTCCTCCTGGTGTTACAGTTGGGGCTCTGTGCCCTCTAGAGAGGCATGCAATTTTTCCTGTTGGAGTGCATGGCTCTGTGCCATTTAGAGAGGCATGCAGGCACTCACAGTTTCCCTACTATAGTGTGTGGGTCAGGGCAGGTTTGTTGGAGCCGTGGTGGGAGTCAGTGTCCCTGTGAGAGGTGCATGGGTGCTCCACTGAAGAGAGCAGTGCTGCTGGCAGTGGTAGAAGGCACCAGTTGGTTGTCTCTCTGGCTCTGGAAAATGTGCACACTGGCTCCCTTTGTCCTGGTTACGGCCTCACACTGTGCTAGACCACCTTTTCCTAGGGTTGAGGGCACTGTGTGGGCTTGGGGTGCCAGAGACCTAGTGTGATGAGGAGGCATGAGGGCTTTGGAGATGCCAGGGCTATTAGACCCCAGGGCAAACTTCACTTGTGGTTGGCTCTGATGTGAAAATGGTGACTGCTGCAGCAGCTTGGGATCCCAAGGGTGGGGGCACCTCAAAGTGAATTGTCTCCCTGGATGAATGCATTTGCATGGGCTCCCAGCAGCTCCCCATGCTGGGCTTATGGCCTGCAGGGGCTGCGCAGCTCCCTTGTAGCTTGGATTGCAGGTGTCTGAGGTGCAGCTCTTGCTTACCTTTCCTCTGCAGGCAGAAGCCCCTCCTGGGTCCCTGCTGCTGCTGGCTGGGGAATGGGGTTGTGGAAGCCAGGACTTTTCTTTGTTCTCTAGTTTTCTATGTGTCTGTCCTGAGTTTCTGTGCTCACTAGTGTTTCTGTTACTCCTTTGATTTGCTCCAATGCTCTCCTTTAGTTATTTTCATCTAAATATAGTTGCATATTTGTTGTCTTGTCTGTCTTTGTGGGAGAGATGAGCAGTAGAATCTTCTAGTTGGCCATCTTGCCCTGCCCATTTCTGTATTCTTTACTTACTTCCTATTAAACAGGCACTTGACAGAGCACAGTTTTTTCATGAACATTTATAGACTGTTAGTAGCTTCACATGTACATCAATCATCATAATGTTATTTTGCTATATTATGAGGTGGGGATGAAAGCCTTTATTAAAATTAATATAATAAATTTTAAAAATTTCCTTTCGCTGGGGTACAGACAGAGAAAAAAGATAATTACATAAAAAGTACTGTACTAATTCATCTTTTAAACTAGTAGAGTCAAGGACTTATTTACTTATTTAGTGAGAAATTCAAACCTTATTCACCTAGAAAGTCACGATGTTTGCCTGTTTAATGTTTTCAGTTTAAAAATGCTAATTTATGAAACTAACCTCTCTCAGCATCACACTTTTTGCCAGTCGTAATACATTGGCTGTATCTTTCCCAGACTACCACAGCCCCCTGTAAAAGAGATTCATAGCCACACGTGGTCATGAAGACAGAAAAAGGACAGCTAAATCACAGTATTTCACAGAGTGTGGCAACATTGCTCCTTGAAAGAGAATTTCTCTGCCTTATTAAAGAAGTATATTTTTTTCTACTACATTTTTCTTGCCACATGTGCTCTTTCTTTAACCATTTTTTATTGCTCTTGGCATTCACTAGAGTCTATAAAGAACATAGAAGGTTAAGTGAAATAGGCAAATGTCTTAGCTCCCTACTGGTGAAAAATTTTCTCATAGTTTAAAGATTTTCTTACTTCAGAAGGGTTTTTCTAGTTTTACAAAACAATTCAGACAGGATGAGATAGACTGAGTCCTGATCACTTGCTTTGTAAATATAATTTTGATTGGTAGATAGAATAGAATATCCAAATATGCAGTCTCAGGAATGCGAGCTTTGGCCATTGGATTAAGCAACATGAAGCGAAGGACATAAACAATAGAATTTGCTGGAAGTAGAATGGGAAGTGGAACATCATTTATGCATTTCTTTCCTCCTTAAGGTTTAGGTATAACATGCCTGGCCTTGTGTGAATTATTACAACATTCTTATATCCTTAGCCTTTGTATCTTTTGTATATTGGGACTTGACCACGATAGTGACCTCTCGTCTATTGGAAATTACTGTGGTATAATGGTGGTTATTATACTGTGGTCTGTTTTAAAATGCAGACTCAAATGAGTTACAGGTATGTGTGTCCTGTATCCTTTAGTCATAAGACAGTATGTCTTTGGGCCCCAGGACCTAATGGGCTTTCTGCCTTATCAGCCCCCATCTCGTGACTGATCACGTGGACTCTGCACCATCTGCCCAGGTCTTTGCGAGGGACACTATCAAAGGCCATTAAACTCTGACAGCTGAGATTGCTGGAGGACATCCAGCCAGAGTGGATCTATTCCTGGGACCTACTGGCTCATTTCACTCAACTTAGTATGACCTTTCCAAAATGATTGCCTTTTGGGGGGTGCTGTGGAAAGCAACCCCCTGGACAGTCCTGGTCAGAGGGTGGCAAGTCTCTCCTCTATTCCCCAAATGCATCTGTAGACTGTGGACTCAGACATTGCAAGGAGCACCAGAGAACATTTTAGGATAACTCCTGGAGTCCAAGTGATTTTATGAAGGAACTGAAGGCTGGAAGAAAGCTTAATTAAGAGGGACGCGTTTGAGGCAGGTGGCATAACCAACCACTGTTGAAAACTTAAACCCTTTCTCAGGTATTCTGAGTTGAGAGGAATGACTTCCATGGCCAAGTTGTTATTGATTCCTATTTATTCTTATAAATTCAACCAGAATACTGCCTAGTTAGAGCTGCCCTATTATTTTTCAAAAATTATTGTTATCAACATTATTGAAAATTAACATGCCTTTTCGTCCTGAAAGCAATTATTGGGCTTTTTCCATTAAAAAAATAAAATTACGAAAATTAAATAATACAGTGGACTTCTTTAAAGTGTACTAGTAATTCTCAGCTAAAAACAATCTTTTCAATTTTTTAAAGAAAAATATTTAGTTCTATTTTCCTGAGGACAAGATTTAGAAATAACAAATTTGAAGATAATAAAAGAGTTTAGTGGTAAAACATGTAGTCACTATCAGTTTAGTTTTTTGTGGTTCTCTTGGGGTCCATCCTATTAGGCCTGAAGTGGTTCCCAGATTTAAAATGGAAAAGGAATCTGAAAGAGTAAGAGGCTCTGATAAGACTGAGTTCAGTGCCGCAGAAAATGCCCAGTTTCCCAAGATATACTGTAGCACTTCTGCCCAAGTGGCCTCTGAGTCCCTGACACGATGAATGCTTCCCTAGGCCTTGTCAGCAGGCAGTTTTCAAACTGGCTTCTTGGATTTTGGCTTTAGCTCTGCAGTTCTCATCCTCTTTTCCCTTGTTGCTCTGAATTAATTCCAGAGATTCATTTTCATTTCTCAAGTACTTTCTTGACCAGTTCACTTGGTTTAGGTCCAGTTTGTTAAGCCATGTCCCCTCTGTGAACTCTCTGCTGAAGTAAGGTCACCTGTAGAGTTGCCACATTTCAACAAAATACCAGGCTCTTGATGAAAAAAGTGTCAGCTGTATTTAAATGTGCACATGTGTGTATATCATGCACACACAATCAGGGTATATGGGTGACAGCCTATTATTTCATTAGATTTTGAGGTTTTCAACCCATTTACATTTTTAAAAACTCGTTTGGGGAAGCAGAACGGCCCCACAAAGAGGCACCCATGAAGAGGTTGTATTTCTTGGCAAAAGGGTCTTTGCAGATGTAATTAAGGTTATGGACCTTAAGAGATGGAGGTTATCCAGGTGGGCCCCATTGAATTGCAGAAACCCTTAAAGGCAGAGAATTTTCTCCAAGTGGAGTCAGAGAGATGCTGTGGAAGAAGTAAAAGAGATTTGAAGCTCGAGAGAGCTCACCTGACACATGAAAGAATGAGGAGGAATATGGGCAGCCTCAGGGAGCAGAGACCTACCCCCTGTGCTGACAGCCAGCAAGGAAATGGGGCCCTGAGTCGTATACCTGCAAGAAACAGAATTTGGCCAATAAGTAGGCCAGAGAGCTTGGGAATGGATTCTTCTCCAGGTTTCCCAATAAGGAACTCAGCCTTGATTTAGGCCTTGTGAAATTCTAAGCAAAGGACCCAGTCGAGCTGCGTTGTGCTTGGACTTCAGCCCGCACAAAGTCCTACAAAACTGAGATAATAAATGTGTGTATGCATGTGGTGTGTTTAAGTTACTAAGTTTGTGGGGTTTTGTTACAGTAGTCACATTTTTTTTTTTGCATCACAAACATTTAAAAATTAGGTGTTATTAAATTTCAAGAAATCGTGTGTTCATCAGTTCATAGATCATCATGCACGACATTGTTTTTGTGCTAACAATTAATGCGCAAAGTGAAACTGTTGACAGTGTTTTTCAATGTGGAGCAACTGTTTTGTTCTTTTAGGCTTTAAAATGATTCCATTTATTAAGGAACATTGTTCTCTCAAAGAAGTGAACCTGGTATCCAGAAGAGAATTAAGGAGGCACTTTTGTGTTATGGTGACATGTGGTGACATGTTTAAATTTAAAGCACCTCGTAAGAATGAACTTTCTTGTGCTTACCTGATGAATTTGGTAAAAGAAGCCACTTTACAGATATTTGAGGGCTATTAAGTATGTTCTGTGATTAAAAGGGAAATGTATTGGTTTCATGAATATTGGAAATAGATTTTTTACAGTAAATAGTCTATACCATTACACTTGGCAACACTGTGAATGTACTTACTGCCACTGAACTATATACTACAAATTGGTTGAAGTGGTAAGTTTTATGCTATGTATATTTTAATGTAAAAAAATTAATCTTAAAAAAAATCCGAGGGGAATGAGCTAAAGCCAGTGGGGCTCACCTGCAAAGCAAGGGCAGGGCAGCCAGCTGACTCCCTAGGCTGCAGTAAAGGGGCTGCACCTGCGCAGACTGCCTTCCACCTGTGCACATAGAGTCCTGGTTACCAAAGGCAAGTGCCCTATGGCTCTGTTACTCAGATGCTCCTGAGTTTCATGCATTCTTTCCTGGAAGTTGAAGTAGTGCCGCTTTGCTTCCTCTCACTGATTGCCAGTGTGTGCCGAGAGACCTGGAGACCTTGAGAAAGGACTCAGCAGTCAGTATGTATAGTGGACTGTCCTTTTCCATTTCTCTACAGGGCCACACATTCTTATTCTGTCCTGTTCAAACTCTCTCAATCTCCTCAGTCACTGCCCCTTCTGGGGCCCAGCTGATTCTGAGAACTCCCAGGGAGGGTCTCGTGAATTGCAGGTTGAGTCCCAGCCCGGTTGGTGGCAGCGAGGGTTCTGCCACCAAGTTATGGCCCCTTGTCTGAGGCTAGAACTGCAGGTGAGAGCCCTGGGCAGACCCTGCAGCCATCCAATGCAGGGCATCCACCTGGACTTTCTCTGCTTTGGTCCCTGGGGGAGGAGGCAGGTGAGCGGGTTGTGTAGTAGGCTTCTATTTTAGTCTTTTTTGTGTTGCTATAACAGAAATACCTGAGACTGGGTAATTTATAAAAAAAGAGGTTTATTTGGCTTATGATTCTGGGATGGTTGCATCTGGCACAGGCCTCATGCTGCTTCTACTCATGGTGGAAAAGTGGCAGCAGCCAGCAGGTACAAGCAGATCACATGGCGAGAGAAAGCAAGAGAGAGGAGGTATTAGGGTCTTTTAAACAACAAGCTCTCACGGGAACTAATAGAGCAAGAACTCACTCATTACTCCTCCTCCCCCAGGGAGAGCATTAATCCATTCATAAGGGATCTACCGCCATGACTCAATCAGTTTCCAACACTGCCACATTGGAGATCAAATTTCCATATGAGCTTTGGAGGGGACAACACATCCAAACTCCATTATTCTGCCCCTACCCCCCTCAAAACTCATGTCACTCTCACATACAAAATACAATCATTCTATCCCAACAGTCCCAAAAGTCTTAGCTTGCTCCAGCACCATCTTAAAAGTCCAAAGTCTCATCTGAAACCAAAAGCAAAAGTCCTTCCAGCTGTGAACCTGAAAAACAAAACCAAATTTATCTACGGCCAAGACACAATGGTGGAAGAGACATTGGGTACACCTTGCCATTCCAAAAGGGAGGAATAGACCAGAAGAAAGGAGAAACAGGCCCCAAACAGGTCCAAAACCCAGCAGGGCAGACATTATGTCTCAAAGCTCCAAAATAATGTTCTTTGACTGCATGTTCTGCATCCTGGGCACAATTGGGCATCTGGGCCCCCAAAGCATCAGGTAGCCTCATACCCACAGCTCTGCCAGGCACAGCCCAGAGGGCAGCACTGGTGCCTGCAGCTTTTCCAGGCTGATGCTGCACATTACCCATGGCCCTCCAGTTCTAGGGTCCTAGCAGAAGCCCTGCTGTCTTGGCTCTACTAGACATTTCCCTGGTGGGGGCTCTCTGTGTGGGATCTGACCCCACATTCCTGCTTGGCATTGCTCTAGCAGATGGCCTCTGTGGTGGCTCTGCCCCTGTGTGCCTCGATCCCCAGGCTTTTCCATACATCCTCTCAAATCTGGGTGGAGGCTGCCATGCCTCCACTGCTCTCATGTCCTGCTGGCCTGCAGACTTAACACAACGTGGACGCCACCAAGATTTTGGGCCTCTACCCTCCAGGGCTGCTGCAGAAACCACACTTGGGGCCACTCTAGCTGGAGCAGCTGGGATGCAGGGAGCATGATCCCGAGGGCAGCTGCACCCCAGGTCCGTCCTCCAGGATAACTCAGTCCTTCTAGGCCTCAGGGCCTGTGATGGGTGGGGCACCCTTCCAGACTTCTCAAATGCCTTTAGGGCATTTTTTCCCATTGTTTTGGTTCTTAGCATCTGGCTGCCTCACCACCAAGATAATGTCTTTAACAAACAGTTTATCTGTTTCACCCTTGCATTTTTCTCCTGCTCTCCACTTCTCTACAGAGAAGGCTACAAATTTTTCAAAACTTTACGCTCTGCTTCCCTTTTAAATTCTGGCTTTACATTATGCCTTTGCTGCCATAACTCAGAGTAGGCTGTTAGAAGTAGCCATGCAGCATCCTTAATGCTTTGCTGCTTAGAAATTTCTTTGGCTAAATGCTCTGGTTCACAACGCTTAAGATCCAACTTCCACAAAGTCCAAGGGCATGGACACAATGCAGCCAGGTTCCTTGCTATGGTGTAGCAGGGGTTATCTTTTGTCCAATTCCTAATAAGTTCCTCATTACTATCTGAGACCTCATCATCCACACGGCCTTTACTGTCCACATTTCTATCAGCATTCTGCTCGCCAACACATAAGTCTCTAAGACTTGTCTTTTTCTCTTCTTCTAAGTCCTCCAAACTCCTCCAACCTTTGCCCATTACCCAGTTCCAAAGCTGCATCCACATTTTCAAGTATCTGTCTGTATAGCAACACCCCACTCCGTGGTACCAATTTTCTGTTTTAGTTTGTTTGTGTTGCTATAACAGAAATACCTGAGACTGGATAATTTATAAGGAAAAGATGTTTATTTGGCTTACGATTCTGGGACAGCTGCATCTGGCATGGGCCTCAGACTGCTTCTACTCATGGTGGAAAGTAGCAGGCTGCCATCAGGTACAAGCAGATCACATGGAGAGAGGAAGCAAGAGAGAGGAAGCAAGAGAGAGAGGAGGTGCCAGGGTCTTTTAAACAACAAGCTCTCGTGAGAACTAATAGAGCGAGAACTCACTCATTAATCCCCCCTCCCCCAGGGATAGCATTAATCCATTCATAAGGGATCCGCCCCCATGACTCAATCAGTTTCCAACACTGCCACATTGGGGATCAGATTTCCACAAGTTTTGGCGGGGACAACACATCCAAACTCCATCAGCTTCCCTAAGCTCCTGGCGCTCACGTGACCAAGCCCCTCAGTTAGGGTTTACGCCTTCTATAGCATAATAATCCTCCTTAGGACTTGGGCAGAGGGCCAGCAGCAGACACTGAGTAGCAGACTTCCTGAGGGTCTAGGCGGGCCGTCACTTTTCCTGCCTACTGACGTGTGAAGGTCTCTACTCTCATCCCTTAGGATGTATTTTCCTGGGAGGTCCTCTGATCCCTCACAGAGATCCCTGGCGGGCCCACCCCTGCAGAGAGGCCTCACTTCTCTCATCTGTCAATGACTGTCGCTTGGGCTCAAGCTGATCTTCCTGTCACGTACATGGTTATTCATGTGCAGTGACCATTTTCTGTCACTGTGCTGTTCAGTGCATTAGCCTGAAGCCACAGGTGGCTCCTGAGCTCTTCTAATGTGGCTAGGCCCAGCCGAGGTGTGCCATAAATGTCAAATGCACACCAGAGTTGAAGCCTTAGTCTGCAAAAAAGAATGTAAAATCCCTCATTGATCATTTTATATTGATAACATGTTGAAATGACAACATTTATTGTCAAAACTTAATCTCACTTGTATGATTTTACTTTTCTGGTGTAGCTACTAGAAAATTTTAAATTACCTGTATGGCTTACGTGGTATTTCTATTGGTCAGCGCTTTTCTAGAGCTCCAGCGCCTCCTGGGAACTTGTTAGAAATGCACATTCTTTCTTTCTTTTCTTTATTTTAGCTCCCACTTATGAGTGAGGACATGTGGTATTTCTTTTTCTGTGCCTGGCTTATTTCACTTAACATAATTTTCTCTAAGTTCATTCATGTTGCTGTGAATGGCAGAATTTCATTCCTTTTTATGGCAGAGTAATATTCCATTATGTATATATACCACATTTTCCTTATCCAGTTGTCTGTCAATGGACATTTAGGTTGATTCCAACTCTTGGCTGTTGAGTATACTAATTATCCTGATTTTATCACCACGTATTGTACACATGTACTGGTATTCAATTCTGTATCCCACAAATATAATCAATAAAAAGAGTAAAATATCTAATAATTTTTATTTAAGGAAATGCAGATTCTTGGTCCCCACCCCAGGGCCTTGGAATCAGAAACTCTGGGGGTGGGGCCGTCAATCTGTTTTAACATGTTCCAGGTGCTCTGAGGCTTGCTTGAGGCTGAGCAGCAGGATCTCGAGCCTCTCTATCTCAGTCCGTTCCTGAGTCATTAGTTGTTGTGTTGAAAAGATTTACAAAGAAAGGAAAGGAAGAAGGGAAGAGCCAACGGGTATCTGTGAGTGAATGCTAGGGCATTAGTTTAACAGCTACTAAGACTGGAAGGTGGTTTTACCAGAGCTGCCAAGCACATTGACCTTTAATCACAGTGCATCGCAGGAAGGGCGGCAGGTACTAATCAGCCTTGTGCACTCTGCAGCACTCCCAGATTGCAGCATTGTTGGGGCTCTCTGGCTTTGCTCTGGATTCTTTCTTTCTCTCTCTACTCTGGCTTCTGACCCGTTTTGTTTCTTTACCTGTTTCCAACCCTGTGCCCAGTGGACTTGACAGTCTGACTTCCCCTTTTCATTGCACCCTAGGACAAAGGCCTGCAGTCATCCTTGCCTATTTCTGCTACTTGATGCACTTGAGTTAAAGATGATTGCTGAGCAGTCATGTGAAATTTGCTGAATTTTGAATGGTGTTTTCATTCTGCTTAAACAGGGAGGAGGAGAAGATGTAGAGAAGAAGTCAGGAGAAGGGTGCCAAATTATTAGTGGTTTTTGAAATCTCATGTAGTTGAGAATCTCTTAGGAGAAATGAAAGACTCTAAATTTGTCCCCCCTTCCTTTATTTCTTTTGTGGGACATTTTTGGTTTCTTTCTAGAATCAATAAAAGAGATCTTTATGAGACTTCTGCATCTGGTTTTGATGAGATGTGTATTTGAGCAAATCATTTACCTTCTCAGTGCTTCCAACTTCTGGTCCACAAGCCAGAATTAATGCTTTCGAATGCCCGCTTCTGTAATTGCATGTGGAAATGCTATAAGACATTGTGTACTGGTTAAGAATCCCTGTGCTGGCTTTGACATCTAATGGAGCTTTATTTGGGTTCTTTTTGAATCTCAGTGACCTCATCTGTAAAATGGGATAATGTAGGTCCTCAATACTTTCCATAAAACCCGTGGGGCGAAATATATGCAGGAATTTGCACGTCTTCAGGTTTTTAGATTGTACCTGTATCATATATAACATGACAGTCCTAATAAAGTCTGGAGCAGCACCCTCTCTCGAATACATTAATATTTCTAAAATGAAACATATGAACATTAATGCTAAATACAATTTCTAAAAAGACTATACATAGCTTTATGTCAGTATAGGTTATGTTTTGCTGTCAAATGAGTTATAAAAACAATCTCTCCATTTTTAGATCTTTTGGTATTTAGGATAGGGGAAAAGGAGTTGTGGACTTTGGTAGCGAATGTGTTGTCTGAAATAATGAAATAAACTCAGACTAGCAAATGTGTGGCTTTAGTTTATTTTGGAATGGCTGAGGAATGCCTCAGATTAGAAGATTCCAAGAGCCGATTCACATGTCAACCTTTTATAGTTAATATTGATGCCAACAGCCTAAGAGGGCTGTATTTGAGTATTGAGAAGTATATATGGATATTCCCAGAGATCAAGCTTAATGTTATGGTTTGGACTTGTAGACAGAAAAAAAAAATCATCCCAATTTAAACACATCTTTGAATTTGGCTGTATATGCATGCTACACACAATTTTATTTCTTTAAAGACAGGACACAAAGTAGTTGCAAAACCCTCAACAGTGTCATAGGTTTGCTGTGATAACTAAATATGATACTGTATGGAAAACAGGACAAGAGTGTGGTCTTTGATAACTCAGTTATCCTAACTGTGTATTATATTACTATTAACATCTCTAATTATAATAATAAGTAGCACTGCCTATTCTTATTACAGATGTAAATACTTTTTTATCAAAATTTACTCTTTATGTTTTAAATTACTTTTATCAATAGAGGAAATGATATTTTTGTATTTTTTAAAGCTTATCTTGGGTTTTCCCCTGACTTTAATTCAATGCCCTTGGTCAAGTCACTTCAACTCTGTGATGGCTAATTTTATGTGTTGACTGGATAGGCCACGGTGCCCCGGTATTTGGTCAAACATTATTCTTGATGTTTCTGTGAAGGTATTTTTGGATGAGATTAACATTTAAATCAGACTATGAGTAAAGCTGATTATTCTCCATAGAGTGGATGGGCCTCATTCAATCAGTTGAAGGTCTTACTAGAACAAAAGACTGACCTCCCCTTAGCAAGAGGGAATTCTGCAGCACACAGCCTTTGGACTTGAATTGCAACATTGGCTCTTCTCTAGTTTCCAGTCTGACAGCCCACCCAGCAGATTTTGGGCTTGCCAGCCTCTGTGTGATCTAATTCCTTAACATAAACCTCTCTCTCCATATATGAACACATGCTGTTCTGTTTCTCTAGAGAACCCTGATGAATATACCTTTCTTGATTTCATTTGGTTTCATAATTTACAGGCTAACAAGATGGGATAAGATGGCTTTCCAGGCTTCCTTTAACAGTGTGAGAAGTTGTTTGGGTGGAAAGCAGCTGGATTTAGTGTTTGGAAGGCATCTAGGATGGCTCAAGCTTGGCCAGTTGGGAGGAAGGGATTAGGACGGGGAGTTGGTTCTGGGAGAAGGGACAAAGGTGATGAGCTTAGTTTACAGCTGTTGGGGCCTCTGGGGATCCAGGTCCTCAGTGGGCATTTGGATTAGAGTTGGTCACAAGGGTGACAGTGATTCATAGAGAGATGTTAATAGACATGAGATGTAAGAATTTACCTGCTGCACAGAGCAGAGTCCCCGTGCATGCACCAGGTGGGAGATACCAGCTTCCTGGCCTCAGACCCCAAAGGGAAGCCCAACAGCTGGGGCCTCTACTTGATTGTAGTGAAGATGCCATCCCCAGCATCCTGGAGACCGTGGTCACACGCCTTTCTCCTCACCATATGCAAATTGCTGGGACAAAACAATTCCTGAGTATTTACCGTGTCCCCTGATGAATTTTGGTCACTCTTCTGAGAGTAGGATCCTCTAACAGGACCAGGCCTCAAGTTTCCCAGAAATCTGTTCCTGCAGAGTCTGAAGCTCAGGTGGGAGGTCTGAGCTGGAGAAGTTTGCTATTATTGTTTCCTCCATTCATAGTGACAATAATAGTAACTGCATTTGCTGATGCTTGTTTAGTGTTTGTTTGTCACTCCAGAGCTGTGCTGTCCAGTAGGGGCACTGGTCCTATGTAACTATTTAAATTTAAATTTAGGCTTCCAGTCAAGATGGCAGAATGGTGGGTTCCTGGTGTCACTCTCTCCCACAGAGCGACCAATTTGCAACTATTAAGGAGCAATGGCAGAAGGCCTAAGATCTGCGCTGGAACAGGCAGGAACCGTGTGCCGCAGAACCACAGTTCAGGTTGCTCCCGACTGCATAGAGAGACTTTAGAGCTTCTGTGTCCACATGCCCAGAGCCTGCCAGCTGGAGAAGACAGGCAGGGCAGGACTTCTGGCCCAGGCCAGTCCTTGCTGCCAGGAGAGACTTAAGTGGCTTGGGGCCCCCATACCCCAAGCCAGCCAGGCCGGAGAAGACAGGCTGGGCTGGATCTCCAGCCCAGGCTGATTCCCGCCACTGGGAGAGTCTTAAGAGCCTCAGGGCTCCCACACCCTGAGCCAGCCAAGCTGGAGAAGGCAAGTGGGGCAGGACTTACGGCTCAAGCTGGTCCCTGCCCCTGAGAGAGACTTAAGAGGCTTGGTGCCCCCTCACCCCAGGCCAGCCAGGCTGGAGAAGGCAGGTGCTGTGGGACCCCCAGGCTAGTTCCTACTAACCTGAAGCAGCATTCCCTTCAGGATCAAAGCCAGACATCAGGGTGAAATGAATGAAATGTGATACTCCCAGCCACAATGACAAAACATCAAAGGAAAGATACCAGAATTATGAGAAATCAAGAAAGGAGATCGCCACCAAAGGAAAATAATAACTCTCAAGTGCTAGATCCTATAGAACAGGAAGTCTTTGAAATGACAGACAAGGAATTTAGAGTAACTGTTCTAAAGAAACTAAATGAGATGCAAGAAAACTCGTGAAACAACACAATGAAATGAGAACAAATATAATGGATCTGAAAGAAGAAGTGTACAAAGAAATCAATGCCTTAGAAAAGAATGTAGCTGAGCTTGTGGAGCAGAAGGATTCATTCAATGAAATAAAAAACACAACAGAGAGTTTAACCAGGAGACTTGAACAAGCAGAAGAGAGAATTTCTGACCTTGAAGACAGGCTGTTTGAATTAACACAGGCAGACCAGAAAAAAGAAAAAAGAATCAAAAACATTGAAGAACATCTAAGAGAGACTACAGACAACGTTAAGCACTCAGATATCTGAATCATGGGTATTCCAGAAGGGGAGGAAAAAGGAAATGGCATTGAAAACATATTCAATGAAATGATAGCAGAAAACTTCCCAGATATAGGGAAAGTTACAGATCTCCAGATTCAGGAAGCCCAAAGATCTCCAAACACAGTCAACCCAAAAAGGTCCTCTCCAAGACATGTGATAATCAAACTGGCAAAATTCAAAGACAAAGAGAGAATCTTAAAAGCTGCAAGAGAGAAGCAGCAAGTCACCTATAAGGGATCCCCAATCAGAATAACATGACTTTTCATCAGAAATCCTAAGAGCCAGAAAAGAATGGGATGATATATTCAAAACACTAAAGGACAAAAATTGCCAGCCAAGAATACTTTACCCAGGAAGGCTATCCTTCTGAAATGAAAGACAAACAGTATGTTTCTCATACAAACAAAAACTGCAGGAGTTCACTACCACATGACCAGCCCTACAAGAAATTCTCAAGGAAGTACTGGGATTGATAGCACAAAAACAACCATCACTGCCATGAATACTCAAGAAAGAACAATACCTACCAGCAAAACAAAAATGCTAACAAAAGAGAAAAAAATAGTTTATCTGTCACCCCAGGAAACCAACAAATACAGAAGACAGACAGAAAATTAGAATGAAGGGGACAAAAGGTACTTAAAACATCTAAATAGAAATCATTAAAATGCTAGGAGTAAATCAACACCTTTCAATAATAACTCTAAATGTAAAGGGATTAAATTACCCATTTAAAAGACACAGACTGGATTAAAAAGATGGACCCAACAATATGCTGTCTTCAAGGGACTCACTTGACCTGTAAAGACACACATAGACTAAGAGTGAAAGGATGGAAAAAGATATATCATCCAGATAGTAATGAAAAACTAGCTGAAATAGCTATTCTTATATCAGAAAAAATAAACTTTAAAGCAAAAGGCATAAAAAGAGATAAAGAAGGCCACTATATAATGATAAAAGGATCTATCCATCAAGAAGACATAACAATCATAAATATATATGCACCCAACGTCAGAGCAGCCAGATTTACAAAGAAAACACTTTTAGACCTAAAGAAAGAGATAGACACTAACACCATAATAGCGGGGGACCTGAACACCCCATTTTTCATCATTGGACAGATCATCTAGGCAAAAAATCAATAGAGAAACACAAGATCTAAACCACACTTTAAACCAATTGGACTTGGCAGATATCTACAGAACATTCCATCCAACAACCCCAGAATATTCATTCTTCTCATCGGCACATGGAACATTCTCCAGGATAGACCACATGTTAGGTCACAAAGCAAGTCTCAACAAATTCAAAAAAATTAGACTTATTCCATGTGTTTTTTGTGATCACAATGGATTAAAATTAGAAATCAATAGTAAATGAAACTCTGGAAACTATACAAACACATGGAAATTAAACAACATTCTACTTAATGACATAGGGGTCCAAGAAGAAATTAAACAGGAAATCAAAAAATTTCTTGAAACTAATGAAAATAATGGCACATCATACCAAAACCTGTGGGATACTGCAAAAGCAGTATTAAGGGGGAAATTTATCTCATTAAATGCTTACTTCAGGAGAATGGAAAGATGGCAGATAAACAACCTAACACTTCACCTTAAAGATCTAGAAAAACAGGAACAATCCAAACCTAAAGTTAGTTGACAGAAAGAAATAATTAAGATCAGAGCAGAATTAAGTTAAATAGAAACCCGAAAAACAATGCAAAAGATTAATGAAATGAAAAGTTGGTTTTTTAAAAAGACAAATAAAATCGACAAACCTCTAGCAAGATTAACTAAGAAGAGAGAAGACCCAAATATCAAAAATTAGAAATGAAAAAGGTAATATTACAACTGACCTCAGAAATACAAGGAATCATTAGAGACTACTATAAGCAACCATATGCCAAAAAATTTGAAAATCTGGAAGAAATGGATAAATTTCTGGATGCATATAAACTACCAAAACTGAGCCAAGAAGTTATAGAAAATCTGAACAGACCAATAATAATAAAAGAGATTGAAGTTGTTATCAAAAGGCACCCAACAAAGAAAAGCCCAGGACCAGATGGGTTCACAGCAGAGTTCTACCAAACCTTCAAAGAGGAACTTATACCAATTCTCTACAAACTGTTCCAAAAGATTGAAACAGAGGCCATTTTCCCAAACTCATTCTATGAGGCAAACATCACCCCGATATCAAAACCAGACAAAGATACATCAAAAATAGAAAACTACAGGCCAATATCCTTGATGAATATAGATGCAAAAATCCTCAATAAAATACTAGCTAACAGAATACAGCAGCACATACACAAAATTATACACCATGATCAGGTGGGATTCATCCCAGGGATGCGAGGTTGGTTCAGCATATGCAAATCAATAAATGTGATACACCACATGAATAAGAGCAAAGACAAAAACCATGTGATCATCTCTATAGATGCTGAAAAAGCATTTGACAAAATTTAACATTCTTTCATGATAAAGACTCTCTACAAGTTAGGCATAGACAGAAAGTATCTCAACATAATTAAAGCCATGTATGATAAGCCCACTGCCAATATCATCCTGAATGGTGTAAAGCTGAAAGCTTTTCCATTAAAAACAGTAACTAGACAAGGATGCCTATTCTCACCACTCCTATTCAACTTAGTGTTGGAAATACAAGCCAGAGCAGTCAGAGAAGAGAAGGAAATAAAGGGCATCCAGATTGAAAAGGATGAAGTCAAGCTGTCCCTGTTTGTGGATGATATGATCCTATATATTGAACAGTCTAAAGTCTCTATAGAAAAACTCTTAGAGTTGATAAATGATTTCAGCAAAGTTGCAGGATGCAAACTCAACACACAAAAATCAGTAGCATTGCTATATGCCAACAGTGAACATGCAGAAAAAGAAATTGAGAAAGCTAGCCTATTTACAATAGCCACCAAAACAATAAAATACTTAGGAATAAAGCTGACTAAGGATGTGAAAAATCTCTATGAAGAGAACTACAAACCACTGTTGAGAGAAACTAAAGAGGACAGAAGAAGATGGAAAGATATCCCATGCTCTTGGGTTGGAAGAATTAACATTGCAAAAATGTCCATATTACCCAAAGTGATCTACAGATTCAATGCAATCCCCATCAAAATTCCAATGACATTTTTCTCTGTGATGGAAAAAGCTATCCAGACTTTTATATGGAGCAATGAAAGGCCATGCATAGCCAAAGCAATGCTGAGCAAAAATAAAATAAAATAAAACAAAAAATAAAGCTGGAGACATCACACTACCTGACTTTAAACTATATCAGAAAGCTATAATAACCAAAACAGCATGGTTACTGGCATTAAAATAGACACATGGATCAATGGAATAAAATAGAGAACTGAGAAATCAATCCATATGCCTACAGACATCTGATCTTTGACAAAGGCAGCAAATCTATATACTGGGGAAGAGACTGCCTTTTCTTTTTTTTTTTTTTGTCGTTTTTTCGTGACCGGCACTCAGCCAGTGAGTGCACCGGTCAGTCCTATATAGGAACCGAACCCGCGGCGGGAGCGTCGCCGCGCTGCCAGCGCAGCACTCTACCAAGTGCGGAGACTGCCTTTTCAACAAGTGGTACTGGGAAAACTGGATACTCATATGTAGGAGAATGAAACTAGACCTGTACCTTTCACCATATACCTAAATCAACTCAAAATGGATTAAAGAATTAGATATACATCCTAAAATGAAACAATAAAACTCCTTATAGAAAACACAGGGGAAACACTCCAGGAAGTAGGACTGGGTACAGACTTCATGAATAAGATCCAAAAAGCACAGGCAACTAAAGGAAAAATAAACAAATGGGATTATATCAAACTAGAAAGCTTCTGTGCAGCAAAAGAAACAACCAATAGAATGAAAAGACAACCAACAGAGTGGGTCAAAATATTTGCAAAATATACATCTGACAAACGATTAATATCCGGAATATATAAGGAACTCAAACAACTTTACAGCAAAAATACAAGTAACCCAATTAAAAAATGGGCAAAGGAGCTGAATGGGCATTTCTCAAAGGAAAATATACGAATGGCTAACAGACACATGAAAAAAATGTTCACCTCACTTAGCATCCAGGAAATGCAAATCAAGACCGCTTTGAGATACCATCTCACTCTAGTTAGGATGGCTAACTTCCAAAGGACTGCGAATGATAAGTGCTGGAGAGGATGCAGAGAAAAAGGAACTCTCATACACTGTTGGTGGGGCTGTAAAATGGTACAGCCTTTATGGAAAATGGTGTGGAGGTTCCTCAAACAATTACAGATAGATCTACCATATGACACAGCTATTCCACTGCTGGGAATACCTAGAGGAATGGAAATCATCATGCTGAAGGGATACCTGTACTCCAATGTTTATTGCAGCACTATATACAATAGCCAAGAGCTGGAACCAGCCCAAATGTCCATCATCTGATAAGTGGATAAGGAAACTGTGGTATATCTACACAATTGAATTCTACTCTGCTATAAATACTCTGCTATAAAAAAGAATGAAATACTACCATTCGCAACAACATGGATGGACTTAGAGAAAATTATATTAAGTGAAACACGTCAGGCACAGAAAGAGAAATACCACATGTTCTCACTTATTTGTGGGAGCTAAAAATAAATAAACACACAAACAAATCAAGGTTGGGGGGGAGGAGAAGAAGACAGAATAACCACAAAAATTCCTTGAACTATTTAAGTCAAGTGAACAGATATGATGTGGGGGCAGGAGGGAAGGTGGTGGAGAGGAATGGGTAAAGGGGTATGAAAATCAACTGAAATGTATATTGAGAAATAAAATAAAAAAATAAAAAAGTAAAAGAAATGAATAGTAAATAAAGGGAAGAATTAAGCATTTAAAAAAATAAATTTAAATTTAAATTAATTAGCATTAAATATAATTAAAAACTTCAGTCTTCAGTCATTCTAGACATTACATTTCAACTGTGTAATAGCTACATGTACTATGTGGCTTCTCTGTTGTACAGCACAGATGTAGAACATTTTCATCATCTTAGAAAGTTCTACTGGATAGCAGTGCTCTAGCAAGCTTGCATACATTTGCACAGACTCCTGTGGTGGCGTGAAGTGGGAATTATTATCCCCATTTTTTAGATGCAGATATTGGGGCTTAGGCTGAATAACTGGTGCAGAATGACAGCTTTAGAGCTGGGAGCGCACAACCAGTTCTGTGGGATTTTCCTGGAGCCCTTGACTAATGTGCTATATTTGGACTTACGCTGTGTGTGGTAGTACACTGTGAGCATGTAGGAAATCCCCCTTGCTGTGGGGCAAGAGGGACCCCTGTGTGAAACGGTGGCCAAGACAGGAGAGACTTAGAGAGTGTGGACATTTAGACTCCAGAAAGATACAGCATTTGAGAATATCCAGTGCAGCACGGAGAACTGGAGTTGGTTGCACGGTGTGGGATTTGGCCATGTTTGGTCATTGCTCTTTGACGGGGTGGTTTCAGTGCAGTGGAGGGGGAGAAATCTGGATTGCTGGGCTTAGAGGAGTAAAGGGACGTGAGGGAGTGGAAGGGGACGGATGGAATAGCTGGAAAGAGACATGAGATCAAAAGATGGAACATTTTTAAGCTTGAGGAGGCCCTGCTCAGCTAATAGATTCAGGGAAATCTTATCTGTGCAAACCAGGTTAGGAGTGACATCAGGTGGGGGGCAGCCTGAGACACATGCCCTGCCTGAAGGGGGCCGCCACCACGCTGTCCCAGCTGACTGTTTTTGGGAGGCCATATTAGCTTTTTTTAAAAAATTTCTTAAATTTTAAAATTTAACTATACATATTTGTGGGGTACAGTGTATTGTTTCAATATATGCATAGATTGTATAATTATTCACTTAGGGTAGATAGCATATCTATCCATGAACATTTATCTTTTCTTTGCGGTGATGATAGTCATGATTTTCTTTTCTAGCTATGTATAATTATATGATATAATTTTATTGGCTCTAGTCATCCTAGAGCACCAGAACTTATTTTTCCTATCTACCTGTAACCTTGTACCCATTAATCCACAATTTCCAATTCCCCTACCCCCTTTCCCTTCCTTGCCTTTGGAAACTCTACTTCTGTGAGTGAGATCATGTGGTACTTGTCCCTGTAACTTACTTCACTTAACATGATGGTTTCCAATTCCATCTATTTTACTACAAGTGACAAGATTTAATTTTTAAAAAATAGCTGAATGAAATTCCATTGTGTATATATACGATGGTTTTTAAAATTCATTCCAGGACTTCCGGTTAAGATGGCAGAATAGACGGTCCCCAGCATCACTCTCTCCCACAAATCAACCAATTTACAACTATAAAAAAGCAACAACAGCCAAGCTGGGGCTGCTAGAGCTCAGGGGAAGAGGAGGAGAGACCTACAGAGTGCATGAAGGCAGGAGAAGCCACGATGAGAGGAAGAATAAACTGCTCAGACTGTTGCAAATCCCAGTCAGTTCTACGCTGGAGCTGCTGAGAGAGCAGAGCAGGAGCCAGCAAAACCCACAGCTGTGCCCTCCAGATGAAGTTGCTTGGAGGCAGCAGGGGAGAAGAGGGCCTTCATGGTGCCCAGGCCAGCAAGACTACTAATAGGGTTCCCTTGGACCCACATAGGAGCAAGGAGCCAGAACAACTGAAAAAAAAGCCACTCAGTCTGGTGAGTCATCGCATGGGACCGGTGCATGGCTCATCCCATGGGAAGTGATTGCAGCGTGGGCAGTGGGGTAAATGGGCTCAATAGAAGAACACTGGGGCACAGCAAGGACAGCTGATCTGCACCCCTATCAGCAAAGGGCCACTCAGAGGAGACTGGTCAGGAACATAGAATAGCATAGGGTGCAGTTTGATGAAAATACTCAGGCCCAGACCAGAGTTTCGGATCTCTTGAGAGATGGAAATACCTATAAAGTCAACCATTAAAATCTGAGCTGCACAAAAAGCCTTCCCAAGGGAATCAGCAGCAAAGCAGCAATCTAGCTCAACCACAGAGCTCAGGCACTGGTCCCCACAAGAAGTTCCCCCATGTTAGAAGTAAGCAAAGGACAACAAATTAGTTCCAGCACAGAGTTTAAATGGTGGGAACAGCAAATAATCCAACACAGAACTGACAGAAAAAACAAAGTACCCTCAACCAGAGACAAAGTTTGATATTTGCTAGTAAAGGTCTTATCTCACCAAAGAACACCTATAACACAGAGAAGGACTGGAAGTCCCCTGGGATACCAAGCCAGAAAGTGTGGAGGACCAGGGTCCTCAGCAATGCTCCCCGACACCTGCAACTAGTCCCAAGGTGGGGAATGAGGGCCTTGGCCATGCCCCTCTGACACGTGCAGCTAGCCCAGTAGCAACCCCGGAGACCCTGCAAGAAGCACCCTGGGCTCTCCCAGCCAGGGTGGTGGGGGGCCTAGGGCCTCGACCACGCCCCCTGACACCCACAGCCAGCCCAGCGGCAACCACTTAGCCACCGCAGGAAGTGCCCTGGTCTCTCCCAACCCAGGGCAGTGGGGGGCTGAGGGACTCAACCACACACCCCCAACTCATGCAACCAGCCCGGTGACAACCACCAAGCCACTGCAGGAAGCACTCCAGGATCTCCCAAGCAGGGGCAGTGGGGGGCTGAAGGACTCAACCACACACCCCCAACTCATGCAACCAGCCCGGTGACAACCACCAAGCCACTGCAGGAAGCACTCCAGGATCTCCCAAGCAGGGGCAGTGGGAGGCCTCAGCCACACCTCCCTGAAATGTGTGACCAGCCCAGCAACAACCAAGCCACTGCTGGAAACCCCCAAGTCTCCCCTATGGGAACGAGGGGGGTGCCACAGGTCCCAGTCCTACCCCTCCTCCTCCTTCCTTATTCCATCCCATTTCCTTCCCCTTTCCCTCTCCTCCTCCCTCTCAACTGCTCTGCAACAACATCCTAGAATGTAAAAAACAGTAAAATTTCATTTTCTTTAAAAAATAGATAAGTAAAAAAAAATAAAATAAAATTCATTCCATTCATTGATGGGCATTTAGGTTGATTCCATTTCTTGGCTATTATGAATAGCAATGCAGTGAACATGTGACTGCAGGTATCTTTTCAATATAATAGTTTCATTTGCTTTGAGTATATACCCAGTATTAAGATTGCTGGATCATAAGATAGTTCTGTTTTTTTGAGGAACCTCTATACTGGTGTCTGTAATGGCTGTACTAGTTTACATTCCCAGCAGCAATGTATGAAGGTTCCCTTTTTTCCACATCCTTACCAGCATTTATTTTTCAGATAATAGCTGTTCTAACTGGAGTAAGATGATACCTCATTGTGGTTTTAATTTTCATTTCCCTGATGATTAGTAATGTTGAGCATTTTTTCATGTGCCTGTTGGACATTTGTATGTCTTCTTTTGAGAAACGTCTGTTTAAGTCCTTTGCCCGTTTTTAAATTGGGTTGTTTGTTTTTTGCTATTAAGTTCCCTGTATATTCTGGATATTATCCCCTTGTCAGATATGTAGTTTGGAAGCACTTTCTGCCATTCTGTATGTTGTCTCTTTACATTGTTGATTGTGTCTTTTGCTGTGTAGAAGCTTTTTAATTTGATGTAGTCTCATTTGTCTATTTTTACTTTAGTTGCTTGTGCCTTTGTAGTCTTGTTCAAAAAAGCACTGCCCAGTCCAATTTAATGTAGCATTTACAGTGTGTTTTCTTCTAGTAGTTTCATAGTTTCAGGTCTTAAATTTAGGTCTTTAATCCATTTTGAGTTGATTTTTGTGTTTGGTGAGAGAGAAGGGTTTCAATCTTCTGCACGTGGATTTCCAATTTTCCCAGAAGCATTTATTGAAGAAGCTATACTTTCCCCAGTGTATATTCTTGGCATCTTTGTTGATAATCAGTTGGCTGTTAATGCATGGGTTTTTTCTGGGCTCTCTATTCTTTTCTCTATTCTGTGTCTGTCTTTATGCCCATACCATGCTATTTTTGTTACTATAGCTTTATAGTATATTTTAAAGTCAGGTAGTATGATGCCTCCAGCTTTCTTCTTTTACTCAAGATTGCTTTAGCTATATGTGGTCTTTAATACAAATTTTAAGATTTTTTTTCTATTTCTGTGAAGAGTGTTATCAGCATTTTGATAGAGATTGTGTTGAATCTGTAGATTGCTTTGGGTACTATAGACATTTGGTGTTATTAATTCTTCTAACCTATGGACATGGGATATTTTTCCATTTATTTGCATCATCTTCCATTTCTTTCACTATTGTTTTATAGTTGTCATTGTAGAGGTCTTTCACCTCCTTGGTTAAATTTATTCTTAGGTATTTCATTTTTTTGGTAACTATTGTGAATGAGATTACTTTATTTCTTCTTCAGATGTTTTTCTATTTGTGTATAACAGGCTATTGATTTTTACATATTAATTTTGCATCCCACCACATTACTGAATTTATTTATTCTAACAATTTTTTCGTGTCATCTTTAGGGTTTCCTATGTCTATGACCATGTCATTTGCAAATAGGGATAGTTTGACTTCTTCTTTCCAATTTGGATGCCCTTTATTGCTTTCTGTTGTCTTATTGCTCTGGTCAGAACTTCCAATACTGTGTTGAATAAGAGTGGGGAATATGGGCATCCTTGTCTTCTTTGAGATCTTAGAGGAAAAGCCTCCAATTTTTGTCCATTCATATGGTATTGGCTGTGGGTTTGTCGTATGTGGCCTTTATTGTGTTGAGGTACATTCCTTCCATTCCTAATTTGTTGGGTGTTTTTGTCATGAAAGGGTGTTGGATTTTACAAAATGTTTTTTCTGCATCCGTTGAAATGATCATAGTGTTTTTTTCCTTCATTCTTTTGAGTGATGTATCACATTTATTGGTTTGCATAAGTTGAATCATCCTTGTATCCCTGGGATGAATCACACTTGGTTGTGATGAATGAGATTTTCAATGTGTTTTTGGATTCACTACACTAGCATTTCGTTGAGGATTTTCACATCTATCCTCATTAAGGATATTGGTCTGTAGTTTTCTTTCTTTGTTGTGTCTTTTTCTGGTTTTGGTATGAGGATAATGCTGGCATTGTAGAATGAGTTTGGACATATTTTCTCCTCTTTACTTTTTTGAGTTTGAGAATTGATATTAGTTCTTCAAGTGCTTGGTGGAATTCAGCAGTGAAGCAGTCTGTTCCTGAGGTTTTCTTTGTTGGGAAACTTTTTATTACTGCTTCAATCCCATTACTCATTATGAATCTGTTTAGGTTTTCTAGTTCTTCATAACTCATCCTTGGTAATTTGTATGTATCAAGGAATTTATCCATTTCTTCTAGGTTTTCCAGTTTGTTTACATATAGTTGTTCATAGTAGTCTCTTATGATCCTTTGTATTTCTGTGCTATCAGTTGTAATGCCTTCTTTTTCATTTCTAATTTTATTTATTTGAGTCTCCTCTCTTTTTTTATTAGCCTAGGTAAAGGTTTATCAGTTTCTTTTATCTTTTAGAAAAACCTAATCTTTGTTTCAATGATCTTTTGTATTTTATACATCTCTAATTCATTTATTTCTGCTCTGATCATCATTTCTCTTCTACTAATTTTGTGTTTCGTTTGTTCTTGTTTTTCTAGTTCCTTACAGTGTAACTTAGGTTGTTTATTTGGAGTCTTTCTGCCTTTTTGATATAGGCACTTATTGCTATAAACTTACCTCTTAGAACTGCTTTTACCGTATCCCATAGGTTCTGGTATGTTGTGTTTTCATTTTCATTTGTCTCAAATAATTTTTAAATTTCCCTTTTAATTTCTTCTTTGACCCATTCATTGTTTAGGAGCATGTTGTTTAATTTTCATGTATTTGTACAATTTACAATTTCCCTTCTGTAATTGATTTCTAGTTTTATTTCATAGTGGTAGGACAAAATAATTGATATGATTTCAGTTTTCTTAAATTTGTTGAGACTTGTTTTGTGATTTAACATATGGTCTGTTCTATGGAATGTTCCATGTGCCACCCAGAAGAATGTGTATTCTACAGCTATTACGTGAAATATTCTACAAATGTCTATTAGGTCCAGTCAGTCTAGAATGGAGATTAAGTCTGATGTTTCTTGGTTAATTTTCTTTCTGAATGATCAGTTCTTTGCTGAATGTGGGGTGTTAAAGTCCCCAACTATTATTGTGTTGGAGTCTATCACACCCATTAGGTCTACTAGTATTTGCTTTATATAGCTTGGTGCTTCAGTGTTGAGTGCATATATATTTACAATTGGTGTGTCCTCTTATTGAATTGATCCTTTCATCATTATCTAATGACTTTCTTCATGTTTTTTTACTTTGCTTCACTTGAAGTCTATTTTATCTGATATAAGTATAGCTACTTCTGCTCTTTTTTGGTTTCCATTTGCATGAAATATCTTTCTACAACTCTTCATTTTCACTTTCAGTCATTGTGTGTCTTTATAGGTAAAGTTAGTTTCTTGTGGGTAGCATATTGTGAGTTTTTGTTTTGCAATCCATTCAGCTACTCTGTGTCTTTTAATTGGGGTATTTAATTCATTTACATTTATAATTATTATTTATATATAGGGACTTGTTACTGCTATTTTGTTACTTTTTTATTGTTTTGTAGATCTTTTTTATGTTTTCTGATATTACTGTCTTCTTTTGTAATTAATTAGTTTTCTCTAGTAGTATATTTTTACTTCTCACAATTTATTTTTAGTATGTCTATTATAGGTTTTTGTATTATGGTCATCTGAGGCTTACAAAACATGTTATATTTATAACAGATTATTTTAAACTAATAACAACTTACCTTTGATTGCTAAGAAAAGAGAAAATACCAAAGCCAAGTCTATACTTTCACATCATTCTCCGCAAGTTTTTGACATTTTGTTTTTCAAGTTACATCTTTTAATATTGTTTATCTCTTATACAGTTGTTGTATTTCTTTTTTTTTTTTTTTTTTTTTACAGTTGTTGTATTTCTTATTACCTTTTAGGTTTGTCCTTTAGCCTTCATACTAAGGATGTAAGTAGTTTATTCAGCACTCTTACAACACTGGAGAATTTTGAGATTGTTTGTGTACTTAGTTTGCTAATGAGTTTTGTACCTTCAAAGGTTTTCTTGTTACATTTTAGCATCATCATCTTTCATATTGGAGAGCTCCTTTTATCATTTCTTACAAGGGACATCTAGTATTGATGAATTCCCTAAGCTTTTGTTTGTCTGGGAAATACTTTATTTCTCCTTCCTGTTTGAGGGTTAGTTGTGCTGCATATGGAATTGACATTCTTTTTCCTTCAGCACTTTGAATATATCATCCCATTCTCTCCTGGCCTGTAGAATTTCTACTGAGAAATCCACTGAGAGTCTTATTGGGGCCTCATTGAATGTTATGTGTTTCCTTTCTTTTGCTTTCAGTATTTTTTCTTTGTCTTTTGATAATTTGATTATGATGTGTCCTGGTGTGTTCCTCTTTGGAGTGAATTTGATTGGTGACCTCTCATCTTCCTTTTACCTGGATGCTGTAATCTTTTTTCATGCATTGTAAATTTTTAGTAATTATTTTCTTAAATATGCTTTCTAGATCCACTTCTTTTTCATCTCCTTCAGGTGCTCTTGTTTGATGATGTTTCATAATTGCTGCAATTCTGTTTCATTTTTTTCTTATCTTTTTCCTTTTTTGCTCCTCTGATTGGTTAATTTTGTATGTTCTGTCCTTGAGCTCACTTATTCTTTCCTGTGTTTGGTTAAGTCTGCTGTTGGAACTTTCTATCAAGTTTTTCAGTTCAGATAACATATTCTTTATTTCCTGAGTTTCTATTTGGTTATTTTAATTGATTCTATTTATTTGTCAAATTTCTCATTCTACTGCTGAATTTTTTTCCCAGATACTATTTAATTTTCTATTTGTACTTTCTTGTATTAAAAAAAACTCCTGAAAAGTTTTTTTAAAAAAATAATAATACAGTCTTAGGTGTTGTGGTGGGGGGGCAGGTAGAAAGGTGGGCAGGGCTGGCCCATGGCTGGTTCCGTTGCTGGCTTGATTGTGGTTGGGGGGCAGGGCTGAGGCCCTTGGTCTCCCATCTGAGGACCCCAGGGGCTTCTGGCTCTGAGTCCAGCCCCAGCCTGGTTGCAGTCAGTGGTGGGTGGGGCCAAGTCTCACAGCCTGCTGTCTCAGGACTCTGGGGGCTTCTCCCCCTGAACATCTTTAAGAGGATTATTCTGAATTCTCTGTCAGATATTTCATAAATCCACTATTTTTCTGTGTCTATTGCTTGTGCTTTGTTGGTTTCTTTTGATATTGTCATAAAAAAAGTCCGTTCTTTCTCAATCTTTGTGTCTTTTACATTGATACCTATGTATTTGAGGAGTCAGGTACCTCTTCCAGGTTTTGTAGGTGTTCTTTGGTGTTGTTAGATTTATACTGGTTTATATCAGAACTCTTTCTGTGGTCTCAGGTTTTTTTCCATTCTTGGTGGATTAATAGCAATCACTACCACTTAACCACTGCACTGGAAGTATTTTGCTATCCTGCTATTAATTCCAGACTGGGGGAAACTTACTGCGGGGACTGGAACTTGAATGCTGTGCCTGAGCTAAATCCCTGCCTTGTTGTTTCTCAGTCTGGGAAAAACTTTTTTCTGAACTGTATTTTAATTGTTGGCCTTTTAGTCACTTCTGGGTCATGTGGTAACTTCACCAGAGCAACTGGTATGTGTGGAAAATTTGATGTGGGACTCAGTCTTTCCCACAAATTACCCCCTGTGATTTTATTGCACTGACCAGTCTCCACTGTGTGGCACCTGTGCTGATCAGCCTCCAATGCTGCACCTCAGTGCACCCCTGGTGGATCACCACCTCCCCTATCCCCTAGCACTTCAAATGTTTCTCATGGGGCAGGCTTCCATGAGTTCCCTACAAAGACCCAGACACCTCTGGGCAAATCAGACAGTCACTTCCAACTCCCCTCACCTCTGAGACAGCAGGTCCAGAGGCCCTCTTGGTATATAATGCAATGCTGGTCCTGAAAGTAGGGGATAGGACTCTCTGAAGTGATTTCTTTCGTCAGCTGCAGCCCTTTTCTCCTATGCAGGCACAGGGAACCTCGCAAGTAGCTACAGTGGCTTGGGAAAGGGGACTGGGCACTCTGAAGTGATATATATGTATATGTATATGTATATATATATTTTATTTATTTATTTATTTGCTTTTTGGCCAGTGGTCATAGCACCCTTCCTCCTGCTGGCTCCAAGTAACTTCACACAAAAAGTTCTGTGGTGGCTTTGCCATCTCCAGGTAGCTGTTTGGTGCACTGTGCCATGCTGGCCCAGGGAGCAGCTGGGGGTGGGACTGATGTGGACTGATCCCTCCTCCCACTTGCTGAAGACTTCCATGTCTTCCTGGATTCAGCAGATCTCTCCTCCTTTCCCCCCTAGTTCCAGTGGTTTTAGGAGGGCAGTTTTGTGTTTTAATTGTTGTAAGTTCTTCTCTTGTGGGGGAGCAATGCTAGGGATCACCTAGTTTGCCATCTTGGTGACTTATTTTTGGTCCATTTTAACTTTTTTTTTTGCCAGAGTCCAGACATCTGGATTTTTATGTGAAATGTCTCAAGTATAAATGCTTTTTAAATAACATGATACACTCTTTTCATAAGAAGCACACATTTTATTGTAGAATTCAATGCTGCAGAACTGTGCACTTAATAGTTAAAATGGTATAAATTTCGTGTTATTTGTATATAACCAAAAACCAAACAGAAAGCACCTCTCCCTGGGCCATTTTTGGCATATAATATGTGAATTTGTGACTTCTGGGCTGCGAGTATAGATTCTGCATCACTCTCTCCCTTGGCTGAACAGTAGAGTCCTAAAGCCCAGGCCACATCATGGAACAATGAGGTCAGAATGTCCAGGGGAGAGACCCAGGCATCAGAATTGTTTAAAATGAACAGGTGATTCCAGTGTACAGCCAAAGTCAAGAGCCTCTTCTATAGAAGATGAAATAGTTGGAGGATAGAGACAAGAAGGACTCATAACCTAGATGTAGGGGAACCCTCTGCTTCTGGGACTGGAGGGAGAAAAGTAAGGATGTGTGCGGTTTAGGTCCGATTAGGGGCATGAAGATACTGCAGCAAGCATAATGGAGACCTCCGTTATGTCCAGTACTTGAACTCACCTGTTCTTTAACTTCTCCAGTTGTAAGGTGGGAATAGTATAGGTACCTCTCTAGCTACATCATCATATCTTAATGTTTCTGAAAATCTGTTTGCTTCTTGGGAATTAATTTTGTACAAATGTGTTGTAAAACAAAAGTGTCATCCTGGTAAGTGACAAACTTTTGGGAATCACTTTACCTTCTAATTTCTATTCCCATTTCACTACCAAAGAAATTAATTCATTTTGGAGAAAACAGAAAATTAGAAAAATGGATTTGTGAACAAAGAGATTGATCAGGAAAAAGATTAAAGTTAAAATATATAGAGCTACTAACAAAGCTTTTAGTAAATTGCATATGTCCGGAGTATTTACTGAATATGGGCAGCTATTTCAAAAAACATAATTATCACTTTTAACACAAAAATGTTTAAAGTCCATTAATTACCAAATGTTCAAAGAGGTACCTTTGAAGTAGTTGAAAACCTGAGGTGTTCCTAAGAGGGAGCATTTTTATTAAAGGAGAGTATTTTATGTACTAAAAATTAGAGAAGGTTTTGAATAATTTGGGGGGGGGATGAAGTTCTATTTACCCCCTGAATTTAAGTAGTTTGAAGTGATGTAAGCTCATGTCTAAAATGTTAGTTTGATATGAGAACAAGCCCCTTTGCAGCATGAAGATGTCGCTCATTTAGCTTTCCTTGTAATCAAAAGCAATTGTTTGTAAAGCAGCTTTGCAGTACTTTGACCCAATTGGTTTTGGACTAGCTTCTAATCAAGAGATGCAAATGCTTTCTTGTCAACAGTTGCATCAGCTTAGACCTGTCTGCTGAGGGAGATTTATATTGATTCCCTGTAATTTAAGATGCTCTGTCAGGCATGCTTTATAGAATTCATGAGGCTGGGAGCATGCTTGGAGCTGAGGTTCTGCACGCTGGGCCAGCTCTTGGTAAGAGGAGAAGCCAGGGAGTCTAGGCAGCTTCAGGATTACCAGTGCTTAGTAATTTGGACCTTTGGGGATGAATTTTCATCTTGCCCAAAACCTAACTAGTGAAAGAAGCTTATGAAAAATGAGGCCAAGACAGTGATGCCTTTTTAGATAAGGGATAAATGTATGAGGAAGTTTTAGGGAAGCACATATAGTTTAGATACACAGCTAAGAAATTAAGAAAAAAAAGGGCCTCATTAACAGAGTTCCTCAGTAGCTTTGTGAACCAGAAAAATAGCCCCCAGCAAACTAAGAAGTAGGAGATTGCAGGTGTGAAGAGGCTGAGATTTGGCTTGGGTGGTGGTGGGGACAGAGGAGTCTGTGAACCTGGGTTGGTGTGATGAGGGTCAGGTCTTCTGCTCCAGAGGTTCTCTATTCAGGCGTCCACACAGCCCAGGCTTGGGGAGGCTGGCTGGGAGGGTGTGGGTGGATGGCAGCCCCCTTGCGCCTTCTGTTGGGGTGTGGTTGTGGTGACCGGCGAAGCCAGTGCTGCTCCCGAAGAGGGCCACCGGTACAGTGCCCGCTGATCACTGCTGTGTGGGGTGGCTGGGTTGTCAATGCCAGCTCGTCTCTCTTTCCAACTGAAGTCAGGCTTCTGGATGTTTTTTGCAGAATTCCTTGATGTAGGCTTGTTGATAATGAGTTCAAATCATTACATTGTGAGGATGAGATAAAATGCCTCTGTAGGACAGATAGGGCCCGAGTGTCTGGGCCTCCTGCCCCCTGCCCTTCTTTCCTAACTAGGGGCTTGTGCAGAAGGAGGACACTGGAAATTTCTCCTGCCATAGAAGCATTGTGAACTGGCAGGGAGATGTCTTGTGGACTGGGGCTTCACGGAGGGATTTGCTTATTCCACGTTTATTGACTACTACTCTGCAGGCACTAGGCTGGTCGGAGTTAGGGGGGAATTCCTTAGAGACCTGGAATTTTGGAAGGAGCTGGTATGCTATTCATGGAATGACTTTTCTATGTGATTAGAGGGAGAGGGGCCATGTGAGAGAATGGGGGAGGTGTGGTATTGGCAAGTTAAATCATCATTAGAGAGTGAAGGGCTTCATGGTTGCTCAAGAGTTTGGAGGTTTTGCTGTAAGCACAAAAGGGAACCACTTAGCAGAGAAGTGATGTGATCACATTCGCGTGCTTAAAAGATGACTATGGCTGTTGCTGGGCAGAAGAGCAAGATGAGGCAGAAGGGGAGTCTATCCCTTAAAATGTTCGTTCACTAAAGACTGCCACTGTGTTACCTGTGCAGTTAGGTTCTGTGCTGCTCTTGGTCATGTAGGGTGGGATATGAATGAACGTCATAGGGTCATGCGAGTGTAAGCTGGACTTTCCTTTGCTGTCCAGCACAAGTGCGACAAGTGTTTTACTTGATGAATGAGTATGTTTTCTCCATTTTATTTCCATTGAGGTAGTATACCAGTTATGAAACTTAGTTGTGCCTCCTCATTTTCTATAAGTTAATTTAATTTTGACTCTGAGCATTTTTCCTGCTTAGGACTGGCAAGAGATTCAATCTTAGCTATTTTTATAGCTTCTTTCTTCCTTCCCCTTTGTGCAAAGGTCCTGGGGTCAGAGGCAGCACCCAGACAGGAGGGACAACCCTCTGGTCACAGGTGTCAGGTCCATAGAGTTACCTCCAAGATATCACAGGGTCTCTTTGGCTCAGCCAGTGTGCTACCTGTCCTCTGCACCCAAGAATCGGTGCAACCTGGAGCCCAGCCTAGGCCTGACCACATCTGTTCCTTCCTTCCCTCCTACGCTCTGCTGGCTTTGGAAGGCAGCCAGCACAGAGCCTGACGGCCTCTAGGAACCAGAGCCCTCTCTTCTGTGCAGGCCTGGGAAATTTAATTTGGGGGAATCTGTCAATCTCCCCCTTCTCTGTAGTTCTCACAGGGACTCTTCCTCTTGCCTGAAACTCTTTCTTCCTCCATGGGCTTAAGCATTTGGAAACCAAAGCCAGGAAAGGAATGTCTTACTGACAACTCCTGTTCTCTGCAGTCACAAAGCTCCCCCAGGACAAGAAAGCACGGAGCCTGCTTGGGGGAGGCAGACAGAGAAGGGGAATGTGAGAGAAAGAAAAATATTTCCACAAATGTTTTTCTGTGGTGCGCGTTGATGTTACTGTTTGATTTCAGAGCCAAAAGGGAGTAGATATGAGGAGTGTGGGAAAGAGAGGGAGAACCAGGGGCCAGCCAGGACCTGCCTGGTCTGAGCAGCCTGTGCCAGCTGGTGGGAGGTCAGGGGAGCAGGCCAAGGGGAAGGAGACGGTTTCTGATGGCTGCACATGGCCTAGAAGCAGGGTGATGTTAGCAGCTTGGCACACAGTGAACACATTCAACACTTGTCATATTTCCAGGAAGGTGCTAATGAATATTTCTTTAATAATTGCGTTTTCCGTGGTTCACAGCCACCTCCAATAGCTCAGATTATGCCTGGTCATTTCAAGAACTCGGCTTGGCCGTCCCTCCCGTGCTCCCCCTGAGCCTTTTGGTAGACTCTAGTCCTGGCTGCTCCAATGAAAAAAAATTTTTTATTGTGGTAAAATATATATAACATAAAATCTACTGTCTTAGCCATTTTTAATGTATGGTACAGTGGCATTAATATACTCACATCGTTGTGTAACCCTCACCACCATCTACCTCCAGAACATTTTCATCTTGCAAAACTGAAACTCTGTGCCCATTAAACACTAACTGCCCTTTGCTCTCTCCCTCAAGCCCTGGACAACCACCATTCTACTCTGTCTGTATGAATTTGACTACTTAAGGTACCTTATATAAGTACAATCATATAGTACTTGTCTTTTGGTGATGGCTTATTTCTCTTAGCATAGTGTCCTGAAGGTACCTGCATATTGTAGCAAGTGTCAGAATTTCATTCCTTTTTAAGGCTGAATAATATTTCATTGCATGTATGTACCACATTTTGTTTATCCATTTTTCTGTAGCTGGGCATTTGCGTTTATTCCACATTTTAGCTACTGTAACTAATGCTGTTGTGAATATGGGTATGCAGATATCTCTTTGAGATCCTTCTGAGTATTCAAAAGGTTTTAATTCTTTTGAGCATATACTTAGAAATGGGATTGCTGGATCATATGGTAATTCTATTTTTAATTTTTTGAGGAACCACAACACAGTTTTCCACAGCAGCTGCACCATTTTATTCCTACCAACAGTGCACAAGGTTTTCAGTTTCTCCACATCGTCGCTAACACTTGTTATTTTCCTTTTTTTTTTTGATAGTAGCTGCCTAATAGTTATGAGGTGGTATCTATAGCAGTTTTGATTTGCATTTCCCTAGTGATTAGTGATGTTGAGAATATTTTCATATTCTTATTGGCCATTTGTATATCTTCCTTTGAGAAATGCCTATTCATATCCTTTGCCCATTTTTTAATTGGGTTACTTTTTTTTTTTTAAACTGTTGTCTGAGTTTCTTGTGTGTGTGTGTGTGTATATATTCTGGATATCAATCCCTTGTCAGATGCATAGTTTGCAAATATTTTCTCCTATTCTCTAGGTTGTCTTTTAACTCTGTTAATTGTCTGTTTTGCTGTATAGAAGATTTTCATTATTTGATATAATCAAATTTGCTTATTTTTCCTTTTGTTGTCTGTGCTTTTGGGGTCTTATTCATAAAGTCTTTGTCCAGTCTTGAGAATACTTAATTTTAAAGTTACAAAAAATGTGAAAGGATTCCTGAACTTACTGTCTTCAACAGATCCAACAATCTGTTAATTCTTGACAATTGCGAGTATAAAATATGTGAAATTTATAAGATGTTCCACATTTAATGGAAAAATTCAAATGTCAAAAAATTAGGTCAAATAACATGCTTTAATATTTTTAAATGTTACTTAATAATTGAGACAAGATACGAAGCACATTCTTGTGTTTAGTATACTAAACTCCTACTGACATTTGCTATTTGTGTATCCATTATTGAGAGTGGGGTATTGGAGTCTGCAACTATTATTGTTTAACTATTTGTGGCTTCATTTGCCACTTTTTGCATCATGTTTTGATGGTCTGCTATTTTGTATGTTAATGTTTATAATCGTTATACCTTTTTGCTGTACTGAACTTTTTATTAATATATAATGTCTTTTGTCTCTTGTAAACTATTTTGATTTAAATTCTATTTTGTCTGAATTTAGTATAGCCTCCCCTGCTCCCTTTTCATTACTGTTTGTGTGGAGTATCTTTTCCCATCCTTTTGCTTTCAACTTATTTGTGTCTTTAGAGCTAAAGGTAGTCTCCTGTAAACATGATAGGGTTGGGTCATTTTCTTTTTTTTAATCCATGCTGTTAATTTCTGTCTTTTGATCACAGAGTTCAACACATTTACATTTAAAGCAATTGCTGATAGAGACTTCTATCATTTTCCTATTTGTCTTTTATATACCTTATGACTTTTTTGTCCCTCATTTCCTGCATTTCTGTCTTCTTTTGTGTTTAGGTAATTTTTTGTAGTGAAACATTTTAATTCCTTTTTCATTTACTGTTAAGTATATTCTATAGCTATTTTCTACCCCTGGGGTGGTTACCATAGGGACTAAGTTTCTCATCCTAAATTTCTAACATTGTAACTTGAATTTATACCATCTTAACTTTGATAAATACAAAAACTTTGCTCCTTTACAGCTTTGTTCCCGCTCCTTTCAGATATTGATGTCACAAAATTACATCTTTATACATTAAGTTCAAACTAATAGTTTTTTTTTTTTTAGTGCATTAGTCTCTTAATTATATATAAAACAAAATGTGGAATTACAAATCAAAGTTATATTAATGCTGACATTTATAATTGCCCATATATTTACCTTTACTGCAATCTTTATTTCTTCATATAGCTTTGAGTTACTGTCTAGTATCCTTTCATTTTAACCTGCAGAGCTTTTTATAACATTTCTTGCAGGGCACATCTAGTGGTAATGACCTCCCTTGGCTTTTGTTTATGTACGAATGTTTCAATTTCTTTCTCACTTTTGAAGAACAGTTTTGCTAGACATAGGATCCTTGGTTGACAGTATTTTTCTTTTAGCACTTTGTATTACCTTATTGCCTTCTGGCCTCAAATGTTTCTGATGAGAAATATGCTAATTCTCTTATTGAAAATTCTTTGTATGTGACAAGTTGCTACTATCTTACCTCTTTAAAGGTTCTCTTTGACTTTGGCTTTCTATAATTTGATTATAATGTGTCTTTTTTTAGGTTTTGTAGGTGTAGGTTTCTTTGAATTCATCCTACTTGGAGTTTGTTGAGCTTCTTGGATGTTTATATTCATGTCTTTCATCAAATTTGGGTAATTTTGTCCATTATTTCTTCAAATATTCTCTCTTTGTCTCTCTCTCTCTCTCTCTCTCTCTCTCTCTCTCTCTGTGTGTGTGTGTGTGTGTGTGTGTGTGTGTGTGTGTGTGTGTGTGTGTGTGTGTGTCTTTTCTCTTTCTCTTTTCATTCTGGAACTCCAACAATGCATATGTTAGTCCACTTGATGGTATCCCACAGGTCCCTGAGGCTCTGTTTACTTTTCTTCAATCTTTTTTCTTTCTGTTCCTCAGGCTCAATAATTTCCATTGTCCTCACCTTCAAGTTCATTGATTCTGCCTTCTGCCTGCTCAAATTTGCCTTTGAATCCTTCTAGTGAGATTTTTAATTTAGTTGTACTTTGTAGTTCCAGAATTTCTTTTTGGTTTCTTTTTAGGTTTTCTATCTCTTTATTGATATGTTCATTTTGTTCACTTTCTTAACTTTATTCATATTGTCATTTAGTTCTTTGAGCATCCTTAAGACAGTTGTTTAGAGTCTTTGTGTGGTAGTCTGCCATTAGGTCTGAGAAAGACCTAATGGCAGACTAATAAAGCAGTTTCTCTGCTTTATTTTTTTTTCTCATGAATGGGCCATAATTTCCAGTCTGTTTGTATATCTTGTGATTTTTTTTAAACTGGAAAGTTGAATACAATAATGTGGTAACTCTGGAATTCAGATTCTCCCTCTTCCCCAGTGTTTGCTAAGTTTTATTTTGTTATTATTGCTGTAGTCTGTCTATGTGCCAAGAATCAGCCTGAGGTATAAACTTAAGGCTTTTCAGAGCCTGCACCCTTCCTTGGGTATGTGCAGTGCCTTTCTAATTTCCTCCATATATGTTGTTGAGTTTCATTGTCCCAGTATTTAATGTCTGGCTCCCAAATGGGGAAAAATGAAGGAGAAAAATGGTGCTGGCCATTTAAATCTCCAGGAAGTCACATCAGCTGGAGGGGAGGGACTTGCAACATTGGGGAGAGGTGCAACAATGATGGTCACTGCCTCTGCATCTGCATCTCCATGATCAGAAGAAGCAAGCAGCCATTAGAATACAGGTCCCCAATACCTGGAGGACAAGGTCTGCCCACCCCGGCTCCTGCAAGAAGCATGCAAAGTGCTCCAGGAGCACATGTGTGGCTGCCTTCCACAGGCTGGGGTGCAGAGGATGGGTAGCTGCTGCTGAGCTAAGATCTAAAATTGACCATAATTAACCGCAATTTACTGTACAAGGCTTCCCCTGGAAGTTTCAAGCCTTTAATAGATTCCAGAGTTCCAAAATAGTTACATCAGAGATTCTGTCTGTGTAATTATTGTCTGGATGGGGAGATGGATTCCTGGTGCTTCCTACTCTGCCATCTTCCCAGAATCTTCTCCGTGGTTCCTTGTGCCAGAACCCTGTGCTACCTCGGCAGAACATTTACCACAGTGTGTATAAAAATGTCAGTGTCTCTTGGTGTGTGACTTCCCCTCCCCCTAATGCCTAGAAGCTACTTGGGGGTAGGGGTGCCATCTTATTTGCCATTTTATTCTCAGTGCCTTGCACAGAGATGGCTATTTTGCAGTGTCAGGGACTGGCTTTCTGACAGGTGACATTTGAGTAGAAACCCAAAGATGAGTTTGCCAACCTTTGTTCTGGATTCTGTCTTCTCTTCCCTTCTCAGAGACCTCATACGTGGATAATCTATCTCCTGTTTTTCTCATTGATGGTTTCTTCCCATCCAAATTTACCCATGTATATTTTCAACACTTTAGAAGCAAATAAGAAAAGAAGAAAGGAAGGAAAGAAAGAAGATAGAAAATGCAAAAACCTCTTAGGACTCCGCTTCCTCTCCTGATGCTGCCCGGATGGTGCCACATCCCCATCTAGATGTAATTCATGAATGGATTCTCCACTCTTGCTTTCTTCCCTCCCTCATTCCATAGCCCATGGCAGTCTGTCTTCAACTCTACTAGAACTGCTCTTTTCAGAGTCTCTAACAACTTTTGTGACATGAAATCCAATGGAACATTTTCGGCCCTTTTTTATTTAGCCTATAGGCAGTGTTTGGTGCTGGTGAGCACTGTTCTTTGAAATGCCACTTTCTTTTGCATTCTGTCTACAAGACCTGATTCTGCTAGTTTTTTCCCAAACTTCTAGCTGTTCTTTCCCATCTCCTTTGTAGACTTCCATTCCCATTAAAGGGTTCAGTCCTAAGCCCTTTTCTCTTTTTCTTCTATATGCTCATCCTGGGTGGTTTATAAAATCTCTTTCTATGGTTTAAATAACTGTCTTCTGACTGAAGACTTCCAAATACGCATTTCTAGCCAGTATCTCTTAATTTACCATCGATACCATATGGCCAGTCACCTGCTAGCATTTTGACTTGAATGTCTCCCCCACACCTCAGTCTCAGGAAGTCACAACTGGTTGTTCTTCCTGCTGAGTTTCACATGTGGCTGATGAGAGCTCCACCACTGTAGATACCCATTCACTCAAGTTGGGACCTGGGTGTTATTCTTGACTTCACATCAGAGTCATCCCCAAGTTTTGCCACTACTACCTCCTAAATAGCCACAAATCTGTCCACTCCTCTTTCTTTCTGCTGCCCTGTCCTCTCTTTGCTGGACCTCTCCAACAGCCTCCCAACCCTTCCTGCTTACTCTGTCCCATCTCAGACTGCAGCCAGAGCTGTATTCCCAAAGTGCAGACCTGGTTGTGCCACCGCTCTGCTTAACCTAAGCACCAGCAGCTTTCCTTGGTTCTTAGGTGAGAGTCAGCCTACTTCACTAGGGGCATCAGACTCTTTCTTGCTCTTCCTTGCCTCTTTCCCTGGGAGACTTGTCATGAGGACTTGGTTTTACTCTGAGGGAGATGCAGAGCCACTAGAGGTATTTGAAGAGAGGGATGATATGATTTAATTTGCATTTTAAGAGACCCTTCTGGCTGAGGGTTCAGAATAGACTATAGGGTGGGATCTGGGAGACTATAGAAGGTTGCTTCAGGGATCCTGCTAAGAGAAGATGGTGGCTTGGACTGGTGGAGGCCATGGAGGGTGGGAGAGGTAGTCACATGCTGAATCTATTTTTGGAAGGACACACGACAGAACTGGATGACAGGTTGCATGTGGCATGTGAGGGAAAGAGAGGAGTCAGAAGTGCCTCCAGGCTATTTTCCCTGAGCACCTGGAATGATGAACTTGCTGTCAGCTGAAATGCAGGCAGACTGTGGGCAGAACAGGTTTGGACAGTAGTGGTGGAAAGATCTGCAGCTTAGTTTTGTGCATGTTAAACCTGATATCTGTTCAGCAGGTAGGCGGATGTGGTAGGTGGAATAATGACCCCCCAAAGATGTCCATGTCCTAGTCCTTGGAACCTGTAAATATATTACCTCAAGTGGCAAAAGTGACTTTGCAGATGTGATCGAGTTAAGGATATTGATATGCGGAGATTATCCTGGATTATTTGATGAGTCCTTATAGAAGGGAGGCAGGAATGTCAGAGTCAGAGAAGGAGATGTGATGACCAAACAGAAGTTAAGTGATACACCTTGAAGTTGGAGGAAGGGCCACAGGCTAAGCAGTGCAGGCGGCCTCTGTACATTTTGTGAAATTCATTTTACTAGCTTCTAGTTGGAAAAAGGCACAGAAATAGATTCTCCCCTGGAGTCTCCAAAAGTATTGCAGCCCTGCCAACACCTTGATTTTAGGCCATTAGGACCCATTTTGAGCTTCTGACCTCCAAAACTGCAAGATAATAAATTTGTATTGTCTTAAGCCATTAAATTGTAGTTATTCATTACAGAACCAATATGAAACTAATATGGGGAGATATTGAGTAGGCTGTATTATGTATGAGTCTGGGGCTTGGGGGACTCATACTGTCCTTAACTTCACTGTCACTCAGCACTAATCAAAGTGGCTGTGTTCTTTTGGCACCCTTAGCTATCTTAATAGCAAAAATCTGGGAACAATTTTTAGAGTAGGCTAAGTGGATTTCCAAAAAATGTACAGTATACATTTCCTGCTCTTGACTGTTGTCTCCTGCCCACACTACAATTGATATTCTATATACATGTAACACATACTTTTTGCTTTATACAGAATTTTAAAATCTATTGTTAAATGGTTTTAGACTAATAAGACAGGAAAAGTTCTATTCTGAAGCAGAAATAATGATGCTTGTAAGATGTAATACTTAACTAATAGGAGGGAAAGATGCATGAAAAGTTAAGAACAAGAGAGACGCAAAGACTCAAATACAGTCATATTTGAGGTCATAGGTTAGGGGCAAACAGATATTTAAGCCACAGTAGTCAATCCCTAAGACCATCACTATATGACAGCATGAGACCAATGACTGATTTTGGTCACCTTAAGTCACCAAGAGAATTAGATTACTTTTGATGCACTCTTTCATAAAGTAGGACATGCTACAGTATATTTTACAAGCAATCGCTTAATGTAAGTCAGTCTTTTAAGTGCATTTAGCTCCTAGATATGCTTCAGTTGCTAGAAGATTAACTTATGTGGAACACTTAGTTCCCCAGGGATGCTAGATAATGAAGCATCATTGAGCTTTGGCAGTAGATAAAGTCACAAATAGAAATGCATGTGAGGGAGATATTTAAAGATTAGGCTCTAATTGTGCCCAGACCCTGCTGTGAAAGCCTTTTCCTATAGAATTGTAAGCTAAAAGTAGAGTTAAAGTGGCCCAAGAAGAACAACACACCAGAAGTGCACTCCCCAAGTTACACCTGAAGCAACAGCTTTACTATAGCAATTGGGATGGAGAGGGTTTTTTTCTTTTTTAGTTTCTTTAATTTAACAGTTATATCCTGCTTACTGGGTGCCTAGCACTTTTCTAAGCCTTTTGCATATGTTAATTGATTTAATCCTCATAAAAACAACTCTGTGAGTGAAGTACTGTCATTGTTCCCATTTTACAGATGGCAGAACTGAGGCACAGGGAGATCAAGTAACTAACTCACGTTCATCCAGCTGGTAAGTCTAGAATCAAATCCAGGGAGTCTGGCTCTGGAGTCCATGCTCTTAACGGTGCTATGTGCTGACTTGACTGGGTCTTTTCAGTTATATTTTTCAATGGCCTGTAAATGTAGTTCATGCGGAAGGTGTTTATGGGATTTCTCTTTAACACTTTTTCTCCCAGTTTAAGTTCTCATCTTTTGTCTGGTCTGGGCCAACTGTGTATTCTGCCCCCACTGATTCTGATCTGCAATGCAGTTTATATAGCACTGCCTCACCAGATGTCATTCTGCTTGCTTAAAAATAAGCAGTGTTTTCTCATTTCCTAAAGAGTAGGGGCCAAACTCCTTAGCATGATATTGTTATCACCTGAGATTCTTGGTTGTGAGCAACAGAAATCCTCTCTGGTAACTCTGAGCAGAGAAGAAAGGCTGCGGATGGTGCCTGGGCAATGGGCGAGAGCCGGGAGCACCGAGCACGGCTGAGGAACAAGCTCAGCAGGATGCCGCTGCTGACCCTGCTGCTGCCTGGCACAACCTCCACTGCCAGATCTGCTGCCTCTGCCACGCACAGGGACCATCTCACTTCCAGTCTCACCATCATCCCAGTCTTTGCGTCCTGTGCTCTATATTCAAAGTCCCAAGTGAGAACATCTGTTTGACCAAGCCGGCTTACTTCCCTGGGGGAAGGGAGGGTGAGGAGCTGCCTCATTTTACTTCTTTAATGGAATGTAGGTTCCCTGCCTCTGCCAAGACAGACAGCATTGAGAATTCCCCGAAAGTACGAAGTTGGTCTGGTGCCTGGCAGCCAAAGACAATGACAAATATTCCTACAAAAGTGTTTCTCTAATGTTTTTGTCTGCCACTCGGAAAGGACAGACATACTATACATGCATGTGTATGTGCACATACACACAAACACGTTTAATTGAAAAAGCTTTCAGGAAACAATACTTACCCATGGAAATGTGATCAGCTGATATTTCTATTATATCCTCTGTTTTTAAAAATTTTTTTTTTAAAGATGACCAGTAAGGGGATCTTAACCCTTGACTTTGTGTTGTCAGCACCACACTCTCCCAAGTGAGCCACGGGCTGGCCCCTTATATCCTCTGTTTTTAAAATGCCAGTCATGACTCACTTATTGATTCGAGTTTGAGAATCTTACCTACAGTGTTCTCTGTGTAGTGTACTCAAAATACTCCCAACGAGTAGTTTTATCCATCAAATGCTTATTTATATAAAAGATCTTTTTATAATTCTGGTCTTTAGACGGATGTTTGCGAAGTAGATCCTTAAAGTATGGCATTTATTACATTGACAAAAAAGTAGGCAAAAAAAAAAAGAAAGAAAAAGAGAAGAAAATATGAATCTGTTATATAATAGAAAGCAACATTTTGTAGTTTCCAAACAGAATATCCCATTGTATCACCAGAAGTTACCTAATGTAATAGTTTAGTTTGTTTATATATCTTGCCAGAAAAATTCAATTCAAGGATAATTCCTAGAAAGTGATGGAGTTTTAATGTTTGTTGCCTATTAAATAGTAATGTTTCTTTCAGCAGATATGAACTGAGAACCTGTCCTGGGTGAGGCCTTTTGCTGGGTGGTAGGACGGATATAGAGGTGAACTGGCCTGGGATACTGGTCTCAAGGAGCTGAAAGTCTAGAAGGAAAGACAAGGACTAGAAAATAGGTGTACCTTGTAGAACATAACGAGGACCATAAGAAGGGAGTAAATAAAATTCATGGAGATTTAGAGGAGCGTGGCTGTCCAGTTCCTGATGATCAGGTTCTGTGGAACAAAGGAGGACTTCAGGCGCTGTGAGAGGGACAGCCCTATAACCTGCTGTATAACAAAGTGCAGCCGATGGCACCATGGGAAGTGACACGGGGCCTTTCTGCCATGAGGATTCCTGTCTTAGCATCTCTTTGTCCCTGGCTCCTGGCCACCTTTGGCACAGAGTTGATGCTCAGCCCACATGCAGTAAAGGAATTAACCTACTTTTGGCACCAGAGCTCCTATGCATGGTGGTGAGAGCTGAGCTGCCAGCGTTATGGCTGAGGCCACCCGCGCATGGGGCCAAGAGGGGCATGGGAGCTCTTTGGGGAAGCGGGGACTTTGGCAGGTGTGAATTGGGCACGTTATAGTGTATGGGTTACTCTTCTCTAGAAATGATACCAATATCTTGCAACCCTGCTTCTTCCTCAACAGAATTAACCTTACTGTTAACCTATAGTTAACCATAGTATCAACCAAAATACTCTGTGCACTATGAGACTCTGCTAAGCACAGAGTCTGCTGTCTAGGAATATGCACCATGGAGACAATACTGAAAAGAAATAGTTTTATGTCATCTGTTTTTTTCAAAGTAAAACTATTTCTGTGTCCTGGCAGATGGCCCATAGTAACAATTCTTTTCTTATCTGATTTCGGCCAATTCTTCTAAAGATGAAATTTTGCCTAAGGAACATTTTCAACAGTCCCTTACTATAGAGGGAGCCAGTCTCTAGAACTGAGACTTGACATTTATCCTGTATTGATGGATTATAAAAGTTCTAGAATGGAGAGAGGGGTATGACATAACTGGGGGGAGAGGGGTGGAAATGGGGCAGCTCTAGAGCTGGGGTTGAGAGTGGGCAGAGTACAGGCCAAGGTGCCAGCAGAGGATGCTTCAAGCTTCTGTAAAAGTTAAGGGCAAACACGGGCACTCTCCACCAGATGCTGTTAGAAACAAGCAAAAGCAAATGACAGGAAAACTCGTTCTTACGTCTGTGGGCTTTACTCCCTTCTGCGGCCCAATCAACTGTGTAGCACTGAGTTCATACATATTTTTAATGCAGTGACATAGTACTACCGTTTATTTAATACCCACCATGTGATAGGTGTGTCACACACTTTTTTTTCTAGTCCTGACAGCAAAGCTAGAAGCCACTATTTTTAGCTGTGTTAAAATGCAGGTAAGGAAATAGCATGAGACAAAAAGTTACCACGTGGGGTGCCACGTCCCCTCTCGCATACTCCCTCGTGCTGCATTGTGTTTATGCTGGTCATTGCGAGGGCATTTGGAGAGGCCTAATAATAGGCAGATATTTTTTATCTCTTTAAGTCATGACATGGGGGGACCATGTCTTCTTGGTAGCACATGCTGGGCAATTATGAAATATCCTGAGTTGCCACTCCACAGGCAGCTGGAAAATCTTAAAATTTGCTTTGCATGTATCAAAATCTATGTCTTTCCTCTGACATTGTAACTTCATTTTCATCAAACTAGCTCAGTGCTTATTCAAAATTCTCGGTCTGTTGAGCCCAGGCACACAGGGGAATGCCGTCTCCATTTGCCTGGTCAGCTCATGGTGAATCTAGGGCTGCTCTTCTCTAAACAAACCAGAAATACACATGGTGTTCCTCCTGCTGATGCAGTTTCAGATTCAGACGCCCTGTTATTTCAGCAAGCACGTCCAGTCTGCTGAGTTTCCAGGCATCCAGTGCAGTGATCTCCTTAGATCCCTTACATTTTAAATTCCAATTTAAACTGGAAAGTCACAAAGGAGATCTTTTTAATGAGTTTGTAGCTTTAGTTCTTCCTTATTCTAAATCTTCATACTTTGCTGTAGTTTTCTTTAACTAGTCTTTAAGAAAACAGTGGTTTTCACTTTTTGAACTTTTATTATAGAGATAAACAGCTAGTAACAAGAACTTGCAGGCCTCTGCCCCCTCTTCTCTTTCCAACTCCTACTCCTCATAGGTACAGATTTCAAATTATTTTGCTGTTTCTTCTGATATTTAGCTCCATCTTTCTGTGCTCTATTTCTATTGCTTTTTTTTTTTTTAATTTTGGATTTTTCAGTTGGTTTCTCATCACAGCAGTGGAGAATTCAGCTATCCTTCTGCACATCCCCACTGTTTCCTTTCCCCAGACTTCCAAAATTTGGGTAAAACCATCTGCAGCCATTTACGTCATATGACTATTGCATGTAATTTACGGATGATCTCCTTGGTGTACTATGATGATTCACTTTTCTATGAAACCTTTTTTTTTTTTTAAGTTTTTCCCTGAGGTTGATAAATGCTGCGTGAGGCAGGCATTGCTAGTTGCTGCCAGCAGCCGTTTCCTTTTCCTCCTTGCTGGCTGAACCCTGATTTCGTTCCGATGTCCACCTGTTTGCCATTTGATTCAGTAACTTCAGATTTTGCCAAGCCTCATCACTACGCTGTGGGGGAAAGCATGCAGGGTTGCCTTTGGGGAAGGTTTCTTTGTTCTTAGGGAGACAAATAAGGAAGAAACAGCCAACCCTGTCATTTGGAGCAAAGTGTTCCAAGAACCTGCAGAGCATTTACTGAACGCACATATCCAAACACACCAGGGCCGTCAGTTGCGTTGTTCTCCCTGGACCGCCTTCCACAACCTTCTGTGCTTCTGTTTCAGTCTGACCTGGTCATCTCTGGGCCTGGCCACTTCCTGTTTCTTTTGGTCCATCTGTCCTGGCTTCCCTGTCTTCTTTCTTCATTTACAAAGTCATTTTGCAGAAGCATATTCTTTAGAGGTTTGGGAAATATACATACATTTGAATTTTGCATATTTGAAAATGTCTTTATTCTGTACTCACTCTTAATTTGATAGTTTAGCAAGATGTAGAATTCTAGGTGAAAATCATTCTTTCTTGCAGTGTTACCATGGCTCCCCTGACTTCAAATATTCGTTTTTACTGTTCAGAAATCTGTTGCCAGTGTTGTTTTCTTTGTCTGTGATCTATTTTATCTCTCTGGTAGATTTAAGGCCTCCTCTTTATTCCTAGGGCACTGAAATTACTCGATGCCATTCTTTGTAATATGCCAATCTTTGTTTTCTAGGCCGTTGCAGGCTGTTTAATCTGGAGACTTCTGTTCTTCAGTGTTGAAAATTTTCTTATTTTGTTTCTTTGGTAGTTTTCTCCTCATATCTATTAGAACTTAGAGCTCCTAGATTGATCCTCTAATTATTTTATCTTTTCTCCATGAGTTTCTCCTTTTTTGAGGTTCTGATTTCTGAGAGATTTTCTAGACTTTATCTTTAAAGCCTTGTATTGATTTTTACATTTTAATTGTCATACTTTTAATTTCTATGAACTCTTATTTATTCTCTTATTGTCCCTTTCTGTAGCCCCCTACACTTGTTCTATGGGCACTCTTATGTCTCTGAGGGAATTAAGTAGAATTTTAAAATGTTTTCTCATGTCTTTTAACTGGGGACTGGGTAAACAGTGGTACAGCCAAATAATGGAATACTACTGAGCAAAAAAGGAATAAACGTCCATAATAATATTGATGAATCTTGAATGCAGTATGCATTCATGCTAACATTGATAATATTAATATAATTAATATAACATAAACCAGTTAGATTAATAAATTAATATTAATATTATAATACTTTTATTGTCTAGACTTGTTCATACTAAAAAAAGTGAAAAAAGTCACTTGAAAAGCTATATGCTGTATGATTATATGGCACTCTAGAAAAAGCAAAACTAGGGATGGAGAATAGATCAGAATTTACTAGCAGCTGGGGGGAGGGCTGTTTGCAAAGGGGAAATATGAGAGAAGTTTTTGGGATTATGCAACTGTTCTCTATGTGGATTTTGTTGGTGGTTTCTTTGTGCATTTGTCAAAACTCGTAGAACTGTACACCAAAAGAGTGAATTTATTATGTGAATTAAAACAAATTATTTTTTAAAAGTTTTTTCTGTTTTTTTTCTTGTATTTTTTTAATGTCTTGTCTTTTTCATTTGAAGACTTTCTTTCATATTTGGTAACTCGTAGCTGTTCATTCATATTTAAGAGTGAGGCATTAAAAAGCTGATTAGGGCCAAGTGTTATGTGTGGTATGCCTTTGCTCTAGCCTAGGCGTAGAGAGTATGGGGGATGAAAAGTATAAAATGTTTACACACACACACACACACACACACACACACACACACACTCTCTCTCTCTCTCTCTCTCTCACACACACACACACACACACACACACACACAGAGTGCCAAGCAAAGTAGTAGTAAATCACTGCTTAGTGTTTTCCTCTATCCTAAGTCAATTATCTTTTCTACTTCAATGACTCTTGGGTTTTTCTCTCCTTTTCTCTTCTATTCTCTCCTCTAGCCTCTTTTGAATTAAAATTTGGCTTTTGGTGGAAAATGGAGACTTGGCATCATTTGTCCAGTATTACTTTATAATCAGAGGACCTGTTGTCTCAGAGGTTCTATTTTCCTCCCCTCTTTCCTGACAAGTTCTCAGGCCAGGGCGTTTGGCCTTTTCAGGCTAGTGCCACCTACCTTCCTTCCCTTGGGGTTGGGAAGGCCACCACCTAAGGGCTGTCAGCACCTTGCGCTCAACCTGTCTGCTTGCTTGGGAAGCTGCGCCCCGCTGCTGGGGGGAGGTTTTCTTCTGATTACATGCTGTATCACCATCCCTACTGACATCAGCCACATCAGTAGGAATTCTTGGTTTCTCCTCCCCTTCAGTGCTGTCCTCACTTTAGTTAGGAAGAGCCCCTAACAGTATACTTGGAGCAGATTTGTCTGGTCAGGAGGAGGGTAGTCAGTGCAAGGATGTGCTAGTCCCAGCATCAGATGGAGGATAGTCCGTGCTGCTGCTGCAGCTGTGGACAGCTGTCCCCGTGAGAGGAGCTGCCCCTGGGGCCAGGTGCCTCTCTGGAAGCTGTGAGAACCACAGCTGGGGAGGGCTCATTAGCATATTAGCAACCTCGCCCCTCTTTCCACGCCCAACACGCAAGCATACATGTCATAATGTAGGAAGATGTGATTGTAAATCACTGGATCGAATGGACTGATTAGCTCTTTAGCTGTTTTATTTAGAAGATAAGAAGCATGAGACTTACGGAATTTCTTTCAGAGTCTTTAATTAAAATGTATGTTTCTGGGTATTTCATGTTATTTAACAGTGAATTTTAAACTGTGATTTAAAATATTTAAAGCATGCCCATTAAAATTCTTACTTATTCAGGTTTTTGCTTTAGGGAAGTTTGATTTTTGTTGCTTAGGGGAGTTGTCATTTAATATTGAGAATGTATGAAGCTTAACCCCCATCCCAGAAATGCTTGCAAGACAGTTTTCTACCTTGGGGTTATAGATAGGGTGCTGTCAAACACATGTCAACATGCTGCTCTTATAAAAAGTTCTCAAATTTTGTTGGGAATATAAGTATTTTTTACTATTTTTCTTCAAGCTTTGGTGAAATGTTGGAGGATTCCTTCCCACAAGTTAACTGAAGCTATAGTATTCATTTATCTCAGCTGTACAGAAAAACCAATCATTCTCCCCAGCATGTATCCTTTATTTTTCTTCCATGTTTCTAGGCCAAGTTGGTTCCTAACTAAATAATACATTTTTTCTTTTTCTATTTATCTTAATTTCCTTATCTCTTCTTTAGAGATAAAGATATTCCAAGCATGGTGATCCAAAATGCCTCGTTCATTACGTAGTGTAACTAATGAAAACATGGAGATTCATGTGAAAGGCCCAGGGACATGCAAACATGCAGCTCTCACGTAGTCGGAGCCTTTTGCACTCACCTGTGCAGTTTGTTTGTTTGCTTTCTGGTTTTTACAATCTTTTGTGTTTGGGCTGCATCACGGTGTTAAATATTTAGCTCCATCCTGAAGGTATCTAGTTCATTTGACAGAAGAAAGGTTATGAGCTTCTGAGAAAAGATGAAAGAAATTCACCTCTGGAAAAGAAGGAATTTGAAGGAGCCCCTTTTATAGAGACCCCATGCAGGCTTTTGAGCTGTATGCTATCCACACTTTATCCACAATGATGTTAGAAAGATTTTTCTTCCTTTCAGATAGCAATCCCTGAGGTTTCTAGCCTGCGGTCCCATAGATAAGCAAGGGTCATGTGCTGCCTCCATTATGAATGTTGGAAGTCCATTTCATGGGTCTGAAGTGCACAGAAAAGAGTCAAGGGTGTACAGCTCGAGCATGTCTACTGTTCTGCAATAAATCTACTTGGGGAAGCTGGGTGGAGCGGGACTGCACGGAGGAGCTTGAGAGAGTGTCCGGGCTACTCTCTCAGCTTGCATAGGCCGACCCCCCACCCTCGCCATGACCATCCCCCCAGGATTCAGCTTCCCTCCCCACCCGCTCGGCTGGATTTTGGGATTCTCCTGTGGCTGCTCAGTCCAGCTTATCCACATTGCAGAGGAGAATTGGGCCATAGGATTAGTGGTAGGAAAGAAAGGAGAGGAGTGGACTTGTTGGGAATATTTATATAAGGTGTTTGTAGTTCAAAAAGAAGAAGGGAATAAGTTAATGAAATATTACAGTGCTATATTAATACTGGATAAGTAGAAGGGAGAGGCTTTAAATCCAAGCTCAGTTGCCTTCAGGTGCCAGGCAGGTGGCAGAGGCTACAAAGACCCAGGTGGGAGTGAATTGGCCAAGCAGCCACTGCATAAGTGGAAGTGTGTACCCTGCAAACACACATTTGAATAACATTTTTAAAAACTGCTGCCCATGCCTCTGACAAACCAAAAACAGGAACCTTGTCTGACTCAGCCCTTTTGCCAGTCTAAACACCTATATGTAAATACACTTCTTTTTCCATACGTAATTCAAAAAGCGTTCACTTTTATCTAGATTTGGAGAGGCCATGTCTCTCTCTGTGGTCTCCTATTGATAAACACAAGCACATAGTACTGTTATTGGAGCAGTTTGGATCTTATCTAGTGTTTTGTAGTTAGCATATTAATTTTCAATATGTTAGCTTTTCTCACCTGTCTTGTGAAGTAGTGGAAGAGAATTTCTCACTATCTCTTGATGATGAAAAACAGTGTTCTTGCTGCCTTTTGAAACTGCCTGTCTATTAAACTAGATGGAAAAATTTTATTTTCTCCTTTGCTGGAACAGATAACTCCTGGTTTTTCTGGTAAGCAGATAGGGATTGAAATCCATAGATAATCCCCGTGCCTTGTTTTAGATATTATTTTGCCCCTTTTCCTCACAAAATTCTTTTTAGAACAGGCAGTGTTTGGCAGGTTTGAGTATCACGATGGCTTCTTAGCACTTCATCACTAGGGGAGTAACAAGTAAGTAGATCTTAAGGAAGTGGGTAGCTGGGGGAACACAGGGGACCATTCAGCTCTAGCATCACCCACAAATCATCCCCAGACCTTGAATGATGCAGCCCTTCTGGCACACGTGGGTGTCAGGTGGCCAACTTGAGTCCCTGTAAAACTGTCTATACACACAACCCACCCCACCCCACCCCACAGAGACACACACATTCATAAACTGCAAGAAGAGGCAAAGGCCTCATTTTCTGCAACCCTTCCACTGGAATTTCTGTCCCCTTCTTGCCATTCTGTGGTGCTGAGCATTTGTTTAAGAGCATGTTTTATTACACCTTGCCTTGTTTTTATTACCATAGTTATTAGTTGTTTGTACATTATATCCTTTCAGTAGCTTGCAATGTCTTTGAGGATTGGGACCTCTCTTTTATTTATCTTTTATTTCCTATTGTTGCTTGCACTGTAGGTTTTTTTGTGTTTGTTTTGTTTTTTGGTCATTTGATGGCCCCTTTGAGTCCTGCCTCCACTTGGCCTTTCTGACCCGTGGGGTCTTGTTCCAGGGGGCTGTGGTCTGTGAAGGGGCCTGAGGAGCCTGGCCCCTGCCCCGCTGTGACAGGACCTAGCTGTGGGTCTTGGAGTAAACCACACAGCCTCTGTCAGCTGTAGTTTCCTCATTTATAAAACGAGAGGGTTGAACTAATTAATGTTCCTTCCCACTTCTAACACTCAGTGATTCTGTGATTAATGTGTTCTCAGCATGGCGTACCCACAGATCTAAATAAATGAAGAAAGACTTAACGATGCCACCATATTCATTCCTCCAACAAACACTTACTGAGTGCCTGCAGTGTGCTGCGTTCTCTTCTGGTCACTGGGATCCATGGAGAGCAGGACTTAGTCCGTCCTTATCCTCATGGAGCTTTCATTCCATTGGGTGAGGAAGAGCATGAACCAATAACCAACACAGAATCGCTGGTAAAGGCTGTGGAGGAAAGGACAAGGGTCTGTGCCTGGGGGGAGGGACACCACCCAGGAAAGCCGTGTGACTAGGGCATGTTGAAGCTGGGACCTGAAAGAAGAGCCTGGCCATGTGGAGAGCCAGGCACGGGGTGCACAGCTCCAAGGACAGCAGTGTGGTGACAGGGAGGCCCCTGTGGCTGGAGCCGAGAGTGAGGGAGCTCCCCAGGCCACTGGAGGGTACGGGGCCTGGACATGACCTGATCTGGTCAGTATGTCAAGAGAGCCCCTGGCTGCCGTGTGAAGGAGACTGGCTCTTCAGAGATGCAAGGACGGGAGGCAGGGGACCTCGTAGGAGTCCTGTGAGTGTCTTCTGTGGAAGACGATGGGGACATTGGGGAAAAGTGGAAGGACTGGTGATGATGAACATTGGAAATTTACCTCTTAACCCTTGTTGATGCATTGGGTTGAATTAAAGGAAGGGACAAGGAAATTTCTAGATTTCCAGTTTTGGTGGTGAGGGAGACAATGGCAGCAGTAACCCAGCTCGGGAGGACTGGGGAGGGCCGGAGGCTGGCAATGTGAGGTGGGCAGTGGGAAGGGGGTCTTTTCTCTGGCCCTAGTTCCCTGGAACAGGTCCTTAAATTATTAATATCTCAGTTCCCCTTGGTAAAATCTGAATTCTGGAAATAGCCTGTCTCTCATGTTTGCCATGAAAAATAATACTTAAAAATAAGTTCATTTCAGAGATATGTAGTATGAAAAAGAAACACAAATAGTCAAGCATCATATGAAATGATATGTAACTTCACTAGAAGTGAAGTAAAAATAAAATAGCAAGTTTTTTTAACCTGTTGACTTTAAACTTGATGATCTCATGGAAGTGTGGGATGGTGGCTTATGAACATAGACCACGTGTTCAAATCCCATCTCTTCCACTTACTTTCAGGAGTCATCTAACTTCTCTCTGCCTTAGTTTCCTCATCAGTAAAATGGGATAACAATGTTGCTCACCAGATTGTTATGCAGATTAAATACAATAAAGCAATGAAAAAACAGCACCTGGTAATGGTAAGTACTATTCAAGTGTTGATGAAAATATATTGTTATTGTTGATTATTAAATTGTTAATTATCCAATTAAAAAATGCTTTTGAGTGTTTACTGTATGCCAGGTACTGTTCTGGGCTTGGGGTGAGAGAGGTGAATAGAGGGGCGGTGCCTGCTCTCCTGGAGCTGATGTACGACAGGGGAGGCAGGTGATCAAGAGGCACACGAGCACAGGAATCGGGTCATCTGTGTGGTGAGAAGTGTGTTCTGAACCGGGCGACCGTATATCCGGTTTATGCCTGGTATTGTGACATTCCGTCGATTCAGCATTTTTGAACTCTCAGAAGTGTTCCAGTTTCACACAAAAACCTGTACGTGAATTTTTATAGTACCTTTATTCATAATTGCCAAAACGGGAAAAAACCCAATGTCCCTCACCAGAGCAGTGGATGAGCAAACCGTGGCACGTGGTCATTGAATGGAGCTAAGTGCTGATAGACGCAGCACTTGGAGGAGTCTCAGCTGCTGCACTGTGCTGGGTGGAAGACACTGGACACAAAGGCTACACACCTTCAATTATATTTAAGTGGCATTCCAGAACAGGCAGAGTTGTGGGAACCGAAACCAGATCATTGGTTGCCAGTGGCTGGGGGTTGTGGGAATGTTTGGTGCTCTTGAAACTTTTCTATATCTTGTTTGTGGTGATGGTGGTTGCGAGACTGTCTGCGTTTGCCAAAACTTGCAGAACTGTACAGTAAAAATGATGAATTTCATTGTATGTAAATTATACTTCAGTAAAAAAGGGAAGATTTCTGAGCAAGAAAAATATGTTCCAATTTGAATGATAAATGATCTGTTCATTCTCATCATGAAGAGTTTTTCAAGAAAAGGGGTAGATCAGGAAGTGGGGAAATTGAGGTATAAAATGAAGATAGGCACTTTTTTTTTCTTGAGGGCAGTATGTATTTATTCAGCAAATAATTACAGGGCACACACTGTGTGCCAGGCCCCAGCATATAGTGTAGGCACTGGAGAAGCACCTGCAAACAAAACACAAACCCCTCATGGACCTTCGAGTTCTGATACGATGCAAGTGTGCATGCCACTTACACAGGGGCTCTGTCTTTAGGAACACGTGTGAAGGAAATAAGGGGTGCGATCAAGGTGGCACTTACCAGTTTTCTGTGAAGAATTATTTAAAAAGGCAAAAACTGACAACAATGGGGAATTGGTGAGTATATTATGGTACAAGTGATCATTACAGATGATAAAATATTTACTACATGTGTTTATATGGGAAGAAGCCCATGATATGCAAAGTGAAAAATTGGAGTTGTAGAACTCATTCCATAAGTGTAAAAACCAAACGTCTGAGATACTACTCAAACTATTTCTTGGGATGTGGCCAAGGGATTTGGGTATGTTTTTACTCTTTTTTTTTTTTTATCTATACAGTGAAGATACACTTTTATAATTGGCAATATAAATTTTTCCATTTTGAAAGAAAAGCCATCCAAGACAAAAAACAAAACAAAATAAATATTAAGCACAATAAACAAGGAATGAATACCCTACATTTTCTGGGTTCAAGAAAGGATTTGTTTTTTTAAAGGGGAAAACAAATGCTTTTTGTTGGCTAATGTGAATGAAGCTTCCTTTTGCAGAAACATGCAGCATTTTTATCAGGTAGACTTTGAATATCAGTGAACATAATATTTTGCTTAAATAGTGGATTGGTTTAACCTGTGAAAACCAGGTTACTTCCTTTCTTGGTCCTCTGTAAGGGGGAAATAGCAGCATCTTACATATCTGTATATTTGTCACTCTTTTTACTAAAGGTAAAATAAAAATAAAATAGCCTCTGCTACCTCAAAAAAAAAAAAAGATATTCTGAACATAGTCCTGTTTATATATTAGAATAAAATGTGATGTCCTGTCTACCTTATGTACATAAGATAAGGAGAGCAAATGTTATACATTATTTGGCACACTTTCACCGAATTCAGTATCACAGATAGCGAGAGTCCCTGAATATATATCTTAACACCCCCCAACCAACAATTGAATTTTTAACCGTATTGTAGTAAAACTGAACTTGTGAAGTTCATTTAATCTGCAGAGCATGAAGTTTTAGACTGGTACCTATAATCGTGCCTGTTGAGAATAAATGTGTACAACATTATGAAGTCGGACCCAGAGTCTGCATATTTCAAAGTAATCACAATTGCAGAAAACAGAGAGGAATTATTACCATGAAACTTTCTAAAGCAGATGAATAGACCTGTTTGTAAATATTTGTACCTAACTACATATAAAATCATCCTATTAAATGTGGTGGAACATTATAGACTCCAAATATATGCTCAGTAGAGATGTTGCCTAAAATTTAAAAGCTAGGATTTTGATTTTTTCCCCATAGTTATCATACTTACTGTTGAATGTTGACTTCACATCCTATACATTTTTCTGTATCCTGAAGTTCTTCTGAAGGGTAATTTATTGCATGGCGGGAGCTGCAGTTGGAGCTTCTTTGGCAAATCAGATGGAATTGCATTTGCATTCAGAGGTACAGTGTTTGAATATATATGAAAATTCACAACTGATAACGTATCGCACAACAGGCCTGGCAGCTAAGGAAAGCTGTAGGACCATATTACTCAATCTTTTAAAGCCCGTGCCCCTTTTTAATAACATAATTTCCGAAATTTTTTTAAAACTTATTTTCTAGATAAATTATGACAAACATCAATCCAACAGTGATGATCAGAATGTATTTTTCTATACACTCTCCCCTGAATATTCTGATATATTCCTTCTGAGGCCTAACCAGGTATCCGTTTGGAAGGGTGGCTTTACAATCTGCATCTTAAAAGACTGAAAAAAAATTGAGCCCATGATGTATTGAAAATGGTGTGGACATTCACCTTTTTGAGCTCAAGTTGGAAGGAGCTGACTTCTGTGTATCTATGCCTACTATGTGCTAAGTGCTGTCCCAGAAACTACATGAGAAATGGAAATATCGGAGGTGTTAACCTTCAACCTCGTGAATTTATAGTTTCATAAAGGGAATAAAACACACAGACCTGTAATAAAAAGACACTTACCTATAATAAAATAAGATGTACACAGCTATAATAAAAAATGTAGTATGGCAGCACCAGAAGGAAAGATCTGCAGATTTGTGGAGAGACAGTATCTAGCTCCTCCTCCACCTTTTTTTTGGAGGAGGGGGAGGCAAAGGAGAGAATTTAGGAAAAGGCTTCCTGGAGAAGGTGGCCTTTGAGCTAGACTTTGACCCTCAGAAGGCGGAGTTGTTGTTGAGTACGGAGGACGATTTTACTGTGCAGGTGTATATTAAGTAGAAGAGTAAAGCGGATTAAGCCTGGAAACACATATGGGTGCAGTGCAAATTAGAACCTGAATGTCAAGCTGAGACGGCTTCAGCCTGTCATTCAGCCAGGGTGATGTCAGTGGGTGGCACAGTGGTGGGTCTGCTGAGTTTCTCTGTATCTGAGAATGCCTTTCATGCTGTACTGGAGAGAACAAACATGGGTAAGAGGAAATTGAAGCCCGAGATGGAAGAAGAGATTACATATGAGCCTCTAAATGCTAGCAGTCCATTTCATGATTCAGAAATGTAATGTACTCAACTAAAAAAAGTTCTAGATGAGGTGGTGAAAGCATTATCAGAGATTGTGAAGTCAGGAGAGCTGAAGACGTGCCTGATTGTTCAAGATGGGCAAAGACAGTTTTGTTTTTTAGCATTGGAGAGAGTGTAACGCTCCACTCCAGGCCAGTGACCCTGCTGCTGAGCCCAGGGTGGGTGTGTTAAAGCACTGGTAATTGGTGAGTTATCAGAACTGAGAAAAATAAACAGTGGTCCTTATGAGATTGTGGGTTATTATGTAGAAAAGATCCTGGTAGGTCAGTCTCATTTTCTTTCTTTTTCTTTTGGATGAGAGGTGATGTTATAATTATGAACATTTCAGCAACATGGTTGATAAGGTGTCTTCTCTCATGAAGCTTTTGTGGACAACATAGGGACATGCACAGCAGCCTCAGGCACAGGTAGACAGGGGAGCACCCAAGGAGTGCTGCTCATGTGAGGAGAATCGTGGAAGCAGCGTCGTGGGGTTATGTCCCTTTGGTACCCGCAGTTGCTGTTTTGTCCCCTGCCCTGTTCTGCTAACATTGGAGTCAGTGAAATGAATGCTGATACGGAAGGTATGCTTAACTCTTCCAAGGTGGTGTGAAAGCAAGAATTGTGTGCAAGTATTTCAGGTGAAAGATTAAGTGGGCATAAAAAGTTTTAAAGCAGGATGGAAGAATGCAGCAAGACCAGCAAGGTGGAGTCTGAGAGGTATATTCTGATGGTCCTACCTGTGGGTGCTAAAGCCAGTTACCAATGTCTAGAATTGAGTCAGTGTAGTTTAGGAGAACTTATGTGGTACTTTGGCATTTCAGTTGATGATGTGAAATTATCAGGGTGACCTACATGCCCATGAGGAGGACACTCTCTTAGAATGTGTGCTTAGAAGTGTAACTAAGAGAACGGAAGACTCGTTTCCACATGACTCTGGACGATGCAGTTAGAATTGAGTGTGGTGTGTCGCTCCGAGCACCCTGTTTATTAGGGGGGGCTTCAGGTTCCCCAGAGCCAAGCTGCTTACATGATGAGAGTTTCTAAAAGCTTCTCCAATAGTTGGAAGAATCTGAATTCTTTAACAAGGAGAACAGATTTGGGGAGGAAGAGAGCGTATGGCTGTTTACAGATACGAGCACAGAAAGGTCGTCCAGTGGAAGAAGGATTGCGTTGTTCTGCTCTAGGGAGGCAGAATTTGCTGACGGTGGCCCTGCAGGGCTGCCAGGGGCTGCTGAGAGAGCTGGTGTGTTTCCTGGCCCTACTACTGGGGGGAAGCACTTAGAAGACTATTAAGCATCAGATAGGTTAAAAGCCTAGAAGGTGTTTAAGTTCCTCTCAAACCTGGGACATAAATAATGGGGGTTTTTTTCCCCAAAGCAAAGTGCCATTTACCTGTAAGGCCATCATTTGTAACTTTTTTATAGTCATAGATCTGGAGTACATGAAAGTTACATTCCTCAACCCAGGAAAATGCACCTCCGTTGGGGGTTTGCACAGTTGATTGACATAATTGCATATTTTGTTTAATCGCACACAGTTCTGTATTATGAGTTTGAACTTTTATGATCATGTTCTATATTCAGGAAAAATATTTATCTTAGTAGGGGACCTGGGATTGGAAGCTGGATCCTGAAAAAACTCTCATTGCTGTCTGCTGGTGCGATGATGAAGGGGGAAGCACAGAGCTGCATGAGGAGGAAAAGAATCAGGAAACGCTACCTCCTGTGTGTAGTTTTGCCTTATGTAATTGAAGAAAGTTTTAAAATTTGCTTTTCCTGTCTTGTGTGAGCTTCCTCTGCTTTTTTTGGTTTCTGGTTTTGCTTTTCTACCCTTGTTTTTACAGTGGGATCTTTTTCTTTTATTGCTGCACGATCTGTATGATTTTGCCCATGAGCCCTCTTTTATAGCTTCCACTTTCTGTCCCTGCTCTGTCACTTCTTCGTGTGTGACCTTGGGAATGTTACCTTCTCTGCGCTTTCATTTCCTTACCTGGAGGGGAAGAAAAGTCATGGAGATGTTAAGGCCTGTCTCTGGAAGCTACTGTTGCAAATCCTAAGTAGTTGAACTTAAAATTAAATATTAAAGATTAGATAAAATTAATTATAATTGTATAATTATAATTTAAAATTAAACTTTACAAGTTTGTGTAGGTGCTGAGAATTATGCCTGTCCCCTTGGAGGTTCTAGCTTTCTATCCCCTCACCGATGAGCAATGGACAAAGAACATCTGTAATGTAATTCTTTAAAAATTAAAATGCTACTCTTTCTAGCAAGACACTGGTTTTATGCCTTTTGTCACTTTCTAGCAATCACCTTGTGGGCTGTGGTTTATGATGCTCTGTTTCTGTTTGTCCCTGCTGAGCAGAGTTTCTTTCTTTCTCCCAGCCCTGACAGTTCAAACCAAAGAGGGCTCTTTGCTTCATGTTTATACATCTGCCCACAGAGAGTTAGAGGCATTCACCTTTTGTGGCTGTCCCGTGTTTGTGGAATTTTTTACTCTCCTTGACATTCTGGAGGACCTGTTTCTTGACCCAGAGAGCATGGAGTTCTTTTGAACTGCTGTCCTATTGATTTGCCTACATGCTTTTTGTGTTGTGCCTAGAGGACATGTTTTATCTTCAAGGGAAACACTTTTAAAATTGAATAAAAAATGTATGGGTTTGTTGAGAATCCCGTCTGTGTCAGGAAACCAAGGCTGGGATCAGGGTATCAGCACATTGGTTGAGGGCTATATTGGGGTCAGGCTGCACCTGGAGGTGCCACCGGCTTACTGAAGACAGTCCTTGGAGGAGAAGATGGAAAAGGGGGAAAAGAATATAGGAGTGGGGAGGCTGAGGACAGTGAGCGGATGTGGAAAGAAGAGGAGGGGCGTGGTAGGACGTCGGAAAGCACATAGGCAGATGTGCGTGCGTGTGTTCTCCCAGGGATCATATGGACGTGGGGAGAGGAACGGCGGAAAGACCTCCACGAGGATGATAATGTGTCTTGCGGGGTGGGGGATAGGGGCAAATAAAAAGAAAAAAAACTGACATAAACCCTGCTTATAGGAAGTGATCTTGTTTATGTAAGAAATACATACTTATGAATAGATGCAAGAGAAATGATAGGAGAGCTCTACTGCCCGAATTTGCAGGGATACCCTGGTAGGTTAGGTAGAGAGTAGGGTAGGGAAGGTAGGAGCTGAGAAGAAGAGCAGCCAGGGAGGGGTGAAGGTGTGATGACCTCCAGTGCTTGGGTTGGGTGATGGGTTCTCCGTGTCTGTTGTATTATTTTACTTTGCAATATGTGCATTTTTCCTAATATATGAAATAACATATTAAAAATGATGAAGAGAAACCAAGTGGGTTGCCATGTTGCCATGTAACCCGTTTCAGTCGAAACATAGTAGCCTCCCATGTAGTGTGTACATGTGCGTGCACGTGTGTGTGTGCGTTAGTATCTTCTTGTTGAATGAGGAAGAAAATGTGGAAAGCTGTTAACTTCGAATCTCAATTGGGGGAATCAGAGATGGGGCAGAGCCTTGTTACTCTTAAGCTCTCCCATCCCCCATGCTTAATAAAATGCATTCATAGCAGTGGATAAGACAGCGTTGGCCTTGTATTGAATGGTTCGATCTGTGGGTCTACTTTAACAGAAAAGTATATACTGTGTTAGAGTTTAAGCTCTATGAGAGCAGAAATAACATCTTTCTCACTATGCACTCAGTCATTTGTTGGTTCATTCATCCTGCAAATATGTATGATGTGCCTAATATGTAAGCCAGGTATTGGATGATATTTATTTTCAATGTCAGCACATCTGAACGTCTTTTTTTTTTCAATTCTGCAAAATAAAAATATAGGATATTATGAGATTCATCACAGGAGTGCCTAATTTATTCCAGTGGGTCAGGAAGGCTTTTTGAAGGAAGAGGTAGTTATGCTGCAAACTGTAGAAGACAAAGGAGTGAGTTGGGTGAGGCGGAGAGGATTCCACATTCCGTGCAGATGGAAGAGTATGTGCAAAGGCCCTGAAGCAGGAAGTAGGGACCACGGTCATGTGAGGGATGAGGCTGGGTGGCAGCAGCCTCGAGAGTGGAGGCTGAGTGGTGGTGAAAGGTCTGTAGGGGCTGGATCATGCAGGCCTGGAAGTCTGGGACAAAGTATTTCCTTCAACTTTTTATTTTGAAAAGTCCCAAACCTGTTGAAAAGTTACAGATGTAATAGAGTGAATTACTTAGATTTTCAAATGGTTAACATTTTGCCAGTTTCACTCTCTCTCTCTCTTTCTCACACACGCACACACACACCTTTTTTTCTTTGCTGAATCATTCAGGAGTAAGTTACAGAAATCATGTTGTGTTACCCCTAAATTCTAAAGCATGTATCTTCCAAGAGCAAAGATAATCTTTGACATAATTACAATAATATTATACACTCAAGAAAGTTCTTATTTATAAAGTACCTGTACTTAATATACGATCCATATTTAAATCTCTAATTGTCCCAGTAATGTCCTTTGCTAAGTTAAAAAAAAAAAAATCCAAGATGCATTGGCATTTTGGGGCCAATTAGGTCAGTTATTTTGTGAAACATCCCTCAATTTAAATCTGTCTGATTAAATTCCGGTTGAACATTTATGGCAAGATTACTCCACAGGTGACGTGAAGCACTGCGAGCCACCTAACTTCAGGAGTACGTGATGTCAGTTTCCATTATTGGTGACATTAAGTTTGATCACTTGGTTAAGGTGGTGTCCACCAGATTTCTCCATTGTAAAGATAAAATTTTCCTTTCGTAAGAAATAACGTAATCTGGGGGATGATACTTTAAGATTCTTTGAATACCTTATTCCCAAACAATCTTTTACCCAATGTTTTTACCATCTATGGTGTCCCTTCCCCAAGATAATTATTACTCCAGGGATTACAAAATACTGATTGTTTGAATTCTGTCATTTTTTACATGAGTTGGTATTCTCCTGTGAAGAAGAGCCTTCCCTTCTCCTTCATTCTTCTTAATCAGTATCAGTGTGGACTTGAGGATGTTTAAAATTTAAATTTAAGATTTAATATGCATTTATAATCCATTTCTAACATTCATCATTTAGATATTTCAATTTTTCCATATTTGACCAGTAGGAGCCCCTCTCTGAAAGGTTTTTGAGACAAGTACTGAGGGAAAGCAGTAATAGTAGGGGAGCGATGAGTAAATGTGTGTGTGTGCCATGCATGCTTCTCTTGAGAATCTCTGTCTGTCAGTCTGATGTGAACGTGTTTTTATTTCTCTCTAGGTTTCATGGACTAATTGGCTCTCACTCAGCAGGAACCTAACAGACAAGCCACCCTGCTGTATGTCAAGACAATGCTCAGTTTTAAACATGTTCTGAAAATGATTAAAGCAGTGTCGCAATGTGACATTGTCAGGGGAGGATAAAGTAGCCTGAGATTTTCCTATTAATCAGACCACAGCTTGAAGGAAGCCCCTGCCCACTACATAGGACTGTGTGGCCAGCAGCACCCGCTGAAGGGTGACAATGAGCGTCCCAGTGGCTCCGAAGAAAACATGTTACACTCCATTGCAGGACAATAGAAATGGAGTGACAAATGATAACGACAGTATCCTGAGTTTGGGAGATAAAAATGCCAATCAGATCATGCTGGAGGCCACCTCCCCTCACGGGGAGTCCAAGACGCGTGACCCGGTGGGTGAGACTGGAAATGCAAATTCCAGCGAGCCAGAAAACCGTGCCCATTTCCAGAAGGAATTTCACCCGCTTCAGGGCTTTGGGAAAGGCTCTCTGGCTGGCACCAGCAGCCCGAAAGATCTTAAGCTTCCTTCGGCTGTGCACAGGGAGCTGACTGAGGAGCACACAGTGGAGAGAGGGGCACACGGCCTGCAGACCCCCCGGAGCATTCAGGGAGCCAGCAGTCTGTTGGGTTGGAGGAATGTGATGGGCGAGGCCAGTCCAGAGGTTTCAGCTCAGAGGGAGGGTGACAATCCCTGGCATGTTCCCAAGGAGAAACTTGTGAAGACCCTCGACGGTGAGACGCTGAGGAGGCATTCTCTGGAAAGAGCCAGCAGCTCCGCCATCATCACTGCTGGGAGCCTGACTCCACATCAGCCGCCGCCGGTGCCGCTAGATGCCCCTGAAGTGCAGCGTCGTGGGCCTGGGGACGCGGAGGGGCCGCAGAAGCCACCAACAGACCATCCTCCAGGGGCAGCTCTTCCTCCAGCTGACGATACCTTAGAGGGAAGGAGTTCATGTCATCCTAAACCATCTACCTCAGAAACCAAGGAGGGCACCCCCTCAGAGACCCAGGTACAGGGGGGACATATCCCGAATGCTTGCAGTGAGAGCACATCACGATCTTCCCATCCAGAGCCGGCTCTGAATGCAGCTTTGGTGTCGAAGGATGTCCTGAGTATGCCAGGAGCACAGTTAGGTCAGGGAAATGGAGAGCCCCAGCTGGAGCTGAAACACGCTCATCCCAGGGCTGTGCAGGAGTTAAAGTGGACCCAGGCAGGGTGTCTGGGATGTAACCAGGAAGAGACTATGTCACCCCTAGACAGGAAGGAGCCATGTGGGGAAGCACGGCGAGAAGCCACTGCTGCAGTGGGCGGCCTCCTGCACAGCAGCCTCCACCGTCCTGGGGTGGGGGGAGACAGCCACGAGGAGGAGAAGAGAGGAGTCCAGCGAGGGGGCCAGGACCCTCTGCAGACCACCCCCAGCCAGGGCCCTGCTTCCCTGGGTGTGGCTGATAATCAACCCCCTGGCACAATTTTACCAAGTGCAGGTAGGAAGTTGGGTGAAATGACATCCAGCAAGTTTTCGCCAGGTGACGGTCATGTGGCTTTCCTTCCTAATGATCTAGCTGACAGCAAGTCCTCAGAGGTACATGAGCAGAGGTGGCAGCTGGGCAGTGGGAACAAGGACAGTGCTTTGGTGTCAGATCCTTCTGCTGGAGAGAACAAAACTGAGGACTCTGAGCCCCCAGACCCTCAAAGCAGCAGCTCAGAAACAAGGGAAAGCAAAGAGATCACAACTGTTGCTGAAAGTAGGAACCTTCTAGAAAATACAGCTAAGACTGAGAGCGTCCCAGTGAAAGCAGATTCAGTTCTCAATACTCCAGCACCCCTCCATGCAGAGACGACTGTGAACATCACCCACCAGCCTCCAGCACCCAGTAGCAGTTTTCAGGACCTTGGCGTGTCCAGTGTGGATGTGGGGTCACCCTCAGCGGCCCCACCCCCCACCGACAGTGTGTGGTTGTTGAACACATCCCCGAAAGTGCCTGACAAGAACATCTGCCCCAGTGGGATCCCCAAGCCTGTCTTCATACATTCCAAGGACACAGCTTCCTCACAGGAAGGAATGGAGAACCGTCAGACTGAAAAAACAGAAGAGAGAGTAGAAACCAAGCCCATCATCATGCCCAAGCCCAAGCACGCGAGGCCCAAGATCATCACCTACATCAGGAGGAATCCCCAGGCCCTGGGCCAGGTGGACACCTCGCTGGTTCCTATGGGGCCTCCGTATGCCCCGCCCACGTGCAACATGCCTCTTCCCCAAGAGGAGAAGGTGGCAGCTGGAGGTGACCTTAAGCCATCTACCAGCCTCTATGAGAAATTCAAGCCGGACTTGCAGAAGCCAAGGGTCTTCAGTTCTGGATTGATGGTGTCTGGGATTAAGCCCCCAGGACATCATTTCAGTCAAATGAGTGAAAAGTTTTTGCAGGAGGTAAGAGGATATCATTGTGATATGATCTATAAGGTGAATGTTGTAAAGTTTGTTATATATTTTCAAAGAATCGTGAAAGCAAAATATCCTCTCTAAGCATATTGTAGATTTTCATGGATACACTTGTGCAGAAATGGATGTTTTGACCAGAGGAGATTGTCTAAAGAAATGAACATTTTTGACTAGAAGAGTTTGTTGGTCATGAGGAGCTGGACCCCACATCTAAGGATACCCGTTTAAATTTCACAAAGTATAATACATGAGAAATTAGATAAGTATACATTTAAATTGGCTTCCATGTTTAACTAAGTGAGTGTAATTCTTCTACAAGGCAGGTGGAAGGAAGAAAGAATCCAAAGTAAATATATTCTTCAAATTGATTTGACTTATCCTCTGATGGGGAGTATTTCCTTTTTGGGAGATCTCATACTCATAAACGTGAAGAACACAGTGAGGGAGGAGAAAATAATGTTAGGCATGAGCTTTTTGATTAGTAAAAATAATTACAGCAAACATTTAGTTGAGTGCCTACTGTGCACTGGACCCACGTAACATAATATATAGTTGTTTTCAGTCTTTGCTAATCCTTATAGTGATTCTCTGAAGGTTGGCGCTGCAGTTTTTGTCATAGTGTGGGTGAAGAAACAGGCTTGGACAGCTTTAAGCCACTCACCTGAGGCCATAAAACAGGCCTGTGCAGTCAGACCACACTGGGCTGCCCCTTTCAGTACCTGGGTGCTATAGTGAGTCATTCTCTAAGACCTTGGAACTCAGATTTGTCTCCTGAAGCCATCTCTTCATGGTGGCCAGGGTCAGGATGTAAACAAAAAAGTATATATGTCAGGCTCAGGGTCAGGATGTGATGCTGGGCTCTTCTCTGAGGTGGGGACGCTTCCTGAGAGGTCTCTGTGAGCCAGCCCTCCCCAGGGTGATCAGCTAAAAGGAAAGCTGGATCAGAGCATCCTTTCCCTGTCACCCTCGAGGGCTGCCCAGGTCACTTGGAAAGCAGATTGGAATCTGTGGGGTGGCTCAGTCTTGAGGATGTGCTCAGTGTGGCTCCGTTACCTACTCACCTTCCTCTCCGTCCACTCTCCCTGTCTCCCTCTGCTGCCTCAGGACCTCTGCACTGCCCTCTTCTTGGAATGTTCTTCTCCCAGTTATCCAAGTGGCTCTCTCCCTCACTTCCTTTAGGTCTGTACTGAAATGTCATCTCATTGGAGAGGACACTCACCTCCCCTCTGAGTGCACTTTCTCTGGTTTCTTTCTTCTTAGCACTTACCTCCACCTGACATGTGTACTTTTTTGTTTTTCCTACACTGACTCAAATGTAAACTCCCCGAGAGTGGGGATTTTTTTCAATTTTTTCTTCCGTGCTGTATTCCCAGAGTTTAGAATGGTGCTTGGCATAAATACGTGCTCAAAAAATGTTGAATTGGAGCTGAATTATGAAGCCCATGTATGTTGGATACCAAACAAGGCTAGAGGTAGAATGAGGTCAAAGCTGGATTCTAGCTTGATTGAATGTATTGACATATTTAAAGAATGTATTGAGTAAAGCAGAGGTTGTCAGATTTAGCACAGAGGAGAAGCCGAGTCCATTCTCAGCAGATGGACCAAGGCAATCACTGACTAGGTTCCTCAACAAGCTGACCGCGTGTGCTGCCCTGAGAAGGCCCTTAGCAACTGAGTCACACTGTCCTGAGCTGGCTCCCTCTGTTCTGATTCTGGGCCTGTCAGCAGCTGTGTGACTGTAACTGGCTTCCCACCTCACGTGTCTAGAGAGCAGGTGCTGACTGGAGAACTCCAGGGTCCAGTCTCGTTGGCAGAGCTTGGTCTCGCTGTGCAGGACTGCTTGTAAGTGGGCTTCTCACGTGGCAGCGTGCAGTGAGAGCACGTTCTGGCCAGGGGACACTCAAGTGTGGCCCTAGGCAGTGGTATCTCACTAAAAGTGGAGGAATTGCCATTCTGGTTTTACAAATCAGTGTCTGAGTTTGGTTAAGGAAAGTCATTCCCAAATTTCTAAACACTCATCCACCTGGGCCCCTGAGGCTCAGGGTCAGGATGTGATGCTGGGCTCTTCTCTGAGGCGGGGATGCTTTCCGAGAGGCCTCTGCGAGCCGACCCAGATACCAAACCTGGTTAAATAAGTGCATGAACCTTCTTCTTTCAAAGTATCACTGCAGAAATTCTGCAGAGAGACTCTAGATTCTCCTTTGCAAAAATACGCACATGAGGGAAAGTTGATTTGGAGATGCAGGCAAAAATCCTGTTATTGTCTGCAGTGCTTTCTCTGTGAACTCCTTTAGTTTTCTTCTGTATATTCCTTTTCTGTGTTGCTTCTGCTCCTAGCAGGAATACTTTTTTAATTACATGCATATTTTTCCCCAAACGATTTTCTCTCCTTTATCCTCTAGAGGCCACCTCAAGGCTCAAGGAAATGGGATCGTAAGGATTTTGGGTGGCTTTAGTAATTCTGAGGGGTTTGGAAAGACCCCATTGGTGTGGAGAGAGCATCTCAGCCTCATGCCAGCCACTGTCTGGGGACCGTTTTCTGCCATAATCAGAGCATCTGAGGCCCAGTCCCTTTCTTCAGGCTGCAAGATAGAGCAGGCAGCCCCAGTGATTGTGCCAGGGTAATGTTCGTGGTAACATTCTTTCATCAAGAGTGTGGAACACCTGGCCCTTGGCCCTTTCCTTCTACAGCTGCGACTTGATGTAACCAGTGAGTTCCCCTCCTGTGTTTGGGCTTGCTCAGTGCAGGGGGACAGGAAAGCCACCCTCCTCTGCCAGTGTGCCTGAACTCACCGCAGGTAGCTTTAGCCGGTGTCCAGGAAAAAGAACACATTTCTGACCAACAGAAATACTTTTTAGTTATAGAAGCCATATATTTTTTAATAAAATGGGAGAGTCTTAAAAATAAAAGTCCAAACCAGCTTCAGACTCTTCTGCCACTATTGACAGATCCCTGCGGATTAGGTAGCATGGTAGAAATGGAGAAATCAAGAGTAAGTGCTCTTGTGAAAGAGGGAGTCTCTTCTCAGTTGTCAGGAACAACATAGACATTTAAAGCTCCCAGAAGTGGCTTCAAATATCATCTGGGATAGTCATGCAGGGTGGTAGAATATGGTAACTTGTTTGGACTTCTCTCTGCTTTTGGCTCTCCCGAGGTCTCAGGGACACTCTCTCCTACTGACAGCTTGGGAACCCTTTTACATTTTGGTGAAGGGAGGAGGTGAAGAAGGGAGCAGAGGTGAGAGGACGGGAGAGGTAACATGTTTGCAGTGTACAGTTGTGTGGTTCAGGGCTGGTCTTCCTCCTCACTCCCTGGGACCTCCTCATCTTTGAAGGGAGCTGCATGAGGCAGGGTTCCCCAGAGAAACTGAACCAATAGGAGACAGGTGTGTGTGTGTGTGTGTGTGTGTGTGTGTGTGTGTGTGTGTGTGTGTGTGTGTGTGTGTGTGAGAGAGAGAGAGAGAGAGATCTGTACACACACACACACACACACACACACACACACACATACACACACACACACACACTCTCTCTCTCTCTCTCTCTCTCTCTCTCTCTCAGATGGACTCATTTTAAGGAATGGCTCATGTGATTGTGGAGGCTGGCAAGTCCAAAATCTGAGGGTAGGCTAGCAGCCTGGAGATGCAGGGAGGCTGTGTGCAGCGTGAGTCCCCATTTCCTCTTCTTCAGGCGAAGTCAGTCTGTTTTCATTAAGGACTTCCATTGATTGCACAAGGCCCACCTACACTGTGAAGGATAATCTAATCAAGGTTTACCGATTTAAATATCAATCTCATCTAAAAAATACCTTCACGGCAACGCCTAGAATAATGTTGACCAAATATCTGGGGACTGTGGCCCAGTCAAGTTGACACACAAGATCAACCATGCCAGGCACCCGCCTCCCTGCAGCTCTCCTGGGTGGCTTCTCAGCAAAGCCTCCACGTTTATCCTGTGTCCCCCCAGCACAAGATCCCACTGAAAACAGGACAAGGCAAAGAGGAAGAGGGACAGTGAAGTAAGAATTTTTTGTCTGTTACCTTGATTTTAGGAGTTTGTTTGAAATCAAAAGATTCTTTTGTATGCTTTCAAAGTTATTTCTTTAAAACCCTCCATTAGATAAGGAGGAGGAAAACCAGCAGCATTTGGGATTGATCCCTCTCTTTATGACTGTGCAGTGTTCCCTGTGGTGTTCTGTCAGCAAAGATGAAGGAAAAGAGTGTGGAGCTTTTTGTAGATTTCCTCATTTAATTAAAAATGCATAGTCTAAACATTTGAGGCATACTTTTCACAAAGAATTTGTTATCTTACCAGAAACAAATTATTCAACAAAGTGACAGGCATTGAAGTTACTGAAATGGTTAGTGTCATTGTTGAGTGGGTGGGTTTCAACTCCTGAAAACTATCCAGTTCCACAGAACTGAGTGATTACCGAGGTTAGCATATCACAGTCCTAAAAACCTGACAGATGTATTTGGAAATGGTATTAATTTCTTCATGAGAGAACCTGGTCAAAGCCATGAGTAATGATACCCCAAATTTAGAAACTAAGATAAAAACATAGAGGATATGGGATTATAAAAGAAAAGGCAGAGATTGATAGTAAGAGAGTAGGTGGAGAATGGTAAAAATTTTATTAGAGCACAGATGTAGAATGTTCTTTCACAGGAGTATAATTTGCCACAGCCAGAATATAGTCTATCTACTATAACAATCATGCATATTTTACAATGTGATTATGATAAAACTTTAAAGGCCTAATCTTTTGTTTCAGTAATGTCAGTCTTCAAGAGAACTTTGTATCTATTTCAACATTAAAAGGGTATTATATTAAGGCTTTATCTCTTCAACAGTTTGGATCAAAGCTTTATAGTCCTATTAAAGAATACTGTTAAATGCTTGTGATTCCTGAATAGATATGTTTGACACATGAAATGTATTGTGATTTTGAGCAGAGTTAATTAACAGATATATCTTTTTATACGTTGCCCCTAGTACTGTTTTTAAAAAATTTTTAAAGGAAAGAGACTATTTAGTTCTGTCTCTTTTTTCATATTTAATATGAAGAAACACTGATAAATATGAACAGACATTGTGAGTACAGAATTGCATATATAAAAGGTACGCACAAGTTGTATTCTAGTCCAGACTGTTAACTATATGAGAAAGTAACAGTAATGTTGTGTTGTTAAATTTAGGCAAGAATGGAAGCGTGATTCCTTTCTTTAATAAACATATTGACTTCAGCTATGTGTTGGACATTGTTCTAAGTGCTGTGAATTCAGAAGTTAGCAAGACTCTGCCCTAGAACTTCCATTCTAGTGCAGCTTGCTCAAACGTTCTTGGGGTCACCACCTTATTAGGGAGACAAGCAGAGGAGGTAAATCAGTGTCTGGTTTTTAATTATGTAAATGCACAGTAGAAGCCTGAAAACACACTTTCCATTAACTTCTCTATTTTTCCGAATAGACTTTTATCCCTTATTAATAATGCATATTTTATTTCCTAAGTAGCCTAGTAAACACTTTAATATAAATTGATAAAGTTTTTCTACTTCTTGTAATACAAGGTTATCATAAATATTGTGCCTTTTCTCCATAGGCATAATGAAACTTTCAGAATTTTATGGACATTTGCTACATTCTTTCTCTGCTTCGTTGACCTTATTTATAGATTGGCTACTCACTTAAATTCCAATGATTTTTTAACAATGAAATTAAAAATTCTTATAGAGCAAGTTCTTTTTTTTCAGTGAAATATAGATTCATAGGATATTAGAACTGGGAGACACCTGAGAGATCATCTAGTTGTATTATCGACTTAGAGATGAAGACACTGGGTCCCTGAGAAGGTAAGTGATCTAGCACCAAGCAACTCAGTGGTGCAGAGTGGTCCTTGTTTGAGCCTTGTTCTCCTGACCCTGTATAGTGCTCATACTATGATGTGAGGTTCTGATTAAGCTTTTGATCATTTGTCATAGGTTTCAGACCACTCTGGAAAAGAAGAATTTTGTTCTCCTCCATATACTCATTATGAAGTCCCTCCAACTTTCTATCGATCGGCCATGCTCCTTAAACCCCAGCTGGGATTAGGAGCAATGTCCCGTTTACCGTCTGCAAAGAGCAGGATTCTGATTGCAAGTCAGAGGTCTTCAGCGAGTGCCATCCACCCACCAGGACCCCTAGCAGCAGCTGCCAGTCTCTACAGTTCCGATCCTTCAGGTAACCCACCCTGCAACTGCTGCCTTTTCCTGCTGTGCATTCAAATAGTAATCATATAACATGGAGAACACTAAGATATGAATGCCTCTCGGTCTTTAAGAGGAGATACAGACATTTGTAAGAACTCATCTGTCTGCAGCTGTCATCCTCCATGTACCTTCATAATAGTGGCCCTTGTTACCACCTTCTGGCTTCTTGTAGTTTTTCCCTGTAGATCAGGGTTCAGCAGACGTTTTCTGTCAAGGGCCAGATAGTAAGTACTTTAGAGTTTAGGGGTCATAAGAGTCTGTGTCATAACCACTCAACTCAGCCATGTGGCATGAGAGCAGCCACAGTCAGTATGGGAATGAATGGGAGCGTTCCAAATGCAACTTCATTTGCCAAGACAGGTGCAGCGCTGGGTCAGGCCACAGGCGGTCGTTTTTCAGAGAGATCTTCCTACGGTATAGCACTGGCCACTTCACTCCTTCCTTCTGTTCACAAGTCTTGAATACCACATATTTGCCTGCACAGTGGCCCTGTCACCTTCCCCAGACCTCTGCTCCTGCTTTGTAGCAGTGGCTGGTGTCATCGCTGTTGTCCCCTGTACTTCCTTGCTCTCTTCCCCCACCCTCTGCTCTTGTGGTTTCCTTCAGGATTTACATGTTATTTTACTATAGAAATAATACATACCCATCATAAAAAATTTGAATATAGACACATATGAAGAAGAAACTAATAATACTTTTAGCACCTAGCTATTGTAGATATTATGGAGTATTTTCTCCCAGTGTATTTTTTTCTGTGCATTTTTCAATAGTTGAAATAACACTGAATATAAGTTTTTTTTCCCACTAATATCATATTGTAGGCATTTCCTATGCCATTAAGATATTTCAGAAATATTTTGATGGCGTATAATATTCTGTTTTGTTCATGTATTCATTTATTCAACAGATTTTGGATGCTTATTATATACCAGAAGTTGTAAATTGAGGACTAAACCATGAACAAAACACAGAGAGCTTTTGCCTTCATGTAGCTTACAGTCTAATGGATGGAATAGATAATTTAAAAAAAGGAGCACAAAAATATATAATTGTAAGTCTAACACATATTACAAAAGCAAGGCACATAATATTTTGAGAAATTTTAACCAGAAGAGTAATATGCATGGGACAGAGGTGCTCTAGGGACAGCCTCTCTGAGGAAGTGGGAAGAGTGGGTGGCCATGGGGAAAAATATCACATTTAACTATTTATTTAACCATTTAACCATTTCACATTCTCCAACTAGGGGCGATTGGGTTCTGCTTATTTTACATTCTTTTAAATAATGCTGCAATTTTCATTTTTGTATTTAATTATTTGTCTTTATTCATATTATTTTCTTGGGATAGATCATGGGAAATGTAATTAATTATTGGATAAAAGCATATCCTAACTTTATTTTTTGCAGCCAAGTACTTTTCTAGAAAACTTGTAACACTTGTTTGCAGACTAGTGTTTGAGACTGGCTCTGGCCAGTATTGAGTATTACCATTATTGCTGTTGTTTTTGTTACTGCATTTCTTTTATTATTATTTGAGGAGAACTTTTTTCATTTGTTTGCCATTATATTACTTTATAAGTTGTCATCACTCGGCTAATTATTGATGGTCTTAATGTTTTTTGTTTTTCTTTTGGCAAGCACTTTTATAAAAAAACATTCTTTTTTGATGGTTTCCATGATATATGTATATTGTGATAGACCTTTCTGCGGTTGTGAGAGCTCTTACAAGTCAGTTATGTGATTCTGTCCCTCACTCAGCAGTGGTGTCTGTGGGACTGAGGGTCTGTCAGACTGTTCTAGGTGTGCAGGTTAAAGGAGTGAAAACAAAATCCTTTCTCCAATGGAACTTAAATTTTAAAATGGAGGTCAGACTTTTTAAAACAGTAAGTAAATAAATTACATGGTCTATTGGGAGAAATAAGTAGTATTGAAGAAAATGAAACATTAGAGAAGGTGAATAGAATGTCTGAGACAAAAAGGAGGGTGAGTACAACTTTAAATAGGGTGATTAGAAAAGATCTCCTGAGAAGATGACCTTTAAACTAATCCCCAAAGGAAGTGAGGGAGGGAGCCGCGTGGATATCTGGGGTAGAGCATTCCAGGCAGAGGGAGGAGCCAGTGCAAAGGCCCTGAGGTGGCAAGAAGGACAGGGAGGTGGAGCAGAGCAAGTAGTGGGGAGGGTATATGGAATGAGAATAGAGAGCGGATTGGTTTGGGGAGTGGGTTGGGGGTTGCATAAGGCCTAAGTGCCAGTGTAGATATTTGACTCTTACTCTAAGTGAGAAACAAAACTATTGGAGGGTTTGGAACTGGAGTGACATGATTCATCTTTTGTGTAAATGGATCTGTCTGACTCCCATGTTGAGACCAGACCCTAAGGGATGAAGGCTGAAGCAGGAAGAATAGTCAGGAGGTGATACAGTGATCTAGGTGAGAGAGGGTAGTTGGACCATCAGTGATGAGAGACAGTGAGAAGGTGGAACTAAAAGGAGTTCCTGACTGGATGTGGGCAGGGAGAGAAACAGAGCAATGGCAGATGACCCCATGGTTTTGGCCTGAGCAACTGGAAGTACAGAGTCGCTGTGTAGAGAGGTGGGGAGAATCGGGTGCAAGGGCAGGTGAGAGGGGAGAGAAGCAAGTCTACAAGAGCAGGTGATAGGTGGGGAGAAGCAAGTCTACAAGGGCAGGTAATAGGGGAGAGAAGCAAGTCTACAAGGGCAGGTGAGAGGGGAGAGAAGCAAGTCTACAAGGGCAGGTGAGAGGGGAGAGAAGCAAGTCTACAAGGGCAGGTGAGAGGGGAGAGAAGCAAATCTACAAGGGCAGGTGAGAGGGGAGAGAAGCAAATCTACAAGGGCAGGTGAGAGGGGAGAGAAGCAAGTCTACAAGGGCAGGTGAGAGGGGAGAGAAGCAAGTCTACAAGGGCAGGTGAGAGGGGAGAGAAGCATGTCTACAAGGGCAGGTGAGAGGTGGGGAGAGCATGTCTACAAGGGCAGGTGAGAGGTGGGGAGAGCGGGTCTACAAGGGCAGGTGAGAGGTGGGGAGAGCCGATCTACAAGGGCAGGTGAGAAGTGGGGAGAGCGGGTCTACAAGGGCAGGTGAGAGGGCAGAGAAGCATGTCTACAAGGGCAGGTGAGAGGTGTGGAGAGAAGCATGTCTACAAGGGCAGGTGAGAGGTGGGGAGAGTGGGTCTACAAGGGCAGGTGAGAGGTAGGGAGAGCGGTTCTACAAGGGCAGGTGAGAGGTGGGGAGAGCGGGTCTAAGAGGGCAGGTGAGAGCTTAGTTAGGACAGGTGAAGGTTGAAATGCCATTGGTCATCCTGCAGGATTAAGCATCAGATCTGCGGAATCAGAGTGCAGAGGACAGAACCTGACAGGAGATATGATGGTGTTAGTCATGGCAGGTAGATGGTATTAAAGCCAGGACACTTGCCTGCTGGATGGCTGTTGCTTCACCTTCATTGTTAAGTTGTGAATCTGATGTGAACTTGAATTGTGTGCCTTTGGAACAGTATGATGTGACAAATGTTAATAGTTATACTTTATGCAAAAAATGTGGAGAAAGTTCAAAACCCTAAAGATAACTTAGTTGGGATTTGTCTTGTGACAGCCAATGATTTGAAAATATACCACTTGCATAAAAACACCACTACCCAGTAGAGGTGGCAGATTGAGCCCTTCAGAGGCCAGCTTATTTGTAGTCACACATTTGTGATAATGGTGTCCCTTTGTCATCATTTCAGTCCTTAGAAGTACACATGAGGGGCTCCCCCTCCCCTACGCCTTCAGGAACCCAACTCTTTTTCTTGGGCTTCTGGGTGTCTTAATTTAGAGAACGATGTATGTTTTCATGGGTGATCATTGGAGACCTAGCAAAGCTGTTGACACTGATGGTGTCACTCCTACAGGACACAGAAAATGTCAGATCTCTCCTTAGCACTGTTGGGAGGTTCTTACTCTGGAGATTGGGGGGCTTTACAGGCAGATGATTCAGCTCCCACTGGCTCCTGGCACTGGGGCCAAGCCGGGGGCCGGCTTCTGCTTGTCTGGCTCCTGGCTGGTCCCAGGCAGCAGTCTTCCCCGATCTTGGACAATTTTGCTAGAGTCTCCGAAGCTTCCAGCACCTGCTCTGGCAGTGCACCCCGCTCATTCACTGCTTTTCTTTCTGCAGGAATCCTGCATTTTTCTTCATGTTTTCTTCAGTGATATTCCCCTTCTCCTTAAACACGATTTTCTTTTTATTTCACAATAGAGTTTACATGGTCCACTCAGTGCTGAGCCTAAGTCATTATCCACCAAAAACTATGAATAGTTTCCCTTAACTTGAGAGCTTAGGAGGACTTACCTTTCAAACTCCCAGGAAATGAAGGGAAATATCTGCATACCATCTTTCTGGAGGAACAAAGAAAAAGAAAAACCAAGCGGCTAAGATTCCATGTGGAAGCGGTCCGACTGCTCATTTCCTGTCATGCCTTCCTGTGGAACATTTTTTTGAGGCCTCTCTCATTTCGTTCCTTTACTCTAAGAAATCTTCCAGCAGAGGAGAGTGAGGTTCACCCAAGAATTCAGGAAGTTGTGGAAAAAAAGGAAAACTCATTCATTTGTTCTATAATCATTTATTGTATATTTACTACGTGTAGGCCGAATCACAAAAGTGAATGTGGACAGATTTGGTTGAGTTAATACTAACTTCCCTGTGTTTTTTTTTTTTTTTTAAATTTTATTTATTTATTTATTTATTTTTATTTTTATTTTTGACCGGTAAGGGGCTTGCAACCCTCGGCACGGTGTTGTCTGCACCACGCTCAGCCAGTGAGTGCACCGGCCATCCCTATATAGGATCCGAACCTGCGGCCTTGGCGCTATCAGCACCGCACTCTCCAGAGTGAGCCACGGAGCCAGCCCCCTGTGTTTTTAAGTACTCAGTCCAGTCACTAAGAAAAGCATCAAGACTTGATAGATTGATGATGGAAGGGCATGAAGAATCAATTTTAAAATAAGAAAGTATAATTGGTAAATAAATACAAGTCTAAAATCCCAAATCTGCAATTCAGAAATTCAAAAATCTTGAATTTAACTTATATAACTCTCTAACAACACGCCTTAACCGTATTAACACTTACACAGCAAATTGCATGAATATTCACACTAAACAGGATAAATAAAAATACAAATATTCATGTTGGTTCAAGTCAGATATTGCCATCAAATGAGTTATAAAAACCTGTCAGTTTCATAGATTTTTGAATTTCTGAATTGCAGATTTGGGATTTTAGGCTTGTATTTTGCTTACCAGAATTTAGCTGTCTCCACATAAGGACTGTGCTGGTGTACTGGTGCCAGGAGGCCCTGAGGGTATTGTGGGGACTTAGAGCTTTAGGGAGTCTGAAGTTTATGTGCCTCTGGAAAGCTGGCAGGATTGTTGCTGTGGAGCCATCACTCTTATGCCAAATATCATCTCCACAAACTGAGTCCTTTGGCTGAGATGCTTAGCAAAGAATTTACTGATGAACCATTAAGGGAGTCTTCAGGACTGTTCTCTTATCTCTTTTTAAGATCCCTAGTTTTCTCCTTAAGATGATTTTCAGATAGTGGAATTAAGAAGTCTTGGCCATTATCTTTTCTCAGAAGTCTCCCCCTAAAACAATAGAACTATGTAAACAGTCTAACAAATCTAGAAACATCTGTGTATCTAAACCATAGTAATGGAGGAAGGGCCGTCAAATGCAGAAAACACCTGCAGAGGATGCCTTCAGCTGCAGGTCTCAGGACGGGACAGAGCAGGGGCTCAGCCTGGGCCAGGCTGGGAATCCTGGGTTGGAGCTATGGGGCAGGGTAGCTGGGCAGGAGACCAGAGCGTGCGTGGCCCTGGTTCTCACTGCAGAACAGCAGGGAGGCAGGGCTGAATAAGCAAACACACCTTTAGAAAAAGCAGTCTGTGAGGTTGGGTGTCAGGGCTGTCTAAAATGCAGGCAGCCCTACAGCTGCCAAATTTATTTGTCTGGAGAGAAGCATAGGTTGAAATGAGAGCCTGTGCCTCACACACACCCTCTCAGGCCCTAAGTGGAAGTAGCAAGAGTTCCTTCCAGATTGTGCCTTCCTGCATGAACTCATGCAAATAGCTAGACAGGAAGAACTGCCTCATGAGAAGGTGAGTGAAGATCAAAATCTCCACTCCCCACCTGCACACACTTACTAGTCCCCAGCTCAGGGGCCTGGGTCCCCAGGAAACCCCCAAAAGTTTTCTTTCTCTGTTTCTTTCCTTTTCTCTTATATACTCTCATTACCATAACATTTAATGGTTCAAAATGAGGTGCAGAGACTGGGTCTCTCCCTTAAGCAGCTCCTGGGCCCCAGATGGACGAGTCTCTCAGCACAATCTTTTTAAGAAGCTCTTTTCAGCTACCAAGAGAATAATAACACTCACTGTTTCTTAATAAAGCAACTGATTCAATTCCTAACAACTCTCAACATCTCATTCCCTTTTCTCTCCTCATCTCTCATATCCTACAACTTTTTTGGAGCCGCTCTTTTTCTCCCTGATTCTCAAATATCTTCCAGAAATGCTCCCAATTTCCGCTGACACCCACCCCAGGCACGCCATCAGCATCTTCCATCTTCCCTTCCCCGTACCCAACCTCACCACCACTGGACTGGAGTAACCACCAGACCTTCTGCTCTGGTTCCACCCATGTCCTGTGTTCCCTCAGATCAAGGACTGGGGAGCTCTGGACTTTCTGACTCATATGTTGAAAATCTTTGGGTAAAAGGCATGTTGTTTCCTTTTGGACTTTCTCTCATCTTCTCATAAGGTGAGGTCTTCCTGTCTAGCTGTTTACACAAGAAGTATGTTCCAGGCAGAGGAAACATCACATACAAAAGCCCTGAGATAGGACTGAGCCTGGATTGGCTGGAGTAAGTGGAGTTTGGATTTTAAGTTAAGTTTGATGAGAAGCCTGAAAGTTTTAAACTTCATCTGATTTGTTTTATAATGACCATCCTGGGTTGTCTGCAGAATAGAAGAGTTAAGAGTGGAAGCAGGGAGACCAGCAAGGAGCTGTTAGAGTGCAGGTGAGGGATACTGACAACTGGTTGGGTAGAGAAAGAGGGGGATGGAATTGCTGGGATATATTTTGGAGGTAGAACCAATAGGATTGGATGTTGAGGGTGGGCGATGTGGAAAGAGAGGAATCAATGTGACTTCTAGGATTTTGGCTTGAGCAACTGGATGGATGGTGATGCCATTGATTAATGTAGGTTGAGTCACCAGGGGAGTGAAGGAGAGATTAGGCCTGGGAGGAAATGCAAATAGTTCTGTTTTGGAAATTCTATTGGTCCTTTCACAGAGGTAGTTAGATATATGAGTCAGAGGTTCTAGGAGGGGTTGGGGCTGGAGATTGAAATTTGAGGCTCACCAGATGCTATCTAATATTAGGGGAGCACAGCTGGAGAAGGGAAGGCATCCCAGTGTGGCTCCTACAACATTTTAACATTTAGAGATCTAGCAGAGAAGACTGGGAAGCAGCAGCCAATGTAGAAGGTAGAAAACCAGAAGAGTGTGGTACCCTGGATCCATGAGAAAAAGTACCTAAAAGATGCAAGGAGTGGTCAATAATTTTGAACACCACTGAGGAACTGTGTAGTTCAAGGGCAGAGAAAGGATCAGTGAACTTGGCAGCATGGAAGGCACTGATTATCTTTTTAAGAGCAATTTAAGTGGAGCAATGGGGTCAAAAGCCTCATTAGCCAGGAAAAAGGAAGTTGATACGCCCGTGTAGCAACTCGAGCGTATGGATGTAAGAAGCAAATAGCAAAAATGATCCGACAAGACTCATAGTTCTTTTATGAGCTCATACACTCATTTTCATTTTGGGGAATGAGAATGATTCTGTTAGACGGTCAGGATTGCTGAGAAATGCTTGTGGTAATTTGGGATGCTTGTGCTAATGTGCAGAATTTCCTTGAAAAATGCCTCTATAGACTGTGATCCAAACAGACACAGAACTGTCAGCTATATTCAAATGGATCACAAAAAAACCCTATTAATTTTTCAGGTAAATTAATACTTTTATGTTATTGCTGTTCATATGCAAAATATAACCTGCAGTCATTTCTCCAGGTCTATTTGCTCAGCTTTTAGGAAATCAAAACAGCTGGAAAAGAAAAGCCTCGATAAGGAAGGAAAATAAAAATGACCTAGGCAAAAATGAACAAAGAATCTCAATGGCTTACTGCCACAGAATTTCAGAGGATAAATAAAAGTTAGGTAAACTGTTGTCCCAAACAATGAAAAATGCCTATTTCCAGGGTGTGGGGAGAAGTTGCTCTGACATGCCTTAGTGAAAGTAATGACTTGTTTTAAGGCTGAGCCTGTATACAGAATCATTTTGACAACTTAAGTGTGATAATGATGAAGGTGATAATTCGTTGTAACCATGCAGAGTGATTATTATATAAAACAATATATTATGTAATCTGAAAACAACCCTATGAGATAGTGTTTTTGTTTGTTTTTTTACTCTATGTTTCACAGATAGGGAAGTTGTTTTATAGATGAGGGTCAGGTTGACCAAGTAACATTCATATGATCACAAACCTAGTCATTCAGAGTAGTATCCAAAAGGAAATCTGTGTGGTTATTAAGTTATGTTAGTAATCAGCAGAATGACAGAGCCTTGCCATTCAGCTGCAACTGGAGGGCCCAATTCACTCTTTCCTTTGGGCAAGTAGGTAGAATCCAGTTTTGGAAGGTTTGCAAATCAAAACCAAACCTAGACAAATGTATATACCTTTGTACCCATGATGAAGGTACAGAAACTTTCCATAATCCCCCAAGTTACCCTTTTGCTCTTTACCAGGCAATCCCCCCTCCCATTGTCCCACCCCAGACAAATACTGATCTTCTATCACTGCAGACTGTGTTTTCTAGACTTTCATATAAATGGAATCACACAGAGTGTCCTCTTCCCATATCTGGCATCTACAACTCGGTGTAATGTTTTTGATATCCCCCCATGTTGCTACCTGTACCTGCAGCTCATTCCTTTTATTGCTGAGTATCGTATGGATGGATATACCACAATTAGATTATCCATTCACCTGCTGAGGGACTTCTGGGTTATTTTCAGTTTTTGGCTATAACAAATGAAGGTGCTATGAATGTTCACATACAGGTCTTTTTGTGGACATATGGTTTCATTTCTGTTGGGCAATTACCTAGTTTTGTTAGTCTTTTTAATATTAGCCATTCTAGTTAGCGTGCAGTGATATCTCATTATAGTTTTAATTTGCATTTCTCTAATGACTAACGAAGTTGGATATCTTATTATGTGTTTCTTTGTATTCATATTTCTTCTTTGGTGAAATGTGTGTTCAATTCCTGTGACTATTTTAAAAATCTGGTTGTTTTTCTTATTATTCAGCTGAAAGAGGTCTTTATGTATTCTGAATACAAGTTTTCATGTAGATATATCTTGAAAATATTTCCATATAGTTTGTCTTGACTTTTCATTTCTTAACAGTGTCTTTCAAAGAGTGCACTTTTAATTTTGATAAATTCCAGCTTATAAAATGTTTTATTTATGATGTGTGATTTTTTGTTTCCTAAGAAACTTTGTTCAACTCAAGGTCTAAAGATTTTTGTTCTGTATTTTACAGAAGTTTCATAGTTTTATGTTTAGGCATATGGTCCATTTTGAGTTAATTTTTGTTGTAGTGTGAGGTATGGATTAATGATCTCTCTCTCTCTCTCTCTTATTTTTTGCATATAACTGCTCAATTGTTTCAACACCATTTCTTGAAAATACTGTCCTTTTTCTGTAAAAATCAGCTGACTCTATGCTGTTCCATTGATCTACATGTCTCTCTTTATGCCAACGCCACACTCTTTTGAATACTATAAATCTGTAGTAAATCAGGGAATATAAATCCTGCAGCGTGTTTTTCTTTTTGAAAATTGGCTATTCTAGATCATCTGAATTTTCATACATATTTTAGAATCAGCTTGTTAAGTTTTAAAATTATACTTGCTGTGATTTTGATTTGGATATCATTGGATTTATGAATTAATTCAACATTAAGATTTCCAATCCATGAACATAATATAACTCTCAATTTATTTAGGACTTTTCAAATTTCTGTCAGTAGGATTTACTATGTAAGTGTAATGTAGAGATTTTGTGCATTTAAATAATCCCTATGTATTCATAGAAGCATTGTTAACTGTAGTCAAGAAGAGGAAGATACTAAATATCTATGAATAAACAAAATGTGGTATATACATACAATGGAATATTATTCAGCCTTAAAAAGGAAGGAAATTCTGACACATGCTGCAACATGGATGAACTTTGAAAACATCATGTTGAGTAAAATAAGCCAGTCACAGAAGGATAGATACTGCATGATTTCATGTTGGTAGTATTGTTCAAGTCCTCCATGTCTTTATTATTTTTTTTAACTTGTTCTATAAATTACTTAGAGAGGATTGGTAAAATTTATAAATTTAAATGTGGATTTTAAAAATTCTTTCAGTTATATCAGTTTTTGCTTCACATTTTAAAGGCCTGTTATTAGATGCATAAACTCATTTGGGATTTTGATGTCTTCTTATTGAATTCACCACTATACAAACAGGCTCATTATATTTCATGAGATTTTAAAATGTGAAAAAATATTTTTTATTTTTACCTGCATATTTTACTGTTTGTGTTTCTCTTCATTCTATTTTTTGATTCATATCTGGTATCATTCTTCGTCTGCTTGAAGAGCTTTCTTTAACATTTCTTGATGTACAGGATTCTAGCATTGAACTATTTCATTATTTTTAAGTCTATAAAAGTTTTTATTTTACCTTCATCTAAAAAATATTTTCACTAAGTGTAGAAATCTAAGTTGATAGTTTTTTCCCAACACTTTGAGGATTTCATTCCATTGTCCTTTGGCTTGCATAGTTTCTGATAAGATGTCTGTCATATTTCTCTTTTGGGTTTTTTGACACATTCTTTTTTTTTTTAATTATTGCTGTATTTCTTTGTCTGTGTTTTTAAGATGTTCTTCTTATCACTGGTTTTCAACAATTTGATTGTCATGTACTTTGGGTTGGTGTTCTTTATGTTTATTTGTTGCTTTGTGTTGCTTCGCCCACACAGATTTGTCACCCTACTTCCCCTGGGTGTCAGAGATGCAAAGGGTTACTCAAAGCCCGTCTCTTCTGAGCAGTGAGAGGCCCTGAAGTGGTTAATCTCCCTTGGGAATGCTCTATCGAGGGGCATCCCTTCCTCCGGAAATTAACCCTGAATTGGTGTTCTCTTCCTGCATTTATTTTCCAGACCAGGAAGTTACAGGAAGAGAACATAGGTGGGATTATAGTTTAACCATATAGGCTGGTAACTTTAAATGAAACAAGCCAGACGACATTCCAGTAAGGCAATTAAGTGATCTTACAGCAATTTCTCAGTATCTTTGCATAACAATCAGTAACTAGTCTGTCCTTGAGCCAGCAACCTTGCTGTGCCACAAATCTTTATCTTACACCAGAGACTTGATAGCCTGAGGAAAATTTCCAATCATCCGCAAGGTCAATATTTGAACCTGCAAGGCTTTGGAAGACCAGGCCCTGAGAAGTACATATGCTTTATAGTATATTCCACATTTATTCTGTTTGGTGCTCATTATGTTTCTTTGATATGTGGATTTATAGTTAATATCAAATGTGGACATTTTTGATATTATTTTTTCAAATACTTTTTCTATTTTTATTGTCAGCATATATGTTACCTTTATAAGTCACTAAGGCTCTGTTAATTTATTTTCAGTCATTTTTTCTCCATGCTTTTTTGTTTATGGTTTCTGTTACTGTGTCTTCAAGTTCACTGATCTTTTCTTCTTCAGCCTCTAATCTAACCCTAATTTCATCCAGTCCATCTTTTCATTCCAGATATTGTATATGTCCACTTTAGACATTACAACTGTGTTTTTAAAGTATATAGTTTGCTTCTCTCCTAATAATGCTTAGGTTTAGGTCTACATCTTTGATTCTGTTTATCATAACTTTAAAAATCCTTTTCTGTTATCCCATCATCTCTGTCATTCTTTAGTCTGTTTCTATTGATAGGTTTTTCTCTTTTTATGAGTCACGTTCTTTTGTTTCTTTTTATTTCTAGTAATTTTTATTGGATACTGGACATTGTGAATTTTACCTTGTTTGGTGCTGCATTTTGTTCTGTTTCCTTAAAGAAAATTGAACTTATTCTGGCAGGCAGTTTAGTTACTTAATGATTAGTTTGATCCTTTTAAAGCTTATTTTAAGTTCTTTTAGAGTATTATAAGATAACCTTTATTCTAGAGATAATTTCCAGAGTCTTTGTTGAATACCTGTGTATTCAACAAGGTCTCCTCATTTAGGCTATAGGGAAGTTAAAGAATTCCCAGCTTATGTGAGTTCTGAGAATTGTTTTTCTTATGTTTAGTGATTGTTTCCTCAGAATTTGTTCTCACTTAGTCTTGTGGTGTTTCTAATGTTTTTGTGCACAGATTGGTATTCATCTAAAGGCTTAAGAGGATTCTCATGCAGATTTCTGGATAATTTTTTCTGCACATCTGCCTCCTCTCTGCTCCACACATTCTAGCTGTCTTCATCTGCCTAAACTTTGATCTCTGTATCTTCAACTTACCGTGATGGACAACCTTTGTTTGAGTTTCTCCTTCCTGTCCTGTAGCCTGAAAACTGGCAATGATAGGGCTCACCTTGTTTGTTTTCCTCCTCTGAAGATCATAGCACTGCACTGGCTATTGTACAGTTTCTGAAAACATTAGTTTTATATATTTTGTTTGTTTTTTCTAACTGTTCACAGCAATTTCCATGTCTGTTCATTCTTCATGGGAAGAACTTCTCTTACATATTCACCAAAGGTTGTCATCATCATAAGGTTGTTTGTCGTATCTAATAAAAACTTTCCCTTTTGTGTTTACGCTTTTACTTCCAGACTATTTAGTGGTTATTTTGTTTTGTTTTATTGTTTTAAGAGTACCTTTAAATGTATTTCTATATGGTTGTATTTATGTGTTTAACTGGTACAACATTTTCAACAGGTTAGGATTCCCTATAGCTCTTACTTTGATTATTCTCATATCTTTATTTTACATGGTCACTCAAAGCTCTGAGCGTCATCATATTGGCAAATGAGAACTGGAGATAGGAATAGCCCTTAATGCTATACTCTGTGATTTAGCATTTACATATTTCCAACCCTAAGTGATTTCCTTTATTCTGAATTCTAAGACCTGGTTTGATATGTAAATTACATCCATACATTTCTTTAGTTATCAGGTTGGAAACCTCTTAGGTCTCTAATATGCCACTAAGTTGTGACTTAGATGTTGGGAAGAATTCTTGATGTTTCCACTCCTGTGTTGGTTCTGCAGGTACCACTAGGTGTGCTGTGGCCTTAAAGTGGCCTAAAAGAACCGGGAGTGTAGTAAATACATGCTATCTCACAATGAAGAGTCTCCTAGAGTTTTCATGTCATAAATTAATATTTCCTAAGACCCTTAAGTCTTATAGATCTTGATATGACTATATTGTCTGAAGGATAAATGAAGTCTAAGCACTTCATTGCTTACATCATTTGTGTGTTTTTTAATCTAGGGCTTTTTGACCTCACAGTCATGCTTAAAACTATGAGGTTTTACTGTCATCAGGCATGGGTGTGAAGCTCAAGATACTGTTTTCTGAAAGTACAGCAGTACGGCTACCTCCTTTTACGTGGGCATAAAATCTGTTTTAGTGAAACCTAAGATCACATATAAAGATAATTTGTTGTTAGATTACTCACTTGTGAGGAGTAAAAAGGCAGTGGTTTTCTGCACTGCCTTTTTAGTAGATTTATATATATTTCATGTTCTTTCTTGAGAAAAACATCTCTAATGGCTTAAAACATTACCTAAAAAATGTTAACTGATACAATGTGCAGAATGTCAGGATGTAATTTGTGCATATGGTAAATGCACCTAAAATAAATATACCCAGTGTTACTGAAAGCATGATGTTTTTGTGTCAGACAATGCAACCTGAGATAACTGTAATATTTTTGGATAGGAGCAGTTGAAGCATCAAAATAGACATTTTTAAAGAAATAGATGAGAGCACTGCCTTCTATAAATAAGCAGAGAAATTCAATCAGATAAGAAAAGTTTAAAAGAATTTTTCTCAACTTGCATACAGTTTTGTTATGAATTCTGCTGATTAAAATAAATCTTATCTTGGAGTTTGACACACTATGTAAACTTTCCTCTTTGATAATTTTTAAAAAACAGTAACGTGAATCCTCCCAAGTTTTGAAATGTAGACAATGAATTTTTTTAATCATATCTTGAAGAGCAAGTAAACTTGATTAGAGCAATATATACAGGCACAGTCTGAATGGCCGTGATAAATGTGAGAAATATGGCAACGTGTAAGCATCTGCTCAATATTTCTGGTATAAGAATTCTAAAATTATGATGTTATTTTTCCCTATGGCTTTTGCCTTTCTGGTACCAAAGCATGGAATAATCCTGAATCTTCTGATTTGCATTAAAAGACTACTTGCAATTTTCAGTTAACTTAAGTGGCTCTGAAGGATGTGTATGAAATCGTATGGGTAACCCCCCAACAGTAGCAGGGCCTTTTCTGCCTCATCACATTCTAGCAGAGCTCAGTGATAGAAAGAATGAGATCTGGGGATGCTTGGATTCATTGAGTAAACCTGCTGCTAGCGTTGGCTCTGTGAAAGCACTGGGATGTGTTGTGCGAAGGTGTTATTAGAGTGGGGAGAATGTTAGGGGAAGCTTGTCCTGTATTGGAGAGTATGAGAAGGGCCTCATAGAAGGGTGACTTGCGAGCTGGGCCTGGAAGAATTCATTGGATGGACAAAGTGAAACAGCAAAGTTTATGCAGGAAGAACATGGCAGAGTTGGGGAAGTTTTTGGCTTCTTTAGGAAACAGGAACCAGTTTTATGGGTGGGTGTAGGGTTGGTGGGTTGGGTGTCCCTGGAAACAAAGCTAGATGGGTAGGTTGGGGCCAGATTGCAAATGGATTTCAGTGCCAGGCTAAGTTTGGAGGTTTTTTGATGTTTGTTTTTGTTTTGGGTAGAGAATTGGAAACGCTTATATTTTTAAGTAGAGGATTGACAGAATTGCATATTTTGAAGAAATAGTTATGAGCAGCAATACGGATAAGTAAGAGTAGGGAGGCCAGTGAGGAAACTGCTATAGTGGTGTAAGGCTGAGATAATAATGTTTTGACTCTTTTTGTATTTTCCAGATTTTTGTAATGCCACATATTGCTTTGTGATCACCGTACTTTTTATGTTGAGGGTGCACACTAGAAGTCAGGAGGAGCACATGGAAAGGCTGTGTCATTCATTCGCCAATCCTGGTGCTCTGAGGCTCATCCCATATTCTCTACTTACTAGTTCCTCAATCTACACCCCTCTGAGACTCAGTCTCTTCATCTTTAAAATGAGTATAATAACAGAACCTGAAACATTCAACTGTTGAGAGGATTGACTGGAAGCTTAGTGCAGTGCCTGGCATTCAGAATGTATCAACAAATCAAACCGCCTCACCTGACCTCCAAGGCCTCAAGGCCAGGTCTACTCCTGCTTTCTCCTTAAAGCCTATCTGCACCTCTTTCCCTCTTCTTACCGCTTATAACCCATAGTGGCCTTCATTTGGCTGTTCAAGTATGCCAAGCTCTTTCTGACATAAGGGCCTTCGTATTCACCATGCCTTCTAGAATGTACTTCCTCTTACAGCACTCCCCAAGGCTGTCTCTGTCTCCTCCTTTAGGATTCATCATAAATGTCTATGCCTTGGGGAGATAGGCTATCCTGATCAACCTCTCTACAATGACCCCTTCTCAACTGGATACTTTGTAACACATTATCCTGTTTGTATCCTTTACTGTCCTTATCGTGGTCTGTGATTATCTTATTTTGCTATTATACATTTATTATTTCTTGCCCTACTGCAATGTATAGTCTATGAGAAGAAAGGGATTTAAAACATCGATATCTGTTGAATAAATGTTAATAATAGCAGCACAGCAGTAGTAGTTACTGTGCTTTTAAAAATCATTATCAAGAAGTGATTATCCTGTGATGTTTTGGAGGAAGGATGGGCAAATAAAAGTATGGATAGTAAATATTTTAAGCTTTACAGTTTCTGTTGCAACTACTCAACTCTGCTATTGTGGTACAAAAGCAGCCACAGACAATTTGTCAATGAATGAGCACAGCTGTGTTCTGGTAAAACTCCTTTTACAGACACAAGTGGCTAGTCTGTGAGCTGTAGTTTGCTGAATGACCACTGCTTTAGAGGATCACCAACCTTTGAAATGATCAGATTCATTCTTTTATTCCTTTATTCAATGTAGTATTCATTCACAGGTTTTATGAGGACCTAATGGGGCCGGGTGGTGGTCCATGTTTTCAAGATGCACCGATTAAATATGCAGTCCATGACTTTGCAGGGAGACAAAGAGATAAATCAGTAATTACAAGGTGAAGAGATAAGTACTTGGTAGAGATGTGTGTAGAATGTGCTTGTGGAGGGATGCCCAATACAGCGTGGGTAGAGAGTGGCTCTGGAAAGATTTTCTAAATGAGGTGAGGTGAGTTGTGCTGTATTTTGAGGGATAAATAGGAGTTTACCAGGCTGAGAAAGGGTAGAGGTAGTATATTTACCTGTCAAAGAGAGAGGTCATCAATTTGGGTGGTTAGAATTCCTTATAGGGACCAGATTACTCAGTAGGGAACACTTGGGGATGTTTTGTAGAATTGAGGGTGGTTGTGGACAGTTAGTTAGTTGACACATGCAGTATTTGAGATTCCTAAGGGATGCTGAGGTAGAAGTTCCCAAAAGGCAGAAATTAGGACTAGAGAGAAGTCTGAGGCAAAGATGTAGGGGGTTAGAAATCTTGATTCTCATTTGATTTTTAGAATAGAGTTTTTAAGTAACGCATGTATGAGGTAGCAGTCTCCAGCCAGGGAGCAAAAGCCCACAGGTAGCGTGGCAGCAGCCCATCTAATCAACTCTAATCAGTGCTTAGGTCTGGGATTATATATTTTAATGATTTTAGAGCTAACAGGTAGGTGTCATGCTGATCCTGTTAAGAGATTTTAAGAATTGCTGAAGGGAAACATATGAAAAACGTTTGCTAAGAACAATCTGTCTGTTGGTGGAAACTTTAGAGACAATTATACTTAGATTTAATCATAAGAATGTAACTTTTGCTTAAATCATTTGAGGAGAGGTTATATTTTAGATAATGATTGCAGTTTGACCAACTTAGCTTTCAAAAATTGTACTTTGGAATGTCATGTTGTTAATTTTACTGATGTTACTAGTTTTCATAATTTAAGCTATACTTAGCCATAGATAACTTTTGTCACACTGCCCATGTCTCTGTGTCCTTTTGAAATGATTGAATCAACTACTTTTTCTTGTGAAACTTCCTTGTCTTTTCAACAATAAAGAGAAGCTAACTTTGAATTGGGGCTGCACCCAGTTTCTCCTTCTAACAGAGGAGTTGCTGAGGTGCAGTCCCTTCAGGCTTTTCATTGCATTCATGTTGCTTTGAGTAATCTTTTTTTTCCATCTTCCATTACACAGTGAGAAGTGTAACACAAAGATACAAATGTAGGGTCATCACTGTGACCCGGTAGATGTGAATTGAAGCTGTGAGACAGATTAAGCAGATTGGGGGAGGGGGGTAGAGTAAGGGGGAGGTCAAGAAGGGAACTTTACACCTGCATTTAAGGGGTAATGAAGAGAGAAGCAAGCAAGAGACAGAACACTGGAGGGTGGAGTGGGGAGATACCAGGAAAACATAGCATACGAGCCTGAGGAAGAGGGAGTTTCCAGAGTAGAAAATGGCCAAAACTGTCTCACAGAAGAGAGGACAAGTAAAAATGCAAAGGTGCTACTGGGATTGTAAATTAGGAAGCAGTTGGTGACCTAGTTTTGAATGAGCAATTTTAGTAAACTGTGGGGGTAGAAGTCACAAATGAGTAGGATGAGAAGTGAATGAAGAGTGAGGTGGTGGCAGTGCTGAGAGCAGACTGCTGTTTCTAAAATGAGCTGGAGACAGAGCTGCGGGTGCTGGCTGGAGGGGGAAGCAGGGCTGAGTTTCAGTTTGGTTTTTAGAGTGTGGTGGGAGAGATTGGGACTAATTCGAAATATGAGAGAAAGTGGCCCATGGAGAGAACTGGTGAAGGGCACGGTAGTGATGATGGTCAGACACAGTCCTCCACAGTATCACATGCACAAGGGTGAATCTTGTAACATAAGTGGGACATTGATTCTTCTAAGACAAAGGAGGCTCATGCATTAGTCTATTTTCTGTTGCTTATAACAGTAGAGAACTGGAACTGGGTAATTTATAAAGAAACCAAATTTATTTGTCACAGTTTTGAAGGCTGGGAAGTCCAGCGTTGAGGAAGCCCGTCTGGTGAGGGCCCTTCTTCCTGGTGGGCATTTGTAGGGTCATGAGGCAGTGTGAGATATCACATGGCAAGAGGGCGAGCATCTGTGTTAACGTGCCCACTTGGTCTCCTTATAAAGCCACCGGTGCCAATCCCCTGATAACCCATTTATCCATTAACTTGTTAATCCATGAATGGGTTAATCCATTTATGAGGGCAGAGCCCTCACGATATAATCGCCTCTCAAAGGCCCCACCTCTAAACACTGCCACATTGGGGATTAAGTTTCAGTGAGTTTGGGGTGGGGGGTGGCATTCAAACTGTAGCAGGGGACAATAGATGAGAAACAGAGTGGGCAAAGTGTTGATTTCCGTGTTAAGAATGAGAACAATTTACTGACATCACCTAAGTGCTACTTTACTATTTTTACCACTGTTTTACTTAATTTCATGAGAACGATAGCATCTACTAGGGAAGATTAAATCAGATGGGAAAACACCCACATAAGACAAACTTGTGAATTACTGAGATTGTAAAAGAGAACATGGCCAAATTACAGTTCCTTTGGTGTTTTAATGATATGACGACCTTGGGTCTTATCTTGGAGACTGCAAAAGAACCATTCAATTTGTTCCGGTGTTTGTCTTAATACATATTTCAATGTACCCATTTCTACATACTATTGAAATGGACATTGTCAATGGGTATATTTTCATTGTGCGTTCAGCTAACATAGGTGTCCTGTCTTTGGCTTACTTTCTTTTTTTTTTTTTTTTAAGAGGTATATTAAAACCCAGGTTGGCTTTTACTTTATTTTTTTTCTTTTTTTTTTAATTAATTTTATTTTGTCGATATACATTGTAGCTGATTAATGCTCCCCATCACCAAAACCTCCCTCCCTTCTCCCTCCCCCCCTCCCCCCCAACAATGTCCTTTCTGTTTGTTTGTTGTATCAACTTCAAATAATTGTGGTTGTTATATTTTCTTCCCCCCCCCCCGTTTGTGTGTGTGTGTGTCTGTGTGTGTGTGTGTATGTGTGTGTGTGAATTTATATATTAATTGTTAACTCCCACCAATAAGTGAGAACATGTGGTATTTCTCTTTCTGTGCCTGACTTGTTTCACTTAATATAATTCTCTCAAGGTCCATCCATGTTGTTGCAAATGGCAGTATTTCATTCGTTTTTATAGCTGAGTAGTATTCCATTGTGTAGATGTACCACATTTTCCGTATCCACTCATCTGATGATGGGCATTTGGGCTGGTTCCAACTCTTGGCTATTGTAAAGAGTGCTGCGATGAACATTGGGGAACAGGTATACCTTCGACTTGATGATTTCCATTCCTCTGGGTATATTCCCAACAGTGGGATGGCTGGGTCGTATGGTAGATCTATTTGCAATTGTTTAAGGAACCTCCATACCATTTTCCATAGAGGCTGCACCATTTTGCAGTCCCACCAACAATGTATGAGAGTTCCTTTTTCTCCGCAGCCTCGCCAGCATTTATCGTTCATAGTCTTTTGGATTTTAGCCATCCTAACTGGGGTTAGATGGTATCTCAATGTGGTTTTGATTTGCATTTCCCGGATGCTGAGTGATGTTGAGCATTTTTTCATATGTCTGTTGGCCATTTGGATATCTTCCTTAGAGAAATGCCTACTTAGCTCTTTTGCCCATTTTTTAATTGGGTTGCTTGTTTTCTTCTTGTAAAGTTGTTTGAGTTCCTTATATATTCTGGATATTAATCCTTTGTCAGATGTATATTTTGCAAATATTTTCTCCCACTCTGTTGGTTGTCTTTTAACTCTTTTAATTGTTTCTTTTGCTGTGCAGAAGCTTTTTAGTTTGATATAATCCCATTTGTTTATTTTTCCTTTGGTTGCCCGTGCTTTTGGGGTCGTATTCATGAAGTCTGTGCCCAGTCCTATTTCCTGAAGTGTTTCCCCTATGTTTTCTTTAAGAAGTTTTATTGTCTCAGGGTGTATATTTAAATCCTTAATCCATTTTGAGTTGATTTTAGTATACGGTGAGAGGTATGGATCTAGTTTCATTCTCCTGCATATCGATATCCAGTTATCCCAGCACCACTTGCTGAAGAGGCAGTCCCTTCCCCAGTGAATAGGCTTGGTGCCTTTGTCAAAGATCAGATGGCAGTAAGTGTGTGGGTTGATTTCTGGATTCTCTATTCTATTCCATTGGTCAGTGTGTCTGTTTTTATGCCAGTACCATACTGTTTTGGTTATTATAGCTTTGTAGTATAGCTTAAAGTCAGGTAGTGTTATGCCTCCAGCTTTATTTTTTTTGCTGAGCATTGCTTTGGCTATTCGTGGTCTTTTATTGTTCCATATAAATGTCTGAATAGTTTTTTCCATTTCTGAGAAAAATGTCTTTGGAATTTTGATGGGGATTGCATTGAATTTGTATATCACTTTGGGTAGTATGGACATTTTCACTATGTTGATTCTTCCAATCCAAGAGCATGGAATATCTTTCCATCTTCTTGTATCCTCTCTAATTTCTCTCAGCAGTGGTTTGTAGTTCTCATTATAGAGATTTTTCACCTCCTTGATTAACTCAATTCCTAAGTATTTTATTTTTTTGGTGGCTATTGTAAATGGGCAGGCTTTCTTGATTTCTCCTTCTGCATGTTCACTATTGGAGAAAAGAAATGCTACTGATTTTTGTTTGTTGATTTTGTATCCTGCTACTGTGCTGAAATCATTTATCAATTCCAAGAGTTTTTTTGTAGAGGTTTTAGGCTGTTCGATATATAGGATCATGTCATCTGCAAACAGGGACAGTTTGACTTCATCTTTTCCAATCTGGATGCCCTTTATTTCCTTCTCTTCTCTGATTGCTCTGGCTAGTACTTCCAACACTATGTTGAATAGGAGTGGTGAGAGTGGGCATCCTTGTCTAGTGCCTGTTCTTAAAGGAAAAGCTTTCAGCTTTTCCCCATTCAGGATGATATTGGCAGTGGGTTTGGCATATATGGCTTTAATTATGTTGAGATACTTTCCCTCTATACCTAACTTATAGAGGGTCTTTGTCATGAATGAGTGCTGAACTTTATCAAATGCTTTTTCAGCATCTATAGAGATGATCATATGGTCCTTGTGTTTGAGTTTATTAATATGGTGTATCACATTTATTGATTTGCGTATGTTGAACCAACCTTGCATCCCTGGGATGAATCCCACTTGATCGTGCTGAATAATTTTTCGTATGTGTTGCTGTATTCTGTTTGCTAGTATTTTAGTGAGGATTTTTGCATCTATATTCATCAAGGATATCGGCCTGTAGTTTTCTTTTTTGGTTATATCTTTACCTGGTTTTGGTATCAGGATGATGTTTGCTTCATAGAATGAGTTTGGGAGATTTGCATCCGTTTCAATCTTTTGGAATAGTTTGTAAAGAATCGGTGTCATTTCCTCTTTGAATGTTTGGTAAAATTCTGCTGTGAATCCATCTGGTCCTGGGCTTTTCTTTGTTGGGAGCCTTCTGATAACAGCTTCAATCTCCTTTATTGTTATTGGTCTGTTCAAATTTTCTACGTCTTCACGGTTCAGTTTTGGGAGCTTGTGTGTGTCCAGAAATTTATCCATTTCCTCCAGATTTTCAAATTTGTTGGCGTATAGTTGTTTATAGTAGTCTTGAATGATTCCTTGTATTTCAGATGAATCAGTTGTAATATCGCCTTTTTCATTTCTAATTTTTGTTATTTGAGTCTTCTCTCTTCTTTTTTTTGTTAGCCATGCTAATGGTTTGTCAATTTTATTTATCTTTTCAAAAAACCAACTTTTTGATTCGTTGATCTTTTGAATTGTTTTTTGGTTTTCAATTTCATTCAGTTCTGCTCTGATCTTAATGATTTCTTTCCGTCTGCTAACTTTAGGATTGGATTGTTCTTGTTTTTCTAGTTCTTTAAGGTGAAGTGTTAGGTTGTTCACTTGCCAGCTTTCCATTCTTCTGAAGTGAGCATTTAATGCAATAAATTTTCCCCTCAATACTGCTTTTGCAGTATCCCACAGGTTTTGGTATGATGTATCATTGTTTTCATTAGTTTCAATAAACTTTTTGATTTCCTGCTTGATTTCTTCTTGGACCCATATGTCATTAAGTAGAATGCTGTTTAATTTCCATGTGTTTGTATAGTTTCCAGAGTTTTGTTTGTTATTAATTTCTAGTTTTAATCCATTGTGGTCTGAGAAGATACATGGGATAATTCCAATTTTTTTGAATTTATTGAGACTTGATTTGTGACCTAATATGTGATCTATCCTGGAGAATGATCCATGTGCTGATGAGAAGAATGAATATTCTGAGGTTGTTGGGTGGAATGTTCTGTAGATATCTGCCAATTCCAATTGGTCTAGAGTCTTGTTTAGATCTTGTGTTTCTCTACTGATTCTTTGCCTAGATGATCTGTCTAATATTGACAGTGGAGTGTTCAGGTCCCCTGCTATTATGGTATTAGTGTCTATTTCCTTCTTTAGGTCTAATAGAGTTTGTTTTATAAATCTGGCTGCTCCAACATTGTGTGCGTACATATTTATGATTGTTATGTCTTCTTGATGGATCAGTCCTTTTATCATTAAGTAGTGTCCCTCATTGTCTCTTTTTATGGTTTTTAGTTTAAAGTCTATTTTGTCAGATATAAGAATAGCCACTCCAGCTTGTTTTTCTTTTCTGTTTGCATGGTAAATCTTTTTCCATCCTTTCACTCTTAGTCTGTGTGAATCTTTATGGGTGAGGTGGGTCTCTTGTAGGCAGCATATAGTTGGGTCCTGCTTTTTGATCCAGTCAGCCAGTCTGTGTCTTTTAATTGGGGAATTTAAGCCTTTAACGTTAAGAGTTGTTATTGAAAGGTGTTGATTTATTCCTAGCATTTTATTGGTTGTTTGGTTGTCTTAGGTGTCTTTTGTTCCTTGCTTTCTGATTTACTGTTTGGTTTCTTTGTTTGTTGGTTCCTTAGGTTGTAGATAGTGTTTTTGTTAGCTTGTTTTCTCTTCATGAATGCCATTTTTATTGTACTAGCGGGTTTAGATTTTTCTTAGGTTTTTATGGCAGTGGTAGTTATTTTTCAGGAACCAAACCCAGTACTCCCTTGAGGATTTCTTGTAAGGGTGGTCTTGTGGTAGTGAACTCCCGCAGTTTTTGTTTGTCTGAGAAATATACTATTTGCCCCTCATTTCGGAAGGATAGCCTTGCAGGGTAGAGTATTCTTGGCTGGCAATCTTTGTCTTTTAGTATTTTGAAAATATCATCCCATTCCTTTCTAGCTTTTAGGGTTTGTGATGAAAAGTCTGATGTTAACCTGATTGGGGCTCCCTTATAGGTGATTTGACGCTTCTCTCTTGCAGCTTTTAAGATTCTCTCTTTGTCTCTGAGTTTTGCCAATTTGACTATGACATATCTTGGAGAAGGCCTTTTTGGGTTGAATACGTTTGGAGATCGTTGAGCTTCCTGGATCTGAAGATCTGTGATTTTTCCTATACCTGGGAAGTTTTCTGCCACTATTTTGTTGAATATGTTTTCAATGGAATCTCCATTTTCCTCCCCTTCTGGAATACCCATGACTCGGATATTTGAGCGCTTGAGGTTGTCTGATATCTCTCTCAGATTTTCTTCCATGTCCTTGATTCTTTTTTCTTTCTTTTTGTCTGCTTGTGTTATTTCAAACAGCCCATCTTCAAGTTCAGAGGTTCTCTCTTCAACTTCGACAAGCCTGCTGGTTAAACTCTCCGTTGTGTTTTTTATTTCGCTGAATAACTTCTTCAGTTCAGCAAGTTCTGCTACATTGTTTTTCAGGACATTGATTTCCTTGTATATTTCCTCTTTCAGATCCTGTATACTTTTCCTCATTTCATCATGATGTCTAACTGAGTTTTCTTGTATCTCATTCAGTTTCCTTAGAATTATCACTCGAAATTCCTTGTCAGTTATTTCAAGGGCTTCTTGTTCTATAGGATCTAGAGTATGAGATTTATTAACTTTTGGTGGTGTACTTTCTTGATTTTTTGTATTTCTGGTGTCTTTTTTTTGGTGTTTATTCATTGTGGCAGGGGGTTTCACAGTCCACCGGTTTGAGACTAATGACTAACTAGGATGTTGCTGTGGTTGCCAATTTGGTATGGCTCCCGCCGTGACTGCTCAGTTGGCCTCTAGTGTCTTGTGTGTGTGGTTGCCTTGGGTCTTGGGCTTCTCCGGGGATCCACCTTTCTGGTCAGCTTGGACTCTGCTGGGCTGGTGGATCACGTACCACAGGGTGTGTGATCTCTGTTGAGCTTTCACTTTCTGTACAGGACCTCTCCCCGTTCCGTGTGCTCTGGCCCAGGCTGTTAGATCGTGCAGTGGCGACCCCACCGGGTGTGTGGTTTCTGTCGAGTCTCTGCCTCCCTGGCCGCACGTCTCCCCCCTCTGTGCACACTGTGCTGGGCTGGGGTGTGTCTTCTGCACCCCTGGTCTATCAGCTGGGCCTTCAAGACCCTGCTCAGCACCGCCTCGCCCAGGAAGTCTACCAGGTTTCTGCTAGGCACAGACGACCGGTCTCTCTGGGTGCCTTTGTAGCACTGTGTAGATCTTTCTCGGGTCTTGTTCACCTTTGTATCCCCCCGGTATAAACCGAGTCTAGTGCCCGCCTGCAGCCTGCTCTCCGGCAGGTTCAAGCGGACCTGGGAACTCTCCTACCACACTATTCCCAACCAGAAATTCGTTAGGCTTTTTTCCAAACTGGTGGTCGCAGAGATGGTATCTGCCTCCCAGTAACAGGAAGTTTACCGGGGCTGGAGTCCAGGGTGTGGTGGAGTGACAGTCGGCCCGCCCGTACTTCCTAGTCTTCCCAACACTGGTCGGGACGCCCCACACCCCCAGCCCCGCCAGAGAACCGCGGAGGGAGTGGGAGAGGAGGCCGGCCCGCAGGGTCCGGAAAGCCCCGTGCCAGGCCAAGCAAATGGGCTCAGTGATGGCCGAGCAGGGCGGAGCTGCCCGCACCTGGGAAAATGGAGGCAGCACCGGGGCAGTGAGTGGCCTGGTGGTGCAGGCGGGAGCCGCGTGGGCATCCACCCCCCGAACAGAGCTGTGCCAGGGATCACTCACAGTGCTGTGCCAGGTCGGGTGCTCGCTCTGTCTCTGGTTTGTTGCCTTCCGTGTTCTCGGCGCTGCCGCCTCGGGCTGTTCAGTCGCGGCGCCGCTCGGGCGCTCCCAGGAATCTTCTTTAATGCCGGCCTGAAACCTCGAATCCTGAATAGGGCAGCTGGCCGCCTTCAGTGCGGCCCCAGCCTCCGGGATCCTGGCTGCATCCACAGCAGCCCTGGTGCCGTGTTCCCTGTTTCAAGACTCGCTTTTGCAGCTAAGAATCAGTTCTTTTCCTGCTCCACACTTCAAAGCTGTTGCCTGTAAATGAGGCAGCCTCTCCTGCCGGGGGCAAAGTGGCGTTGAGCCCCCACGACCGGCCAGCAGCAGCAGTCCTCCCTTAAGAGATGGCCAGAGGAAGGTCCACAAGTTTCCCGGCTGCCTGAGGCCCAGTGGCCACCTTTTCCACCTCAGCTACTCCGCGCCAGCTGCCGCAGCCGCCGCCATCTTGAAAAACTCTGGCTTACTTTCATTGCAACTGAACATGCCTAATAATGCCCTGGAGAAACATATTAAAAATGCAAGTTTCCTCAGCTCAGACCCAGAGGATCTGGGGTGGAGCACAGGCATGGTATGTGTTCTTCTATTTGGAGAAGCACTATTTGTATATTTAATAAATATTTATTGAACACCTACTATATGTCAAGTTGTCTTAGGCACTGAAGATATAGCCATAAACAAGAAAGAGTTTCCACAGGCAGTTATAATGCAATGTGATTGTATGCTGTGATGTGAAAGTCTTCTGAGATCAGGAGAACATGGGAGGTGAGAGAACATGGGAGGTGAATCCAACACCAAGCTGGGATCCTGGAAGTTTCTCAGGTGCAGTGTGGTATGAAGGGCAAAGGATTTGAGGTGTGGGGTGAGGGATGAGGAAATGGCAAGAGTGGAAGAAAAGGTTTTCCAGGCAGAGGGAATGGTGTGTGAGAAGACTGATGTGGCTGGAATGTGGAAGTGTCAAGGGGAAGATGAGAAAGAAGACTGGAGAAGGTTGTGATGGAAGATGTCGTGAGCTGTGCTAAGGAGTTTGCCTTTTATCCTAAGAGCAAGATGGTGCCATTGAAGGGTTTTGAGCAAGGGATTGATATGATCATATTTCTTTTTTAGAAATATGAGGTGGACTGAAGTTTGGAGGATGGGAATGGAGTGGGGTGGGGTGAGGAGGATTGGAGACAAAGAGGCCTTTGAGGAGGCTGCTGAGGTGTACCAGGAAGGCCAGCCCAACAGAGAAGGTGCTGGAGGTGCGGATGGAGAGAAGCAGTTGGGTTTTAGGAGGCGGATTTGATTAAATACCTGTATAAGTCAGGTTTTCCAGAGGAAAAGCTGTTGTCTGCAAGCTGGAGACCTGGAAAGCCAGAGATATAGTTTGAAGGCCTGAGAGCTAGAGAGCCAATGGTGTAGATTCCAGTCTGAATCTTTAAAATTTTTTTTTTTTGAAACATAATTGTTCATGCAAATCTGTGGGGTGTAGAGTTGAATTTCAATACCTGAATAGAATGTGTGATGCTCAAATCAGGATAGTTAGCATTTTCATCATTATAAAACATAATCATTACTTGTGTTCATTAACCCCCTCTCCATCCCCCTTTCCCACCTCTAGTAACCACTGTTCCATTCTCGTTTTCTGAAAATTCAATATATTATTGTGATTGTTGGTTGTTTCATGCATTCATTCATTTATTTTTTAGCTCCACTTATGAGTGAGGACATGTGGTGTTTCTCTTTCTGTGCCTGGCTTATTTCTCTTAATGTAATTTTCTCCGAGCCCATCCATGCTGCTGTGAATAGCAGAATTTCATTCGTTTTTATGGCAGAGTCGTATTCCATTATGTATAGATACCACATTTTCCTTATCCATTCACCTGTTGATGGACACTTAGGTTGATTCTGTATCTTGGCTATTTACAGTCTGAATATGAAGGCCTGAGAACCAGTAGGACTGACGGCTGGAAAAACGTGATGGCCCAACTCAAGTGGTCAAGTAAAGAGCAAATTCAACCTTCCTCCACCTATTCTGTACTACTAAGGCCCTCAACAAATTGGAAGAGGCCCACCTGCATTGGGGAGGGCCATCTGCTTTACTCAGTTTGCCAATTCAAATGCCAGTCTCTTCTGGAAATAACCCTGTAGACATACGCACAAATAGTGTTTAACAAGATTTCTGAGTATCCCATGCCCCAGTCGAGTTGACACATAAAATTATCCATCACTTTTCCCTTACCCCTATGAGCCAAGTTCACATCAGAATAGATTGGAAAGGAAAAGAGCTAAGGCGGAAAAATCTAGGAAGAGTAATGCTAGCCTAGCTCAACTCTACTGACAAAAATCCATTACTAATTCTAAGGGACTTAGCTGAAGGGTATGACCCCTGCAAATGGCTGATCCATCTGTAATTGTGTTTGTTTCTTAAAATAATAGTAAAGATGATGATGAATTATCTAGATCTTTTTTGCCCTGCTGTCTTTGACCTTTGGTTGATGTGGAATTTCAAGATATGTCTTGTTTATCATTGTACATGAGCACCTAGTGCAAAGCTTGTCTTCTCAGATTTTATGTAACGGGACGGTGCTGTATCCTTATCTTTAAGCACTCTCCTACATCCCTACTCCAAAACCATATAAAAATCATGACTTCAGAACACAGGTTCAGAAGTTGGAGAGTATTGAGTGATTTGGGTACATGGAGTCTCGTACTGTAGTGAAGGGATGGGATCATGCAGTAAATATTTCGTAGGCACCACCTTTGTCCTGGGCTTCTGTTCTCAGGATGCCTCTACCTGTTTCTCCTGGTGTCTCCCTCTGGGATGCTCAATCCTACAGTTTCTGTTTCCCTTCTCCTCCAGATGGTGTTCTTCTGGAACTTCCCTTCAACTTTCTCCTGGGATGGATTCACATGTTCCACCTCTTTGGTTTACTTGTTTTGCTGGAGTACAGCCTTGGTAATTTCCTAAGAGAGAGTTCAAAGAAAGCAAACTTGCAGTTTTTTTTAAATTTCTGAACCTGTCTTTAGTCTGCATTCACTAGATTAAAAATAATTTTCTGGTTGAAAATAGTTTTCTTTCAGAAAGTAAAGACTTCCAGTGCTGTTCAAGAGAAATAAATGGTGATGCCTGTCTGATAAATATTCTTTTGTAGGTGACCTGATTTTTTTCTCTCTGAAAGCTTTAGAATCTTCTCTTATCCCTGGCATTTTGAAAATTTCCAGGTATGTGTGTGCACATGTGGGTAAGTGAATGTGGCAGAGGGAAAGATATTTATCTTGCTAAGTAAGCACTTGTTAAACTGAAGACTTGTGTCTCCCTTCAGCACTGGGCAATCATCTTGAGTCCTTTCTTGTCAATTTCTCTCTATTTTCTCTTTCGTTCTGGAATTTCTTATTTGGTTTTGGACCTCCTAAAGTGATTACCAGTCTCATCACCTTTTTCTCGCATGATTTCCCTTACCTCATGTTGTCCTTCTACATTTTTGACAGTCTTACTTGACTTTATGTTCTAACTCTTCTGTTGAATTTTTGTTTTGCTATTTTTAATTTCTAAGAATGCTTTCCTGGTTTCTGATTGCTTCTTTTCATAGCATATTATTCTTTGTTTTATTGTTGCAATATCTTCCCAAATTTCTCTGAGGATACTAATTAGATTTTTTAAAAAAATACTTAATGAAAACCTTTATTCTTTTTTCCATAAGGTCTGTCATTAAACCATAGATTTTAAAAGATATCTTTTGTTGCTTGAGTACTCTTTATATTCTCCAGGGAAGATTTTGCTTTTTGATTGTTTTATGCTGGAAGATTTTCTCAAATTCTTTGTGATTATTCCCTCTTATTGAGTTGGATAACCTTGGAGTTCATGTGTTCGAATTCTTTAGAAGTCTATTTCCTCCCACTCTGGGGCTTGGCAGGGGGTAGGAGGAAGGAGGTAAATACCTGGGTGCTGGGCACTCACTCCATGCCTGGAAGAGGGGATGGTGGGATGGGGGTGCACAGTTTCTCCCTCATGTCTCAGCTCACGTCTCCCCACCTTCTCTTGGACCTGTGTCTCTGAGCCCTTGGCTGTCCGAGCTGGGAGGTCAGCAGGTTGCTTCCCCCGTGCTGCAGCATTTCTGCTGCAGGCTAAGCTGCTCCTCCTCTGCTCCTCTGTGCTCTGTGTTCCAAAGACTGTTGAAATATCTGGCTCAGTGAGTACCTGTCTTTTTCTCTGTTATTCTAGTTTTAAATATGTAAAGTACACAATGGAAAGCACTCAGTAAATGTTAGCTGTGATTTAAAATTTTACCTCTTAAAATCGAATTGATCTCATTTTAAAGCATCTTTGGTTAAAGAGGATAAAAATGCTTGTATTCTGTCTATCATCTTGAGCTGGTGGTCTCCTGTTCTACTTAAATCTAGTCAACATGAATGACCAGCCCCTCTCAGGGTGCTGTTCAGTATTGTAAAATGAATCCATTTCATCAGTGCTGTAAAAGCATTACATGAACTGTATTTTTAAATGTACTCCATGGAAAAGATATTTTATGTCCTCATATAATTTTCTGAGTTTTTTTCCTTAGCAAATATAGTACCTGCCTTAATTTTTCTTCCATTTTAAAATGCTCAGGCCATTGACCAGAAAGCAGATGACTCAACTGAATTTGCTCATAAAAATATTATTCCTAGTGATTAGCTTTTGAGCCTCTGATGACTCCCCTGAAAATCACTACTGCAAATAGGATCCAGGAGCTTTATCAATCCACATTTATAACACTATAGTTTGGTAGCATTTGTAGATTTAGAATCAGTTAAAAATTGCTGACTAACTCCTCTAATTCTGAAGGATGTGCTAGTACAAGGTCACCCTGTGTTTGACATATCTTTTGAAACAGCTTCTGTTCATCAGCAGATCTGTCCAGCAACAACGCCTGACATTTGCAGTATTTTTATTACTTCTGCTGATTTCCTTATGTTGGGAACACTCTTTCATGCTCGTTCCCTGATCCTCCCATTTTCCAGTCCCTTCTCTGATGCAAAGGCTTTGATTGATTTCGATTCATTTATACACTGGGTTAACTCTCTCTGGTGGTTGTTTTATTCTAATCTAGTGGAAAATACATCACTAGATATTGGTGAATCTCTGGATTGAATACAGTCACTTAAGATGATAAAACAAGAACTAAACAGAAATACAAATGCAGATACTCATATCCTAGTTATTCTAATAATCCAAAATTGCTTAACTTCAATTTTCTAGGTTGTTAAAAGAGAATAAACTGAAGATTTAGACGTCAGATACAAACACACTGCATAAATAGGTTTATTTGATTTTGTAGATGATTGCTCATTTACCACAGTGTTCTGTTTTTACCTTACACCAACCTATTTACAACTCCAAAAATACTAAGGAAACAAAAGAAACAACTTTCACTAGTTTTCCTTTCTGGTCTGGATATTAAATAATGCCACTGAGCCACCACTATCTGATAAATTTTTTGTTTCTTTTTGCTCATCATTCCCAAGTTATGTACACATGTGTAATGAAGTCAGCAAAAGTTTTTTGTGTATGTATATGTGTGTCTTTGGCCGTTACCTTTTGTTAGACAGTTTTAAAAATCAAAAGCATAGGTTCTAAGCGCTCCTGCATCGGATCCCAGCCTTGCCTGTTCAGGCATCGTGTGTACGTCCTGCTCTGCTTCCTTATGCACCTTCCTGGGGTTCTCTTTGCGGATAACAGGGAGTGACCCTACAGGCTGTCTGACCACTCTGTAGGAGAGCCTTCCATAGGGATTTTCTGACCAGAGTTTCCTAAAGTTCCTACAAATTGTATTTTCAGGTGTGCATGATCTCAGTGGGGCATGGTTTAACTGCAGTGGTTCCCTTGGAGATCTTTCAGGTATGTAAACCTTTTTTTTTGTTGTTGTTCCTATAACAAACAGGATTACTTTTTACCCACCCCTGCTTCCCCCATCCCAGAGCTAATCAATCAGCAAGACCTGCTGACTCTGTAACTTAAATCCATCTGCTCCACCCTATCCCTGCTCTCAGAATGTCAGGAGTCCTCTCTCTACCTGCTGCCTCCCGACCCATTTCCCTGCCTTCAGTCTTGCCCTCTTCAACCTTCCTCCATGTAGCAAATTGCGCCTATTCTGCCTCCTTTAAAATTCTTTACTCGCTCTACATTGCTGTCAGGAGAAAGACCAAGCACTTTAATGTCAGTCAAGGTTCTTCCAGCCTACCTCTGCAGTTTCCTGCCCTGAAATGCCATCTTATCTTTTGTGTTTCTAACGTGACTAGCTCCTACTTAGCCTCTGTGACTCAGCTCAAGTTTAGCTCCTCTGTGAAGCCATTCTTTGATCAGCCCAGGCAGGGCTGGGGTCTCTCCCCTTTGTGCTCCCACAGATCTAGATGCATGTCTCTGTCATGCCACTTAGCACATTTTGTTGAAATTTTCTGCACGTATGTGTCTGAGGCTGGTGTTAGCAGGGACTAGGCCTCATTTATTTTGGTTTTGCAGGAGCTGGCATGGCACACGGTGATTGTTCAGTCAGTGTTCCTTGAACTCAGCTGCACTGGGTGAAGGTGGAGGATATACAGCTCTATTCTCCTCTTTCCCTATGTCTTCATTTTTACTTTCCTTTAGGTGATTTTCATTCTGTGACCCTTTGGGCTATTCTCAAGTAGCTGTGATTCTGCTGACACTGTAACTGCCTCCATTTTAGTCATCTGTCTTTTGGGTTGAGATGGACTGACTGACCGAGTCATCCATCTTCCATCTAATTTTCTGTATCTTCTAGCTTGCATTTTTATTTTCTTTTCCTGGAGATAGTTAACTAGCTAGCTAGCTCTAGTGCTCTCTCAGTCTCTGTCTCTGTCTCTCTGTTTTACTGAGATATAATTTACACACCATATACTTCACCCATTTAAAGTGTAAGTTCAATGATTTTAAGCCTATTCACAGAGTTGTGCAACCACCACTGCAGTAATTTTTGGACATTTTATCATTCTAAAAAGAAACATCATTTGCTATCACTCCAGATTTCCCTCAAACCCCAGACCCTGAAACCTAGTCTACTGTCTGTCTCTATAGATTTTCTTATTCTAGACATCTCATATAATAGAATCACACAATGTGTGACCTTTTCTGTATGGCTTCTGTCACCGGCCTTAATGTTTTCAAGGTTAATCCAATTTGTATCATATATCAGTATTTCGCTCCTGTACTCAGGCTGCCATACAGAATATTACAGATTAAATGCCTAGAAGTTTATTTTCTCACAGTTCTTGAGGCTAGAAGTCCAAGATCAAGATAACAGCATGATTGGTTTCTGGTGAGTCCTTTCTCCTTGGTATACAGATGACACTATGTCCTCACATGTCCTTTTCTCTACTCACATCCAGAGAGAGAGAGAGAGAGGCAGAAACCTTTGGTGTCCCTTATTTTTCTTATAAGAACACCAGTCATATCAAATCAAGGCTCTAACCTTATGATCTCATTTAACTTTAATTACCTCCTTAAAGGTAATAAGTCACATTGGGGGCTAGGGCTGCAACATAGGAATTTGGGGGAGACACAATTCAGTTCATAGCAATTCCTTTTTATTGCTAAATAATATCCCGTTGTATAGACATACCATGATTTATTTATAAATTTAGCAGTTGATGGACATTAGGATTGTTTCTACTCTTTGATTTTTAAAAATATTTTTATTTAAAAATTTTTTTTATTAATTCTATTTTTTTTTACATTCTATAATGTTGTGGAGCAGTTGGGAGGGAGCAAGAAAGGGGAAGGGGGAAGGAAATGGGATGGAAGAGAAGGATGTAGGAGGGGCAGGATTGAGGCCTGTGGCATCCCCCTCATTCCCATAGGGGAGACTGGGGGCTTCCAGCAGTGGCTTGGTCATTGCTGGGCTGTATGCAGATGTCAGAGGGATGTGGAAAAAGCCCTCAGCCCCTACTACCCCAGCTCGGGAACCCAGGGCCCTTCTTGAGGCTCGGTGGCCATTGCTGGCCTGGTTGTACATGTTGGGGGGGCATAGCTGAGGCCCTCAGCTCCCCACCTCTCCCACTCAGGAGAGCCTGGGGCGCTTCCTATGGTGGCTTGGTGGTTGTTGCTGGGCTGGTTGCGAGTGTCAGGGGGGCATGGCTGAGGCCCTTGGCCCCCCACCACCCTGGCTCGGGAGAGCCCAGGGTACTTCCTGTGGTGGCTCAGCGGTCGTCCCTGGGGTGGTTGCATGTGTTGGGGGTGTGTGGCCAAGGCCCTTCAGCCCCCACCATCTGGACTGGTTGTGGGTGTCGGGGCATGGCTGAGGCCCTCAGCCCTTCCCCCGTTCTGCCTTGGTAGCCCAGGGGACTACCTTCTAGGTATTATAGGTGTTCTTTGGTGAAATGAGACCTTTACTAGTTAATATCAAACTTTGTCTCTGGTTGTGGGTACTTTGTTTTTTCTTTCAGTTCTGTGTTGGATTATGTGCTGTTCCCACCACTTAAACTCTGCACAGAAACTAATTTGCTGTCCTTTGCTAACTTCTAAAATGGGGGAGCTTCCTGTGGGGACCAGTACTTGAGCTCTGTGGTTGAGCTAAATTGCTACTTTGCTGCAGGTTTCCTGGGGAAGGCTTTTTGTGCAGCTCAGGTTTTAATGGTTGACTTTATAGGTACTTCCAGCTCTTGTAAGATCCGGTACACTTGGGTTGTATAGAAACTCTGGTCTGGGCCTGAGTCTTTTTAGCAAACTGCACCCCATGCAATTCTATGTTCCTGACCAGTCTCCTCTGAGTGGTCCTATGCTGATTGGGGGGCAGATCAGCTGTCCATGCTGTGTCCCAGTGTTCCCCCAGTAGACCCGTCTCCCCCACTGCCCATGTTCCAAACACTTCCCATGGGATGGGTCATGCTCCGGTCCCTTGTGGTGTCTCACCAGCCTCTGAGTGGCTCCTTTTCTTCAGTTGTTGTGGCTCCTTGCTCCTATATGTGGGTCCACGGGAACCCTGTTAGTGGTCTTGCTGGCCTGGGGCCACCAAGGCCCTCTTCTCCCTTGCAGCTTCCAAGCAACTTCATCCGAAGGGCACAGCTGTGGCTTTTGCCAGCTCCTGCTCCATATGCTCAGCAGCTCCAGCCTGGAAGTGGCTGGAATTTGAAACAGTTGGAGTGGTTTTTTCTTTCTCTCATCATGGCTTCTCCTGTCTTCATGCACTCTGGGTCTCTCCTCTTCCCATGAGCTCTAGCATCACCAGCTTAGCTATTGTTGCTTTTTTATAGTTGTAAGTTGATTGATCTGTGGCAGAGACTGACACTGGGAAACATCTAGTCTGCCATTTGACCAGAAGTCCACTTTTTGACTGTTAATAATGCCACTATGAACATTTGTGTATAAATTTTTGTGTAGATATTTCTTGTTGTTTTTCTTAGGTTTATGCCTAGGAGTGAGATTGTTGGGTTATATGGTAACTGTATATTTAACCTATTTTTCAAAATGGCTACAAACTTTGTGCATTCCCACCACCAGTGCATGGGGGTTCCAATTTCTCTACTACCTCTCCAACTCTTGTTATATCTTCTTTTTTATTATAAGGATGTGTAGTGATATCTCATTGCAGTTTTGATTTGCACTTCCCTAATGACTAGTGATGTTAATCATCTTTTCATGTGCTCATTGGCCATTGTGTATCTTCTTAGGAGAAATGTTTGTTCAGATCTTTTGCCCATTTTTAAATTGGGTTGTCTTTTTATTGTTGAGCTGTAGGAGTTCGTTATATATTTTTAATATGTTTCTTGTCACATATATGATTTGCAAGTATTCTCTCCCATTCTGTTTTGTCTTTTTGCTTTCCTGTTTGTGTCCTTTGAAATAAAAAACTTAAAAATTTTGATGGTAGGTGCCCAATTCATCTATTTTTTCCTTTGCTGCTTGTGCTTTTGCTGTCATATCGAAGAAGCCTTTGCCTAACTCAAATTCATGAAAATTTATGCCTATGTTTTCTTCTAAGAATTTTATAGTTTTATCTCTTCAATTAGGTCTGTCATCCATTTTGAGTTTTGTATATGGTGTGAGGTAGGGGTTCCGCTACGTTCCTTTGCATGTGGATATTTGTTTGTCCTAACATTTGGTTTTGCTGAGACACTGAAATCATCCTTATTTGATATAGAACCTATTCTAACCTCTGGTTCGTAGCTCATGTTGTATAAGTAGTCTTACGCATGTCTGTTTCATTTTCATCACTCCTTACACTCAGGGACTTTTCTGCCTATATCCATATTCACAGACATTCTGTAAGTGTTGAAGTTGCTAGTTAAGACTGAGAGCTGTGACTCTAGAATAATCAGTTGCCCGGGTTTGCTTGATGCTTAGAGGTTTCTGAAGATCTGGGACTTTTAGAGCTAAAACTGGGACAGTCACTATGTAAAGCTGAGGTATCACTGTCTTGGTTGAGAGAATGCCCCATTGAATTGAGCCTTGTCTTCAAATCCTGGGAGTCAAATGTCAGCTGAGCTTCAGTCATCTGAAAGCTTGAGGCTTGAGGAACCATATCCAAGGTAACTCACTCATGTGACTGACAAGTTGGTGCTGGCTGTTGGCAAAAGGCCTAAGTTGCCTCCAAGTGGAACTCTACACAAGGTTGCTTGAGCATTCTCATGATATGCTGGTCTGCTTCCTTCAGAATAAGAAGTTCAAGAGACCAAGGAGGAAGCTGCAATGTCCTTTATGACACAGCCTAGGAATCTCACACACTCAGTATTCTATTAGTCACATAAACCAGCCCTGACTCACCCTGGGAGGGAACTAGGAGATGATAATTGTTCCATGGGGTATGGAAGCGTCTTGGAGGCTGTCTACCAACATCTGCTCTCTGGATCCCAATGATTTGTGCTTCTTCCACTTGCAAAAAACACTCACCCCCCTTTGATGACCCCTCAAAGTCTCATGCTTTAGAGCATCCACTTAATGACCAGATTGTTGTCATCTGAACCAAGTTTAGGTGTGACTGAATCTACTTAAATATAGTTGAGGGAAGCTCCTTGAATACAGTTCCTTTTGTATCAAAAATCTGTTATCTAAAGAGGTATACTCCACTCAATAGACAATGGTTGGACAAACATAGGATAACTTTAGTAGACTTTGCCATTTAAAAAAGAAGCATAATGAGAGGCACAGTAAAGTCACTAGCATAAAACAGTTCTAAAATGCAGCAGACATATGTTGGTGGTTTCTTGATTAGGACTAAGTTGTAGTACCATCTGATTGATTTTTCATGGCTCTTGCCTGCATCAGCTGGACTACTGGTTCTTCCCTTTCACTATTTCTTCCTTTTCAATAAAAGGTTTGAATCTTAGGGGTGTTCTCAGCCTGTCTTCTGCAGGTAGAAGTTTGGTTGTTTGAAGACTTGCTTTCAATTATTATTGTCTCTGACTATTTTAGTCTAAGCTGGAAGTGTTTCTGTTAGTAGAATTCTCTTAAAAAGTTTGTGGATCTCCTATGAATATCATTGAATTTGCTGCATTAGACAAAAGCCACACCCCAAAATCGCTTCAAAATAAGGCTTTCTCTACCCTGGGCTTCTGCTGAGGCTACTGAGTGACAACAACCTTAAATTTCCTAGAAGCCTATTGTTTAATGCTTATTTAAGGTATTACCTTAGATCTTTTTGAAGTCTTCTGAAACGATTTTACAGTAACTCCTTTGGCTTTATCATTAGCCCATGTTTCCTTGATGGTTTGAATATGATCATCACTAAGAAGCCACTTCTTAATTTTGGTATTGTTTACCATATATGGAGAAGCTGGGATTTTCAAACCCAACAAGCCCTAGCTCCTTTATGTTTACCAGCTCCTTTACGTTGAAGTCTTTAGGTTATCTCTCTACTCTTACACTTTACTGGAAGAATAAGAAGCAGCGGAGTAGCATCTTCAGCACTCTACCTAGAAATCTTCTCAACTAGATTCCTAAATTCATTAGGTACAATCTCTACCTTCATATTGCTGCAGGTAACATTGTTGCTAATTTTCCTGCCACTGATTAACAAGGATTCACTTCCCATCAGTTTCCTCAGCTTTCTTTAAGCCCTCACTGATAGTTTCCTCTGGGGCCATAATGCTTCTTCTAAATGTCTCTTTGGAGCTGTTTAGTCTTTCACTAATAGTCTCTTCAAGTTTCTTTCAGCTTCTACCCTCTGCCTGGTTCCAAAGCCACTCCTACATAATTAGGTTCTTGTTTTGGTAGCACCCCTCTTTCAAGTATCAAAATATGCATCAGATATACATTACTGAATAACAAATCACCCTAACGCTTAGTGGCTTAAAACTAATAATCATTATCATCTAATGGTTTCTGTGGGTCATGAATAGAAACAGCTTAGCTGAGTAATCCTGGCTTGGGACCTCTCATGAGGTTGGAGTCAGATTTGGTTAGGTCTACAACCATCTGAAGGCTTGACTGAAGATGGAGGACACACTTCCAAGATGAACTAGTTACTCACATTGCTGACAAATTGATGCTGGCTGTTGGCAGGAGGCCTGCTTCTCTCCATGTGGACCTCTGCACAGGGCTACTTAATTGTTTTCATGGCATGGCTGGCTTTTCCCAGAGTGTGCAATCTGAGAGTCTAAGAAAGAATCTGTAATGTCTTTTATGACCTAAACTCAGAGATCATAGAGTGTAATTTCCATGGTATTTTATTGGTCACACAGGTTAGCCCTGATTCACTGGCAAGGATCACTGGGGAACCATCTTGGAAAGTGGCTGCTATGCACCTTGACCTATGTTCTGTTGTTTTTTTTTTCTTTTGGTGGGGAAATGCATTTTGCAATTGTAACAGCAATGGCATTAATAATAACAACAGTAGTAATGCCTTTCATTTATTGGGTGTTTATTACATGTCAGGCAATACGATAAGCACTTTAGATACAATTTCTCTTCTGTCGTTATTATGGGTAGATGGTTTTATTCTCATTTTTCATGTAAGGAAACTGAGGTTCAGAGAGTTGATATCTGGCCTGAAATTACACACTTGGTAGTAAATGTATCAAACCTAGATCTGTAATACAGTACTGCAATGTTCCACTTCCCTTGCTCTGTTTAATTGTGTCCTTCTTTTCTCCTTTGGGAGAGCTGCAGCCTTAATTCCAAGGAATTTTGTTTGAAGAGTTTTGTACCTCATGAAGGAAGCTTGGTAAAAAACAGCTTCTGTTTGTTCATATTCCCAAGCAAGGTGAGAGAGGAAAGATCGCTTCTCAGCTATGTGAACAAAGCAAACCACCTCTCTGCAAAATATCTGTGAAAAGAAACTTTATAAAAGTAACTAGGAAGAACCATACTAAAATTTAAAAAAATAATTTGACCCAAATAATGTATTGCCCTGTACATTTAAATATGCCAGGAAAAAAAAACATTTCAAATAAAAAGTATAGAGAAAGAATAACCCTTGAATAAAAACCCTAAATCATTCTGCTTGATCATGTTGATTTCAATTAGTTTTTTCTTCCCATAGCACTTAGTCTTGCCTTTATTCTGGCCGAGCCTTCCCCTTTGTCTTAGACTGTGGTTTCTGTGACTAATGCCTTTGCTCCAAGGGGTTGTTAGCCCCACTAGGGGACCATTCCTCATTTCTGAATTTCCCACAACACTTTGTGAAGTGCCTTGCCAATGGTAGGTGTCTGTGAATGCATATCAAATTAGATTGACATACATTTACTTTCTTAACTTTATTTTACTGCCTGCAATGTCAGAAATGTTGGACAATGATAGATGGATCTTTATCAATATAATATTGAACCTTATAAGCACTATAATCTGATTCTAGTTGATTGAGATATTTTTCCAGCATTTCAGAGTCATACAAGAAGGCAAAACAAATATAATTATTCATCAAAATTTGGTTTCTTCAAAGGATTTATCTTTCAAAAGAAAAATAAAATTACTTTGAAAGAGCAACACATCTTTTAAACACTCAATAGTTGCAAAATTTCTTTTATTGTTCAAATAGGAATTTTTATCTTTTGTTTTTTTCACAAAATCTTGTCAGAATATAAAGCCTTCATAAAAATAAAATAAAGTGAGTCTACTTTAGCTTCATTGCATGAGATTTGTATATTTGATCGTAGGGTTTTTTTTTTTAATGTTCATTAACTTTTAAATTTATTTTAATTTTCCCAGTATGTTTATATTTATTTGAAAGTGTCTATGATCTGCTGTACAAAACATTTCTTTCACTTGCCTGATAGAAGTATTTGTGTAGAGGACACACAATGACAGACCAAATTCTTATCTGACACAAGCCCTTTGAAAGTGAAGATGTTGATAGAGGTTGGGAAAATAGCCATAGCTCTTTTGTAATGTAAGCCTGTTAACTGAACCAAAGACAAAAATTATGTATTCTTTTTTTTTAAACTTTAGATTTAATATAATGGCTTTATTGAGATGTAATTCACATATACAATTCACCCTTTTAAAGGATGCACTTCAGTGGTTTTTAGTATATTCACAGAATTGTGCAACCATCAATATGATCAATTATATATTTTTATGATCCCATAAGGAAAGAAACCCTATACCCCTTAGTAGGCACTTTCTAGCTCTATAGATTTTTCTGTTCAGGGCATTTCATATAATATAATCATACAATATGTGGCCTTTTGTGTTTGACCTTAATATTTTCAGTTTATTCATATTGCAGCATGAATCAGTACTTCATTCCTTCTTATGGCTGAAAAATATTCCAGTGCATGGGTATTCCACATTTTGTTTATCCATTCATCAGTTGACCTACATTTGCATTGCTTCCACCTTTTGTCTATTATGAGTAATGCCACTATGAACATTGATGTGCAAGTTTTATGTAAACATATGTTTTCATTTCTTATGCTATCACTGGGATATGCTACTCAGAAGTATAATTGCCAAGCCATATGGTACCTCTATTTTTAACCTTTTGAGGAACTGCCTGACTGTTTTCCAAAGTGGCTACACTGTTTTACATTTCCACCAGGAATGTGTGAGGGTTCCAATTTCTCCATGTCCTCACCAACACTTGTTTTTGCCTGTCTTTTTAATTATAGCTATCCTAGTGTGTGTGTGTAGTAATATCTTGTTGTGGTATTGATTTGTATTTTCCTGATGGCTAAACATGTTGTGCATCTTGTCATATGCTTATTGGCCACTGTATGTCTTTTTGAAGAGATATCTATTCAAATTCTTTAATAATTTTTAAATTCGTCATCTTCTCATTTTTGAGTCAAAATAGTTCTTTATACATTTTGGATACTGGGCACTTGCCAATTAAATGATTTGCAAATATTTTCTTCCATTTTTAGGTTGTTTTTTCCTTTTTCTTGATAGTGGCCTTTGAAGCACAAAAATGTTCTATTTTGATGAAATTCAATTTACCTATTTTTATTGTTGCTTATGCTTTTCATGTCATATCTAATAAGCCATTGCCTAATCTGAGATCGTCAAGATTTATATGTATTTTTTTCCTATTAGTTTTGTTGTTTTAGCACATACATTGAGGTATTAATACATTTTGAATTGTTTTAATATGGTGTGAAGCAGGAGTCTAACTTCCTTCTTTTGTATATGTATATCCAGTTGTCCCGGCACCATTTGTTGAAGAAAACTATTCTTTCCCCTTTTAATGGTCCTGGAAGTCTCGATGAATTTTAGTTGACACAACTATTGGGTTTATTTCTGGAATCTCAGTTCTGTTCAACTGAGCTACGTGTTTATCTTTATGCTTGCACTACACCGTCTTGATTACTATAGCTTTATACTAAATTTTGAAATTGGGAATTGTGAATCCTCCAAATTTGTTCTTGTTTTTCAAGGTTATTTTGGCTATTCTGTGTCTTTTGAATTTCCATATGAATTTTAGATGAGTTTGTCAATTTCTGCAGAGAAGCCAACTGGGATTTTATTTCATTTTATTTTATTTTATTTTTTTGCAGTATAGTATTATTTGTTTTTATTTTTATTTTTGGCTTTTTAAAAGTTAATATTATTATTTTTTCACATTCTATGATGTTGTGGAGCAGTTGGGAGGGAGGGAGAAAGGAGAAAGGGGAAGGGAATGGGATGGAAGGAGGAGGAAGGAGGAGGGGCAACCTCCTCATTCCCAGAGGGGAGACCAGGGGACTTCCAGTGGTGGCCTAGTCATTGCCGCGCTGGGTGCAGATGTCAGAGGGGTGTGGCAAAGCCCTCACCCCCCACCACCTCAGCTTGGGAGCCCAGGGCCCTTCTTGTTGCAGGTTGGTGGTTGTCACTGGGCTGGCTGCATGTTTCAGGGGGGCATGGCCAAGGCCCTTGGCCCTCCCCGGCCCTGGATTGGGAGAGCCTGGGGCTCTTCCTGTGGTGGCTTGGTGGTCATCTCTGGGCTGGTTGTGAGTGACGGGGCTGTGGCCAAGGCGCTTGGCCCCACTACTGCCCCAGATTGGAAGACCCTGGGGCACTTTGTGTGGTGGCTCAGTGGTTGTCACTGGGGTGGTTGCACATGTTGTGGGTGTGTGGCTGAGGTCCCTGGCCCTCCCTTCTTTCTGGCTTGGTAGCCCAGGGGACTTCTGGTCCTTCTAGGTGTTACAGGTCTTCTTTGGTGAAATGAGACCTTTAATAGTTAATATCAAACTTTGTCTCTGGTTGTGGGTACTTTGTTTTTTCTTTCAGTTCTGTGTTGGATTATTTGCTGTTCCCACCACTTAAACCCTGCACTGGAACTAATTTGCTGTCCTTTGCTTACTTCCAAAATGGGGGAGCTTCCTGTGGGAACCAGCACTTGAGCTCTGTGGTTGAGCTAAATTGCTGCTTTGCTGCTGATTCCCTGGGGAAGGCTTTTTGTGATGCTCAGGTTTAATGGTTTAAAACCTTATAGGTGCTTCTTGGTCTAGTGAGATCCAGTGAACTCTGGTCTGGACCTAAGTCTTTTTCAGCAAACTGCACCCCATGCAATTCTGCATTCCTGACCAGTCTCCTCTGAGTGGTCTTACACTGATAGGGGTGCAGATCAGTCGTCCTTGCTGTGCCCCAGTGTTCTCCTGGTGGGCCTGTCTCCCCCACCACCCATGCTCCAAACACTCCCCACGGGCCGGGCCGTGCTCTGGTCCCTTGTGATGACTCACTGGCCTCTGAGTGGCTCCTTTTTTCCAGTTGTTGTGGTTCCTCCCTCCTATGTGGGTCCACGGGAACCCTGTTAGTGGTCTTGCTGGCCTGGGGGCCACCAAGGCCCTCTTCTCCCCGACTGCCTCCAAGCAATTTCATCCAAAGGGCACAGCTGCAACTTTTGCCAGCTCCTGCTCTGAGCAGTCGGCGGCTCCAGCCTGGAATTGTCCAGGATTAGAAATGGTCAGAGTGGTTTTTTCTTTCTCTCATCATGGCTTCTCCCACCTTCATGAACTCTGTAAGTCTCTCCTCCACCTCCCCTGAGCTCTAGTGGCCCCACTTGGCAGTTGTTGCTTTTTTATAGTTGTAAATTGGTTGAATTGTGGGAGAGAGTGATGCTGGAGACCATCTATTCTGCCATCTTGACTGGAAAGTCCCAACTGGGATTTTAAATAGGGATTACATTGAATCTGGAAATAAATTTGGGAAGTATTGCCACGTTAACATTATTAAGTTTTCTAATTCATGAACATGGGATGGCTTTCCATTTGTTTATGTTTTCGTTAATTTCTTTCAACAGTGTTATATAGTTTTCAGAATATAAGTTTTATATTTTGTTAAATTTATTCCTTTTGTAGCCACCCTGAAGATATAGATGGACCCATAACCCAAATTTGGCTTGGATTCCCTTTTAGTATTGGGAAAATATTTAGGTAGTTTGAATTAGTAGTAAAGCAAAGTTAAATATTATGAGGAGCTTTTTATAAAGTAGCTTTATAGTCCAGCAGCAGTGCATTCCTTACTTTCAAACACTTTGGTATAAGTAAAATTAATACAAATTAAAAAAAAACAACAACCCAAATACTCAGGTTCTCACATTAATTGAAACTTTAGCAATGAATTATTGCACAGCTACCTTAGATGACAAAAGGGAAAACCCTTAGGTGCTCCACTTTCGTAGCGGAGAATGAAGGTGCCACACACTTACCCCAAGAGGACATGAAAAGCCTTATTACTGACATAATTGAGGTCTCTGGGGGGAGCAGGGCATTTCAGATAATATGTCGTAGCATCTCTGGCTACTGATCACCTCCTTTTTTCTCTGGGGCTTGTTGTTTGCTTATTTATTTATTTAGTGACTCAATTGGTCTACTTTAGTAAAGCCTATTTCCCCTGTATTTTGAAGTCACTGGTGTCACTCCATAGAGGTCATAGCCTTGGGCATGTGCAAAATCACACTGATGGTGTTTTAGCAAGACTGTTTTGGACCATCTCTCTCCCTGCTCTCTGTTAAGCTGTTTTTCTCCCTTTGGTATCACACCCCCTGTCGGGCTCCACTAATGGCTGGCTGATTGCTCTATCATTTTCTACAATGCCCTATGGCATAAATTATTCCACAGTCTGATCCAGTTAAATTAAGGCCCCTTTTTGAAGCTACTCTGTGAGGTTAGTCCTGACCCCTGAATGGCTCTTCTTAGCTCTTTCCTTAGTTCTGTCAGGTAAACTAGCTTACCCACAGTTTATTATCTTGCTTTCATGGAGCTACCAGCCTTCTTCTAATTGATTACCATCAGAATTTCCATTATTTTCAAGAATGCCCTTAGGCTGGAACTTCCGCCACAGTTTGTTCCAAATAAAGTCAATTCCTTTGCAGAGGACTTCAGTGATATCAGGTTTATGGCTGTCCTCTACTCTTGAGCAAAATCTCTTAGTCACAACTCTGGTGCTGTCGTGGGGACAGGGGCCTGATTCTCTTGGATTGACACTCCTGGTTTATAAGTGGGATGGTAGTGGCAGTAGCCTCTAGTCTTCTCTCTTTACCTCTCCTGGTGTTGAACCTCTAGCCTACAAGTAAGCAAGGGCAGTGGTAATTGGGACCCCAATATTTTTTGACCTGCTGTGCCTAGGGTAGTGCCTCTGCCTTATCAATGGAAGTTGGGTGAAGGACAGGTCCCCTGACCTCTTAACCACACTTGCATGTAATGTTTCCTCTGCAACATGGAGCTGGGGGTCTGGTAGAGAGGCAAAATAGTGGTGGATTCCAGGCAGGGCAAGGTACTGGAATAGAGGTGGCCAATGTGCAATCCTTCCACAGAGAGGGACCAGAGCAAGGAAAGGACAACTAAATACAGGGAAGAGCATTAGTGGTAGAGTGTGGGAGAGCAATGGAAGCCCCGTGAGGACCCTGTGTAGCATGAAAACCAAGCAGGATGGTGTAGAGGAGAAAAGGGCATGTGGCTTCAGCTGCCACCACATCTTCTAAACCAGGATCAGTCAGGAGGAATTCTCCCTTGCAGCATAGAGAATCGACTTGGCTGTGAGCACTTCTCAGCAGTAACTTTCCCCCTGCTTCTATCCGAGCCTGGCCTTCCACCTTCCATTTTCTGTGCCATTGTTTAGTCCTAGAGCTGTGGCCCTTCTCCCCACACAAGTTCATCCTACACAGCACACCTTACTGCACAGCCCATGCCATGCATCTCTAGCCTTCCAGCTGCCTGTGCAGCCCTGGTTGCCCATGTTACCTCAACCACCTGGCTGCCACTGGGGCCCGACACACCCACTGACCTCAACCATCCACATGACCCCAACCACCTATCTGCCCATGTGGCCCTATCTGCCAATGTAGGCTCTGCTGTCTAGCTGCCTGCACAGCCCCACCCTCCTATGTGGGCCCAGCCATCCAGCCACCTGTGTGGCCCCAGCCATCCTGGCCATCGGCACAACCCCAGACATCCAGCCACCCATTCAGTCCCAGCTGCCACAGCCACCCACATGGTCCCACCTGCACACGTGGGCCCAACTATCCAGCTGTCTGCATGGCCCCAGGTGCCCCAGCTACTCACACAGTCCCCATCCACGAGAATGCAGCCCCAACAACAGACATAGCTGCTAGTGTCCCACAGAACAACTGAGTCTACCCAGAACTACTGAAACTACTGAGTATACCTGGAACCCAAACTAAAACACCCCGTCCAACAATATAACAAATCTACAGGATGGAGTCTGTCTCCTCAGAAGCCACCCCTGAGTAATAACGGAAACAACCAGCAGATGACTAGGCATCAACACAGGGATACTAAAAATAGGACAAAACAAGAAATTATGACACCACCAAAGGAAAACTATAATTTTCAAATACCAGACCACATACAAAAGGAAACACTTGAAATGTCTGAAAGGGAATTCCAAGTAATGATCTTAAAGAAACTCGGTGAAATACAAGATGAAGACAACACAACAAAATGAGAAAAACAATCCAGGAGATGAAACAGGAAATTTACAGAGATAAATATCATAATAAAGAATGTAGCAGAACTCCTGGAACTGACTCATTCAGTGAAATAAAAACTAAAATTGAGAGTGTAAGCAGCAGGCTAGAGCAAGCAGAAGAAAGAATTTCCAGTCTCAAAGATAGTCTTTTTGAAATGACTAAAGCAGACAAAAAGAAAGAATAAAAAAGAATTTTAAAAATGAAGAAAATCTAAGTGAACTAGCAAACAACCTTAAGTGCACAAACATCTGAATCATGGGTGTTCCAGAAGGGGAGGAGAAAGGAAAAGGCTTTGAAAACCTATTCAGTGAATTAATAGTGGAAAACTTCCCAGGTATTGGATTTCTAGATCCAAGAGGCTCAAAGATCCCCAAACAGTTTCAATCCAAAAGGTCCTCTCTGAGACACACTGTAGTCAAGCTGTCAAGAGTCAAAGACAATGAGAGAATCCTAAAAACACAGAGGGAAAAATCAAGTCACCTATAAGGAAATCTCCATCAGACTAACAGCAGACTTCTCAGCAGAAACCCTACAGGCCAGAAGAAAATGGGAAGATATATTCAAAGTACTAAAAGAAAAAACTGCCCTTAAGAAAACTAGACCTGATAAGGCTATCCTTTGGAAATGAAGGGGAAAGAGGATACTTCCCAGACAAACAACAGCTGTGGGAGTTCACCACCACATGACCAGCTCCACAAGAAATTCTTGTCAGAGTCCTGCACCTGGAACACAAAAACCGATAATCACCACCATGAATACACAAGAAAAGCACTGGTAGAACAGATATGCAAATGAGAAAGGAGGAAACTATACCATACTACCACAAAAAACAACAAACACTGAAGACAAATAATAAAAGGGAAGGAAAAGAATAGGATATTTAAATCAATCATGAGAAAAGCAATTGAATCTCAGAACTCAGACAATACCCTAAATGTAAAAGGCTTAAATTTCCCATTCAAAGGACAGACTGATGATTGGATTAAAAAGCTAGACCCAACTACATACTGTCTTCCGGAGACTCACCTCACCTGTAAAGACACACAAATTAAAAGTGAAGAGATGGAAAAAGATATACCATGCAAATGGAAACCAAAAACAAGCAGGTGTAGCTATTCTTATATTGGATAAAACAGACTTTAAACCAAAAACCATAAAAAGAAACAAGGCCATTATATAATGATAAAGGGATCTATCCAGCAAGAGGACAAAACAATCATAAATATATATGCACCCTGCACTAGAGCACCCAGATATATAGAGCAAACAGTGTTAGACCTAAAGAAAGAGATAGACCAGAATACAATAATAGTTGGGGACCTGAACATACCTCTCTCAATGTTGGAAAGATCATCTAGGCAACCAACCAACAGAGAAACACAAGATTTAAACTACACATTAGACCAGTTGGACTTGGCAGATATGTACAGAACTTTTCAACCAAGAACTACAGAAATACATTCTTCTCATCAGCACATGGAATATTCTCCAGGATACACCACAGGTTGGCCCACAAATCAAGTCTCAAGAAATTAAAACAAACTTGAAATCATTTCAAGTATCTTTTCAGACTACAACAGATTGAAACTAGAAATCAATAACAAGTGAAACTCTGGAAACTGCACAAACACATGGAAATTTAACAACATGCTCGTGCATGACATATGGGCCCAAGAAGAATTTAAATAGGAAATCAAAATTTTTTGAAACTAATGAAAATAAAGGCACATAATACACAAACTTGTGAGATACAGCAAAAGCAGTACTAAGAGGAAAATTTATTGCAATAAATGCTTACATTGAAAGAACAGAAAGATTTCAAATAAACAACTTAATGCTATATCTCAAAGTACTAGAAAAACAAGAACAATCCAATCCAAAAACTAGTAGACGAAAAGAATTAATTAAGAGCAGAATTAAATGAAATAGAGACCCAAAAAATGATACAAAAGATCAATGAAACATTGAGAAGAAAAGCAAAACAGACAATTAGCTAGGCTAACTAAAAAAAGGATAGAAGACCCAAATAACAAAGTCAGAAATGAAAGAGGAGACATTACAACTGATAACACAGAAATACAATTGGGTCTCACTGGTTAGCTCAGTTGTTTAGAGCACAGCTTTGTAACACCAAGGTCAAGGGTTTGGATCTGCATACCAGCCAAATGCCAAAAAAAAAAAAAAAAAAAATAGAAAGGATGAAGAATCATTAGAGACTATTATAAACAACTATATGTCAACAAGTTTGAAAACCTGGAGGAAACAGGTAAATTTCTGGACACATATAAACTATCAGGATGAAGAATCATTAGAGACTATTATAAACAACTATATGTCAACAAGTTTGAAAACCTGGAGGAAACAGGTAAATTTCTGGACACATATAAACTACCAAGACTGAACCAAGAAGACATAGAAAACCTCAACAGATCAGTAACAAGCAACAAGATTGAAGCAGTAACTAGCAGTCTCCCAACAGAGAAAAGCCCAACCAGATGGCTTTATTGCTGAATTCTACAAAACATTTAAAGAGGAATAAATACCAGTTCTCTTCAAACTATTCCAAAAAATTGAAACAGAGGCCATTCTCCCAAACTCATCCTATGAGGCCAGCATCACCCCGATACCAAAACAAGACACAGACACACACAAAAAAGAAAACTACAGACCAATATCTTTGATCAATATAGATGCAAAAATCCTCAACAGAATATTAGCAAACGGGATACAGCAACATATCAAAAAAATTATACACCATGATCAAGTGGGATTCATCTCAGGGATGCAAGGATGGTTCACCATACACAGGACAATAAGTGTGATACACCATATCAACAAAATTAAGGACAAAATCCATATGACTATCTCAATAGATGCAGAAAAAGCATTTGACAAAACTCAACATCCCTTCATGATTAAGACTCTCAGCAAATTAGGTGTATAAGAAAATATTTCAACACAATAAAAGCCATATAAGAGAAACCCACTGCCAATATCATCCTGAGTGAGGAAAAGCTGAAAGCCTTTGCTTTAATAACAGGAACAAAACAAGGATGCCCAGTCTCACTACTTCTATTAACATAATATTAGAAGTACTAGTCATAGCAATCAGGCAAGAGACAGAAAGAAAGGGCACCCAACCTGGAAAAGATGAAGTCAAATTGTTCCTGTTTGTAGATGACGTGATTCTATATATAGGAAAACTGAAAGACTCTACCAAAAAAATCTTAGAGCTAATAAATGATTTTGGTAAACTTGAAGGATAAAAAATCAACATGCAAAAATCAGTAGCATTTTTATATTCCAACTGCAAACTAGCAGAAAAAGAAATTAGGAAAGCAAGGCCATTTATAATAGTCACCAAAAAATAAAATATCTACGAATAAATTTAACCGAGATGAAAAATCTCTACAATGGGAATGACAAATCACTGCTGAAAGAAATTAATGAGGAGACAAAAAGATGGAAAGACATTCCATGTTCTTGTGTTGGAAGAATCAACGACATTGTGAAAATGTCCATACTACCCAAAGAAATCAACAGATTCAGTGCAATCCCCATAAAAATACCAATGCCATTGTTCACAGAAATAGACAAAAAATAATCCTAACATTCATATACAACAACACAGGGCCCCCAATAGCCAATGCAATCCTGAGGGTAAAAAAAAAAAAAAAAAAAAAAAAAAAAGCGAGAGGCGTAACACTATATGATCTCAAATTATACCAGAAAGCAATAGTAACCAAAACACCATGGAACTGGTGTGAAAACAGACACTTGGACTAGTGGAACAGAATAGAGACCCCAGAAATCAACCCACATACTTACAGCCAACTCATCTTCAACAAAGGCACCAAGAACACACACTGGGGAAAAGACAGCCTCTTCAACAAATAGTGCTGGGAAAACTGAACATCCATATGTAGAAGAATGAAACTAGACTCTGTACCTCTTGCCATATACCAAAATCAACTCAAAATGGATTAAAGACTTGAATATAAGACCTGGCACAATAAAAGTGCTAAAAGACAACATAGGGGAAACACTTGAGGAAATAGGACTGGGCAAAGACTTTATGAATATGACCCCCAAAACATAGACAATAACAGAAAAGATAAATAAATGGGATTATATTAAATTAAAAAGCTTCTGCACAACAAAAGAAACAACAGAGTGAAAAGACAAGCTACAGAATGGGAGAAAATATTTGCTAACCATGCATTAAGGGATTAGTATCCAGAATATACAGGGAACTTAAACAACTTAATAGTAAAAACTGAACAAAACAAGTAACCTGATCAAAAAATGGACAAAGGAGCTGAATGTGTATTTCCCAAAGGATGATATACAAATGGCCAACAGACACATGAAAAAATGCTCAACATCACTAAGCATCAGGGAAATGCAAATCAAAACCACATTGAGATATCATCTCATGTGAGACTAGGTATTATCAAAAAGAAAGAAAATAAATACTGGTGAGGATGCATAGAAAAGGGAACCCTCCTACACCATGGGTGGGATTATAAGTTAGTGCAGTCATTATGGAAAACAGTATGGAGGTTCCTCAAACAACTACAGATAGAGCTGCCATACAACCCAGCAATCCCACTGCTGGGTATATACTCAAAGGAAGGAAAATCATCATGTCAAAGGGATACTTGCACTCCCATATTTATTGTAGCTCTATTTACAATAGCCAAGAGTGGGAAACCTAAATGTCCCTATATGTATGACTGGATAAGGAAAATATAGTGTATATACAAAATGGATTACTACTCTGCTGTAAAAAATAATGAAATTTTGCCATTCGCAGCAACGTGGATGAACTTAGAGAAAATTATGTTAAATGAAATAAACCAGGCACAGAAAGAGAAATACCACATGTCCTCACTCATAAGTGGGAGCTAAAAAATATAAAATAAAATAACTAATAAAAGAAAGACAAAAAATCACAATAATACACTGAACTTTCAAAAGGAGAGAACAGAACGGAGGTTACCAGAGGTGGAGAAGTGGAGAGGAATAGAAACAAATTAGTACAGGGCCACAAAATGATTCTAATAATTCTGTAATGTTGAATATACTAATTATCCTGATTTGAGCATGACATACTGTAGACAGGTATTGATATTTAATGCGGTACCCCCACAGATATGTACAATCAATTATGTTTCAACCAAAACAATAGTGGTGGTCCGTCCATCTCAGGGATACCATAGCCCCTAACCCCAAGGAGAAGAAACCCATATTTTTGGCCACCTCCATCTGGAGTGGACCTTCCGTCATGCTGTGATGGTAGGGTGGGGTAAAGGAAGAAAGGGGTGGGTCATGGCTCAAGTGCCAGTGAATCTCACTGTTTTCACTGAGATTTAGCAGATTCTCTTATATAAATGTTTCTTTATGTGCTATATGCTCTTAGAACAATTTCCTGAGACTTTAAAAAAATTAATTATGCATATTCATGGGGTATAAAGCTGACCATCACCACTTGTGCCCAAGATGTGATGCCCAGATCAATACTATCAGCATGGCCATTACCACAAACTGTGATTATTCCCTGCATCCTCCACCCAATTAATCCCCGACCTCCGTCCCCTTCTTTCTCGCCCCATCCCACTCCACAACCCTAGGTATGCTGTCTTCCTCTGTAAGTCCAATGCACCACTGTGGTCTTTCCTTCCTTCCTTCTTTCTTAGCTCCCACCTATGAGTGAGGACATGCAGTATTTTCCCCTCTGTGCCTGGCTTATTTCACTCAACACAATTTTCTCCAAGCTCATCCATGTTGCTATGAATGGCAGAATTCCATTCTTTTTTATTTTGATATATTTATTTTATTTTAACTGCTCAATATACATTGTAGTCGGTTAGAATTTCATTCTTTTTTTATGGCAGAGTAGTATTCCATGGTGTATATATACCATGTTTTCCTTATCTAGTTCTTTGTCAATGAACACTCAGGTTGTTTCCATATCTTGACTATTGTAAATAGAGCTGCGATAAACATGGGAGTGCAGGTATTCCTTTGACTTGATGAATTTCCAGAGACTTTAGACAGTTATTATTTTTAAGAAAATCATTTTCACCAGTTATTTCACTGGATAATGTCCATGGGGCTCTTCATGCCACCATTCTGGAAATTGTCTTTTTTATGTTTCACCTCAGCTTTCTTATAATATCAGTAACTGATTTGTTTACTGAGGGCTTATTATGCCCTTGATACATTATTATTTCTGTTAGAGTCTATGTTCGTGAACAGTCCAAGGACACTAAATACTTGGAAGAATTTATTTCTCTGACATGCTGCATGTGTTAGTTCAGGCTAGTGTAACAAAATACCATTGACTGGGCGGCATAAAAAAAACAGGAATTTGTTTCTCCTGGTTCTGGAGGCAGGAAGTCTGAGATCAGGGTTGAAGACTGTCTTCTCGCGTCCTCTCATGGTGGAAAGAGTGAGCTGGCTCTCTGGCCTCTTCTTACGAGGGCACTAATTCCATTCATGAGGATTCCACTGTCAATGACCTAATTACCTCCCGAAGGTCTCACCTCCAAATACCATCATGTTGGAGGTTAGGATTTCAACCTATGAATTCTGAGGGGACACAAATGCTCAGTCCATAACACTGGACTTGTTTGAGAAATGGTAAGGACTACATAATTTTATAAATAATTCCCTTTTATGAGAAACTAAGATTAAATTAAGGCACATTTGATTAGATCAGCTGAAAGCAGTTATTTCACAGGGTGGGTTGGCATCTTCTGTTCAAGTTTTCAAAGTATGGTTCAGGGACCACCTGAATCAGAATCACTGAGTTGCTTGTTTAAGAATCAGACTTTTGAGCTTCACTTCAGACTAGCTCTCATGAAGAGAAACGAGTAAAGGTATTTGACTCATACTGTTGGCTAAATTAATGTAGTACAAGTTAGCTAACGTAGACTTCAACTAAATATGTATTGAATAATAAATTGTGGAAACCACTGTGCTAGATGCTGATGGTAAAAAATGAATAAGACTTGCTCCTCTGAACGTCAAAGGTGTGTATGCTGTTCATGAGATTAATCTGGTACAAGGAAAGGCCATTATATAGTAACTTGTTGTATAGTGCAGGTTACGTTAAATTTACAAAAATTGTACACACAGAGTTGGTGCAAGTAGCCAAACACACACACACACACACACACACACACACACACACACACACACACACACACACAAATATGTGCCTTTACTAAAAGGAAGAGCTGGACTAGGGGAAAGAGAAAGCTAGAAAATCACTTAAGAGCAAAGAAAGGAAGGAAGGTGTATTATTCTGTTTGTGTTGCTATAACAGAAATACCTGAGACTGGGTAATTTATAAAGAAGAGAGGTTTATTTGGCTTACAATTCTGGGACAGCTGCATCTGGCATGGGCCTCAGGCTGCTTCTGCTCATGGCAGAAAGTGGCAGGCAGCCAGCGGATACAAGCAGATCACATGGAGAGAGGAAGCAAGCAAGAGAGAGGACGTACCAGGGTCTTTTAAACAACCAGCTCTCACGGGAACTAGTAGAGTGAGAACTCACTCATTAATCCCCCCACCCCCAGGGAGAGCATTAATCCATTCGTGAGAGATCTGCCCCCATGACTCAAACAGTTTCCAACACTGCCACATTGGGGATCAGATTTCTGCATGAGTTTTGGAGGGGACAGTATGTCCAAACTCGACCAGAAGGGAAGGAAGGAAAGGAAGGAAGGAAAGGAGACCACAATAAATTGTTGAACTTTCAGAAGGAGATAATAGACTTATAGTTACTAGAGGTGGGGGACGGGAAGGGGGTTAAGGAGCAGTTGGGTAAGGGACATTAAGAATAATTATGATTTGTACTTTGAACATGCTAATAATGTTGATTTGATCATCACATACTGTACACAAACACTGATAGTCAACTCTGTACCCCATAGATAGGTGTAATCAAAAATAAATAAATAAAAGGGAGTCATTTAAGAGACCTACTTCCTGTGTGCTTGGAATCCGGTGCTGTCCATCCTTCTTTCTCTATATGCTCCACTGCTACTTTTCTACTGATGAAATGAACAATAATTTAATATAGGTAAGGGTAGAGTAAGTTGGTGTTTTTGAACATGTCCAGTGGCTTGATTGTCTTATGTAATGCTTTAATATACTTAGTTTTCATTCTTTAGTAAATATTAAATGAATGCTTACCACATGCCAAGGTGCTATTAGGAATTCTGACTTTTCCTTCTTCCCCAAATATGCGTCCAAAAAAAAATATTTTTAAAAATGTTTTTCTCACTTGATTTTGTGTGATCTAAGGTCACTTATTAATTAACTAGGTTAAGAAGGAGATTATAACTGAAAATAGTATAAAAATGTGATGGGCTTAGTGTATACGTATTATTGAAATTATATCTGATTTTTAGCAACTTTTTTACTGTTCTGCAGACATCATCCAAAATCACTTTGGTGTGAACTTATTGTGAAACTGTTATCTGACATATAGGGACACTTTCACTGTTCTGGGGACATCATCTGAAAGTATATAAAATGATATGAGAAGAATATGAAGGCATTTTTGTTCAACTTTGCATTATTTCTTCTTTTTCATAGTTAAGCATTTTTTTTTTTCAAGTGTTAGGACAGGCCTGATTTGGGAATATTTGCAGCCCCAGCTCCCTGTTCCCTTTTCCTTCTGAGCTCACTTGATTCCTCCTTGTCCTAGTCTTGACCCAGGAGTTAGGAAACCACAGCTGTGCAAATTCTGTTCCACCTGGACGTACAACTGGCCATGGCTTTCCTTTCAGTGGGAGTTTCTGGGGGAGGAAGGGACACTTCTCTGTGGGCCAGCCTGGCATCTATTGGGTTCTGTATATATTTCCAACATAGATGCTTTCTAATATGTAGTTTTTTCATTGATTGTTTGATATTGATTTTTTTTTTTTTTACAAATGGGTCGTTTGAATTATGTTTAATCTGAAACCTATTTAATCTTCACTAGATAATAAAGAATTCACTAGCTGTAGCAAAAGAATGCCACGGAATGGTCTGTATACAAGCATGCCCAGGTGAAAGTTGTTAACTGGTTCAGTGAGGACAGTTATACAGAATATTAGGAAAATTGGGCCTTTTAAATTTCATATCAAAGAACATGTGTTTGTTGACAATATCCTGGATGTCTCTGGTGCTGAGAGCCTTCTTGCAGCATTGTGACAGTCATCGCAGTTGCTATTGATAGAACCCAGCTCGGACTTAGAGCACAGTGGTACTGATAATGCTGGACTTATAACTTGATATGTTATTACTCCAAAACAAGCTGGATTTGCACACATCTGGGAGCTAATTTTGAAGTTTGAACTAGCATGAAAGCAAATCATGGAAAAAGGAGAAATGGAACTTAACATTAGTTGAGCGCCTTTCAAGTTCTGTGGTACAAGCAGTGACACTTGCACTAAATTTGTGAGACCAGTTTTATCATCCCCGTTCTTTACACTGGGGAAAACTGGCTCTAAGTGTTAGGGCAATGGCTTGAGGTTACACAGCTAGTAATTGGGAGAGCTCAGATTTCAACCTGGCTAGTTGCAGTCCACACTCTTTCCACCTCATCCCTGCAACAAAAGCTTAGTAAGATAACTCTGTATGTGTTTCTGACACTGGTTTAAAATCACTAGTGAATATTTGCCACCAGGATTCTTTGTCCATTGTATGTCGAAATTTAAGGTGTATCTCAATTTCAGAAATCTAGAGTAACTTTCAACAAGTGTTCTCTTTCCACTCAATGTCCTAAGCACTTTGTACATTTCCTTATGGCCTCATGATAGGGCTGTTTTTCTGTCCTTGACTCATCTGCCTAATGAACCTGTGAACTTCTCCAGGGCAGGGGCTGCCCATTCTCCTCTTTGAGTCCTCTGAAGCACCCGGCCCACAGTAAGGGGTTTTCTATTAAAGACTTTTTTGCAAATGTGCTGACACCAGACCCAACCAGATTAATTTTAGTATATTTATGGTAGAGCTGGGTTAGAATTCACCATCTGTGGCATTTCTCTATCTTGTCATTACCCGAGAATAATATTTTTGGTTTGGGCTCATTTTTATTTTAGCAGATTTAAAGAAAGCCTCCGGTTCAAATGCTGCAAAATCCAATCTACCGAAATCTGGGCTTCGTCCTCCTGGATACTCACGTCTCCCCGCAGCCAAGCTGGCAGCGTTTGGCTTTGTCCGGAGCTCCAGCGTCTCCTCAGTCTCCAGCACCCAGTCCGCGGACAGCACGCAGCCTGAGCAGAGCCGGCCGGCCACCCGTAAGTGGGGCGGGAGGGCAGGGCCTGGTCCCTGAGGCCTCTCCTGCGGACCACACCATGTGCCAAAGATAAATCAGCGTGCCTGTGTAACTGTCATTTTCTTTGTGTGATTAGTTAAGAATTTGTTAGTTAACTTAATCTACCGTTGTTGTTTTTTAATCATCTACTAAAGAGGACAGCCTATTTGGCACTATCCTTTTGTCAATTATGGGGAATTAAAGTGGTAGAAAAAGATTTTAAAGCTCTTCTTACAATCTAGAAAATGACTTATCCAGGAACCGATCCCAGGAGTTCTTTGCTTCATGGATTCTAGGTAAGGAGTCAAAGAAAGGTCCAAGAACAGCATTACCAACTTGTGCTGTCATGAAACATATTAGATATTAAATATTAGCTGAAAGAATCATTTAGTCACCTGTGATTACCTGTAATGCCTTAACATTGGTGGAGCACTTGGCTGGATTTCTAAAAGTTAACTAAATGATGTTTAAAATAGAAAGTACTGCTGAACTTCAAGTCTGTGTCCAGGAAGGTCCCCATTAGTTGAGACAGTGCTGCTCCAGGCCTGTTTCCTGAGACTGAGGTTACAGACTGTATTTTAAAGTGTGAATTAATGGCCTCCAGAGCAAGTTGCAATAGCCACTGTTTCTGATCTGGAGGCTGTCCATTTGGCTGAGCCTTTGATGATCGGACACCATCTCATCCCCTTCAATTTAAAAGTAGTTGTGATTGGATGTGAAGCCATGAAATCTCGTATGCTAGTTATTGGAACTTGCCAGAGGGCTAGGAAAGTCTTAGAGGTTTCCATGTAGAGAGCTGTTTTGAAGGGATTATGGAAGTTGAATCAGGTTGGAGTAAGATGAGAGAGAGAGAGAGAGAGAGAGAGAGAGAGAGAGAGAGAGATTTATCATTTCCCAGTCTTCTTTTTCCAAGCTTGTTCATTCTCTCTCCTTTCTTGGATTTACAGAGGTGATGTGTGGAAAATTTGTACCTTTACAGTTTGAAATATTGATCTACCCAATTATTCCTAAAAGTAATGCATGACATTTTTCTTTATGTGTTTCTAGGTAGTTTCTAAAGGTGTTTTCTTTTTTTCTGCTCTTGGTTTTCTAAAGGTTCTGCAGCTTAGACCTGCTTCCACAAAGGATTCATTTTAGGGATACCACTGTAATTAGGGATTATGTCATTACACAGTAGATATCTCAAAATCTGAAACATAAATTTAATAAAGAACTGTAGTTGACCCTTGAACAACATGAGGCTTAGGGGTGTCAACCCCTCCACGCAGTTGAAAATCTGCATATAACTTTTGACTCCCCCAAAACTTAACTACTAATAGCCTATGTTGACTGGAAACCTTATCTTTAACATAAACAATTGATTAACACATATTTTTGGTTATGTGTATTATGTACTGTGTTCTTACAATAAAGTAAGCTAGAGAAGAGAATATGTTGTTAAGAAAATCATAAGGAAGAGAAAATACTTTTATAGTACTGTATAACAGCTATTGAAAAAAGTCCATGTGTAAGTGAACCTTTGCAGTTCAGACCTGTGTTTTTCAAGGGTCAGCTGTATTTGCAAATGTGTAACCCATGTTTTAGATGTGCTTATGCATCTTAACAGTTTGAAAAATTTGAAATACAGGAGCAACTCTTTGTCACTATTTTTCAGTAATAAAATTTCTAGTTACATGTTTCTCTTAGAGAAAGCATGAAAGAAAAAAATCTCATATTGTATGTGTCTTTCCAAGGAAGGGGTTAAGATTTTGATTCCTTAAAACAAACACACACAAACAAACAAACAAACAAACAAACAATCTCCAGGCAAGTTCAGCTGTGTCCCCACAATATCAGCTTTTGCTAAAGAAGAGCTGACAGGTGTGGACAGAATAATTTGAAGTGTGCTCAAGGCATTTCTTCTTATCTCTGCTTCAAAGGATAGGAGGCAGGGACCCCCTGAGCACCAGGGGATGGGAGCTGTTGAGTGCCCAGGAGAGTAACTCCTAGTTTAAAGACTTCATATTTAGTCTGATATTTACTCTATTTAGAATTTCCTATTTTTAAAAACAGTATGTAGAGTCGATTTGTAATTATCTGCAACCTACGATATATAAATTAAATAAATAAATAAATAAAATAAAATAAAATGTGTATTTCACTGGTAAACCACAGAAAAACCTCATGAGTATTTAAATTGATATCTGAATAGCACAAACCATTATACCTATTCTTGTTATTAGATCTAATGTCAGGAAAACTTTTGTTTCTGTTCTTTAGTGAACAGATGCTTTGATGATGGGGTGAAGTAAAATAGCATGTACTTGACAGGGCTGAAAGTCCCTAGGTCATATGGTCAGGGCAAATCTTTGCTGGTTCAGCCAGTGTGATGTCAGAATTGTTTCCTTTTTTCTTCTTGAAAAGTTGGTCTTTTTGCAGACATCAGTTTCACATAGTGTTCATTTTAGGAATACCAGTGTAATTAGGGATTACCTCATGGCACAATGGCTGTCTCAATATCTGCAACATGAATATAAAAAGGAACTATTTCCACATGTGTGATTCATACTTTTGGATACCCGTGCATATTAACAATCTGAACGATGTCCTCACTGACTGTGGCATGTTATATTTGGGACACTTTTAACTGCTTCATTATGAATTTATCAGTGTTTCCTAGGTTACCCTGGTTCAACTGCAGCTCTCCTATGCTGTTTTCCTGAGTCCTGAGGGGCAAATGACAATGGGTGTGGAGAGGGGAACCCCGTGTAGCCCCTGGGCGGCGGTGGCAGGGCCGTTTGAGTCTCAGCTGTTTCGTGTGGAATCTTCCCTCCGTGCTGGACTCAGGCTCCCTGCTGGTAGTTCAACACCACTCAGCAGAGGCTTTCTAAGTCTAGTGCCCTTCTGTGTCTTTTTTACCTTTTCCACAAGATTTTGGCAAATGAAACAGACACAGGGAAATGAATGTTCATAGGTCCTTGGAACTTGAGGGTATCTTACCATCCAGCCTGCCCCTCATTTTAGAGTGGAGCGAACTGAGATCAGCATGCCTTGCCCTTGGTCCTGAGTCGGTGCTTTTCCTCCCCTGTTTTGTTCTTAAAACTGCTGTATATAGAAAAGATGTGTTGTGAAGAAGCTGTCTCTGAGCCTGGGCAGCTCCGTATGAGTTCAAGCTGCCTCCTTGTGATTTATAGCACCTTCATCTTCACTGGCCTCCAGGAGAGCCCCAGGCAGCCCCTCACTCCTTTATAGGTTCGTTATTTGAAGACTGTGAGGTTGGCCCACTTAGAACTTCAAATAAAACTTCAAATTCTACTAGTTAGTGACCACAGCTTTTTTACGATTTAAATTGAAGAGGGAAAAGAAATTTTCTAACTTAGAACTTAAACTTAAGTTTAAACTTAAAGTCATAGTCTGACTCAGTAGGTAGCTCATATTTTTTTTATAGTTTTAAGAGAAGGAAAAATATCCCAAATATGCTTTAGGTGATAAAAACTGAAAAAGAAAAAGAATTACTGTAGCATTTAGTGTTGGTGACATACTATAACCTAAAGTACACTTGGTTGTCAGTTGATCAGCAGTTAGGTGTAGAATTGATTTTCCCAGTGGGTAGGTAGGTATAACTTAAAGTCAACACCTTTAGGGGTATGTGTGGAGGGGAAACAGGAAGACTTAAGGTTTCATGAATTAATCAGTAATGAAAATAGATCATATCACCCAAGGATAGAATAATTTATGTAGAGGATCCTATTTCATTGTATATTCTATTGACTAGTGCCTAACTTATTGGGTACTCAAGAAACAAAAGACCTACCAGAAGAGAACATGAAAAATATAGCATTTGTAGCATTCCTTTCCAATTTCTTCTCTTCTCTTTTCAAATACTGTCAACATTTTCTCTTTGGGGTGAGCTAAGAACAGAAATTGTGGGGCAAAGAATTTGAAAAAAGAAGTAAAAAAGAAAAATTGAAGCTTTTCCCTTGTTCCTTTTCCTGGTGCAGAGAAGTAGCAGAATAATGGGAAGTGGAGATACAGCTGGGAGGTGGGTAGAGAGGCTGACATTTGCATAAATAATTGTGACACAAGGAAATATGCCCTCGGTGCCTGCAAAGTGGTACAAAGTTGAGGGTCGGAGGTAGAGGGTTAATTTCTGATTAGGGCATTCAGGGAGTTTCTCCCAGAGTGCTGTAAGCTAGGCAGTGTTTTTGGAGGTGGAGATGAACTGTAGGAGATCTTTGCTGGAGGGACGAGGTGGGGCGGGGGGTGGCTGTTGGTGCATCCAGAGAACCTCCTGACGCTCAGAGGTTGCCGTCACTGGTGCAGCCTGCCAGCTCATCATGGAGCTGTCTCCCATGGACTGAGATCCCCAAGATTTGTTCTCAGGATGTGTCTTCCATTTCTCTAGTCCTCTCCATAGTCATCTCATACATAGTTTCAGCTCTTAGCGCTTTGAACAAAACCCCTGTTTTCATATCTCCAACCCCAACCTCCCTCTAGAATGGCTCACCTGCATTTCAAATGAGCAGCCAAATACAACAGGGTGACCCAAATCACCTCAAACTGAACATTTTCCAAAAACAAATTCTGCATTTTCTTTTAGAAGACAACATCTCCTCTGGAAGTTCTGTCTTTGAATAGTATCTGCAATCTCCTGGCAACCCAGACTGAAAATTTCAGAATCTGCATTACGTCTTGCCTGCTTTTTGCCTTCTTTTTCATTCAGTGATCCATTCTGGTCAGTTCTTTCTCCCTGGCATTTACCACATCCTCTTTCTTCTCTCTTATCATGTTATTCTAAATCTGGGGAACCTCTCCCCTAAGCTATTCCTGGCCTACCTTGGCTCTCTAATCCACAGGGCACCTGGTCCTAGGCAGTTCTCTCTCTGGCCCTGTTTCAGTCACTCCATGGTTCCCTGTGCTTGCTTCCACTCCTTTCCGGACGTTCCAGGTCCTCCTTTATCTGGCCCCAACCTCCTTCTCACCTTTCCTATGCCCCATTCCCTGCCATACACTCTCTGCGAGCCAACCAGGGTTGTTCACATTTTTCTCTGAGGGCTTCGTGCTTTCCTGCCTTTGGGTTTTGGTTTAAACCATCTGTCTGCGGAGTGCACTCCCTCCCCCAGACCCACCATCTCCCGTCTGTCTCTGTAGATTCCATCCCTATCAGGTGCATTTCAAGTTCTATGTCCTCTAAAAAGCCAACCTGGTGTAATTCTTTTGGGAACTCCTAGCACTCTGTGCTTGTATTACTTTTTATCACATACTATTGTAGTTCCGTTTCTTTTATTTTTATTATTATTATTATTATTAGCATATTCATTCTTACAAACTGTGATATTTCTTTATGCCCTTTACCCAACCTGTCACTTCCAAAATCCCCTCTGTCTCTTCCCCCCATCTCTAGTATCCTTAAGTTTGTTCTGTCCTTCTGAAAGTTCAAGGCATTGTTGTGGTCTTTTCTTCCTTTCATCTCTTCCTCCCTCCCTCCATCCCTCCTCCTTCCTTTCCTTCTTTCCTAGCAGCCAGTTATGAGTGAGAACATGAGGCATTTCTCTTTCTTTGGCTTATTTCACTTTACATAATTTTCTCCAGACTCATCCATGATGCCGCAAATGGCAGAATTTCATTCTTTTTTATGGCTGTGTAGTATTCCATTGTGCAGATATACCACATTTTCCTTATCCAGTTGTATGTCAGTGGACACCTAGGTTGGTTCCATATCTTGACTATTCTAAATAGAGCTGCATTGACCATGGAAGAGCAGGTGTCCCTTCAACATGATGACTTCCATTCCTTTGAGTTTATACCCAGCAGCAGGATTGCTGGATCATACAATAGTTCTATCTGTAGTTGTTTGAGGAAACTCCATACTGATTTTCATAATGGCTGTACTAATTTACAGTCCCACCAACAGTGTAGAAGAGATTCCCTTTCTCCACATCCTCGCCAGCACTTGTTATTCTCAGTCTTTTTAATAATGACCAGTCTAACTGGGGTGAGATGATATCTCAGTGTGGTTTTGATTTGCATTTCTCTGATGACTAGTGATGCTGAGCATTTTTACTGTATAGTTGTTTGAGTTCTTTGTATATTCTGGATGTTAATGCCTTGTTGGATGTATAGTTTGCAGATATTTTCTCCCGTTCTGTAGGTTGTCTTTCCACTCTGTTGATTGTTTCCTTTGCTGTGCAGAAGCTTTTCAGGTTGATATAATCCCATTTGTTTATGTTTTCTTTTGTTGCTTGTGCTTTTGGGGTCTTATTCATAAAGGCTATACCCAGTCCTACTTCCTGGAGTGTTTCCCCCATGTTTTCCTTTAGTAATTTTATGGTATTAGGTCTTATATTCAATGTACTGAGATTTCCCATGTACTGAGTTGATTTTGGTATATGGTGAGAGGTACAGATCCAGTTTCATTCTTCTGAATATGGATGCTCAATTTTCCATATTGTAGTTATGTTTCTATGTCCTCTCTCCCTTGTATGTTATAAACTCTGAGGATAGGGGCAATGCCTCTTAATTTTAGTGCCTCTCACACTAAAGTACACAGAATTTTAAGGGAAGTTCTACCCCAATAGAAACTTTTTTTTTTTATGTAAGAGTATGGATAAAGAGACTTTTGAGATTAGCTTGGGTAGCTTTCAGAGTATTTTATATTGGGAACATATTTTTACTTTATGCACAGATTTTGATAGTTGGTAAAATTCATCATTATGGTTTTCACAATTTTCTAGGATCTGCAAAATGTTGTTTTCATTGACTGAAATGTACCTGTTGATAATTTACACAACTCTAAGAGTAAAAAACTAATAGATCATTTAAAGTATAATTATATTCAGAAATAAATCATTGTGTAGATTGACCTAATAGTCTCACAAATGTCTAATAACTTATGTATCTCCTTGAATATAATTAGTCATTTTTAAAGAATTGGACTAAAACCCTGCTGTTGTGATCATTCATGAATTTCAAAGTTTTGAAAATTAAATGTCTCAATTTGTAGAGATTAAATATTCTCATTAAGTTCTAGAGTTTAATTTCTTGTTTTAGTACTTGAAATAAGATGTTCTTGTAATTATTAAATACGATTTGAATTTTGAGGATAATAACCTGAAGTAGAAAATAGCTAGCCCTTCTGGAAGGTTAATAAATGAAAATGAAGGTTAATATGAAAGTTTTTTGCAATGTTATCTTCAGCATTTACTCTCATGAACACTATAAAATACATTTACATATATAATGCATTTGATTTTCTGTGTCTGACGTGCATTTTCAATAAGATCAGAGTTGACAAGAAATGTTATTAGTAACTCCTACAGAAGCAGCCATTAACCTTTCTCATGTTCCATTGGCAAAGAGAGAGTCATTTTTTATTCATGGAAAAAGGAGCTGAAAGTGGCTTGTGAGGTCAGACTTGAGAAAAGGTATTGCCTACTTGAAGATTAATCCTTATTGACATTTGTTCATTCCCCTTCAAAACACTTGGACAGTGATCAGGTCCACCCTGAGATAGGATTAGAGTAGAATTATGTTTTGTTTTGTTTTTAAGAATGTTGACCATTTATGGCTCTAAGATAAAGTGAAAGTTCAGAAAACGTTTTTATTTATAGTAAAAACAATGTCTAGTTGAACCTCCTCATTTTTCTTAGCTGTCTTGTTTTTATGAAGTGTAGATTGTCCATTTTCTCTTTTCCAGTCCTACACTCTTTCAGCATTTACTATGTGCTAAGCATGAGCTCAGTGCTGGGGCTACTGTGACCTGGACACCAGGGTCCTCACCCTTGCAGGGAGTGAGAAGATAGGATTATGCACATAAATCCATGCAGGGAAGTGTTAGCGTGGCTGTGATTGAAGACTGTGCAGCATTTGGTGGGTGGGTGGTGCAGGAGGCACAGGGAGGAGGGAGAGTCTGGTTCCCCCAAGCCAAGGGTGAGGAAAGACCTCAGCTCCTGCAAATCCTTTCCAGGCTGCCCCAGTGCTACTGCATTGTTTTCAGATTTAATTGTTCCACACCGGTTTTAGATAATTACAGTGTCCTAGATTTTCTTTAAAATACTCCAGCAAAGAAAAAGAAAAACTGGACGTGGGGGAGGATAGATGAAAAAAGAGTGGCAAGTTTTAAAAGTCTTTGAAACTGGATGGTGGAACCATAAATGTTCATTATAGTACTTACTTTACTTACTATGTATGTTTGAAAATTTCCATAAAAGAAGGTTAAAACCCCACCTTCTCCCTGGACTGGCTTTCATCTCTTTTTTTATTCATTGAATTTTTTTTACACTTGTCTCCTTAGAAAGCTCTTAGACACCCTTTTTTTTTCTTTCAGCTTTGTGGAGGTATAATGGACAAATAAAGATTGTATATATTTACTACATACAGCAAGATGTTTTGATATACGCATTCACTGTGAAATGATTACCACTAACAAGCTAATTGCTATCTATCACCTCCCATAGTTACCTTTTTTGTCAGTGGTGGGAACATTTAAGATCCAGTCTCTTAGCAAATTTCAAGTACCCGATACAGTATTATCAACTATCTACCCCATGCTTTACACATGTCCAGAACTCATTCGTCTCATGTAACTGAAACTTTGTACTCTTTGACCAACATGTCCCCATTCTTAAGAGATGATATAGTGTAGTGGTGAAGGACGTGGATGCTGGAGATAGAATGCCTGGGTTTACATTCCACCTTTGTCATTTAGTAGCTCTGTGACTTTGGGAAATTACTTAACTTCTCTGTGCCTCTGTTTCCTATTGTAAAATAATAATAATATTATTAATAATTAAGTGAGTTTTAAAAATTATCAATAGGGTTGACGAGAACATTAGATAGAATTAATATATGCACAGTATTTAGAACAGAGCTTTGCACAAGAATAATACTAATTAATAATTAATAATAATGTAGTCATTTTCATCCATTGGCCATGTACATAGAATTCAATGTTGAGAAGGATTCAAAAATTCAGTTGGAAAAATGGCCATGATGGATTAATAGTATCTGGCACGGGTTAAAGAAAGTGGTCATGATAACATCTAAGTCAGAGAGGTGACATCTATTTCAGTTCTAAATTTTTATAAGCACCTCTCACAAGTATGTTGAGTAGCTTTCTGATTGTTACTAAAACATATAGAATAACTTTTATGAGACATTAAGGTGGAAGTTGATCCATTGATTTTTATGGGAATCTCTTACTTTTGGGCTATAAGCTTGTGGTTGTTTGGATATTATAAAATAAAGACAAGGAAAGTTGTGTTTTGATTTCTTTATCTAAAAGGGCGATACCAGGCCATTAGCATATTATCATTTAAGAAAATACTTTCAATTGGGTTCCCTTTAAATGAAACATTTATGCAAGGTGACTAATACATAGCACATTAATCTAAGCTGATGGCATTTTAAAACCTCTGCTCAAAATAGAAACTGAGAGTTGGATCTGATTTTATTTCTGTTCCTTTCTAGTGTCTGTTGGAAAAAAATGGGAACATTTGATTTCACAGTATGTAAAGGGCTTCACACAGCTTCTCATTTTGCCAGAGTCTAATTTCCATTGTACTAGTGTTTACTTTGTCAAATATCTCAACCCAATTTGGGTGGGTAGAGAAAAGAGTGAGAACAAAAACTGAAATCAGCTTCTGAGTTTCTCTGGAATTGCGGAAGTCAAACAAATGTCACTGATGGATGTAAGTATCTAGTTCCCTGGAATCTGTAATTATGTAATTTAAAGTATTCTTTATAAGGAAAAAATAGAATCAGTTTTACTGAGTGCTACTGTTAATTTTCCCAATTATTCCCACACAACTCAGTTCTTTCCTCTTTTCTATGCTTTCTTCACACACATTTACAAAGGAGAACATGATTTTTCGGAGTATTATTCAGCACTGTCTGTAAGTGAAAACATTTTTTTCTATTGCTAAACACCTAGTTTATACACCTTGACTGGGTGAAACTTTTGGAAATCACATTGTCCCTCAAGAGGATAAGTTTATATCAAGTTTATAAGTGCCATATTCTAGCATGTTCTAGCTCATTCAATGTTTAATGAAGAAAGGGTAACTCGAACTATGGAAATAGTAATTAAGATAAGAAATATGCCACACACGTGTACGTAATATGCATCAAAACCAGCATTAATGGTAATAGTATAATCCTTGGGAAAGTCAGTTAACTTTACTGGACTCAGATTTTTATTATAAGGCTGGGAGGGATTGGACATGAATTGACCACTTTTGGCTCTCAGGAGTTAGGATTTTGTGACTTTATTTTGTAAAAAACATAGAACTATTTATGCTCTAAGTGAGGAATAATCAAAATTGTAGTTGAAGATTAATATGATAATGGTGAGTAAAGTAGTTTGGAGACAGGAAATTGGGTGTGAGATCTTAATTCTGCCAAAATTGAGGATGTTTCCCTCCGGACTAGACTTTACTTTTTAATTTTTTTCCCCTGTCCTAATGAGATGGAAATTTCAGAACACAATTGGACGGAGAACAGCCCAAAGGCTCTACTGTCTCTGCTTTTTTTTCAGTCGAGTGCGTGGCCATGAGATACTTGGAAGTTACGTTCTTGCCCCTGCCCTCTGCTGAATGCTGGGCATGTTGGCTTATTGGTCTGGGACCAGAGCAGAGACAGGAGGTGCAAGGAGGGGAAGGAGGAGGAGGAAAGGGTTTCACTCCTTTTATTGCTTTTATCTTAGCAAAAATTCTAGGCCAGAGGTCACCTTCTGCCAGAACTCTAACTTCACTCAGGACAACGGGAGAGAGGAAATATTACAAAGCAAGCAAGTGTAGCTTCTAGACTAACATTGCCTTCTCACAGGAGCTGTGCCAGCAGCACACGTTTTCTTGCATCACTGTGACGTGCATAGGCTGCCTTCTGGGAAGGTTTGTAGAGACTCTTGCAGTGTCTTCCTGGATGCAGTAGACAGCGTTCATAGATGGATGATTCCTTTTGCTTTCAAGGAGAAAGAAAATCTTTTACATGGTGATGTCAGAGGGTTCTTCGAGCTCCCATAACGGGCAGCACTTGGCAGGACAGAGTTAAAGGGAGCCTGAAACAGGAGTTACAGTGGGGATGGAAAGGAAGGGCCAGATAGTAGTCAGACTGGCAGGGCAAGAGTGCTTGAGAGATAGAGGGAGGGGTGACTTGAGGGAGGAAGGTGCCACTTCGTACTGCAGGTACAGGAAGAAAAGCGAGCTTGAGTGACTCTGAGGAGTTCAGTTTTGGTCACGTTGAGGTCCCAGGACAGCATTTCCGTAGCTACGACCAGCAGATTTAAACTGCAGTTAAGGAGAGTAGCCATGGAAAGTAAGTAATGCTTAGAACCATGATTGACATCAGCGGGGCTGCATGTAGAATAAATTGGGAAGAGGGAGTTTGCAGGGCGTATCTTGCTAGTTGGGGAGGGAGAGGACACAGCCAGAGAAGGTGTGGCCAGCGAGGAGGAGGAAGCTGAGGGAGGAGAGAGATTCGTGGGAGGAAATGGTCAGTCAGTGCTATAGGTGCTGAGACGTTTGCCTGTTAAGGAAAACAGGTCTGCACACTTAGTGAGCAGGAGGTCACTGGTAGCTTGTAATGAATTTGAACAAAATGTATAAAGGCAGAAATCAGGTTACAAAGGGGTAAGGAGGGTAAAGGTGGAGAACATAGATTACTACCGAGAAATTTGGTGGAGGAAAAAGAAACGACCATAGAGGACTCAGCAGAGTAGCTGGGAAAATTGTTTTGTGCAGCATTTTTTAAGAATATGTAAGAATGTTTATGCCCTGAGAGGAAGGATCTAGTATCAAGGAAGAGACTGAAGATGAAAGCAAGGGAGGATAATAGAGGGAGCAATCCCTGGAGCACACAGGAGGGAATTGTATCCAGTATGCAAGTGGAGCAGCAGCCGTGAACACAGAAAGAAGGGGATAGAGGATGAGAGTAGAGAAAGTCTGGACAGAAGGAAAAGAGCTGCAAGGACTTCACATTCAGTAGCCTCATTTGTTCTGGGTAATTAAAAAGTAGAGTTTTGGCAAAGAGTGGACATGGTGGAGTTGGGCTTGGGGTTGCATAAAGTAGAAAGATGTATAATGGTCGCTTTGAGCAACACACTACGAGCCAGTAAGGGGGGAATGGAGAATTGCAGAGCTGCACAGAAGGCCCCCTCGGGGCTGGAAAATATGATTTTAACAATCTGGTGGATTTTAGGACTGTGTCCAGGGATGTGGTGAATCACACCTCTCTCTGGTTACTGTCCCACTGTAATGTAAGTTACAGCAATTAAAATTCTAAAGTGAATATACGAGGGGTCTTCAAAAAATTCATGGAAAATGCCTATTATGAAAAAACTGTGCCTGGGTTTCAAAAATTTTTTGTGTCAAAGTAAACTTGTACTAACTTGTTGTAACATGTCTGAACAAGAGGCATAAGAAAGATAACACATTAGTTTGAAAAGAGCCCCTATCAGAGCAGCATGAATTCTATTAAAATTGAAACAAAAATGAACACCAAATTTATGGTGAAGCTTGGGTGGAAGAATGGTGAAATCATTGATGCTTTGCAGAAAGTTTATGGGGACAGTGCCCCAGAGAAATCAGCAGTTTATGAATGGATAACTTGTTTTAAGAGGGTATGAGATGATATTGAAGATGAGGCCCACAGCAGCAGGCCGTCCACATCAACTTGTGCGGAAAAAAACTAACCTTGTTTGTGCCTTTATTGAAGAGGACCAATCAATAACAGCAGAAACAGTAGCCAACACCGTAGACATCTCAACTGATTCAGCTTGCACAATTCTGACTGAAAAATTACAGTTGAGCAAACTTCCCACTCAACGGGTGCCAAAACTGTTGCACCCAGATCAGCTGCAGACAAGAGCAGAGCTTTCAATGGAGATTTATACAAGTACGATCAAGATCCTGATGCATTTCTTTGAAGAACTGTAACAGGAGATGACACATGGCTTTACCAGTACCATCCTGAAGACAGAGCACAATCAAAGGGTACCAAGAGGCGGAAGTGGTCCAGTCAAGGGAAACGCAGACCAGTCAAGAGTGAAGGTCATGGCAAGAGTTTTTTGAGAAGCTTGAGGCGTTTTGCTTGCTGGAGGGCCAAAGAACAATAACATTTGCTTATTATGAGACTGTTCAGAGAAAGTCAGCCAAAGCTTAAGCAGAAAAACGCCTGGGAAAGCTCCACCAGAGAGGCCTCCTCCACCATGGCAAGGCCCCTGCTCTCTCTTCTCATCAAATAAGGGTAATTTTTTGTAAGAGTTTTTGTTACAGTCCTGATGTGGCTCCTTCTGACTTCTTTTTGTTTCCCAGTCTTAAAAAAACATCTTAAAGGGCACTCTTTTTTCTTCGGTTAATAATGTTAAAAAGACCGCACCAATGTGGTTAAATTCCCAGGAACTTCGGTTCTTTAGGGATGGACTAAACAGCTGTTCTCATCACTTACAAAAATGTCTTGAACTTGATGGACCTTAAGTTGAGAAATAAAGTTGACATTTAAAATTGTTATCTTTTAATTCCGTTTTTTTCACATTTTAAAGTCCCCTTGTTTAATGCTTAGGAGCTTTGAGTCAAGTGATGTTTCAGTACACTGCTGTGGAAGCAACGGTGTGGTGGAAGAGGGATGTAGGGAGTCCTGAGCCCTCTCTCTATCTTTCCCCTTTCCTGTCCCATCCAGCCGTACCAATCCCTAAGGAGCACAATTGGAAATCACTAGTTTTATGGCAAGTACGTCCAGTTAGCTCAGAATTAGAGACAGACTTCACCACTATAGTCAGAAGGATAAATGGTCTTCTAAATTTAAATTCTTTGGAATCATTGCCAAGAAAGGCCTTTTCTTACTTGCTAGTTTGTCATAGGGCCCTCATGTGTCTCTAGGTCATTTCTGCTTGATAAAACTTTCTGTGATGATGAAATGTTCCTCATCTGTGTTCTTGATACAGTAGCCACTAGTCACATGGCTATGGAGCCTTTGAAATGTGGCTGGTGTAACTGAGAAACGGAATTCTCAATCTTATTTAATTTTAATGACTTTAAATCTAAATAGCAGTGGCTAGTAGCTCCCCTATTGGACAACACAGTTCTAAATTGTATTATCAGTCTGGATATTCTAAAAGATATAATAATACTTCCGATTGTAGCATCTTTAAGATGCATAATGGCAGGTTTTTCTTCCTCTACCTGGAGGTGTCCCACATTAATTCCTAAAGACTGGAGCTTTAGGGTTCTAGGTTGGTGACATAGAACTAATGAAGATCTCGTATTTGATCCTTTAAACCTTTATGTAGGAGTTGGGGCTGGGGAAGCTTTTATAAACCATAGATGTTGCCTCGATCCCTGATCGGCTGTTTTGTAAGTTTGTGCCACTGATCATCACACTAGGCCACAGAACATGGAATAAATACATCATCCATAGTGATGGGGATCAGAGCCATTATGCTCACGTATTAGAACAGCAGAGCAAAGTAGTCTAACATTTTGTTCAAGATACCTTCATAGATGCAGTAACTTAATCCCACTGTCTGGACAGAGTTGGGCATCATCCGAACTAGAAGGAAAAGGTGTGAGAAAAAAAGAAACACACGAAGTCAAAGGACAGTTGGAGGGGAGGGGAGGAAGGTGAGGGGAATGACGTGTAGAAGGGAATATCTCTGAGGTGGGAGGTAACCGAGCAGGGTGAGGGGCCCTGGGCGCTCCATTGCCTCTTTCTGGTTTCCTCCAAGGCTCCTGTGCAGCCACTCTGCTGCTCTGCCCGCCCCAAGGCAGGGTGCAGCGAGCCCAAGCTGAAGCCTGCGCTCGAAGCAGTTCTTTGGTTCTCTTGAAATGTAGAAGTATTTTTTCTACATCCATTATTGAAAATAATTGTATTTTCAATTAAGAGAGATACCAGACCACTAATGAAATACTGGTCAAACAAAAAAATTCTTAAATGGGGGCATATAGCACCCATTTAAAAAACCTTCATTTCTGTGAAATGCACATCTTGCCGTGTGAATTTTTTATGCAGATGACAGAAATATTACGGCATGTTAGCCCCCTTCCATTCTTCAACAAGAGCAGCCTGAATGGAAAATAAGACAAGATGTAAGAGAAACGTACAGTATCAATGAAACAAAATGTAACTTTTATCTGCTAGCAGGTACCACCAGCTGAAATGAGATATTATAGACCTTGTAATAAGAGTGTCTAGATCCCAGTAATGCTGCAAGTGATATTAATATGGCGATTCAACCAATAGACACCCAAAATTGTATCTGGTGACTGTGCTACCTTTTTGATGCTAACCTGCAGGTTATATGTTTGTAAGACAGTTTTGGTTTCTTGGGTGATTTCAGTAAAATAGCGTCACCAACTGGGGTTTGAATATCATTGAGTCTTGTATGCACGTGTGAATTTGGCATTGCATCTGAGGTTCCTTTCCAACCATGCTGTAAGGAGGATTTTGACCAGGCTACGTGTCAACCAGCCACATACTCAGGTAACCAGTAAGCAGAGTCACTAAAGACCAGGTTTTGTTCTTTGTTTTCTTTTAGATTTAGTTCATTTTGTCAAAAATCACAAGAAAAAAAAGGACTGATTTAAATATTGGAAAAATTGTTTGTATGCACCGAAGATAACATATTTTCATTATCATACCTTTGTATCTATCTTCCATAATTATATATGAACATTTGTTTTATTGGATCCCCCCCACCCCCTTTAAATTAGCAAGGTATAAGGGAGGAGAGCTGGATTGGTAGCCAGGACTATGGGACCCTATTCTTAGACATATTAGCTGTGTGGCCTTAGGCAAGTTAATTTTCTTATTTGGGCATCAGGTTCTTAATAGGTAAAATGAGATTTTGGACTTGATCATAGTCAATGCTTCCTCCAAATGATTCTAAAAAGGAGAAATCTCATAAATGTTAAGCTGAATGACAGAATGTATATAATTATTCTACTTAATGGTTGTGGGGCCATAACAGAGCATGATATCAGCCAGATCAACCAGGCACTATAGGGTTGTTCCTGAGTGTTTACTGGGTTGCTGGGTAGTATCTGTGAATAGTGTGCTATTTTAACTTGGAGCACACTGAGACATAAATGAAACATGAGCCAGCCTTCCGTAAACCTGTCTTCTCACCTGGGTCTGTAGGCCCCAGCACCTCTGCTGTGTTAGGGCCGTGTGGTGGTCAGCTCAGATATTTACTTGTCAAGACACTCAGGACTTTGTGAAGACAACATTGAGAACAACAAAATCTGTAAGACAGAATTAGATGTACTTACTATTTGTTATTTTTACCTTAAATATACTTATATGCAATAAATTTAGATTATATGTGGTAGGTTTTGATATAAATGTCTAGTTCTTCTCTAAGGAACTGGTGAGAACCTTCTGCCAGTATAGCTAAGACATTGAGATTTCACTTTTTCATATCAGAGCCCTTAGTCTATGGTTCTGTTTATGTACAAATTCAAAGTTGACTGTCAATATAGTGTTTCTTCACAGATTGCTGAGTGGGTTACTTCTTCCAAAAAGTTCTGAAAAATCCTCTCACTTCCTTTTCCTTTCCACATGAGAGCATTTTCTTTACTGTGTCTGTGATACTTTTTCTAGTTTGAGTGTTTTGTTCTCTTTTTGTGAGCTGGAGTTTCTGTGAGCAAAGAATACTTGATAATATTTTGCTGATATAGGTTGAACATCCCTAATCTGAAAATCTGAAATTTGAAATGCTCTAAAATCTAAAATGTGATGCTTAAAGGAGCATTTTGGATTTCATATTTTTGAATTAGGGATGCTCAACTCTTAAATATCTGCAAATATTCTAAAATTTGAAAAAATACAGAATCCAATACACTTCTGGTCCCAAGCATTTCAGATGAGGGATACTCAGCCTGTACAGCTTCTTAACACAGGCCTGAGGTTGAGATGGGCAGATTTTTCCAGCAGAAACATGGGTGTCATAGCCACAGCATTTTGTGTCTCCCTAATGGCTGCCACATATGGGGACTTCTGGTTAAGCACCCTCTGCCCCGACGAGGCACAAGGTCCTTGTCGCTCTTACTGTCACCTGTGTGTGGTAACAGAGGCCACCAGCAGCTCCAAGAGCCACAGGAGAGTGTGGCTTGGCTGTCCTCCACGTCTTTTAGTAACTGCCATGGTCACGTTAAGTACTAGCACATGCTAGTGCCTGTTCCCACGCACTCTCCTCAGATTTTAGGGTTGACTATTAAACCTGTGACCGCAGTAATATGGGATCCCCAATCACGTTCCTGTGCGTGTGTGTTTAGGTGTGGATATGTGCGTGTGCATACACTCTTACTACAGATTTGCCGAATGCTGCGGTGGAGTCCCCACCCCCACCTCTCGTCCTTGCCAAAATAAGTGTGACAGGAAAATGACCACCCCGTGATCTCCCGCTGTGGCCACTGTGACAGAAAGCTGAGGCTCGAATCCTTTTCCGAGCACTATTTATTAGAACCTGTTGGCAGGGAGTTGACACACCAGGCAGCCGTCAGCTGCCAACACCCATTGAGTCTCACCCCTTTGATTAGAAAATGAGAAATGCCAGCGCATCTCGGTTTCTGCCAGCCACGAGATGTGCCTCGGAAGTTGGTGCCGACAGAGGAGACTTCTGTTGCCCCTGGTAAGGTTTCTTAATGAAGGCAAATGAGCCTGGACTGATCCTGTCAAATGGTTTCCCTGAGGAAATATGCTGATTGGGCTGGAGGTCAGGGAGCAGCTGTTGTTTCCAGCGGGCGCTATTAGTTTGTGTCCAACAGTGGCCCTGAAAATGCATGAGAAACAGACCATGTCTTCCCGGCTTTTATTACAGTTAAGGCAGACATGTGCTCGCTGGCTGCAGCCTGGTTACTTGTCCAGAAAATGTAAGTTGTTTTTGGATGGTCCTTTCGGTCTCTCAGGTACCAGCTTCCTTCTCCACATGCCCTTGGCCCTATGGTTCTTCCAGGAGCCTTTGTTTACCAACACAGAAGCCTGCAATATTGATGATGGTACCTTAGCTATTATGCAGGTGAGCAAGAACATTCCACAGGGTAGGAGAGAGATCCCAGGAGAGGTGAGATGACTTTTATCATTATCCCAGCGTGAGTCAGTGACGGGCCTGGGGTTGGAGCAGCGCTCTCGTCCTCCTCCTGTGAAGTGCACCAGGGTGAGCGGCACTGAATGTCCCTCTGTGCTTTATTGGAGGAAGGCATGCTTGTTCCATGGGTAGCTTGAGTCTGAGGATGAAGAGATTCCAGTGTTGAGTTCCTGCAACATGACTTGGCAGCTACTAGAATCTCACAGTTTCCCATGATATTTCTTTTGCTGTGTATCTGCGGGAAGCTGAGTTCAGCTGCCCCAAACCCACAGGAGTCTGTTAGCAGCATGTAGATGCTGGCTGAGGCTCCATGTGAGCAGTCCACCAAGAGCAGTGGGGGTGGGGATAGTGTTTGTGTGCTAAGCATGGAACTTGGCAGGACCCTGTGCTCCTTCTCAAAGACTCAAGAGAGGCAGCGAGGTGGGAAGAACAGTGACTAGGAGTTTAGGACAGACAGGCCTCTAGACACCGACCTGGGCTACCCTTGGACAAATCCCATAATCCCTGTGGGTGCCCAGTGTCCTCCCTGTAAAGTGAGGGTGTGGGATGGTGGGTTCTGAGATGCCTTCGTGGATTCTGTGTCTCTGGTGCTGTGACTCTGCAGCAGAAGGTTCTCAGTAAGTTCAGCACTCCTAGAATAGAATTTGCTCCTTCTCGTGTTTTTATTCAGAAACTTTAAGAAAAGGCCCCTTGTATTTCTCACGTACTTTTCTTTTGTTACAATTGGAGGACATACAAGGTATGCTGCTGATATATATAGTACTGTCAATAAGAATAATTGCAGAGCTGTATACATAAAACATATGCTTATAGCATATTTTCCATTTAAGAAAATCTAAGCTCTTTTGGTAATACTGTTAAGAGGATAAAATCATGAACCTCAATACCTAAATAAACATCTGGCCAGTTTAACTGAGGAATAAATTCTGAAAAACTAATTTTAAATATCTACGTAGTGGTAAGGTTATATTGTTTGCATATAGTTTCCTTTGATGCCATGCCTTGTATGTACTTAATACAAAGAAAAGTGATAAATGGCCTAGTATATACTGGAGATTTAACGTTATTAATTTTGAGCTTCAGAAGCATCTATAACAAAATCTCTTCATATATTCTTTCATGCGATATTTTGAAAAATACCTCTTTTATGAAATTTAGTAACTTAAAATTTTAATTCATTAAAATTTTATAACTTATAAGTTTGACATGTAGAAATTATATGATTATGTTGTTAAGGTAAAATGTTAACTGTAGGAAAATCAACAGAGAGAAATATTCTTATTTCTCATTCAGGGTCCTCTCCCTCAGAACCCCTGCTTGCCTCTTGTGACTGATGGTGGATCATAGTCACAGACAGATGCCACCAAGTGCCCTCCAGCTTACCAATGGGATGCCTGTCTAGTTTTTAAGCACAGGGCTCTGTAAATTTTTGTCAAAATAAAATGTCTGCCTATAGTTATAGCATCAAGGAGATGAAACAAATTCATAGTGACATACGATTAGCAAATGTCAGAAGATGGCAAGGTCATTACTATGAAGGTCAAGAATGAGACAAAGAAGTCCACTATTATCACTGTTAATTTCTCTTGTTTTAAAAATGCTGGCCAAAGCCCAGTAGGTAAGGAAAAGGCACATGCTGTATTGCAAATGAGGAGATAAAATAATCATTTTGATAGAAGACACTATTCATGGAAAATCAATGAAATTGAAAATTTCTCAGAATCAATAAGTAAGGAGGCCAGTTGCAATATACAGGATTAAAAACAGAAATAGTGCTCTTCTTTAGCTGCTAAAAATATACGGTGTGAGGAAAGCCCTGAATAACAGCAACAAAGAAGCAAAAAGCCAAAAATGAGACTCAACACTGTGAAGAATCTGTGAAGGAAACTAGAAATTTGCCAAGGAATGGAAAAGAAGATTTTAATTAAAAAAAAAAAATACTTTTTTGTTCCTGGATGGGAAAATTCAGTGTTGTAAAGATGTTGTTGAATCCTTCCCCATTAACCTACGGGATGTGCTGGTTGCAGTGCCAGTCAGAATCCCAGGAGGTCTTGACAAAAAAGATTCTAATTACTCATCTGTAAGAATATATGTACAGAAATAACAGAAAATATTAAAACTGAAAAGTAATGAAGAATCATTTGCTCTTCCAGTTTAAACTAGTAATTGAATGATTAAAATAATAGACAGGCATTCTCTGTGGAATGGAATGGAAAATCCAGATATAAGCCCAAGTCAATCAATCAGTCAGTCAGTATCTTCATTTGTATATAATATATACACTATATATGTACACATATTATATATTCATATTAATATTTAATATACACATTTAATTATAGAAAAAGGAGATTTTTAAAGACGTATAATTCAGAAAAAAGATGTTAGATCTCTTTTATCATATAATAATAACTTGAAGATGAATTATAAGTGTAAATCATAACCAAAAATAAAACCATAAAACACTGGAAGAGAATGTAGCTGAATATTTATATAATCTCAAGATGGAAAAAGGTCTTTCCAGTCATGGCATCTAAGCTAGAAGCCATAAAATAAAATATTAAAAGAGTATTTCAGTAGCTTCAATGTACATGAAAAGATGAAAAGTTCTTTTCAATTTTTTCAGCCCAAATATAATTTAAAATTTGTATAGGTGATAAAAAAAATATAAGGTAAACAATAAACTGAGAAATATTTGTAACCTTTTTTTTTTTGGTCATTTTCGTGACCGGCACTCAGCCAGTGAGTGCACCGGCCATTCCTATATAGGATCCAAACCTGCAGCGAGAGCGTCACTGCGCTCCCAGCACCGCACTCTCCCGAGTGCGCCACGGGCTCGGCCCTATTTGTAACCTTTATAGACAGTGATTACTATCCCTAATGTATTAGTCAGGGTTCTCCAGAAAGACAGACCCAATATATGTATGTGGCATAAATTCCAGTCTGATTCTGAAGGCCTGAGAACTAGGAGCACTGAGGGCAGGAGAAGATTGTTGTCCTAGCTCAGCCGTCACACAGAGCAAATTCAACCTTCCGTCACTTTTTGTTCTATTCAGGCCCTCAAAGGATTGGGTGATGCCCACCCACATTGTGGAGGGCCATCTGCTTTCCTCAGTTTACCAATTCAAATGCTCATCTCTTCTGGAAATACCCTTTCAGACACACTCAGAAATAATGTTTAACCAGCTATGTGGGCATGCTGTGGACCAGTCAAGTTAATACAAAATTAACCATCACAGCTAATATTTAAAGAACTCTTACGGATCAGTAAAAAAATACATAAATAAAACATGTTCTATAGAAAAAAGGGCAGAAGACATAAATGGACATTCACAAAAAAAGTGAAGCCAATATCCAGCAAACTTATGGTAAATTTTTTCCCATTACTGTTGATATAATAAAACAAATGAAATGTGATATTTTTTCGCTGTTATTAAACTGTCAAAGATTGAAAAGGGTGATCACATATAGAGTGTTTATGATGAGTACGTGGGAAACTAGGCAGTCTCATAGGCTGAGGTCAAATTCACAAATTGATGCAGTAGTTAAAGAGGATACTTTAGTAATGCTTTAAAAGAAAACCTGTAATCTCACGAATACCTTTTTTTTCAAGTAATGCCACATGAGGAATTATCTTGACAAGTAAGCCGATGTTTCTAAAACAATGTTCCTTCGTTCTTCTCGTAATATCAAAATATTATAGCAACTGAAGTCTATCAGAGAATGTTTGGTTAAGCAAAACATTATATATCCATGTAATTGAATACCATGAAACCCTTAAAAGTGGTGCTGTAGATGCATATTTTTTCCCCAAACATCCGTGATTATTTCAATGGGAAAAAATCAAAACAGTATGTGTGCATGAGCATATTTTTTAAATAAAATAAAGGTAAATGCCTAGATTACTTTCTACTTTAATATTAGTAGTTGAGATTGTTGAAGTCTTTTAAAAATGTTTGTTCAGTTATATTTTCTAAACATGGGGGGTGAAGTGAGGAGAGGAAAAAAGAAGATAGAAATGTATTGCAACTTTAAAAGACGAGAAGAATAAAAGGAAGGGGAGAAAAAGGACACTGATAGATCTGTGGCTGCTGATTGAGAGAAGTTTAAATCTCGGTGTGAAGTGAGGGGAGCTCCCCACGTGGGGACTGCCTGGTCCCCCTGGAGCCTGGTGTGCATTGCAATTTCCTCTGTTATTGAAGTCAGTTCATTCTGGCAGCAGAGATCAAAGTGGGACAGAAAAAATCTCTACAACATTCTGACAAAAATTAAAAGATGAAAGAAGGCTGGATAGAATAATTGATACAGTACGAAAAAGCAGAACCTGCTTGTATTCAGAAAAGACTTTGATAAAAGCCACTGTTATAAGTCATGTCATGTTATGAAATCGACAATACATGGAACAAAATGCCAGAGCACTTCCCTAACAAAGTGCCACAGTGTTTGAATTTTTTCCTCTTCCTGTATTTCTCAAGGGAGTGTCATTTCAGTGATCATAAAATTCCTCATAATTCCTTACTACCTTTTAAGAGGGAACAATATAGGTATTTTATGGGACATCTATAAGAAATAACTCTCTTTTATCCCTAAGGAAACTATCTTAGTACAATTTTGACAGATGTCATTAGGCATGAATCCCTGAAAATGTCTTTGATCACTCATGTTAAAAAAAAATAGAAACAACAACAACAACAAAATACCAGAAATACTGATTAAGAGCCCATTGCTTTTATTCTGTACTGGGTGCTTGAGTAACAAGACAGAAATAGATATGAAAGATGAAGGCCTGGGCATTAAAGAGCTTATGTTAATGTTGGTTTAAGAAAAAGACGTCCCTATATAAAATTAATTTTATATATAAGAAATTATATAAATAAATAAATAAATATATTATATATATATATAATATATATATATTGCACTGGTAATGTCAAATAGACAGATATGTGGAGTTTTTAAAAGAAATATGGTAATGAAGTTAAGTTCCCTACAGGGTACATTTCTGGCAAATAGTGGGCCATGGAAAGAGCACAGAACTTCCAGCAAGAAGACCCAAGTTCATGTGCCTGCCCTGCAGTTGTTCCCTTACTGACTTTTTCATGTCTCCAAACCTCATTTCCTACTGCGTCATGAGAATGAAAGCCTGTCATGGAGACCCCTTATAGAACAAATAGGAATACTTCCGATATCACTAAATCCTGAGCAGAAAGCTGTACTCTTTATTAATGCCCAAAACAGCCCCTACTTGAGCACCCCCCTGAGTAGGGGCAGGTATCCCAGGTCAGCAGTTAAGGTTTTCTGGAGGGAGGAGGAAGGGCTGGGCTGCACTTGGGTATTAAAGGAAGAGAGCCTCTGTGTTGATGGAAGTGAGGGGGGAACATTTCTCTGGGAATCAGTCATTCATGAGGAGACACACTTAAATCAGCCCTCGCCCTGGGGGTTCTGTCACTACCTATGGCCACATTTCCTCCTCACTAGCCACATTGACTGTTTCTGCGGATGACAGAGCTGAGAATATGTTTTCCTGCTATTTAGTGCAAGACACACTCTTTCTCCACCCCTATGTGCAGCTTCTCTGGGAAGATTTGGGTTCTTTTCATGTAATAATAACTTCAGGATGAATTATAGTGGCATCTGTTAATACAGATGAAACACGGTGTTTTTGCAAGGTTGCCCAGAATCAGCTTTAAGTATTTCTACTCATATTAATCTCCTTGTCTAGCTAATGAAGGGAGATGGGCAAGTCAGAAACAGGCAAAAAAACCCAAAGGGATTTGATTATATCTTAGAGTCTCTTAAGGAGTTGCAATTTCCACCTGCCTACCTCAGAGACAGAGAGAAGAAACTAAACAGTGCTGCCTTATCTAAACAAACTTACATCCCCACTCATGTCACTGGTTCTTTCCTTCAATCCCTTTAGACTCTGTCACAGGCATTTATCATATTGGAAGGGAATAAAAAATGTAGCTTTTGTGGACAATACCTGATTGTCAGCCACTGGGTTTATACTGTCCTCAGTGCCAGGTTTCATGCCTGCTCTATACTAGGTGCTAAGTAAATGTTTAAAAATTGAAAATAATTTTAAAACTATGGTAAATATATGTTGGAAATTATAACTTTGATTTCTTTTTCTTTATCCTTGAAATATTTCATTCGTTTACAATTAGCATTCATTGCTTTAGTTTCTCTGAGTACCTCTATTGCTTCCTCCCGCTGGTACTTAAAGATTACTTTTCCAATTATATCATTGGCTGATTTTCTTTTTTCATTTTTCATTTTTCATGGAAAGATTAAATACTTTGTGATTCATTGTGTCCTTAATTTTCATTTGCATTTTTCTTCTCACTTTGAGGTTTATCATTGTTTATTAACTTACTACAGTGTTATTTCTATTTTAATGTTCAAAACAGAAACATTTGAAAAATACATTTTTCTTAATCATGTATTGAGACACCTGTATTAAATTGGGAGTTTCCTCAGAAAATAAAATCACAGTGGTCTCAGAACACAGCTGCACTCTCCCCACCCCCAGGCCTTCCACTTCAGTCCCTAGGCTGTGTCCTCGTCCAGCCACACACTGCTCCTAGCCTGAGTAGACTGTCACCCTAGCTGCTCTGGTCACCACGCCATTGCCAGATATTTGGTCATAGCATCCTTTTACAGAAAAAACAAATAGTCGCTCTCCCTTGTCGATAAGGTAAACACCTCCAGCCTGGCATTCAAGATCTTCCTCAATCTATGGGATACAGCAAAAGTAGTTCTAAGAGGGAAAATTATAGCAATAAATGCCTACATCAAAAAAGTAGAAAGACTTCAAATGAAAAACCTAATGTTACACATCAAGGAACTAGAAAAATGAAAACAAACGAAATCCAAAATTAGTAGAAGGAGAGAAATAACAAAGATCAGAGCAGAAATAAATGAAATAGAGATTTTAAAAACGAATACAAAAGATCAATGAAACAACAGTTGGTTTTTCAGAAAGATAACCTAAATAAATAAGCCTGTAGCTAGACACCAAAGAAAAAAAGAGAAATGACTCAAATAAAATCAGAGATGAAAAGGGAGACATTACAATTGATACCACAGAAATAACAAAGGGTAATAAGAGACTGTTATAAACACCTATATGCCAACAAATTGGAAAAACTAGAAGAAATGGATAAGTTCCTGTTTGTATACAGCCTACCAAGATTTAACCATGGAGAAAAAAAAAAAAATCTGAGCAGACCCATATTGCTTTGCCTCACATGGATTTGTCACCTCTCTTCCCCTGGGTGACGGAGCCACAAAAGGATTACTCAAAGCCCGTTTCTTCCAAGCAGTGAGAGACCCCGAAGGGGTTAATTTCCTGGAACCCTTGAGAAAGGCATTCCTTCCTTTTGGGTAATTAACTACAAATTGGGGTTCTTGCCCCACATTTATTCTCCAGACCAGGAAGTTACAAGAAAAGAGCATAGGTGGGGTTATGGCCAATTGTAGTTTAACAGTAGAGGCTGGCAACATTCAGTGAAACAAGCAAAGTGACATTCCATAATGCAATTTGCAAAAGGTTAAGTTGATCCACCAACAAAAGCTTGATCTCAGCAAACATTCTCTTTCCCTACAGTGATTTCCCCAGCATTTTTACATATTAATCAAATAACTTGTTTGTCCTTGAGCCAGCAACCTTGCTGTGCTACAATTCTTTATCTTACAACAGAGACTTTAGCCTGGGGAAAATTTCCTGTCTTTTGCAAGATTAACATTTCTATATGTACTTTTAAGAAGTTAGGCTAAACTTGAAACTGCAGGGTTTTGGAGGCCCTGTGAAATACATTTGCTTTATAAATATTGGTATATTCCACAGACCCATAATGAGTAATGATATTGAAGCAGTCATAAAAAAGTCTCCCATCAAAGAGAAGCCCAGGACCTGATGGCTTCACTACTGAAGTCTCCAAAATCTCTTCAAACTCTTCCAAAAAACTGAAGAGGAAGAGAATACTTCCAAACTCTTTCTACAAGGCCAGCATTCCCCTCCTTCCAAACCAGACAAGGACACAACAAAAAAAGAAAACTGCAGACCAATATCCCTAATGAACATAGATACAAAACCCTTCAACAAAATACTAGCAAACAGAAACCAACATCATATTATAAAGGTCATTCACCAGGATCATGTGGGCTAGGATGCCACTTTGATGAGTACCTGACAGCTCATAGGGCCAACGGGGCAGAGGTGTTACATCCAATAATAGTAGCATCTTAAAAATAAATCTCCTGTGTAACTGTGAGATCTGGGTGTGTGACGGGCAGCACATTCAGCTTCTTGAGCAGTTTCATTGGTTTAAAATAAGCAGCTGCTTGAGTGGTTTGCTATTCAACCCAAGAAACACTTAGGGTTGCCAAGCAACGTATGACTACTGTCAACAGAAGCAAATCTCACATTAACTTTATATCTCCTAAAATGATAGAAGAAATATTGAATCTAAATGTTTTCATTTCTACCTACTCTATTGAATAATATAAATACTTTGTCAAGAATGTACTGTGCTGTTTCAACAAGAACAGTGTTTCCCGTGGCAGTTCCATGTTTTGTTTTCTTTGCCAAAGCACATTCAGTCTCTCCAGAGGCCAGAGGCAACATGTGGGTGCTTGCTACCGGATCTGCACTGTGAGGACCGGTACCTGCGTGTGAGAAGTGCTGAAGTCACTAGGTGAAATAAAGCCACTAAGTGTCAAACTCTTTCTTTAATGATGATTTTTAAATCCAAGGACTTCTTTTCTATTAAGCTTAGAAAAAAAGCAATAGATTGCTCATTGTACTTCCTGCACACAGCAACAGAACAGACTTACATTAGAGAGCTCTTAAAGAGCTCTTTTGTTTGAAGCATCCCCTCACTAAAGTCTATGAGCCATAGAAATGAAATCAATAGGAAATGTGCAAAATTGAAATGATTCAGCTGAATTTGGCCAAAGATAGCTATAGAAGAAAGGGGATTCTTTTTTCTTCTGAAGCAAGAGCCATATATTCTACTCAGACTACATCTTCACTGTATTTAACTGACTCTATCCAGAGTAGAATAGTAAGGAATATAGTTAAGCATGTGAATTATTTTCATTTTCTTTCTCCAGATACCGAAAATGAGGCTGGTGGGAGGTCCTTATCCCCAGACTTCCTCTTTGCCTTAACTTCTGCCCTCTCCAAGCAGCCATGAGTATGACCCCCTCTGCACCTGGTTTTCTCAATTCCTTGCCCCTGTGATTCCAGTAAGCCTCAATTCCACCGAACTGTTCACACCCATGGTCACAGCCTGTGTCTTGTCTGCGTCTGAGGTCTTTGCTCTCTGTGCTAGTCTGTGGCCAGGCTTCTCATCCTTTCCTGTCTCACCCATTTTCCACAGTGGCCACTGCTCTCTAGAATTCCTGTTCAACTGGAATTATACCCATCCTTACCTTTTCCTTTCTGGTTTCTGTCCAAAGCTAAAGTAATTTCTCCATCTGTGCCTTTGACTCCACTTCCTCCCACAACCTGCAGACACTTCCTCCAGTAAGAAGGCCTGGCTTGGAATCCTGCCTCTCTCCCTAGGAGCTGTGTGACTTTGAGCAGTGAGGTGGCCTCTTTTCACACCAGTTTCTCATCAGCAAGTGTGGTTGATGCCAGAGTACGCAGTTAGTCACTCAAACACCAGTCTACACTAGAGTATCCAGTTATTTGTTCAAACAGTAATCCAGGCTATAGTGCCCAGTTATTAACTCAAACACCAAGCTAGGCTAGAGTACCCAATTATTCACTCAAACACCAGTGTAAGCTAGAGTACCCAGTTATTCAGTCAAACACCAGTTTAAGCTAGAGTACCCAGTTATTCAGTCAAACACCAGTCTAAGCCAGAGTACCCAGTTATTCACTCAAACACCAGTCTAAGCTAGAGTACCCAGTTATTCAATTAAACACCAATCTAAGTTAGATTACCCAGTTATTTGTTCAAACAGTAATCTAAGTGTTGCTGTGTTGGTATTTTGGAGATGTGGTTAACATCTGTAATTCACGGACTTTAACTGAAGGAGGCTGTCCTCTAAACTCTGGGTGGGCCTCATCTAATCATTTCAAAAGCGTCAAAGAGCAAAACTGTGGCTTCCTGAAGAAGAAAAAATTCTTCCTCGAGACTGCAACATCTGCCTGGGCACCAGGGATTCCACCCTGCAGGCTTGTGCTATGGACTTTGGACTCGCCAGTCCTACAATTGGGTGAAGCAAGTGCTTAAAATCAATGTGTGTGTGTGTGTGTGTGTCTTGTGTTCTTCCTGCTTGCGTCTCTGGAAAAGCCTGGCTGACCCTCCTCTCCCTGCATGCACACGCTGCGTTGGGCCCCATGTGCTCTCCGGTTCTCTTCTGGTCTGAACACTATGTGCAGGCAGAAGTCATGTTTCTCATGGGCTTATCCCAATGCCCAATTTGTATTGAATGAATGAATACAAGGGAAAGTCAGCCCAGAATGTATAACAGCACATTCCTGAGCATAATAAAAATGACTCTCTAGTGAAAAATAGCTCTCCCGATTGGTGGCTGTTCCTCATTGTCCCTATGGATGGAATCCTCACCAGACATGGTCTCTTACTCCTGTCTTCTTGTCCTGCCGTTATGGGCGGCAGCGATCATCTTCACCTTCTGCCTCACCCACTGGCCTCAGAGATCGAACGACTCATGTATGTGAGATATAATTTACGTTTTCTCTTCTGTGCAACCCATTTTGCCATGTAGCTCTTTGCTTCTCCTACACATGCGTGAGATGGTTTGTAAACAGCTGTTCAGAGCTGGGTGATTTTTTTTTTCCTACTTCATCCTTCACTAGGATTTTTCTCCTTCTATAATAGGATTCTTTGAAAGTTCTGGCAAGAGGTTTGTTTTGAAACCCTGGCTGAGGCCTGATATGCTCTTGGAGACACCGATGTAGAGTTGTGATGTATGTTTATATGGAAGTCCAGATTTCTGTAATAGTATTGTATGGCACTTTTATTTTTTGTTTGGAAGTTGCATTGCACCAATCACTGTGTCTGCTGTTTCTTAGTTGATTGATCCATCTAGCACGAACCCAAAGTTTGACCCCTGCTTTTCTTCCTGACACTTAGTATTGAAGGAGACAGAAAGCATCTCTGCACTCTGGCAGCCCTGATAAAGATCATATTATCCTATTTCTGAGCTGGCGTGTGGGTCCACGAGACAATTAGGACTGGTTGGCTCTCTTCCCACATGACATAATGTATTTCGTCAAAGTTGGAACATGTTGAAGTTGTGAACTCGGGCAGTTCCCTGAATTGTTTGGATCCAGAGACACTTGAAGGAACTAAAGATATCTTCACAGGGACAGAAATGTATTGAGAGAGTTCTCCTTTTGGAAGGTGTTCTGTTCATTCTGTCTCCAGTTTCTTGGAAAACAGTGTCCCTGGTTCTAGTTCCAGGCATCACAGTGGGATCTGGCAGTGGGGGCTAATGCCCTGCGTCCTCCGAGGCTCCTGTCCAGTCCTCATGCCTCCCTGGCCCTAAGAGAGAAGGGCTCAGTGCCTAAAAAGGCTGCAGGGGTCCGAGCCTCAGGGGGTTGTTAGTGCTTAACGGACTGTCCTCAGTACTGGACTGAGTGAGCAGGAGGGGAGAGGAAGCCAAAGACGGGCTTGGCGCAAGGTGAGCTGGGTTTTGAGAAATCATAAAATGGAATGTTTAACAGCATTTGCACTAGAATGTGAGCTTTGCTGCTCACACTCATCACTCACGAAAATTGATGATGGATAGATGTTGTGTTTCCCATGTTTTAGGTTTTCAGTTGTCACTAGAACGGCTCACTCAAAAGCCACACGAAGTCTGGAAGAGAGCCGGGATATTAAGCTACACTTGCCCATCCCGGCCACAACGTAGACTGGCTTTGGTCTTGTAAAAAGAATGTCAACTTAGACAGTGTGGGTGTGAATCCCAACGGTGTCACTCAAGAGATATGGAATCACCTTGTGCTTTAGTTTCTTCCCCTCAGTAAAATGGGAGCTATAGTCCATCCTTCCTGCTACAGTGTGGTCTTAGATATTAATGTATTCAACAAATGTTTATTGAATATTTGCTCTGTGCCACATTCCTTGCTGATGGCTATGGGTAAAAACCTGAGAAGACCCCATTCTGCTTCTCCAGAGCCACAGCCTGGAGGGGAGATCAGCAAGGGAGCAGACAGCTCTGATGCAGTGGGGGAGGTGTGTGCGGCGTAAGTGAGCGTATTGGGAAGGGGCCTGAGCTTGCTCGGGACATCAGAGGAGGCGGTGAAGGAAGAGACAACCGGAAGGAACAGTAGAGGTGTTGGGTGGGACAGGCAGGAAGAACAGCAGTGTGAATTCACGGAGGCCTGGTGTGTTGCAGCAGCAAGACGGGGACTAGACCTGAGGGACCCATTGCCACACGGGGCACTCAAGCCTCAGACAGTGGACAGGTGCCACAGAAACCATGACATTAGCAAGGAACGAGTCAGACCCATGAATTTAAAAAGGTCACCTGACAGGCACTGTGGAGAGTGGGCTAGAGAGCTGAAGTGACAGGAGAGGAGACCAGTTAGGGATAGCCCAGGAGCAGGTGATATGGCTTGTAATTGGGCAGGGACAGGATCGAGGGGAAGGGATGGATGTAAGAGGTTTTTAGGATAATCTCACTTTATAAATAGAGATAAAAACAGATACCATTGCAAGTGAATTAAATCTCAAATGCTTTTTTTTTTAAAAAAAAAACCATCTTATTGTATGTGAATTATATTTCAATGAAAAGGGGAAAAAACTGTCAGTATTTACATGAGCAAAGATGAAGAAAAATATAATTTCCCCGAATCAACAATGAATATCTCTGAATGGTGGCATTTGGGGTGATTTTAGTTTTTTTCTTCTTTTTCTTTTTAACATTATTTAAAATTTTTGATGACAGCCATGCGCTTGTGTAGTTTGTATATAGAAGAATGCCAGGTTGTCTCCAACTGTGTTTATTAAAATGAGCCCTCTTCCAGCTCTTATTCTTTCCATGCCTTGGTGTTTTGCTCATGTATTAAACTGAACAAGTACTAAAGAAGAAACCCTTCATCTCTGATGCCTTTGTATGCTGCATCACTAGATGACCCCAGTTTGAAAGGAAATGATAAATGATGAAACAAAGGACTGCCCTAAACATGGGGCCTTGTAGAACATTTCTTCAGATTTTTCTAAATGTTGTGGCAAGCACAATTTCACAGAATGATGGACACTCTGTGCACTTTCCATGGTTTATAAATATTTAGTACTCATAAATCCAGGGATTGCAGTGCAACTATTCTTCCCTGGCAGTCTGTTTTCTCATCTGGAATGACATTAAGATTCAAGAAGGACTGGCTGTTATTTAGCTCTGTTATTTGGGAGAGCTGTAATTTTGTATTTCTGTCATTGGGCCAGGGCCCAGATTTTGAGGTATAATATTCTGGTGTTCTTTTCACAATTGCAGTTATAAAACAGAAAATTTGGGTTCACAATGTCAACCTTTTCTGAAAGCCAGATTCCCTGTGCAACAGACTGAAGGGTGATCTTCCCAATCAAATCCACCTTGTCTTCCCCATATCATCATTGTTTAAACAAAGAGGTTCTGCTTGTTCAGTGAAGATGACTTTTTTTAGTCAATGGAATATGACTGTGAGTGAAAGGAGGACAGGATGACTCACAGCTGGTGAGAGCAAGTGTCCTGTGCCCAGGACGCCAGTCCTCAGGACAGCCCCTTTGCTTCAGTGTACTGTGCCAGGCTGACTTAGTGAAACAGAAAATAATCTCCCTTCAGGAAATAATGGTGGGGGGAGGGAAGGAGAGTCATGGTCCATTAAAGCCAGAACAATGAGGGTTGGTTTTGTTTTTACACTTAGGTGAAACCCAGGACCCTTCTCGATACTGGGACTACCCTGTCCGCTGTCTGCCAGCCATTGCTACCAGGATCCTCTTGTATTTTCAGAGAGCTCTGTGACCCTGAGCTGTGAGGGTCTTGTCCCAGTCTATAGAGTACAGAATGAAGCAAGTCCAAGGAGAGAGGAAGATTTGGCCATTCCCTGGGTGCCCTTATTGACGGGATCGGAATACGCATAGATTTTGAGGATGTTGTAAATTTCTTCAGTGTCTCCCATCATGGAATAGTTATTATGGTTGGCAGACACATTCTAGGTCACTGCTGGGGAAGAAGTTGCAATCTTGTTTTTCAATAAAAAGGCAGGTGTAAGCTCTTAGATAAGTGATCACTTTCAACTCATTTAACTCAGATTCTGTTCTGCACCCCAAATCTCCAACTCTCTTTCATTCAGAGTGAAGCCCAAGTCCTCCTTACACTGGCTACTACCGCCCCGCATGACCTGGTCTGCATTCTCCTCTGGCTTTTGCTCTTCCTTCTGGAGTTCTGGAAGGCTTGTCCCCATGTCTTCAGTTCCTCCTTCCAGCCTTGGCTCAAATCTCACCTTCTCGGTGAGGCCTGCTCTGACCACCCGCACTCATACCAACCTTCACCTCCCGCCCAGCACACCCAACCCTCCGCTCCTTTCTTCCGGTAGCACTTTCTGCCTCTAGCACACTTATTCATTATGTGTATATAGTATATAATACAATTTGCTCATTCTTATAAGTATTGATTATTATTCATTTCCCTCTGTCCCAAGAAGAGAGGGATCCTTGTCTCTTTTATTCACTAATGTACCCCGAGTGCCTCAGACTGCTTCTGGCACATAGTAGCCCTCATGTAGGTGTTGAATGGAATCAACTGAAGATTCCATGGGTCAGTTTTTCCATCTGCCTAAAATGAAACTCACTATGTGTGTCACGGGGATGCTATGAACAGAGAAGCATGATGATGATTTCAAGTCTTTGAAGACCCACGTTATAATTCTGCAGGGTAAGTAATAGTAACAACAGCAAAAATAATAGTACTCGTGGCTTCTTACAATGTGCCAGGCATTGAGCTAATCAGTTTATAGTTGTGGAGATAGCTGTGGTTATCCCTATTTTATAGTTAAGAGAAGCCGAGGCCTACAGGGTTTGGAAAGGAACAGAGCATGGTTTCAAACCCAAGCCCTACTGAATTAAAAGCCCATAATCATGACCATTAGGACATACTCGATGTGGAACACCAGGCTTAGAGGTGCCCCCTTGCCCCTGAGACAGCAGGCAGTCTGGACAGCAGTCTCAGGCCATTAATGCCCAGAGCAGGAGGACCGGTTGTGGACAGTCACCTCCTGCCATGGCCATGGCAGTGGCAGGGAAGAGAGGTATCATCCTTTTCCAAAGGGATGCAGGCTAGCTCAAAACATCAGTATCACAGCACCAAGTGCTGGGACCAAGCCTGCTAGGAGCTCCCAGGGAGAGGCACTCTGAAAGATGGTGGACTGTGCCCTTTAGCTGGTAAAGCCTTCCTGCTCCCTTTTACCTGTTTGACCATCCGTCTAGGAGGCTTTAAACAAAGTTTATATTTCTTTATTTTATCACAAAAAAGTACATGTTTACTGTAGAGAATTTGGAAAGTACCAATGCATGCCCAGTATAAAATGAAAGTCATCCACAATGTGCCTGTTGGCCATTTGTATGTCTTCTTTTGAGAACTGTCTGTTCAGGTCCTTTTCCTATTTTTTAATTGGGTTATTTGTTTTCTACTGAGAAATCCACTGAGAGCCTTATTGGGGCTCGGCTGAATGTTATGGGTTTCCTTTCTCTTGCTGCTTTCAGTATTCTATCTTTATCTTTGGTTTTTGATGATTTGATTATGATGTGCCTTCGGGTGTTCCTCTTTGGATTGAATTTGATTGGTGACCCCTGAGCTTCCTGTACCTGAATGCTGTCATTTTTCTCCAAGCATGGGAAATATGCAGCCATTATTTTGTCAAATATGTTTTCTAGGTCTTTTTCTTTTTTTTATCTCCTTTGGGTACACCAATTATGCAGAGGTTATTTAGCTTGAAGGAGCCCCACAATTACTTCAGTTTTATTTTTCTTATTCTTTTTGCTCCTCGGATTTGGTAATTGTGTGTGTTCTGTCTTTGAGCTCACTGATTCTTTCCTCTGTTTGATCAAGTCTGCTGTTGGAGCTTTCTATTGAGTATTTTAGTTCAGATAATGTATTTTTTATTTCTAGAATTTATTTATTTTTTAAAATTGATTCTGTTCCTTTATCAAGGGTCTTGTTCTACTCATCGATTGTTTTCCGAATATTATTTAATTACCTGTCTGTATTTTCTTGTGACTCCCTGAACATCTTTAAGAGGATTATTCTGAATTCTCTGTTAGATATTTTGTAAACTGTGGTTTATCTCTTTAAATCTATTGAAGCTTAATTTGTGATCTAATGTATGATTTATCCTGAAAAATGTTTCATGTGCACTTGAGACGAATGTGAATTCCGTGTTGTTAGGTAGAGTGTTCTGTATATGTATGTTAGATCTAGTTGGTTTATTGTGTTGTTCGGTTTCTCTATTTCCTTTCTTACCTTCTGTCTGTTATTCTATCCATTATTGAGAATGGGATATTGAAGGCTCCAACTATCAGTGGAGAACTATTTCTCCTTTCAATTCTGTCAATTTTTGCTTCATATATTTTGATGGTGTGTTATTAGATGTTTGTTTATAATTGTTATATCTTTCTGCTGTGTTAAACTTTTTATTAACATATAATGTCATTTGTCTCTTGTGACTTTTTTTGATTTTAAGTCTATTTGCCTGAATTTTAGTACAGTCAAACATGTTCTCTTTTGTTTACTATTCACAGGAAATATCTTTTCCATCTTTTCACTTTCAACCTATTTGTGTCTTTAGATCTAAAGTTTCTTGTAGACAGCATATAATTGGATCATGTTTATGTTTTTTGGTTTTTATCCATTTTTGTCAATCTCTGCCTTTTGATTGGAGAGTTTAATCCACTTACATTTAAAGTAATTACTGATAAGGAGGGACTTATACCATTTTGTTCATTTTTTCCCCATATGCCATATAGTTTTTTTGTAACTCATTTCCTGCGTTACTGTCTTTGAGTTTAGGTGACTTTTTTATAGTGAAATATTTTAATTCTCTTCTCATTTCCTTTTGTGTATTTTCTTTAGCTATTCTCTTTGAGATTACCACTGGGATTGCATTTAACATCTTAAAGTTATAACATCCTAATGTGAATTTATACCAGTTAAACTTCAATAATGTACAAAAACTCTGTTCCTTTAATAGCTGTACCCCTACTTTCAGTTGTTGATGTCACAGGATTGCATCTTTATACATTGTGTCCAAAACATAAACTAATAATTTTAATGTTGTCTCTTATTACATAGAAAAAATGTCAAGTTGCAAGCCAAATTTATAATAAAACTAGCTTTTAGACTTATAATTGTTTTTCAAAAAATGTATTAGTCTCTTAAGTCATGTGAAAAACAAAAAGTGGAGTTATACACCATTATTACAATAATACTAGCTTTTAAAATTGCCCATATTATTACCTTTACTGAGATCTTTATTTTTTCATATGCTTTGATTTACTGTCTAGTGTTCTTTCATTTTAACCTGTAGGACTGCCTGTAGCATTTCTTGCAGGGAAGGTCTAGTGGTAATGAACTCCCTCAACTTTTGTTTATCTGGGAAGGGCTTAATTTCTCTATCACTTTCGAAGTACAGTTTTGCCAAATGTAGAACTGTGATGTTGTGAAATATATATTTTGTCTTTGTCTCTGTTTCTTGGCATACAGCTCCTAAACTCTTTGGAATCTTCAGAGTGATAAAAGTATCTTTTGTATGCTAATGAGATGATTAGTGGTTGGACCCCTAGATAGCTTTAGGATGAGGACTGATCACCTGAAAGACCAAGGCATGATTAGAGGGTTTGGACTTTCAGCCCTACCCCCAACCTCTGGAGAGGGGGAGAGGCTGAAGGTTGAATTGATCATGAATGGCCAATGACTACATAATGAAGTCTCCATAAAAGCCCAAAAGGACTGGGTTCAGAGAACTTCTGGACAGGTGAACACATGGAAGTGCCTGGAGGGTGTGGGCCCAAAGAGGGCAGAGAAGTTCCTCACCTCTTCTTCAATACCCCACTCTGTGCATTTCTTCCATTTGGTTAATTATCTGTATCCTTTGTAATATTCTTTATAATAAATGTGTAAATGTAAGTAAAGTGCTTCCCTGAGTTCTGTGAGCCTCTCTAACAAATTAATCAAACTCAAGCAGGAGGTCATGGGAATCCCCAATTTATAGCTGGTTACTTAGAAGTATAGATGATAAGCTATTACTTGCAACTGGCACCTGAAGTGGAAAGCAGTCTTGTGAGACTGCACCCTCAAACTGTGGGATCTGTTGCTATCTCCAGGTAGATAGTTTCAGAATTGAATTGAATTAGAGGAAACCCAACTGGTGTCTGCTGGAGAACTGAATGGTTGCTGGTAGGAAGCAATCTCCACACATTTTGGTGATGAGAAATTAAGTATTCTGGATTTTGTTGACTGTTAGTGGTGACTAGAGAGGAAAAAATATATATATACATACACACAAACTTACAAGAACTGTTGGTTGACAGTTTTTTTCTTTTAGCATGTAAAATATATCAGCCCACTGCCTTCTGGCCTCCAAGTTTCTGATGAGAAATCTGCTGACAGATTTATTGATAATCCCTTGTATGCAATGAATCACTTCCCTTTTGCTGCTTTCAAAATTCTCACTTTGTCTTTTGATAGTTTGATTATAATTTTTACTTGGTGTGGGTCTCTGTTCATTCTACTTGGAGTTCATGAGCTTCTTGGATGTTTATATTCATGTCTTTCATCAAATTTGGGAAGTTTTTGGCCACTATTTTAAAAAACATTCTCTCTGTTCTTTTCTCTCTTCTCCTTTCGGACTACCACAATGTATCATTGGTTTCCTTAATGGTGTCCTACAGGTCGCTTAAGCTTTGTTCACTTTTCTTCAATCCTTTTTCTTTCTGCTTCTCAGACTTGAAAGTTTCCATTGTCCTAGCTTTAAGTTCACTGATTTTGTCCTCTGTCTGCTCAAATCTGCCTTTGAATCTCTCTAGTGAATTTTTCACTTTAGTTATTTTAGTTTTCAGCTCCAGAGCTTTTTAAAATTTCTTTTTAGGTTTTCTATCTGTGATGTTTCTATTTTGTTTATACATAGTTTTCCTCACTTTTCTATATTATCCTTTAGTTCTTTGAGCATTTTTAAGACAGTTGTTTTAAAGTATTTGTCTAGTAGATTCACCATAAGATCTTTTTGGGGACCATTTCTGTTGATTTATGTTTTTCCTTTGAATGTGGCATAGTTTCCTATTTCTTTGTATGCCTTGTGTTTTGTTGTTGTTGTTAGATTCAGGACATTTGAATCTAATAATATGATAATTCTGTAAATCAGATTCTGCCTCTTGTTCAGGTTTTGGGGTTTTTTTTGTTGTTGTTATTGTTGTTTTGTTTTGGCTTTTTGACTGTTGTAGGCTGTCTTGGTGCCAAGTATCAGACTCAGGTGTAATCTTAAGGTCTTAGATCTTTTATGAACCTGCAACTTCCCTTGGGCATGCACATTGGATTTCTAATCTACCCTAAATATGCGGTTGCCATCGAATGTCTTAATCTTTAACGACTAGCTACCAAAAAAGGATAAAGAGAAAAATAAAAGGAGGAAAAAAAAGGCACTGGCCTGTTAAATCCCTTGGAATTTACTTTAGCCAGAGAGGAAGGAGCTTGCAACATTGGGAGTAGGTGGAACAATACTGTCACTGCCGTTTTGGCTGTACCTCTCTGATCAGAAGCAGCAATCAGATCAGAGCCCAGATCCCTGATATTTGTAGGAGAGGGCCCTTTTTGCCCACCCCAGATCCAGCAAGCTGTGTGCACATTGCTCCAGGACCATGTACACAACTGCCTTCTATGAGGCTGAGGGGTAGGGGATGGGTAGCTGCTACTGTACTAAGAGGTGAAATTGACCAAAATTAACCACAATTTACTCTCCTAGCCTTTACCTAGAAATTACGAGCCTTCAATGGACTCCAGAGTGTCAAAATAGTAACATGAAACAGATTCTTCTGGTTTAATTGTTGTTTGGGTAGGGAGATAGATTGCCAGTACTTCCTACTCTGCCATCTTCCCATAACCCTGTATATACTTTTATAATACACATTTAAAAGAATAACCTTTATAAGTCAAGCAGAAAGACCATACTAAAAATAAATAGCTGGATGAGAGGGGAGTGGGGAGGCTAAGAGTACTGGGTTTCTTTTGGAAATGATAAAAATGTTCTAAAATTAGATTATAATGATGGTTGCACAACTCTGTAAATATACTAAAAACTGTTGAATTGTAATCTTTAAATGGGTGAAGTTTGTGGTATATAAATTATACCTCAATACAGCTGTTTAAAAAAAAACAAAGTCAACATAGCAACCTTTAAAAATGCCACTGTATAAGCAATTTTGCTGAAAGTGAGCCAAAACTATATGAATAATATTTTGAAAGATAGAATGAAAAATTATCATACTTATTTAGAAAGAAAAATTAAGATAATATTTTAATAAGTTTCAGAGTCATTTTAATTTTAAAAAACAAAAAACATTACCCAACTGCTTTGGAAACTGGTTTCTCCCCTTTCTGTTAATAAATATATTAAGTTCAGTTTCTTCCTGTCTCCCTCTTTTTTTTTCTTTTTTGCTAACATTTATTGAGCACTCCCCTCATTCCCAGTCTTATGCTAGGTAGTTTGCATGTATTATCTCATGTAAGCTCTGCTCACATATGTGCTCACGCACAGGCAACCCTAATGGGAGACTTCCAGGACTCAGCGGTGAAGAGATTGATGCCCACAGAGTGTGAAGGTCACATCTTCTCAGGCGTGACCTGCTCCTGAAAAGTCTCTGGGCTGCTCTAAGCAGCACAGTGTTGTCTGTGGCTGTTCCCAACCTGCTGTGGCCCGTGCAAACCTAACTTCACCGCGAGGCTGGCTTCTCTGCAGTCCCACGTCCTGTCAGACAGCAGGCCAGCGTTGTGAAGGAGAACAGAAATGAGTCGGAAATGCTGCAGCTATTTTTGGAATGTCTTCCTTTTGTAGAAAACCAAGTTGCCAGTGTTCGCTGGTGTTCTGAACAAATGGTTCTTGTCCTAAGCAATGGTATGAGGGATGACTGGCCTGGAACATGATCATCCAAAGGTATTTGTTCATTGTTTTTTTTCATGTCTGCTTGCCCCATTGCCCTGGTAGGTGATTAGGCAGAACCAATCACTAGAAAATGACCTTTTCTCCTGTTGAGCATGATGACTAATTTTAAAGGTAGGCCATGTGGACATTCAAGGAGGCTTTCCTCATGTGAAGCAGCTATATGCCAACCGTCTCATTGTCTGTACGTTGTACTTCAAAATGCAACAAAGTCCGTGCTCATGCATATCCCAAGACTGGCATTGTGTTCCTGGATTGCTGGTATACCTGCTAACGAAAGACAGTGTGCACTAGATATCAGGAGGGGTACAGAATCAGCCTCAGGGGTCCCCTGACCCCTTTGACCAGCAGAGATGAATTACATTCTAATTCTGAACTAAATTTGTTGTTAGCATAAAATATATTCATATTTGGTTGTTTGAAGAAATTGAAGCATAGATAACTTAATTATACTGAATACCAAACCTTACCCACTGTATTTTCCCCAGTCCACAATGTTGAGACCAATTGTGTGCCAAGCACTGGAACAGAGCTATGAAAACTCTGAACTCAAGGTGCTTACAGTGTAGTGGAACAGAGAGACAGGTGGAAATGCTTTCATAATACAGTGTGGTAAGTGCCAGGATGAGAGTAAATAGAGGGTACTCCAGGAACATAAGAGAGGGATATCTCATTGTGATGGTTGGGGGTCAGAGAAACTTCCTGACGATGGGCCTTGAAGGATACATGGGAGGTATCCAGGCAGTCAAGGAGCAGAGAAGGACATTTCAGGCAGCAGTTTCAGCCTAGAGATGCTGTTGGGGAGGTGCAGACAGCTCAGTATGGCTGCAGCCTTGTCATTTTAGAAGTACCTAGGAACCCCATGAGATGGGCTATAGAAGTCTAAACCCATGGCGCCCCGTGACAATGAACTTTGTGTACAGAACTAATTTTGGTCTTTTCAGCCTAGATCAGAGCTGCAAATACATACTTAGTAGGAAAACTGTGCTATGCTTATCTTCTTTTCTTTGCACCCCTTTGGTCAAAGGTATTTGCATGTTAATATGACAATATGGGATAAAGAGACAAGTGGAATTCAGCCAAACACTTAGTGAGTATAAAGTTTGTGCAAAATACTGTTCTAGGTGCTATGGGTATTAGAAAAACAATAATTATACTCATTAATTTTTATCACATATTTCCTGCTATCCAAAACAGCTGGCAGTCTAAATGGTGACCTAATTTCATAAGTGACATATAATTTAGGCAACTATATGTGTATGTATGTGTGTGTATTTATTTATTTACTTATATGTTGACACACACACTGATAAATCAGGGGTTCTTAAACTTTAGACTTCAGCAGAATCTCATGAAGGGCTTATTAAAGCAATAAAGCATAAAGGGCTTATTAGTGTTTCTGAGTCAATATGTTTGGGGTAGAACCCAAGAATTTGTGTTTCTAACAAGTTCCTAGGTGAGGCTGATGCTGCTGGTCCAGGAACTACGGATATAAATGCAAGAAAATTAAAGAAGTTCAGGTGTATGAGAGCCAAAGAGTTAAGGCCTAGTCAGAGCAGAATAAAGTTAATCATGAAGTGAATATTGTACCTGATTTTAAAGGAGGGGAGAAAAGTTAGGTTGTCAGACATCTGCAAAAAGGCATGTTGGCTTGAGGGATGGCATAAAAAGCAAAGAGAGAAGAAACCCTGCTTAAAGGGGCAATAAGGGAGTTATCTTGGTCCATGTAGAGAATTCCTGGTTATGAGATAAAGAAAAATTAACAGAGAATATCAGACTGGGAAGGAAGATGAATGGAGTGTCTAACAGGGTCTTTAACAAAGCCGAAATATTTGCACATTGAATAATAGGCATAAGAAATTCACTGTAGGATCCTTAGCAGCAATAAAATAATGCTCAGCAAGGTGTTCTCTAAGTCCTGTGTCTGATGGACACGGGCTGGGGGAAACTAGAGCACTAAGAGAAATAGACGGCTGTGGTGTTTGTCTAGGTGTGAAGCGATGAGGGATTAAACCCAGATTTTGTGTGTGGAAATACTACTAGAAAAAATGAAATGGAAAAACACAGATAAAGCTGTGGGAAACATAATTTGATAAGACAGATCTGTATGCCTTCCTTCTTTTCATTTTTCTTAAAATACAGTGCTTCATGTTTTTTAATGCTTAATAAATTGCTCAGTGAACAAATAAATAACTCACAGGGTAACTCCAAAAACATTTTTCTGCCTCTATTTTCTTATCCAAAAAATGGGGATTATATCTAGCAAGTCTACCTCTGGGTATTGCATGGATAAACAAAATAATTGGTATAAAGTACTTTGATCATCCCAAAGTCTGAATATAATTATTATTGCTAATGATAAAATGAAAAATCAAGTTCTCATGTGGATTTAAATTGGTTCAGAGAAAGGAAATTTGTGCAAATTCCCTTTATAGAATGGAGCTAATGGGGTGCCTGAGGAATTGGTGCCTAACATATGAAATAATTAGTTGGAGAAAAGTAGCTAGCTCATTGAAGTAGCTGATGACAGAAAATTATGTAGGCTAGTAAAAACCACAGAGAATTGGATAAAATATTCCAGAAGGAGCTAATCAAACAGGATGACCAGAAAATAGGACAGCAGCTCCATTTTAACGAAGATAAATGACTTGCTTAGAAAAGGAAATAGTTCCAGTTTTCTCAGCATGTTAATTAACCAAGACATAGTAGAGGGGAAAGCAAGATGTCATGGTGGTTAATGTATGTACTAGAATGCTAAAGTGCCTCATTCATTCATTCATTCATTTGCTGGACTGTTTATTCAGCACATACTGTCTGTGTGTCAGACAAGTGTGCTGAACAGCAGGGGAGTAGAAAACAATAGTAAATCAAGGCACGATCCTGATCTTTAAATGATCACAGTCCAGTGAGAGGGACAGAAAGGTAAACAGAGATGGCTGTGAAACCACAAAATAAGTAATCGTGTTAGTCTTCTGTTACATAAACTCAGTGTCTTAAAACAACGCACATTCTCTTTCCGTTTCCAAGGGTCAGGAGTCTGAGCATGGCTTAGCTGGGCCCTCTGCCCAGGGCCTCAGGGGCTGCAGTCAACGTGCTGGTTGGATGCGTCCTCATCTCGAGGTTCAACTGGAGAAGAATCCATTTCCATGCTCACTTAGGTAGTGAGCAGAACTGATTTTCTTGTGGCTGAGGGTCCTAGCTTTGTACTTGCTGTCACCTGGGGGTCATCCTCAGCTCCTCGAGGCCACCTGTAGTTCCTAGAGATTTGCCCTCAGTTCCTTGCCACACGGACTTGCTCCATATGACCACTTACTTCCTAAGATCAGCAAGAAGAATCTCTCACTCCAGTCTGGATGGAGACTTATGTAACATGACTGATCATGGGAGTAACATCTCATCACCTTTGCCACAGTGTATGGGTTATGAGCGACTCCCAGGTGCCGCCTGCACTCAAGGCAGGGGATCACACAGGACACAAACAAGAGGAAGTGGATTGTACAGGGGTGGAGTCACACCTTCGGATCTGTCGGCCACAGTCATATGCGAGAGGCTTGCTAGCAAAGAACACATATGAGACAGATAAATTCAAAAAGTTATCAGACATGTTCATCAGTTTTTCTTGGCAGTTTTGGTTACATCCTTGAATCATTTATGGTTACTGGATAGCTTTATAATTGGACTTGGTAGGACTGTCTTTATTAGGTTGCCCTTTATTGTTATGCTGTCAACTTTTATCAAAGTTCACATGTAATAGCAATAGGAACAATTACTGTTGTAATAACTATATTACTATTATAACTGTTGGTCAAAAAGTAAGACAAAAAGAACATTTACATATATCTTAAAATTTTATTTTGACCTGAAATTCATAAATATGAATATGTCAACATTCTAAGACCAAGGCCATTTACAATGTCCAGTTCAGGTTTCTTCTCAGCTGAATAAACTTTTAAAGACATGTTTGAAGTAATCCAAATGAAGACTACTTCTAGCATGTTATATCACCCACCCCTGCTACCCTATAATCTTCTAAGATTCTCAGAATTTTATTTCCTGCAACTTGCCTCTGTCATATCTTTTCAAAGCATTCAACCTCTTCATATCTTTATGCACTCTATTTCAGCTTATGGTATATTTTAAATAAATTACTTAATTACTATAGCAAGTAGGACTAGCATAAATAGTTTTGGAAGCAAGCACAACCAACTCAGGGTAGCACATGAAACATGCTTTTAAATGGTAAAGACATACGGACAAATGTGATTTCCTAAAGTGGCAGCCTGGGCTCACCTGACAAAAGCCAACACTCTTACTTCCGTGCCTCCTACTATCATGAAGTTTTGCTTCTGCATTAGTTATAAAACTATTTTACAATTGGTGATTGTAGATCTTTATACATCTTGGCTTATTACATAAAGCTCTTTATAGAAATTTATTTTAAGATAAAATGCCAAATTAACCTTTACCCTCCCCTGAAGAATACCAACACCTTTGTAATAAAGAGAGCACAGTAACTTCTGAGTGTCTCTCCTTTGGCCTGGCTGGAGTGTGCAGGCACACCTAAGATGCAAATATTCTGGACCTATCAGTACTTCAGAAATTGTGAAATTAAGTAAGTAGCTGATTTTTAAGACTAATATCTGTACATAGCCTGATTGTTGTTCAATTTAAAACAAGATACTTTTAAGAACAAATTTGAGAATTAAATCTTTGAGAAGCAGTTAGTATACTTTGAAATTTCTACTCCCATTTCTTGATTCAAGGATTTCATCTCTTTACACAGATTTTTTAGAACAAGAATGACCAAACAATTTATACTATAGATTATCATTCATCCAACATTAGTAGCTAACATCTTTATTCTATTTTATTTTATTTTTATTGTGAAATATAATTGATTGTATATATCTGTGGGGTGCAGCCTTGAATATCAATACCTGTGTGCAATATGTGATGCTCAAATCAGCATAATTAGTATATTCAAAATTACACAATGTAATCCATCATTATTTTAGAATCACACAGTATTTGCCATTTTTGACCCCAAATGAAGACCACCTTATTAACATTTGTTAAATATGCAAGGAGAAAACTATTTACTTCACATCTGAGATCAATCAGTTATCCAACCAGAAAGGCTACTTACTACCTCTGCAAATATGACTAAATACCAGTATGAAAACTAATGATATTTGGCTTGTAATGTTCACACACTTTTTGGTGAAGCTGATTCGAGGGGACTGATATTCCACAGACTTGAACTCACTGGTCTCCTATATGAGAAGCACAGTAATATCTATGTTACAGGATTGTTTTGAGAATGAAAGACAATTTATGCAGTGTTCCTAACACAGTACAGGATCTATTAAGTATGCCACATATTTGTTGAATGAACAAATGAACTAATGAATAATTATTGCCATGACAATCATTTTTTAATCAGGATGGAAAAAAACCAATGAGATACCAAACCAAGGATTAGCAGGTAACAGTTGTCAGAAAGACTCTTGTTAACTTTAGCGAGGTGGCTATAATACCCATTGTATGTAAAAGAAATTCAAGTAAAGCGTATATGTCACAATGTCAAAGCTGAATCTATTACTCAGTTGATTCTAAGCCACATTGATTAACCATCAATAAGAATACATTCAGAAAGAGATAATGTTCATCTGACAAGTCTATGACATACAGTAGGTTAAATTCATGGTTGGAACCTTGCAATATCCACACATCAGCTTCTCTCGTTGGAAAACTGTAGTTGATAAAATGGAAGCCACCAGCTAGCTGGTTATATATGATTTATGCAGTTACAAGTACCTGTCAGACCCCAAAATCGAAATCAAGACACTTCCTTTATTCCTAGTCATATAGTACTTGAAAAAGGGATTTTATATGCACAGTGCTAATATTCACTATGCCTAAATTAACAGCAATGATTTGTTTCTAATCAGTTTTCCTTTAAAAATAGTACTAAATAGTCACCATAATAAATGTCTTCTGAGAAATTAGGATAGGGAGGAGTTTCCTAAAAGTTACTTCAGTTACTTTCAAATGCTTTCCTAAGTCTGTTAAAAGATTCTTTCATTAAAAAAAAAAAATCTGGAATGCTTAATATATACAGAAAAAGTACCTGATGGATTCAGTTGTGTGACTTAGAAAAATACCTTAGTATCTACTGCTGAGTAACAAATTACCCCAAAACTTAGTAGCTTCAAACAATAAACACTTATCATCATGCACAGTTTCTAGGGTCATGAACCCTGGTGTACCTTATCTGGGTGTCTCGGCTCAGGATCGCTCATGAGGTTGTCCACAAGCTATTGGAGAGGGCTGTGGTCTCACCTGAAGATTCCACTGAAGGAGGATCTGCTCCCAAGCCCACTTATGTGGCTGTTGGCAGGATCTAGATTCTATGAGTTATTGGACTGAGGGCTCAGTTGCTCGCTGGTGCTTGCCAGAGGCCTCCCTCAGTTCCTAGCCACTTGGACCCTTCCATAGAGATGTCTCAGGATGTGGCAGTTGGCTTGCCCCAGAGTGAGTGATCAGAGAGAGAATCCCCAAGATGGAAACCTCAGTCTTTTTTAACCTCGTCTTAGAAGGGACATTTCATTAGTTCTGCTGTCTTTGTGGGAAGCCTCGCTAAGACCAGCCCAAACTTGAGGAGAGGAGATTACACAAGGGCCTGACTACCAGGAAGTGGGAGTCCTTGAGGGCCATCTTAAAGGCTGCCCACCCCAGAGAGGGAGTTTCCTAAACGTACAATAGAGACTCTTTCATTCTTCTTATTTGGGAGGCTTAATGTGTGAAGGGAAAGTGTGTGATGGATTTGGGAGACTGATCATTTTGTGACCCTGGAAGAATCCTCTCACCCTCTGAACTTCAGGTTTACATACTCAAGGTGCGAGTTGTGCCAGATGAATTCCATAATGCTTTCAGCTTAAATTATTGTGCATCCCTTGTGAGTCTGCTGATTCTGACAAGGAAGCAGTCCTGGTGGGTCTTGACACTTAAGGGCACTGCAGTAGGGCAGGGCAAATGGCAGACGAGCTGGCTGGGGAGACAGGACAGAGCAAGGACCACATCATTACTGCCAGCTTCCAAACAGCCTGAAGAAGTCTCAGTAGTTAACAAACTCTCATTTCTAATGACCAGATTTTAACTGCTAAGGTTCAACTAACCACCCACAAATATTTCACCATTTATTTCCCTTGGAAACAAATAGCAAATTCCACTCTCACCGCTCCTGGCTGCCGGGCACAGCCCCTCCTCTGCAGCAGTCTCTCAGCCTCCCTGCCCAGCTGCTTCCTCGTGCAGCATCAGTGCTGCACATGCTTTATAGGGAGTCAGAAGTCCCCTGGTCCACAACTCTTCCCCACTAAATGCCACCCTCTCCAGGAGGTGAAGCGTGGTGGTCACTGGGCTCCCTCCTTCAGAGCACTGCTTCCAGCTCAGGACAACAGCACTTGCCTATTGGTTGTGGCATGTCGTGGGCTCAGTCCCACACTGCCCATCCCAGTTCTCTCCTGGCTCTTGCCGAGTGGACACCAGACCCGCCTACCTCACACCTCCCCAGTTCTCCTCTTCCTTGCCCCCCTCCTCCTCCTCTTCTTCTTATTCCTTTTTGATTTTCTCTGACAATGTTTCTTTTAGGTTGAGAAAAGATCGGGTAACACAGGTATCTTTTAACATGGTGAAGTTTCTGAGTTTTATATGGTGGGAAGGAAAACACTTGTAGAAGGAGACAGCTGTCATCCAGCTGTGCTTTCTGTTGCTCCGTCAAGAAGTTTTGAAAGTCAAGGGCATGGAGGTGGCTGAGAGACAAAGCAGCCACGGGCACCTAAAAGAATCTAGTTTCCCCTGTTCAGAAGTTGCTGGAGAGAGGACGCTCAGATGTTGGCTCTCGTCTGGCGTTCTAGTGTTAGCTGTGCAGAAATCCCATTTTGCATTATCATTGCAAAAGTATATTATTAAAATTGAATCCTGGGGCCGAGCCCGTGGCACACTCGGGAGAGTGCGGCGCTGGGAGCGCGGCGACGCTCCTGCTGTGGGTTCGAATCCTATATAGGAATGGCCGGTGCACTCACTGGCTGAGTGCCGGTCACGAAAAAGACAAAAAAAAAAAAAAAAAAAAATTGAATCCTGAACTGAACATCAGCTTTCAGTTCATCCTCAGTGTGTTGTTCCAGCCTGGCTTTGACATCATATTGCTCACTGGCTGCTGACTAACAAAATTAGACCAAACAAAATGTCACTACATTTCGTAGACTGAATAGAATATAGATTCTTGAGAACATGTAATATTTATGGGAAAACTGAGTTTTAAACTCTGGATTTTCGTCATGAACTCTTTTTTTTTTTTTTTTTTGGTTACTCTTCAATTTGAAAATGCTTTTCAAATGTTTAGAGGCAACATGAAAGAATCATTTTACCTATCTTTCCTATAATATCGTAGAAGTTTATAGTCTTACTGGAATATAAACGAATTAAAAGGCCATTATCCCATGCATTATTAAACACAGCAAATTCTGCTACTGGCTGAATCAATTAACCATTAACCTTCTTGTAACACAATGTGTCAGGAATCAATTTCATAAACAATATACTTTTGCAGTGATAGTGCAAAATGGGATTTCTGCACAGCTAACACTAGAATACCAGACAGAAAGCCAAAGTGTTGGGACATTCCTTGATACTTCTGCAGGAGAGGCAATGCAGGAAGAGAATTCACATTACCCATCATCACACCATGCACTACATATTTTGCTTATATAATTTTTTGACAGATTTATACCACTTGAAAGTATTTAATCTGTCTGAGCTGGATTGGATTTCATGTGTTAGCTACTACACAGCAAACTATTCAGTTATTTCGGTGTTTCTGTGTCTCAATTTATAACCCCATTGCATTTGCTAATATTTTTAAGAAACCAATCACTTCAAGAAGAGAGGGAAAGTGGCTGTTGTGACAGAGATGTAAGTCATATTAAAATAGTCCCTTGCAACAGAATAAGTGGAAAAGAAGGTAAGTTTAATTGATAATACCTCCTGTTGATGGAATAGGATGCCATGGGAGAGCATTCTGAACCCGTATGGATCTGTAACAAGAAGCCCAGACCTAGTTTTGAATGTTCCAATTTCATTCCTCTGAATCATAAGGATGAATTCTCATGGTTAGGAAGGTTGATAAAGATAAACTATAATACCGTCACAAGGGTTTATAAGATTTGAAAGGTTTGCCTATATTTGATGAAACCGGACTCCGATAACACTAAGCTTGCTTTTTCAGCCTTGAAGAGAGGTGTGGGTTTCTGTAACACCCCAGTAGGGAAAGTGAGACTTGAATGAACAGGGGGATTTTGGAGGATCAGAATTTCATTTAGAAGGGCTAATAGCATTTGGTCTTTCCATAATACGGAATAATTTGCAGTACCCTTAGCAAAGTAGAAACACATAAAATAAGTCCAGTGCACCTGATCTTATCACCGAAGACAAAGTAGAGCTATTGTGTCTCCTCTTTCAGCCATGTGTCACACTCCACCGCCTCAGCACAGAAACCGTGCCCTCGTGGGAACAGTGGAATGGAGCAAAGTGTCGGGCAGGCTCGAAAGTGGCACTCGGGACAGATATACTCAAGGAGAACACTTAACCCAATATTCAATCTTTAAACCTGATTCTTAGATTAACTCTTAATTTTGTTCTAAGAAGTGGACGGTTGACAGTACCTCTAAAGAATAAGTCACAAACTGAAAATTCATTGGTGTTCTAACACCACTTTGCTGTGTGATCTTGAATATATCACCTGTAAAAATAGCTTTATCTGTACTGTTTTTCCAATCTGTCAAATGAGAATCATACCTATCATTGGCAAAAGGCTCTCAGGGTCATACAACAGAAAGCACTGAAATGCTCATTATACGAGGTCTGGAAAAGAGTTGGATGATGAGGGAAAACAGCACTCGGTTTGGAGTCTCGGTCTGAAGCTTGGCTTTGCCTCTTTCTGGCTGTGTGATCTTCAGCAAGTCACCAGCCTCTCTGAGCCTCAGTATCTTCAAATGGTGGCAATATTTCCCCTGTCTACCTTAGAATTACTTCAAGGATATAGTGATGGTGGAGAGTCTCATAAATTCCAAAGAAATTTGGGAATGGGAAGATTTATTACTTAGTTTATATACAAAATATCTGTACTTATATGTTTTAAAAATTATTCTGAAGTTTTGCAAACACTCATGTACTCAGCACTCAAAATTAATAAATCTGAATTTTTGGCCATCAGTTTCCCTCCTGATCCACTCCCCTCACCTCTTCCCAGAGCCACCCGCAAGTCAGATATTGATACATGTACATCCTGTGCATGCTGTAAAACTTTTACTGTAGAAATAATGTGTATCTGTGAATAATATATAGTATTGTCTTGAGGGTCTTTAAATATTAGATAAAAAAAATCAAAACCCTCTGTATTCTTCTCTAAGTCATTCACATCCATTCATGTTCATACATGTAGTTCTTATTCACTGATTTTCTCTGCTTCATGATCCTCATGTCATGTGCTCCATTGCACTGCTTGGGGGCATTTAGGTTTGTTTCTATTGTGGAGCTGTGTGAACTATGCTATGAGGAGCGTATCTGCATGTCTCCTTGTGCTCATGCATGAATGTTTCTCTAGGGCTGGAAGTGGAATTGTTAGGTCATGTACATATCTCCACCATTACTAGATTCAGCAAAATGCCCTCAACGTCATCCCAGTGCCACCCACAAGTCAGATATTGATACATGTACATCCTGTGCGTGCTGTAAAACTTTTACTATCGAAATAATGTGCAAATGTTTCTCTAGGGCTAGATGTGGAATTGTACCATTGCCTCCATCAGTGTGTAAGAGTTTCTAATTCTCTGTATATTCATCAGCACTTGGTGTTTTGATTTTTTAAGTTTTAATAACATCTTTAAGTGAAAAAGGGGCTTACAAGTAAATATTAGAATTTTATTTGATTTAGCAGTGGCAATATTTTTTTGTTTGTTTCAACATTGACCTGTGTTAACCAAACTAAGTACCTACCAAGAAGAAATAGAAAGTATCCAGGATCTTGAGTTCTGCGGCTAACAGATACCCTAGTACTGCCTCTGCTACTTGTGACCACTATACACTTGGAACATCTCTTTTCTGTCCTGGAGGATGACTTCCCAGAACTCTCAGGAGAAATAAGTGAAATCCTGTGTGGCCACATACCTACAGCCAGGAACCTGCATTTCTGACACACTCCTTGGGTGAAACTTCACATCTAGATTAGCATGTATAAATCACAACTCTTCAAACAAGGTAACTTCAAACTGATCAAAAGATCAGTGCTGGGCATAACATCGGCCAACAGTAATTCAAAAAATTTGTTAAAGGGGTCCATGTGACAAAATAAAAACAGAGCAATTCTAAAGAAATGTGAAAACCATGGGGGTTCCACTGACTTTTAAAAACTTAACATTGGCAGCAGCGCTGAGACTCAGTGCCCTCCACACAAGACCCCAGGCCCTTGCCAGGTGAGTCCCTGTCCCCGAGAGAGGCTCCAGCCACCAACCCCTAGGCTCTGAGGCAGCAACAGGTATCAACAACACTCCCTGATATTGCTCCAGACACCAGGGTAGATAGAACAAGTAGACTGCAATAGCCTTTGCCATAATGACTAAACACCAATGGAGAGATATTAGAAATGTGAAAAACCAAGATAAAGTATGACGCTACCAAAGGAATATAATAACTCTCAAGTTCTAGATCCTATAGAACAGGAAGTCTTTGAAATGACTGATAAGGAATTTCGAGCAATAATTCTTAGGAAACTAAATGAGATACGAGAAGACTCAGTTAGACAACACAACGAAATGAAAAAAAGTATACAGGGCCTGAAAGAGGAAACGTACAAAGAAATCAAAGCCCTGAAAAAGAATGTAGCAGAGCTTGTGGAGCTGAAGGATTCATTCAACAACAACAACAAAAACCCAAAAAAACAAAAACAGAGAACTTAACCAGCAGGCTATAACAAGCAGAAGATAGAATTTCTGAACTTGCAAATGGCTTGTTCAAAATAATACAGGCAGACAAAAAAAAAAAAAAAAAAAAAAAAAAGGAAAAGAAAAAGTAAAAAGAATTTAAAAACTTGAAGAAAATCTAAGAAAGATAACAGACAACCTTAAGCACTCAAATATCTGAATCATGGGTATTCCAGAGAGGGAGGAAAAAGGAAATAGCATTGAAAACATATTCAATGAGAAAATAGCAGAAAACTTCTCAGGTATAGGGAGAGATACAGATATTCAGATACAGGAGGCTCAAAGATTTCCCAACATATTCAACCCAAAAAAAGTCCTCTCCAAGACATGTTATAGTAAAACTGACAAATTTTACTCAAAGACAAAACTCAAAGACAAAGCGAGAATCTTAAAAGCTGCAAGAGAGAAGCATCAAGTCACCTAGAAGGGAACCCCTATCAGACTAACATCAAACTTTTCATCAGAAACCCTAAAATCCAGAAAAGAATGGGATGATACATTTAAAATACTGAAAGACAAAAATTGCCAGCAAAGAATACTTTACCCAGCAAGGCTATCTTTCCAAAATGAAGGACAGACAGTATATTTCCCAGACAAGCAAAAACTGTGGGAGTTCACTACCACATGACTGGCCTTACAAGAAATTCTCAAGAGAGTACTGAGTCTGGTACCTGAAAAATGACCATCACTACCTTGAATATTCAAAATAGATCAAAACCTGCCAGTAAAATAAAATGTTAACAATAAAGAGAAAAAAAATTTATCCACTATTTCAAGAAACCAACAAACACAGAAGACAATCAGTAAAACAGAAAGAAAGGAACAAAAGATATTTAAAACATCCAAACAAAAATCAGTATAGTGCCAGGAGTAAAACAATACCTTTCAATAGTAACTCTTAATATTAAAGGTTTGAATTCCCCACTCAGAAGACACAGACTGACTGATTAGATTAAAAAGATGGATCCAATGATATGCTTCTTTCAAGAGACCCATCTCACCTGTAAAGACACACATAGACTAAGAGTGAAAGTATGGAAAAAGATATACCATGCAAATAGAAATGAAAAAAGAGCTGGAGAGCTATTCTTTTATCAGATAAAATAGACTTTAAACCAAAAATCATAAAAAGAGATAAAGAAGGCCACTATATAATGATAAAAGGATCTATCCAACAAGAAGACATAACAATCATAAATATATATGCACTCAACATCAGAGCAGCCAGATTTAGAAAGCAAACAAAATTAGACCTAAAGAAAGAGATAGACACTAACACCATAATAGTAGAGGATATGAACACCCCACTCTCAACATTGGACAGATCATCTAGGCAAAAAATCAACAGAGAAGCACAAGATCTAAACAACACTTTAGACCAATTGGACTACAGAACGTTTCATCCAACAACGTCAGAATATTCATTCTTCTCTTCAGCACCTGGAACATTCTCCAGGATAGACCACATGTTAGGTCACAAATCAAGTCTCAACAAATTTGGAAAAATTGAAATTATTCCATGTAATTTTTACAGACCACAACAGATAAAACTAGAAATCAATAACCAGTGAAACTCTGGAAACTATATAAATACATGGAAATTAAACGACATTCTACTTAATGACATATAGGTCCAAGAAATAATTAAACAGGATATCAAAAAATGTATTGAAACTAATGAAAATAATGACACATCATACCAAAACCTGTGGGATACTGCAAAAGCAGTACTAAGGAGGAACTATGTCACATTAAATGCTTACTTAAGAAGAATGGAAAGATGGCACGTAAACAACCTAACACTTCACCTTAAAGAATTAGAAAAACAAGAACAATCCAAATCCAAAGTTAGTAGATGGAAAGAAATAATTAAGATCAGAGTAGAACTAAATGAAATAGAAACCTGAAAAAAGATACAATGTCAATGAAACAAAAAGTTGGTTTTTAGAACAGATAAATAAAATTGACAAACCATTAGCAAGGCTAACTAAAAAAAAAGAAGAGAGAAAACACAAACAACAAAAATTAGAAATGAAAATAGTAGTATTATAACTGATACCTCAAAAGTACAAGGAATCATTAGAGACTACTATAAACAAGTATACACCAAAAATTTGTAAATCTGGAGGAAATGGATAAATTTGTAGATAAACGCAAACTACCAAGACTGAGCCAAAAAGACATAGAAAATCTGAACAGACCAATAACAATCAAAGAGACTGAAACTGTTATCAGCAGTCTCCTAACAAAGAAAAGCCCAGGACTGGATGGCTTCACTGTAGAATTCTACCAAACCTTTAAAGAAGAATTAATACCAATTCTCTACAAACTATTCCAAAAAATTGAAACAGAGGCCACTCTCCCAAACTCATTCTGTGAGGCAAACATCACCCTGATACCAAAACCAGACAAAGATACAACAGAAAAAGAAAACTACAGGCCAATATCTTTGATGAATATAGATGAAAAAATCTTCAGTAAAATATTAGTTAATAGAATACAGCAACACGGGCCAAGCCGCAGGTTCAGATCCTATGTAGGAATGCCTGGTGCACTCGCTGGCTGGGTGCTGGTCACAAAAAAGACAAAAAAAAAAAAAAAATACAGCAACACATACATAAAATTATACACCATGAGCAAGTGGGATTTATCCCAGGGATGCAAGGTTGGTTCAACATATGCAAATCAATAAATGTGATACACCACATCAATAAAATCAAATACAGATACCATATGATCATCTCTATAGATGCTGAAAAAGCATTTGACGAAATTCAACATTCATTCATGATAAAGACTCTCTATAAATTGAGTATAGAAAGAAAGTATCTGAGCATAATTAAAGCCACATATGATACTGCCAATATCATCCTGAATGGAGAAAAATTGAAAGCTTTTCCCTTAAGAACAGGAACAAGATAAGGAAGTCCACTCTCACCACTCCTATTCAACATAATGTTGGTAATACTAGCCAGAGCAGTCAGGGAAGAGAAGGAAATAAAGGGCATCCAGATTGGAAAAGATGAAGTCAAACTCTCCCTGTTTGCAGATAACATGATCCTCCTATATATAGAACAGCCTAAAGACTCTTCAAAAATCTCTTAGAGTTAATAAATGATTTTAGCAAAGTTGCAGATACGAAATCAACACATAAAAATCAGTAGCATTTTTATTTCCTAACAATGAAATGGCAGAAAAAGAAATCAAGAAAGCTAGCCCATTTATAATAGCCACTAAAAAAATAAAATACCTAGGAATAAATTAACCAAGGATGTGAAAAATCTCTATGATGAGAATTACAAACCACTGTTGAGAGAAATTAAAGAGGACACAAGAAGATGGAAAGATATCCCATGCTCTTGGATTGGAAGAATTAACACTGTGAAAATGTCCATACTCCCCAAAGTGATCTACAGATTCAATGCAATCCCCATCAAAATTCCAATGACATTTTTCTCAGAATTAAAGAAAAACAATCCTAACATTCATATGGAAGAACAAAAGATGATAAATAGCCAAAGCAATCCTGAGCAAAAAATAAATAAATAAAGTCAGAGGCTTAACATTATCTGACTTTAAACTATAGTACAAAGCTATAGTAACCAAAACAGCATGGTACTAACATAAAAAGATACACATGGACCAATGGAATAGAATAGAGATTCCATAAATCAACCCATGCACCTACAGCCATCTGATCTTTGACAAAGGCACCAAGACTACACCCTGGGGAAGAGACTGCCTCTTCAGTACATGACACTGGGAAAATTGGACATTCATATGTAGCATAATAAAAGTAGACCCATACCTCTCACCATATACCAAAATCAACTCAAAATGGATTAAAGAATTAAATATGCATCCTGAAACAATAAAACTTCTTAAAGAAAACTTAGGGGAAACACTCCAGGAAGTAGGATTGGATACAGGCTTTTTGAATATGACCCTAAAAGCACAGGCAACCAAAGGAAAAATAAACAAATGGGATTATATCAAACTAAAAAGCTTCTGCAGAGAAAAAGAAGCAAGTAACAGAGCAAAAAGACAACTAATAGAGTGGGAGAAAATATTTGCAAAATATACATCTGACAAAGGATTAATAACCAGAATATACAAGAAACTCAAACAACTTAACAGCAAAAAAACAAGTGACCAAATTAAAAAATGGGCAAAGGAGCTGAATAAGCATTTCTCAAAGGAAGATATACAAATGGCCAACAGACACATGAAAAAATGCTCAACATCACTCAGCATTCAGGAAATGCAAATCCAAACCACACTAAGATACCATCTCACTCCAGTTAGGATGGCTAATATCCAAAAGATTTAGAATGACAAATGGTGGCATGGGTGCAGATAAAAAGGAACCCTCCTACACTGTTGGTGGGATTGCAGAATGGAAAATGGTATGGAGGTTCCTCAAACAATTACAGATAGATATACCATATGACCCAGCTATTCCACTGTTGAGTATATACCCAGAGGAATAGAAATCATCATGTCGAAGGGATACCTGTACTCCTATGTTTATTGCAATGCTATTTACAATGGCAAGGAGTTGGAACCAGCCTAGATGCCCATCACTGGATGAGTGGATAAGGAAAATATGGTATATCTATACACTGGATTACTACTTTAAAAAAATGAAATACTACAATTCACAGCGACATGGGTGGACTTAGAAAAAATTACATTAAGTGAAATAAGCCAGGCACAGAAAGAGAAATACTGCATGTTTTCACTTATTTGTGGGAGTTAATAAAAATAAGTAAATATACAAATGAACAGGAGGTCAGGGGGGAAACAATCACAACAATTTCTTGAACTTGTTAAGGCAAGTGAACAGATATGATGTTGATGGTGGGGGAAGGAGGGAGAGTGAGGGAGGGATTGGTATAGGAACACAAAAATCAACTATATTGTTTATTGATAAATTAAAATTTAAAAAAAAAAATCCAAACTTAACATTGACTCATGGCATGAGTGCCTCCTCATGGTGGATTTGAGCATCGCAGCCTTACTGACTGCAGAAATACCTCCACGCTGGGCACAATCAAAGGGCTTCACTCCAAGGGGGCTATCCCTCCAGGACTCCTTTAAATGTTTCTGCTTCCTTGATGTTGAACAGTTCAAACGCTGGAAGGAATCCCTTGAAGAAAAGATTAAAAGATCACCAGTTCTGGAGGACCTACCAAGTGCCAGCACTGAGCACATTTTGCCTATTTTCTTATTCACACCTCACAGTGATTCCACGAGGTAGGTTATTACTGCATTTTTGCTCATTAGAAAGCAGGACATGGCAGAGCCAGGCTAAGCCTAGGCCAGTCTAGGAAGCTTGAGCTCACTGCTGTCTCTCCAGGCCCCTGCAGCATCGGGACCAGAGAGGGAGCTGGACCAGGAAAGAAGAGGTGTTAGCAATTCAGGAGGGCTGTCTTCTGTCAAGCAGGGAAGGCGCAGAAGGAAAAATACCTCCTTGGCTTTGGTCATTCTCAGGGGCACTGAAAGGAGCAAGGAACACATAGGTTTCTACACATGTGCCCACTGGTACACCCACATGCTTGCCCTCAAGAAGGGGAGGTGGGTGGGAGGAGAGAAAAGTCATTCTAGCTGGCTGCCTCTGAAAGCTGCCCAGCGTCCTTGTCCCCACCTGCCTCATTTTCTCTCTGGTTCTTTACCAAAGGAATTTGAGTACTTTAAATTCTAAGATGCCCAGGGAATCAACTGTCCAAGGGTGACAGTAATGAGAAGGAGGAGAGAGGGGGACCAGGCTCTGTTCCTCAGAATGTCCAGCCTGTCCTCTAAGCTACCTCCTGCAGAGAAGGCCCATGAGCGAGAGGACACAGGCTGAAATCAGCGGAGCCTGGAAACTGTGGAGGGCTCAACCTGATAGAGCAGCAATTTGGAAATGACGGCCGATAGTGGGAGATCTATGGAACAGACTGGAATTCATTGTATGATCGCTACTGTGTAGCTTTAAAAATGATGCCACGGAGAGTTACTATGGAGAATGTTTATGATATTGAATAATTAGGTGATAGAATCCTAATTTTGTGTTTTAATAGTTTATATATATATATATATATACATATATGTGTGTAAGAGTGCATGTGTGCATATAAACTTTTAAAATACACATCTGTAAATGTAAACTTTATAACACAAACACAGGACTGGAAGGACATATACCAAAAATTAATAGGTAATTTTATAATAAGTTTTAGAGTCATCTTAATATTCTCTTATATACATATGGTTGTATAAGTGTATATGTATACATATCTACATATGCGTACATACTCTGGATTTAAACATAAAACAAAACTTTTAGGAGAAAAATAGAAATATTCAGGATCTTGAACTAAACAAAGAATTCTTAGGTTGGATATCAAAAACCTGGTCCATAAAAGTAAAAATGAATAAATTGGACCTCATCAAAATTAAAAGCTTTTGCTTTGCAAAATACCCTAGTAAGAGGTCGAAAAGACAAGCTACAGACTGATAGAAGATATTTGCAAACTACCTATTCGACAAAGGACTGGTATAGCTAAAGAACTCTTAAAACTCCAAAAAAAGTAAACAATCAAGTTAGAACCTAGGTAAAAGACATGAACAACCATCTCACTGAAGAAGCTATACAGATGTAAAATAAGGTATACAGATGTTCGACATCATTAGCCATTTGGGAAATGCAGATTAAAATGACAATGTAATGTCACTTCACACACCTACCAAAATAGCTAACATCAAAAATAGTGACATCACAAATGCTGGTGACAATGCATAAAAACCGGGCAACTCGTACATTTGGATAACTCATACATTGCTGGGGGGAAGTGAAATGGTGCAGCCAGTCTGGGAAACAGTTTGTCAGTTTCATATAAAACTAAATATTCAGTTACCATATAACCCAGCAATTGCACTCCTGAGCATTTATCCCAGAGCAGTGAAGACTTACGTTCACACAAAAAAGCCTGTACACTAATGTTCGTGGCAGCTTCATTTCCAAAAACTGGAAACAACTTAGAAGACCTTCAACATGCAAATGATTAAGCAACTGTGATGCCTCCTTATCATGGAGTGGTACTCAGCAGTGAAAAAGGTAACACTGATACATACAACAACCTGGATGAATTTCTAGGGAGTGTGTTGAGTGAAAAAAACCAATCCCAAAATGTTACATACTGTGTGACTCCATTTATCTAACCTTGAAATGACAAGATTATAGAGATAGGGAACGGAGTTCAAAGTGTTATGGACTGGGGGTGTGTACATGTATAGTGATGTGTATGATGTGTGGATGATGTGTATATGTATTGCATGTTGTGTGTATGTGTGTACTGATGTGCATGGTGTGTATATGGTGTGCATGTCACAGAATGGAAATTAGGGTGAGGTGAGTGAGGCACCCTCAGGTGCCAAAAAGCTCAGTAAATAAGACAAATAATATTTTAATGTACTATTTTAAAAAAATTGAAAATAATGTTAAAAAGCCCACAACAAGCAAACTATCAAAATTTTAAATGAAAACAGACTGCTGCTATTTGGTTTACAGTGCGGTATTACTGGATATCAGGAATAGCCAGTGGCTCCTGGTCCACATGGCCTGGTGTCCCAACCCCCGCTGGGGGGTTTGTGAGGGCTGACAGTGGTATGCTAGCAGATAGGGTCATGTGGATGTTACATGTAGTCATTTCTTTTACTGTATAGCTTTTATTTACTTTTCCCACTTGGTTCAAACATGGGAAGATATTTTGATAAGTGTCTGTAGTGTGCATATCTTTTTCTTTTGCCTCATACCTCGACATGGGTCAGCATGCCAGCATGTATGTTGGACACTGGAACAGCACTGGGTGGTTATGTAGTTGTTGGTCAGATTCAGTTAAGAGGATCCCCCAGGGTTTGACTTCATTTCAGCCCCACCAGAAGGGCAGGGCCATTCTGGTTGACCCCGGGGTGGCGCAAAGTATTCCTGGGCAGCTCACGTCGGGACATGTAGACCTGGCTGTTTCGTCGTGACCAACATAGCAATCTATACATGGGCACTTTTGGATTTCATGGTGAATGCGGTCATACACCAGGAATCATGAGTCCTGAAGCCTTAACTGGGTGAGGACCCCTTTGTCTGGTCCTCGTGTGCCTACAGCTCAAGCACTCTTGCATTGAATGTTGCTGAAAACTTCAGTTCGTACTTAATTGCCCTGAAAGTGGCTCAGAGGAATGGGAGCAATAGTGTCTCTGCTGTCCCTGGGAGAATAGAAAATCCAGAAAACAGAACTGTCATGCAACATTTCCCCTTTCCCATACCATTAAAACATACCTGGACCTGCTTATAGGCTGGTAGGCTGGAAAATGAGACAAACAGCACACAGATGCTCTGCTCTCTGAATCCAGGAGTGACCCCGTGCCCACGACGGACTGAGGGCTCCCTTCTCCCTTTGCCTTTCCAGGCTCTGGTCAGTGCTGCTCTCTTTCCCAGTGCCATTTTTGCTGTCTGCTCATGGTTTTTGATCATTTTTCCTGTCCTCAAATTAGCAGCACTGTGCATTAGGCTTACATTTTGACAGTGATTTTGGTAAATGTGCACTGCAGTGGGAAGACAGGCACCTTATATAAATCTTAGTGGTATCAATGGTTATAAAATTCTATGGCACACAAACATGATCTCTTCCAGACTGGTTATTGACAGAGTTCGTAGGGAAAAGCCTTTCTAGTAGTGTCAGTCTATTCTGATCCTATGTCTAGGGATGATATATGTATTTTTGCACTGGAGTGAGAACCCACAAAGAGAAAATGACTGAAGATGTGATCCTTTTTACAAAATATTAAAAATAAAGGGTGCTTTTATGAAAAAAAAAATTTCCGGAGAAATCCTGACCCTACAAATAATTTTGTATTAGTCTTATGAAATAATTTCAAGTAGGAAATAATTTCTGTTCACTGTAATTGAAAATATTTTAAATTAAGATGCTCTACTGTTAGTTGTAAATAAAAAAGTTGAAATAATTATATAGATTTTTTTCTGCATAAGCATTGAAACTATAGAAAAGGACTTTTATTTTAAGGTAGAAATGTATTATAAAATAATGAAAAAAATTTTTAGAGGTTCATCTTTAAGAATAGGGATGAATATTTCTCTAGAGCTGGGAAAATATTGGAAAGCTTGACCCTCAATGGCCTGCCATTGCTCTTAGAATAGAAACTACATTGCCCGGCAGGAGCTGTGGGTCACTCTGAGCTCTGCCTCCTCCCTGCTCTCTAATATCATCACACACCAGGCTGCCCTCACTACACTGAGACGGCCCTGACTACTTCAGGTGTGTGTGCCTGTGTGCTCCCTCCTGCCACAGGGCCTTTGCATGTTCTGTACTGCCCGTCCCCCCCCCCCCCTCAGGCCCTCCTTCCCTTCACTCTTCACACTAGTAAAGATTTTTACCTAAAGCATCTCATCTTCAGAGAAGCCTGTCATGACCTTCTTGACCAAATTAACCCTCACCCCCACCCCCATAAATAATATCCCCATCATGTCCGTCTCCATTATAGCTCTTATCAGAACTGCACTTTTATAGGTACATTTGGGATTGTTGTCTCTTGGCTTCTACATAGCCCACAAGTTGTTCGAGAGCTGGGACTTAAGCCCAGTTTTGCTTATCATGATATCCCTTTTATCTATCCTGATACCTTAATAAAATTTTTAGAGGGAAATGAAGATTATCAGTGTGAGGCCAGTCCTGCTTTAATGGCTAATTTATCTGATATAAGGTGAAAAAAAAATATATTGCTTTTAAAGCATTTGCTGTATTTCAAAAAGAGGATTTATATTTTCATGCAGTAGATGATGTTGTAGAGAAGTTATTTTTTTCTGTATTTATTTAGCTATCATTATAGTTTCTGCTATTAGTGCAACATTAATAACAAGTTTACTGTGTTCTGGGTGGAAGGAAAATGTCTGAAATGCAGTTCCGGCTGCTCTGAAGCATTTTTTTTTTCTACTAAGGATGGTGGGGAATAGTTAGATGCCATGCTAAATTGAATTTCTACAAAATGAATGCAGTGAGGAAGCATGTCTTTTACTCATGTCGGGGTGCAGCTACTGATGAGAGCAGAACTCTGCTCTTACTGTCAAAGAATGGTGTGGCCACTCATCCTAATTAGAATGAGGACACAGGACTTTAAGTTCCATATCAATATAGCAATATCTGTTTCTCGACGACTGAGATTTCAAATGTGTAAATTTTACTTCTGGATTGGAAACTTATAGGAGACTTGAATCACAATTTTATTGACCCATACAATTGAAGAGGCTGACATGGAGTACCCACAGAAGGGTGGAGTAGAATTCCAGTTATGAACCTGCCAACACGTGGAACCCTTCGACAAGCCTTCCTGAGTGTGCCATTTCTTACTGACTGTAGCGTGGGCTTCCGTGCTCTAGCAACTCGATACCGAATGAACAACCATGAGGCTTCTTGCTGCTAGCAACAGGCATCAATCCCAGGCCATTATCCACCTCTACCTTTCTAAAGTTTTCTTCATCCTCCAGTAATTCTCAACAATAAATGTTTAGGGTTTAAATGTATACAATTCATTTTTTTCTACATTTAGAACATACTTAAATTGATAGATTTTTATTTGCTTTAGGAAGTCAGACTAGTAGCTGTATGCAGTGTTGGTTTTTATATGTATTTACACACAGATTTTCCAAATCAAGTAATTTTTTACTGACATTTTTAAACTTGAGCTTCTTTAAGAAGTTTTTTAAGGATCTGGCATTTAAATACTTACTGGTCAATAGCCTACCATTTTTAAACATAAAATTTAATTTAATGAAAGTCTATCTGTTCTTGAAGTAAAGATATATTTGCCCTGAAAAAATTTTAGTTTAAAAATAAGATCCAGCCCCATTGATGATTTTTTAAAAAGGAAATGAATTTCAATTGCTTTTCTGTATACTTTTATGTCGTTAACTCGGTTTTTCCAACAATGTAATATTTTTGGCTTTATGGAAAAATAGAAGCACTTATTAAGCCATATACTTGTATTTTACACTTAATGTCACAGATGGTTCTTGTGTTCTTAAGATTTAACTCTCAAGTATTCTTTAAAAGTGATTATTAGGCTTTTTAAAAATGAAGTACTTCTAATAATGCACTAACTTTTTTTTTTTTCTTTTCATGCTAGCTTAGTGCTTTGTGTAAGTTGAATTCTAATGCAATTCCTTTAAGTATTGAAAACTAAGAACATCTCTATGGCTTCTAAATTTGACCAATAAAAAATAATTAGATTTTAAAAATTGTCTTATTTAACCAGAAAAGTTAAAATCAGAATATATTTTAGGAATACACTATAGTAAAGGACCGTATAAAGTAACATTGTATGGTATATATTATTCATGGATGTATAATACTGAAAGAAATAGAAGGTACATGAACAGAGACAAGAAGAGAACAAAGCCAATGCTTTTGTGTCCTTTTTACCTAAGTACAAAAGAGACAAGATGAAATGTATAATTTCGTTGAGCTCATGCCATTTTAAATGATATCATCTGACATTTAGTGTATCTATCATGACAAATTTATTTAATGTTTATATTAATGAGCACATTTTGAAACATGCCAAAACAACTTACTAAATCCCAGAAAATATAGAGGATGATTTATTCAGAACATCATCTGAATGTTTTTTATGTTACTCACATGTCTTCCCTTAACTTTAGGTCATTAAACTAGAAACAAGCTGACTTTCCAAACACGTTAGCCCTTGTGTGCAGCCTGTGCTTGTTATGGACATTGATGCTATTTCAGATTTCAGCTGAGCTGCACATGTATGGCTGCTTAGAAAAGCACCTGATTCCACAGTCCCTCAATAAGTAATATTAGCTGATGACTGTAACTCAAAGGCTTTGGATTTGACAGCCTAGCAGGAAGGGTGAATTCTCTCTCTCAGCACTCTTGCAGCAAAGGTGATTGCTATTAGCTTATCTTATTGTTGAATAGATTATAAATAACTTACCAATACAATAGGCAGTGCCAGAACAAGGATCAGAGTTTACAATTTGAAAATCTTTGTCCATGGCTTTGCTTACATAATTTCACCCATATATCTAGTAGTTTCCGGGCCAACAAGGAAGCCCTCATTTTCAGACAGGAAAAGGGGATAGGTATTCAAATGTAACACTACTGAAACCCCAAATATTTTATTTCCAGCCTTGTGAATAAATTGCTGCTTCTTGATTTCCCCCTAAGTTGTTAGTACCGGTTCACCAGGATAGCTACATTAAAGCTACATTCAAAGCAGGAGGAAGAATTCAAGCTGAGGAATCCTGATTCTGCAATTTAAGCCTGGCCTGGGGGAGGATGTTAATTTTTTGCACACACCACCACACATATGTGGCTCCTTTCACTTTATTAATCCATGTGTATGTGCGAAAAGAACATGTTGCAACAGCAGTATCATTGCTAGGCCATGTGGATGTCAACCCTGCCCTGATCAGATATTTGGAGTACCCACCAATGAGGTGACTTTCTTTCTTTGGCTGTGACCTGCCAGTAGTGTTTGATCAAATAGCTGCCTCAGCCCTGATTGCTGTGCCGCAGGCTTGTTGGGGTAAGAAAGCAAATAAAATCCAAATTAGGCCTCACTAGTTCTCATACTGCATTGATGTTTAAGAGACTGAAATAGAATGCTTGGCATTTTATCAAAGTGAGATTTAATAATAAAGTGGAATATTAGCCTAAGGACGGGGTACTCTGCAGGTCCTCTAGTGAAATAGCCTTCTATTTTACTACAAAAAAAAAAAAAAAAAATGAAGCACATAGTGTGACCATGTCTAGGTAAGATGGCTTTTTAGCATTTAGAAATAAAATAAAAATGGTTGTTCGGAAGATAAAATGGTTTTGAGTGTGTGATTCATTCTTTTGTATTGGACTATAAGAGGTGGTACTTGCAGTACTGAACTTTTATCAGAAAAATAAGGCTGGCTTTCAATTTCTTTGTCAAAAGCATTAATCAAGTATCTGCATTGTATATAGGAGACTATGCTAGAGCTGGGGCAAAATTCCAGATAGATATAGATATTATACGTGTGCCCATATTTTATACATATAGGTATAATTACATATTCTGTCCTCAATTTAGAGATATTTCTCATCTTATCAACCTCTCTGCTGTACAAGTATTTAACTTTCTGTCGTCTTACTGAATTTTGACAAACAATTAAGGACATTTCTAGCCAGTTCTCATGTGTTGAATTTCAGGATTGTTCCCATACATCACAAGGGCTGTCCTGCCACACTTGCAGGAGGTAAAGGTGCGGCCAAGAAAGCTGCAGACACAAGGATTCAACATTTAGCATCTGCCTTTCATATTGTCTTGCCTCAAGCTGAGTCCCCCAAACCTGTTAACTCAGAGTTTTTCCCTGTTGAGGGACTCCTGGACTTGACATTGCCAGGAGCATGTTGATGTATTAGAAAGGGTTTAAAGAAGAGTCTCATCACAGTGATGGATGAGAGCGTGGAGAAAGAAGGAAAGGTTTGATACAAATTGCCTGTAGAATGAGAACTATGACAGAGGGACAGCATGCCTTGGCAGGTATGAGGGGACCAAGTGATTTAGAAAAGGTAGAGGAAAATGTACAAGAATGCAGTGAATCGGAGAAGAGGAAAACTTAGGATAAGTGCAAAAAGCTTTTCTTAATGGGAACTTCCAAAATGCAATGAAACATGCATTATTACTCTATTACTTATTATTATTCTGTTACTATTAACTCTACCCTCATGAGAACTGGTATGATGCAAATCCGAGGGGGCTCTTGTGGGGTGCTTACCTATTCCACAGAAATCATCCAGAGGTCCAGCAGGTAGAGATATTGGTTTATTGGACTTACGAGAGTCACTGATGGTGGCCGGTCAGTAAGAAGTGTGCACCGCCACGGAGTACATGCAGCAGTTATATAGTTAACAGATCAAGGTAGGAATGTAATTCACTTTCATGTGCAGGCCCTCAACCAGCTAACGTAAATCATCTTCACGTAGTTACCGTCCCCTTCTCCCAACGTCCTATTTATCGAAAGGAACCATGCCTTTCCTTGGGTAACCACCTTGGCCAAGTGCAGCCCCCCTGGTCTGCAAGGGATGGGAAAATAGGGATATGTCCAGCACCTACCGTACAACTGGCAACCAGGAACAAAATCGTGTGACTGCTGACAAATTAGAGTTTAACTCTAATTTTAAGCCCATTTCCACCTGAGCCCAGCTATCTGGGTTTCCTTGCTGCCCACCACCTCAGAGTCTCCCAAGCGGGGCCGGGGTATTTGCTCTCAGGGCCGAGTGTGCCTGGGTGAGGTGCACACCTGGTATGAGGGCTGCCAGGCGGGTGGCTTGGAGAAATGTGACAGAGCCTGGGTTTTCCTCCAGCCCTGGATAGTAACGGATGTTCTACTTCCCTGAAAGTGTGTGTCTCCTCTTGTTGTTGTTGTTTAGTAATGTAGTTCCTCGAAAGAGCTTTCTATATTTAGAGACCATTGATAAAACATCTTTCTAAAATGTGGCAGCCATCCCAGGCTTGGATTGAGAGGGAGCATGGCTCACTATTTCATGAGTCTTTCCATCAGGAAGTAAGATGTTCACTGACTGGCGGTTGGACTTTAGAAATTTGCAGTACCTTTTCCAAATTAGTTTTCTCCATGTGTAAACTGTTGATCATTGTGCATATTCTTACGAGGATAATCTGGAAACACAAGATCTCATTTAGCAGGAAGGCTTGGTGGGTGGCAGGGGGAGGGGATAGTTCTAGTGAAATAAATTTTTTTGGTTCATGTAGAGCTAGCTAACAAGAATCTTTTTTGCTTAGGTTCTAGTGAAAAACATTTCTCCAATGTTTCGTTGTACTGCTTTGCTTTATAAATAAAGAACATCAAGCACAATTGAATCTTGATTTAGTGAATAAGAATCTGGCAGGACCTGAGGGCACTCATTCTGAACATCAGTGGACTTGTAGGCTACAACATAGAAAGCACAGGTGATCGAGCTGACATAGGATCTATAGTGGAACTTACTTTCTGAGCGAGCAGTGATGAGACTTACAGGTTGGATAGGACCCATATGGAGTTGTTCTGAGTCGTGAAGAAGATAAAGTAGACCTAATTTTAGTAGTGGTGGAGTTGAGATCTATAAGTAGAAGAAGTCAAATGGAGGAAAAGATATGGCATGTAGGTTATATCAGTTAGGACTAGGCTTCTCTGCATGTGACACAAAATCCAAAATTATTATGGCTTTAATAAGATAGAATTTCTTTTTCTCTCATGTAAAAGAAATCTGGAAATAGGTAGTCCAGGCTTGAATGGCATGGTGTTAGGATCCAAACTCCTTCCATTATATTTCTCTGCCAACTTTAGTTCAATGCTTCTACCTCATGGTCCAGAATAGCTGCTTGAAATCCAGCCATTGTGTCAGCATTCCAGTTAGTAGGAAGGAAGAGCAGACAAAGAAGGACTAGTCCATTTCTTTTAAAAGCAGTTTCCAAAAGATGCACACTATAGTTCTGCTTACATCTCCTGGGTCAGAACTTAGCCACATGGTCCCACCTGGCTGTAAGGGAGACTGGGAAAGGTCCCCTTTCTTCCAGGTGGCCATGGCTCCACTAAAATCATTGGGTTGTATTAAGATGAAAGGAGAGGATGTAAGTATGGAAATGGCCAGCAATCTTTCAGGAGGTTTGGAGATAAAGCATGATTGTGGTGTCATGGAAACAAGACCTACTTATTGGTGTCGTGTCTGGAATCTCATGATGGCTTTGCTCCTGACTCCCCATGTGACATTTGGTAGGTCACTTCACTTTACTGAGCCTCAGTCCCACTATTTATAAGCATGGGTGCAGAACCTGATGATCTCTAAGATCACTTCCCCCTCAAGCATGCCATGCCTTCCGTCCTCCTGAAAGTGGGTTGTCAAAACAAGACCAAAATGATTCATGATTTTAGTTATTTGTACATCAAGGATTTGCTCTTATTCGTGCGAACGCACTTTGGCCTGTGAAGATAAAAGTTACCCAGCAAATTGAAGCATTTAATAAACTGAATAAAATGGTGTAATGAATTAAAGGATTAGTCAGACCTGATATTTCATGGGGAATTAAATGTTGGCAATGTCCAGTTCAGTGTCTTCTTCAATTTAAGACTCTTGGCTCTGGCTGAAATTAGCATTATAATTTATTATAATAAGATTCAGTTGCACACTCAAGCTTGAAATCCTTCAAGGAAATAAAATTACAAAGAGAGCCCAAGACAGGGAGATGGTTTATCTCAATTAAAATTTGGGTATCTATCAAGAGCCAGGCTCTGTATTAGGGACAAAGAAACATTATCAGACTTGTGTGGGATCACAGGCAAGCACATGAAATCATGTTAAGGTGTGATCCCTGCAGTGAATGAAGAGTATACAAAGTAGAGAAGGAGAAATGGAGGACAGAGCAAGAGGACGAGCTCAGATCGGGGTGGGCTGTGTTGGGGATGTGTGTGGCAGGCAAGTGGATGTATAGGCAGAGAACTTTGGGGTCCAATTCAAGGTAAAAATGTAGACTTAGAAATCACCTCTGTGTAAGTGGTGGAGAAAATCATGGGAATGTCAGAGCCCACCCAGGAAGACAGCCTTAACTGAGAACTCAGGGGGACAACAACTTTCAGGGTAAAGAAAAATCAACAGAGGGAATTGGGAAGGAGCTTAAAGGTAGGAGGAAACTCAGGAGATCAGTGTTTCATGGAAGTCAAGATGAAGTTGCTTTGTGAGGGTGCAGCCCATTTGTGGGTGTGTACTTGAGTGTGTGTGTTGTTGTTGTTGTTGACCACGGTAAGCACCTAGTGTCTACATAGCATCAGGGTCATAGCAGTCCTGAATAAGTATATGTTGAAATAAAGGAATGAATGCATGGTGAACAAATGAATGTATATAAATATAAGTAAGGGAGAGAAAGTGTCCGTTTGATTTAGAAATTGAAAGGGACTGACATCGTGGAGGTGGAGGTAACAGCTGTACTGGAGTAGGTGATAAATGAATGAGGGTGAGATTGGAGATACGATGATTACAGTATTCTAGGACAAGAAGCGAAGGTGAGAGAGTTACGGGAGAAGTGAAGGGGAGTTAGTGAGGCCCTTGTGTGTGTTTAGAACCTGAGGGAGAAGAGAAAAGAGCTGTGTTTAAACTCAACTATGGTGATCTGAAAACATTGTCGAGCCCCACGAGGCAGTTCACAGTGATCTGGGTAGGAGCAGGGCTGGCTTAGTGGGTGTACAACTGTGCAGCTGTGCAGAGCCCACACTCAGAAGGGCCTGCACGTAGTTAATGTTCTGTTGTCACCATGTTGACATTTTTAATAATTTTTAAACAAGGGTCCCTGCATTTTCATTCTGCACTTGGCCTGCAAATTATGGAATAGTCCTGGGTAAGAGCAAATAAGTCGTTGAGTCACATTTTTCATAGTTTTTCTTCCTCATTCTTATATTTATTCTTCCATCGAACATATATCTCTTGTGTGCCTAGAATGTGCCAGGCACATTTATATGCACTTAATTCTTATATCTGGGACTTACTGTTTGTGTTGGTTACAAAATGATTGCATTTGTTCATTTTTTTATTGTAAAATTTTTCTTCAATAACTTACTATTCTTTTTTCTTTTGTTTACAGTTGATTTAATGTGTTAAAATCAATATCTCTGTATCCTCAATTTTTACTTTTTGAAGTCAGCCACTCTAAGGATTTGTCTGTGTTTGCAAATAGAAATTCAGAAAAAGATGCTGTTATTTGGCAATTTCACATCCCCGGATATATAAATAAGAAAGCCAAAAGTGCTTGTCAACTTAAATTCTGCAGTCACTTGCTTCAATTTTGAAGTTCATTTTCTTTTCTCTTTAGGTCTAAATGTTAATGATCTTGAGAAAATGAACTATAATTCAGAGGTCTGTGTGATAATAAACATTTAAGAATTGGTTTATCCTCACTTTTTAATTCATGTATTTGCTTATAAACCTTGAGTTGTTCTATAGATTACCTATATGTAATTTTTGTATATTAGTGGAAGGTCTTAGTTATACAAAATGTTGGGGCCTTTAATACTGTGTCAAACATCTTTCATTTACTTAGGAAAAATTATAGCTCAGAATGAATGATTAGGATGGAAATAGCATATTGATTCTCTCATAGAAGGTCAAGATGATGAATTATTGAACCTTCTTGAGAAGATTATCAGTGAGTCAGAACTGTGTTCAAATAAATTATACTGCTCTTTGCACTTTTAATTTGTGGCTCAAATAAACCTATATTTTTAAAAAAGCAAACAAACTCCCCTTTGTTTATTTCCTGAAATTAAAATTGCAAAAAACATGTCTTTGGTATTTATTAAACTTCTGATAGCCTCTTAGACCTAAATTCAGATTTTAATTGAGATGTCTTTAACTCTCCTCCATATATGAATATTTAGATATTTAGATGATATTTTCCCGTTCTATTCAGAGAATACAGACTTCTATACTCTGCAGAAGACATTTTGTAAACCGTTACTCTGTACTTGCAAAGGCAGTCTGCTTTCATTTGATTTTATATTAATTCGAAAAAAACCCCCACACCTACAAGTTCAGTTGTTTCACTCTATTTTCCCCTTAAATCAGCTTTTCTTTACTTTGTTGGAAAATGGGTTTCATTTATCCAAGATTTTCCATGCTACATAGAAATACAGTGATGTGCCTACACCATTTATTTTGCATAATGTGACATATTGCATGTTGGGGTGTGCTCTTAATATATTCTGTTTACCTCTGAGATGATCAAGAAACCAATTTCCTGATGACAAAAGAAGGAGGGTCCCTTGGCAGTCTGCACATTTCTATTTACTGTTTTACCCTTGAGAAATCCTTCACACTGTTTAAGCCTCAACATTGAAAAAAAAAAAAAACAGCCATCAGAACCAGAAGAGTAGCTTGCGTGCTCTATTTGTTAGTGTTGGTCATGGTTGTCCATATTGAATTATGGAATTTGAAAGTGTTTTATGCCATGGAAATGGTGTTGGGTTTGGACTGTAAAAACAAGTGATATACGAATAAAAAAGTAGCAAACTGCATGCTGTTTTGCATTCTAAAATTACCCTCAATTTGCCTCATAGATATATTGCTCTCCATTGATTAGGGATTTTATGTTTAATTTCGCTTACAGCTTGGGTGGTGATTTTCTCCAAATACCAACATGTTCTATATTATGTGGACAAGAATTTCCCCTCTGCATAGTATTGTAGAACTTCGGTGGAATAAATTGAAGGGCTTGTTCCTTTGTCCCAGTGGGGCAAATTGTTATTATTTATGGTCAGTATTTCATGAAAATTAAATTCCCTGAGATTTACATTTTATAAGGATTAATTATTTGCCGAATAAATGCACAATGCCTGATCCTGGCCCGCAGCTTTCCAGTCCCTAAGTGGAAGCAGCTCACTATTCCTTTACTGACAAGCCTTCAGCCTCTTCATGCCTCAATCATATTTTCAGACAATAACATGTTCATAAATCAAATGAATGGTTTGGATCTAAGTGGGGTATACCCGGGATCTGAGAATCATATTTTTGAGGCCTTTAATATATCATTGTTTCATTTTGTTTTTAGAAAATTTGCATTCTTTATTATAAGCTGAAAATAATTTAAAACAGAAAAGTTGACACTGAAATCCAGTATTGGTACATTATAAACATAAAGCCTAAATTCTTTCTTTGAATAATGAAAGACATAAGAATATGCCTCTTATTTTTGGAATGTAAAGATTAATGGACAGTAAAACATGAATATTTATGGATAATTGTAAAGGAGAGGGTTTCGATTCCATTTACCCCCAGGGGAGGGGGATTTGCTGTTCCTCCCTTCATAATTACAGTCATTTCCATTTGAAACTTTCATAGGCAGTAACAGAGAAGAAAATAACAATACTCCATTGCAATAGCCATTAGACAACATGTATTTTCCATTTGATATGTGGGCTGGAAAGAAATTGCTTTAGGATGGTAACAAGGAAAGCAGCCTTGTATAGATATCTGTCATTATTGCTTCATGCAGACTGTCAATGACTTTAGGAAGCCTTATGGCATTAGAGGGCTACAGTATTTCTAGTGTTTTGTTAGATTGCTGGATATATTGAACTCATTAATGATTGCCTTGGAGCAAGACAATAGGGTGTTGCTAACAGAAATAGATCTTTGTCCTTATGTACACGTGGCCAACAAAAGCTGCCTGGAAATTTATATATTTAGTAGGTTTGAAATTTACAGTCCAAACGTGGTCATAAAGAGAATCATAATTTTCTTCATTTTTCTATAGCTGAACTCGACCTGGTCATGAACCATTTCTGCTGATAACAAAGAATATGATTTTGCCTCTTCACGGTAGCTCAGTTTCTGCAGGGTTCAAAATGTTGTCTTCTGGGTAATTATGCCATTGGTTCAATTTTTTTTTTCCTCATTTTATTTCAGTGCAGATTTCAGACTCCCCGACTGTATTGCTCTTTTCTCTAAAGGATTTTTTCTCTGCTTGCCCCCACCAGCATGGGCACTTGGTTACAGAGAGAGGCTTGTGTAGCACCACAGAGGGCGGGAGAACCTGGTTCATGTTCTGTCCTCCAAGCCTTGCTGCACTGAGAGGTCTCATCTCACTTGGTGTTTGGTGTCCACTTTTATCATCACAGCACCCCCTACTGTGTCACCCACTGTCTGTTCTCCTGGTGCAAGTGGAACCTAGCTCTGCTTGTAGGGTGTAGCCAGTGTCTTAGTCCATCTGGGCTGCTATAACAAAATATCCTAGACCGAGTGATTTATAAACAATAGAAATTGATTTCTCACATATCTGGGGGCTGGGGAGTCCAAGGTCAAGGCACCAGCAGATTCAGTGTGTGGTGGGGGCTCACTCTTTGCTTCGTAGGTGGTGCCTTTAGCAGTGCCCTCCCATGGTGAAACGGCTGAACAGCTCCCTCGGGCCTCTTTTAAAAGCACACTAATCCCATTCGTGAGTGCTCTGCCCTCATGACTTAATCACTCTCCAAAAGCCCACCGCTTAATACTGTCACATTGGAGACTAGGTTTCAACATATGAATTGGGGAGGGGGGCACATACATTCAGACCATGCAGCACTCTGTGTCAGCTTGGCCATCTCCATGCACCTGCTTTCACTGGTGCTGCTGCCGCCCTGAGACCTTCCTTCTCTCTGTGGCATCTGCTCCTAGGCTTCTGCTGTAGAGTTCCTAGCAGGCATGGTGGCTCTTTACTCTCAGGTATCTTCTGTTTGCCTTAGAGAGATTGTGGGAAGATGGTGCAACCTCTCGTATGCCAGAATGCCTGGATGGGGAGAGCTGGGTGGGTCGGCTCACCCATCTCTTTGTCTAGACTTGCTGAGACATCATTATCACTCTCTTCCTGGCCGCCCATGTCAGTGCAGAAATCGGGTTGGAGGGGGGAATCAGAAGTCCACTTTTAATCGTCTGACATTTGGGATGCCTAATAGGTGTACAAGTGGGATAGGTAGATGAAGACACAAGCCTAGACTTTAGGGGAGAGGGCCTGGAGGGAGATAAAAATTTGGAAGTCATTAGCCTTTAGGTCCTACTGAAAGCTATGAGACTGGATAAGATCACAAAGGGAGTGGATGTAGACAGAAAAGTAAAGAGATAAAATGGGTTCATAGAAAAAACTGAAAAGAAGCTACTGTAATAATAATCATAATTTAAATAAAATCATTATAGGACCTAAGGCTGGATGGGACTTTAAACTCTTGCACATTCATGAAAGTTGTAATAGATCCAAAAGGGTAGACATTTCTGCTTACCCCTGACCCAAGCCTTCACTAATTGATCTCAGAACTCTTTACACCAGGCCTGGAATCCTTCACTACTGTACAACATTGCTTTCTCAATAGATGGAAACTGGCACGTGTAATGAAGTGTATTTTCCAACACAGGAATAGATTTTAAGGCAAACAAAGTAGCAACTGTTCCCCCCCCCCAAGGTCATGCAGAATTTATTTATTTATTTAATTTTTTATTAATTTTTTAATTTTTTTATTTTAACTTCTCAATATACATTGTAGTTGATTTTCATGTCCCTTTACCCATTCCTTTTTCCCCGCTCCCTCCCCCCCCACTACATCACATCTGTTCACTTGTCTTAAACAAGTTCAAGGAATTGTGATTGTTGTATCTTCTTCTCCCTCACACCATTTGTTTGTGTATTTATTTATTTATTAGCAACTGGTTTAAATAAACAGGCCATCTTATTTACTTCCCGGAAATTTCTTTAAAACACCCAGCCATGACCCACAGACTGGAAGGTCTCCTTTAGTCCAAGACCAGATCCATGTAGTCCCCTCCCTGCACAGGACTGCCCACAGCATGGTAGAGAACCTCCAATGAATGTTCGGATGAGGACCCTTAGCCACACCTTCTACAGCGGAGTCTAGAGTCAAGGTAACCCACACTCTTATCTCCTAGAATCTCTTGAATTCCCCTATCCACTGCTTTCTTTCCCTTCCATATTAGTCTGTTTCTGTTGTTTATAACAAGATAAACAGAACTGGGTGATTTATAAAGAAAACAAAATTTACTGCTTATAGTTTCTGAGGCAGGGAAGTCCAAAGTCCATGTGGCAAAGGTGACAGTAACCCAGGGGTCTCACATTGCAAGATGGTGGAAGCAGAGAGAGCAGAGAGAGACTCTCTCTTCTTTTAAAGCCCTCAGAACCATGCCCCTGACCACCATTTTTAATCCATTCACTATGGCATGGTCCTACAATCCAATCACCTCTTCAAGGCTCCACCCTTCAATTACCATAATAGGATTTCCCACCCTCTTAACAGTCACAGTGGGGGACAAGTTTCTAGCACATAAAATTTGTGGGACACAATTCAAGCTTCAGGAATTTTTGGGGGGGGGACATAATTCAGTCTACTACTCCTTCCTTCCAGGAAGGAAAAAGATACAAAACGTAGAGTATGATGGCCATGAGCTTTTAAGGAGCCAGGGGTCTTGATGGGACCTAGAAGGTCAAAGTCCTAGAGCTGCATTGTTATCTGTGGAGCCTAGGCACTGGGCTGTGGTCCTTCATGAGAGCTCTTTCTACTTACTTGGTTTGTTTTGATGGCTCATATTTATAGAATTTATGATGAGCTACTCGGTATTTGGCTTATAGGTCAGATCACACTGATAAGTTAAGCAACATAAATGCTATAAAATTTAAAATTGTTTAATTTGTCTAAAGCATTTATATTCATGAAACTCAAATTTGTTAAATGTTGTTGCTTTGCCTCTTCTCCCCCAAATGACTGTATTGCTTTTTTTCCCCCCTGGAATTAAAACATGATTAATTTTAAAAAAAAGAATTACGTAGTAACCCTTGAAAGTCCTAGGAGATACTCTAAGGATTGCAAAGCCAGAGTTAGGAATTACTGTCTATAGTGGAGTTTTTAACATTAGCACTAATGGCATTTTGTGCCAGATCGTTCTTCGTTGGGGGTGGCTGTCCCATGCATTGCAGGATGCTTATTATCATCCCTGGCCTGCATTCTCTAGATCCCAGTAGCACCACAGCCCCAGTTGTGACAGTCAAAAATGTCTCCACACTGTGCCAGATGTCCCTTGGGGAGTAAAATCACTTCTGGTTGAGAACCATAGCCAAAAGAATAGGATTTAGAAAGACTTTTTTTCTCTGTAGAGACATATTTAAGCCGTTCTTCTTTATATGTATATATTTTTCAAGTCTCCCAAATACTTTAGCACCTTTTCTCTGTTTTATGGGAGAGAGATGGTCTGGAGAGTTTAATTGACCAAATCATATTTGACATGTTAACATAGGAAAATCTGGTGATGTCTTAGGGCTATGTGTCAGGGGGTGGTCTACAAAGAATAAGTTTTAGCCAGGCTAGGTAAATTAGAGTGGAGCACCAGAATTTAAACAAATTTAGGCTCAGCTCCAGAAGTGGATTCTAAGAGGTATAATACATCCAGATATGTGAACTCTCCAAATGGAGATCTGCCTTGGCCTCCTACTTACCACTGTTTGGTTACAGAAAACTGTGCTGTTGATTGAGAATCTTTACCCAGACATTCTGGAATTTCTATAGGGTGCTTTATTTGTGTTCATTGGTTTAATGTAACATAGGCTCCAGCTCAAAATATAAAATAATAGATGGGTGTTGATGGCTGATTCCTGAAGAGGCAGTCAAGTCAGTTTTATTCCATTAAAAGGGAAAGTTAAGACCGAAGAGTTTAGGAAGAAAGAAAATACAGCTATGATTACTGTTGAAAAAATGTCTCCACATTAACCACGTGCAAGGGATGGTTTAACATGAGTTGGTAGTAAGATACAAAGTGTATGGAAATGGAAAGAAATGTGCAAAACTTAAATATAAAGGGAGTTAAGATTTTAATAGGTCAGTTGCTGGCCTACATTTCGTCAAAAGAGGTTTTTTGGAGCAATGCCATTGGAAATATTTAGCAGCAGCAGTGGTAATAACCACGTTCTTGCTTATGGGAGAGAAAGCGACGGATGACTGAGGAGGGGTTTCTTATACCCAGTCCCCAGCAAAGTGAATAGGATAGGATGATGCTGTGTGCCCTCAACTCACGGAATTTTCTAGAGCAAAGAAAGCACAGGAAGTAAGTGTCTTTCTTAAACAACGAAAAACAAACTTTAAAAACAATTAGAAACAAACTTTGAAAATTTGTTGATTTTTATTCTTATTTGGAAAATCTGGAAAAACATTATTATTCCAGTAGTTACGCTGTTGCTTAGATTTGTCCCTCTGCTTTTTGACTAGCTCGTGTAGGTTTTCAGATTTCTGGTTTATCACACTTGGCCTATAAAAATAGCTAAGGCCTTTAATTTTAAAATATCTGTAGGAATTTTTTTCTCAGACTGAGGATAGATTTTTTGGGGTGGGTTATAAATAAACGCTTTAAAAACTGGTAACAGTTGCTGTGTTTGTAGCACTAATACTATGTAGGCATTTGAGGTGGATGAAATTTATCCCCAAATCAGAATATGAAATGTGGTAAGTGAAGAAAAAGCTTTTTCAGTCCTAAATTTGGTTTTTTTTTCCTTTGGCTGGTTTCCAAATGAAGATGTTCTTTAAAAAAAAGAAAAGTAATTTTTAATGACTTTGAATATTTCTCCGTACAACCCTCTTTGAAGGGATTGAATAATTTATGCATCTTTACTATTGGAGAGGGAGGTTATTCCTTGAAGACCAGCTTTTTATAACCATTTTGTCCTGGTTGATTGATCTCTCCTCTCTCAGTGATATGCCCCCATGAAGCAGGCAACCCCGCAGGTCACTTAAGCCTGCTACCTCTAAGCACATGAGTGGGTCAAATGAACGCAGACATACACACAATATTGATTTTAATTGCCAAACCCGAGCATTATAAAGAAACAAATGTCCCTAGGGTAAAGAAAGAAAAGTGGGATGTAGGGCAAAAACAGAGCTGTGTTTCCCTAAAAGCAAATTAAGTTGCAGCCCTACATTGGCAAATCTTAAGATGTTAAAGTCACTCAATTTGGAAAATTTTTCCTGGCAGAATTGGGCTTTTGTGGGCATCTGTAGACATATATCTGTATCTTCAGATAAATCTGCAGAATTGAGACAGCAGTTCATGGTCTGCTTTCTTCTATCTAGGATTCTCCCAACTTATTGTTTTGCTCCAGGTCACAGGCCACTGGCCAGACCATGAACTGGCTTTTCTTGAGTCTGGTGGCCACCTCTGGTTGGTCATTTATGAACAGGGTGTCAGAATTGGTTACGTGGTATCACATTTGGCTGCTGTGGATGGGACGGTACCCTGCCTGTGAGAGGGGACATCTCAAGGTGGGCCTCTCACCTCCTTAGCACACTCCTGCCTTCTGATGAAAGTATCATTCCCATAAATTGTGTTCTCTTCAATATAAATATTCATAACAGGACCTTAGAGCCTAACTGAAAAGTGATTTTATCTATATCCACTTGATTTTAAGTCTACACATTTCACTATCCCCTCAAAAATTTTTTACCTCTCCTGTGCTTGAACTGTTTCCTGTCTTTCTATAGGATACAGTTGGAAGGTATTAAAATCTTCTAGAAAAAAAAACAAGGTATTTCTGTCCCTTTTTTACCATTTCAGAAACCTTGGAGACCAAGTGTCAGAGATAGAGCCAGGAACGGTGCTGTCGTGAATCCACAGCCTCATTCTCCCGACGGTCCAGTGGTCACGGTTCCTTATGCTAACCATGTGCCCCACTGATGTGTGTGTCATCTCCACAGGTGACAGGAGCAAATGGTCTTCCTCAGGAATCTGCTAAACTGGCAACCTGGCCACAGTGATGTGAGTGGCAGGGAGGCCAGCGGCTGCATGGGCCACCTCACACCCAGGTTACTGGGGACCCTGAGCCTGCCCGTTACCACATGGGACGCCAACCTGGGTGCTCGGAAAGAGAGGGGAGAGTATGTTCAGAACTTCTACAAATTTTAGGGATTCATACTTGAGAACTAAAATATGTGTTCAGACAATAGAAACCAAAAGTAATTTCTTTTGTTATGGAGACCTTTCCCCCCCGCTCCCCGCCCCCCAGGGAAGTGACGATTACAATGTTCGGTATTTACCGTACATCATGGAGTGGCACGCTCCCATGGGCTAAACTCTCATAACAGTTCTGCATGGGAGCCTCACAATATTAAGGCTGTAAAGCTATCTTTGCTTTAGTTAAGCTGCTAAAACTAATAATATCCATCTAGCATAAGAATAATTTTCTCTAGCCCAGACAAAAAATAAATTTACCAGAAAAAAAGGAAGGAAGAAACTTTTGCCTCTAATTGCATAAGTTTCCAATTTCCTTGACTGATCATTTGCTCTTTTATATGGCTCTGCCACGTCTTTTTGTTTGTTTTACTTTATTCCACTTAAAATATTATTGCCCATTGAATTAAACTAGGAAACTCCATCTCACAGCTGAGGTGAGCCTTAAGCACTTGCTCTTACAGAGTAAAAGTTTCTTCAGTGATAAACCCTCAGAGCGTTCACCTCTTTTTTCTTCCCCCATTGTTGTGGTCTGAATGTGTGTGTCCTCCCAAAATTCAAATGTTGAAGCTTCCCTCTCCAATGTGATGGTATTTGGAGGTGTGACCTTTGGGAAGTAATTAGGTTTAAACAAGATCATGAGCTCCCACAATGGGATTAGTGTCCTTAGCCACAGAAGAAGAGATACCAGAGCTCTCTGTCCCTCAGCAATGTGAGGACATAGTGGGAAGGCGGCTGGGCCATCCGCAAGACAGCAAGAGGTCCCTCACTAGGACCTGAATCTGCTGGCACCTTGGCCTTTGACTTCCCAGCCTCCAGAACTGTAAGAAATAAATGGTTGTTGTTTAAGCCACCCAGTCTATGGTATTTTTGTTATATTAGCCTGAGTAGACTCTAGTAATAATAAGAGTAACATAGGTGATACCTAACACTTACATGGTTACTAAGAGCTTTTCATGTGTTAACTCAATCCTTACATTCACCCCATAAGTCAAGTACTATTTTCAACCCTATTATTTAGATGGAAAAACTGAGGCAAATAAAGCCTAAGAAATCTGCCCAGATTTATAAAGCTAGCAAGTGGTGGAGCTGGGATTCAAACCCACATGCTCTGCCACCTTTGCTAAAGCCCATGCTGCAGAGCTGGCTGGGAAGCTCGCCTGTCTCTGGATTGGCTTGGGCTTGCTGTGGCCTTTGTGGTGACTCCCAGGAGAGCCCAGGGGCCTGGGGTGGCAGGCACAGGTGAGCTCAAGGAGAACGCTGCATTAGCTTGTGGCACATTGACTGAACTGGTAGAGAGGAAAGGTTCTCAACATTTTTTCCAAATGACCAAGTTGGAACAACTCAAGCTACAGCATTTCATGTGTATAACTTATTTTGTTCCTTTCAATACTCTGGAGGTTGTTGGGAGTGAAATTGTTGTGACAATCTGTCAGCAAAGTGCTGCTTTCCAGGCATTTCTGGAAGGATTGTGAGGTCTGGACTGTGAGACCTCGACCACTGGTTGGCCCAGGGCATTTACTGTGACCTGCACAATCATCAGAGTGGACCTTTAACCCAAACAGGTGGATTCATGTGATTTACCCTGAGAAGATACCATGCTCTTGGCTTGCCAACATAGGCATGCTCATTAAAGGAGAGTTCTTTCTGGAATCCCGTGCAGAGAAGTGGCTGAATGTGGGGAAACATAGGAGGTTTTGGCCATGGCATTTTCAGGTGTATCTTCCAGACTTATTCTCCAGAATCTTATATTGCTTCAGCTTGCCCCAGTTGTATTCATTTTTAGTCATGCTGATCTTGGGGATTCAGAAATCCAGTTTGAGTTTGAGGGTGTCTTTTTAGACAGCTACAAGCAGTATAAATGACAAAATGTCAGAAAGAATCTCCGACCCCTGGTGACTTCAACATTCCATCGCTGACACTAGAATTTCCAATATATACATATATTGTTTTTGTACATGTATGTATACACCTATATATATTTACATAACTAGCTCATCGGGAGGCTGACTTAGGAGGAGAACTGCAAGTAGGAAAGCAGCAAGGAGTTGTTTAGGTAGACATGTGATGATTAAAGCAGACCCCGCAGCTTGTCTCCCTGGGTTCTGCATAACTGAGATGTTGATGTTTTGGCAGCCAGGGTGTGTGCCTGTGTTCTCTGTGCTCCTGCAAGCTCTTTTTGTGAAGGAGAGCCACCTATCGTGCAAATGATGGGCTGGGGAACGTGGGGCAACTGGGCTGCCATGTCCAAGAGATCACCTGGGGCTGGAGGGAGCCAGCGCTGAGTCCCCAGACCTCTCAACAGAAACTGATCCCTAGAGTCCTGAGATAGGGAGCAAACCATCAGCGCACCATTCCTTGGTGCATGGAAGCCTTCATAGTTAGAACCAGGAAGAAAAACAGATAGCTCAGGGTGCATGTATGCTGAGTATCTCTCAGACTATTTTGCATAGGTATGATTGGGTAGTAGCTGGTGGTGACTGTGAAATTACATAATCATTGATTTCTATACCTTCCCCCTTACCGTAGTGAAGTTTCCAGTACTATGTAGAGTAGGACTTTGTACAGCATCAGTGTAAACAATTTGTTGGTGACGTGGTGAGCATAATGCAGTTATTTCCCAAGTGGTTAATAAACCTTGGGAGAAATGTTAACAGCCTAGAAGTCCATAAAGATGTCGTAAATCTCAAAAATTTGCTTTGTGCCGAAATATTCTATTACAGCATTGATGGTACTTGGGCAAAATTTATTGGGTAATAAATCACTCAAATTAAGTAATTTCAGTTTGAGTGTGGCTCAAAAACTTCATCTAGGTCTTAAATATTTTGGGCAAATTTTCTGGGACTTCTTTGCTTGGGGTTTAGTGAGGCCATGCTTTGGAAAAGGTCCATGTTAGTAGGTATACAGAATAATATGGATAGGTGTGTGACTCTGCTCACGGCGTGAAACCTGCTTGTTAAAATGCTAACCATGTCACATTTCCCATACTCCACTTGAAATTTTAATCATTTTATTTTTAAACCCAAACGAGCACAGTAGCTCTGAGGCCATGGTCAGGCTGCCTACACTATACCTGGGAACAGCACTGTATGGTTTAAAGTTATTAATTTAAGCCCAGAGTGGATGCAAAGCAAGGATGGTGACACAATGTTAAGAGAACGGCAATAGGACACCATGGGTATGAGGGGAAGGGTGGGGAACAGGGACAAATAGCACATTTTGCATTTTCATCCAGAATTAACTCTTTGGGGAGACTGAATCAATAGCATAAGTTTACATTTTATGCCAATGAACAGAATGTTGGAAAGGGATCATTTTCAGCATTCTGATTGATTACTAATATACAATTTGACGGTCTCTCTGTGGTTGCAACACAATGCAGGAGCTGATAGTGACCACCCATTCTCTGAGCTACTTTTTGTTTCCTTATACAGTGAGATGGAGTACTAAATCAGTTAGGAGGAACTAGAAGGGAGGAAAATAGCATGAATTTAGAACACACCATTCGATTCGGTTAAGCACTTTTAGGCCAGGCATTGTACTAAGTCCTAAGAGTTATGTCAACCTAAATAACAAACAGAGAGAAATTCCTGAAAAGAATAATGAGTCTAATTGGGAATAGAGCATTGCAGTGGGAACACACATGCCACAGCAAACTATGTGCATATTCGGGGAGGAAAAGGATGACAAAGTGTTTTAAAGCAAAAGTGATAGAGGATTACATGATTGTTTTAGGATATTCTTCTTGGCTGCAAGGGTCAAAACAAGGGTGATGCCAGTCCGAGGTTGGGCAGACAATTACTGGGCAGAGGTCTTTGTAGAAGTATTTTTTGCGTAAGGTTGTGATGGCTTTTGTGAAAGGTTGTGGTTTTGCAGAGTCCTCTGTGATAATTTTTTATCAGGCATAAATGCATGAGAACTCCCCTTGCATGGCCTTCCCTGGCTCTATTTGTCAGCAATTTTTTTGTAAAAAACAGAAACAACTCCATTTTGACTCTGACAACTTTCACAGCTACGGTAGCCAATACATCTCAGTCCTTCAGGCTACTGTTGAAAGATACAGAGTGCCACGTGCCAAAAGAGAGGACAGTTGAAGATCCTATTGGGGCCGGAGGAAGGGTACCCATCCCAGCCTGGGCCAATCAGGGGAGTCATCCTGGTGTAGGTGAGGCCAGAGTTGCTGTTGGAAGAGTGTTTCATGAGGAGAAACAACCTAACAAGGAACAGTGTGATGTGTTCAAGGAAGTAAAAGAAATTGGTATTTTGGTAGCATTAAATAATGGGGGAAACTGAGAGGTGAGGCTGGAGATAGATTTCTGGGCTGCATCAAAGAAAGGCTGTGTGCTTGCTGTGGAGCCTGAAGCTGGGGCCTTTGAACGGTGACTGATGTGATCAGATTTATGTTCTAAAAAGATTACTGTGGCAACCAGGAGGTGGTTGGGTTTGAGAGGGGCAAGGCCAGAATCACAGAGACAGTCAGAATAATCAAGGCGAGATGACACAGGCCTAAACTACTGCGAAATTCATAGGTCCAGAAAAATCTGTAGACCTACATTTTATGAGTTTCTTTAGTCTTTTTTTTTAAGTATGAGCTATTTTTTAATTTTTTTTTATTGTAGTAAAATACGCATAACATCACATTAACAATCTTAACCATTTTTAAGTCTACAGTTCAGTGGTATTAAGTACATTCACAGTGTTGTGCAACCGCCACCACCATGTCTCTGGAGCTCTTTTCATCTTGCAGATCAGAAACTCTATGCTCATTAAACAGCACCTCTTCACTCTCCGCTCCTCCCCACCCTGCGTCCACCATTCTCCTTTCTGTCTCTATGAATTCACTCTAAGTACCTCATATGAGTGGAATCATATGGTATTTGTTCCTTTGTTTTTGGCTTATGTCACTTAGCATAACGTCCTCAAGGTTCATCCATGCAGTAGCATGTGTGAGAATTTCCTTCCCTTTTAGGGCTGGGTAATATTCTGTTGTATGTACAGACCACATTGTGCTTATCCATTCATCTGTCAATAGACACTGAGGATGCTTTCATGTTTTAGCTATTGTAAATAATGCTGCTATGAACATGGGCATACAAATATCTCTTCAAGACCCTGCTTTCAACTTTTTGGGTATATATCCACAGTGGGATTGCTGGGTGATATAGCAGTATGATTTTTAATTGTTCGAGGAACCGCCATGGTGTTTTATGCAGCAGCTGCACCATTTCACATTCCCACCAACAGTGCACAAGGGTTCCGATTTCTCCACAACCTCACCAACACTTGTTATTTTCTGTCTTTTTTTTTTGATACTAACCATCCTAATGGGTGTGAAGTGGTAGCTATCCTAATGAGTGTGAGGTGGTATTAGTAGGAGCTATTTTAAACATACAGAAAAGCATAGGAAATCATGCAAATACCAATTTCCAATCAAGAAGGTTTAACAGATATTAACATTTTCCATAATTTAATTCTTAAGGAGATAAAACATTAATTACACTTTAGTTGAATTTTCCTGTGAACCTCTCCTCAACCCCAATATGTTCTCCCATCCCCAATTTGCTCTTTATCATTTCCTTTCAGGTGTTTTATATTTTTAACTACACATATGTGTACCTATTATTAAAATATCAATTGCTTTTTACATATCTTCAACTTTAACAACAATGGTATCAGACTATATGCAATATTCTGCAACTGTTTTCATTCTCCATTATTTTTGAAATATGTCTACATTGATATATCATATAGCTTGAATTTTAACTATTATATAGTATTCTGGTGATGTATTTATTTCTCTCTCTCTCTCTCTCTCTCTATATATATATATATATGTACATACATATAAATATCCATTCCCCTGCTGATGGACACATAGTTTATTTCACTGTAGAGTATACATGATTTAACTTTAGGTTATTTCCAACAATGTGGCTGTGGACAGCCTTTGACAGGGTTCCTCTCACAGCCTTCCTCACTCAGGGTTCCCTGGAGAATTAAGCCCTAATGCCCACATCACCCATTATATGTATGAATCAGCTTCTCGCCTACCTGTGCTTCCAGAACGATTATGCACCATCCTTTGGGGATTTGAGAAAACAGTCTCTCAAATCATTTTCTGTGTTCCATGGTTCAAATGAGAACTGCAGTTGAGAAAGGCTCTGAGCAGAATTGCTGGGTCCTAGGGTTGGTGCATAGTTCTCGTCTTCAGCCAGGTATGGCCAAATGACATTCACAGTGATTTTCCACTTTATATTCCCCAGCACTGAATAGCAGTTTGTTCCCATCCTTGCTGATAGTGGTTATTGCAAAATTTTTCTGTTTTTGTCAACTGAGCAGTGTAAAACAATATTATATTGTTTTAATTTTCATTTCCCTGATTATTTGTCTGCGTGGGCATTTTTAATGTATATTTTCTTTTCTTTTTTTAGCCCCCACTTATAAGTGAGAACATGTGGCATTTCTCTTTCTGTCTCTGGCTTATTTCACTTAACATAATTTTCTCTAAGTTTACCATGTTACTGTGAATGGCAGTATTTCATTCTTTTTTATGGCAGAATGGTATTCCATTGTGTAAACATACCACATTTTCCTTATTCACTTGTCCAATGAGGGACATTTATGTTGGTTCCAACTCTTGGCTATTGTAAATAGAGCCACAATAAACATGGGAGTGCAGGTGTCCCTTTGACATGATGTTTTCCATTCCTTTGGGTATATACCCAGCAGAGAGATTGCTGGATCATGTGGCAGTTCTGTCTGTAGTTGTTTGAGGAAACTCCATACTGTTTTCCATTATGGCTGCACTAATTTACAGTCCCACCAACAGTGTAGGAGGGCTCCTCTTTCTGCACATCCTTGTCAGCATTTGTCATTCTGTCTTTTTGATACTGGCCAGTCTAACTGGAGTGAAATGATATCTCACTGTAGTTTTGATTTGCATTTTCCTGATGCTTAGTGATGTTGAGCACTTTTCCATGTATCTGTTGGCTATTTGTATATCTTTCTTTCAGAAATGCCTATTTAGCTCCTATGCCCATTTTTAATCAGGTTACGTGTTTTTTACTGTTGAGTTCCTTGTATATTCTGGATATTAATCCTTTGTCAGATGCATAATTTGCAACTATTTTCTCTCACTCTGTAGGTTGTCTTGTCACTCTGCTGATGGTTTATTTTGCTGTACAGAAGCTTTTTAGCTTGACATAATCCCATTTGTTTATTTTTCCTTTTGTTGCCTGCTTTTGGGGTTGCATTCGTAAAGTCTTTGCCCAGTCCTACTATATTTCGCCTATGTTTTCTTTTAGGAGTTTTATAGTTTCAGGATGTATATTTAAGTCTTTAGTCCATTTTGAGTTGATTTTGGTATGTGGCGAGAGGCCTGGGTCTAATTTCATTCTTCTATGTATGTATGTCCAGTTTCCCCAGCACCATTTATTGAAGAGGCAGTCGTTTCTTTATGTTCATTATCAGGGATTAAGATTTTTTTCTGTAAAATGTCTGTTCATATACTTCCCTTTTTTCTATTTAGGTTTTGTCTTTTTCTTACTTATTGAAGGTTTCTTTATATATTCTGGTTACTATCTTTTGTTGGTTATATGAATAACAAATATATCTTAAATTTACATATGAGGCCTTTTTTAGATAGAGTATTTTAATTTAATTTTAATCAGATTTATCACTCTTCCTTTATGCTTTGTGCTCTTCCCATTTCTTTAGAAAGTCTTTCATACGCATGTTTTTTTTCTTCAATACAGTTTTCTATAAGCTTTAATGCTTAACTTTTCATATTGTAGTTTTTATTTCTTCTGCAACTGATCAGCTGTTGTTTATGTATAGCATGAGGTTAGTGGTCTCATTTTATTATTTTTACAGAGATAACCACTCTTCCTGGGACCATTTATTAAGTAGTCTGACCGTGCACATGCCGCGGCTCGTCTGCCACCACCTCATTGCTTTCCACACGTGGGAAGGGCTGTCTTCGAGCTCTCTACTCTGTTGCATTCTGTTTGTGCCAACACTGCATTGCTTTAATTATTATAACTTTATCAAAAGTTTGAAATCTGGTGGGGAAATTTCTCCCCCTCTTTTTTCTTGGACATTTGTTCTTACATAAGAATTTTAGGATCAACTTATTCAACTATAGAACAAAACTTTTGGGATTTTATTAAAATTATTCTTCGAGTTGATAGAACAATTTTGAGAGAACTGATATTTATGATATTAAGTTTTCTTTTCTATGAATATACTATATATTTGCATATACTCAGGTGTCTTTGTATGTCCTTCAGTAATATAATTTACTTCAAAAAAGGTCTTTTATGTCTTTAGCAAGAGTTAGTCCTCAGTGCCTAATAATTTTCCAGCTATTATCCCTTCAAATATTTCTCCTGCTCTTCATCTATCTTCCATGTTGCTTACCTGTTCATTTTACCTCTTTTCTTTCTGTGCTGCATTGCACAGTCCCGTGTAGAGTAATTCCCATCTGAACTGTTTTTGTTGATTCAAATGGCCATATTTTTCATTTTCAAAAATTCTAATTAGTTCTCTTTTTTATTCACATGTTGTTTTACTTCTGCCTGTTTTTGTTCCATAATGTATTTTTTAATGGGTGTGCCTTTATTTCTTTCTCTGAGTATCCTAAATATTCTTATTTTAAAATCTTTGTCAGACTGGTCTATAAAATTAATTCATGCGCAGTAAATTCAGGTAGATTTTGTGGGCTGTTTTTCTCAGCCTTAGAGGCACTAATGCATTCTGTAGCTTTTGTTTACAGGCTAATTTTGTTGTTGCTATTGTTTCTCTTTTCCTACAATGTTTGCCCTCCCTGTTTAGAGGTTGTGTCTACTAAGTTCTGTGTTCTCCAGTCCAGGAGGAAGTCTTCACAGGTGACCTGAGCTCCTGTCCCACAGTGATATTGTCACTGATCCAGTCACCACTCTGAGACATAGTGGGAGGGAAGGAAGGCTGCTGTGGTTCCTGGTCACCGGGCCATGTCTGTTCTTCCACCTTCCCTAGCTCTGCAGCTTCCCAGAAGTGGGGCCTAGGCAGTAGTGAGCAGCACATTTTGTTCAGCTTCCTTCATAAGACGGTTCCTTCTCTGCCTGCCTGCCTGCCATGGACAGGGGAGTGCAATGAGTCCGTCTCCCCGTAGGAGCCACCTCCTGATTGGGAACTAGTGGGCCCAAGGCTCAAGCCCTTCCCCGGTCTTCCTGTATGGTTCCAATTCTGATTCACAACTCTGTCTTCATCTGCAAGATGACCATGGTTACTTCTATTTCTATTTTTAATCTGTCATTGGCATATGTTCAGAGCAGAGGACGTATATCCAAATGTGATCATATTTTGCCATCTCAAGTAGTCTCCAAACCTAATTTAAAAAGAATAATTTTCAAAGTTGCGTGGCGTTATCCTAACATTTGCCTGTCACAACAATGCAGTTCTGTATCTTTCAGCCCCTGTTCCCATCTGTCTTTACCTGATCATAGAATTGAGGGTGACATTCTTTCAGTGAATCATATCATGATCCACCAGCTGAAAGATTAATTCAAGAAACATGATTAGGAAGTGACATCTGAATAGTTTATCTGAGCCATAAGGCATGGACATCAGTGACAGGATTTAAATAGTTGAAATGAATTCTCTTTAGTTTTCTTGTCTTACCAAATTAGCATCAAAATGTTTTGCCAGTTTAGGTAAGACAGTGTCAGAAAGTCTGGCTGCTTTGCTGGTCATAAATTATTGCTGTGTTCGTGTGCTGACTGAGAGAATACTTTCTGAATACAGTCATGTGTTAATAAAATGCAGTCATGCATTGTTTAACGATGGGGTTACATTCTGAGAAATGAGTCAGGTGATTTCATCATTGTGTGAACTTCATAGAGCGTACTTACACAAGTCTAGGTGGCATAGCTACTGCACATCTAGGCTACACGGTACAGCCATCGTCATCTTATGGGACCACAGTCGTACATGCAGCCCATCGTTGACTGAAACGTCATTATATGGTACATAACTGTGCCTAGTTTGCCTTTTGGAATAAGAATGATATTATGGCATTAATACTATTTGGGGATGTAACATACTCTGTAATTTTTTCCAACAATTTGTCAACAGTCTAAGTAAATAAGAACCTGTGCTTTAGTAAACTCTCTACATTCATTACTTCATGCTTCTAGAGTAACAATGGCAATCCACCTGGAATGGATACGTCCTTTAGAATTAGGGTTAAATCTCCAACATGTCATGTTAAATCTTGGTTCGTGCTGCCTGTGTTTTTCAGTGTTCTGCTGAGTGAATACTAGCCCATATCCCATCGTCACCATGCCATCCGATCTGAATACATGCTAATGAAACAAATTCCCCAGATTAAAAAGACAACGTTACTGATACTTCTTGGGGCCTTCAGATTTACATTCATTTTTTAGCTTAAATAAAAAGATACATGTTTAAAGATGAAAAATGGCATAAAGAGGTACTTGGTGATAATTCATTGTGGGTTCTGCCAAATACCATTTGACGTGTATGGCAAAATTTCAGTGCTAAACTTCTAAGTGGCTTTTCATGTTCTCATTTATACTATCGAGAGAAGAGGATGAGAGCATTTGATTTTAAATATTAAAATATCAAAGCTTTTCCAATGAAGAATGCTGAGAGCTAGATACCCTCCCTCTGTCAGAGGCCACCATCACTTGACACTTCAAGAAAACGCCGTTTGAATTCCCGAAACAGGACGTAGATTCATTTTTTTGATGTTTTGATTTTTAAACATGATATAAGTGTTAATTTTTTTCCTCCAAAGCTTTCAAGACCATGCAATTCAGTAGGGTTCACCAGAATTCAGAGAATTTAGAAATAAATCCTTCAAAATTTAAATTACTTTTATTTATACTTGAAGCCTCTTTAATATTAAAATCTTTGCAGAGGTAAAGGGGATCTCTCTATGCTTTTGAATAACCAAAGAGAATAATTTGAATGAATAGAAATAATCAATAAACACACAGATAAGTTTTGTTACTTTTAAAACTGCACAGTTATGGCTGAAGTTAAGCCATTGTGAAGAGCACGTTTGATTGTAGAATCCTTTCAAGATGATGGAGTTTGGATGTGTTGTCCCCTCCAAAACTCATGTGGAAATTTGATCCCCAATGTGGCAGTGTTGGAAACTGATTGAGTCATGGGGGCGGATCCCTCATGAATGGATTAATGCTCTCCCTGGGGGAGGGGGGATGAATGAGTGAGTTCTGGCTCTATTAGTTCCCACGAGAGCTGATTGTTTAAAGGACCCTGGCACCTCCTCTCTCTCTCTCTCTCTCTCTCTTGCTTCCTCTCTCTTGCTTCTTCTCGCCATGTGATCTGCTTGTACCTGCCGGCTGCCTGCCACTTTCTGCCATGAGTAGAAGCAGCCTGAGGCCCATGCCAGATGCAGCTGTTCCAGAATCATAAGCCAAATAAATCTCTTTCCTTTATAAATTACCCAGTCTCAGGTAATTCTGTTATAGCAACACAAAATGGACTAATACAGAAAATTGGTATTGAGGAGTGGGGTGTTGCTATACTTGAAAATGTGGATGCAGCTTTGAAACTGGGTAATAGGCAAAGGTTGGAGGAGTTTGGAGGACTTAGAAGAAGAGAAAAAGATGAGGGAAAGTTTGGAATGTCTTAGAGACTTATGTGGTGGCGAGCAGAATGCTGATAGAAATGTGAACAGTAAAGGCCATGCAGATGATGAGGTCTCAAATAGAAATGAAGAACTTATCGAGAATTGGACAAAAGATAAGCCTTGCTACACCACAGCAAGGAATTTGGCTGTATTGTGTCCATGCCCTTGGACTTTGTGGACATTGAAACTTAGGAGTTGTGAACCAGAGTATCTGGTGGAACAAATTTCTAAGCAGTAAAGCATTAAGGACACTGCATGGCTACTCTAACAGCCTACTCTGAGTTATGGTGGCAAAGGCATGATGTAAAGCCAGAACTTTAAAGGGATGCAGAGAGTAAAGTTTTGGAATATTTGCAGCCTGGCCATGAGGTAGAGAAGCAGAGAGCAGGAGAAAAACACAAGGGTGAAGCAGATAAACTGGTTGCTTAAAGACATTATCTTTGTGGTGAGGCAGCCAGATGCTAAGAACCAGGACAATGGAAAAAATGCCTTAAAGGCATTTGAGAAGTCTGGAAGGGTGCCCCACCCATCACAGGCCCTGAGGCCTAGAAGGACTGAGTTGTCCCAGAGGACAGACCTGGGGCACAGCTGCCCTCAGGAACTTGCTCCCTGCATCCCAGCTGCTCTGGCTAGAGTGGCCCCAAATGTGGTTTGTGCAGCAGCCCTGGAGAGTAGAACCCTGAAACCTTGGTGGTGTTCACATTGTGTTAAGTCTGCAGGCCAGCAGGACATGCAAGCAGTGGAGGCATGGCAGCCTCCATCCAGATTCCAGAGGATGTATGGAAAAGCCTGGGGGCCCAGGCAGGGACCTGCCGCAGGGCCGGAGCCACCTCAGAGGCCATCCACTAGAGCAATGCTGAGCAGGAATGTGGGGTCAGAGCCCCCACAGAGAGCCCCCACCAGGGAAATGTCTAGTAGAGCCAAGGCAGTGGGGCTGCCACCAGGACCCCAGAACTGCAGGGCCATTGGCAACATGCAACGCAGGCCTGGAAAAGCTGCAGGCACCAGTGCAGCTCACTGGGCTGTGCCTGACAGAGCTGTGGAAGTGAGGCTGCCTGAAACTTTGGGGGCCCAGATGATTGTGCCCAGGATGCAGGACTTGGAGTCAAAGAACATTATTTTGGAGCTTTAAGACATAACGTCTGCCCTGCTGGGTTTTGGACTTGTTTGGGGCCTGTTTTTCCTTTCTTCTGTTCTATTCCTCCTTTTTGGAATGGGAATGTATATCCAGTGTCTGTTCCACCATTGTATCTTGGAAGCAGATAAATTTGGTTTTGTTTTTCAGGTTCACAGCTGGAAGGACTTTTGCTTTTGGTCTCAGATGAAACTTTGGACTTTGGACTTTTAAGTTGGTGCTGGAGCAAGCTAAGACTTTTGGGACTGTTGGGATAGAATGATTGTATTTTGTATGTGAGAGTGACATGAGTTTTGGAGGGCTAGGGGCAGAATGATGGAGTTTGGATGTGTTGTCCCCTCCAAAACTCATGTGGAAATTTGATCTCCAGTGTGGCAGTGTTGGAAACTGATTGAGTCATGGGGGCAGATCCCTCATGAATGGATTAATGCTCTCCCTGGGGGAGGGGGGATAAATGAGTGAGTTCTCACTCTATTAGTTCCTGCAAGATCTTGTTGTTTAAAAGATCCTGGCACCTCCTCTCTCTCTCTTGCCTCCTCTTGCCATGTGATCTGCTTGTATCTGCCAGCTGTCTGTCACTTTCTGCCACGAGTAGAAGCAGCCTAAGGCCTGTGCCAGATGCAGCTGTCCCAGAATCATAAGCCAAATAAATTCCTTTATAAATTACCCAGTCTCAGGTAATTCTGTTATAGCAACAGAAAATGGACTAAAACACAAGAAGAGCAATTACAGGTTTCAGAATGATAGTAGGATTCCAGAATCTTCTCCTTCCTTCTCATGTTTGTCTTAGACTCTAGTCTGGACAGAGGCAGCTCCATCCCAAGCAAGAAAGTCCCTGTTATGTCATGACAAATTGAGAGAGATCTGCCTCTGACTGGAGGGTTTAGTAATCGATTAAATGTCTCCTTGCCACGGTGCATGCGTCTGTCATGCTAGGGCATGTGAGCCAAGGCCCCTGCTGTGGGCAGCACCATGAGACCCAAACCTTTTGGCTTCTCTTCCAGCTGGTGAAGAAGCCAAGAATTCAGTCAAGACAGCCTCTTGAGGTTGCCCCTAATGCAGCTTCCCCACCATCATGCTAAGAAGAATCTGAGGGTACTCCAGTGCTACTGGGGTTGGTATTCTTTCCCTCTTTGAAAAACAGAGGAGGACAAAATTATTGGCAGGGATGATATCCACCTAACCTCTAGGAGGGAAGTTACTTTATCCTTGGAACGGGACTGTGTCAGGCTTTGCTGTTGCACATTACACCAAACAAGAGTCATGTGCTGTTCCTACAGCTTATGTACTATTTCTATCATGTAATCCAGGGCTTCTCAGGCATCTCAGACTTGGCAGAGAAAAGAAAACCCATGCCCTAGGGAATATTAGGATGTGAATAGCTGAAAGTCCCGTGTTTCGTTGAAATCTAATATGTCTTCCAAAGAATCATGTTAATTTTGTATTTTATTCCAAAATATATCCAGCTTTATATTAATAGAATTATAGTGTTTTAACTTACATTTATAAATTACTACAGCCTTTTGGAAAGCAATTTGGCAATGTCTATTATTAATATACCCTTTTACCCAGCAATCTCACTCCTGAGAATCTGTGTCATAGAAATAAAAACATCAGTGCATAAAGATATGTGCATAATGATATGTATGACTATATGTCACAGCAAAAATTGGAATAAAATGAATGGCATTTAACATGGGAGTGGTTAGATACATTATAAATCACAGAGCTGCCATGTGATAGAATATCCTGTAGGCATTAAAGAGAATGAATTGGAACTCTGCCAGGTGACTTGGAGGGATTTCTATGAGTAAAGCAAATGCAGGAAAGTATATGTAACAGCCTGTTTTTAAGGAATAAACAATGACAGTATACAACGTATGCATGTATAGAAACAACAAACTGTATGCCATCAACACGTCCAATGAAAACATTTTTTAAAAAGAACCAAACAATAACAAAAGCTATGGGTTAAATGTGTCCCCCAAAAGTTCATGTATTGGAAACTTGATCCCCTTTATAACAGTGTTAAGAGGCTGGAAAATCCAATTATAGTATTTGAAAGGTAGGGCCTTTAAGAGGTGATTAGATTGTGAGGACTGCACCCTAGTGAATGGATTGATCCATTCATGGAGTAATGGGCATGGTTCTGATGGCTTTACAAGGAGAGTGAGTGAGAAGTTTAGCTCTTTTGCTCAGCACATTCTCACCAAGTGCCATCCTGGTTGCCATGGGGCCCGGTAGAGAGTTCCCACCCAGAATAAGGCCCTCACCAGATGTGTTTCCTGGACTTTGGACTTCCCAGCCTCTAAAACTGTGAGAGATAAATTTCATTTCTTTATAAATTACCCAGTTTCAGTTATTCTGTTATAAGCAACAGAAACGGACTAATACAATAGAATAACCCTATATGTTTTGTAACTAATATTAGCCTGAGGAACTAAGTAGCTCGTCAGGTTACTTGGGATGATGCAGGATGCAGGGAGAGTAGAAGATGAGGGAAGGAAGAGAGAGGGAGGGAGGGAGGGGAAAGGAAGAAAAGAGTAAGAGAGGAAGAAATTGCATTTATATAATCATGTGAAATTACACATGTATGTGTAATATATGTAATACAAATTTTAAATAAGCAAATTGCCTCCCTTCTTGTAAACTTGGAAAATGCACGACTCATGCTAAGTACTTTTTCATTCTCCCTGTCCCATAACAACATAGCCCTGGGAATGGTTGTTCATTGGCTTGAGAAACATGGACAAGACAGCATCCTTTGTTCAAAGACCTGCCAGGTACAAGCTCCTACACTGCCTCCAGCTGCTGGAGTGTCCACACTCTGAGGAGCTTCTGTTGGTTCTACCATGATCTGTACATGAGGGTCTTCATGACTGAGACAGGCTGTACCATTTTAAAGTTTCTCTTGACTTTGATACCTTGGTTGTATAGCTTGATTTCTGTTGGCTCCCTATCTTTTATGTATCACCTGATTTGACCTCTAGCTTTGGCAGTAATTATTGGTAATTTCTGCAGTTCCCCCGTTAGTCACTGACTTCAATCTTGTCTTAACCTCTAGCTTTCAAGTAATTCTGCATCTGAACCATCCTTTTTGATCCCAACATTTTCCCTTCTTTTCTTGGGCTTTACTTAGTACAGCCTGTCTCCTTGATCCACTTTGCCATGGTCCAGGATCAAGGATACTTTTAACATGTTCAATGTTAAATGCAGGCTCCTTTCCCATTGACTTTTGATGGAACATTCTCAAATGGCTACATTATTGATAACAGAGATTCACATGGACCTGTGATCCATTTCATTTTGCTTAAGGAGTATTAATCCTATAGTTGAATTTGGATGTTTGGGTTGGACTCTGTCTCAAATTAGCATATTTCTTTGCCTTAAATATTAACACATAGAATCTTAGTTTGGAAGGCATAGTCTTAAAGGCATATAATTCAACCATACCTCAAGTACAAGCATCCTTCTTGAAATACTTCCACAAAGTGCTTGGCCAAAATTACTGAATATTTTCCTGTAATGATAGGAAACACTGTCCCCAGAGGTAAACCATTTTTATTTGTATATATTTCTTCCTTATTTGCATTAAACTAAAATCTGGCCGGCGATCTGCATACTTTACTGGCAACCAGATAAGAATTAGACTCTTTTAGGATGAAGATGACATCATCAAGAACTTCAGAAATGTTTCATACACAATGTGTAGCATTCAATTTTAAAAATTAACAGGTATTCCAGGAGCAAGGACCAAATAACTAAAATCCAAGAGGGAAAAAACTGATAATATTACCTTGCAAACTGCTGGGAGCTCTAGTTTTCTGCTTTCTTCTCTACCTCAATGTGCTGTGCTGCAAATCAGCAAAGGACCCAAAGGGGAAAACCAACAGGGAAAGTCTGGCTCATATCCTCATGTGTCTGCCTCACGCTGGAATGTTGGTTGCTCAAATTCTGGCTGCCGTGGTTGCTCTCTGAGACTTTCATGCAGTCTGGTTTCTGTATTTTGTACTTTTTGTGGTGTTTGCTATTTTCAGTGAGAGGTTTAGTCTGATAAAAGTAACTTCCTCACAGTCACAAACAGGCTGAATACACATAATAATGAGAAATGCCAATTAAATATTACTAATTTATTTTCATAAACTTTTTGGGTTTCTTTATTATTTTTTTATTGAAACATAATTCATTGTACATATCTGTGGGATACCATGTTGAATATCAATACCTGTGTGCAATATGTGATGCTCAAATCAGGATATTTAGTCTATTCAGCATTACACAATGTAATCATTTTTTGTGTCCCTTTACCTATTTCTCTCTAGCTCCCCTCCCCCTTTCCCACCTCCGGTAATCTCAGTTCTGTTCTGTCCTTTTGAAAGTGCAGTGTATTACTATGATTACTCTTTCTTGCTTTCTTTTCATTTATTTGTTTTGTTTTGTTTTTTAAGCTCTGACTCATGAGTGACAACATGCAGTATTTCTCTTTCTGTGCCTGGCTTATTTCACTTAACATAATTTTCTCAAAGTTCATCCATGTTGCTGCAAATGGCAAAATTTCATTCTCTTTTATGGAGGAGTAGCATTCCATTGTGTATATATACCGCATTTCCCTTATCTAGTCATCCATTGATGGACATTTAGGTTGGTTCTTGGCTATGGTAAACAGAGTGACAATAAACATGGGAGTGCAGGTATATCTTCAACATGATGATTTCCATTCCTTTGGGTATATACCCTGTGGTGATACGGCTGGAATATATGATAGTTCTATCTGTAGTTGTTTAAGGAAACTCCATACTGTTTTCCATAATGGCTGCACTAATTTACAGTCCCACCAACAGTGTAGGAGGGGTCCCCTTTCTCTACATCCTTGCAAGCATTTGTTATTTTCTGTCTTTTTGATAATGGCCAGTCTAACTGACATGAGATGATATCTCAATGTGGTTTTGATGTGCATCTACCTGATGCTGAGTGATGTTGAGCATTTTTCCATGTATCTGTTGGCCATTCGTCTATCTTTCTTTCAGAAATGCCTCTTCAGTTCCCATGCCCATTTTTTAATTGGGTTAAATGTTTTTTTTACTGTTAAGTTGTTTGAATTCCTTGTATGTTCTGGATATAAGTCCCTTGTAGGATGTATAGTTTGCAAATATTTTCTCCCATTCTGTAGGTTGTTAATTGTTTCTTTTGCTGTGAAGAAACTTTTTAGTTTGATATAATCCCATTTGTTTATTTTTTCTTTTGTTGCCTGTGCTTTTGGGGTCTTGTTCATAAAGTCTTTGCCCAGTCCTACATCCTGAAGTGTTTTCTTTTAGGAGTTTTATAGTTTCAGGTCTTATGTTTAAGTCTTTAATCCATTTCGAGTTGATTTTGGTATATGGTGGGAGGTATGGGTCTAGTTTCATTCTTCTACATATGGATAGCCACTTCTCCCAGCACCATTTACTGAAGAGGCAGTCTTTTCCCCCAATGTATATTCTTGGTTCCTTTATCGAAGGTTAGTTGTTTGTAAGTATGTGGGTTGATTTCTGGGTTCTCTATTCTGTTCCATTGGTCCAAGTGTCTCTTTTTATGCCAGGACCATGCTGGTTTGGCTGCTATAGCTTTACAATATAATTTGAAGTCAATTAGTATTATGCCTCCAACTTTATTTATTTATTTATTTTGCTCAGGATTGCTTTGGCTCTTCTTAGTCTTTTGTTGTTTCATATGAATGTTAGGATTGTTTCTTCTATTTCTGTGAAGGATGTCATTGGTATTTTGATAGGGATTGCATTGAATCTGTAGATTGCTTTGGGTATTATGGACATTTTCACAATGTTGATTCTTCCAATCCAAGAGCATAGAATGTCTTTCCACCTTTTTGTGTCTTCTTTAATTTCTTTCAGTAGTGTTTTGTAGTTCTCATTGTAGAAATCTTTCACCTCTTCGGTTAAATTGATTCCTACGTATTTTATTTTTTTGGTGACTGTAGTAAATGGGCTTGCTTTCTTGATTTCTTTTTCTACTAGTTGGTTATTGGAAAATATAAACACTACTGATTTGGGGGAGTTGATTTTGTATCCTGCAACATTACTGAAATTGTTAATCAGCTCTAAGAGGTTTTTGGTAGAGTCTTGAAGTGTTTCTGTGTATATGGCCATGTGTTTGCAAATAGGGACAGTTTGACTTCATTTTTTCCAATCTGGATGCATTTCATTTTTTCCTCTTGCCTCATTGCTCTGGCTAGTACTTCCAATACTGTGTTAAATAGCAGTGGTGAGAGTGGGCATCACTGTCTTCTTCCTAGTCTTAAGAGAAAAGCTAAAAGCCATTCAGGATGATAGACATTCAGGATGATATTGGCAGTGGGTTTGTCATATATGGCTTTCATTGTGTTGAGACACTTTTCTTCTATAACTGATTTGCTGAGAGTCTTTATCATGAAGGGATGTTGAATTTTGTCAAATGGTTTTTCTGCATGTACCTAGATAATCATATGGTTTTTGTCCTTGATCTTGTTGATGTGGTGTATCACATTTATTGACTTGCATATGTTGAACCATGTTTGCATCCCTGGGATGAATCCCATTTGATTGTGGTGTATAATTTTTTTGATATGTTGCTGTATCCTTTTTGCTAATATTTTGTTGGGGATTTTTGCATCTATGTTCATCAGAGATATTGGCCTGTAGTTTTCTTTTCTTGTTGTATCTTTATCTGGCTTTGGTATCAAGGTAATGCTGGCCTCATAGAATGAGTTGGGAGAATGGCCTCTGTTCCAATTTTTTGGAATAGTTTGAAAAGAATTGGTATTAATTCCTTTTTAAAGATTTGGTAGAATTTAGCAGTAAGGCCATCCTGTCCTGGGCTTTTCTTTGTTAGCAAACTGCTAATTACTGCTAAAATCTCATTGCTTGTTATTGGTCTGCCCAGGTTTTCTCTTTCTTCTTGGTTCAGTCTTCGTAGTTTGTATGTATCCAGAAGTTTATCCATTTCCTCCAAGTTTTGAAATTTGTAGGCAATAGTTGTCTATAATACTCTATAATGATTCTTTGTTTTCCTGTGGAAGTAGTTGTAGTGTCTCCTTTTTCATTTCTGATTTTTGTTATTTGGTCTTCTGTCTTCTTTTTTTGGTTAGCCTAGCTAGTGGTTTGTCTGTTTTGTTTATCTTCTCAAAAAAACAACTTTCTCTTTTATTGATCTTTTGTATTTTATTTTATTTTTTTTGCAGGGGGAGGGCTCTATTTCATTTAGTTCTGCTCTGATCTTAATTTCTTTCCATCTACTAATTTTGGGATTGGATTGTTTTTGTTTTTCTAGTTCTTTGAGGTGTAGCGTTAGGTTGTTATTTGAAATCTTTTTCTTCTTTTGATATAAGCATTTATTGCAATAAACTTCCTTCTTAGTACTGCTTTTGCTATATCTCACAGGTTTTGGTATGATGTGTCTTTATTTTAATTAGTTTTAAGAAGTTTTTTGATTTCCTGTTTAATTTCTTCTTGGACTCATAGGTCTTTTGGGAGCATGTTGTTTAATTTCCATGTATTGTATAGCTTCCAGAAGTTTTTTTTTTTTTTTTTTTTTTTTTGCTTGTTATTGATTTCTAGTTTTAATCTGTTGTGGTCTGAAAAGATACTTGAAATGATTTCACTTTTAAAAAATTTTTTGAGACTTGATTTGTGACCCAACATGTGGTCTATCCTGGAGAAAGTTCCATGTGCTGATGAGAAGAATATATATTCTTTATTTGTTAGATACAATTTTAGCTAGATATCTGCCAGATCCTATTGGTCTAAAATGTAGTTTAAATCCTGTTTTTCTCTGTTGATTTGTTGCCTAGATGATCTGCCCAGTGTTGAGAAAGGAGTGTTCAGGTCCCCAGCTATTACCATAATGGGATCTATCTCTTTCATTAGGTGTAATAGTGTTTGCTTTATATATGGGTACTCTGGTGTTCCGTGCATATATATTTATGATTCGTATGTCTTCTTGCTGGATAGATCCCTTTATCATTAAATAATGGCCTTATTTGTCTGTTTTTATCCTTTTTAAAATCTATCTTATCTGATATAAGAATAGATATTCCTGCTCATTTTTGGTTTCCATTTGTATAGTATGTCTTTTCCATCTCTTCACTATTAGTATGTGATATGGGTTGAATTGTTTGCCCCAAATTTTATGTGTTAGAAACTTGATTCTCATTGTAACTCTTGAGGGTGAGAAATCCTATTATGGTAATTGAATAGTGGGGCCTTGAAGAGGTGATTAAGTTGATGGTTTAATGGTGGTCATGGGCTTGGTTCTGAAGGCTTTAAAAGGAGGGGACATCAGGAGCTATCTCTCTGTCTGCTCCACCATTTTCTGCTATGAGACCCCTGCATTGCTATAAAACCAAAGACCCTCACCAGATGTGTTCTCTGGAATTTGGACTTCCCAGCTCTGAAACTGTAAGCAATAAATTTTATTTCTTACAAATCACCCAGTTCCAGATATTTTGTTATAAGAAACAGAAACAGACTAATACAGTCTGTGTGTGTCTTTACAGGCAAGGTGAATCTCTTGTAGACAGCTTATAGTCGGGTATAGCTCTTTAATCCAATCAGTCTGTGCCTTTTGAGTGTGGACTTTAATCTACTTAAAGTTGTTATTGAAAGGCATTGTCTTTCACCTGGCATTTTAATTGCTTTTTGTATTGTTGATTTAAATATTTTTTGTTCTTTTCTTTCCCTTTTATTGTTTGTCTTTGGTGTTTGTTGGTTTTTTGAGGTGATATGGTATAGTTTCTTTCTTTTTCTCATTTTCATATCTGCTCTTCCAATGGTGTTTGTTCTTTCTCATGTATTCATGATGGTGATTACTGTTTTGGGGGTTCCTGGTGCAGGACTCCTTTAAGGATTTCTTGTAGAGCTGGTTTTGTGGTGGTGAACTCCCACAGCTTTTGTTTGTCTGAGAAATATACTATTTCCCCTTCATTTCCAAAGGATATCCTTGCTGGGTATCATATTTGGGGCTGGCAGGTTTCTTTCTTTCGGTACTCTGAATATATCAGACCATTCTCTTCTGGCATCTAGTGTTTCTGCTGAGAAGTATGCTATTACTTTGATTAGAAATCCCTTATTGGTGACTTGATGCTTTTCCCTTGCTGTTTTTAGGATTCTCTCTCTGTCTTTGACCTTTGGTGGTTTGAATGCAATGTGTCTTGGAGACAGCCTTTTTGGATTGAATCTGTTTGGGGATGTTTGAGCCTCTTAGATTCAGAAGTACATATCTCTACCAATACCTGGGAAGTTTTCCACTATTATTTCATTGTATATGTTTCCAATGCCTTTTCCTTTCTCCTCCCTTTCTGGAACACCCATGAATCAGATGTTTGTGTGCTTGAGGTTGTCTGCTAACTCTCTCAGATTTTCTTCATTTTTTAAAATTCTTTTTTTTTAATGTTCACTGGGCTATTTTGAAAAGCCTGTCCTTGAGATCAGAAATTCTTTCCTCTGCTTGCTTTAGCCTGCTGCTTACACTCTTAGTTGTAGTTTGTTTTTGGTTTTTTTTTTCGATGAAGGAGACTTACAGTTCCAGGAGTTCAGTTACATTCTTTTTATGGTATTTAACTCTTTGTATATTTCCTCCTTCATGTCCTAGATATTTTTTTTCTCATTTCATTGTGTTCTCTAACTGAGTCTTCATGTATTTCACTGAGGTTCTTTAATATTGTTACTCTGAATTCCTTTTCAGATGTTTCAAGGGTTTCCTATTGCTTGGGGTCTTATATTTGAGAATTATAATAATCCTTTGGTGGTGTCATGTTTTATTCTTTTTTCATATATCTGGTATCCTTATGTTGGTGTCTAGTAATCTGCTGAAGGGGTTGCTTTTTCCATTACTCTGGGTGGCTTTTAAGGAGAGAAGCTCCCTTCTGTAGATTTGTTATATATTGCCCATTGTGTAGGGTGTTTTGGTTTTGATTCCAGGTAGACTCAGTAGTTTCAGAAGTTGCAGGTAAACTCAGTTATTGTGGGTAGATTCAGTAGTTTTGGGGGGTGCCAGCAGCTATATCCGTAGCCGGGGCCATGCTTGTGGCTAGGGGCCATGTGAGCAGCCAGGGCAGCTGGGGCTACATGGGCAGCTGGACCCATGCATGCAGTGGGGCCACACAGGTGGCTGTGGTATTTTGGACTGTGTGGGTGGCTGAATGGCAGGGCCCTCACAGGTAGGTAGGGCTGCATGGGTGTCCAGGTGGCTAGGACTGTACATGGCATGTAGAGCCACGTGGGCTGCCAGGTGGTTGGGGCTATGTGAGTGGCTAGATGACTGGTCCCACGTGGGTGGGTGGGACTGTACAGGCAGCTAGGCAGTTGGGGTCACATGGGTGGCTGGCACCATATGGGTGGGTGGACACAGCTGCATGCATGGTGTGGGATGTGCAATGGGATGCCCTACAGAGAATGAACTCCTGTGCAGAGGGGGGCCATGGCTCTGGGACTAGACAATGGCACCTGTGACTGCAGCTGTGGTGGGAGTGGACTAAGGCAGAGCAGGAGGAGGGTTACTGCTGGGAAGTGCTCATAGCTGAGCAGATTCTTTCCACCACAAAGGAGAATTCCTCCTGGCTGATCCTGGTGTTGGAGATGTGGCAGCAACCAAAGCCACATGCTTCTTTCTCCTGTACATCCACCGCTTGGTTTTTGTGCTCCACGGGGTCCTCACCAGGCTCTCACTACCTTCCCACGCTCTACCACCAATGCTCTCCTCCGTACTTAACTGTCCATTCCTTGGCTCTGGTCACTTTCTGTAGAAGGATCAAGTGCTGGACACGTGATCTTGCAAAGTCTTCATAAACTTTGAAATTAGATAACCTTTTGGAGAAATTAAGATTTCAACCTGACAATTGTGAGACTAGAGTTCAAGCCTTCATTTTTATTTAAAATTTCAGTATAGGAAAATGAGCTGAGTTATTCATGGCAGATGACTTTTCATTGGTAAAGTGAGTTTTTATATTTGTGTACCACTTGAACATTTATGCAGAAGAGTATTTAGTGTATTCAGGTGGGTTGCAGCATCACCCAAGAACACCAAGTCCTTGATCCACTTTTTCACCATCAGGATTTTGCCTGCGTGATGAGAACAAATTGATTCCTTTTAACACTTAAAAAAAAATGTTTAATACCACAACCTGATTTTATATAGTATAACTTAATACCATATTGTATATCCAGTTCATCCAGCCAAGTATTGAATTGCTGTGAATTGAATAGTAGTGTATCTAGTTCATCATTTTACTACATCTACTTTTAACTTTATAGTTCAAAGCCTTTCCTGGTGAATGATTCAATGAACTGACTTAAAGGATCCCTATGAAATGTTATTAAATGTTGTATAGCATAACATGTTACATCGTATAACAAGTGAATTACCATTCACAGGAGGACTATTTTTGACATTTCTTACTGCATTAAGCTTCTAAAAAAACTTTTAAAAACTTTTTCCAACACACAAAAATAAATAATTTCCTGCTACCATCTATTTTATGGGAAACATCCAACAGTTCTTCAGTCACATCAAATTTCTCTTCACACAACTGATAAAATATAGCTTACAGTGCTCTCAGCAGCTGTAATAGAAAATGTCACAAATAATTTGTCTTTTCATGCAACTTGTCCTGTAAGTTTTCCACTAATTCTTCAATACACTGAACAACAGTTTTTTAGGTTACACTTATATTTGCAAATGGTTATTTCTGTGTGTTCAGGATACATAATTACAGCTACATTCAATAAACAGTTTTATAAACTCACCATCCGTACAAGGTTTAATGCTCAGCAGTTTTTTCCTCTTAATTCATTGTTTCACAGTTACAGCAGCTATTTCATTCACATTCAGAAACAAATCTTGTTGAAGCTATAGTTCTTTTTCTCATGTTATCATGCTTTCATCACGAATCTTTCCTTGCCAGCCCTTATTGTGGTTTAAGTCAAAACAGAATCTTATGTTGTATTCTTCTAGGGGAGATATGCTTATTTACATATTAAACACCTAGCATATTTTTGTATGGAAGTGAAGAATATTACTTTCTCACATTTTTTATGGCACATTCAGCTTTTTGGCTCTGTCTTTCATTTTCCTGCTTTTAATAGGGATACAAGAAAATTTTCACTTTCCTTTCATTGAAGTGTAAAAGAAAGCACAGGTTGACAACTAATGGCACCTGACATTTGACCTAAGAGTTGTGTAGACGATAGAGAGCAGCAGAGACTGTGGCAAACTGGAAGCATGTGTCCTGTCTAAAAGTGCAAGCCACACTACCCAACGCAAGCCAGGTGTCATTTACTATTACCGGATCTTACAGTCTTTTTAAAAGTAAAAGCCAGAACTTTCCATTTTTGTGTGAAATCTGTCAACTTTGAATGTCATTAATTAATTCCATGATTTCTGAAAATAATGTGTGGACCAAACAGAATATATCTGTTGGGCTGACTGGGCTTATACATGTCAGTTTGGAACCTCCTCAGTTTTATATAATCATAGACTCCAAGGATATTAGAGCTGGAAGGAACATTAGGGGGTACAAAAACTAAACAGCTACCGAGGGAAAGGACTAAGACCAAAAACCCAGACTCCCAACTCCCAGTTCAGGACACTACAAGTATATAATCTATTTAGTAGAAAATGTTTTGATCTTCAGAGTTAATGCAAAACACTGGTATCACCAGATAGTCAAAGCAGAAAGTGTTCAAGGAATAGCAGTTGGCTGATTGTTAGTGGCCTATTTTTTACCTGAATTAACTGAGCAATTCTATTTACTTTTTGCTCATTTTTACCTCAGTAAATTTGATTATACGGGAGCAAGGGGGAGTCAGTAACTGTCTGATTTTCTTACATTACCTGTGATTCAGAATTAATTACTATTGTTTTCTGCTTTCTTTCAGGTAGGTAGAAAATTCTGTTTTCACAACATGAAGCATTCACTGTTCCAGAAGAAATGTCTATAGTAAATGTGGTTGAGAATGAAAGCATTCTCACAAGAGTCACATTGTTTGGGCACTGAGCCTGGACAAGATTACTCTGAGGTCATTTCAGTGCAGAGCTAATAAATACCATGTGAAGTGTGTGTTCAATCATGTCTTGGCTTTGCTGTTGTCTTTTTCAAAATTATGTTAATGAGGTTTAACTTTTCTTTCTGCTTTATTCTTGCAGTTGTGATGTAATCCAACTATTGCCAAGTGCCATTTATGAGAGTTTTAGTTTTCTTATTTTTTTAAAAAAAAGCTTTTGGTGTTGTAGAAACACCCTGAGCCTGGCATGCTGGAAGGTAGGTGACCAAGAAGTGAACTCTGCTTAGGCAACCTGTAAGGAGGACAGACAAGTGATGGTACCAGTGGGTATGACAATGCTGACCTTCCAGGCATCTTGGGACTGAGCCAGAGAGTGTGCCTAGTGTAAAACCTACCCGGAAGTAAAATAGGTAAAATTATTGTCAGCATTGGTGTCATTCTAGACTTCATTTTATGTAAGTTTGATGATCTGCAGCACAAGGGTAAATAATTTTATTACCACTAATAGTTAACCACAGTCTGCTGGAGATGCCAAGGACAAGCTGTAATTCAGAGCCTTGTGCTGGGAGGAATGTGGCTTTGTATTTTCATTTGCCCACGGACCTTTTGTATTTGCAGTGATCCAATCTTAGCTTTTTAATTCTGTCTAAGAAGTTGCTATTTCCAGGGAAACATTTCTGCCATAACTTGGAAAGGGAGAGGGAAATCTACCATATCACCTAGAGGTTGACAGGAAAAGAAGGAAAACAACTCTTCTGAATGCTTTTGGAAGGAAAAAAAATGAGGCATTTTAGTCATTCCCATGGCAAAAGGTTATTCTCATCTGAAAAAGACATTCGAAAGGTTGAAATGGAATGTTTCCGCTGCTGTACCTCACATGGAGAATAGAAGTAATAGGCAATTATTTTTGTGGGTGCTTCTCAAAATAAAAGCTATATGAGGCTGGGCCTACGTTTGTGAGAAAGAAAAGAGATTGAGCAGCTACTTCACACAGCAGTTATTTCAAACAGTGTCAATAAACAGTATCAAGAGTTAATCATGATTTTTGCCCTGAAGTATGTAGATTGACTTTTCTAGAGTGAAAATGGACTTTTCCAGTACCCCATTAAAATGATAATATGGTTTCATATAGGAGAAAAAAAGTCAAACAATATAGAAAACTACACAAAAGAATTGATTTCTATTTTTCACTTCAAAAGTATCTATGGAGCACCTACTCGGTGCAGACCGGTGTTATGGATTCAGTAGTGTGCAGAGAGGTGTGGTCCGTGCCCTCTCTCACCGCTGCCTGACTATTCCCCTGAAGGTTCTTCCACACATTACTCTACATTGACAACTGCAGATAGACTTATGGTCATTGCAGAAGAGATTGCCTCATATTATATGAGCAGTTCTGCAGCATAATAGGTGATTCTTTACTGAGTACAACCATGTATCACACTCTTTAATCACTTCATAGTATTCAGTTGTATGGTTTCACCATTATTTAGGTAAAACAATCTCCTATTGAAAAACATTTAGATTATTTTTCAGGGTTATTTAATTTTTTATTTTGTGGACGGTTTTTTTTTTTTTTTTTTTGCTGTTTCTTAAATTAATAGACTTTATTTTTTGAAATACATTTAGGTTTACAGAAAAATGACCCTAAGTACAGAGTTCCCATAGACCCTCTCACTCTGCCCCAGATTACTCTATTTATAATAGGGTAAAACATCTTGCATTTTTGTGGTACATTTGTTACAACTGATGAGCTAGTATTGATGAGTTATTATTAACTCAAAGGGATAGTTTACATTAGGGTTCACACTTCCCATTGTATATTCTATGAATTTGACAAATGTGTAATGATATGTATCTACCATTACAGTATTATACAGAATAGTTTTATTCCCCTAAAATACCTCTGTGCCCTGGTCATCTTTCTCTTCCTCCCTCACACCCAAACACTGGTCAACCACTGATCTTTTTTACTGTCTCCATAGTTTCACCTTTTTCAGAATCTTACACATAGTTGGGATCATACAATATGTAGCCTTTTCAGATTGACTTCTTTCACGTGGCAATATGTATTTAAAACAACTCCATAACTTTTTGTGGCTTGATAGTTCATTTCTTTTTATTGCTGAATAATATACCATTTTATGGATATACCACAGTTTGTTTATCTTTTCGCCTGTTGAAGGACATCTTGGTTACATCTGGGTAAATACAGAGGAGGTTGATTGCTGAATCATGTTTCATTTTTAAGAATCTGCCAAACTGTCTTCCAAAGTGGCCATACTATTTTGCATTCTCATCAGCAATGTATGAGAGTTACTGTTGCCCCGCACCCTTGCTAGCATTTGGTATTGTCACTGTTTTCAATTTTTACCTGGTAATAGATGTGTAGTGATATTGTTGTTTTAATTTGTGTTTCTCTGATGACATATTATGTTGAGTATCTTTTTACATGCTTACTTTCCATATGTGTTCTGTCTTTGGTGGGGTGTCTCTTCAGATTTTGTGCCTGTTTTTTTCTTGCTTGGATTTTTTTTTTTCTTATCATTAGTTTTAAAGGTTGTTTGTATATTTCAGATACCAGCACTTTATATGAGATGTATTTTGCAAATATTTTCTCTGCAACTGAGACTTATTTTATGCTCTGAAGAAGTTTGTAACTTTACTGAAGGGCAACTTATCAATTTCTTCTTTTCTAGATTGTGTTTTTGATGTTGTATCTAAAATGTCATCATCAAACACAAGGTCAATTAGATGTTATCTTTCAGGAGTTTTATTTCTTTTTTACAAATCCGTATATCTTTTATTTCCTTTTCCTGTCTTATTGCATTAGCTAGGACATCTAGTACAATGTTAAATAGAAGTGATAAGAAGGAACATCCTCACCTGGTTCTTGATATTACCGGGAAAGCATCTTTTCTCACCATTGTGGATTTTTGTAGATGTACTGTATCAAGTTGAGGAAATTCTCCTCTATTTTCAGTTTGCTGAGAGTTTTTATCATGAATGGGCATTAGATTCTGTCAAGTGCTTTGTCTGCATGTATTGATATGACCATATGATTTTTCTTCTTTTGCCTATCAGTGTGATAGATTACATTAATTGACTTTTGAATGTTGGACCAGTCTTACATACTTTGAGTAAATCCCATTTTATCACTGCATTTGTTTTCTAATGCCACTATAATAAAATACTACAAACTGGGAGGCTTAAACCAGAAATTTATTCTTGCATTGTTTTAGAGGCTAAAAGTCCAAGATTTATGTGTCACCAGGGTTGGATCCTCTGAGGACTCTAAGGGAGAAACTGTTCCATGCCTCTCTCCTAGCTCCTGGTGGTTTGCTGGCTATTTTGGTGGTATTTGTTTTGTAGATGCATCACCCCTACCTCTGCCATGATCTTTACATGACATTCGCTCTTTGTGCGTGTCTATGTTCAAACTTTATTGCATTAGGGGATCACCTTACTCCAGTATGATCTCATCTTAATTAATTACATCTGCAATGACTCTATTTCCAAATAAGATCACATTCTGAGGTACTGGGGGTTAGGACTTCAACATATGAATTTGGGAGGGAATACAGCTCAACCTATACAGTTTACCCTTTAGCCCCCCAAATTCATGACCTTCTTACATACAAAATACATTCACCCCACTCCAACATCTCCAAAAGTTTTAACGCATTCAAGCATTAACTTTAAGTCCAGCTTCTTATCTAAATATCATCTAAATCATGTATTAATAAGACTTGAGATATGATTCATGCTGTGGCAAAATTCCTCTCCATTTGTGAACTTGTGAAACCAAATAAGGTATATCCTTCCAAAATACAATGGTTGGTACAGGCATAGGATACACATTCTCATTCCAAAAGGGGGAAATCAGAAGGAAAAAAGGGGTCACAGCTCCTAAGTAAGTCCGAAACCTAGCAAAGTAAATTCCATTAGATTTTAAGGCTTGAGAATAATCTTTTTTACCCCAACACTCTGTCCTCTGGGCTTGCTGGGGTGGAGGTCCTGCCCTCCCAGCCCCGGATGGCAGCCCTGCCCACTGGTACCAAGGAGGAGCTGGCCTCTGAATTGCCTTTTGGGTCATTCTTCTCTTTCTTGAAAGATCATGTATGTTCACAGCTGAATAGCTCAGTCTGCCAGTTTCCTGCCTGTAGAATCCCGGAAGTCTAACAGTCTGCCTCATTTCATCCCTCTCTGTCCCCTTCAGCCCAAGCTGGCAGTGTTTCTGATGAGATGGATCTACAAGTCCCACACCTCATCTCTCTAGCAATTGGCTGTCCAGCCACGCGTTTGGTGTTCTCTCCAGAGCATGCCTTCTTATTTTTTGCAATATGGATAGGCTGAGAATTTTCTGAATCTTCAAGTTCTTGTTCCATTTTGCTTAACAGTTCCTTCAATGTATCTCTCACCTCTCACCTTTTACTATAAGCAGCAAAGAGAAACTAGGCTTCACCTTTAACCCTTTGCTTAGAAACCTCCTCAGCTAAGTATTCGAGTTTATCACTTCAAAGTTTTATTTTTCCCAAGATAGTAGAGCAACTTAAGTCAAGTTCTCAGCCACATTTTCTTTTCTTCAGTTTCTAATAACATGTTTTTCATTTCCACCTGCGACCTACCATCTGAGACCTACTGGAAACACCTTTAACATTCATATTTCTAGAAACTGTTGATTAGGCTCTGGCCTTGTTTAGGAGAACAGCATGCTCTGGGCTTATTTCAGAATGGCAACTTCCCCTCCCCCATCAGAAGCATGGGAGGATATTTTTTGATCTTCACTGTGAAAACCTGGTAGGGCTCCTGAAGGTAAAACTCACAAAAGTGTGGAGGTCACCAGAAGACTGGATCCCCCTGGAGATTTTAACTCTCATATGTGTCTGCACGAAGCCTTCAGCAGTTTAGGTTTTCCTATCCTTGTGCTGGCTCGTGCAGAGGCTTCTGCTTATGGGCTTCTGCTCCAGTAAGTTGTGATTCTCTGTATAGGTCCGTCTGTCTCTTTCTAGTTTTGGGAGCAGCAGTTTGCCCTGTGACCTCAGTTTTCTGATGAATCTAAGAAGAGTGACTGATTTTAAGTTTGTTCATGTTTTATTCTCATGTGAATGGGTGACAACTTTCAAGATCCTTACATGCTGGACTGGAACATGAAGTCTGTTTAGGTTTTGGTTTTTGATTTTTTGGTGGTTTTATTTTTTGTGCTGTTATTAGTAATAATTAACAATACAGTGACCTTGCATATATCACCCATTGCCTTCTGAAGATGGGTTCCTTGATGTGGGTCAAAAGTTATACAAAGTGCAAATTTTTATGCTTGGCTAGATTTCCTTATAGTAAAGTCGCTATACTCTGACCAATGTGATGAGTTTGCCTGTTTCCATAAGCACAATTGTCAGACTTTTGTATCTGCCAGTTAGATGAACACAAAGTGATATCTCATAGTTTTACTTGCATTTCTTTGATTAACCATGAACCTAGCTATCTTTTCACATTTATTGATGACTTATATTTCTGCTTTTATTAATTATCTGTGCATATTTTACCTATTTCTCTATTGGGATGTTAATCGTTTTCCTATTAATTTATAAGACTCAAGGACAAAAACCATATGATTATATCAATAGATGCTGAAAAAGCATTTGACAAAATTTATAAGAAAGTTTATTTTAGAGATAGGAAACCTTTGTGTATCCTATAGTTTGGAAATGTTATTCTCATACGTATTTGTTTATTTTTAGCTTTATTTACAGTAGTATTTTTGTTATAAAGTTTTTTTACCTTTTATAATAACATGTATCCACCTTTTTATTTAATTTCTTTTTAAAAAAAATATTGCTAACAAAGATTTTCCCCATTCCTGGAATATGCAGTTGTTTGTTCTGATTTTGGCCTTGTTTTTGACCACCCATATTTTCCTCTAGTCGTTCAAATATAAATCTTTGCTTCACCTGGAATTTATTTTGGTTGAAAGCCTGAAAATGGGGTCAGGCTTGATTTGTAGCCAAATGGCTAGGCAATTGTACAAACACTTGGAGAAAATAGCTTCTTTTTTTCACTGATTTATAATGTTGCCTCTGTCTCCTGCTGGGATCTCCTTCTGTACTCTCCACTGTATGGATTTGTCTATTTCACGCTGCATAATACTATAGTATTTACTCTCTGGTGGCACCCCCCACACACACACATCTCTTCTTCACACCCCCTGCTATTCTGACAGATTTATCCTTCAAGATGGCCCTTCAGAAACCATTTTTTCAAGGTCATCTCCCCACAAAATAGGAGTACCTTTTTATATTAGTCTCATATTTTCAGTTAAATTTGTAAGCTTTTATTTATTTATAAATAATTTGAATGGGATCTTTTATGTTCCTTCTTAAACTAATCACGCTATTGTAATTTACATTTTTAACAGATCATTTCATTGAGTGATGATTGTTTATAATATTATCAGTGGATTATTTTTGGATTTACTATGTATGTTAGTTTATCATCTGCAAGTAATCATAATTTATCATTTTGAATATTTAAAACTATCCTTTTTTCTCTTGTTTTAGCTGTGTTTAAAAAATAATATTAAATAACAGTGGTGTTAAATACCTTTATCTCATCTTGGACTTTGTTGGGAATGCTTCTAGTATTTGTTAATCTTAATGGTCAGCTGAAACCATTAAGCCTGTGGTCTAAAATGTATGCTTTTTTCATTTTAAGGATTTATTCCTACTCTAATTTTATTCTTTTTTTTTAAACCAGAAATAAATGTTGAATTTTGTCAAGTGTTCATTTAAATCAATAATTGACAAACTTCTATGATTTTTCCCCTTGACTTGTTGAGATAGTGAATTATTTAAATAGATTTTCTAGTATTGAGTTAGTTTTCTTTTGTACTGTTGAACTAGTTAATTTGCATATTAATTCTTTCTAATTCACTCATGGAACCATTTTGGCCTGGAGCTTATTATAGCTCAGTAACTGACACCTTTCTCAATGACTTCTTTCCTTTTTTGGACTATTTAGGGTTTCAGTTAATTTCTGTAACATATTTTCTTACAAAATTATTCATTTCACCCCAGTTCTCTAATCCATTAGAATACAGCTCTTTAAGTTTTATCTGTATCTGTCTTCTCCTTTTATGTCCAATACTATATATTTGCATTTTTTTCTTGACTAGCTAGAGGTTTGTATGGTATATTGATGTTGTTTTCTCAAAAAAATCTTTAATTTATTAATCAACCATTTTTTCTTTTCCCTAATTTATTATTGTATTTTTATTCTTAAATCAGTCTTTGGTTTGTCATGGGCATATTTCTTTGTATTTTTTTTTATAATTTCTTCTATTGAGTGTTTACTTCATTTATTTTATTCTCAGTTAGCACAGGTGTATTTTACTCTGAATTTATTTTTGACTGTATTCTGTAGGTTTTATTAAATAATTAGGATGAGATTGGTGCTACTTGATCAAATTATTTCTGGGAGTGTAAGGACACAGACTTTAGTCAATCACCTTTCCCACAAGGTTCCTGAGAACTCAAGCCCAGTACATCTGAGGCAAGAACCTAGAAAGCTGGGATGAGCTGTGTAGAACACTAATTTTTCCTAGCGGGGAACAGGCTTAAATAGCTTGTGATTAAAGGCAATAGTGAGGCCTGTTATATTTTCCTCCTTTTGATAGGCAAATCCAAGTCTGACACAGTATTAGAAAAGTATGAGAGTACTTCAAAAACTTCATGGAAATTTTTGTATTTCTTTCAATTCTGTTTTTCCATGAACATTTTGAAGTACCCTTGTATGTTGCATGACCACCAACACTATGAGAAATGAACAGAGAAAGGTATTGTTGAGCAAGGAAGAGCACATGAGCTCAGAATGTATAGTGTCGGGCTGTCTAGGCCATGGCAGGGTCTCCAGTGGAGGAAAAGAGAAGATAACAGGGAGACTAGATGCCCCTGTCTTCTCCCTGGATGCAGGAACAGGTGCTGTCACTGTCACCGCAGCTTCTGGAAGAGAGGCCCAGAACAGTCAGACCCATGGGTCCATTTTTAATGTTGATCATTAATAGATGTATCCCAATCAGAGTCCTGGAAGGTGATCAATTGTATCAATTCTCATTCTGTTTCTCTGCAGGAGAAAGGTAGAAAGATAAACACAGAAAAAATAAATGTATTCCTAGAGGCCGACTATTTCTGTCTGCACCCTTTACATTTTTGTTATGTTCTGAAGTTATTGTTTTGATGCCTTCCTTGATCCAAGACTTGTTTAGAAGGCCATTTTAAAGATGTCCAGTAGATCCGGCTCACTTCTATTTTAGTTATTTATGTCTGCTTATATATAACTGTGATCGCTGGAGACAATTGAAAAGGTTTTTAACATTTTGAGATTTACAGGCTGTGGGTTCATGTTCTTTCTGGTGGCTTTCCAGGACAGTCCTGTGTGCTCTGGGCTGTAGAGCCATCCTTATAGATGATTTTGTGTCTCTGCCGGGGCCCCGTGGAACTTTCCCTAGTTCTTGGTCTGTTTTCATCATCTCTCAATCTGGGTTTCCTATGTCCCAGCATCCACCCCATCGCAGGCTAAGAGGGCTCCAGTGTCTTTGGCTCACTTAACCACCCTGTCCCCTGGCAGATGGCAGGCGTCTCCGCTTCTTCTCCAGGCTGAGAGTGGAGTTCTCCAGCTCCTGCATATCCTGATTTTAGTTGGGTAACTCACTCCAGCTCCCTGGGTCTGTGGTCTGGACTATCAGGACCCCAGACATTATGGCATGTCCAGTGAGTTGTCCTGGCTTCATCTTCTACTCGGTGACTACCTCTGGGGTGGTCATTTCATAATGTGTACGTAAATCAAAGCTTCATGTTGTATATGATAAACATATACAATTTTTATTTGTCACATATATCTCACTAAAGCTGGGGAAAGAAGGAATATAAACTCTATAAACTCAAACAAAATTTATTTTATTTTGTTCAGAATTTGCATGTGTGAGGAACAAAGGGGTGGAGGTGGGGGGAGGCTCCCTGTGTGACAGTTCCATGCACACAGTTTCCTGGGAATCTGGATTCACTTTGACACCAATACCATGGTTAATGTGTCAGTTCTGGGCCTCAGTTTGTATATAGTTATATAGCCCATACATAATATGTCTCCTTCTTCTACTAATTCACTTCAATTAAATTCAGCAAATACTCACTAGGAATCTGTTACAGGGCAGTTACTGTGTTGGGTACTATGAAAGGTATGGTCTTCATTGACAGTGATTCATGATCTAGTGGGAGGGACAGACAGACAGAACTGACAACAATATGAAGGAGTGCGCCTGTGTGCATGTGGGGGGGATTTCTGGTAAATATTAGAAACGAAGGAGATACATTAATGTGGGCTTTTAAAAAAAATTCTGTTCATTTAGGTTGCTTTTAATTTACCCTTACTGTCTCCTGTCCTACTCTCCTGTTCTTTCTGTACTCCCTTTGCCCAGTAGAACAGACAGAGTACGTACTTTCTCCTGTGGTGACCTAGGGGTCAAGCCACTTGTTGGATTTTGGGGAGTAGGACTCACCAGAGTGGACAGAAGCATGTGTAATCCAAGAGGTTCTCAAATTTGGGGGGCCTCACAGAATCTTTTGAAAATCTGGGGAGAAGGGCAACCAAAAACCTGTGAATCCTCTTCTCAGAAAAAATATTCGTTTTGTGCATGTTTTCAGGATACTTGAAGCCCCTCTACAGACCTTGTAGGGTGAGGAACTGCTGAAGCCAATGTAAGATGAAACCCATTCAGGTTTTGATTGCAAGTCCTTCTGGAAAGAGAAATAATTCTGTTTCAACCACACAATCAATAAACAGGCACACAGATGCCATGAGAATTGAAGTTAATATGGCCACTGTTTCATCAGGATGTATTTTATTATTCCTGGCACTATCTAAATATGTCACCAGCATTATTACTAACAAACTACTGAGGTGTTTATAAACTCAGTCCCTACACCAGTAGAACATGGCAGCAACTGTGGTCTAATTAGTCATCTTTCTCAGCTGTAGAAATTCAATCATATAAAATGCCAACTACCAGATGTGACACTGTAGAAGCCATCTGCAAATTTAATGCTGTTGTTGTAATGATGATGGAAAGACCCTTAGCATGATATCGTATATCTGATCTTTGTTTACAAAGTTGAGTATATTTGCTCCTGCTTTTGCTATTTTTCAATTGCCTTTGCCCTGCATGAATCATAATCATAATGCTAAAAAACAAGCTTTTGTCAGTATAAGGTAAAAATAAAATAAAATAAAACATTAATTTTTCTTTAGTTGTATTCTTGATGCACTGTAACAATGTCAGTGCGTTATCATCGGTAGGTGATTTGCTTCTGGGTAATCTCATATGATTAAAATTCCCAGGTGGTGGGATGCTGATTGTGGGATGAACATTCTCAGCAAACAAATGCAATTTTTACCTTTCTTAGGATTTTATTTTTTAAAGAGTATTTTTAATGAAGTGCATTTGTTTTTATCTCAAATCTATTCCTTTACTTTTGATTTACTTCCCTTTTCGTTGAGTCAGTAGGTGTAACAATTTTATAAAAACCTTATACATAAAATCCAATCTTATAAAAAGAAAAATTATAAAAATTAATTCTTTTAAAGGACAAAAGATGCCTCATCCTCCTTTCTCTTCGTTTACTAGCTTACTTAATGACATTACATTTTTGTTTTTATATTATAATTTATAAAGGAAGGAAGAAAACATTAAAATATATTTTAAATTTTAAACAAACCAAATGCAGGTTGCCCTAATGGGAAATTATGAAAAGGGGAAGACTTTTCAGCAGAGTTGAAAGAGCCCAGACCTGACCTGGGTTAGAGTGCCTAGAGCTTCCAGGATCTGGACCTGGCTGATTCTGTATGACCTTGAGCAAACCACTTACCTCTGTCAGTTTCTCTTTTCATATCTGTAAAATTGACAGAATAATTCTATGGAGACTTTAAATGAAAATCAAATGCCTAGCACCTTATAGCATCCCCCGCAACAACTTCATCTTTTCCCTCATTAGCGATTGTCTCATTTGTAAAGATGCTTTCATTTGTTCCATACTTGTGCATTGCCTTTCCACTTTGTGAGACAGGCACTCACATGCCCAGAATCTAGCTCAGGGCCTGGCACACTCGCACCAGCTCTCTCATCCTTCTTGAATCACGTCCTCTTGGAAGCCTTTTCAGATCTGTCTCTTTTGTCTGGCTTTTTTCACTACGCACAGTGCTTCTGAGGTTGATGTGTGTCACAGCAGGTATCGGTAATTCATTCCTTTTTATTGCTAAATGTGGTGTATCCGTGAGTAGTATTCCAACTCATGGATACACCACATTTTATCTATCCAGAGAATAGAACAATGTTATAATTTAAAACCAATTATTTGGTAATGAATATTTCAGAAATATGGTATAATTTTATTATCTTTAGTGCTTGCTTTCTCTCTATGAATCATCTGTTTAGATGGTGTCATTACTCTGGCTATAGTCCGACCTGTTCATAGGTGGTTTCCAGTGTAGAAGCCAGGCTGGTTCAATTTCTATTTATATCAGCGTTTATTGAGCCCCTTTGTTCCAGGCTCTGAAGAAAAAAACTGAATAAAACATCCCTACCTTTGAGGATCATACAGCCTAGTAATAATAGTTAACGTTAAGTGAGTTAGCTACTATTGCCAGGTATGGTTCTAGTTACATTACATGTATTATCTCACTACGTCCTCACCGAAACATATGAGGGAGATAGTGTCATTGTCATCCCCCTTTTACAGATGAAACTGGCCCAGTGAGGTTAAGTAATTTGCCCAAGTAACTTGGTCTGACTTAGGAGACTGGATGGATGGTAATGTTAGTAACTGAGATAGGAAATTCAGAAAAAATAACAATTCTTAAGGGGTAGTCATGGAAAAGATAGAGTTTGGAGATGCCATGGGACACTGGAGGAAAGATGTTCAGTAGGTCCTTGTACTCACTCATGTAAAGCTGGGGAATGAAATCAAGGCTAGAGATGTAAATTGAGTGTCTCAGCGTGTAGGGTAGAATCATGAGAAGGGAGGAGGTCACCCGGGGAGAGTGTGTCGATTGAGGGAAGTTGATACTGAGCCTTGGGGAGCACCAGTGTGTACAGGACAGCTGGAGAAAGGCGACTCCACACCAAGACGGGCACTGGTGGATGCAGGAGAAGAGCTAAAGACCGTGGAGCCACAGAAGTCAACAGGCAGGCTGCCAGTGCCAGTAACAGCAGCAAATGTAGCAGGAAGGCCCAGGAGATGAGACCAGAAGTATCTCCACGGAAATGTGGAGGCCATTGATCACATTTGCTTTCAAAGAATGGAGCAGTTGGAAGCCAGTCTATAGAGGCTTTAGAAATTAATGGGCCATGCAAAACCCACAGAACTGTACATAACACAAAGAGGGACGCCTAGTGTAAGTGAGTTACTAATAATAGATCAGTGTTGCTTCGTCATTGTAACTGAGTGTACTACACTAAGATAACATGTTAATAAAAGGAGACACTGTGTGTGTATGGGGGGATGTCCATTACCTAGAAAGAAAAAAAGAAATTAATGGACCATGATTGATGGTCACAAGTATGGGCTACTCTTTCTAGAGATGCAAGAACTAAAGACTTGAAGGCTCAGAGCATCAAAGGAAGATTTTCTTTTCAATATGACAGACTTCAGAATACTTATAAGAGAGTGTGGGGAAAATTCAGTGGTTCTCAGGCCTGGCTGCATGTTACAACCACCGAGGTTGGGGAGAGCAGGGGAGATGCTGTTTAGGAAAAACAGGAACTCTCATTCAGCTGGTCTGGTAGTGGTGCTTGGGCATCCGTAAAATTTGTATACCTCCCTAGGTGAACCTAATTTACAGCCAGGGCTGAAAAGCACTGTAATAATTGGTGGGATGTTATTCCAGGAGACGGTGGCAGATGGGATTAATAACACAGTGGAGGAGTTGGCCCTGACCAAGAGAAAGGGTGTCTGAATTTCTGAGACCAGGGGCAAGGATAGGTATATTTGTAAATGAGTTTGCAAAGAAGTAGGAAGTTGAAGTAGCACGTGCCTATTGTCTTCTGCTTTCTCAATTGGAGGGTGAGAGGAGTTGGGGCTCCATAACTTGGGAAAAGAGGTAAAACTTTGGAATACATGCTGGAAGAAATGGGGTGGGGAGCTGACCATTAGTCAGCTGGTGCTGCTGGCCATCAGTAGTTGGAGACACAGCACTAATGCATTTCTAATAAGAAAATCAAACATGGAAGGGCCACTTCCTCTAGCTGTCTAAGGACAGAGAGGGGGAATTGTATTCATGATCCTGGGTGGGAGTTTTGCCAAGGACGGGCTTAGTAAGGATGGGGCGGTAGATTCTGAAGACCCTACTGATGGAATAGTCCAGGTTTTCACTTGTGGATTCCAGGATAAGTAGAGAAGCAAATGAGAGCAGAAGGAGGCTGATTTGGAGAAAATGAAGGATATGGAGTCTGAATGGACCCCTGAGACCCAAGTGAAAGGCTGGTGAGGTTAGGAGTGTGAGAAAACTGGAAGGATGGGAGCTTATGCTTGGTGTGTGATATTGGAATGTGGTGTGTCTGGTATGGATCAGTTCCAACATGCAGTGCTTGACTGTGATTAAGGTTGAATAAAGTAGATTAAAAGTCAGTTGAAGATAGAAAGGAACTATTAAGCTAGGATATTGGATGTATTATTTATTTGGAGATGCCAGTGTTTATGGTAAATAAGGGAATAATCATGGGAGTGGGTCAGAATTAGTGGAACAAGGAGAGGCAGATGCTCAGCCATAAGCTTCAAAGGAGGGGAGAATTTTGCATGAAGGTGGAGGCTAATTGATGGCTTGGGTTGGAAAGGGGAGAGCAGAAGTGGTAAAACTTTCTTCCATCTCAACTCCATAGTATTTGGGCTATGGAACAGTAAGCATCTTTGACCAGAGAAAGCTGCAGGCAAAAAGGAGTCCTGGGAAGAGTCCTTGGCAGGCAAGGAAGCCAAGGGCTGTTCTAAGCAGAGGCTGGCATGTGAGGGGCGTGTTGCTCAAAGTTTAGCATTGAGTAAACGGCACCGCATTAGATAACAGGGACCCTCAAAGTGAGAATTGATTCCCACTTCAAGTCCCCTTCCATTCTTATAATTGCCTCGAGGAGAAAGTCTTAGTTTCTGCTGCCATTCTTTAAAGACCCCTCTAATACTTGCTGATCTTTCTTTTCAGCAAAGAGAGGGTGGACCTCAGGTATGGAGCTGGGTCTTAATATGGTCTCGTTAGCATCTTATTCATTTTAATAGTTACCTTATATTTATGGAAAATGATCCTGGTATGTTTATGCTGTGATAGAAAATCCTTTATTAAAAATGTATTTAAGTTTTTTAAAAGTGAGTTTTTTTTAAACTTTCTATAAATAGTAGCAGAGGTGACAAAAAATAGCAAAGGTGGTATGAGGATGACTGAAGTTTCGAAAGCATTGGCCCAGCGAATGGTCAATGCAGGACAAGATGCAACGGAAAGATTTGGAAGGGCGGGAGGTGGTGGCGGGCAAGAGCACTAGTGAAAGAAAACTATGAAAAGAAAAAGGGCCTGACACAGAAGTACCTGAGATGAATCTTCCATAGCCCTTCAGATCCCTCAGGGTTCCCCCAAAGAGTCTCCAGAACCAGGGAGAGGCCCCTGGGCCTGCTCCAACCCAGATCTCATGCTGCTGCCGGACACGGGGCTCAGAGACCACGCAAAGAGCTGGCAAACCCAGGACAGCCTTCTCCAGTTGGTGAGAGTTTCTTGCGTTCAGTAACAAAAGCTTCTTACTGAAGTCATAGAGAGAACCACAGACCTACCAAGCTGAGTCCAAATGGCACCTTGCTAAGGCTTCTTCCCTCTCAGCACTCATTCCATTAGGAACAAGCTTCTGAGTGTAGCTGAGGGTCCCTGGATTTTTGAGCCATGAGAGCAAGCAAAGGCAATATCGAGAGGTTTTTACTGAAATGGATAAGGACAGGTGGCAAATAATACTTCAAACAGTGATAAAGGAGGAAAAAAATTTTCAAAGTGAGATGTTTTGATTCTGTTGTGGTGACATTGGCTCTCACAGTTTTGCTGTGACCAGGGAGCATTTCATTCTGTCACCAAAATCCCAGGGAGCTTGGTTGTATGCTTTGGAACAGGAAAATTGATGAGCTTTGATATCAGATACCTTCTTAATGACTTCAGAACAGTAGTATTGATTACAGCCGTTCACAACAATATGCTCTCATTTACTTGAAAAACGAAGAGTTGCCCCATTGTCTTAATCCGTCTCTGGAAATAACACATGCATTTCATCTCTCTTGCGTGGCTGAATTTTGCATCCTAGATAAGCTCAGAGCATTTCGCTTGAGCTCCCCTCCCCAGTGAAGTAAATGTAGAGGCAGAGAACGAAGCCACGTGCATCCCAGTGAAAGTAAAAGCCCCACTTCTCTCTCTAGTTTTCACAGGGGGAGGGAACAACTTTGATTTTAGGCTTTCAGAAGTTCTAGTTTAAATATGTCTTCTAATTTGGAAAATATTGATCGGTATTGTCATCCTTAGTCTCCTCTTAGGATAAGCTGCTTTACAAATTTAAAATGATATGCTGGAAAACTTCTTAGTCAAGTACCACAAATTTCTAATTTGTTTTATTGCCTATAAATTCCAGTTTAACACCTACCCGGAGGAAAAAAGTCATCTTCAGTGCTCAGAAGATGTGCGGTTTCCATAGATCTGAGCGAACTGTCTGTGTTGACCAAACTTGTCAACGCCAAAGCAGCACTGACGGTGCCGTCCAGAACAAGTGTCACGGGAGGGAGGGGTTGTCATCAGACATTGAGTCACTGATTCTATTGAACTACACGAAATGCTCCCTCTTTTCATTGACCACTGAAAGTGCAGAAAAGGAAGTGACTAGATGGTGATTTATAATTTAAAGTGGTGAATGCAGCTGTGGTGGAAATGGTAGCGTGAATACGAGATCGTCGGACCACGTTAGTATGAACAACGTCATTTAGCATAAAATTAAGAGCACAAGGTTCAGGATCGAACACTCAGAGTTCTCTGTACTTGCTCGGGCAAGCCACTTAGTGTCACGGAAACTCAGCCTTCTCACCTGTGACACTGGGACAGTAACATAATGCCTACCATCTGGGGTGGTCGTGAGGTTTTTTGTTTGTTTTTGTATGGTGATAAAATATACATAATATAAAACTTATCATTTGAACCACTTTTAGTGTACAACTCAGTGCCATTAAGTACATTTTCATTGCTGTGCAAACATCACTGCCATCCATCTTCCCAAACAGAAACTCTCGTCCCCGTTAAACACTAACCCCTCATTCCCCTGTCCGTCATCCCCGTCCCCTGCCATCCTCCCTGGCAACCATCATCCTACGCTCTTTTCTCTATGAATCTGGCTACCCTAGGTACTGCGTATAAGTACAGTCATACAGTATTTGTCCTTTCATGACTGGCTTAGTTCCCTTAGCATAATGTCCCCAAGGTTCATCCATGTTGTAGCATAGGTCAGAACTTATTCCTTTTTAAGGCCGAATAATATTCCAGTGCATGTACAAACCACATTTTTTTGTCCACTCATCTGTCAATGGACATTTGGGTTGTTTCCACATTTTGGCTATTGTGAATAATGCTGCTATGAGCATAGGCCTACAAAATATCTGTTCAAGCCCCTGCTTTCAATTCTTTCAGGTGTGTACACCTAGACGTGGCATTGCTGGACATACGGTAGTTTCTAGGTTTCATGGTTTGAGGAAGCACCATACTGTCTTGAGTTTTTAATGAGAAATTAGAACTAAGCCTTTGGAATCCTTCTGAACTTTGCACTTCAAGCTTGTTATGGAAATAAAACTGATTTGCCTTCCAAGCTCTAGCGTCTCCTCTCTTGTCCAAACAAACTTTACAGATGTAGTAATCCCCTTTCTTCAAACTGGTGGAGAGATACTTCCAAGTCATGGCTCCTGGTTAGACTATGAAACACTTGTTCCCGTGGACATATTATATTTTCTGATTGAGTTATTAAACCTGGCCCAGTTAACATATAATGTAACCAAATGATAATAATAATATATAACTGTAAACCTGTAGGACCCATCCTGATAATTAACCTTTTCTGGAGCAGGGCTAGATGTGTCCTGGCTACAGTAAGTGAGGGGGTGCTGCAGAGATTGCAGTTTAGAAAAAGTAGGTTACAAGAAAATATCTTGCAACATATTAAAATTTCTAGCTCTAAAGCAGGGAGAACATTCTTCCAGGAAGGTAATCTGGCTAGAGAATTTGTTGTTTATACTGAAGACACCTCTTTGGGTTATTAACACCTCATTTTACATTTTTTGATCTTTTTTTCCTTTCTTCTGAGGGCTTCATCCTGGGTCTTTTTCTCTCCCGACAGTCACATCCACCCAGTGGCTTCATATAATCTCTACTTGCTGCCTACTTCCAATTTCTCACCTCCAGCCCAGCGTCCCTCCTCAGCTCCTTCATTTACTCCTTCATTTACGTGACATCTTTCATTGAGTTCACACTTGTGTGCTGGGCACTGGTCTGGATGCTCGGGATATAGCAGTGAACAAAGGAGACATGGACCTCGCCCTTGGGGACTGACGTGGCAGTGGAAGGTGCACTGTCAGTAGGATGGCTAGGGAGGCGTCCAGAGAGCAAAACAGGTAAGGGGACATCTAACATCCCTCTCAACACCTCCATCTGGGTGACACCAAACCTCTCAAACTCGGTTTGCCCACAGCTGAATTCATGACCTGCCCCTTTTGCCTGCAATCCTACAAAAGGTGTACTGCCACTCTCCAGGTTAAAGCAAACACTCAGACACCATCTGTAAGAACGTCCCCCTCCACCACATCTAATCAGTCACCATTGAGTATCTCCTGAATCTCTCCTTCTGTCTATCTCACCATCATCTCTTGCCTGGACTACCACGAAAATGTACCCCTTTCTTGATAACTACCCTCACACTGCAGCCGGAACAATCTTTGGAAAATGCATATCAGATCACATTGCTCCCCTGCTACCACCTTTTCATGGCTTCCCACAGCTCTGAGGTTAGAAGCCAGATGTATGACTATAATGTGCAGGCCCGCGTGGTCCAGGTCCTGCCTCCTTACCAGATTCAGATTCATCCAGCATCCCTTCCCCTGCCGCCCCTGTCCCCCCACAACTCAGACCACCGTCTGGCCTATCCTTCCTTCCCCTCTCTGGGCCTTTGCACGGGACTCCATTTTCCCAAATGCTTCCCACTGTGTTCACCCAGCGAACCTCATCCTTCAGGTTTCAGCTTCAGGGGACTTCTTTGAAGAGTCTTTCCAACCCTTCCACTCCCAGGTTAGGTTAGAACCCATAGTTTTCCTTTCTCAATGTTTCTTGTAGTTTCTCTCCACAGGCTTTTTTACATTCATTCATCCATTCCAGAGATATTTACCAAATGTCTTCTATGAACCAGGCACAGTTCCAGGTGCTTGGGATACATCGGTGAGCAAAATAGACAAAACCCCTGCAGGGTTTACATTCTAGCAGGGGGAGAACAAATAAATAAACATAATCAGCCCCAAAATGACATTGTGTGTTAGAAGGTGACGTGGGCTCTGGAGAAGAAGTTGGTGATGAGGAGGATGAGGGGTGGCTTGCAATTATGGCTACCTGTGAGTCATTCTGTGATATGCTCAGTATCTTCCTTCCTAAGGGTTCAGCTCCACTGGGACTCACATTCTGTGGCTTTTCTCAGGTACAGAGCAGGTGCTGCTGAGTGAGACGCACAAATGAATGAGTGAGTGAATGAGTGAATGAACAAACAAGCAAATATGGAAACAGAGACGGAATGGCCTGGACCTGGACCGGGCTGTAGCATGGGGTGGAAGAATGGATTTAAGGAATATTTTATGCAGGTACAGGCAGTGGTTTTTGGCAATCAAGGTGAATTGATGTACCGTGATACAGTACAGCAGTGGTCTTACTGATGTGGGGGTTTCTGACTTGGAAGATGGTGCCACGTGGCCACTGTCTGGTGTTCTGGGCAGCATAGACATGTTAGAAGTACTCAGCCTTCTCAGTTTCTCCTTTGCATAGGCAGTGGGATTTCTGATCTGAAAAACATACCATCCGTGTACTCAAAGAAGAATTTTCCTATTCCATCTCTGTGTAAAAGTAAGTTTCTCTCCCATCTCCTAAACCTCCAATGCATTTAGCTTTCTCTGTTTGCACCAGTGAGTCCTTTCTGGTGACAAGAAAATAGAGGAGCACTTTACAGAAACATGAAAACACTGCCAGCTCCAATTACCTCCACCTCACCTCATCCTGCAGTTTTTCAACTTCTTTTACTCTTGATCCAGAAATATGTGACTGCCAGCCAACCTAGAAATCCAACTACACAGGCATGGGCTGCTTGCTTCCTTGCTTTGTCTCTTTCCTCCCTGTTTCAGTTATACTGCTTATGCCATCACTTCTTGAAATTTGTTTCCCTGAATTGCTTGCTTGTATTAAATGTGCTCTGTGACTGTTTTCTGAAATATGCCAAGTTTTACAATCCGAATAGTTCCCAGGTGAAGATTTTCTGCATGCATTCACTGTAATTGCACCCACATAGCTTGAGGCAGAGGGAGGAGAACTGGCCAAGGGAACTGCCCTTCTCCTGTTCTGAGCCAGGTAGAGGCAGAAGGGTCCAGATAGGGGTGAGGCAAGGAAGGTGACTTGATAAGCCTTGGCCTTTGTTATTGAGATTAATCCTGGGGCTTTTCCATTTCAGACAAGATTAAGTGAGGATTTCCTCCTCTGGAGGATGAGTTTCTAATAGGATTGCTTGCAGCCCCCTCTGGTCCATCTGCCATTCTGTCATCCCAGAATTGAAATTCTGACTGTTTACACACAAAGCCAAAGAACTGGCCCATATTAGATATTGGTTCTCAATTTCCTTTGGCTCATTAGTGGCATCGTTCTATGGTGGTTTTACGTTTGTCTGGAAAATCAAATCAAAGACTAAGTAACACTGTAAGAAACACAACAGATTTAAAACGTCTCTAGGGACCAAACTTAAAATCCTAGGATTTACCCTTTGGAATTTGAATGTATTTTCATCTTGCATGTCGAGTGGAGAAAGGTAAGAGGGCACAAGTCTATGGTTTTTAGACTTGTAGCTCCTGTCTGTGGGGCAGAGCCCATGGGGTGGGCTGGAAGGTCATGGAAACTCCAGGTGAGGGGCAGTGCTATCTAGAAGGTCAGTCCTGAGCTAATTGGCCCAGCCCCTGGACAGTCAGGATCCAAGAGCAGCCTTCAGTTTCTGGGCAGGCTGTGTTGAATTATTGAAAGTACTTGGGCTTTGGAGTCAGACAGACTTGAATTTGAATCTTGACCCTGCAGTTACTGCCTTTATGATCTGGCCTGGTACACGTGGCCTCACTGTCTGCTTTTGTAAGATGAGCAAAAGTTGCACAAATTAAATGAGTTCATCTATGCAGGTGCTTCATAAAAATATTTGATATGCATCAGGCCTCTGGTCCATGTTAGTTCTGTTTCTTTCAGGCCTGGGCAGCAGGGCACTGTGACAGAGCCTTCATTCTAGAAGGCAACTGGAGTATTAGCAAAACATCAAGACTATAAATAAGAAACAGAAAGTACTAGTTAGTGATTCCAGCTGCAAAGCTGTGATTCAGAGCAATGGCAGTGAGCCATGGAAGAGCCGGTGACCAGCATGGGTTGTATCTGTATCCACCAAATAGGGACATGGGGAGCAGAAAGCTGGTGGCCAGCATTGGGACATCTTGTCCTGGGTCAACTTATCAGGGGGCACAGTGGTCAGGCCTGAGGCATTTAAGTGGGTCCTGGTGCCATGCCCTGTAGGGTGATACTGTGAGACTGAGCTCAGGGCAGAGGGGGCCACAGCAAGGGGCGTCAGCTGAGCCTGGGAGGGGTGAGGATGGCAAAGCACCGACGGAGGTGCCTCTTATTATCATCATTGTGTTTCCACATCCTGAATCTCCTTCAGGTCTGCACATATGTGGCTCTGTGAATAATTGTGAAGGAAAAAATTAGAAGACTTAATTCCAGTGTTTCAAAATGTTTGACATTCTGCAAAAAACAGCATCTCTACTACTGAGGACAATGACCTTGCTTATAATTGCTGTGGTTTGCTCTGAATTGATCCTAAACCTACTTTATCTGCTTTTTTTTTTTAAATTGAATTTTATTTTGTCAATATACAATGTGGTTGATTATTGTGGCCCATTACTGAAACCTCCCTCCCTGCTTCCTCTCCCCCTCCCTCCCAACAACCTCCTTTCTGTTTGCTCATCCTATCAACTTCAAGGAATTGTAATTGTTGTGTCTCCCCCCCACCAGGTTGATTGTGTATTTATTTATTTATTTTTAGCTCCCACAAATAAGTGAGAAGATGTGATAATTCTCTTTCTGTGCTTGACTCCTTTCACTTAATATAATTCTCTCTAGGTCCATCCATGTTGTTGCAATGGCAGTATTTCATTCTTTTTTATAGCAGAGTAGTATTCCATTGTGTAGATATACCACATTTTCCTTATCCACTCATCTGATGATGGACATCTGGCCTGGTTCCAACTCTTGGCTATTGTAAAGAGTGCTGCAATGAACATTGGGGAACAGGTATATACCTTCGACTTGATGATTTCCATTCCTCTGGGTATATTCCCAGCAGTGGGATAGCTGGGTCGTATGGTAACAGCTTTATCTGCTTTGAAGTGAACTTTCCTCACTCCTCATCCAGGACCCCACCATGACTTGAGCTTGCTCCAAACTGGGCTCATTAGCACGTCTCAGCCCTTTAAAGGCTTATGCAAGCAGGTGTTCTCAAACTGGTAATGGCTTGTCAACAGTAATATCGACCCCTCACACTGGCTTCCAAACAGTTCTTCTCTGAGGTCAACTTCTTCTGGCCTCACCTCCACTGTTGCAAAACAGTTCATGTAACCCAGTAACTCTTTACTGTGTACTGTGTGTGTGTGTGTGTGTGTGTGTGTGTGTGTGTGTGTGTGTATCTCAGTGCAGGGAAATGCATCGAGGAGGTAACTATAATATAATATTATATATAATCATATAATATATGTGACATATATGATATATAATATATATGATATATATGATATTATATATGATATATTATAATGATTTATATATTATTATTACATTTATTACATTATATATAATATATATTCTATATATATTATATTATATTATAGCTACCTCCTCAATGTATTTCCCTGCCCTGGGACACTGCTTAGCTGTGACCTTTACTTTGTCTCATTAACCTACTGAAACAAGTCCTCATTCTTTCCTTGCCTCCGGTCTTGCCCGTTCTAAACCGTTTTCTCACTCCATAGCCTTGGTGATCTTTCTAAAATGTGCACATGACCATGTCAGTCTTCTACCCAAATACTTCAGTGGCTTTTTGTTGCCTTCATGATCGAGGCCAAGCTCCTTCATAGCAAGTGCAGATGCGGATGGATGTGCAGGGGACTTAGGTACCTCAGAGCAAGGTGTTGTCAGCGCTGTCTGCCGCCTTCCCAGAACAGTTCACTAGGCTGGTGACGTCGAGCTGGGTTTTGAAGAATGGACAGAGTTCACCTGGCAGGAGCAGACTGAGAAAGGCATTCTAGGTAGAGTGAGCTTCACGTTTAAAGACAGTACAAGAAAAGAACAGCTTGGCATATTCACAGCATGATAAATAGTCCAGTGTTGTTGGATCTTAAGGTGCAAGGAGGGAGCAGCCTTGTTTGATCTACCAAGGAGCTTGGATTTTATTTTATAAGAGATGAGGAACCACTGAAAGGTGGTCAACTGGGAATGATGAGTTTTGTATTTTAGAAAGAGGAGGTTGGCAAAGAGACGGGAAGAAGGAAGGTAACTTTCACTGAATATCTGCTGTGTGTCAGGAACTCTGCTGGATGCTTTATCCAGGTTATTTCTTGTAATTTTTACCAGAACCCATTTTACAGATGAGGAAATTCAGATTCAGAAAGACTCTGAAATTTCTCTGAGCCCATCTAGCTCAGAGGTGGACGGCTGCGGGGACCAGGCAGCCTCCAGGAGCTGGGGCTGCTACGGCTGCTGGGGCACTGTGGGATGGGTATTCGTGGTCCGTCCTCCCTTCCCGGCTGCAGCCTCCCTTTTCCCGAGGCCACCAGCACTGGTAATGTCTACCTGGTTGATGTACTAGTAGTCTGTCGGAGTTTTCTATTGCCACAAACCTAGCCATGTTATAACACTTTTTATTAGCTCACACGTGGCAAAGCTGAATTTTCTGCCCTGGGTCTCAGGAGCTGAAATCAAGGTATTTGGATGGATTGAGTTCTCATGTGCAGGCTCTGGGGAAAAACTCACTTCCCGCCCCATTCAGAACATTGGCAGAATTCACTTCCTCACGCTTGTAGGACGAGGGTCCCCTCTTGCTTGCCAGCTGTTAGTGTCTGCTCTCAGCAGCTAGAGGCCACCCACATCCCTTGCTATGTAGTCCCCTCCACGTCCAAGCTGTGTTGAATCCTTCTTGGGCTTTGAATCTCCAACTTTCTCTTCTGCCTCCAGCTGGAGAAAACAGTGTGCTTTAATAGCACTCATATGATTAGGTCAGGCCTGCCTGGATTATCTCCTTCTGAAAGTCTGCTGTGACACAGAATAGAATCTAATCACAGGAGTTAAATCCATCATATCTGCAGCCGGAGGGATTATGCAGGGTGTGTCCACCAGGGGCTCCGCTCTTGGGAGACAGCATCCCGCCTACCACACTCACCTTAATCACACATATGTTCAGAATTTGCCATTATTTTAAATAAACATTTTCCTCTTTGGAGTAGCCCGGGTTTTTGTTCCTGTCTGCTGCGTAACACTTTTCCAGAAGTCTCTTTAGGAAAGGAGACCTTAGCAGATGTTGCATTTCATAAATATTTCAGGAAATAATTTATTCCACTTTTGCTTAAGCCAGACAGCTGCAGACCAGCCCCCTCCCCTTTCTGTGCATACAGCCCTTGTGCCTTACTGTTCAGAGTGGGAAACAAAGAAGGTTCCAGTTATCACCACCCCCCCCACCTACCTAGCCCAAAGCTACTGCCATTTAGTCAACGTGAAGCTTTCTTAGAATTCTGTGCCCTTCAGCCATGTGTTCAGATTAATGAAGAATCCAGGTTCTGCTCTTGATTAAAATGCTTTAGCTTATAAACCTTAATTTATGAGTTTTAAACTCTGAATAATAGCTATTTATGCTTATTTTCCATTTACAAACATTCTTCAATTGTATGGATCTTTTTAACAACAACAGAAACAAATGGTGAAGGAGAAAGCATTCGCAGGCTGTTGCTCCGGGAGGGGCTGAGTGGAGAGAGGGCTGGATGTGTGCACTGCTGCTGCCCTGCAGACACTCGGGCGCCAGCCTCACGGAGCAGCGGGGTGACCTTGGGTGTTTGCACGTGCGTGGTTGGTAGCCTCACGATTAGTCAGCATAAGAAATTGCCTCTGTTGGAGGACCTCAAGAGGAAAGCACCTGAAGAGCGAGAAGTGTGTGCAGAAGAACTGAAGTTCACAAGGGGTCGAGCTCGGTATCAGAGAATCATAAAATTCAGAAGCCAAGAGATAGCCTGTCTTCACTGCTTTAGAGCATGTTGAGGCTGCTGGCATCTTCCTCGGGGAATTTCTCTAAGGCGAGTGATAAACTTAAGCCTTTGCCCATATCTCACAAAATTTGGAGGCTTTAGAAGATTTGCAAAGTTTATTAGGCTGTTTATGATAATTTGCAAAAACATTTTGAATACTGTCTACTTTAGTAATTTTTATGATAAATTAAAAAAATAAAAATCTATTTTTTAATTGAAACATGATTGACTATACATATTTATGGGGTAGAGAGTTGACTATCAGTATTTGTGTTCAATAGGTGATGATCGAATCAATATTATTAGCATGTACATCATTACAAATTGTAATTATTCTTTGTGTCCCTTACCCCATTTCTTTCTAACTTCCCTCCCTCTCCCCCTTTCCCACCTCTAGTAACCATAGGTCTGTTCTCTCTTTCTGAAAGTTCAAAGTATTATTGTGGTCTTTATTTATTTAGCTCCCATTTATGAGTGAGGACATGCATATTTCTCTTTCTGTGCCTGGCTCATTTCACTTAACATAATTTTCCCTGAGCTCACCCATGTTGCTGCAGAATTTCATTCTTTCTTACAAATGGACAACGGGCATATAAAAAATGCTCAGCGTCACTAAGCGTCAGGGAAATGTAAATCAAAACCACACTGAGATATCATCTCACCCCAGTTAGACTGGGTATTATCAAAAAGACAGAGAATAACAAATGCTGGTGAGGATGCAGAGAAAGGGAACCCTCCTACACTGTTGATGGGACTGTAAATTAGTACAGCCACTATGGAAAACAGTATAGAGGTTTCTCAAACAACTACAGACAGAACTGACATACAATCCAGCAATCCCACCTCTGGGATATATCCAAAGGAATGGAAATTATCATGTGAAAGGGATACCTGCATTCCCATGTTCATCACAGCTCTATTTACAAGAGCCAAGTTATGGAGCCAAACTAAATGTCCATCTACAAACAACTGGATAAGGAAAATGTGGCATATATACACAGTGGAATACTACTCAGCCATAAAAATGTATGACAGATTTTTAAATATTTGTGTTTTATTTTGTATAGATGATGGCTGGTATAGTCATAGCTTTACTGATAAAAATGAATGGAAATAGGTCTTTGAATTTTTGAAATGTTGTATTAGAGAAGACTTTCAAGGAAATGACTGTGTTCACAAACTAAGGAACAAGCACAATGGTTTTCAGAGGCCTAGAGAAGGGAGTCTAACATTTCTTTAGTGCTTACCTCGTATCGTATTATCTGTACATGATTTTTTAGTCCCAATGGTGCTTGCTTTTCTGATGTTACAAATGAGGATGCAGGTGGAGAAAAGTTAATGGCTGTTCTGGAGCTGTTGTGCTCAGTGCTGCGACAGCATCTACCATGGGGCTCAGTGACCACAGGGCTCGGTGACGCAGTCCCCTTCCATTGAAGCCACCAGCCAGGAAGGCACAACCACAGCAAAGAAGGGGAGAACTCACTTTGTTTTGTTTTGAACTATGAGTCCAGCAAATTTAGTGCTTTAAAAATTGTTTATTTCTCTGTATAATCCTAGGATTCCTACAACAAGTGACGTATTCCCCACTAGCCATGATGACTTAAGCTCTTGAAGAGCAATACCATCTGCTCTCTTCTGGGTTTCCCCAATCAATTTCAGCTGAAACTAGTGGCTGTTTATGTTATCAAGATGTTTTTCATTTGGACTTTAGTGTACCTCCTGGGGATTGAGGTTTTGGATGGAGGCTGTAAAAATCAGGAAATTCAGCCCAGCTTCTGATTGGGACTGATCAGAGTAATAAATATGGAAAGCAGGAGTGGCTCCATTACCAAACCTTTATTAAAATGTTGCTGAATATTGAAAAAAACGTATTTATACAATCCCAGTTCATCTGAAGAATTAACCAACAAAATAAGTGAATGCTTTTAGATAGAAAACTAACCCAGCAGGATTTTTGATGTTACCAGTCTCATTTTACACCAAGACAAGTAAGGACTATATTTTTACTAAATCTTTCAGTCCTTCATTCAGGGAGAGTAGTGGTTCTCAACTGGGGGCAGTTTTTATCCCTAGAGAACATTTGGCAATGTCTGGAGCCATTTTTTTTTTTTTTTTTTTACAATTTGTATAAAGAGAGAGAGGGAGAGTGATACTGGCATCTAGTGGGGAAAGGCCAGGGACACTGCTGAACACCCTACAGTGCACAGGACAGCCCCAGTCACTCCCAGCAAAGAACGATCTGGTCCAAATGTGGATAGTGCCCTTGCTGAGAAACTCTGGGCTAAAGGGAAAGAGTCCTATGGTTGTGTTGAGAAATAAAAACAGTATGTTGAGGAGAAAAAAGATGACTGTCCTCGTGGACCCTGAAGGAAGAGACGGAGTTTTCTAAACAAGGGGAGATAAACAATCTGAGAGTTCAAGGGATAAGTATTATTCTGATTTACGTGTTGACACACCTCCTAAAAGCCAATATGCTGTTCATTTCCTAGGAGGAGGTTCAATTTCTTCTCCCTTAATGTTATATATTCCCCAGAAGCTATTAAGTAGAAAGGGTTCTTTTAAGAGTGTTAGAAATCCACTTACATAGATGGTACAATCTGACTCCTTCTAGCGACAGAACTGCTAAGTCCCTGAGTGTTTATACACATATGGGAAGGTAACTTGGGGCTCAGTTGCAGTGGTCCACTTTTCAACACTGCAGTTGGTTTCTCAGGATTTGAACTTGGTTTGCTGCCAAAATGTGGCTCACTAAGGCAGTGTTTGACATGTAATAACTCATCAGTCCCTCTGATGCCTCGAACAACTCATTAAACAGATCTGTGACACAAAAAGAAGGCTATTTTAGAACACAAAATCCAAGCTACAGAAATGGAACACCTACACTCTCTTATTGTTCTATTAATGAAAGCTGATATATAAGCCCTTGATCATTTCTTTAATTTCTTAGACCGTATTAATAACTTCAGCAAAATTTAAATTGAGTTCAAATCAGATGCTCTTATCTTTTAACAACTCCCATATTAAGCATATAATTAAAATGCTCCAGTTTAAATATTTTCCCCAAGGTATTAACTGCTAAGAGATTCACACAATGATGAAGTAGAGTTGGAGTGTTCATGGATGAGGGCTCAAGCTTTTAAGTACTTCAGATAGGGAAAAGGGATTTATTACAAGTGGTCTAATTGATATATAAGAGGAAAGGTTAAAAAATGCTTTTAATTACTCAGAGGTCTCTTGATATATCAAATTAGCCCTTGGTCTTTTAAGTAACTAACCTCCATCAATATTTGACTATGTTCTCTCCTTTGTGAATGTGACTTGGCAAATATTAAAGAGAATTTCCCAAATCAAAAGGAAGCTTTAAGTCATCTGTGTGCTGGGAGTTCAAAAGTCCTGGGCTGGGTGGTGCTGGCTTTGATCTTCTTTGATTACTTCTGTAGCTTTGAGAGAGTCAGTGTTAGCACCCTGGCCTTTGCTCTCTTTGCTAACCAGCTCTGTCTTTCTTAGAGTAACTCTGTTACTCACAGAGGAACTGAGAGAAGATGTCATAGCAAAGGTGGCATTTACCCAGGCTTTGAAGGGCTGGTAGACTTGCCCAGGGTCGCAGAATGCCACAGCCCTTTCAGATGGAGGAGAAGGCTACCATTCATTAGGGCCTCCTTTCCCTTTTATGCTTGTGTCCCTGGATTATAAGTCTCACTTTACCAGTTCATCTGCATGCATATTCCCCCCATTTCTGAGCAAAAATAAGAAAGGAAAAAATACATCTATTTGCCATGTATTAGAATGGACTCCAGAAGGAGATATGGAAGCTTTCTGGAGTGCCCAAGTTGGGGGGATGGTGAAGAGTAGGGGGAGACAAGTTGTTTCCCCTTCTATGATAATTTAATTGTGATCAGTGTCAAAAGAAGTAAATTTGGGGGAAATGTGCCTAGCCCTGGGACATCCAGATTCTAAGACCATCAATCAAACCACCTCTTGGACCAGAAGAAACTTCTGAAGGTAGAAAAGACTATCACCATCAATCCCTGCTACTTGCAGAAATCATCTGCTTTGGTTATTGAGCTGAGGAGTTAGGGATGTCTTGAGGGTATCCATAGGGTTTTCATGGGTTAGGCTCTCATAAAATGGGGTGCCATTTGGGGTCATGTGGGGAAGATGGGGAGCTTGAAGAAATGACAGCTGATGAAAGAGAGCTGCTTCTGCTGGTGCTGGTGCTCATACTGATGATGATGGCTGTCATTTGTTGAGTACCAGGCACTTTGCTCAGGTCTTTATATGCATTTCCTCATTTAATTCACAGATTAACCTAGTGACAGAGAAAGAATCAATAAAAAGCCAATTAATAAAAGGGCTTAATTAATTAACTTTCTTAAAGGAATGTTACTAGTAAGTTTCAAAGCTGGGATTGGACTAGAGGCAGAGCCTGTGATGTTGGTGACTATACTATATAGTACTCTTATTATTATTATTACAGTTAAAGACCTTGCTGTCAAAGCCCATCCAGGAGAGCTCTGGAGCCTAACCCCTACATCAGAAATCCAGAAAGTTCCTTTGGACCTATAGGAATCATCTTTCCCCTAGCCTCTGTCTGACCTAAGGAAGTGTGTCCTACCACTTGATCAGGACATTGGGTGTAGATGAGGATGTGGCCTCTGGTCTAGGGCTGGAGCAATTCACTGGACTCCTGGAGTGTTGAGAAGACTGGGAGGCCACCTCCTGGCTCAGTGAGAAGTCAACATTTTCTCTAGATGAGGGGGGTGGTAAAATGTGTGCCATGTTTCTCCTTTTATCAGGACTTAGGCTGCCCCGAAAGATGAACAGAGAAAGAACCACAGTTTTCTAGAGTTGTCTCTTCAAAAATATTAAGCCAAGGGAGGACTCGTGGCTGGAAGAAAAAGGAAGGCTGATGGGCTTTGAGTGAGGGTCAGTGTTGTGTTAGTGGGCATAATATCAATGCCAGTGTTACCATTTACTGAGTGCTGATACGTGCCAGACACTATTCTAAACACTTTGTTATAAATATGTAATAACCTTTTAATACGACAGTTCTAATTAGTAGATAACCACTGTTATCCCTGTTTTAAAGATGAAGAAATGAGACAGAAAGAAATTAAACAACTTGTCCAAAGTCAGACAGCTAGTAAAAGATGGATCCAGGATTTGAACTCAGGCAGCCTTAACCACTTAACTATTAAAGGCTCTCAAACTGTATCAAACCCAGAGATTCATGCTTAAGAAAAAACTAAAGTAAAAGCAAATATGATATACAAGAAAATTATTAGGTAAATGGTACCCTCACTTGGGCAGAAACACACACAGACAAACACACACACAAAACCATTAAATTTTGATGATAAGCTCTGATTTTTACCTCTCTGTGTATTGTTTTCAAAAATGTTTTAAAATGACCACACTACACGATAGACATTCCCCACCTTTTAAACAACAAATGCCCTACCTTGGCCATGCCCATTGTGACTACATTCACAGGAGGAGTTGCGAAAAGTGTGAAGCTTTTAGAGAGTCTGCAGGTTCAAGAATTGGGAAAAATAAGTGTATCGGAAAGGAAGCAGTGGTCCCATGGGACAAATTTGCATTCAGTCCTTTATTTGCTCAGACAGCAGATATTTTTCAAGCACAGCCTTGCATATGGTAGGACAGGAAGCCCCGGGGTGGAGTCCTAGTTGCCTGGAGTTTACACTGTACCTGACAAGGTAGCAGGAAATAGGGTGGCAAAGAAACGCTGGGATCAGGCAATGGAAGGATTCGATTGCTAGAAAGGAGAGTTTGGACTTCACTTGGAACACTACTTTGAGTTGCTAGTGGTTTAGGAAGAGTGTCAGGGCACAGGGAGGAGGATGGGCTGAGTGAGGGAGCTGGGGAAGAGAGGAGCTGACGCCGTTGTCTTAGTAACAGGTGCTTTGGGTGCTGTCACAGGAGCGGAGAGGGGGGTTTCGATTTGAAATCCATAAGGAAACTGAAGATACTGAATTGCATTGGCTGACATGAGGGAGAGATTCAAGGATGATTCTGATACTTTATTTCTAGGTTCCTAGAAGTCAATAACAAAGAAGAGAAGGCAGTTAGGAGTCAATGTGCAGCTGAAAGGTTTGCTGCACACCCCACCTAAGTGGGCTTCCCCCTCTCTACCCTTGACTTTTTCCTCTAGCTCTGCCCCTTGTGTTTCTTTCACAACCAATCACAGTGCATGGTGATTTTATTTGTGTACCTGTTTTTGTTCTGTCACCCCCTCTGTAATGTAAATTACATGAGGGCAGGACCATGTCTGCCCTGGGTCCCCTGCCTAGTGTAGGGCCTGGCACACAGCAAGCTATCAGCAATCATTTGTTAAATAAATAAATGAATTGAATAACTAGATATGCAGTGTTTGAGATTTCATCAGACTGTTCCAGCAGGCACGTTAAAATGCAGGACTGATTCCTCAAAGATAGTCTGGCATTCTACATGACAGCCAGAGACTCACTTCAGTTGAAGGCGAATAGCATGAGAACCAAGCAATGAGGCCCCCACAGGAGAGAGTGCAGAGAGAGAAGAGACGGACCAGGCCCTGCAGGGATGCCTACATCGGAGGGCTGGGGGAAGAAAGAAGATCCAGTGAGCAAGAAAGAGCAGCAAGAGACCACTGAGCCAGGGGAAGAGGGAGGGTGTGCTCAGAAGCCTCGAGTGCTATGAACTGTCACTGTCATGCAGGAAAATGAAACTGGGTAAAAGACAACTGTATTGGTAGTCTTGGTAACTAAGAAATCACTTCTACCTTTAAGTAAGGTAATTTTAGTAGACATCAGATTTTAAGGAATGAGTGTCGCAAGAATAGGAAAGAGACGATTAGCTCTTTGAAAGTTTTGGTAGTACAGATGCTCCCCAACTTACAATGGGGTTAGGTCTCGATAAGCCCATCATAAAAAGTTGAAAATATCCTTAAATCCAAGTGCATTTATGGCCTGTAACCTACCGGACCTCATAGCTTATCCTACCCTACCTTGAACATGCTCAGAGCACTTACATTAGCCCACAGTTGGGCAAAATCATCCAACACCTAGCCTACTTTATAGTAAAGTGTTGAATAGCTCATGTAATTTACTGAATACTGTGCCAGAAGCGAATACCAGCATGGCATATCAGTACTCGAAGTGCCGTTTCCACTGAATGTGGTTGCTTCCACACCACCGTAAGTGGAGCCATGGGACCTGGAACCACTGTAAGTTGGGACCGTCTTATAGAAAAGAGAATGTTTTTTGATTTTATAAGATGGAGAGCAGATTTGAGAACAGCTCCTTTTTAAAAAACATAAAGGATAGTTGAGCTCATTTTTAGAAAGGAGGCAATGGACAAGGAGAGACAGGGTCAAATCATGTCCCTCCCAAGTCCTCCCATGCTCCAGCCACTGGCTGTCCTCCCGCTCACCACTGGGCCCTTCCTTCTCTGTTTCCCTCATTCTCTCTGCGGCCACCCTCACCTCTGCCCACGCCCTGCTGCTCTCCTTCCTTCCTCCTCTCCAGCCCCCCTACTCTTTGCTTCCTTGTCCCCTGTCCCCCAGTGAGTGAGGCCTTTCCCAGATCACAACCCTCACCCCTCAGTCTGCTCTATGCTTCTTCATGGTATTTTGCACTGTCACTATGTAATTCCCGGACTTACTCTATCTCTTGTTTATCATCTTTCCCCACTTGCTACAACATAAGCTCCAGGAGAACAGAACGGTGGCAGAGCAGTATCTCAGGAAAGTGTTCAGTAACTACTATTAAATAATAAAATGAACGAGTACAGTCAAGTACGAACTGAATTTTTCTGAATATTAACTTAACAACTAACAGCCATTCTCCAGTGTCTACTTGTCAGTAGGTCAGATTCATAACCACATTTCATACGATAGAGGCATCTGCCTTTCCCTGTTAGAGAGTAGATAAAAGCCTACTAAGTTATGCTAAGCCTGTCATTTCTCTTTCTTCTAAGGAGACTGGTTTTCAAAGGACTGAGACTGTAAATCAGTGACAGAGTTTTTGTTGTTTTTTATATTCTCAAATTTCAAAAAATAAAATTTTTAAAAGAATAAATAGATAAGAAAATCAGGGTAAGAAAACATAAAAGTAGGAGAACAACTTGAAGCTAAAGTTAACATCAGTACATCAAACGAACAGCACACCACAGTGAGATACCGGCTCAGACCTGTTAGGATGGCTATTGTCAGAAAGAAAAAAAATAGCAAGTGCTGGGGAGAGTGTGGAGAAATTGAACCCCTTGTACACCGCTGGTGGGAAAGGTAAATGGTGCAGCCACTATGGAAAGCAGTATCCTCAAATAATTAAAAGAGAATCACCATAGGATGTAGCAATCCCACTTCTGCATATACATCCAGATATCTTGAAGAGATATTTGCACTGTCATGTTCCTTGCAGTGTTGTTCACAGTGGAAACAACTTAAATTTCATGAGCAGATGAATGGGTAGAGAAAATGGAGTATGTACATACAGTGGAATACTATTCAGCCTTAAAAAAAGAAAATCCTGCCATTCGTGACAACATAGATGAACCTTGAGGACATTGTGCTAAGTGAAATAAGCCGGTCACAGAAGTACAAACCGTGCGTGATCTCACTTATATGAGGTATCTGAAATAGTCAAACTCATAGAAGACTGCATAGAATGGTGGCTGCTGGGGGCTGCAGGCAAGGGCGATGGGGAGTGGCTATTCAGTGGGTGTAAAGTTCCACGTGTGCACAGTGAATGGGTCTAGAGAGCAGGCGTCCATCATTGTGCCCACAGTGAGCACTATGTATTGTACACTCAAAATTTAAGAGGGTAGATCTCATGTTCAGTGTTCTGATCACAATAGAAAGAAAACACATGCCACAAGGACCTGCAAGAGGTGGCTAAGTCAAAAGACCACATGTTGAAGGTGCCCTAAGGCGAAGCACCCCTCAGGCAGGGGGAGTCTAGCTCCAAAAGGGAGCTCTGGGCATGAAGGACAGCATCCTCCACCACGTGCCACCACAAAGCACGAGAGTTTCCAGAACCACTTCTTAGAGCCGAGCAAGTAAAATCCATGTGATTTTAGTGACAGCGAATCCCTGAGGGCCAGCAGCTCAGCAGAGAGAAACTGAAAAGGGAGGTGGTGGAGAGTCACAAACCAGAACGCTCCCCTCGGAGTCTGCCCTTGATATTCTCCCCAGTCCAGTTTTCTGACATTTCATCTCTTCCTATGGGGAGAGACAGTGGGGCAGGAGCGTGGGGCTGGTACCGGGCCCCGAAGCGTGAGCCCACACTCCCTTGGAGGGAAGCCGTGGGGCTGACCCAGAGCTCTCTGGGCATCCGAGGCCTCTCTGCAGAGCAGCTGTTGCTCCACATTCTGTGTCTGGCTGGCACCTGGCCACTGCTGACACTGGAATGGCTCTAGACAGGTACAAGGCCACATTGGAGTCTCAGGGCACTCCCAGGGTGAGCCCAGCATCTCCGTCACTACCTGTCACCCTCAGAGAACGTGTTCTCTGCCCTCATAAATGTTATTGACTTGACTCAACCCAGTTTGTAAATAGATATTCTGCTATTGAAAGAAAAGTTAAAAAGTCTAAATTAAACCTATCCGCTTCCTTATTTCAAGCCATCTCTTGGGGTCTGTAACCTCATGCTTTTAGTCTATGCCTTTAAAAACAGGACCTGAATGAAATTTTGGAAATGCCCTTTTGCTTCTTAATTACCTAGCAAAGGATCTCTCTTTCCTCAGTCTCTTGTGGCTTCCACCAGTGACAGCTAACGAGGACCTAACTTTTCTGTCCCTGATACGACTTCTGAGAGAAAGCAAATGAGCGAGAGGTTGATGAGAGGAGAGGAAGGGAAACACCACCCAGATGGGGCCACACAAAGACGAAGTAACACATTGTTCCTCGTCGTTTTAGTGTGGTTTTCCTGGTCTCCTGTTCAAAACCCTTGGAGGCGCCCCGTTGCTGAGCAAATAAGATACAAACGCTTTAACATGTCACTCAAGCCTTCGACCATCTCACTCCCTCCTTCTTTCTCTCTGAATTTCCCATTTTTCCACTGAATCTTATACTCTTTAGCTGAATCATGTACTTGCCAGTCATGTACTTCCCTCACTCTGGGCCTCTCCTTGCTGTCTCTTCTACTTAACAGCGTGTCCCTCCCTGTCTTTACAAGTCCAAATCCCAGCTGACTGTCAAACCGTTTTTGATGTCTTTGAGGGTACCTTCCTGGAAACCCGGGGCCTGAGCTTTCCTTGTTCTTCGTGGGTATTTCTGTTAAGATGCGTGTCACTTTCCTCCTGGTCTCTGCAGTTTGTGTTTCTGTCTTGTCCCTTCCCTGACTGAAGAGCTCACATGTTCCTTGGTGAATTCTCCAAGTGATGGGAATAGAACAAAACGACATCAGCCAGCATGTGTCGGATGCTCACTGTATCCCTCCTGAATTTCTGCAAATTGATGAATTCACACTGAATGTGAACTTCTCAGGATTACACACCAGGTCCCTCACCTCCTTATCATTGAGATTTAGCACAATGCCTGAGACATCACTGGTGAGCAATCAGTGTGTCATGGATGGATGATATAAGGATTTATATAAGCACCAAAGCATGCTGTAAAGGTTTGCTGTGCTTAAGCTGTCTTTTAAGACTCTCCCCTCACTCTTAGTCTTAATGGTTTCTTTTTGTAAGGTATCCGGCACTTGAAAGTTTTCATATCTAACCTTTTCTCTATGAAATCTCAGCTTTTCCTAGTCAAATATTCCATTTTGAAAAAGAAATAGCTTTACTGAAATGGCAAGATATCAGGTTTACTTTATCTCTTTAACGTGAGAAAGAAAATATATACCTGGGTTAAAATATGCAGAAGGTGGGAAATAAAACATTCAGTTGATACTTTAATAATTAAACTAAATTTTGTCACCAAGTGATAAATGCTGCTTAATCAATAAGATATGCATCAATTAGCTAATCATGCAACCAGAACATTATACAACTTGATTGCCTGGAATTGTAAAAAAAAAAAAAAGAAAAAAGAAATCAGTGAAGAGAGTAGTTTAATCATTATAATACTGATAAATATTCAAGACCAGAGAAGCTTGTCTCTTAGAGTTTGGCTGTAATGCCATCATATTATTAATAATGGTTTTGCCATTATTAATTTGCAAATTAACTTCTGCAGTCTTTCCTTCCCCTTAAGAACCTGATTTTGGCCTGGTTATTGTTTGTCTGTCATTGCCATTATTTATTCTTTTTTAAATTTTGGCTCAGTTATTAACATTCCCAATAAATGAAGTCGTAAAAAGAGCACTAAATATGGATCAGAAACCCTTAATTCTCATCTTGACTTCAGTCATGATCAGAATTATCCCTTTGAGGAGGCTTAGTAGGCAGCGCTCATTACTTTGTAGGGGAATGTAAAGAATCCCATAAATCTACCCTTCCTCCTCCCAGTTCCTAAAATTCTATGAGACTTTTCTTCCCCCAGCACAGGCTTTTCTGGCCTGAATTTCCATGTCTCTTCCTCTCTTTGTGATTGTCCTAGTCTGTTTTGTGCTGCTTATAACAGAATATCATAGGCTGGGTAATTTATAAAGAACAGGTTTGTTTTCTCACAGTTCTAGAGGCTGGGAAGTCCAAGATCGAGGGGCCAGCACATTTGCTTGTCCAGTAAGGGCTGCATCCTCCAGTGGGGAGGAAGGCTGTGTCCTCATGTGGCAGAGGGAAGAGCAAATTAGCCAAACGCTGTGTGAAGCCTCTTTTATATGGGCCTTAATCCCATTCACAAGGGAGGAGCCCTCGTGTCCTAATCACCCAAAAGTTCCCACCTCTTAATGCTATCACATTAGCGACACCTGAATTTTAGAGGGGACACATTCAAACAATAGCAGTAATGTAGGACCAGAGCAGCTCAGACTCACACCTAATCTGGTAGGAGTAGCTGAAAAGTGTGAAGGGGTATAGGGAAGAATTGAATATCACCCCTCTCACATAGGAGATTGGTCATTCTGCTATAGCAAGTGGTACGCAATGGTGGGTTTGTGGAGTGTTCTTTCTCATAATATATGAGAGTATACCATCAGGAGACAGAACAGCCCTGGGACATACTGATTGGGATCCACTGTAGCCACATTGCAGGAATGTGGGACAGAGAATAGAAATTGAAGACTGCATGAGAAAAGAATACGAGGATTCTCTCAGGGGAGAGGTGTAGATCTGAATCACTATTTAAGGAACTTGTTCCAACCAGGGGTCCAGGGAAAAAGACTTATGGATGTGTTTTTTTAAAAAATTGAGATATAACTCAAATGCCATAAAATTTACCCTTTTAAAAATTGTACAGTTCAGTGGTTTTTAGTGTATTTGCAAGGTTATGGACCATTACTCTGTCTAATTCTAGAGCATATTTATCACCCTAGAAAGAAACCCTGTACCCATTAGCAGTCACTCCCTATTTCCCATCCCCACCCCCCAGTGCCTAACAATCATGAATCTACTTTCTGTCTCTATGGATTTGTCTGTTCTGGACATTTCATATAAATGAAATCATAAGTTATGTGGCCTTTTGTGCCTGGCTTCTTTCATTTAGCATAATGTTTTCAAGGTTCATGTTGTAGTATGTGTCAGTACTTCAGTCTTTCTTATGGCTGAATAATATTTCATTGTATGGATATACCATATTTTGTTTATCCATTCATCAGTTGATGGACATTTGGGTTGTTTCCACTTTTTGACTATTATGAATAATGCTGCAATGAACATTTATATACAAGTTTTTATGTGTCGTGTACAAGTTTCAGTTCTCTTGGGTATATACCCAGGAGTAGAACTGCTAGCTCATATGGTATCTCTATGATTGACATATTGAGGAACTGCCAAACTGTTTTCAAAAACATCAGCGCCATTTTGCAGTCTCACAGGAGTGTATGAAGGTTTCAATTTCTCCATATCCCTACCAATACTTTTTATTGTCTGTATTTTTTATTATAGCTATCCTAGTGGGTTTAAAGTGGTACTCACTGTGGTTTTGATTTGCATTTCCCTAATGATTAATGGATACCTTTTCATATGTTTAGTGGCCATTTATATATCTTCTTTGGAGAAATGTCTGTTCAGATCCTCTGCTCGTTTTTTAATTGAGTTATTTGTCTTTTTATTATTGAGTTTATTTTAAGAGTTTCTTACATATTCTGGATGCTGGACCCTACACAGATATATGATTTGCAAATATTTTCTCCAACTCTGTGAGTTGTTTTTTTCACTGTATAAATAGTGTACTCTGATGCACAAAAGTTTTTAAAAAATTTTAATGAAGTCTAATTTATCTGTTTTTTCTTTAGTTGTGCTTTGGGGTCGTATCTAAGAAACCATTGCCTAATCCAAGGTTATTAAGATTTATACCTATATTTTCTTCTAAGAGTTTTATACTTTTAGCTCTTACATTTAGGTCTTTAATCTATTTTAAATTGGTATTTGCAGGGGGTGTGAGGTGGTAGTCCAATTCCATGAGATTCTGATAGACTAAATTGATCAGTTCAGGGTGTCCAAGTACTCTGAGGAGTGAACTCAAGGAGCTGTGCCTGAAGGAACAGCAAGAAGGTCGCTTTCCCCAGTGATCTGGTGCTGAGAAAGCCTGGTTGTCCTGATGGTTTAGAGAGAAAAATGTAGAGAGATCAGGTTTGTGTATTAAACTGGACCCAGCTGGATTCTGTAATCAGGCAGAATGTATACCTTGCAAGTTCTCACACTCTGATGAAGAGGACCTTACCTTCTAAATGATAAGTTGATGATATGATGATTCAGATATCTACAAAAGACGACCACTGTCTAGCAGTGAGGCATGCGGCTGCAGTCCTTTAGTTGCTATGAACATAGGAATAATACCTTTATACTTTGTGATGATAATGTGACAGATTCAGGGAGCCCCACTGGCCTGGACAAAGGAAGGGAATTAAGGAGAATGAGTTGGTAACTAACCAGCTCAATAGTTAAGAATAATATAGAGAAATTCCCTTTATGACGTGATTATTTTCTGAAAATGTTGTCTTTTCTTCCTTTCTTGTGTTCCTTAGCTAACATTTATTAACCGCTGTTCTCCATGGTCTCTTACATTTCTGCATGTCTTCTGACAGCCCCACCCCCTAAATGCCAGTATTGCTTCAACCCAGAATATCCTCATAAATTTTGATCCCCTGTGAAGTAATCCTTCCCCCTTTAGAACCACTTGTTTGGGTGTTTATTTTTTCATGACACTCAGGCTTCTTTGTACCTCTGTCATGTGATATGGTACCTTGAATATAGGTGATGCTGAGCATATGTTCGCTGACCTTAGTTAAATCTATGCTTGCTCCTCGTCCTGTTATGTTGCAGTTGAAGAAAAAAGACTTAATTGTGTCCATTGAAAGTTTTGACCATTTTTCATGGAACTTGACAAACAGATTCTAGAATTTATATGAAAGGGTAAAGGGCCAAGGATAGTCAAGACAACTTTTAAGGTAACAGATCAATGTTGGGGGAACTTGTCTTATTCTAGTTGAGTATACCAGTGCTGATCTTACACCATAGTAAATAAATGCAGTATGGCATCGGCATAGTGGTAGACAAATAGATCAGTGAAACAGAACAGAGAGCTCAGAAATAGAGCCTCACGTGGCAGAGAGTGGATATTTGTTTATCAGACTATTTTCCTTTACTCCTGGGTATAATCTAAACTACACTTCCCAGCCTCCTTTCTGATCCCTGTGACTGAGTTCCAGCCAGTGGACTGAAGGCAGACTGAGGCACACCACTCCCAGGCCTGGCCCATAAAATCCTCCCACGGACAATTCATTTCTCTCCTATCTACCAGCTGAATGTGAAGGTCTCTTGAGAACCCCAGAGTTGGACCAAAACCACAAGGTGGAAGTAGCCTGGGTCCCTGAGTTCTGCCTGGAGGAGAGCACCCCAGGACAGCAGACCATCTAGAGCAGCTGTGTTAGATGATTTGTGATCAAAAAGTAAACTTTTGTTAAGTTACTAAAATTTGGAATTGTTTGTTGGACTTCTCCAATACATCATGCCTGCATGGAAACTTGGCATAGCACAGTTGGCTATGCAGATATTGCAGAGAAGTGGGACTCTGTGATATAAGGGCTGGGACAATTGGCTGTCTACATTAAAAAACAAACAAACAAAATAAAAAAACAAATTCGATTCCTGCCCTGTTCCCTATTCCAGTTAGATTAATGATCTAAGTGTGAAAAACAAAACTATAAAACTTTTAGAAGAATACATAGGGGAACATTTTTATGATATCAGGACAGGGAACAAAAGTCTTAAGATACACAAAATACAGATCAGTAAGGAAAAAACTGATAAAAATGAACTACATTAAAATGAAAAGCTTCTGAATAAAGGCACCATAGTGTGAAGAAAGCCGAAGACAGAGAATATTTGAAATATCCATCCAATAAAGGATCAGTATTCTGAATATTCAAAGAACTAGGGCAAAACACCTCAGTGGAAAAATGGGCAAAAGTTATGGGTGGGCATCTTATGGAAGAAAAGAACTGAAGAGCCAATAGCTATATGAAATAAAACCTAACCCCACTACCTGTCAGAGACTTATAAATTAACACCAGTTAGCATCATGTCCAACTGATTGCCAAAATTAAAGTCTGATGATGCTACATTTGTTACCAGTGGTTGGTGAGAATTGCAGTGAGTGATCTGGAAAGCAGTTTTGAATATCTAGAAGGTTGAACAAACTTCCCTCTGTCCCAGCAATTTCACTGACGGTGGAATTGTGAGTTTTATACTTCTTAAGCCTGGCAGTCCATTGTGTTATTATTCTCACCTTTTTCTATGTCTGAAATAGTTCATCATAGTTTTTAAAGACAATCACACTCTCATTTTTCTCTTTAGTCCTTCATCCTACAGGTATTATCAAATTTACCTCAATGCCTGCTTTCTTCTTACTTACAGCAGCCCATCTGATATGTATCTTTGAATCCTTTCCAAGTTCCTATGAAAAACTGATTTGGTATAATGACTAGCTGCAGAATTTAGCATGCACATAAAGGTCTGCCATACACCAGACACTGCCTTGTGCTAACTCTTATATCAGCCTTTCAAAATCCTCCTGCATGAGCACTTTTAATTCTCACAACAGCTCCATGAGGGACATTATCATTATCCCCACTTACAGATGAATAAACTGAGGTGCAGAGAGGTGGTGAGTGGAGGAGGTGGTATTCACGCCCTGGCTGTCTCACTCCCGAGTCCGCACCATTAACCACCTGGCTGATGTTTCTGTTGCTGTGTGGCCAAGTGAAAGGGTGGATAAATTGCCTGGGTCATTCAGGCCAGAGTAGATTCCGGTTGGTTTGGAATGAGGTGGCTGAATTAGACACGTGAACTGCTTCCACTGGCTGAATTCTTTGGACCATTTTTCTGGCTCATACTAGCTGTTTGTTTATTTCCAGTTGTTTTCTTCTCACCAGGCAATGGTTTAATGTTTTCAGCATTGTTGTGAAGTACCTGGAGGATTTATAGAATTCAAGAGCCATTACCAAATTCAGGGTACTTTTCACTTACTGAATAATGCATCTTTAATTACTGGCCAATTTAAGCCAGTTTTCAAAGCATTGAACTGTTTATTGCCAGCTGTACCTTACAATAGGAACAAGAATAGAATTTTGCTTATTTTATTTTATTTTTTGGTAGTTCAAGCCCTCTCTCCAAGGGGAGTACATAGCTTCTTTGACAATTGTACTTTAAACAGATGAATATCTTCCTAGCCTGGAAAGCGGCCAAATCTCTAAATTCACACATTCACTGAATAATAAATTGTATATAAGAGAATGGTGCCAGTTGCAAGAGAATTTAATAAAAGGGAATTTGAACTCTACAAATTGTACAAAATATTTCTCTTCTTAGGAAATTTTAATAAATTGTTAAATAAAAGACTGTGAAAGGTTTTATGCTGGATTCAGCTTCTGCTAAACATTTCAGTGAATAGATTATTCTGCAATGTGTCAGCAGTAGGCTAGACATGAGCTAATTCCATATGAAGTATTTCCAGTGGCCGAGCCTCCTGCCTCTCTACCCACATATGAAATGTCACACAAACCTCCAGAGATTCTCTTAGTTCTACTACTGAACTGATGAGTCCCTTCGATAATTCAGAAGCTAACACTCAGTGTTTTGCAAGTTCATGGTATTGCTTTTCCTGACTGGGTTTGGATCAAACATGTGCATGCTTTTTTATGTGACACACAGGACACAGCACAGATCCTTTAGGTGGAGTTTCAATGCATGTATTCTGTTTGTGCAGGTCAAATGCATTCTCTTAGACCTATTTAGAACTGCTAAAAAACCTTGCACAGCACCTTAAAAGAATCATAAGGCGTAGAAATAGCATACTCTTTTTCCATTCTAAATATGCTTCTAAAGAGAAAACACAAATCTCACCAACTTGAAAACAGATCTTCAGGTCTTCAGAGGGAGAAAAGCAACAAACTCTTACTCTAAATGGTTGAATAAAACCCCTAGATGTTATGAATACTAAAGCCATTTTAATAATGTTATCATTTTTATGCAGACCCTATCTAAATAGAATGTTATGACTATCCTTTTAAAAGGATAAAAACAAAAAATTAATCTTTCGCTAAGATGCTGTATTCTTCTTCCAGCTGTCATTGCTTATTTTTCATGGTAGATGGTCATGTTTCTATGACTGAACAGTTTTATTCCAAACAAGTGGTAATCTCAGTACATTCAGGCTCTCTAAATTAATAGATTAGGCCTCACAGCTGTATTCAGAAGTGTATGTAAAAGATTTATCCTTTAACAGGGAATAGGTGGTGGTGTCATTGTCTTTAACAGATTGCCATGTAAGGTTTAGAAAGATCTAGAAGGAAAGTTTGGACCACAACAATTTTGCATATTTAAGTCTGAGACAAACACCCATCCCAGTATGCCATATCTTCAGAATGTCAGAGCAGTTGATTATAAAGAAGCTGTCCTATAGACATGGAGACGATTTCTAGTTTTAGTAAACTGCAACTATCAATAAGTGTCTTCTGCCTTTGAAATAAACTAGTCTCTAATGCAGGGTCCTCCCAGTTTTGTGTGGCCTTAGCTTTTCAGACAAAAAGCTTTCATGAGTTTCAAGGGATTCTGTCTCTATGCTCCCTGCACCTCTACCTTCATCCTGAGCCTCTTATTCTGGAGATAAAATGAGCTGGGTTTCTGGGAGCTCTCAGTAAACTTCCCGAGCAAGTGATACACGTGTATATTCTTATTCTTACTTCTTCTGGGTCACTCACACTGTATTTCAAAAAAAGAGCTGCTCATCCTCTGTAAGTTATCAAATAAATGTTTATCATATACATATACAATTGCACGTACATAATCAAACTGTGTATGTTTGCACATAAGTGCACATGTGTGTAAAATTTCAGAGGAGTGAAGCTGCTCTTGGCTTTCGTGGATTCCCTTCCAATGCAGGAGATTTGTGTGACAGACATTTATGCAGTGACTAAAAGAAGTTCTTTTCCACATACAGTTTCAGAGAAATGCTTGAGAAGTATTTTTCAAGGTCACTCACTAAGAGTCAGGTCAAGTTCTGAAGTAGATGATGGCCTTAGGATTGGTCGGCAAGTGCAAGTGGTGAGGGGCCCATCCATTTTTCATGAAGGTGTAATTAACACCCTGTCTGCCTCCCACAGGTTCAACCTTTGGGAATGAAGAGCAATCAGCTCTGAAGGTGGTTCTGCCTTCTAAAGACACACCCAAGGGGACCAGCAGGGTGGCCCCTCCAGCATCCTCCAGTGTGACAACACCCCGCAGGAGTTTACTTCCAGCACCAAAGTCCACTTCTGCACCTGCCGGTAAGACTTTATGCCTTGGAGAAGCTCCATAGTGGAGTGCCCTTTCTGCATTAATAAAAAGTCCTTTGAAAGCCCCCGTGATATCTGTTATTTAGATGTGATGACAGCTGAATTTTAAATGGCATTTAAAAATACTACTACTACTAATAATAATATCACTCTTTTCAAGGCACTTTCATACATTCATATGTTTAAATTCTCACAACTGCCTCTCACTCCTCCCCTGAATGGTAACCCTTTGAATCACACAGAAAGTATGAACCAAGCTAATTTAAGCAGATTGGCATTTGGCTCAGGGAAGAGGATGCTCATGAAATCATTGGAAGGGCTGTAGGAGCAAGGTGTAGGCTGCACCTCCAGTAATGAGTCCCTGAACCCCACAGGGAACCACTCTGTGCCCCCTGCTGGCTCCAGGCTTGTACCTCCAAAGCTAGGTGGGACCCAAGGACTGGCTGCTACTGTGGCAGGGTTGGCTCCAGAGCTGTGCTGTGCCTGCTAGATCTGTGCTGCAGAACAGATCCCCGTGTCCTGCCTCTTCACACCCATGAAGCTAGTGGCTAGACGTGAGGGACTCAGCTGATGCAAAGGCAGAACAAGCGAAGCTGCAGAAACTCCCAAGGCACCGCTCTCCTCCCATATCTGACATGAGTGCATGGTTTGCCTGCAGGATGTCTGCGTGTGTGGTCCTTAGCTTTCCAGCTTCTGCACTCTAGAAGGCACACTCCCAGGAAGGTAGAATGGATGTTGAGCTCCAATCTACCATAGATGGCTACCCACATTGGCATTTATTCCTCCATATTTTCATTCTATGCTCATATAATCATACATTAGTGTATATACATATACATACATATGGGTTTTATGGTTTTTTTAAAACGAGATTTCATTATACCCATTTTTCTACATGTTGCTTTCCTTTTTCAAAGCACATCATGAAAGTACCTTCAAGTCAGTGGTATGGCTCATTCTTTTCAGCAGCTGCATGGTGTGTGTATGATCCATGACTCATTCAACCATTCCCCCCGATGGGTGTTCACCGTGTGTAACTTGTATTTGCTGCGACAAACAGTGCTTCAGTAAATCGCTTTGAATGTTGGCATTCTTGCCATGGGATCAATTCCCAGGCATGGGATTGCTTTGGTTGAAGGATTAATAGAAATCCCTAGATTCCTTTTCAAAGAGGCTAAAAGGTTTCACATTTCTATCCATATCCCTGCTGGGAATAGGTGTTATCCCTTTATAAAATTTTGGTCCACTTGGTGGGAGTAACATGTTATCTCAATGTTATTTTAATTTGTATCTCTCTGACCACTAGACTAGCAAGAGCCCCTTCCTCTGTGCTGCAGTAACACCTGGTAATTCCTTTTTGTAAGACTGAGGCTTGCTTAGTTTTGTTCCTCCTCAGGGGAAAGCAAGCTTCTTGGGGCAGTGACCTTGTCTGTTTCATTAAACACAGTATCCCCATTGCTTACCACAGTGACTGACTCACAGTAGGTACTTAGCATCTATTTGTTAATGTTTGAATGAATGAAAGATTGAGTGAGTGAATGAATGAATGAATGAATGCCACATGGCATTTGAATCTTTCAGTTCCAGCTTAACAACACTTTGGCTTTGGTTTAATTAGGAAATAATCAGACAAGGCTATGGTAACTTAAAATATAGTTGTGGAATCAACCCTACAGACCAACGTTTCTCAAACTTTAGTGCATCTAAGACACATGCAGAGCTTGTGAAAACGCAGATTCCTGGGCCCCATCCCTAGAGATTCTGATTCAGCAGGTTTGGTTAGGGGCATGAGAATTTACATTTCTAACAAATTCCCAGATGCTGCTGCTGTTGGTAATGGTGGTTGTCTAGGGGGTCACACTGTTATAGAAGAAGGAGCTAGGAATTTGAACGGAAAGTTCTTAGAAAAATAAATGCAAATGGCTTTTTGCCAAATGAAAAGATAATCAACCTCACTCATAATAAGGAAAACATAAAGTAAAACTGCAATGGACTATAACATTGCATCTATGCGACTAGCAAAACTCCACAAGTTTGACAACATACTCTACTTCTGAGGCTGCAAGGAAACAGGCATCCTCATACATTTCTGGTGGGAATATAAAAGGGTACATGCTGTATGTTGGATGCCTTCCCAGCCTCATTGAGGCTTAATCCCCACTGTTAACTGTTGAGGGTGGGAAATCCTATTATGGTAATTGAAAGATGAGGCCTTGAGGAGGTGATTAGATTATAGGGTCATGCCTAGTGAATGGATTAAAAATGGTGGTCAGGGGCGTGGTTCCGAGGACTTTAAAAGGGGAGTACAGTCTGTCCCTCCCTCTGCTCCACCATTTTTGCAATGTGATATTCTGCTGTCACTTTCATCACCACCAAGGCTCTCACCAGATGTGTTCCCTGGACTTTGGACTTCCCAGCCTCAGATACTGTAAGCAATAAATTTCATTTTGTTATCTATCACCCTGTTCCAAGTATTTTGCTATAAGCAACAGAAATGGACTAATACAGTACAATTCCTATGGAAGGGAATTTGGCAGTCCCACCTCTAGGAATGTTTCCCAAAGGTAGGCTGGCAGAAACACAGTTCATGAGCTGATTCATTACACTCTGCGGCTGTCATAAAGTGTGTAGTAGGCAAACTTTTATCTAAACAACAGAAAAATTTTATATGCACACTTTATTAATAAAAAGCAACAGAAGAATAAGCTATGAGGAAAAGAAGGCATAGGAAAACAAAATAGGGATAGAGGCTAATGGTGGACTTTATTTTTTTATTTTATTTATTTATTTTTATTGGCATTGGTTATATCTTGTACCATTTTTTAAAAAAATTATTTATTATGAATAGTCATGAAATATAAAGCTGATTGTCCCCCCTCCTGCCCATGATGTGAGGGCCAGATTCATACTGGGAGCATACCCATTACCAGAAATTACTTTTGTACCCTTTGTCCCCTCCCAATTATCTCCCAACCTCCCTCCCCCTCCCCCTTTCCCCTCCACTCCAGTTTGTAGCCCTAGGAATGTTCCCTACCTCTGTTGGATCACAGCACTATTGTGGTCTTTCTTTGCTGCCTTCCTTTCTCTCTTAGCTCCCACATCTGAGTGAGCACATCTGGTATTTATCCCTCTGTGCTTTACTTGTTTCACTCAGTGTAAGTTTCTCCAGGTTCATCCATGTTGTTGCAAATGGGAGTATTTCATTCTTTTTTATGACAGAGTAGTATTCCGTAGTATATATATACCACAGTTTCCTTATCCAATCATCTATTGATGGACATTTAGGTTGGTTCCATATCTTGGCTATTGTAAACAGATCTGCAGTAAACATGGGAGTGCAGGTATCTCTTTGACATGATGATTTCCATCGGGATTGCTGGATCATATGGAAGATCTATCTGTAGTTGTTTGAGAAACCTCCAAATTGTTTTCCAAAGTGGTTGTACTAATTTACAGTCCCACCAACAGTGTAGTAGTGTTCCCTTCTCTCCACACCCTCACCATCATTTGTTATTCACCATCTTTTTGATTACAGCCAGTCTAACTGGAGTCAGGTGCTATCTCAATGTGGTTTTAATTTGCATTTCCCTGATGACTATTGATGTTGAGCCTTTTTTCATGTATCTCTTAGCCATTTGTATGTCTTCCTTTGAAAAATGTCTATTCAGCTCCTCTGCCCATTTTTTAATTGGATCATTTATTTTTTTCTGTATAATTGCTTGAGTTCTATGTATATTCTGGATATTAGTCCCTTGTCAGATGCATAGTTAGCAAAAATTTTCTCCCACTCTGTAGATTGTCTTTTTACTCTGTTAATTGTTTCTTTTGCTGTGCAGAAACTCTTTAGTTTGATATAGTCCCATTTGTTTATTTTTTCCTTTGCTGCTTATACTTTTGGGCTCATGTTCATAAAGCTTGTGCCCTGACCTAACTGCTGAAGTGTTTCACCTATATTTTCCCTTAGTAATTTTACAGTTTCAGGTCTTATACCTAGGTCTTTAAACCATTTTGAGTTGATTTCAGTGAATGGTGAGAGATGCATATCTATTTTCATTCTTCTGCATATGGATATCCAGTTTTCCCAGCACCACTTGTTGAAGAGGCAATCTTTTCTCTGATGTAGATTTTTGTTGCCTTTGTCTAATATCAGATGGCTATAAGCCTGAGGAGTGATTTCTGGGTTCTCTATACTACTCCACTGATCTGAATGTCTATTTTTATACCAGTACCATGCTGTTTTGATTACAATAGCTCTGTAGTATAATTTGAAGTCAGGCAGAGTTATACCTCTGGCTTTTTTTTTTGTTTGTTTGTTTTGTTTTTTTGCTAAGGATTGCTTTGGCTATGTGTGGTCTTTTGTTTTTCCATATGAAAGGTAAAATTATTCTTTCCATTTCTGTGAAAAATGTCATTGCTATTTTGATGGGGATTGCATTGAATCTGTAGATCACTTCGGGTAGTATAGACATTTTCACAATGTTAATTCTTCCAAACCAAGAGCATGGAATATCTTTCCGTCTTTTTGTGTCTTCTTTAATTTCCTTCAGAAGTGGTTTGTAATTCTCATTGTAGAGGTCTTTCACCTCTTTGGTTAAATTGATCCCTAGGTATCGTATTTTTTTGGTGACAACTGTAAATGGGCTTACTTTCTTTATTTCTCTTTCTGTTAATTCATTATTTGAGTATATAAATGCTACTGATTCAGGGGCATTTATTTTGTATCCTGCAATGTTACTGAAGTTATTAACCAGCTCTAGGAGTTTTTTGATAGAGTCTTTAGGTTTTTCTATATATAGTATCATGTCATAATGATGGGCTTTAAATACACCTTGCTTCAGAGATTTGGCTTTGAAGTCTCAGAAATATTTTACACAATTATACATTAACATTAAATTTTAAAAGATGATATTTAAAAATCAAAAGTGAAATAACAAAGGGAGTTAATTAGGTAGCTTATCGGTGGCATAACCACACAGAGAACTATTCCAAGTGACTTTAAACCTGGTAATTTGATTGTACATCCCTAATATTATATACCCTAGGTTCAGAACAAATTGCAACAAAATTCCTACACTGTTTTCAGTAATTATATTTTTGATAAAAGTGTTAATATTGTGATTCGGCATCTGCTGTTAGTCTGAATTTGTATATTATTGGATAAATTAGGATATGGGTATTATGGGATAAAGTATGGACACATCTGAAATTTATCTTAAAAAAAATATTTCCAGCTCTGTCCACTGGAAAGTTGTAAACAGTGACGAAACCAATAGTAATGGCACCCCTGGTGTCCAGGTTGTAATTTCTAAATACCTTTTCCATTAAAGGAAGATAGGGATCCTTGAAGAAACAGCTGGTTCCAGGTCCAGGACAGGAAATGGTGATCCCCCAAAATTTTGCCATACCAGAGAGACAAGAAGAATTCAAAGACTTCTGGGGTTATGTGAAAAGGACTCAAGAGTCAACCTGAATAAGTTCTAACTGGTAAAAAATAAGTAAACTTTTAAAAAGAGAGAGAAAGTTTGAATACCAGTAAGATTAGTAAATGAAATGGATTAAAACTTACCAAAATATTTGTATATTCATGAGGGCATATGATATAAAACAAAGCAAACAAACAAGAAACTAGTCATTTTGGAGGATGCTAGGAAACAACCTCATTATTTTGAAATCTGGTAAATAAGGGGAAAAAAAATTTAGCTACTTCTCCCATTCAGTCTGTACCTCAGGATAACCAAATAGTTGATGAGGGGGAAGTTTCTCTTTATAGAAATATTCTAGCTAAGAAAGAAGAAGTGATAAAATATCATCTTTTGTAGTTTCTAATAAGTCAGTGGATGAAGGCAATGATTATCATCTGAGAGAAACAACCAGACTTCATAACCTGTATGTGGATATACACGAATTACCTGTGAAGTTGTCTTCAGGGAAAAAATGAATCTAATGTAGCCTGTAGATTTAACTACTAATTTGCTGGAAATACAAAGGAATGTAGAAGAGCACACTAAGTAACACCACAGGGACAGAATCAGCAAACCCAGACTTTGGGAAACTCCAGAGAACAAAAGAGCTGATTTACTCCACAATAGCAACAACAAAAAAACTGCAAAAAACAAAAGGCAAACCAACATCATTGGGGGAAAAGAGCAGATAGAGTGGGAACCTGTAGATTACAAAGGGCATAGACCGATAAATGAATTGCAAAGTACAGATCTAATTTTGGATCCTAAATCAAATAAACATACCCCCCCAAAATATTTTTAAGATAATTGGGGATATGTGAACATTGGCTATTTGATGATACTAAGGAATTACCGCTTGTATTTTGAGTTTGGTGGTAGTATTTGTGATTATGTTTTTTAAGAGTCATATTTTAGAAATTCACATGTATAAAATGATATGCTCTGTGGAATTTCCTTCAAAATAACCCTGGGTGGTTGTGAGCAGAGCTGGTGCGTTGCAGATGAAGTGACTGCCACACATTGCGGGATGTTGAAGTTGGGTAATGGAATACTCATGCAGTAAGTTAACTCAACTAGTTTCTCGACTTTAGTATGTGTTTGAAGTGTCACATGATAGCATGGGAAAATGTGTAGAGAGTGGCTGTTTTAGTGAAGGTATTTCTGGTGTGGAGAAGAGGGGGAAAGACAGCAGTGTTTAAGACCATAAGAAGTTTATCATGTTTCCAAGTGTTTCTGCCACATAGGGGATTTTTAAAAGCCGTACGATCTTGGGCTTGCTGGTTTCAGATGTGCTTTGTCCTTCTTTCTTCACTGTCAGGAGACTAAGATGCATGAGGCAGAGGCCTTAGGTGTTTTGTTCCCCAGCTCAGGTAAGGAGCTGCCTAAAAACCAAGCAAAAGTAGAATTGAGTTGCCAGGGGAGGACATGGATTGAGAAAACGAGGCAGAAAGTTCATTTTAAATGTGTTCAGAACTTTCTCTTCTAAGTTTTATCTGCCTCTAATATCTAAGGTCTCTTTGCATATCAAAATCATTGTTGTTAAAAGATAAATTTTATTAGAGAATTCTAGCTTTGCATTTATTCCATTGGTTTGAATTTCTAATTTAAATAAAATCTAGTTTCTAGAACAAAATCAGTGTTCACATTGCCTTGTTCTGTCATCAAGCTAATTAAAAAGCAGCTAGTAGGCATGCAGATTATAGTTAAATCCCAAATAATTGGATTTCTTTGGACCGTGAGGTGTGTGGGTTATTTTAATTACTTAGATAACACAAGCCCTAGTTGTAATAAACATTTCTAAACTGTGGTACTTTGCTCCCTCCGTTGGTGACTCTAGGCTAATGATGGCTGAGCTCTTGAATCTCAGTGTCATCTGCCCAACTGTGGTGGATTCAACATGCACCAACAACACAACATACCCTGGGAGTGCTTGAATTGTTTCCTTTAACCTAGATTTGTGATGTGATGTTTGTACGAGTGACTTTTTTCTGGTTCACTCATTCAACAGGCATTGAAGTGCTTGCTTTAAGCCACAGGTGACTTGGACTCAAGGATAATTAGAACAGCCCATACCCTTGAGGGACTCAAAATAAGGTAGACAGATTTGTAACCTAATAATTAGAGTGAGAGTGAGAGGCGTATAATCTTATTATCTAGATTCCAGTTAATTCTAGCAGACCAAGAATTCACAGTAAGATGGGCTAAGAAAAGAATGACCTGAAAAAGTTTAAATTAAGTTTAATAGATGTTACTGATAATTTTCCATTTGTTATTTGTTTAATAACTTTCTAATTTATTTATTATTTATTCACTTTCTAATTTCAGAAAAGATCCAAGGTAATTTGCAGTACAGGGCACAGGATAACACAGATGTGGATAAAAGTCCAAGTAATAAAAAAGAGAAAAACATGACAAAACTAGGATCAGAGCATCTTGGCTTTAAGGGTGAAAGAGGAAACATAATCAGCAAAAAAAGAGTCTGTCATTTCATCAGGAGAGGAAACTCCTTTTCTAGCACAAATTTTTAAGATCTTAATTCTGTGAACTTTAAAAAATTACATTAACTAACATAGTTGACAACTTAAACTGTATTTTTAAAATTATTTTTTTCTTATAAAAAATAGTTGAAAATTTTGGAATGAGGAAATCCTTTCTAAGCATGACATGAAACCTGGAAACATTAAAAAATGACGGATTTAACTACATAAAATTTTTAAACTTTCTACAATGGAAGACATAGAGTTAAGAAGTATGATAAACTGATAGAAAATGCTGCAACAAAGTGTTAAGATGCATGCAGTTTAAAGAACTCCTGAAAATCAATAGGAAGAAGACAACTTAATTTGAAAAATGGGTAAAAGATATGAATGAGTAATTCACACAGTAGAAGTACAAAGTGATCAATGGCTATAAACATGAAAATATGTTCAAATTCATTGATAACTAAAAACATTCAGTTTTTTAATTGACATGCCATCTTTTATTAATTAAAAAGACTTATTGTGTACAGTGTTGGTAAGAATATGGCACACATATCACCCTCTTGGATTTATATTCCCATTAGGAGTGTAAATTGGTGCAGTCTTTTGGAGAGCAATTTGGCAATATCTATGAAAATGTAAGTGTGTGTAATTTGTAATCCAGTATTTATACTTCTAGGACTTTCTCTTACAAAAATCTTTGCTCAAGCAACAATACATATGTACAGGAAATTTTTGTGCAGCACTGACTATAATACTAAAAAGTTGGAAACGATCTAAATAGCTGTCAATATGGAAATGTGTAAATAGGTTATGATACATCCTTTCAATAGACTCTTATGCAGTCATTAAAAAATAAGGTAGATCTACATGTATTATATGGAAAGATGTTCATAATCTGTTATTAGAGGGAAAAAGCTGCAGAACATTGATCCCATTTTTATAAAACCCAAAATAAAATAAATCTTTTTTATGTATGACTTTTTATAAATTTACAGAAAAAGGTAGGACATATTATTTAAATAGTTAAATAGTTATTATCAGTGTGGTGTCCAATTAGAGGAAAAGTTGTGATGAACAGAAAGAACTTTTTAAAATTTTGTTCTTCCTATATATTGTCAGAATTTTTCCAGACGTTTTAATTTTTTCTATAAAATATACAAAAATAACTGAATAAAAAATAGGATAGTAACTTGTTCTGAGAAAAAAAGCATAATGAATACAGAAAAAAATTAAATAATACTTAAAAATATTTCAAAATCTTCTAGTCCATCAGAAGCCAGTAATAGCTTATATTGGCGTATTTCTTTCCAGTCTATTTTCTATATGGGTATGGATTTTTTTTTTCATACCTGAGTTAATGCTTTATATATAGCTCTGTATCCTGCTTTTACACTTAATATTATATCCTGATAATCTTCTAGTGTTATAACACATATGTGAAAGTCATTTTCAATGATCGTATAACTTGTTATTGATTAACCATAATTTATAGAACTGCTTATCTGTTCAGCATTTAGGTTGTTCTCAGTGTTTCACTGTCATGAAACAATGAATTGTATTAAATTTATTTTGCAAAAACATTTTGTTGGGGATTGTCAAGACTACCCTCAGGCTTGATAATTTCCTTGGAAGGGCTCACAGGACACAGAAGTTTATATTTATTAACACATTGCATTACAGTGAAAGGATATAGCGTAAAATCAGCAAAGGGAAAAAGCTCAGAAGTTCAGAGGAGAAGAGACACAAGTTTCCAAAAGTCCCCTCCTAATGGACTAGCACAAGTTGTGCTTCATTCCTCCAGCAGTGATGTGTGACAACATGAACAAAGTCTTGCCATTGAGAGAAGTTCATCTGAGCCTGGTCGTGCAGGGTTTTTGTTACGGATCAGTCACATAGACACACAGCATAAACTATCTCGGCAAACTGATACAGCATGGCTCAAGATCTCAGGCATACAAAATACTCTTATCAGTCAGAACATTCCAGGAGCTCAGCACCCAGGGGCTGGCAAGTGCCAGTCATGGAAAAGGCCCTTCTTAGGAATGTGCAGGGTTTGACAAACCCAGGCCTCCTGAGTTATACTTTTCCCATAAACAAACTGAGGCACAAGTTTCCCATGTGTTCTAGGGAGAGAGTCCCCAAAGTGGAAATATTAAGTCACATTGAATTGTGTCTTTAAAAATAACACAGAAATATTTTGACTGCGGCCATTTCTTATAGCCATAAACCAATTAAATCAGTGATACAATATTAAATAATAGTTGTTTGAAGAGATTTCTTACAGAAGCTAAAGTAATATAATCGAGGAGTGTGCCTCATATGAAATCTAACTTTATAAGCAAGAGTTTAGAGAAGCCATAGAAGAAAATGATAAGCATATGCATTCCACTATCCCTCAAAAGTGAGAGCTGTCTCAGTTTAATTTATGATGGCAAATAAGTCAGTATTAAGTTGCCTTAACTATAGTATCCTATGTTGATAATTGCAGGGATGCATAAGTATTTTAGATACCTGGCATATAAATAACAAATTATTTTACTAAAATTTTTTCTTGTTTCTTTTCTTTTTCTTTTTTTTTAAAGATATTTTTAGTGAGAATGCTCTATGTACCATGTAGTATGTTTTGGGTTTTATATACCCTACATCATTTACTAGAGGAAACTAGGATTTAGAGACATGAACTCTCCCAGAGTCATGTAACTTCTTTATAGCAGATCAGGAATCAACCTAGATCTGTCTGACTTTAAAATCTATAGACCTAACCTCTGTGCTATGCTGCTTAAATATTCTTACTCAGATGAAGGCCAATTAACTACATTTTATTGAAATAATCATGATTAAAAAATACATCATAAAGATTTAGTTCTTTTTAGTAACCTCATATGTAACTATATGTGAGATATATCACAGACCCCTTACAGTAATTCAGTGGTCTGTCCATGCTCGTCCCTCCCAGAGTTTTCAGATGCAGGCTGCGAGCTAATGTACTGTACTACAAGTGTTTGGAGGTGTAAAATATGATACAGTCCTGTAATATTGTTTTCTTGTAAGTTAATAATGATAATCGCCTCATTGACGACATTGTGATAACAATGGAAAGTGTTGTGGGTTTAGTGCTAATGACAAAATGTCCTATCCAGGGCTATGTAAAAGGAAGGTTCACAAGTATTTTAGAAACTTATCCTTGGTCTTTCAATGGGTCTTTTTCCCAAAATTTTCATGAAAAGCTTTTCTGTTGTTTAAATGTCAGATACACATAGGAAAATATTTTCAGTTGAAAATATTGATTTGAAGATAGATTACTTCTTGGTCAATATGCCCTCTGATTCTGTCATGTTGAAATGATCCATTAAAGAAAAAAATTCCTTTATTCAGACTAAGGCATAGAAAGATTTCCTGTGGTTATATAGAAAATGAACAGCTGAGTTTATTGTTTGGGTTCCTCTCTACCTATGGAAAAAATTCCCTGGGAATAGTGAGGCTGCTACTCTATGGGCTACAGAAACTCTACTTGTATCTTAAAAATTAATTTTGCTTCTTTAAAAGCAGGTTGTTATCTCTGAATTAAATTTCACAAATTTAGGTATTTCTGGGTATACTATAATTTAAAAATATAAGTAGCTTGTTGACATCATCAAAATGTGTTTATTGAGCTCTGGTGTGCATGTGTGCCAGACAGAGCTGCTCTAACAAATCCTCCCCGCCCTCCTGAAGTCTGCTCCCCTCTCTGGGTACACCTTAAAGGAAGAAATTGAGCAATAGCTTGCTGAAATAAAATATTCAGCTTTAGGAAAAGACAGGTGCTACTAGGTGATTTGGGTGTCATTCTTATCATGGCATATGATAGGGGTTCTTTTAACATAAATAGCTCTAAATGCACATTATTTTCTGATAATGAAAGAATCAGGGTGCCTCACAATGTGGAAGCTCCTGTTGACTCAGGAGTGTTCAGAAATGTCTCAGGAGTGAGACCACAGGAGACAAGTTCAGAGCACGTAGGTTTCACTGGGCTGTTTTGTGCAGTTGGTGTCATTGCTGTGTGTTGACTGCATTCTCCCTGAGGCTAACTCTGAATTGCTATCACAGTGTCAACTTATGTGTCATTGTGAGGTCAACAGGGGAACCAGCAATCCGTTTGGGAATAGAGGAAGCAGGAGAGTAGAAGTGTTTAAAAAGAATCTTTGTGGGAGAAAAATAAAGGCAATTAATATGCGACCCATTTCCTTGTATGATGCCACAAAGACAGGAAGATATGATAGGTTGATGTATGTGATGTCTGGTAAGAGCAGCTGCCCACTCATTAGAGAGTCACATGTGCGAGTGGACTGGACAGCCTATTTGCTGTTCTTTCTGAGCAGCAGAAAAAAGGTGCAAAGCACTGTGAATCTCAGGCTGTGACACCAAGGTCAACTCTCAGACATCCCAGGGAGTGAGGACAGGTGAGTGTTTGGATGGGCCTTCATTCATTCAACAAATATGTGTTGAGCACGTTCTTTGACTTTAGCACCATGCTGGATACCTGGGGACATCATGGTCCCTGTGGAGCTGATGGGGCAACAGGAGAGAGAAACATACAACTTGTACACACACACTTATTTAGTTATGGTTATGCACAGCTCCACAAAAGGGAAATGAGTGTACAGCAAAGGCATGTGACAGAGAGCCCGAACATCGTGTGCAGGAAACACGCACGCAGCGACCCAAAGGTACAACAGAAGTTTCCAGATGGCAATGGCAGGGTACGGCTCCACTCAGGTGAACAACATGAATTCCCTCTTCATAAAGGTAGAAGTTTTCTAAGCCTCCCTTCCCTTAAAATGTTGGACTAGAGCCGCTAACAATTAGATATCTTGTTAACTTGAATATATACACATTCTCTTCCCCTTCCAAATATTTTATAGAGGAACTTTCAAGCTGTGAAATGGTCTAAAGACAGCATTAAAAAAAATAAATCACACAGAAAATTTAAAGCTACTCCATCAGTCTCTAATTTTACTGGCTAGTCTACTCTGGCTTTAATCATTATACAAAGGTTGCCCCTTAAACAGTTCATTGGGATAGTTCGAATTGTGGCAGGGGTGGACTTGAGTTTAAAACCCTGATAACCTCTTATTTAGTGGCTATCTTAGTCTGTGCAGGCTGCTATAACAAAATACCATAAACTGGGTCGCTTATAAACAACAAACATTTATTTCTCACAGTTCTGGAGGCTGGGAAGTCCAAGATCAAGGTGCCCAAATGTTCGGCATCTGGTGAGGGCCCTTTTTTCATAGACAGTGCCTTCTTGCTGTGTCTTCACCTGATGGAAGGGACAAATGAGCTTTCTGGGGCCTGTTTTATAAGGGCACTAATCCCATACATGAGGGCTCCACCCTCACGACCTAATTACCTCCCAAAAGTCTCACCTCCTAGTACCATCACATTGAGAATCAGGTTACAGCATAGGAATTTGGGGGCACACAGATGTTCAGACCAGAGCAGTGGCTCAGGGCGCTATTTAGCAATTACAATCGAAATACCACAGAATGATCCAAGTGAGGGGAAATATGTTTATCTTTCTCTGCTATACCTTTCAAATAGTTTCATTGAAACTACAGCAAGAATATTTTAGGTAATTTTAGGTAATGTGGGAAGCATTATAGGACACACTCATAGTGCCAGAGGAGAACTCATAAAATGCTGTGATCTACCTTGATATTAAGCCACCTGTTGTGAAACCTTTTATTTCCTGGTGATTCCTCAAAAGTAGGGACTAAAATCTTAACTCTCGTTTTAACATTATGTACACGTATTGTACCCAAAAGGTTACGCACCTGGTATTTTGCCCACTCTGCTTGTCAGCCTTGAGGAGCTATGGGAGCTAGGCTGGCAGTAATTAATGCAGATGGTCTGTTAGAGCTGTGTCTTCCATTGTGATTTCCGACTTTTGTATGTTTCAGAAATCAGCCTACTGTGCTTGTACCCAAATGCATTGTTATGCAAATTGGTACCACAATGTAGCCCAATCTCTAAGCATGATGAACATGGAACTTTTAATTAATTACATGTCAACATTTTAAAACTTTTCACTTTTTTCCAGGCATATATTCTGCTAGCTATATTACATTGATGAAATACCAAGTATTAACTTCTGTCTTTATGAGAGACAGAAAAAAATGCAAATATAGTAAGAAGGAGACAAATGCTAGTTTCCATTTTATAAAATAACTAGAAGTGAAGAACATATTTCTTGAGCATTGCGAAGTCTTCTCAGCTTCTATCTTTAATCCACCAATCAGCAAATGGAGAACCACTCTAGGCCCCACACTTTGCTAATCAATAATCACCCACCATCCTAGCCAATATGAGTGGAACCCCCTCCTGCTTGCCCTCCCTCACTGCCAGCAGTGGCTTTTACTTTCTAAATGCAGGTCTGGTCCTGGTGCTGCCCTGCATAGGACCCTTTAGTGGCTCCCCATTGCCTGCAAGTGCAGGTCCATACTTCCCAGCCAGCACTTAAGGCCCTTTCTGGCTGTGCCGGCCTCCCCTCAGCCTTCTCTCCGGCCACGCCACCTCCTTGCACCTCCAGGTCCCTGAGTAAGCCAGGCCACGTTATGTCTCTGTGCCTTCCTCGCTCCCACTGTTCCCTCTGTTCTGCCCTTCTGGCCTTTTCACTCCCAACCACTTGCCAAACATCTGATGCCCATTCAAGGTGGCGACTTCCTGATGGCATAGCCTTCATTGGCTGAGGCACTTGGCCATCTGGATGACCACCACCACCATCGTGAGCATGATCTCTACAGTTTATTGCCTAGTATTACATGCCAGACTCTGCCCTTCGGGCTCTCACGTCATCCTCTTTCTAAACACCAGAGCAACATTATGCAGCACCTCTTTTCCCATTTTCAAAGGTGAGGAAACTGTGGCTTTCCCAGTGTCATAGTCATTACGCACCTGACCCACGATTTTGTTGGGGTCTTTCTCCAAAGACTCTTTTATTTCCACTATGAGGGTACTTCAAAAAGTCCATGGAAAAATAGAATTACAAGATAATATGAATCTTTCTGTTAACTTTTTGAAGTGCCCTCGTATACCACATTCATTTACCTATTGAAAGGCTGGCCAATTAAAAATAGAACATTGATTATGACTTAAGACTGCTGAATATGACATTGACTTAAGACTCCTGATTATATACTATCATGAGAAGATCAATTAGAATTCCTTTTACAAAGGAAGTCATATTTGTTTTGTAAAGTGTTTGGGGTAGAAGATGAGACCCCAGGTGAGCCTGTATGTGATTATAACTATTCTTATATTGGATAAAGAAATGTAATTTGCCTGGAACCATATGTTATCATGTTTCTCTATGTCTCACCACAGTCACCTGAGTCAGCATTTGACCACCAGAGACAGGCTGTACCATACAGAGTCCTCTGGCCTAGCAGGAGCTCTGACTGTCGAACAGTCTTTGTGGCAGGGTAGCTATGAGGAATAAACAGAGTGTTCTATTGCGTTGCCTCCACCTTTGGGGGCTTTAAAAATAAAGCTACCTTGGGTTTATTTCTGTTTCCACATGATTTTTATTCAAGTGAGTAGAACAACTCTATTAATAAGCCACAGTGAATCATTAGTTTCTGTGATGTAGAATTTTGATGGCAGAGGAAATAGGGAATGAGCTTTGAGATTAGACCCAGATTCTGTTCCTGGTTGTATCACTAATAGCTGTGTGACCTTGATTCAGTTACTTAACTTCTCTGACCCTCGGATTCCTCACTAGAAAAAGGAGATTAACACCAACCTCATTCAGTAATGACTGAATACACTAGCACGGTGCTTATAATCCATAGATTCTGTTTCAGTCCATTTGGGCAACTATGACAAAATATCATAGACTGGGTAACAACAATTAACAACAATTGTTTCTCATGGTGCTGGAGGTTGGAAAGCCAAGATCAAGGCGTTGGCATTGATCTTGTATGTGCTGAGGGCCTGTTCCTGATAGGAGTGCCATTCTTTGTGCCCTCCCATGGCATAAGGGGCAAACAAGCTCCATCAGTCTTCTTTTGTAAGGTCACTAATGTTAAGGGATTAATATCCAGAATGTGAGGAACTCAAACAACTCAACAGTAAAAAAACAAAACAAACAAAACACACACACACAAATAACCAAATTAAAAAATGGGCAAAGGACCTGAACAGACATTTTTCAAGAGGACATACAAATGGCCAACAGTCATGTGAAAAAATACTCAACATCACTAAGAATCAGGGAAATGCAAATTAAAACCACAATGAGATATCTCTTTCCAGTTAGTGTGACTATTATCAACAAGACAGAAAATCACAAATGCTGGCAAGGATGAGAAAAAAGAATCCTACTACATTGCTGCTGGGAATGTAAATTGGTACAGCCACTGTGGAAAACAGTATGGAGTTTCCTCAGAGAACTAATAACAGATATACCCTATGATCCAGCTATCCCAGTACTACGTATATACACAAAGGAAATGAAATCAATATCTCAAAAAAGACATCTGCACTCCCATGCTCATCACAATGCTATTTACAATAGCCAAGAGATGCAATCAACCTATAAATGCTCATCAACGGATGAAGGGGTTAAAAAAATGTGGTATATATACATAGTGAAATACTATTCAGCTATATATAAAAAAAGAAATCCGGTCATTTGCTGCAGCAAGGATGGAACTGGAGACCATCATGTTAAGTGAAGCAAGTCAGGCACAGAAAGACAAAATACTGCATGATCTCTCTCATACGTGGACTCTAAAAAAAAAAAAAAAGTGGTTCTCATAGAAGTAGGGAGTAGAATAATGGTTACCAGAGGCCAGGAGGGGAGGGAAGGGGAGGGGATGGGAGGGAGGAGACGTGGTGGATTAATGGACACAAAACCATGCTATCTACTCTAAGTGAATCATTGTACAGTATATTCATGTATTGAAACAACACACTGTACCCCACAAATATGTACAAATAGATATTTAAAAGAAAATTTTGGCTAATTCTCCACAGAAGAAAAAAAAATCAAATGGCCAATAAACGTAGGAAAATCATACGAAACTTCATCAGTAATCAGGAAAATGTAATTCAAATCACGGTGAGCTGTACACCCATCAGAATGGCAGATGAAAATTACAAACACAATGTTTAGTAAAAATTGCAAGACCACAGAATCCATAGAGTGTGATTTCATTGATATAAAGCTATTGTTTAATGGTGCATGTGGAGTGGCAGAACTATGAAGAAAAGCAATAAGTGATGACTAAGTGCATCTCGGCTGTGGTTTCATGGAATGGGAAAGGAGGGGTGGGTGCCTGGCATGCTTCTGGGCTGCTGGTGATATTCTCCAGATATCTGGACAGCATTCTCCAGATGCTGTCCTGATTCTTAACCTGGGTAGCAATTTCATGGGCATCTGCTTTATAGTTATTTGTTAAATGGTACAGGTAAGTTTCAAGTATTATATTTCACAATAAAAATGTTTTAAAATTGTATTATAGTATTTTATTAAAAAATATATAAACATATATAACATAGTCTGATATAATGCATTTCAATGGTTTCATAGTAGTTATAGCTGGGTCAGAATATGATACAAATGAAGAAAAAGTGTATTTTTTCACTTTTTTCCAATGAATATGTATCCTTTTGTAAAAAAAGGAAATAACTTATTTAAATATTTGTGTATTTATGTATTTTAATACATTTGATATAATCTTAGCCAGATAACTTACTTTAAATGTCAGCTTTGAATTTTATTATGCTTGAATTAATGCAATAGTAAATTATTGGGTGGAATTAGACAAATAATACACCATTTCTTTCATTTTGGCTTACTTAACTAAAACTGCCGCAATGAATAAAACCCAAATATCTATTTGTGTGGTTTCAAAAATACAAAGTATCTTTTCCACCACTACTTACTTATTCACATTTTCTTAGTACCTAATACATCATGGAATGTCCTGATTCCCCAGGGGAACTGGATTTTCTTCCCACAGATGCATCATATTCAGAGCTTTACTTATTTTGTTTGAAACAGCATGTACAGTAATTTCTCATTACTCACTTACAACATGCCTGTTTATTATGTGGGGAGAGAGCAGAACTGGAAAAGAAATGAGGAGAAAATAAGAGGTTTCACAATGTCAAGAATTCACGTAATCTCAAAGTTGATTTTATTTTCCACAGGGGAAGAACATGATTAATTAGTCATAATAACCAACTTGTATACGGTATTTACGAATATTTACTGAATGGGCAGTTCCCATGAAATCTATTGTCTACTGGGACTGTGTACAGGTAAAAAAGCATTCAACCCGCAGTGTAAGAACACGTAGTCCCAGAGCGTTAAAGCAACTTCCAGAGATGTCCAGACTGAGGTCTGAAGGATGAGTTGGAGCAGAGTTCACCAGAAATGAGAAGATAGGAGGCTGCTGCAGAGTTCCATGAGAGAAGTAATGCTGGTCTGAATTATGAAGTTGCAGTGACCATGAACAAAAACATGGACTAAATTTAAGAGATACAAGATGTATTTTTCACAAGATTTGGAATTTTACTGAATGTAAAGAGGTGAGAAAGAGAGAGGAGATGAAGACAAAATCAACATTTCTGGCATTTACTGAGTTAGAGATGATAAAAGTGAGAAGTTTGGTTGGGCTACAATGAGTTCAATTTTGGGCATATTGAATGTGATGTGCACGGGAGACATCCAAAGACAGACATCCATATATTGTTTGGAGAGATATATATGGCACAATATAGAACAAATATTGGGAGTTTATTAAAATAGAACAGAGAAATCAGAGGGGAGAAAATTTTTGAAGCAACATTTCAAGAAAATATCCTAGACCTGTAGGGTAAGAGTTTGCAGACTAAAAGGGCCCACCAAGTGCCCAGTATAATGGATGACAAAAGACCCATACCAAGACACATCAGCATGGAATTTCACAACATGAGGGGGAAATGGAGAGTACCAAGAGCTTCCCAAGAGAGGAAACAGATCACACACAAAAAGTTGAGATTTAGAATAGCATTGGGCTTGTCAGGAGCAACCCTGGAAGCTAAAGGAGAAATGCCTTCACATTTCTGGGGGAAATGACTACCACATTAAAATTATACATTTAAGCCAAACAATCAATCGTATGAAGTAATTTTCAGCGGTGAAAGGAATCAGATAATTTACCTCCCATAAACCTTTTTCCAGAAACTCAAAAAAAAAAAAAAAAAATAGAAAAAGAAAAAAAATGTGCTCTACCAAAGCAAGGAAGCAGACTAAGAAAGAAGAAGACGTGGGGTCCAGAAAATAGGAACTCGACATAGGGAAGAGGCAAAGTGATTTCCCATAATGATGATGAAAAGAGATTTGAAGATAACAGATACTCAACAGTCCCAGAAATGACTGGTCTAGAATAAAATGCAGAATGGAGGGCTCCAGGAAGAATGACTTCAAGAAAACAAAATGAAACTGAGGTATAACTTTATATGTTATAATTGTGAGAAGAAAATTATACTCTGGTGGAGAGTTTTGGCGAGAATTAGCAATATGTGCATAGGAAACTAAGGAAACAAAAACCAAGGTAGCTGTTAAATCCAGGAAAAACAAAAGGTCATACAAGTAAAGAAATGGCTCAGTTGTGAATAATATTTACATAGTTATAAGATGGTGAACAATGAATTTTGGCTTAATCAAAAATTATGGTACTACGGTACTGAGATGGAAAAGATCCTCTAGAGAGCAAAATTATTTTCTGTTGTAGGAAGCTACTAAAATATGTCTAAAATGTAAATATCAAGAAATAGCATTATAGATGTGTTACTTAGAACTATGGTGGAAAAAACAGCCTTAAAACAGCCTTAAAAGTTGAAAGTGGAGGTATATGGAGGGGCATATAGAGGGGTGGGACAAGATACTGCTGTTTTTTGTTTAAAGCCTTACAGAATGATATTTTAGGAAGGTACAGATATACAAGTAGAACTTGGGTTTGTTTAAAAATTAAGTTTAAAAGAGGAATGCAAGAGATGAAGAGAAATAATAGAATTGCTGGATTGTATAGTGGCTGCATTTATAGCTGGTGGCTGTAAATTTGGTGGTCCCATCTGTGTCATTATGTGCTCAGCTGTGATGTTGGAGGAGGCCTGATAGCCGGCCTCAACCCACCCCAACCTCTTATCGAGATCTTGACTCAGCCACAGGAAAGAATTCTAGAGCAGAGTCACAGGAGAAAGTGAGAACAGGTTTAATGTAATGAATAAGAGATACAGATTCCACAGAGAGAGTCTGGCCTACCTCCAGAGACTGAGCAGGGCCTGCACCAAGTTTAATACAAAAGTAAGAAATACACAAAGTTTTGTACATAGTGCCAGCTGGCTCAAGAGAGTAAGCAGCCACCTGCTAAAAGTAAGTCTAACACAAAAGTAAAGCATACACTCCTCAGCTGTCAAAGTGCGGGTTGGCCCCAGGGAAGTGAGCAACAACCCCACATTCTGCCGGGATTCAACTTTTATAGTTCTGCTATCTAATACATATTCATGCTATCTAATGAATACTCAGTTAAGGGGCTGGTTCCCTGTTGTGTAACATAGTCTCATATCTGCTCAGTTGGTCTCCTTTCAGGGCATGTTTATTGGTCAAATTCTATCACATGCACCAGACATCTTCAAGAATACTCTGTGCTCTTTAGCATCTCTAGTGGGAGGTCATTCAAAGGATAAACTCCCTTCCGCTAAGCATGCTCAGCTACTAGGGTTATATAACCCCTCACCATTGAGCATGCCCAGCCACTGGATTTGCATAAGCCAGCCCCTTGTGGTCTTAATTTCTCCATGTTGGTGCTGAAAATAGGTCTAACTAGCAGCAGTAACTCTCCTCTAGGGGAGAGCCCAGAGGAGGGGCCTGAAACCTTGGGGAGTGGCTTGAAACCCAGAGGTGTGTCCTGTGACCCAAACCCATGGAAACTGAGCACCTTCTATCTCAGCTGGACTAGAGGAAAATGACAGCTGGATTAAGCCAGGGTTGGACTCTGCAGACAGTTATGACCATGGTGGTTTCTGTTTGTCTCTGTGGCCATGAGGGTGATAAAAGTGAAGGACAAGGGGTAAACTTTAGAATAATAGGAAACGAGGTGAAGACAGAGGAACCTGTGGTTTGGGGGAAAAAGATTGGTGGCCTAGATCAGAGAAATGACATGATGGAGACTGGTAACATAGCGAGATGGCTGGAGGATAGAAGGTTGTGCCCAGAAAGTGGGGTATGTAAATTTCAGAGGTAAAGTTCAAGGTGATAACAAGGTCCAAGGCGATGTCTATGGATCCTGACTAAAGGTGCGCCTTAGGAGTTGCAGGTTTCAAAGGACTGAAAGTCTGGGATGCTAGATGAGTTATCTGTGGGGTAATTGACATTTACCAGGATGATGGCAGAGCCTGAGGGTAAAGAGGAGACTGAACCTGGACGTAAGTTAGGAACAGGAACCATGCCGTAGGTGACAGCAGGGAACAGCATTAGATTAGGCCAGCCAGAGCCTTGGAACCCGCAAGGAAAGGGGGCTTTACACAGGTGTGAGGGCTTCAAGTTCCAGCAGGATATTAGAGAATTTGAAGGAGAATGCCTGACCCAGACATTAATTGGATGAAGAGGAAAAGGACAAGTGGCAACCATTTGAGACGACTGCTGCGAGAGAGGTTGAGGACACAAGTAGAAAAGGGAGGTTTTTTATCAAAGGAATGAAGAGCTCCACACAGTGAGGAATAAGGGTCAGAGAGAGGGTGGTGGGGCCAGGGATGGAAAAGATGTTGGGATTCGCTGGCCTTCAGCATTGGAAACAAGTGGCTTGAGCCATTCCGTGGTCTCTCTGTGACAGACCGAAATAGAAGGCCTTCATCATCCGCACTCTCCTGCCCTCTCCCCGGCCCCTGCTCTCCTCTGAGCTTTCTCACGTGTGCTGCATCTATCTTCCCTTCATTTGGAGTCAGGCTCACCTGGAGTCTTCATGCTTCCTGGTGCTGGAGGGCAGCAGGCGACATAACTCGTTACTCCTCAGGACTCACGGAGGCCACTGCGGTGCAGTGAAATGCAGGCTAGAGGGAGACAGGAAGCCACAGGTTCAGAGTCTGCTCAGCCACGCACAGGTGAACGTGGACATGTTACAACCGCCATACCTTAGTCTTTCCATTTGCAAAGTAATAACACCAATAATACCCACAGAGCTTGGAGGGGGTAAAGTGAAATAATATGCACAGAAGCAACTGCAGCCTGGTACCCGGCATTTATAAATGTTTATGCTAAATATGCTCCACAAAAATGTGAACTCTATGACAGCTCACACGTCTGTCTTTCCTGGGACAGCACCTGATGAGCACTTGGTGCTTAATAATGAATGAATCTGTGAATTTATTGGGGGAGGGAGCTAACAAATCTTTTACACATTCAGTGTGTATGTTAAAAAACCACTTCTAGCTGGCTGGTTAGCTCGCTTAATTACAATGTGGTGATGGTAACAAGGTCAAGTGTTCGGATCCCCGTACTGGCCTGCCGCCAACCCCCCCCAAACCCCCCCAAAAATATATCTTCACTCTGCTATCCTTACCTTTTTATAACAATCTTCAGAATGGATTATTCCTAAGTCTTACTCCAGGGAGTAATGAGGCCTGTCTTGGACAGAGACTTCCCTTTCTCTCCTTATACTCCCAGCTACAGTGTCTACGTTTGTGCATGCAATAAGTGGTTGTTAGGAATGAATCATAAGTAGGTTAAAATCCGAATTCCTTTCAAGTATATCCCATATTCAGATTGTTCCCCTCATGAACTTAGTTCTCCTCTAATATCAAACATTCCTTTTGATGATTTTTTAAAAATTACCATTGGCAGCTAAAAACTGTTTCTTTTTCCTCTTGTCCTTGTACCTAACTCCTCTGAGTGCATTTTCTCTCTAATTTATAACCCATCCAGGTTTCTCTTTTATTTGATATATTCTTATCTAGATAATGTTTCTTTTCTTCATTCTGGTCAATCCCTATAAATCTTACCTTGAAATATTCTCCCATTCAATTTGTCTTGTGAGTGGCACCAGAATCCCTATTTCCTGATTACATCACTCAGTTTTTCCATTCGCCTCCTTCCAGTTACAATGGTACGATAATCATTGCTTGCACTGTTGCCACATTTGTATTTCATTCTTGCTTCTCTCCATCTTGGCTCTACAGTTCAGTTCATTGTCTGGGCGCAGGGCTATTGGCCAGGGGCAGGGTTGGCCGTGCTCCATCCACTTTCTCGGCGTGTGAAGCAAGAGCATTAGATGGATGAAGGATAAAGTCTGGTGCTTTGTATATTTCTTTATCCTTTCTAGTTTCTTATCTTTTCTTACTTATACTGAGATTTTACTTGCAGGAATTTGCAGCCTATTGTATGAGCCTGTCAACATTTTCTTTGATTTATTTTGATGTGCTTATTTCTTTTCATTAAAAAAGTGTATAACCTTCTACCCATTATCTTAAATCTATTTTTCTTCATTATATGTGCCCCATAAGGATTCCAAATTATCTACTGTCATTTGAGGTGACAGCCTCATTCTCAGAGGGAGCCATCATTCTTGATTGGGAGGCTTTAGGGCCGAGCTGCATTCTCACGATTCCTGTGTAAGTGGGCTTTGCTTTGAGCATTCGTAATAAACATCTAACCACATGGACTGAGAGAAGGAAGGGCTGGTTCCCCAAAAGTCAGCAGGGGTTGTTAAAGAAGCTGCTGGGGCCAAACACGAGACATGCACTAGAGGCATAGAGTCTGCATTGGGGGAAAAAACAGGGCCAGCTGAATGGGGTCTAAGGCAAGACTGCTATTTAAGAAGAGTCAAGGAAGTTAGGAAAACTTCACAAATGTCAGGGATTCAGAAAGCTAATAGAGACCAAGGAATTAGTGTCTTTTTTAGGAGTAAAAAGAGTTTCCTCATTTATTCATTCAGTCAGATGGGGAAGGTGTGGAAGGCTGAATAACGGCCTTTAAATATGTCCATGTACTAATCTACAGATCATATGGATATTACTTTTATGTGGCAAAGGGGACTTTGCAGATGTGATTAAGTTAAGGATTTCAAGGTGAGGAGATTATGCTGGATTTACTGGGTGATCCCAATGTAATCATAAGCATCCTTATTAAGAGGGAGGTGGGAGGAGTTGGGAGAGGAGGAGATGACATTGACAGGGACTGGACTGATGCACTTGGAAGATGGAGGAAGGAGCCACAAGCCAAGGAATGCAGGAGTCAGTCGAAGCTGACAAGGGCGAGGAAACAGTCCTCCCCTGGATTCTCCAGAAGGAAGCAGCCCTGCCGACACGCTGACTTCCGCAACTTCCGCAGTCAGTGAGACTGACTTCAGATTTCTGCCCCCACAACTGTAAGAGAATGAATCTGTGTTTGTTTTAAACTACTAAAAGTGTGGTAATTTTCAACCACAGCAACAGGAAACTGACACAGAAGGCTTCAGGGAAGAGAGAGGAGCTGAATTTGAGGTTCATCAGGAGCAGGCCAGGCAGACACGGGAGAAGCAGAGTCTTCCAGCCTGAGGAAACAGCGCAGGGCTGGAAGGAAGGTGCGCGGATCAGCTGGGGCAGTGGTGGAGAAAATGAGGTCCTGGGGGCTGCTGATCCCACGCAAGGAGTGGGTACTTCCTACTGACGACCACGGGAAGCCTTGTGATCCGGTTAAAGACGGAGGAAGGTCGTTCTGGCAGTGCAAAGGAGGGCGAGTCAGGTAAAGATGCAGCGGCAAGGCACGACGGAGAAACCACTGAGGAGGTGTTTGTAGTTGTCGCAGCAGGAAAGGAAGGAGGACTGTGCTAACGTAGAGAGAAGGAACACAGGGCCGGATCCAGGCGCTGTGAGGGGCGGGGCGGGGAGACTGACGGGCGGCTGGACGTGCGGGAGACGGGGAGGAGCCGCGGGGGGGCGGGACAGGGAGACCGACGGCAGGACGTGCGGGAGACGGGGAGGAGCCGTGGGAGGCGGGGCGGGGAGACTGACGGACGGCTGGACGTGCGGGGGGCGGGGAGGAGCCGCGGGGGGCGGGGCGGGGAGACTGACCGACGGCTGGACGTGCGGGGGGCGGGGAGGAGCCGCGAGGGGCGGGGCGGGGAGACTGACGGATGGCTGGGCGTGCGGGAGACGGGGAGGAGCCGCGGGAGGCGGAGCGGAGAGACTGACCGACGGCACGACGTGCGGGGGGCGGGGCGGGGAGACTGACAGACGGCAGGACGTGCGGGAGACGGGGAGGAGCCGCGGGGGGTGGGGAGGGGAGGAGCCGCGAGGGGCGGGGCGGGGAGACTGACCGACGGCAGGACGTGCGCCGATTGGTTTCTGGTTTCAGTGGAGGCGGAACGACAGACTAAAGAAAATGCAGGAGTGGGTTTGAGAGGAAGCTAATTAGTTCCATTCAGGGCATGGTAATTTTGTTATCTAGTAGGTAAGCGACAACGTCTAGTGAACCACTGGAAGCAGGTCCCCAGGAGAGGTGTCCGGGCCTATGGGATTGGGGTTAACAGCTTTTGTAGTCTTTGGTGTATATAAGTCGGTGGTGTGCGCGTGTTGAGCGGACGAGCTCACCCAGAAGACTGGACGGGGGAAGGCAGAGGAAGCGTCTTGGGCCCCTTTGTGTAGGGAAAGGAGGTGGCGCCGCAGGAGGCTGAGAGGAGGGCCCGAGGGCAATAGGAAAACCAGGAGACCCCGGACCGCACTGGCATTGCTAGACACTCAGAGATCTCCTAGAGTTAAATGAAAGCTTATGGTGACTTCAAAACCTTAGGCTGAATCTAGTTTACAAGAAAACTACAAGAACGGAAAGTCTTGACTAATCGCTGTAATTCTCTGTGCCCTGTGCCGTCCGTCAGGAATTCCCAGGACCACCCAGTTTCCCGTGGCCTTGTGTTTGGACAGCTGGGTTTATCAGTGGAGGGAGGGTGAAACTTTCCATCCAAGTTATTCCTGAAGGATTGCTTGGAGTAAACAGGTCTCCCCTCCCCTTATCCTTTCATGGATCAGACAAATTTTCATTTAGGCTTTGGTTTCTCTCCTTTTATTTTTGTTTATTCTTTACTATACAAATAATGTGTGATCATCCTTTAAAAAATGCATATTCCAGTAAAAAGTAAAAGCCCGTCAATCCTACTGCTCAGAAGTGACCACTGTTAAAAGTTTAATGCCTGTTTTTCAGCTCTTTTTACATATTTAAGACCATACTATAGATGATATTTTGTGTTATAAAGATGGCATAATACCATGCATACTGTTCAACAACTAGATTTTTTATTTATCACGGACGTCTTTCCATGTCAGTGCTATATAAAGCTACCTCATTCTTTTTAATGGCCGCATAGGACAAAATGGTTTGGATATACCAGAATTTACTTAACCATTTCCCAATGTGCATTTTGGCTCTTTACGCATCTTTATTATTGTGAATAATGTAGTAAGTCTCTTTGAAGAAAAGTCTTTGCACACTTGCAGAAGTGTTTCAAAGAGAGATTTGTAGAAGTGGAATTGTAGTAGGGTTAAAGCTACCAACACTTAAATTTTTGATAGAGGCTGCAGATTTTTGAAAGCTGAACGGAAAACACCAAAAGGCTAAATAAATATTACTGTTTAGTTTTCCTCTAAAATATGAAACGTCATATTTAATGTAGATTTTTGAACTTCAGCGTTTCCCTTTCAGCTCCCAGCAGTCCCAGTGTCTTTTTATATTTATTGGTATCTAAAATCAAAGCAGAAGGAAGGAATAAAAGGGTGAGATTAGCCATATATTGGGTACACTGAGGGGTGCCTCTGACTTCAGTGGAGTGGAGTGGGGGGCCGGGTTTCTAAGACCTCGAAGTTCCAGCATCCCATTTGCCCTAAAATGCCTGGGGAGACCTCCTTTGAAAGGGACTTGGTGTGGGGGGAGGCAGCTGGAGGGCACATGCTGAATGACCACGCTGTCCAGGGAAGGGCATGGCCATCTGGTTGAAGTTTGTGTTCCAGTGGAGAAAGCAGATAACAAACAGGAGTATACATAGATTTTTATGTAGTGAGGAGCCTATAGTCTGAAGGAGTTTTCCATTTAACAACTGCTTTTTTCCTTTATGAAGTATGAATCAAAGGTCATATCCTAAAAAGGGGGAAAGTAGAATAGTTGTAATGGAGCAGAGAAGATAAGGTTTGAATGAATTCTGTAAAGAAGAATGAAGCAAGTGAAAGGGGAGTGGCAGATGGCAGGAGGGCAGTGTTAGCTATATTGAAGGGACAGCATTTGTCCTGAACCAGTGCATGAGTGAGCCACGTGCATAAGTCAGCTTACGGTCTGGGGGAAGACTCCTCCGTGCAGAACTCCAGCACCCGTGCCCAACATGGAGGGAAGTGTGACATGCACAAGGACCAGCAAGGCTGGCAGTGTGGCGGAGGGCGGGGAAAGGAGTAGATTGAGGTTAGTGTGTCTGTGAGGTCATCTGGGTCCGCACCATCCAATAGGGTGGCTATTGGCCACCAGTGGTTATGGAGCACTGGGAATGTAACCGGTGCCAGATATGGAAATGATATTGGATATATTGGGGTCAATAAAATATATTATTACTTATTAATTATTACTGTTTAAATGTTATTACTGGGATATTTAAATTTACAGAGTGACTCACATTCTATCTCTATGGGACAGCACTGGTCTGTAGGGCCTTGTAGGCATGGGAGGGAGCTTGAGTGTCTGCGAAGATAACGGTGGGGTTTGAGGTTGGAAGTGACTTGCTCTTAGATTTAAGTAATTGATCTGTTGCTGTGGGAGAATGAGCTGTAGAGGGTAAGAGTGGGAGCAAAGGCCAGGTGGGAGGCTGTAGAAGGAGGTGGAAGAGATGATGGTATGTGGAACCTGCAGAAGCAGTGGAGGGAGGGAAGTCGTCAGACACAGGAGCTTTCTGGGAGGAGAGCTGACAAGCTTTGCTGATGAACCAAATATGAGGGCATCAAAGAAATAAATCAAGGTGCCTCCCAGTGTTTCTGGCCTGAGCACAGTGAGTGAATGATGGTGTCACTGAGCTGTGAAAGACAGAGGGTATGCTAACTAAATGCCACAAAGCATATGAAGAGCAGAGGGGAAAGGAGTATGGGAGGAGAAAGACAAAAGAGAATGCAGGCCTTGGAAGAGTTCAATTAACAAGACTAAAACAGTGTGCTTAAAGACAAGTACAACAGAGGAGCTGATGGCAGGTGCGTGGTAGAACAGCAGAAGGCCAGTGGGCAAGGGTGGAGAGTGGGTGAGGCAGGTCCAATGGAGCTGGGGAAGTGTGGTCACCCAATCAGGCCAAAGAAGAGAGGGGAGATTTCACCCAAATACCTGCCTCCCTCTCCACATGCCTGACCCTTGCCCCCAATGTTATGGACACACACATGCATACTTTTGCATGCAAACATATGTATAAATCTATAATAGCACTTTTAAAGCTTGTAAAGGGGGAAATTGATATATTGGAACATTAAAATTTTAAAAGACCATGCAATGAAAGATACTGTAAATTTTAAAAAGTGAGAGGTTGGCAAATATAATGTATATAGGAGGTAAAGATTTGTTATCCAGAATAAATAAAGAGTTCCTACATATCAATAAGAAAAATGGGCAAAGGGTTTCATTAAACAATTTACAAAGAAAGACATATGGCCAGTATGAAAAGACTCTTGGTGTCTGTCAAAAATTAAATGATTGAGACTTTAATGTCTCTAGATTGTGGGCATGTAGGGAGCTGTTTCTCATACGTTGTTGTTTTGGAGTATGAATTAGTCAATCCTTTTGGTGAACAATTGGATTGTGTCTAGCAGTATTGCAAAAGAGTAGACTCATTACCCAGCAAAAGTACTTCTATGCATTTGTCTTCTAAAGATACTGGTATATGTGCACAAAGAAACAAATAGAAGAATGTTTATTGAAGCACATTCAGTGATTTTAATAGCTAAAACTTGCAAACAATCTAAACATTCATTCATAGGAGGATGGTAAAATGAATTATGACCCATCTTTGCCCATTAGTATGATGTGGCAGTTTTAAAAAGATCTATAAATACACTGATATGAAAAAAGATCTCAAAAAAGCATGGGTAGGTAAAAAGAAATTGTAGTGTTTGATTCATTTACTTAACTAATAGCTGGATTTTAATATGTGTATATATTTATGAATACCTGAAAAAAGATCTGGGAGAATAAAATTGCTAGCACTGGTTACCTCTGGAAAGAGGAGTGAAGTCACAGGGTTTCGGGGGTTGGGAGGACCTTCATGTTCTGAATTGAAGGAACAACCGCCAAGCTTTGTTTGTGAAATGACATAGCCGGGTGCTGAAGCTGCGGTGGGTCTGGGTATGTCTAGGTCTGTGTTATTTCTCTAATCTTCCATCTGCTGTTCTTTGACTCTCTGGCAAAGGTGAAGCGAAGGTGAGTGTTGTGCCTAGCAGGCGAGGGATGGGCCGCGCTGTGCCCCGCATGCCCTCGGACATACTTTGAGGAGCATCCGCATGCTATTCTTAGCTACTGCCCACCCACGTTCAGGTTATCCCTTCTGTTGGGCCAGCTCTGGCAGCAAGTTTCACCAAGTCTCAGCTGCTGCCAAGAGAGCTAAAAGGCTCTCTAGGTCACCTCTGTGGGCCAGCTGCGTGGAAATTAATTAGACTCAGACCGTGTCCCATGTGGCTTGGCTCTGGATGATGCTAAAGTCATTAGCAGTTATATTCTGCTACAGCTTCCTTCCCTGTCTTCTGAAAATTGGTTTCAGCAGAGAGAAGCAGGCAGACTGAGTTGGTGGCTAAAATTTTAATTCCCAGATGGTTTGTCAGGGTCATTGGGGTGCCACCGATATCCAGCAAAGGGGGCGTCTTCCATCAAATCAGAGACACCTGACCACTTAGAACTGAATTCCTTTGCTAGACCAGCCTGTCCTTCCTCAAGCACAGGGCGTGGTGACCATAGCAACAAATCATCCAAATGTTGTTTGTTGTTCTGTTTATCTTTGTTACGCTGCCCTTTCCACAAACAATTAATGTGACTGTTCTGATTTTAACTAGCTTTCTTTCTTTCTATTTTTCTTTTCAAACTATACATAGGAACAAAGAAAGAAGCACAAAAAGATCAAGATGCTAATAAACCTGCTGTTTCATCTCCTAAGAGAACAGCAGCTTCATCAACCAAGCTTCATTCACCAGGTATTTAAGACATATGATGTATTGTTTGGGGAGAAGACTTAAACTTGGAATTTATCTTATTCAAATGTCATTAATGGAGCAATAAGAGCCCATGTTGTGTGTATGATTGTTTCAGAGCTTGACATACATATGCTGATGTTTTCTGACTCTAGATGAAATGAACCAGCTGTTGGCATCATTTTATCTTAAAAAACACAAGATGTGATGCTACGTTTAGGTGGGAGAATCTTCTTTGTGTAGGAGTATCTACTCTCCTGACAGCATATAGAAGTAATTTACAATTGAAAAACAGACTTTGAAGATCTAACCTCAAGAAATAGTACTTTCTGAAACAAAGAAAAATAAAGACAGTGATATCAAATTTTTTGTCAGTTTGTCAATGAGGAAACCATTTATTTACAGTCAGATATGATTAAGCTATGTGATGTCTCTTGAAAGTTGGAAATTCTTTATTATCAGTATTCATATTGTAAAACATTAACCCCTTAGTAGAATAGTATACCATATAAGCTCAAAACATTTTCTTTAAATACAAAAATAGTGGCTATGATAGCAGCTGTTGTTTGATCTCTTACTTAGGTACTATCCTAAGCTCTTTAAGTATATTAATTTATTAATGCCCACAACAACTGTGTGAGACAGGTGCTATTATTGCCCTTCCCCTTACATGTGGAGAAACTGAGGTATAGAGATTTTCATTAATTTGCCTAAAGTCCCAAGTAATAAATAGAGCATCGGTTTGAACCCAGGCAATCTGAATCCCACACTTGCATTCTAGTCGCCATTAATCTGAAAACTTGGAGACTAGAGAGCCTATTAAAATTTCTGATTAACACTTCCGGTCAAGATGGTGGAATAGATGGTCCCCAGCATCACTCTCTCCCACAAATCAACTAATTTACAACTATTAAAAAAGCAATGACAGCCAAGCTGGGCTGCTAGAGCTCAGGAGAAGAGGAGAGACCTGTGGAGTCCATGAAGGCAGGAAAAGTTGTGATGAGACAAAGAAAAAACAGCTCTGGCTATTTCAAGCCCCAGCCATTTCCAGGCTGGAGCTGCTGCGGCAGAGCAGGAGCTGGCAAAAGCCACAGCTGTGCACTTTGGATGAAGGTGCTTGAAGGCAGCAGGGGAGAAGAGGGCCTTGGTGGCTCCCAGGCCAGCAATATCGCTAATAGGGTGCCCGTGGACCCACATAGGACTGAGGAACCACAACAAATGAAATAAAGGAGCCACTCAGAGGCTGGTGAGCCATCGCAAGGGATCAGAGCACAGCCCGTCCCGTGGGAAGTGTTTGGAGCACGGGCAGTGGGGGAGACGGGCCAACCCGGGGAACACTGGGGCACAGCTGATCTGCCTCCCAATCAGTGCAGGACCACTCAGAGGAGACTGGTCAGGAATATAGAATTGTATGGGGTGCAGTTTGATGAAAAGACTCAGGCTCAGACCAGAGTTTCTACACAACCCGGGTGCAGCAGATTTCACTAGAATGGGAAGTACCTTTTAAGTCAACTATTAAAACCTGAGCTGCACAAAAAGCCTTCCCCAGGGAATCAGCAGCAAAGCAGTGATTTAACTCAACCACAGAGCTCAAGTACTGGTCCCCACAGGAAGTTCCCCCACTTTAGAAGGAAGCAAAGGACAACAAATTAGTTCCAGTGCAGAGTTTAAGTGGTGGGAACAGCAAATAATCCAACACAGAACTGAAAGAAAAAATAGAGTACCCATTGGGGCCCACCTGGGTCCTGAGGTATGGAGCCTAGAGCCACCAGCAATTAGGTAAGGAGCATGCCAAAAACATCACCTCCATGTGAGTGGCCCACCACAGCCACCACAATAACCACAGCTGCTGCAAAAGCAGCTAGACGCCACAACCACCACGCAGATGGTCCGCCAGCCACTGGAGTGCATTGACACAAGGAGAGTCACCTGCAGAGACCAAAGAAAAAAGGATGTCTCTCTCCACAAAGCCCATTCCAGAGAGACAGAAGTAGCATCTGCTCTATGATAATATTGGGGGACCTGAACACACAACTCTGCATTGGACAGATCATCTAGCCATCAAATCAACAGAGCAACCATTGCTCTTTCAGAAGGAGAGAAGAAATCTAGGGTTATCGGTGGTGGGAGGGGGGAGGGAGGGGGTATGGGGAGAGATTGTACAAGGGGCATAAAGAATAAGTATGATTTGTAACAATATATATGCAAGTAATATTGATTTGATCAACATATGTCAACGTTGAACCCCCAAAATATGTGTAAGCAATTATGATTCAATAAAAGTTTAAAAATAAAAATAAAAATAAAAAGAGGCCAGGGGTGGGGAAAATTTCTGGTTAATTAAAAATATGTAGAAAATAGGTCAAAGGAACACATGTGAAGGTCCAGAGACAAAGCCTGGTACCTAAATAGGAGGGGAGATAGATCCAAGGGCCCTGCATAAATCTGGAATCTGTAAAGGGCAACAGCCTTGCTGGATGAACTAGGAAGAAAAGAAAACTCACCCTGCAGCAGCCTGCCTATCGTGGCTCTGGCTCTGAGAGAAGGTGGGCGACAAGGACAAGCCCTCCCTAGGAACCTGTAAGCACAAGTCTGCCCTGCAGCGATTTAAGAGCTGGAATCCACGCTATCCCTGTGGTCTGAAAATTCGGTTTCAACTGCTGCAGTATCTGTGGCCACTTAGCAGAATAAAATGTGAAATTATTATACACACAAGGAAATAAGCCATAGTGATTAAGGTCCTTATATTCTAGGAGAAGATAGTAAAAATATTGTGTAGTAAAGACTTAAGTTAAAATATTTGTTAACATTTCTAGGATAACCCATAAAATAAGGTGTATGATTCTGATCCAGTAGAGGGGAAAAAGGTAGAATGAGGGGTTTGAAAAAATGTAATCAATACAAACAGAGGCAAAAGAGGGAAAAAGGAAGAAGGAAGGAAGGGAGGGAGAGAGATGGGATCAACTGAAAGAATGAAAATTAGAAATGAGCTCAAATATGTCATAATGAATGTATGTGAACTAAATTCTCTACACTAAATAGTGACTGAGATGACCTGACTGCATTCATTTACTGAACAGTCAAAAAGTATTTATTGAGTGCATATTGTATACCGTAAAATCTAGCTTTTGAATGTTTCCAAAGTATACACCTAAAACATAAAAATACCAAAAAGTTGAGAGTAAAAGGATGAAAATATTTTTATCAAGAAAATACTAAACAAAAGAGAGTATGTGGCACTATAATTTTAATACATCTTTATTGTGGTATAATTAACAAATGCTGAACGACTCATATTTACAGTGTAGAACTTGAGGAGTTTTGACATGTGTACACACGTGTGAAACCATCACTTCAAGCAAGAGAACATCTGCTTCCATTTCTCTTGGGTCATGTGGTAACTATATGTTTAACTTCTGTTTTAGTCTGTTTTGTGTTGCTATAACAGAAATACCTGAGACTGGGAAATTTATAAGGAAAAGAGGTTTTTTGGCTTACGATTCTGGGACAGCTGCACCTGGCACGGGCCTCAGACTGCTTCTACTCATGGCGGAAAGTGGCAGGCAGCTGGCAGATACAAGCAGATCACATGGCAAGAGGAAGCAAAAGAGAGAGAGAAGGTGCCAGGTCTTTTTAAGCAACTAGCTCTCGCGGAAACTAATAGAGCAAGAACTCACACATTAATCCCCCCTCCCCCAGGGAGAGCATTAATCCATTCATGAGGGATCCACCCCATGACTCTGTCAGTTTCCAACACTGCCACATTGGAGATCAAATTTCCACATGAGTTTTGGAGGGGACAACACATCCAAACTCCATCAACTTCTTAAAAATGTGCCGAATTCTTTTCAAAGTGGTTGTTCCATATCACATTCCCAACAGTAATGAATGAGAGTTCCAGTTCTTCCACATCCTTGCCAACACGTGGTATAGTCAGTCTTTTTAATTTCAGACATTCTAATGGGTGTGTCATGGTATCATTGTCATTTTAATTTGCCTTTCCCTGGTAACTAATGAGGTTGTGGTATTGAGCATCATTCTCTGTTATTTGTATTTACTTGACAGCAGTATATCTTTTCTGATCAAAAGTCTATTTATATCTTTTGCGATTTTTTTAATCCGTTTTTTTTTTTTATTATTGAATTTTGAGAGTTCTTACACATTCTGGATGTAATTCTTTTATCAGCATGTCATATACATTTTTTTCCCCACAGTCTATGACTTGTTTTTCATTCTCTTAACAGTGTCTTTTGAAGAGTAGATTTTCTTAATTTTAAGGAAGTCCAATTCAGGATTTTTTTTTCCTTTGATGGACCTTGTTTTTGGTGTTCATGGAAAAATATTTGCATAACCCAAAGTCTTAAAGATTTTCTGCTTTTTCTTCTAAAAGATCTAAAGTTGTAGATTTTACATTTAAGTCTGTGACTCATTTGAGTTCATTTTTGTATATAATCTCAGATCGGGTTTAAATTTCTTTTTTTCCTAAGGATATACAACTGATTTTTTTTTTTTTTTTTTTTTTTGACCGATAAGGGGATCGCAACCCTCGGCATGGTGTCATCCACCCAGTGATTGCACCGGCCATCCCCAGACAGGATCCGAACCCGTGGCCCCAGAGCTACCAGTGCCACACCCTCCCGAGTGAGCCACGGAACCAGCCCTATACAACTGATTTTGATTCTTATTATTTCTCTGCTTCTGTTTACACTGGATTTAATTAGCTGATGTCATTAGTTTGAGGTCTTTCTTCTGATCTAAAGTATGTCTTCAGTACAATAAATTTCTTTGTAGATACTGCTTTAGCTGCAATCCACAAATTTTGATATATTGGATTTTTATCTTCATTGAGTTCGCAATATTTTCAACTTTCTCTTTTTGATTTCTTCTTTAACCCATGATTATTTAGAAGTGTGTTGCTTAGTTTACAAGTATTTGGGGACTTTTCAGAGATCTTTCTATTATGATTTCTAATTTCTAATTCCATTGTGGTTGGAGAACATACTTCAGGTAATAAAAGAAAACCCTATTCATTTATTCACAACACTTCTGACACCAGATTGGTGGGGGTTTTCCATACCAAGCAAATCTCTTTTTTATATATATTTTTACTTTTTATTATATTTTATTTTTTATTGAAACATAATGGATTGTACATATCTGCGTGGTACAGCATTGAATACGTAATACATGTGTGCAATATGTGATGCCCAAATCAGAATAATTAGTATGTTCAGCATTATACAATGTTATCATTTTTTGTGGCCCTTTACCAATTTCTCAATAACTCCCCTTTCCCCTCCCCCTTTCCCATCTCTGGTGGCCTCAGTTCTGTTCTCTCCTTTTGAAAGTTCAATGAATTGTTGCATCTTTCTTTATTTCTTTGTTTATTTTTAGCTCCCACTTATGAGTGAGGACATGAGGTATTTCTCTTTCTGTGCCTGGCTGATTTCACTTAACATAATTTTCTTTAAGTTCATCCATGTTGCTGCAAATGGCAGAATTTCATTCTCTTTTATGGCTGAGTAATATTCCATTGTGTATATATATCACATTTTCCTTATCCAGTCGTCTTTTGATGGACATGTAAGTTGGTTCCAACTCTTGGTTATTGTAAATGGAATGGCAATAAACATGGGAGTGCAGGTGTCCCTTCGACATGATGATTTCCATTCGTTTAGGTATATACCCAGCAGTGGGATTGCTGGATCATATGGCAGTTCTATCAGAAGTTGTTTAAGGAACATCCATACAGTTTTCTATAATGGCTGCACTAATTTACAGCCCCACCAACAGTGTAGGAGGGTTTCCCTTTTTCTGCATCCTCACCAGCATTTGTTATTCTGTGTTTTTGATAATGGCCAGACTAACAGGGATGAGATGATATCTCATTGTGGTTTTGATTTGCATTTACCTGATGTTTAGTTATGTTGAGCATTTTTTCGTGTGCCTGTTGGCCATTTGTATGTCTTCCTTTGAGAGATGCTTATTCAGTGCCTTTGCCTGCTTTTTAATCAGATTATTTCTTTTTTTACTGTTAAGTTATTTGAGTTTCTTATATTCTGGATATTAATCTCTTGTCAGATGTATTCTGTAGGTTGTCTCTTCACTCTGTTAACTGTTTCTTTTGTTCTGCAGAAGCTTTTTAGTTTGATATAATCCCATTTAAAAATTTTTTTTCTTTTGTTTCATGTGGTTTGGGGGTCTTATTCATAGTCTTTGCCAAGTCCTACTTTCTAAAGTGTTTCCCTTATGTTTTCTCTTAGGAGTTTTATAGTTCAAGGTCTTATTTTTAAGTCTTTAATTCTTATGAGTTGATTTTGGTATATGGTGAGAAGTACAGGTCTAGTTACATTCTTCTGCATACAGATGTTCTGTTCACCCAGCACCATTTATTGATGAGGTAGTCTTTTCCTCAATGTATGTTCTTATTGCTTTTGTCAAAGATCAGTTGGCTGTAAGTATGTGGGTTGATTTCTAGTTTCTCAATTATGTTCCATCAGTCCAAGTGTCTGTTTTTTGCCAGGACAATGCTGTTCTGGTTACTCTAGCTTTGTAGTATAATTTGAAGACAGGTAATGCAATGCCTCTGGCTTTTTTTTCCTCAAAATTGCTTTGGCTATTAGGGGTCTTTTGTTGTTACATGTGAACGTTAAGATTTTTTTCTATTTCTGTGAAGAATGTCATTGGTACTTTGATGGGGATTGCTTTGAAATCAATAAATCACTTTGGGTAGTATGGACATTTTCACAATGTTAGTTCTTCCAATCCAAGAGCAAGGAATGTTTTTCCATCTTTTTGATTCCTCTTTAATTTCTTTCAGCAATGATTTATAATTCTCTTTGTAGAGATCTTTCAAATCCTTGGTAAATTGATTCAAGGTTTTTGGTTTTTTGTTTTTTTTTTTTTTTTTTTTTTTTTTTTTTAATAACTATTCTAAATACATTTGCTTTCCTGATTTCATTTTCTGCTAGTTCATTACTGGAGTATAAAAATGTTACTGATTTTTACATGCTCATTTTGTATCCTGCAACTTTACTGAAATCGTTTATCAGCTCTAAAAGTTTTTTGGTGGAGTCTTTAGGTTTTTCTACATATAGGATCATGTCATCTACAACAGGGACAGTTTAACTTCATCTTTTCCAATCTGGATGCCCTTTATTTCTTTCTCTTGCGTGATTGCTCTGGCTAGTACTTCCCTCCTATGTTAAACAGTAGTGGTGAGGTTGACATCATTGTCTTATTCCCTTTCAGGATCATATTAATGGTGGATTTCACATATATGGCTTTTATTGTTTTGAGACAATTTCCTTCCATACCTAATTTGCTGAGAGTCTTTATTATGAAGGGATGTTGAATTTTGTCAAATACTTTTTCTGCATCTATTGAGATAATCATATGGTTTTCATCTTTGATTTTGTTGATGTGGTGTATTGAGTTTATTGTCTTGCATATTTTGAACCATCCTTGCATCCTGGAGTGAATCCCACTTGATCGTGGTATATAATTTTTTTGATGTTTTGCTGTATTCTGTTTGCTAATATTTTGCTGAGGATTTTTGAGTCTATGTTCTTCAGAGACACTGGCCTGTAGTTTTCTTTTTGTGTGTTTGTGTGTATTTTTGTTTGGTTTTGGTGTCAGGATAATGCTGGCCTCGTAGAATGAGTTTAGCAGAATGGCCTGTGTTTCAATTTTTGGGAACAGTTTGAAAAGAATTGGGATTAATTCCTCTTTAAATGTTTGGTAGACTTCAGCAGTAAAGCCATTAGGTCCAGGGCTTTTCTTTGTTGGGAGACTGCTTATTACCTCTTCAATCTTGTTGCCTGTTTTTTGGTCTGTTCTGGTTTTCAACTTCTTGGTTTGGTCTTGTTAATTAGTATGTGTTCAGAAATTTATCTGTTTCCTCCAGGTTTTCAAATTTGTTGGTGTATAGGTGTTTATAATATTCTCTAATGATTCATTTTTCTGTGATATCAGTTGTAATATTTCCTTTTTCATTTCTGTTTTATTTATTTGAGTCTTCTTTCTCTCTCTCTCTTTTTTTTTTTTTTTTGTTGTTGTTGTTAGCCTAGCTAATGATATGTCTATTTTATCTTCTCAAAAAACCAACTTTTTGTTTCATTGATCTTTTGTATCATTTTTGGGTCTCTATTTCATTTAGTTATGCTCTGATCTTAATTCTTTCTTTCCATCTACTTATTTTGGGATTGGATTGTTCTTGTTTTCTAGTCCTTCAAGGTGTTGTGTTAGGTTGTTTATTTGAGATCTTTTTTCCTTTTGATGTAAGTGTTTATTGCTATAAACTTCCCTCTTAGTTTGCTTTTGCAATATCTCACAGGTTTTGGTATGATGTGTCTTTATTTTCATTAGTTTCAAGAAATTTTTTGATTTCCTGTTTAATTTCTTCTTGGACCCTTAGGTCGTTTGGGAGCATGTTGTTTAATTTCCATATATTTGTATAGTTTCCAGTGTTTCTCTTGTTATTGATTTCTAGTTTAATCCCTTGTGGTCTAAAAAGATAGTTGTAATGATTTCAGTATTTTAAAATTTTTTGAGACTTGATTTGTGACCCAACATGTAGTCTATCCTGGAGAATGTTCCATGTGCTAATAAGAAGAATGTGTATTTGTGGTTGTTGGATGAAATGATCTTTAGGTATCTGCCAGGTGCAATTGGTCTAAAGTGTAGTTTAAATCCCATGTTTTTATGTTGATTTGTTGCCTAGATGATCTGTCCAATGCTGAGAGAGAAGTGTTCAGGTCCCCAGCTATTACCATTTTGGGATCTATCTCTTTCAGTAAGTGTAATAGTGTTTGCTTTATATATCTGCAGGCTCTGGTGTTGGGTGCATATATATTTATGATTGTTATGGCTTCTTGCTGGATAGATCCCTTTATCATTATGTAATTAACTTTTGTGTCTCTTTTTATGCTTTTTGTTTTAAAGTCTATTTTTTCCAATGTAAGAATAGCTATTCTTGCTCATTTTTGGTTTCATTTGATGTATCTTTTCCATCCCTTCATTATTAGTCTGTGTGTGTCTTTACAGGTAAGGTGAGTCTCTTGAAGACAGCATATAGTTGGGTATAGCTTTTTAATACAATCAGTCAGTCTGTGTCTTTTGAGTGCAGGACTTTAATCTGTTTACATTTATGGTTGTTATTGAAAGGTATTGTCTTACTCCTGGCATTCTATCAATTTTTATTTGATAGAATTTTTTTTATTTAAATAGAATTTTTATTTTATTTAAATATGTTTTGTTCCTTTCTTCCCCTTTTATTGTTTGTCTTTGGTATTTATTGGTTTTTTGAAGTGGTAAGATATAGTTTCTTACTCTTTCACATTTTTGTTCTACCAGTGGGTTTTTCTCTTTCTTGTCTTTTCATGGTAGTGATTATCATTTTTCAGATTCCAGATGCAGAACTCCCTTGAGGATTTCTTGTAGGGCTGGTCTTATGGTGGTGAACTCCCACAATCTTTGTTTGTCTGAGAAATACATTGTTTATCCCTCATTTCTGGAGGATAGCCTTGCTGGGTATAGTATTCTTGGATGGAAGTTTTTTCTTTTAGTATTTTGAATATATCATTGCATTCTCTTTTGGTCTGTAGAGTTTCTGTTGATAAGTTTGCTGTTAGTCTGATGAGGACTTCCTTATAGGTGAATTGATGCTACTCTTTGCTGTTTTGGGGTTTCTCTCTTTGTCTTTGAGCTTTGCCAATTGACTTTAATGTGTTTTGGAGAGGATTTTTCAGGATTGAATCTGTTTGGGGATCTTTGAGCCTCCTGGATCTGAAGGTCCATGCCTCTTCCTATACATGAGAAGTTTTCTATTATTATTTCATTGAATTGTTTTTCAATGACTTTTCCTTTCTCTTCCCCTTCCGGAACACACATAATTTGGATGTTAGTATGCTTAAAGTTGTCTGCTAGCTCTCTTAGGTTTTCCTCATTTTAAAAAATTTTTGTTTTGTTTTGTCTACCTGCATTATTTTGAAAAGACCATCTTCAAGATCAGAAGTTCTTTCTTCCACCTGCTCTAACCTGCTGCTTAAGCGCTCAATTGTGTTTTTTATTTCACTGAATGAATCCTTCTGCTACATTCTTTTTTAAGGTGTTAATCTCTTTATAAATTTCTTCTTCTTTCTGGGTACTTTGTCTCATTTTATTGTGTCTTCTAACTGAGTCTTCTTCTATCTCATTGAGTTTCCTTAAGATTGTTGGTCAGAATTTCTTTTCAGTCATTTCAAGGGTTTCCTGCTCAATGTGGTCTAGTACTTGAGAATTATTGTATTCTTTGGTGGTGTCATATTTTCCTGTTTTTTTGTTTTGTTTCATTTTGATATTTTTGTATTTCTAGTATCTCTGCATTGATTTCTGTCTATCTGGTAGAGCAGTTGCTTCTTCTGTTACACTGGATTGGGCTTTGAGGAGAGGTAGTTTCTCCCATACATGTGTTTTATATTGACTGTTGAATAGGGTGTTTTTGTATTGGGGTAGGGTGGACACAGTAGTGTAGTCTCCAAGTGGGTACTTCAGCCTCATTCAGTGTTAGAGTTGCATGTGAGTGCCTCCATGGCCTAGGCTCTGGGGCATTTAGTGATGCCTTGCTGATGTTAGTGACACTGTGTTGGTTTATTGAGGATGTGGGCAGGCCCTCAAGTTCTTGGAAGAAGTGCTTGAGTGTCCTGTTGCTCTTTCACTGGAGTGGGTGACTTTGGGCAGGCTTGTTGTCACACTGGATAGCATTTTGTAACCCTGATGGGTACACTGGCATATACTGGAGCTGCTCAGTTTGAATGGGTGACCCTGGACAGGGTTTCTCTTTCATACTTCCTACAGGCAGAAGCTCCTTCTGCATCCTTGCTTCCCCTGGTTGGGGGATGAGTTTGTGGTGATTGAGAATTTTCTTACTTACTTTATTTTGATATCTTGGGTTTCTACACTCTCAGGGGGTTCCATGTCTGTCTCTCCTCAAATAAAGTCAGTCAACTGGTCTGCATACATGCCTCCCACCCCCAGGTGTGCTACCATGTGTGGCAGTGTAATTTCTCCTGTGGGTTGGGCTACCAAGTCATGGGTCTGCACTCATTCACCTCTTTCCCTGGGGTTTGCTGGTGACTCTCCTTGTGTTGCTGCAGTACAGTGGTCAGTGGGCTGCCTGCACAGCAGTGGTGGCTGATGCTGTGGCAGCAAGCCACCATTGTGTCAGCAGTGGCTGTGGTGAACCACCCATTCAGAAGTGGTGTCTGCAACAGTGGCAAAGGCTGCCCTCAGCTCCTGAGGTTCCTGAGCATGCTCCTGCCATCTGTCAGGTGGGTGGGGGCTGCCCTCAGCTCCTGAGGTCCTTGTGCATACTCTTGCCATCTTTTGGGTGGTAGGGGCTTGCAATTTTCCAATTCTCTGCAGATAGCAACTTGGTGTCCTACAATTTAATTCAATTATAACACTAACTACCCAGAGTTTGCACAGACCCCACAGGTAAAGGGCTTAATCCTACAAGACTGCCCCCCACTTTCAATACTAGTCACAAGTGGTAGGTGCCCGGGTTATCCACATTTCTGTCCTATTTGGCTTCAAATGGGAAGTTCCCAGAAATCCCACCTCAGGTTTAATATTTTGCTATAACAGCTCACAGAACTCAGGGACATTTTACTTATGTTCACCAGTTTATTATAAAGGATATGATAAAGGATATAGATGAACAGTCAGATGAAGTAGTACGTAGGATGAGGTCCAGAAGGCCCTGAGCACAGGAGCTTCTGTTCCCATACAGTTGGGGTGTACCACCCCCGGCACATGGATGCACATAGGCATGATTGATTACTGACTCAATCTCCAACCCCTCCTTCTTCCCCAGAGGATGGGGGCAGGAGGCTGAAAGTTCCAAGTTTCTAATCATGCTTCATCTTTCTGGTAACCAGCCCCCATCCTGAAGCTATGCAGGAGCCACCAAGAGTCTCTTGATTAGAACAAAAGATGCTTCTATCGCCCAGGAAATTCCAAGAGATTTAGGAGTGTTGTGTAAGGAACTGGGGTCAAAGACCAAATGTTAGAACAAAAGATGCTCATAGCACTCCTATCACTCAGGAAACTACAAGAGATTTTGTGGCTCTGTGTCAGGAATTGGGGGCAGATACCAAATATATATTTCTTATTATGTCACAGATGACTTCAGTCCTTTTAAATTTATTGTTTATGGCCCAGAACAATGTCTATCTTAGTAAATGTTTTATGCATACTTAAAAACAAAGTCTATCTTGCTGTTTCTATGGGGAGTGTTCTTCAAATGTCGTAGGTCAAGCTGGTTGATAGTCTTGTTCAAGTATTCGACACCCTTATTGATTTTCTGTCTACATATTCTGTCAGTAATTGAGAGAGGGCTTGGTATCTCAGGCTATAATGTGAACTTGTCTGTTTGTCTTTTCAATTTCATGAGCATTTGCTTTATATAATTTGAAGCTCTGCTATTAGGTAAATAAACATTTAGTTTATCATTTTGACAAATCGATCACTTTATCATTATGAATGACCTTCTTTATCCCTGGCAATATTATTTTTTCTAAAATCTACCTTACTCATTATTAATACAGTTTTCCCTTGGTATTCCACAGGGGATTGGTTCTAGGACCTGCCTCCCCCCCCCATACCTAAACCCTTATATGAGAGTACTTTAAAAAGTTTGTGGAAAAATAGAATTAGAAGAAAACAAGAGTCTTTCCATGAACTTTCTGAAGTACCCTCATATAAAATGGTGAAGTATTTGCACGTAGCCTGCGTACATACTCATGTATACTTTAAATCATCTCTAGATTACACATAATACCTAGTGCAATGTAGTAAATGCTATGTAAATAGTTGTTATACTGTATTTTTATTTGTATTATTTTATTGTTGCATTGTTATTTTTCACTTTTTTTTCCCAAATATTTTTTGTCTGCACCTGGTTGAAACTGTGGACTTAGAATCCGTGGATATGGAGGGCCAACTGTAGGGCCAAATTAATATCAGCTTTCTATTAATTTCAGGGTATATTCTCTTTCCATATTCACCTTTTCATCTATTTGTCACTATATTTAAGTAGGTTTTTTATAGGCCGCATATAATTGGGTCTTGCATTTCTATCCAACATGAATTCTCTGCCTTTGATGTATATTTAAAGTTATTATTGATTTGATTACAATTAAACCTCCATCTTGCTAAATTTTCTATTCACCCATATGGTCTTTTTTCTCTTTTCCCTCTTTTACTGCCTTCCTTTGCAATATTTTTTTATTATTTTGTTTATCTCTTTTGTTGATGTACTAGCTATCTGTATCTTGTTTTTGTGTTACTTTAGTGGTTGTTTTAGAGTTCATAGTATACATCTTTAACTTTTAACATTCTAGCTTAAGCAATATTATATCACTTCATATTTGGCATAAGAGTCTTATAACAGTGTCCTTCCATCTCTCCCCTGACCTTCCTGACATGTGTTATTGTTTTCAAACATTTTACTTCTACATTTATTATGAACCCATACTACATTGTTGTTATTGTTGATTATCAACACTCAGTTTTCTTTTAAAGATATTTAAATAAGAAAGAAGTGTTTTAGATTTACTCATTTAGTTACCATTTCTGGTACTCTTCGTTCTTTTTTGTAGATCCAGGTTGCATCTGGTATTAGTTTTCTTTTGCCTGAAGTATTTCCTTTAGCATTTCTTGTAGTGAAGGTTTGCTGGTAATATATTCTTTCAGTTTTTGTTCACCTTCATTTTTGACAGATATTTTTGCTTTGTTCAGAATCCAAGTTGGCATTTTGGTTTTTTGTTTTTGTTTTTTTCCTTTAAATATTTAAAGATGTTTTTCTACTATATTCTCACTTTCACTTTAATGGCTTCCAATGAAAAATCTGCTGTTATCCTTATCTTTGTTTCTCTTTACGTTATATGGTTTGTTTGGTTTTTTTCTCTGTCTGCTTCAAAGATGTTCTCTTCATCACTGGTTTTGAGCAATTTGATTACAATATGCCTTGGTGTAGTTTTCTTTGTTTTTGTACTTGAGGTTTGTTGAGATTCTTGGATCTGTTTTCATCAAGTTTGAAATATTTTTGCCTGTTATTTCTTCTAAAATCAGTCTTAATCCCTCCTCTTCAGGGACTCCAGTTACACATATATTATTCAATTTGAGGTTGTCCCACAGCTCCTGTCCAAATTGACACACTGTTCATTTCTCTGTTTTGTTTTATATAGTTTCTCTTGCTATATGTTCACTAATCTTTTTCTTTTGTTTTTCTTTCCTTTTTTAAAAAATAGCATCCATTTGTTAACTCACAGTTCTGTAGGTCAAACATCCAAATGTGGCTGCTCAGTGTCACAAGGCTTAAATCAAGATGTCAGCCAGGCTGAGTTCTGACTAGGAGCTCTAGAGAAAAATCTGATTCCAAATTTATTCAGGTTGTAGGTAAAATCCAGTTCACTGTGGTTGTAGAACTGAAGTACCTGTTTCCTTGCTGGTTGTCAGTCAGGGATCACCTTTAACTCATAGAACCACCCACATTTTTGCCATCTGGCCCCCTCTATCTTCAAAACAGTAATGGTGTGTAAATTCTTATCAAGCTTCAAATCTCTGACTTCCCACCCTACAACCAGCTGAAGAAATTATGCTTTTAGTGGGCTTGCCTGATTAGGTCAGGCTCACCAGAATAATCTCCTTCTTGGTGTTTAATATAATGTAATCATGAGAGTGGTATCTCATCTTATTCATAGGTTCTGCTCACACTTAATACCGTTATGTAGATGTCTTAGTCATCTCAAGCTGCTGTAACAAATACCATATCCTGGGTGGCTTAAACAGCAGAAATTTAGTTCTCACAGTTCTGGAGGTTGGATATTCCAAGATCAAGGTGCTAGCTAGCTCAGTTCCTGATGAAGGCTCATCCTATCCAGTGTATTTTTCTTCTCAGACACTGGACTTTTTATCTCTAGAATTTTCATTTTGGTCTTTTTTTCTTCCTTGTCTCTATTTGACATGTTCAGTCATTTCTCTAGTGTCTTGAAAATATGAAATATAGTTATAATAGTTGTTTTAATGTCCTTGTCTAGTAATTCTCTCATCTGTATCATTTCTTGGTCAGTTTCAATCGACTGCATCTTCTTCTCATTAAGGGTTATATATCCCTGCTTCTTTGCATGTTGGAGAATTTTTTTTTTAGATGCCACACATTATGATTTTTTCCTTTTTGAGTATCAGATATATTTTTATTCCTATAATATTCTTGAGCTTTGTTCTTAGATAAAGTTATGTTCCTTGGAAAGAGTTTGATCATTTTGAGTCCTGCTTTTCAACTTTCTTAGGCAGATACTGATCAGCAGTTAGTCTCAGGCTAACTTTACCATACTACTGAGCCAAACCCTTCTGAGTAGTCCACCTGACGTCCCATGAGTCAGGGGTGTTCCACTCTGGCTGGGGGGAAAAGGCGCTATTGCTGGCCTTCTGTGAACTCTGGGGATTATCCCTAAAATCCTTTGCAGGATTCTTTCCTCAGCCTAGGGTACTTTATCATAGGCATGCACTGATCAGAACTTAGCTAAAAATTTGAGGGGACCCTCTTCAAATCTCCAGTTCTCTCTGTGGAGCTCTGTCTTGTCTCATACTCTGCCTCCCTGTACCCCCAGCTCTATTTTCTCAACTCATGGAAATCTCCAAACTCCACCTGGCTTCCCTGACTCCTTGCACTGCAGCCTGAAAAGTCACTCCAGGCAGTAGCTGAAGCAGGTGTAGGCTTACCTCATTTGTTTCCAGCTCTCAGAGATCCCTGCCCTTCACTACCTAATGTCTGATGTATTGAGAACAATTGTCTTCTATATTTTTGGGAATGTTTTGGGTAGTTTCAGGTGACAGAGTAAGTCTGATCCTTCTTATTCCATCTTGTCCAGAAGTAGTTGTATTTTTTCATGTAAAAATCTGTCAGTTTCTGTAACACTATTAAACCATTATTTTTCACCCTTGGAGAAAGAAGTTCTGATTTACCTTGATATATAGCACCTGCACTTCTTGTAAATAATAATATTTCCTGAAAATGAGAATTTCTGTGCTAATTTTTATTTTGTCTAAGGTGTGGATTATATTAACAAATCTTTCATTGTTGGCTTTGGAAACCTGGATTGTAACTTCCTGCTTTATCTGTTCTCCTCTACGCCAAAATTGAAAAGAATCTGCCCCTTTCTTGGGATGGGAAATATAAACCTCTCCTTTCTACAGCGGTAACAGGTCACTTAGTCATTGCATGACTTTGTGCTGCCCAGTTTCGAAATTCCTGCCCCCACCCACACTTAGCACCAGCTGGAAGGAAAAATCTCACCCTCATGCTGTCTCCTCTTCACCTTCTCCCACCAATAGCCAACCCCAGGCAAACCACTGGCAATGCTAAGTAGGAAAATAGGTTGCCACTAGTACAATTTTCTAAAATAAACTTAGATTGATTTAATAAAAAATAAAGCCTGTTCAAGTTCACAAAGATCTCAGCACATGTGCTCCCTGGGGTGTCCTGCTGTCTATTAGGATGTTGACCAAACTCACGAAGTGCTTTCCATTAAACTGAGAAGCTATCAAAGTTGTGTCCTACAATTATTTTCCTTCTTGTTTACAAGCATGAAGGTCATGGGTCTTCTCTGGTGTTGTAAATATGCAGGTTCTAATGCTGCACTGTTGGCTTGTTGTTATGTCAGTTAAGCTTTCCAGCTTTAAAATTAAACCAAGCTTTTCCATCCATTACAATCCTCTGGATAGTGACTGGATGGCTGCAGATGAATTTTTAATATTCACTTTCCATTTTCAAGGGCTGCATCCTCCCCAGTGCTCAGCCTTTGCACGCAATGCTCAGCCTTCACACGCAAACTGCTCGCATTCACCTTTGTGACAATGTAAGCTGACTGGCTTTTTCCTGGCAGCCTCTGACTTGCCAGTTGTCACTGGAACCAGCACAGATTCTATCTGCCCCTAACCAGAGTTATGCAGCTAGGGAGATTTCTAAGGTGAGATTGTGATCGGGGCAAGATTTAGACAGCAGGGAGGTGTTCTATTCTAGATTTAGAGTATGCCCCAAATCTGTGTTAGCTGTGAGAGATGTTGCAGAGTGGTTCAGCACTGTGCATAAAGATGTAAGATCCCTGGGCAAGGAGTCAGAAGACCTGAGGTTCAGACCTGGCATGGCCCCTCCGGGGAAGTGGGTCACCTGAGGGCAAAGATGGGGTCTTATTCCTCCACACTCCCCACTGTGCCTCACACTGTATCATTTGCAGAATATGTGCTCAATAAAAGTTGTCCCCCACAAACCACGTGACATGAAATCAGCTCTGTAGGTCATGGCAAGACACTAGATATTTCTGCTCATATATTTTATGCAGAGGAGGTACACTGGGGATGTATTAGTCAGTGTTCTCCAGAGAGACAGAACCAATAAGATATGTATATAGAGACATGAGAGGAGGTTTATTAGGGGAATTGGCTCATGAGATTATGAAGGTTAAGAGGGCCCATAATAGGTCATCTGCAAACTGGAGACCCTGAGGTACCAGTAGTGTGGTTCAGTCCAAGTCCAAAAGCTTCAAAACCAGTCTGAGGCCAATGCCCTGAGAGCCCAGAGTTGCCACTGGTGTAAATCCTGGAACCCAAAGGCTGAGGGGCCTGGAGTTCTGATATCCGCGGATGGAAGAGAAGAGTGTATTCCAGCTCTAGCGGATAGAGAGATTCGCCTTTCCCCTGTTTATATTTTCTCTGGGCCCCCAACAGTTTGGATGTTGACCACCCATATTAGGGGCTGTTCTTCCCCATCCAGTGCACTGAGGCTTACATGCTAATCTCCCCTGGAAACACCCTCATGGACACACCACAAAATAATTCCTTACCAGATTTCTAGGTATTCCTTAATCTAGTCAAGTTGACACCTAAAATTAACCATCACCGGAGATACGACTCAACAGTTGGGGAGTGTACAAAGGCCAGTATTTCCACTAATTTTTCACTTCACTTGAAGACTCTGAAATGATCGATGAGCCCTGGGGTGAAACTCTTCATTCACTAATGCCAGTCTCCTGGCTCAGCTGGGCGGACATCAGAAAGCTGTCATAGGAGACCAGCGCTGTGCTTCTCCAGGAAGAGACAGCCCCAGACGAGCCAGCTCTGGCTGACTGTGCGGCGAGCTCTTTCTCAGACCAGCCCAGAAGCAACAGAAACACTGCGAGGAGCAGGGAATCAGAGATAACACTATCTCCCAGCATCTGGAAGTGTGCTGAGGCCACGCACATGCCCTCATGTAAAGTGCACAGTGGCTCTTCCCGAGAAGGTGGGCACAAGAGGTCGGCCGTCCACACTTCCCATCCTTCACAGCTTCTCCATGAGCTCCAGGTGGCCGCTGCCCTCTGCAAGTTTTCCATCTAATCACCCCATTAACCCCTTCCTTCCTAAGCAGATGAACATTTTAGTTCTACTACGTGCTGGCTCTCAGGATAAGAAAGCAAAAGCAAACACCCATTCTCCATAGGTCAGGCTGGCGTTCTGTCAGTCACCATCTTTCATCATAAGCTCTCTGACCCCAGGGTGGCCTATGAGCCAGTGCCACTGTCTCTGTGTTCCATCCTTGGGATACCCTGACATATTGGTGGACTGGAAAGTAGGTGACCGAACTATACTTCAAAGGAGTCAACTAAGTAGTTAAAAATTGACAGTACAAGAAAGAATCCTGTTTTTAGTGAAGACTGAAAATATGTCACTGACAGTACAATGATTATTTAAATTAGGCAAAGTTATGTTTGATATACACATTCGGCATCTCTAATCCAAAAATCCAAAATCCAAAATTCTCCAAAATCTGAAACTTTTCGAGCACTGACGTGATGCTCAAAGGAACTGCTCATTGAGCGTTTTGGATTTCGGGTTTTCAGATTAGGGATGCTCAACCGGTAAATATAATGGAAATATTTCAAAATCCAAAAAAAAATTCCAAATTCTCAAACACTTCTGGCCTCAAGCATTTTGGATAAAGGATATGCAACCTTTATTTAGAAAACGGCAGGGCCCTTTTCAACTGAAAGCAATAGAGAACCCCACAACCAACCTGACAAAGCTTTTCATTTCCCAAGTCTTTGCATCGGGGCCTGGTCTTAGTCTATGCTGTGACTATTTGTCACAGGTGCAGCCAGCCAGGGTCCCCAAACTAAGATTGGTTTCATAAAGTAGTTGGTATCACAAAGTAGCTAAACTTTCACTTGGTGTGTTGATTTCAAAAGTTGATGTTCTTAGGAGAACCTCTGTCTTGGCTGAGAATGTCAGTATTTTGGTGGCCCCAGGAGTAGAAATGTGAGCTGAGTGTACCATTGCCCACTACGACACTGGGAATTTGAGTGTGTGAGTAAACGCATTATAATCATGACACCAATATCAAAGTTAGTGCCAAGAAGAAGATTTCACTAAATCCTTTTATAGTGTCCATTTACCGTTGAATTTAATTTCTAACCTAATGATGATAATGATGATAATCATAGTAATAATTATATTAAAGGTACAGTTCTAGGAGCCATCCCACCCAGAAATTAATCTAATGGCTAAAAGTACATGCTGATGTGAGTGCTCACTAATGTCCACAACCTCAAAGGCGACCCCGTGTAGCATACATTGCAATTAGTTTTAGTTCATTGAGCTGAAAGTATGTTGCATTATTTCCTTCAGGTTGCTAAAAGAAGTGCCGTCTATTGTAGCAGTGTCAGGTAGCTGGTACCTCAACACATTAATTAAAGCACTAGAGTGTTTTATAAAAATCACCAGCCACAACAATAAAGTGCCAAACAGTAATTGTGAAAAAAAAAAACATCTACCTGAGGCCTTAGGCTGTGTCTTAAAGTTTAGTGCAGACAGTAAAATTTCTCAACTTTTGTAGGTGGTATTCTGTTGATAGTTATATTTGTTGTGTTTTCAGTACTAAGAATGTTGACATATGAAGTATATATTAAGATTGATTTGTTTACAACACGCACATTTTCTGGAATAACATGTACTCTGCTATCATGAAGACATTTTCTAAGAAGCAATCATTTCACATTCTGCTATTCTATTAAGTCATAATAATTTAAAATATGTCAGATGAGAGGTCACATCTCAATCTCTGATGACTTCTTAAAAGAAGGAAGATTTCATTAAAATCAGCATGGTTACCATTACACTAACAATCAGAAATATTTAAATGAGCTAACCACCTTCTCTTTAAAAGATTAGGTCGTGTGTGTACTCACGCCCATTACTCTACGGTGTCTCGTACATCAGGTGCTAAAGAGACTGCCATTTTCTGGATTTTATATGTTGCTCCCTGATATTTTGGAGAGGGGAAAAAAGCAAAAGAGGAAGCAAGGACGTTTGAAATATTAAAGTTGATTGATGACTGTGATGGTCAATGTCCATGTCATGTCCTCTAGGAAGGTGACCTACCTGAGCAAAGGAAGGAATGTGCCTTTGAGATTTAAGTCCATTGTCCACCACAGAGGTTCTCTGACTGCTGTGGGTACAAGGTCTGTCTGAGCCTCACATGGAGTGATGGGGTCCTGAGCAACATGCTTATCAGTGGATCTTCGATCATGATGGTCTTTCCTCTGTGCTGTTTCCTGTGGCCTTTCCTCCTTCAGTCTTCAGCATGAAAGTCACCTCTCCTTAAGCTTCCCTCAACCCTGGCCCCAACCCCCCAGGTGGAGCTCCTGGTTCCTTCTTCTTGGCCCCACAGTACCTCATGTTTGCCTGGCAGGAGCCAGAGCTCTGAGGCCTCTGTGGGCATGATAAGGAGGACAGACTTTCTGCTTGCTGCAGTGGGAAGCAACGGGAGGGTTCCACGCAGGACTGCCTCGCATGTGTAGAGAGGATTCTGGCTGTGGTGTAGAGAAGGGTGAGAGGGAGCCAGGCTTCCACTATAGCATGGGAAGTGACGGTGACTGGCACTAGACCTTTAGCTGCAGAGGTGGCATGAAGTCACATTGAGGGCATTTGTTGGAGAGGACCTGACAGGACTATGGTGTGATAGGAATTTAAAATCAGAAATCCCCGGAACAGAGGTGATCAGGGGTGGAACTTGAGCTTGAACTTGACATTGAAGGAAAGGGTGACTGGAAACAGAGGGAATGGGGCATTTAGGCCTTACTCCTTGGTGCCCAATTAAGAGGTTTCTAGTTCTTCATAGTTTGACTTCTATCTAGATTGATTGATTGATTTCTCATTAGACATTTTCAAAGAGTAATTCTCTTTAAGGAAAAAAAATCTTCTATCTCCCCAAGCAGGCCTAGAAGAAATGTCAGAAGCCATAAAGAATTTGGCAAATATTTTTTCTATACACTTTTGACTGAAATAAATGTTAGTACAGAAAGTATGTAAATCATAAATGTAGAGCTTAACGAGTATCACAAAGAGAACAAACCATGTAACCACTAGTTTATTATGATTTTTTGTATGGTATATCTTTTTTCATTCTTTCGCACTTTCTCTGTTGTTCTTTTGCAAGCCTGAGACCTTGCACTTAGAACCACATAAATGGAGTGAATAATTTCAGTCCCTGTCTATGTTTTCCTTCTCAACCCTTAGGCAATTCCTGCTCTGACCCTTGTGATGAGCTCCTTCTGTCACAAGGAGCTGTTGTCACGTTTGTGCTGAATGTTCTTTCACAGGTGATGATTTTTTTTTTAACAGGGTACCCAAAGCAGAGGACTGCGGCTCCTCGAAATGGGTTTTCACCCAAGCCCGACTTGCAGGCCCGCGAGGCCGAGCGGCAGCTAGTCCAGAGGCTGAAGGACAGGTGTGAGCTGCAGGCCAGGCAGCTGGGCCTCGTGCGGGGGCAGCTCAGGAGGGCCATCTGCGGCTTCGACGTGCTCGCTGTGACTGCACAGCATTTCTTTGGAAAGGTGAGGCTATGTTTGGTGAATGTTGAAGGGCTTTTTGTTGTGTGGGGGAGGGTGATGGTAGTGGTTGTGTGTGAATGTTTCAGTTTTGGTTTTGAGTTTTGATTAGAGTTGAGTTTTGATTTTCAGTAGGTCATACAAAAACTCCTGCAGCATCCTACAATGGTTTGGTGCCCAAGTTTATCCTTATGTGTGAAAGAAATTAGTGTGGGAAGAATGATTAATAACCTTCAGTCTAAAAGATAAAATGATGTTAAAAAAAAAAAAAAAGAAAGAAAGAAAAGGATATCCATGAACATTTTTGAAGGTGAGATCTTTGAAGAAAATGGAGCATGTGATTGTTTGCATGTTAGAGCCGAGATGGCCAGATTCTGAAATTTCTGCTCATTTCAGATCCCAGAGAGACAGGGCCACAGTACTGTTCCCTTTCATTACTGACAGGAGATCAGATGTGCCAGGCAGGGGGCTCTCCGCAGGGCCACGCTCACAGTGTCCTCAGAGCAGCATGGAGTGGGGTTAGGGGTTCTCCCTGCACCCTCAGTTTTTCTGAAAATGCAGAGAGTGTTGCTTTCTTCTCAGCAAGTGTCTGGCGCTCCTGGGGCCCTCTGGACCCTGAGTCTGTAGCTGTGGAGCAGATAAGCTTCCCAGCCTCTCACTATAGAACAGAGGGAATGACAGCATCATTCTCAGGAGAAGATATTCTCAGGAGAGAAGATGAGCATTTGCCTGGGAGACTGAAACATTATGAATAAGTGTTTTGAGTTTCAGATATGGATCTTCTGGTGTCTGTAAATGCGAGGAAGTAAAAATGCTGTATAAGTGCTCTCCAAGTAGGAAAGGTGACTGACTAAATGTCTAGTCAATTTAAAGAAGAAAAACAGAAGAAAGTTAAACAGAGCCATGACCTCTGGCTTCTTCCTTTATTTGTCATCTAAACTTCAGAGTATGGAGGACTCTTTGGCCTTTTACGATATCCTGCACTTTCCACTCCCCTCCACTAAGAAGCCTGAGCTGCTCTTTTTTATGTTCTTGTCTTTATTGCTTAAAGCTTTCAGCAGAAAGAGCCATTGATCAATTTGTCACTGTAACGAATGACAAGATGATACACAGCACCACAGTTTCAGTTTTACCATAGTTTCAGCCTCCTCCCCAACCAAAATTTTAACACCAGCAGCAAATGATCAACTTGAATTTCGTATCTTTCTTTCTGGTCTAGCAGTGTTAGTGTCAGCCTTGAACGACTGATGTAGCCATGCCCCCACCCCTGTAAGAATTAAAGCAACAAACACGTGTTTGAGGTTCCGGAGAGGTCTCACTTGCCATGGTAAATGTTGAACATTTTTCGTATCGCGAAGGAGTGGTCTGCTCTTTTGTTCTTCAGCTGGATGCGTATTTTCCACTTACTGTCAAGTCTTTAATACAGAGAGGAAAACAGGGCGATCGTTGCAGTTCAGTGACCACATTTATGCTGTTACTCTGCCTGCACTGGCAGTCCTCCTTCATGCATCATCCACAGAGTCAAAACGACCCCTTGAGAAAGATTTCACATGGATGAACATGTCGGTAGACATTGATATAACATATTGGTAATTTATGCTGTGTTTTACATTTGGAGCTTTTAGACCCTACTTTTGCCATTGCGGCAGGGGAAGGAGTTACTGTGCCAGAATTAAGGGTCAACTGCATTTCTGTGTCCCAGGAAAATTCCTGTTGGCCCATGGACCATGAGTTTAGTTTCTGTGTAGCATGCACATGGCTCTTAGAGAAAAGAAAGGGCCAGAGGTGATCTGTAGGCATCTCTATTGGACTTCTCTGCTCTTGGCATGACATTTCAGTAAGAGGGATGGTGGACTGGAACTTCATTTTCTTTTTAGTAAATCATAACCAGCAATTCCAGACAGACCCCTAAAAAGCCCACGGCATTCACCTCCCACACAATGTGCTCTTTTTTCTGTCTTTCTGGTTTCTACTCTCTCTCCAAATAAACCCCAGAAGAAAAAAATAGATATGTTTGTTTTTTTAAAAGTCCCTAATTGAATATAGTCAGTGGCTTCCATTCAGGCTGTTATGTTTTCCACTTGGTTTAAGATGATGGACTTGAGAGTTTGCCACGCTGGACAAGAGGTATGAGATGGGATGGAGACCTGCTAAAATATAGGCAAAGCAGCCTTGAAACCTCCAATGATGGAGCCCTCTGAATGTACAAGGGCTAGCGAACCTGAGGGGCCCCATGTCTCTCTTGTGGGAAACGGTTGTGCTGTTTTTGTGCATGAGGAATGGGCATAGCCAAGCGTGCTACCTATGAAGAAGCAGGGCCTCTGTCCCCAGCCTGAAAATGCAGTCTCCTTTGCTCTTCTGGTTAGAAGACCCTGCCAGAACCCCATCCTCTAAGTGATACACATGTATCTGTTGTACACTGTAGCATATTTGTCTGCAAAGCATGGCATAGTGGAGAGAGGGCACAGTGCCAGCCAAGAGTCAGTCCCATCTCTGCCTCCCTCCAGTGGTGAGATCTTGAGCATGGTTCTACCCCTCCATGAGCCTCACCATCATCACCAATAAAAATGGTGTCTTTGTCCTTGCTCAGCCTCCCCCTGGCTGAGTCACCTCTGACCAGTGATCCTCGAGTCTCAGTTCCCTCCATTTCAAATAGGATTAGCCATAACTCTTCACAAGGTTATTGTGAGGATGTAGTGAATTAGCGGGAGAAGGCACATACAACAAATACCCAATAAAACATTCTTTTTTGAGTACAAGGAAATCTGACAAGACCTGCCTTGAGGATTTTACTCTCAAGCAGGATAAGACATATACGAGGTGTATAAAGTGAAAACATAATCCAAGCCATTCTTATTTCATTATTCATGTCCATAAAGGGTTTGACCTGGCTGTGCTTTAACAGCAGAAATCATTTTCCAGTTGAGTTCTCCAGTTGCTGCTATGTATTTTTTTCTTGAATGTGCTGATGCCATTAAGTATGAGTTGGAAGTAAGTCTCATCATTAGAGAAAAGGAATTAGAAGCCCAGATAAGAATCTCACTTTTCTGCGCTGTGTTTTGCTGCTTCTAGCAGAGCAGCTGTGAAAGTTGTCATCGTTGAGGCTGTGACACCTCAGCCCGGCATCCAGGGATTCTAAGATGCCACATTTAGGTGCCAACAGCAGCCTCACGCTTGTGCTGGTTTTAGGCAGCTCTCCCTGCAGCAAGGCATGTTCCTCATCATAGGCCAAGCAGATTTGCTGAACTGCATGGTCCCACACCTACAGGTGGTGTAGTAATGAGTGTGACTCTCAGGGATTTCCACTTCTCAGGGTCAACTTGCATGGTTTTTATCTTTCTCTTGCTGCATGGTCCTCAGGAATGCTACTGGTTAGCAGCCCCTGGTGGCGAATCCGTGAAAGAATCCAGATGTTGGTCCTACTGTAGAAAGATGCCTTACAGCATTGAGACATTACATTCGAGGGTGTATTTATTTTCATCTTATTTTTAAGAAGATTTATTATAACCAAATAGCCATCATCTATGAGGGTACTTCAAAAAGTTCATGGAAAGTTTTGTATTACCTCTCACTTCTATTTTTCCACCAACTTTTTGAAGTATCCTTATATATTTAACACTTAACATTCTGCTACATTTGTTTTGTCCTATGTTTTGTTGTTGCTGTTAGTTAGGGGTGTATCTTTTTAATATATTTTATGTACTTCAACTTCAACCTTTCAACTTCAATTCACTTATGTTAATAGAGGATCTTTATCAACCCTGCCCCTACCATATGAAAAGGTCTATGGAGGATTTTAAAAAGTAAAAAGCAAGGCTCCTAAACAATAGAGCTCTTATTTACTGACCATCTACTATGTCCTGGGCACATGATATACATTATTTTAACCTCACAACAACACTAACTGGTGTAGATATTATTGTCCCGTGACATCATGGGAAACTGAAGCTCAGGGAGATTGTGTAGGCTCTGAAGACAACATAATTAGAAGATGATAGAACCAAGATACAAATACAGGTCAATTTACATGCAACATCCATGTTTTTCCACTATATTATGATGCTTCCTTCTCCCTCCCCTCCAGCTCTCAAGGTGCTTTGATGTAGTTAAGGGAGGGGGGCATAATTGCACAACAAGTGAACAAGCATCTATAAGTTAAACACTTATGCAGTATGCTAACAGAAATATAACCTGTTGGCACACAAAAAAATGCTACGTGCTCAAGTCAGAGCCCAGTTATGGTGAATGGTAAGGAAGTGGTCTGAGGAGACTTGGAAGAGTGAGAGTTGGAGGGGGCAGGATTTGGGTGAGTAAAGAGGAAAGAAGAGCTTATGTGGGTAGAGAACGGCTAAAGCCTGCTGTGTGCAAAGTGGTGTCCCACTTCCTACTTTAAGCTCTTCATAAATTAGTTGATGGTTTGTGAATAGAGAGTTAGGCACTGGGGAACTGTTTTTAAAAGTGCAGTGATTCCACTGTAATGGATTGCAAACTCCTCACAGTGCAGCTGGCCCAGACTTACCTGTAATGCTCAACAGCACCTTTGTCCAGGCAGGGCAGGGTATAGGTGAAGGGGGAAGAGAGAAGAAACAGAGGTAGAATCCTCTTCTAAAATAAATGCTTACTTGCTTTAGCCGTTTAATGCATTCAGATTTTAAATTCAGGGATTCATCAGGACAAATGTCTGCCCTTGAGCTCCAAAAGCAGTAGTGAAGCCATTATGTCCACCAGCCAAAGGATTTCATATGTGAGAGATTTTCCCACTGAGTGGAGCTCTCAGAGCGGTGATTACACCTGCTCAAAATTGAAAACAGTAAGCTCTTTGCTGCTTCCTAAATCCAAAAGATGGCTATTTGAATATAGTGTTTTGTGCCCCTCCCCCTTACATACAATGCCCTGAGATTGTCTTCTTGTCCCTTAATTTTATCTTGAATAACTAAAGGCTTAAAGAATATGCGAGTACTTAGGTTTGCATTTCTGACATTTATTCAGCATATGAAGTGGTGGAAAATGTTGTGAATTGGTGAACTTGAGGTAAATTAATGGTTCCGATGATTGTTGTTCTGAAAGAATGTTATGTGTCACAAAAGTAAGTGCTCCATGGTGCTCTGCTGAAAGAACCATGAGCATTTGCTTTTTCTCTTAGGACTCTAGCTTAAGGAATTTCTTAGCACAACCCCCAAATATCAAAATCCTCTCAATAACAAGAGGTAGAATCCCCCAGCTAAGTCAAGCAGCTCTTTGAAGTAGTAAGAACCCCTAGCCTGGAGTGTCAGTAATGGAAAATGTCACGGTAGGAGGAAAATAAAACTCAAAACAGCAAAGTCTTCTCCACTTTTATGGAAGATCCTCAATACTGGAGCCTTATAAAACCCAACTTTACTAATGATAGTATGAATTTCATAATAAGGTGCAATAAAATAAGAATAGTTACTTGACTAAGGTAAAAATTGATTGCCCCCATTCAGTTCATTTCCCCAATGCTTTGTCACAAATGGTTTATTTATTAAAATCAAATGACACTCTTTGGAAGGCAGATGGATGCCATGGAGGAAGAAAGGGGAGCCTCACCTGCTTCTTTGGAGACGAGGCCCACAGGCTTTCCCAAGACTTGGTGGGAACTTGTTTAAACTGTTCTGTAGTAAAAGTGCGTGCCTTTAAAATATGCTGGGAGGACCCTGTACCACCACCAATGGAGGAGGCACCCAGGCAGGCAGGAGAACAGGCCAACCATGCACCAGACCCCTGTCCTGCCTGCAGAAGGCAGGACCCCACACCACACTGCCACTGATGGGGGAGGCACCCAGGCTGACAGGAGAATGGGCCAGCAACCCACCCAGGCCCACCCTGCCGGTGCAGAAGAACCCCACATGCCATACCACCAACATGAGGCTTCACATAGCTTTCGCAGAGGCGGTCCACAACAGCCACCACCACTGCTAATACTGTTGCAAGGATGGCTCACTGCTCTAGTAACATCCATGACCACTGTGCAGGTGGCCCACCATGTATTTGAATTCACTGATACAAGGAGAGTCACTGGAGGAGCCTGGAAAAAGGGGAAGAAACCTTTCCCCTCCAAGTCCACTCCAGAGTAATAGAAAAAGCAACTGATCTATGAGATGACCAAAAATCAACATAGAGATACTAGAAATACAAAAAAAAAAAAAAAATCAGAATATATGATACCACCAAGGGTATTCAGTAACTCTCAAGTACCAGACCCTATAGAACAGGAAACCCTTGCAATGACAGAAAAGGAATTCCTGTTAACTATCTTAAGGAAACTCAATGAGATAAAAGAGGACTCTGTAGGACAGCATAATGAAATGAGAAAAAAATATCCAGGATATGAAAGTTAAGTTCACAAAAACATTAATACCTTAAAAAAGAATGTAGTAGAACTCTTGGAACTGAAAACGCATTCAATGAAATAAAAACACAACCAAGAGCTTAAGCAGCAGATTAGAACAAGCAGAAGAAAGAA